>NC_133506.1:42196250-43540625 GCF_049354715.1 Callithrix jacchus | reverse complement strand
GCGCCTATAGTTCATACAGGGCTGATGGTTCCAGCTTCCAAGACACCCCAAGGCCTCCTTTTCTACTTGGCAATCAGACCAGGTACGTGCAAAGATGCATGACTCTTTCTTTTCACTTAATTGAAAACACCACATCAGCAAAGAGAGCATCCATGCCCAGTGGCCCTTTCTTCCCCCAACAGTGACCATTAACCTTTAAAAATGATGCTTTATGAGTCATTTGCCAAACCTCCTTCTTCATGCCGTGGTATACTGAGGCTCATAAATAGGCCAGACTTGGGAGGGGACAAACGCCAGAAATGCCACCGAGAGGCCCAGGCAGAGCCAGTCTCGGGGCTGCCCAGCCAGGTGTGCTCCAAATGTGGATGTGTCAGTGGCCACGCCAGAAGTTAAGCCCTCCGCCATGGGCCTCTGGGTGGCCAAGGCCAAGCCTTGTTCAAGAGGTGAGTTCAGCTCAGCCAACCATGGCAGAAATACATGAGGGAGACCCCATGGCTGCTCTGATTAAAATCCCCTGCTAATCCCACCTGGCTGAGAGGAGGAACAAAGTCCTCACAGCTGCCTGTGACACCGGCCTGACTCAGCCTCCTCTTGCCTCTGATTCTCCATGACTCTCTACCCCTCTCTGTCTCCTCTCCCACCACAGAGAGGGAATCCTGCAGGTTCATCCTGGTGGATTCAAACCCATCTTTGCCACACAGATAGTCACTACAATGAATGGGCATCATCTATAAAGAGTCCTCTTGAAAAAGAAAAAGGCAGCCCGGGCGTGGTGGCTCATAACTGTAATCCCAGCATTTGGGAGGCCAAGGAGGGTGGATCATCTGAGGTCAGGAGTTTGAGACCAGCCTGGCCAACATGGTAGAAGCACGTCTCTACTAAAACATGAAAATTAGCTGGGCATTGGTGGCATGCGTCTGTAGTCCCAGCTACTCTGGAGGCTGAGGCAGGAGAATTGCTTGAACTCGGAAGCCAGAGGTTAAAGGATCCAAGATCATGCCTCTTCACTCCAGCCTAGGTGACAGCAAAACTTCATCTCAAATAATAATAACAAAAGAAAAAGGCAAAAATTCAAACAAATAAACAGGAACTGGGCAAAAGAATTGAACCAGCCCTTCACAAAAGAGGAAATGTGAAGAAAAGGCCAATAAAAACATGAAGAGGGTCTCAGCCTAACAGGATGAGCTGTCACGTGACACCCACCAGACTGGCAAAAATACCACAGCCCAATAAATGCAAGTGTTGGGGAGAGCAGAGAGTAACAAGAACACTCAGCCACTGCTAAGAAAGATTGTGAATTTTTTTTTGTTTCCCTCTATATGAAAGGGTGTGTGTTGTGGGTTATAAGGAAAATCACATTTTTTACCTGAGATGAAATTTTAAAAAATGAAAGCTACTGACAAGAAGAAACTGGCACTTGGTTACAAAAGATATGCCTGAGAAGATTCTAGCAACACAGTCCTAAGAGCCCCAACCTGGACAAACATCATCAACAGGAAAATGAAGACACTTCCATGTCCCCCTCATACCACTGGAGATCACGCAGCAGTGAAAATGAATAACGTCACTGTGGATGGGTCTCGGGAAGAGAATGGAGGACAAGAATAGACATGGGGCAGATGCTCAGACCCAGTGCAGCCTAGGAGCAGCCACACAGGAGAATTTCTCCACATCGGAGTTCAAAACTACGGCCGCGGAAGCAGAGCAAGACCCTGCCTCAAAAAGACAACAGAAAGCTCAAAAACTAAATGGCATATTGTTTAGGGATGTGCACTCACATGGTAAAAGAAACATACTATGAAGAAAAGTACGGGAATAAGAAAGACTAAAGCAGAAAGTGACTCCCTCTGTAGAAGGGAAGGGACTGGGACTCAGGAGGGACCTCCAGGGAGCATCCAAAGTTCTGTCTCTTCGATTCTTGTCCCTAAACTTGGTGGAGGTCCTGTGTGTCCAATGTGTCCATACTCTTTATCCCTGACCCATATTGTACAAATGCTTTTTTCTATTCACTCTTTATAAGACAGTTATAAACAAGATACATTCAATAGCAAGATGGCGGATGAGCATAGAAAGGCACATCAGGAGCGTCCCTGTGCTCCATCCATGGAACCTCACCATGGACACCCTTGTGCTCATAGGCCTGGTCTCCTCTCAACACAGTCAGTGGTTGGGCATCAGAGGCAGCACTCATCACAGCAGAGAGGCAGGACCAGCTGGGAGAGGCCCTTCTGTAACACCTACTGCATCACCAGGCTGTGTGAACAGACTCAGCTGCCAGAACGCACAGAGTATCATTCCACACCGAAACCTCACGGGAAAATGGTAAGTTCTCATTCCAGCAACTCTCAGATTAATCTCTGTCCTCCATCGCTTCTCCACAAAACAAATGTTTATAGCTTTGCTTGGGCCTATTTTTCCATTTATTTTTTATTTTACTGACTGGAAAGAGAGAGAGAGATATATATATAGTGTGTGTGATTTTGTCTGTGTCAGTCAGGAAAATCATGGTTTAATTCCTATTAATGTATTTAGTAACATCATTTAGTTTTTTTCAGCTTTTCAATTCCTAAGAGTATTAATGAGAGTCTCTCTATCTGGTGAGAAAGAAAACAAATCCAAACTGTGTAAGGGGAAAAAGAATGCATTAATCACTAGAACTGAGACGTCCCCAAGCTTAACTTTCTTGGGATACAGCTACATCCACAGTTTCAAGGGGCCTCCTGTGACTCTACTTCCCCAGCTTTGGCTCCATGTTTAGCTCCACAATCCTCAGATGTAAACAGCAGCACCAGCTCCTCCCCAGAACTTCACCTCCCCAACTGTCAAACTTTAACCGCAGCACCAGCTCCCGGGTCTCCAGATTCACCAACCTCAACCTGCAACAGCAACACCAGCAACTCCCCGGGTCTCCAGCTCAACGCCTCTCAGACTTGAGTGGCAGCACCAGCTCCTCCCCAAGGCTCCAGCTCCACAACTCTGAAACTAGAACAGCAGCCCCAGCTACTCCCTGGGTCTCCAGCTCCCTGACTCTCAAACTACAACAGCAGCACCAGCTCTTCCCCGAGTCTCCAGTTACAGGATCCTCAAACTACAACAGCGGCACCAGCTCTTCCCCAAGTCTCCAGTTACAGGATCCTCAAACTACAATAGCGGCACCAGCTCCTCCCTGCATCTCCAGCTCAGTGACTCTCAGACTTGACAGGCATCACCGGCGCCTACCCAGGTCTCCCTGACCCTCAGATTTGAACAGCAGCACCAGCTACTCCCTGGGTCTCCAGCTCCACAACCCTCAAACTTCAACTGTAGCGCTGGCTCCTCCCCGGGGCCAGCAGCTTCATGACCCTTGGACTTACACGGTGGTATCACCGGCTCCTCCCCGGTCTCCAGTTCCACGACCATCAAACTTAAACTGCAGCACCTGCTCCTCCCCGGGCTCCAGCTCCACGATCCTCAAACTATAACAGCTGCACCGGCTCCTCCTAAATCTCCAGCTCAACAACTCTGGGACTTGAGAGGACGCACCAGTTCCTCCCCACAGCTCCAGCTCCACAACCCTCAGATTTGAGCAGCAGGAGCACCAGCTCCTGTCCGGGTCTGCAGCTGCACAATCCTTAAACTAGAACAGCAGCGCCGCCTCCGCCCTGGGTCTCCAGCTCCATGACCCTAAGATGTGAATGACAGCACTGGCTCTTCCCAGGGCTCCAGCTCCAGGACCCACAGACTTGAACAGCAGCACCAGCTCTTCCCTGGATCTCCAGCTTCACAACCCTCAGACTGAAATGGCAGCACCCATCTCTCCCGGATGTCCAGCTCCACAACCCTCAAACCAATACAACATCACTCCTCCTTGAACCTCCAGCTGCATGACCCTCAAACTAGAATAATACCGCTCCTCACTAGGTCTCCAGCTCCACGACCCTCACCCTAGAACAGCAGCAACTGCTTCCCTCTGGATCTCCAGCTTAACGACTCTCAGACTTGAAAGGCAGCACCGGCTCCTCACCAAGGCTCCAGCTCCAAGACCCTCACACTAGAACAGCAGCAGTAGCTGCACCTTGGGTCTCCAGCTCCACCACCCTCAAAGAACAGCAGCACCGGCTCCTCCCTGGGTCTCCAGCTTCTCAAGTCTGAGGGTTGTAGAGCTGGAGGCCCAGGGAGGAGTCAGTGCTGCTGTTCTAGTGGGAGGGTCATGGAGCTGGAGACCCGGGGAGGAGCTGCAGCTGCTGTTCTAGTTTGAAGGTGGCAGAGCTGGAGACCAGGGAGGAGCCATATGAACAGCAGCACTGACTCATTGCCGGGCCTCATGCTCCATGACCCTCGAACATTAAAGGCAATAGTACTGGCTTCTCCCTGAGCCTCCAGCTCTACAACCCTCAGACACGAACAGCAGCAGCACCAGCTTCTCCCCGGTGTCCAACTCCATGCCCTCAAACTACAACAGCAGCACTGGCCTCTCCCCAGGTCTCCAGCTCTATGACCCTCAAAATAGTACAGCATCACTGGCTCCTCCCTGAATCCCCAGCTCCCAAACCCTCAAACTTCAACTGAAGCACCGGATCCTCCCTACACTTGAACAGCACCATGGATGGGCTCCTCACCAAAGCTCCCGATCCATGACCCTCTGACTTAAATGGCGGTAGCACCAGCTCCTCCCTAGGTCTCCAGCTCCACAACCCTCAAACTACCAACAGCAGCACCGGCTCCTCCCTTGTCCTCCAGTTCAACGACTCTCAGACTTGAAAGGCAACACCGGCTCCTTCCCAAGGCTCCAGCTCCACCACCCTCAGATTTAAATACCGGTAGCACCAGCTCCAGTTTAGGTCTCCAGCTCCAGGATCCGAAAATTACAACAGCAGCACCACCTCCTCCCTGGGTCTCCAGCTCCACAACCCTCGAACTAAAACAGCAGCACCAGCTCCTCCCCAGTCTTCAGCTCCACGACCCTCAGCCTTAAACAACAGCAACACCAGCTCCTCCCTGGGTCTCCAGCTCCAAAACCCTCAAATTAAAACTACACTGCTCCTCCCTGGGTCTCCAGTTCCAGGACCCTCAGACTGCAACAGCAGCACCAGCTCCTCCCTGGACCTCCAGTTTAAAGCGAGATCAAGTGATCACATCTGTGATCTGAAATCATGTTTGCTTCGCACCAAACCAAATGTTCTTCCAGATTATTTTCTTTACATTCTCCCCAGAATGGGAAGCAATATTAGTTGTTCTCAATAAAGAGTGACCTTTCATCAAAGCCGTGAGCTTCATCTGCTGTTTTTGAGTAGAATGCTGGCTTGGGGAAGATGGCTGTAAAGAGCAGGGCTTCTCTGCGCATTTTATGATTCCAAATGTGCTAGTTGGAACAAAGGGGTGAGAAGTTAAAACCCTCTCATGTAAACATTTAGAAATGCACTAGAGCTCTTTCTTGCTCTTTGAGGTGAGAGGTCACCCTGCAAAGGCACAGTCACACCTGTTCTGCCCGAGTTCTGAATGTCCCTAGATCCCCGCTTCCCCCCAATCCCGACCTTGGCAGGTCAGACTCTGTGAAGGACGTTCACTGTCTGTGTGACCTCACACCAGGTACAGGGACGCAGGAAAGAGAGAGGTGCATCTGGCTCGTAGGACAGTCCTGCAAGGCCACTTTTCTGGCAGGGAGGTGACACCTGCAAAGGAATCTCTCATTTCTTCCAGCTCCAGTCGGTTTCAACAAGAGGTGGGTTTTTTTCACTCTCAATTATTATAGTATTTTTTTCTAATAATAAAAGTCACAACTCATTTCAAAGGGTTTAAAAAAATAGCAGAAAACAAGCTTTTAAATCGTAAGTGATTCCAACACAAAACGTAAGTGGCATTCCCATTGTGATCTGTAGTGCTCCTATTAGACAATACACATTATCACACTCACACACTTATGCATTTTGCTTTATTAAAATAGAATAAAGCTCCATTCGGCCAGGTATGGTGGCTCATGCCTGTAATCCCAGGACTTTGGGAGTTCAAGACAGACAGATCACTGAAGGTCGGGAGTTTGAGACCAGCTCGGTCAAGTTACAGTTTAATGAAGTTATCAAGTTATAGTTATATCATCTCTCAGTGATGTAACATCAGTCAAGGCAGAAGTTAATCTCATAAAAACCAAGACTGGTCTGGGTTTGGTGGCTCATACACGTAATCGCAGGACTTTGGGAGGCTGAGGCAGGTGGATCACTTGAGGTAATGAGTTTGAGACCAGCCTGATCAACATGATAAAACCTTGTTTCTATTTAAAAAAAAAAAAAAATTAGCTGAACATGGTGGCACGCTCCTGGAATCCCAGCTAGTCGGGAAGCTGAGGCATGAGAATGGCTTGAACCCGGGAGGTAGAGGTTGCACTCCAGCCTGGGCAATCGAGCAAGATTCTGTCTCAAAAAATAAAAAAAGTAAAAACAAAACTGGAGGTTGTCCATCTAGGGTGGCGTTAGGGACTTTCATTTCCTTCCAGGGGACATTCTGCCATCCCCAGGATAGAAGCCTAATGCTCAAGGTTCAAGGTGGTAGGAATAGCTCCGACCATCATCTGCTTATTCCAGGAAGCAGGTCAAAGGAGGGAACAAATAAGAAATGACACTAAAGATATGTCAGTCCATTTGCTTTGCTGTAAAGGAATATCTGAGGCTGGGATATTTATAGAAAAGAGGTTTAATTGGCTCACAGTTCTGCAGGCTATACAAGCATGGCCCCAGCATCTGCTTCTGGGGAGGCCTCAGGAAGCTTCCAATCATGGCAGAAGGGGAAGGGGAAGCAGGCACATCACAGGGCGAGAGAAAGAGCAAGAGAGGGAGGAGGACGTGCCAGGCTCCTTACACAACCAGATCTCCCATCAACTCAGAGCAAGAACTCGGTCATTGCCATGGGGATGGCACCAAGCCACTGTGAGAGGACTCTGCCCCCATCACCAAAACACCTCCCACCAGGTCCCACCTCCAATGTTGGAGCTCACATTTCAACACAAGATTTGGAGGGGACCAACATTCAAACCATATTAAGATGGAAGTTATAGAAGGGGGTCTCCAAAAATGCCACCCAACACTTTTAAAATTATTATTATTCTATTTTAAGTTCTAGGGTACATGCGCAGATTGTGCAGGATTGTTAATATAGGCATACGCATGCCATGGAGGTTTGCCGCATCAGTCCCCCTGTCATCTACATTAGGTGTTTCTCCTAATGTTATCCCTCTCCTATCCCCCCACCCCCTGCTCTCCCTCCCCTAGACTCCCCACCCCCCAACAGGCCCCAGTGTGTGATGTTCCCCTCCCTGTGTCCATGTGTTCTCATTGTTCGACACCTACTTATGAGTGAGAACATGGGGTGTTTGGTTTTCTGTTATTGTGTCAGTCTGCTGAGTGCACCAGCTCTATCGGAGCCATGCCAGCTTCACGATGAGCAAAGCAGACCCAGTTCCTGCCCTCATGCAGCTTTCATCCAGTGCAGGAAGGGGGCAGGCAATGAAGATTTAACTAACATAGTGTCCAAAAGGGATAGGGCTTTAAGAAAAATTAAGGAGGGCAACAGGTTGGAGAGTGAAGGTGTGGTCTGCTATTAGATACATCAATGAGAGAGTCTATCTGATGAGGTGACATTTGAGCAGAGTCCTGAGAGGAGAAGGAGTGAGCTACACTCTTATAGGCAGGAACAGCATTCCAGGTGGAGGGACAGCAGGCATGGAGCCCATGAGAGCTGGTGTACCTGGATTGTGCAGGAATAGCAGGAGCTCTGTGTGGCTGGCCTGGAGTGACAGAGTGACGGGCAAGTGGCACGAGGGTGTGCTTGGGGGCAGTGGGAGGAGAAATGGTAGGTCGGATGGTGTGAGGGTGGAAGGCAATGGGCTAGAGGAGCGCCAGGGCTAAGGAGTGAGTGCCTTGTAGGTCATTACAAGGACGCTGGCATGTCCTTCGGCTGTTGTGATAATTCAGGTGAGAGATGGCCAGAGCTTGGATGGCAGCTGTGGAAGGGGTAGGAAGTGACCGGATTTGAGATAGATTCCTAAGACAAAGCCAGTAGGATTCCTGATGGAGTGCATATGACGAGTGAAAGGGAGAAATCCAAAATGATTCTCTGGTTTGGGACCTGAGCGACTGGAGGATGCAGTTGCCAATTACATGGAATTAATGTTTATGTCGAATTCTTAGAACAGCAATTAACATAAAGTAGGCACTGTGTACATTTAGAGTATTATCATCTGGTAACTGGGGAGCCAAGGGATAAAGTGCACAGTTGGATGGAGAAATAAGGATTTTTCAAGTTTGATTGGGCATAGTGGATCATGCCTGTTGTCTTAGCACTTTGCGGGGGCCAAGGTGGGAGGATTGCTTGAGCCCAGAAGTTCGAGACCAGCCTGGGCAATATAAGGAGACTTTTTCTCTATAGATAATTTAAAAAATTAGCTGGGTATGGTGACACACGCCCATCGTTCCAGCTACTTGGGAGGCTGAGCTGGGAGGATTGCTCAAGCCCAGGAGGTCAAGGCTGCAGTGAGCCATGATCGTGCCATTATACTCCAGCCTGGGCAACACAGCAAGACCCTGGCTCAAAAAAAAAAAAAAAATGTTCAAGTATTACTTAAAATGTCAGAGAAAAACAAAGAAATCATCATGTACAGATTGTTTCCTATATATAAGATGCTCCTCAAATTGGTTTACATGAGTTAACACACAGTCTTCTCAAGGACACTATGAGAGTGTTTCTACTATCTTTCCACATTACAGGTGTAAAAACAGAGGGACAAAAGAGGTAAAGTGACTTATTTACCAGAACGAATTAGTATTGGAATTTCAAATCCAGACCGTTTAGCTTCAGAGAAGTGAACTAATAAGCTCCACTGATAATAATAAGCAGAAAATAAAAAAATGTATCCTTGGCAAGATGTCAGCCGTCCTAGTCAATAGCCACTGTCTGAAGTTGACAAGTCTCGAGCTAGAACTTGAAGGTTAATATTTGGAGTTCCAGAAGCACCAACATTTTTGAAACTATCAAAAGTGGTCAACCCTAGGCGTGGACTGAAGGTGAAAAGATGGAAGCAGAGGATTGTAGCTTTTTATTTTCAATCCAATTTATTTGAATAAAATATAAAACCTCTGAGCCAAAGTTCCATTAAAGAACTAGAAACTCCATCTAGTATTCAGCTTCAAAATGTAGAGTAAGGAGGAGCCAGAGGTCACATTTGCAGAATTGCCCAAACCAGGGCAATTAGACAAAGCCAAGGAAATTAATTATCTAGGTCAGTAGTTGGCAAATATTTTCTAAAAAGGACCAAATAGCATAAGGTAGAAAATATTCTGGCTGGGTGTGGTGGCTCACACCTATAATCCCAACACTTTGGGAAGCCAAGGCAGACAGATCACTTGAGATCAGGAGTTTGAGACCAACTTGACCAACATGGTGAAACTTTGTCTCCACTAAAAAAAACAAAAAAACAAAAATTAGCCGAGAGTGGTGGTACTCACCTGTAGTCCCAGCTACTCAGGAGGCTGAGGCAGGAGAATCACTTGAACCTGGTAGGTGGAGGCTGCAGCAAGCTGAGATCACACCACTGCACTGCAGATTGGGTGACAGAATGAGACTTCATCTTGGGAAAAAAAAAAGAAAATACGTTAGGTTCTGCAGGCCATTCCACCCTCAGTTCTCCCATTGTATTGCAAAAGCAGCCATAGTCAATACGTAAGTGAACGAGTGTGTCCATGTTGCAATAAAACTTTATTTAGAAAATAAGCGTAATCAGGTTTGGCCTACAGGCCATAGTTTGTCGACTTCTGAGCTAGATACTCAAAATGCGAAGGTGCAGGCCAATGGATGCCTCTGCAGGACATACCTTCCTGGAGAAATCTACCAGAAGGGATGAGGTAGGAACATCTAGGAGTTAACCCAGTCTCAGCATGAGAACGGAGATCCCCATATCTGTAGGTCATTTGTGCACACCTGAAAGATGCCACCAGGCTTGACAGAGGCCCGGCCACAGCCTCAAAATAAACTAAAACAGAGTGGAAGGGGAATCTGCCGTTTTGCATAAATAATGGATGCTTTGAGAAGATGGTTTTTCATGCTGATTGTCAGCGGGTCTCTGGTGGATTTAAAATGTCAATGTAAACAACCTTTGCTGAACCAGAGTGCCCTGCCTTTAGAAAACCAAAGAATCCAGAACTTACAGAAGATGAGACAAGAAAAATTGGTGGTTTGTTGCTTATATTATAAAAGCATTCATCATTTTATACCAAGAAAGACCTCAGAATATGATTTGTTTCAGAAAAATTTGATTAACACACCTGCTTCCGTGAAAATCCCTGCAGCACTGATCTGCCCACAGCCTGTCTCCCTCATATGCTCCAGGAGAGCAGGGCCCTACAGGTTCCTTTTCCATTCTGTCACCACTGCTCACGTTGGCACTCAATGAGTGTTTGCTGTGCAAATGGATGACTGACAGGTTTTCTGCTCCCAATTATTTTATGAATATTTTATGCAGAAATGCCAGAAAGACCTAGATATTTTTCTTTTGTGTGCTCAGAGCTCTTTGATTAGGTAGCTCTGATACCTGGGACAGAAACTTGAATTAATTAAGTTTACACAAAAGATTGAACAAACTCCAAATGTCAGTGGCTTTACTAAATAAAGGTTTGTTTCTTATTCCTCTAATTGTCCAAGCCAGTGTTCCTGGTTGCGTGTGGGGGGACCCTGTGGTTTGGGGACCCAGGATCCTTCTCTCCTGCGGCACTGCCACCTTCAGCTTGTGTCTCTCAAGGTCACTCTGGGGGGCGTTCATCTTTGTTCTGGAAACCCTGAAGCATTCACCACAAAAGCTTACACTCCATAGCTGTGCCTGATACAGAGGATGCTGGAAATGTGGTCTCCGTGTGAATCCAGGAAGAAGAAGAAATGGGTTGTGATGAATGCACCCCTTGCCACATGCAAAATAACAGCATGTTAAGTTTATTTCTCTACCACACAATAGTTAAAAGCAATGGTCCGGAGCTGCTGTGGTGGCTCCACACTCAGCTCCTCCTGTCTTCTTGTTTTGCCGTCCCTAGGCTGTGACCTTTGGCAGCAAGCTCCAAGATGCTTCCTTCGTACCCAGAGTCCTGCCAGCAGGACTTATCTCTAAGGGTACACACAGCCTGCATCCCTCACTTCTCCTATGCCCTTGGCCAGATCATGGTCAGATGGCACAGCTGCTGCAGGGGGACTGGGAACTGCAATCTTTAGCCTAGGTGACCAAGCACCCAACCAAAAATCACTGTCTGAAAGAAGGGAAGGACACCGGGGTACAAGGAGCCATAGGTACCCAGGAACTAAACAGAAAAGATCTTTCTGGAGGAATGAAAAGAGCTGGAAGGAGAACTGAGAAAGGAACGAAAATGGAAGGGGATTGTGCTGTTTTGCATAAACTACTGATGCTTTGAGAAGATGGCTCCTCATGCTGATTGGCACTGGGTCTCTGGCGGATTACAAATGTCAATGCAAACAACCTTTGCTGAACCGAGACCAGCCATTAAGGCCATCAAGACTGGGTCCAGTAGGGAAATATTCCCCACAGCAAAATCAGGATGCTCTTGCTGGAAAGAAAGCAGCAAACGTCCACAGCAGAGTTCCACAGGGACCGTGATCTTCAACCCTATTAGACCCAATTGTATTGTATATTACCTTACAATGACTCTTTACTATTCTAAAAGGAAATGGATAAATAATAGGAGTTGTCCATATGTATAACTTAAAAACAAACCAGGATGACGCCTTAATTGGAACATAAAGGAAGGAAAAGGAAACAAGCTTGTTATAAAATAATTCTTATAATACAAAATAATAAATTGCATAAAATGAACTTAAATATGTGAAAAGGATGGGGGCAGCTACGTGAGACAACTCCGAGAGGTTTAGTGTAGCTACACATCTGGACCTCCAGTGATGAGTAAGTGAATCAAAGAGCAGCCAGCAAGCCACACCGCTCGGTAGCACTCTGCACAGGCAGTTAGGGGAAAGGACAGTGGGGTGTGTGGGCAGAGACTACAAACTCTGTGTTCAATGTCCTTCCAAAGGTGCCACTGATACCTAGGGTTCTGTGCAAAATGGAGTGAGTTTCTAGGCTCTTGAATTATTCTAAGGTACATGGATAAGTCACGGACTTGGTTGTATCTGAGCGTCTTGAATGTGGCAGAATTCTAGTGTCCTGGACTCCTGTCGAATAATTGAATAAATGTCAGTGTCCCCAATCAAAACACAACCTAAACCATCCCCACAGTATCCAAAATGTCCCCAGGAGGGTATGATGTCCATTGTAGATCACTATACTGAGGGGCTGGACGTGGTGGCTCAGATGTGAGCCAACAATTTGGGAGGCCAAGGTGGAAGGATTGCTTGAGCCCAGGAGTTCAAGACCAGTCTGGGAAATATAACAAGATTCCATTTTTACTTAAAAAAAAAATTAGCCAGGTGTGGTGGTGCATGCCTGTAGTCTCAGCTACATGGGAAGCTGAGGCAGGAGGATCACTTGAGCCCAGGAGGTCAAGGCTGCTGTGAGCCATAATCGCACCACTGCACTCCAGCTTGCATGACAGAGCAAGACCTTGTCTTAAAATAAAAATAAAAATAAAGACAAGAAAAAGAAAAACTGGAATTTACAAACCTAAAAAGACCGAGTCCTGTTCTCTCGAAAGCAGCTATGTAGTGCAATACTCGGCCAAACAAATATTACTCTTGTTTTTCAAATGGTCCCCTTCGGGGGCTTAGGATTTGAAGCCTCAACCCCAAGGAAAGGTCTGTAAGTCCACACTCTACATGCATGTAGCCTACTCTGTGTCTTTGTTTAAACAAATCCTCATTTTTCAGCTCCTTGTAGCAGTCACAGCTCCAGGGGTGACACTCTTCAGTATTTATGTGAAAGGGAATTACATCCTGCGTAATTCTAGTCTTTTTAGCCATGGTTGTTTCTTTGGTGTTGTGGGGGCATGTTTAAGCATCAAAAGGGAAAAGGAGAAAATCCAAAGAGACCAGCACTAAGTCTGAAATCCTGTTAAACCTTAAACAAAACCAAACCCAACAGGCCTTGACAGAATAAGCTCATAAACAGAACAGACCACAGTCTTAGCAGTGAGACCCTGGGGGGTCCTTTATAAGCCCAGTTCCTTCCATCTGGACAGCCAGGAAGCTAGGGTTTCCTAGTTCCTAGATGTTCTCGTCAGGCTACTTGGAATGGAAAGGACCAGTCTTTTATCTTTGGATTTTGTTCTCATTTTAAGGTTACTTACACCATGAAATGTCTTTTTGTTGGTTTGTTTTTTAACTTTTAAGTTCAGAGATCCAAGTGTAGGTTTGTTACATAGGTAAACTTGTGTCAATGGGGTCTGTTGTCCAGATTATTTCATTACCCAGATATGACGCCTCGTACCCATTAGTTTAGTTATTTTTCTTGATCCTCTCCTTTCTCCCACCCTCCACTGTATGAAAGGCCCCGGTGTGTGTTGTTCTTCTCTATGTGTCCATGTGTTTTCATCATTCAGCTTCCACTTATAAGTGAGAACATGTGGTATTTGGTTTTTTGTTCCTGTGTTAGTTTGCAAAGGATAATGGCCTTCAGCTCCATCCGTGTCCCTGCAAAGACATGATCTGTTTTCACTTTTTTTTAATGACTGCATAGTATTTGTAGTGTATATGTACCACATTTTCTTTATCTGCTCTATCACTGATGGGCATTTAGATTGATTCTATGTCTTTGTTACAAGAAAAGAAAAACCATAAAAAAGTGGGCAAAAGACATGAACAGCCACTTTTCAAAAGAAGACATAAATGCGAAATGTATCATTCAAAAAAGTAGTTGTGGTTCATTTAAAAGGAAAAGGTAGAAACTATTACCTCACTCATGTAGTAGAGCTGGAACCAGGGCTTAGAAATATGCTATTTTAAGTGAACATCCTGATAAATTAGAGGTCTGCCATCACTCCTTATATGCTGATCAGTGAAGGACATATTTCTAATATAGAGCAGAACTTCCATCTAAAGCACTTTCTAAAAGTCATTACCATATATAGAGTGTAATTGCTGTGAAATCCTCAAAAATAACACAATGATACAAAAATCTAGAAGCTTGAAACAGCCCTAATGTTCTCCAACAACAAGTGAATGGATAAATAAACTGGAATGCCACTCAGCTGTAGAAAGGAACAGAGCATTGCCACATACAACCATGGGCGTGGGTCTCAAAAGCATTATGCCAAGTGACAGAGCCAGTGTCCCAAAGTTATGTAATTTATGATCCTATTTATTTGGCATCCTCAGAAAGGCAAAGTTATAACGATGGAGACAGATCAGTGGATTCTGATGTTGGTAGTGGTTATATGAATCTCAACATGGGTTAAAAATCCACAGAAATCTACTGGGTGTGGTGGCTCCCACCTGTAATCCCAGCAGTTTGGGAGGCTGTGGAGGTTAGATCACTTAAGGTCAGGAGTTAAAGACCAGCCTGGCCAACATGGTGAAACCCCGCCTCTACTAAAAATACAAAAATTAGCCAGGCATGGTGGTGGTCACCTATTATTCATTCCAGCTACTCAGAAGACTGAGGCAGGAGGATCGCTTGAACTCAGGAGGTGGAGGTTGCAGTGAGCCAAGATTGTGTCACTACACTCTAACCTGTGCAACAGAACAAGACTAGGGCTCAAAAAAAAAAAAAATCCACAGAAATTTATACCAAAAATGTCAACTTTTCTATATGATAATTTCTTTAAATTAGGAAATAATCATCTCAGGGAGTAAAATTTAAATTCACAGTGGCATCTAACTCATGCATCAGCTCCCATATACTGTGCGTGTACCTGCCCACACTCCCCAGTCGACCTGAACTGCCCCTGCTTCCCTCCCTACCCTCCTCACCCAACTCAGTCTCGGGGGCCCTTCTTCTTCTAAAGGCGAAACTTGCTCCACCACAAGTCCCTTCCACTCTGTGTTTCTCACTCTTGACATTCTTTCCCTGGGTACCCAGGTTCTCCTGAGACTGAGGAGCTTTTGGAGACCCAAGACTCTCAGTGTGGGGAAAGTCACCAGAAAGCTGGGATGGATTGGTCACCCTCTGCCAGATTTGCACCCTCACTGCATCCAGATCTCTGCTCAAATGTCTCCTTCTCAAATAGCACTTCCCTGAGCACTCCTCCTAAGTTACTCCCCCATCTCCCCTCCATCCTTGTACCCCACTTCATTCCCCTCCCTTCTACTTGTCACATCCTGTCACGATACAGCTCGTCTGCTTTTATTTGGTTGTTCCTATCTATACATCCAGTGACTGTGTTATGGGAGTTAAGTTTAAATAAGAAAGCAAGCTGTTGAAAGTGACGTGCCATGTGTGTATGGTTTAAACACATCAACTGGACAGTGTAATATTTACAGGGACATATGTGTGGCAAAGCATAAAGCCCTGCACAGGAACTAGAAACACCAAACGTGGCCCTGTGGGCAGGGGAAGAAGGGGCTGGGTGGAAAGGGTGCCGGAGGCATGAATTATTCCATGTATTTTATTTTGAAAAAAAAATCTGAATCAAATATAGCACAATAAATTTTCACTGAGGTGGTAAATAGGATCACAGATATTCATTGCATTCTTCTTTATATTTTTCTGTATTTAACTATTTCCTAACAAGCTGGGCCTAGCAGCTCATGCCTATAATCCCAGCACTTTGGGAAGCTGAAGTGGGAGGATTGTTGAGGCTAGGAGTTCAAGATCAGCTTGGGTAACATAGTGAAACTTTGTCTCTACAACAAATTTAAAAATTAGCCAGGTATGTTGTCATGTGCCTATAGTACCAGCTACTCAGATGACTGAGGAGGGAGGAGCTCTTGAGCCCAGGAGGTTGAGGCTACAGTGAGCCATGATCATGCCACTGGGCTCCATCTAGCCTGGTTGAAAGCAAGATCCTGGCTCTTAAAAAAAGAAAGAAAAAAGAAAAGAATTTTTTTTTTTTTTTTGAGACGGAGTTTTGCTGTTGTTAACCCAGACTGGAGTGCAGTGGCATGATATCGGCTCACTGCTACCTCCGCCTCCTGGGTTCAAGCAATTCTTCTGCCTCACACTCCCAAGTAGTTGGGACTACAGGCGTGCACCACCATGCCCAGCTAATTTGTTTTGTATTTTTAGTAGAGACAGGATTTCACCTTGTTGACCAGGATGGTCTTGATCTCTTGACCTCGTAATCCGCCCGCCTTGGCCTCCAAAAGTGCTGGGATTATAGGCGTGAGCCACCGCGCCCAACTAAGAATGTTTTATAACAGTAAAACAGTAAGACCAGAGATCTCCTGCTGAAGAAAATGTGATTGCTGTTTGGGATGTCCCCGGAGTGACCAAACTTTCTAGATGACTGTTGACTTTTCATGTCCCTCTCACATAACACACATGACATCGCATCTGAGATGTCATCTGAGCTCCCGCCTCATGAAAGGGAGACATGAAGATGTACACAACACAACCCTTGCCTTTATGGAACTGAGAGTTCCATAACTCTTGCAGCGATTCCAAAAAAGAAGCCAGAATCAAACATCTGTGTTCAAGGCATCAGCAGGTGATTGCTGAGCACATGTGCGTGGAATTTGCTGCCCAATTTATTCAGCAAAGAAAAGTAGAAAATATCATTAGGGCAATGGTGCTGGGAAAAGTTTTCCACTTCCCTGGCGCGTTCCCACAGCTGCCTCCTGTGACTTCACACTGGCAGGCCCAGGGCTTTCAGGATGTTGGGTGGAGAATGGGCAGTGCCCATTGCTGTGGGGCTTTGTTGGTGCCAATCAGGTCAAGTAGCCAGCAAAAGGGGGTTGACATGGGCTGCAAAGAAGAGCATTCAGCAGTTCTACGCAAATGACTCAGTTACAGAGGTTTACTTGGCCCCGGAGAGATAGTGACCAAGATGTTCATTCATTCATCTGTTCATTCACTGAACAAGGATGTATGGAGTACCTATACTCTGTGCCCAGTATGTTCTAGATGTTTGGGAGAGAGAGGCAAACAGGAAAGATGAGATCCCTGCCCTCCTGGAGCCCACATTGAGAATGCATCCAAAATAGTTAGAATAGTGATGAGGGGTATGAGGCAAATGCAATGGGGTCATGGACTAGTGGAGGGTGAGGTCAGCAGGGGGGCCCCTTAGATACAGAGTCGGGGCAGAGAGCCCCTCTGACTCCTGTGAGGGCTGTGACCTGAAAGTGGGGGACGAAGCAGATGTGAAAAGTTCCCAGCAGAGAAACAGCAAGTTCAAGTCTGGGAGGTGGGGACAGCCATGTGGGTGTGCTTGGGGAACAGAGGCGCCAGCGAGGGCAAGGAATGGGAGGAGAGTGGAGTTGCCGCGGGAGAGACAGGCAGGGTCCACCTTGTTGGTCTTGGGGATGACAGGTTTATTCTAACCAGGGATGCAGAGAACTAAATTCCTCCTTTTCAACTCAGTGCTCGGAGGGGCCCATTCTTTCTCTAACTGGAAACTTGTGATATGAAGAAAGCACTGACAAGGTTTAATTTAATTTAGATCATTAAAGCCCATCAAATTATTGTATTTCCGTCCCCTGGGCCCTTCTGTTTCCTGCCCTGCCTCTCAATCCACTTGGTCCTTTGACAGGGACGACTCGCTCCTCTGATGCAGAGTCCCCAAGCCATCCAATCTCCTGTGTATTATTAAAGTCACTAAAATTCAAAACCCAGGTACAGTCGTTTTCTTTTCTTTCTTTCTTTTTTTTTTGGTGGATCCATACAGAAAAGAAACAAGCAAAGAAAAAGTCATGTGACCTTGGATCATATGGGCCCAGCACAGCAAAACAGGCTGCGATGATTTTTTGGTTGATGTGCAGCTGTTTATTTGGGCACTGGGAAAAAATTATGCTTAGAAACAATGATTTCAGCCATAGCTTTTATTTAGGGAGGGCACACAGGGTCTGTCTGGTGCTGGGAGTTAGAGAGTAAACTACTTACCCATGGGGCATTTGTTACAGCAGCAAACATTTGTTGAGCACTGACTGTGTGCCAAGCCTGGCTCTAAGCATTTCAAACAGGTTATTTTGTCTTCCAAACAGCCCTTGCAGAGGGCGACCCTGTCAGCTCAGTTTCACAGACGAGGAGCCTGCAGCAGGCAAACCCCACTGCTGGAGGAGTGCTGACCTCCAGGCTGTGCAGAGCATCGCCAGTGAGACCTGTGAGGGTGCTCTGCACTAATTGTGAGTGAATTTCAGTTCTTAGGTTTATAATCATGTGCAAGTAGGAACTAGGGTGGCATGAAATCCTGACCTCTACAATTTCAAAACTTGATCATCTGGTTTATTCTCTTCTAAATGGAGGCTCCATAATAAACCGACTGTGATCGAATCCTGGTACTGTCTCTTATAAACCATGTGACCAGTAGAAAAAGTCTTCTCTCTCTGGGCTTAAATTCTCATGTCTTATGTGTGCATGCATGTGTATGCATGCACACATGTATTCATGCATGTATGTGCACACTGTGTGCATGCTTACAGCATTCATGAGTAGGGCTCTAGGGTCAAATAACCTGGTTTTGAATTCTGGCTCAGCCAGTCACTGGCAACCTCAGGCAAATGACTTAGGCTTTAGATGTCTCAGTTTCTTCCTCTGTCACGTGGTGACCATCAGCCCTCACCTCATAGGGTTGATGTGAGACTATTAAATGAATTGGTCCATTTAAAACTCTTAGAAGGGAGGCTGGAACAGGGTTAGTGCTGATGAATGTCACTGTTTTTGTTTGTTTGTTTGTTTGGGATGGAGTCTTGCTCTGTCACCCAGGCTGGAGTGCAGTGGTGTGATATTGACTCACTGCAACCTCTGCCTCCCAGGTTCAAGTGATTCTCCTGCCTCAGCCTCCTGAGTAGCTGGGATTACAGATGCAATCCACCAAGCCCAGCTAATTTTTGTATTTTTTAGTAGAGATAGGGTTTTACCATGTTGGCCAGGCTGGTCTTGAACTCCTGACCTCGTGATCCGCCCGTCTCAGCCTCCCAAAGTGCTGGGATTACAGGTGTGAGCCACCATGCCTGGCCGAATGTCACTGCTATTACTGTTCATGGTTCTGCTGTGTGTTCATGTGCAGCTCTGTGCAGGACACGGTAGGCATCAGGGGTGAATGCAATATGAGCCCTACCTCCCCCACCCCACACTGCCGTCATGAGCAGAGGGAGTAGCATCTTGGCCCCACCACTAGCTACGTGACTTTGGGTCAATTGCATCATCTCCCTGTGCTTCTTTTTCCTCCCCCAGAAAATGAGGACGATGGTCACACTTGTCTCCTGAGGCTTTTGGGAGGATGTGCATTCAGTCCCTAGAGCAGTGTCAGGCCTGCAGTCAGTGCCGTGCATGCATTAGCTGCAATTCCTATTCCTATTAATACTATTAGTGCTCATCCAGTTTAGATTCATTCTGGAGGCGTATTGGCCATTATGCTAAGTTCTTGGAACAACTTTCCCTGTATCTTCACCCTGCAGCTCCTATTCCTGGGTTGCCTCCTCAGGGAGGCCTCCTGGACTGCCCTCTCTGACAGAGCTACTTGCTCACCCCTGCCCACTCTCTATCATGTTATCCCCTGTTCCCATTTGATTTCCACCTGGCTTTGGTTTCCCAGAAGCAGATCCTAAGACATGGATTTTAGTACAAGCATTATGTAGGTGCAAAAGTAATGACCATGATGCAAAAACCACAATTACTTTTGCACCAACATAATACAATAGTTTCTGTGGGAGGTGGTCCCAGGAAATGCCAACAGGGCAGTGGAGAAGTGAGACAGGATGCTGCCACTGTGGGCAACTGGAGCTTAGTCCTCTACCAGCTGAAGGGGAGGAAGCTAAATATGTATCCTCCAATTCCATTGCCCTGTTAGCTGAGGGCTTGTCCCAGGGCCATCAGCTGTCAGCACTTCTGGTCATAGGCTAAGAGAAAGCTCTCAGAGAGATGGTCCAGTGTGCCCATCATGGCAAGACTATGTCTGTTTTTTCACAGCAGCTCCTAGGACACTGTTTTACATTTAGAAGACCATAAATAAATGTGTGTGGAAGGAAGAAAAAAGAAGAAAGGAAGGAAGGAAGGGACAGAAGATGGACTTTGCCCTTCTGTAACACCTTAAGAAGAAAGAAAGAAGGAAAGAGGGAGGGAAGGAGGAAAGGAAGAAAGGAAGGGAGGAAGGGAGGGAGGAAGGGAGAAACAGAAGATGGACTTCTGCCCTTCTGCAACACCCTAAGAAAAAAGAGAAAAGGAGGGAGAGAAGGAACAAAGGGAGGGAGGGAGGGACAGACACCTTTTTTTCTTGTAGTACAGGTTAGTCCCCAAATTGGGGCTCATTCTGGGAGGGTTTCTCGTATTGCTCAGGAAGGAACTCAAGAGTGAGCCAGCAGTGACAGAAAGCAAGTTTATCAGAGCAGCAGTGTGCAGCAGAGGGGCTGCTCCATTTACTGAGAGGGCTACCTCATAGCAGAGCAGCCCAGAGCAGCCGTCCCTGCAGGCCGGGCTAGCTATGTTTATATCCACTCTTAATTATATGTTCATTAAGGGGTGGAGTATTCACAATTTTCTAGAAAAGGGGCACGACGTTCCCAGAACCATGTAAGGTAACTTCTGGGTAGTTTTCATGGCATTTGTAAACTGTCCTGGTGCTGGTGGGAGTGTCTTTATGCTAATGAGCAGTGAGGGCAATGAGAGGTCACTTTTGCCACCATCTGCTGGTTTTGGCCAGTTTCTTTACTGCATTCTGCTTTGATCAGCAGGATCATGATCTGTGCTTGGAAAATAAGTCCTGCTGATCTCCTACGTCACTTGCAATATTAAGGGAGCCATTCTTTGCCCATTCCCCATCATGGGTGGGATCTGGATCGTCAAGGCTCTGAAATTGAGCCTATAACCCTTTTTGAGGCACTACCCCTTAGAGTCTATGTGTTGCTCCTCCAATACCAGCTCAATCACCTCCTCATTGCTTTAAGGGAAACAGGCTCAAAGCTCAGAGGCCTGCAGGCTTTTTTTTTTTTTTTTTTTAATCACTGTCTGTGGCACCAGCCCTAGAAGAGACAGTGGTTAATTTTATGTGTTAACTTGACTGAGCCATGAGGTGCCCAGATGTTTTGCTTAAACATCATTCTGAGCAATGGTATGAGGGTGTTTTTGGTGAGGTTATCATTTAAATTGCCTCTCTTGGGAGAGTGGGCCTCATGCAGTCAGTTAAAGGCCAGAATCCAGCCTGACTGCCTTTGAATTGGAACTCAGCTGTTTCCTGCTTTTGGACTAGAACTGAAACACTGTCTTTTCTTTGGTCATGAGCCTGCTGGCTTTTGGACCAGAAGACTATTGGCTCTCCTTGGTCTCCAGCTTGCAACTCATGCTGTGGCAGTTGGGATTTATCAGCCTCTATAATCATGTGAGCTAACTCCTTACACAACTATCTCTCTCTCCCTCTCTCTCTCTTTCTTTCTTTTGCTCTGTGTCTCCCTCTCTTTTCTGTCTCCCTAGACACACACACACACACACACACACACACACACACACACACTCTCTCTCTCTCTCTCTCTCTCTGGTGTGATGAGCACAGTGGCTACGGGGACACAATGGCTTCCTATGGTCATTTGCCTAAAGAATGTAGTGGACGTTTGTTCTTCCTTTTTGCCACCCACTGATGGGTGATTTCTATAGAAGGAGCTACAATGAGTCCCACAGGGAGCAATTTCAGGATTCTGGGGGCACCTGTGCTGTTGGCAGCAGGAGCTGCTGTGTCTGTGCCCCTTGAAGACACCAGAGACATCAAAGGACCATTTATAATTTGGGAGTATGTGATTTGGGGGCCATGTTTCCATCTTGAGTTAATTTTTGTGTAAGGTGTAAGGAAGGGATCCAGTTTCAGCTTCCTGCATATTGCTAGCCAGTTTCCCAACAACATTTATTGAATAGGGAATCCTTCTCCTGCTGCTTGTGTTTGTCAGGTCTGTCAAAGATCAGATGGTCGCAGATGTCCAGCATTGTTTCTGAGGCCTCTGTTCTGTTCCATTGGTCTATGTCTGTGCAGCCTGCATGTCTAATTCTTTGGTAGGCCTAAGCCCCCACTACCCAATAGTTTTCATAAATAGATCCCCTTCCTAATTGCACTGGCTGGAGTAGGTTCCATTAGCGGCTAAAAGCCCTGATCCATATGTGGAACAAGTTTATGAAACATTTTATTCAGTACAGGAGAAATATATAGTAAGAAATGTGTGCTTGGCTCTGGATTTAACTGGAAAGGCAGGGCCAGCAGGTGGGAAAGAGATATGAGAGAACACAGGCCAACAAGCAAGGTTGTCTACAGACGATCCATTTCCTCAGCGTATTAATTCAACCAGTAGCCATTGAGCTCCTCCTCTGCCAGGGCCTGTGCTCAGTGCACAGGAATCGGTGACGTAGACGTCCAAGGCAGATGAGACCCCTGTCTTCATGCAGCTTCTGTTCTAGTGGGGAGACAGCAGAAGACAAGCAAACAGTGAATAACTTAGATGATTTCAGATTGCAATGAGTGTTTTGAAGAAAATAAATCAGAAAGGGGATAGAAAGTGATGGAGGTAGACAACTCCTTTGGACAGGGTGGTTGTGAAAAGCTTCTCAGAGGGGATAACACGAGCTGTGAGCTGGAGGGTGAGAAGCAGCCATCTGGGCTAAGTGTCCCAGGCAGAAAAAAAGTATGTGCAGAAGCCTTGAGATTAGAACGAACTTAGCATGTTTCAGGAGCAGCAAGGAACCCATCAAGCATGGCCTGGTAGCCACCGTTAGGAGACTGAATTTTACTCTAATAGCTTGGGGGAAGCATTGGGAGTCTTAGGCAAGGGAACTGCACGGTCTCGTTTTCCGTTTACACATAGACTTTGACTGCTGAGTGCAGGATGGATTATGCGGGGTTGGTAACCAGGTGACCAGCCAGGGTTGTTGCAGTTGCCCCAAGGTTGGGGGTGAGAGATGATGGTCAGAGTCCAGGCCTTCCAACTTCCCAATCATTGCTTTTTACGCTATGGAATTTGGTTAGGAAGACTTCCTTTCTGTCGCTTTCTTTCTCTTATCTGCATAGTGGGGTACTGCTGGCTGCCTTAGGGATCACTCCTGGGAGCACCCTTCACAGCCTATGCACCCTCCTTGCCCTTCACAAACTCAGCGAGAATCGAGGCCTGTCTTGCCTGAGATAGAATTCATCATTCCAGGGCCTCTAGTTTCAACATATGCATATTCTTCCACCCAACAAATCCTATATTTAGAAACGTATCCCGTAGAAACCAAGGCTCTACAGTACAAGAATACATATTCAAAGATACTTATTCCAGTGCTGATCATACTTAGTTGATTATAGTTGAATCACTGAATCTGAAAACACTCTGCATATCCATCAGTAGGGGAATGGTTGATTAATGTAAAGCTTATTTATATTATGGAATATTAGGTGGTTATTTTGAAATACTGAGTTGGATCCTGATATATCGATTGAGAAGATGTTTATACCGCATTGAGGATTAAGAAAGCACAGTGTGAAGTATTTTTGTAGTCAAATTGTGTTTTGCAAAATAAACCCAAACTCTTCTATCGAGGTCAGGAAATCCTTGTCAGCGGGTTGGTCTGTATATGAACCTGAGAGCGTGTAGAAAGTCGTGGAAGGAAACACGTCTGGCTGTTAACATCGAGTGCGGGGTTGGGAGGGGAGAGACAGGCAGGGGGCAGGGAAATTGGAGGAGGATTGAAAAGGAGGCATGGTAGAATCCTGGGAGAAAATGTAGACAGGGTCTACCTGTGTGTGAAAATTGATCATGTACATAGAATTGCACCAACTTGACGGGATATGGCTGTCACTTTTATCTTGACTTACATGATTATCTTGACATACTTTGGTCATAAAGATAATACATGAGTGAATGAATAAACTGATATATAAATAGGAAAGGGCCTATTGGTGGAGACCCTCAAAACCCACACAGAAGGTACAGTTGGCTTTAACAGATTTCCTAAGACAGAGGTACAGGAGTGAGGTTGTCATGCCCCTGGAGAATCGGGAACAAATGTGTGTGCAACCCTCAGACCCAGGAGGCTGACTGACTCTGTAAGGACAGGGTTTAGGACTCTGTTCTTCTCTGCCTGGGGAGGGGGAGAGGATAGAGGAGGCCTGAGGTAGCTGAGATGTCCTTGGATTCCCTGCCTCATTCTCCAGGGTGGAGAGCTAGCCAGGGAAAGTTACAGGACAAGAAAAACTTCAGGTGGGAACAACGGTAGGTTTCAGCCCCTGTGAGCACACGTGGTTGTCTAAGGGGTGGTGGCTATCAGTGGGGTCTTGTCCCTAAAGAGGTGATTGGGATGCACGATGTTGAGAGGAGTGTGATGTTGGCATTTGGGGTGTCAGCTGAGGATACTACCTTGCTGTAATACATAGGACAATCCCACACCATGTGGAATTTATCTTGTATCTTGCACTGGTTTTGAATGTTCCATTGGACATTCATGTAAGCAAACCCTATTTACAGTGATCTTAGCCTCCAGCGAAAAGTCCAGTTTACATAGAGATGATCATAATGTTTTCGCCGCTGTTTTAATAATCACCGACTTTCCCGGGACAGTGGCTCTGCTGTACATCAAGGGAAGCTTGCGTTTGTTTTGTTCAGAAGTTCACCAACAGTGGGTCAGCATCCTGAACCCTCACCTCCCTAGCAGCAAAATGCACGACATTTGAGGTGACAACTCAACAGGCTTGTCACCAGTCTGCACTTAAAGCTTAATCACTTCTGGTGTCCTTGGCCAGAGCATTTGCAGGTTAAAATATGTGTTAATTTCTTACAGATTACATAAATTACTTTTCTTATACTTGTCTTTATATTATAGTTAGGGCATTACATTGAAGTTTTAAAAAGATGTGGATAGGCTGTATTATCTATGAATTACATTTCAAGATGCTAAGGTGGAAATTATAAAATATTGGTTTTAAAAAGGTGGCATAGGTTCGGACGCAGCTGAGAACTACATTTCTAAAACTCATCAGTACCTTCCCTTTCCCTAGGGAAACTGCAGCCTCATTTGGAGAGGATTTTGAGCTTTTTTGTTAAATTGAGCCAGATCTTTTACCATGAAAGAGGATCTTTTCTTTTCTTCTTACCCATCAAGTCTTCCTTTGCCAAGATTCCCCTTAATGAGTCTGCTGGAGGCCAGTGTAATTTCGATCATTACAACTTTAGGCCATATAAATTCTCCTGGAATTGTCCCTACAAGTACAAGTATGACTGTCTGACTCCAGTTTGCTGCAGTCCAGGTTGGGGCTTCTGCCAAATTTAGCCCACTGCCTGGTGGAGACGAATGATTTGTCCCTCTGTAGGGGACAGATCAATAATCAACAAACACATTAAAAAGATTAAAAAGCAGAAAGCTTAGTCATGCAAATCAGGGTGGAAGAGAGAGAGGGCAAAGAAAAGGGCCTCATTCACATTCTGCAACTTCAGCAGGCCCTGGCCCATGGGCCGATTTCCATTAAAACACTCGGCCCAGAGCAGCCAACACTCCGGCTCTTTAATAAAGGTTTGTCCCAACTGGAGTAAACACCACCCGTTCCCAGGACACCCAGAAGCAGAAAATTAACCAGAGGTGAACTGGGTCATTAGCTGCGGCACAATATGGGTCATCTGGATTAATTTAGTTCCCTTCAACTGGAGACTCAAAGAGAGTGACCGGTTCTCATAGCTGGGGACAGTGACTTAGCAGCATGTTGAGGTCTCTTGGATACCAGGCCTGGAGCTGTCATTATGATTCATGGCGCCTCTGACATCACTCGGTGGTTTTGTGATGCAAAGTTTCATGTTGTCTAAACGCATACAAGGGAACAGGTGAATTTGTGCATGGTTGTTGTGTGCACGCCCACAGAATGGGACACACAGAGACACACAGAGGACGGAATGACGCACCGGGTTCCTACAGGTATCGTCATGTCACAGTCCCTCAGTAGCCTGTTATACGAAGATGGTGTTCTTGAACTATGTGGACATTTGGGTGATTGCAGGGATAAAGTTAAATACATGCAAGCATTATAATTCTGCATTACGAATATGTTTTGACTTTTTATCTTTTATTTGGAGAATAAGAAAGCCAAATAGAGAAAAAGAAGCCCAGCCAACCAGCCCAGTTTCACGTGGGCAGAACCAGGAAGAAATTCAAAGGGGCGGGAATCCCCCTAGCCAGAGTCGCCTCCACATGCACCAGGAAGCTCGCCACAGGCCCAGCACCTGGGCTGGGAGATTTGTCTGCAGGCTTGACCTGTGACAGTCACACTTCCTGCTCCTCAGTCTGAGGTGCCCCAACCAGATGGCGGAGGCCCGATGGGGAAGGAGCAGGCTCGGCTGAAGTCCACCTGGTTTACCAGCCCTGGACTTGCAGCCAGGAAGTCAGGGCTCCCTCCTGCTCGCCCACCCCTTCTGCTGGTGAAGCAAGCCCCTCCTGCCCAGAGTGGAGCCTTCCCTGCCCTGGAAAGATGCTTGGAAACTTGGCGATGATTCCAGACGTGCAGGCGCCGGGGGCGTGTCTGCTCCTCCTCCCCATTCTCCTGGACTCACTGACCTTCCTTCTGTGCCTCAAACGACCAGGTTCATTCTCGACCCAGGGACCCTGTGCGACCTCCCGATGCTGTCCCCAGCCCTGTGCATGGCTGCCCCTTCTCACTTTTCAGGGCTCTGCCAGGTGTCACCTCCTGGGTGAGCGCCTCCCTGACCACCCTGTCCCCAGGAGCCCCCTCCACCCAGGCACTTCTTAACATGTCACCCACTTTCCTTCTCAGGACCCCTCACCACCATCTGAAATAAACTTAAGTTCGTGTTGACTTGGGGAACATCTTTCCCCCTCCTTACCTGTGTGTGAGCTTCAAGGAGCCCGGGACTAACCTGACTTAAGAATGGGTGTCCTCAGGGCCTGCAGCAGCACCCAGCACAGAGGCACTGCCTGCCCACCGTGCTGGATGACTCATGGGAGAGCTGGACATCCAAGTCTTGTTGTAGCTGTTCACAGGCACCTGACTGTGGGAGGGACCCTTCCTCTAGGGATCAAGGCTCTTTCCTTGGTAAAATGGAGCTAATTCCTAATACTCATCACTCATGCCTGCTGGGAGCTCCAAGACCAAGGTGACATGTCAAAGTGCTTCGCCAACTCACAGAGCTAAGGAAAGAGAAGTGGCCATGTTAAGCTGCTGGCCCACACTAGAGTAGCAGTCAGGGCAGGGCACAGGGAGATGCTAGCATGGTGATGGTCTAACTGGTCGAAGGCTGCAGTGTGTGTGCTGAATACTGGCTAATATTGGCCACCGGGGAGAGGGGAAAGAAATACCGACTCCCTCTCCCTATGAACATTAATTTGTGCTTACTGCATGCTGGGCTCTGTTCTGAAAGTTTCATAGGAATTCCCTTGTTTAATTCTCACCACCATACTTGTGATTATTATCATCTCCATTGCACAGATAAGGAAGCTGAAGCACAGGGAGGTTAGGGCACCTTCCTGTGGCCACACAGCAAGTAAATGGTGGAGCTGGGACTTGAACCCAAGCAGCTAGTCTCCGAAATCCATACTCTAAGCCACTGTGTTGCACTCTCTCTCCAGAAAAAAAATGTGTGGAATAACAGTCAGATTCAATTCTGCTAAAGTCAAGGGAGAATGGAAATGCATCTCGTTAGCTTATTAATAAATAAGGACTTCAGTGTCAGGGGATCTTGAGAAATTCTCTAAATGCATGTTTTGAGTAGCACCTCTTTTCACCAAGCAGAAGTACGTGACTCTGGCGGATGCAGGTGGCGTTTCCCCCAGTGTGTGTGACCCAGGGCATGTTTCAGCAGGGTTCAAGGACCCAGCTTCTGCATGGGCCCCGGCGGGAAGCAGATGTGGACATGCTTTGTTTTAATTTTCCCTGGAGCTTGGCAAGGCCTAGGTGGCCCTGCAGTGAGATACTTTATCCAGCCACATGTCTGTGCAGAAACATCTAGCTGTCACTCACCGCCCCTGCTCTCTCCTTTGCTATCAACAGAACCTCAGGCTTCCCAGAATGAAGTCCACCTTCTCTGGCATCCCTCATCCTGGGGTGGCCACGTGACTCAGCTCTGGTCAATAGGATGGGAAGAGAAGGGATGGGTCTGACTTCCAGGTTGTGCCCAGCAACATGAGTGTCTCCTTCCTTCCCTACCCACTGTCTGGAATGCAGATGGGGTGATGAGCCATCCTCGGCCACCTGGAGGAGAACAACACCCTAGGAAGGGTGGCCACAAGACGGGCAGAGCCTGGCCCCCAGCCCCTCGCAGCTGCCCATTTTCAGGTAGGGGCAGATTCAGGGATGATGTGGGGTCAGGGAGGGCAGAGTTTAGGGTTTTAAGTTTGGTCTCGCCCATTAGGACCCAACAATCTTCTCTCGCCCCTCCCATGAAGAAACCTCTGTCTTCCCAGGGTTAGAACCCCTGCCCCCTGACTTCCTGCCCCACCTTCCACCCCCTTGTCTTCCAAATCATCCCATGGTCTATGCTCCAGGGCAGTGATGAACCCCCAACCTATTGCCTCAGAATCTCAAAAGCAGCCCAGGGTTTCCCTCCCTGTCCCTTTCCTGGCCTTGCCTGTGGCCTCCAATCCTGGATAGAAGTATCAGAAGAAGCCCTGGTTCTAATCAGCAGGAGCCGTGCCCTTCCCTCTGGGGATTAGAGATTAGGGATTAGGGAGGCTGAGCAATCACTACAGGTCTAGACAGCTCCTACCTGGCTTGAGCACCAGGGACCACAGCCCCAAAGACTCTCAGACCTTCTGGAGGGATGTGTTCGTAATTGGAAGGTATGCATTTTGATGAAAACAGGGTTCATGAGTGATGCATCAGGCCGAGCTGCTGAAAACCACCTGGTGACCCTGAGTCAGAAAGAAGCCTGGCCACCTGTAATGGGTGGAGGAGAGAGACCTGAAGGACAGACACACCTTTATCTGGAAGAGGAGGGCGCTGCAAAGGAAGCTCAGGGCTCGGCACCTCTCTGCACTCTGGGCTCTCGGCCAACCTTGTATCCATCACTAAAGACCATCCAGAGGCCCCTTGGACCCTGCTAGGCAGGGCTGCTCTGGCATCCTAGATACAGAATGAGAGATGCTGTGATCAGGAGAAGCTGGATTGTAGCTCAAGAGCATCTACACCAGGCAGAGGGTTGCAGTTCTCAAAGCCCCAGGTGATGGCTGGAAGGTTCAGGCAGTGTGGATGTCAACATTTCTCTACTGTGGCTTAGGTGGAGAGTCCCATTGGAGGGGGTTCCAGGGGGCATGGACACTCCCTTTGTACTTAGCACTCTTGTTGGAGGTAGGTTCTAGGATCACCTGGGGTAGCTTGGGGAGGGAAATGGAAATCATGGTTAGGTCTAAAACCTCCCTTAGCATCCCTCAGCCCCTGCCTAGTTGTAGGGACCTGGTTTTCTTTTCAACACAAGGAAGAACTTTCTAGCTGAACTCTCTAATGATGATTGAAGCTCCCTGGGCAGGAAGTGGGCTCACCGGTGGTAATCCAGAGGTGAATGAATGATGCTTGGTGGGTGTGATCACTTTTGCAGGGCTGTGAACTATACGATGGTAAAGCCCCAGAAAGATCTATTTCCCATTCATTTTGCTCACCACACAGGTATTAGTGCGATGCATGGCTCAGAGCACCCACTGGTAAATGCTGTGGAAGGACAGAGTGGTGCTTCCCTGTCATCCATTTACCCCATCGGATGCCACTGCCCACAGTGACTTCTGGGGAGTGGGGGCTGTGGGGGTGGAAATTGGGATCCCCAGAGATTACAATTACCCACTTCTCATAATTTTGTACATGCTCTATGTAAATTATGCACATTTACCTAGGGCATGTATTGCTTTGTTTGCTTTTCAATTATAAAACTGACAAATACACGTTTACTTTAAAAATCACTCCGAGAAGCATCGCAATCAATGAAAAGTGAAATTCTTCCTTTTCCCCAGGCATTTATTTCTTGTAACTTCTGCTAGTTGGAGCCTTTCTGGTGGTCATTGCCGATATTCCAGATAATATGCTCAGACAATCTAGTTCCAGCTTTGTGATCTTTAGATAACATGTATCATCGTGCTAACGATGAGAAATGAACATTTTAGCTCCTTTGTGGCAGCTCACCTTTCTTTCCATCCTGAGATGTATTAAGGACATTATCACTTTAAATTCTTCTGTTGGTCAACTTGACAGCTTTACTAACTTGAGCCTCTCTTTCCCCTTCCACTCAGCTTACACGGGAGTGTTGTACACCCACAGCACCTGATGAGGAAATTGGCTTCTCAGTGCTGTTCTGCATCTTGAAATCCTCCTTCCCTGTCCCACATGCTATGACCTGACCATAGTCTATTATAGCACTACCTTTAGTCATCAAGGTTTATAAGATTCAGCTTCTTGTCCACAGCCAAGTGGGGTCTTCTGGGCTTTGACCATGGGGGGATTCTCCCAGGGGAAAGCAGTAAGTACACCTGTAGCATCAGGATCACCTGTGCAAGTGGTCCCTCGATTGCCTCCCTGCTCAACTGTGAGCCTTGTGTGAACAAGGGCCATGCCCATCCCAGTCGCTTCTCCATCTCTGGCACCAGCACAGGCCTGGCACTTGGTAGATTATATTGTCTCCTGTCTCCTCAAAATCACTTCCAACTTCACTGCATGAGTGAGTGAAGTGTTTTCGAGGAGTCAGGAGACAGTATTAGGAGGACCATGTAAGGTTGCTCATATTTAACTATTATGACATACTCACTGCATAAGCGAATGAAGTCGAAAGTGTTTTTGAGGAATCAGGAGACAGTATTAGGAGGACCACATAAGGTTGCTCATATTTAATTATTATGACCTATAAAATCAACTTCATTTGATTCAACTTAATGTCAGTGAAGCCCCGAGCCCAGAACGTGGCCCCTGGAAGGTCTGTGATAGGTGCTAAAATTCCTTCTTCCCACTTTTTCCTTTGGTTGTGAATTTGACCTGGGCTTCGGGATTGCTTTTGACATAAATATACTGGGCTTAGAGAGCCGTTAGGCTCTGATGGTCTTTCTCCCAACAAGTGACAAAACGGCACGTAAACTGTTTGCAGAAATGACTTTCGGGTGGAAACATCTTCCTTGCACGTTCTGGGGTCTGCAGGATGACCACAGGGGCACACAGCAGGGGTGACAGAAAGGGTGATGAGAAATTCACAGAGCATCTGATCTTCTCAGACCAGTTCTCAGCACTTCCCAGGACTGTCCGATCTCATTGTTAAAGCAGCTAGGCCAGAGGCTGTGGGTCCTGTTCACTCCCACACAGGAGGGAAGTGATAACCACCTTGAAAGGCCCTGAGGGATGCCAGGCAGTGCCCTGCCTGCTGGCAAAGGCTCATAGGGGATGTCAGAGGCTCAGAGGGAGGCCCATCAGCAATCCCTCTGCATGTAATGGGCAATTTTGCCAGAGATGGACATGCTCAGAGAGCAGTGCAGGAACAGCCCTCCCAGCCCAGGTCCCAGGTGTCTCCTCCTTGGAGAAAGGGAAGACGAGGTGAGAGTGAGGAGCCAGCAGGCCAGGCCACGTGGGACAGGGATGGGAGTGTCCCAGGTGACCTGCAGCTGGGCTTGCTTGGTGCTGCTCCTGCGACATGCTCCATGCTGCGTGCTCCTTGCTTTCTTCTCTCCCTGAGCTGCTCTTGGAGCAAGGCTGGAGGTTCAGAGCCCGAGGCTGCTTTGAGGCCACCCCCAGGTATTATTGGAGCAGCCACAGAGGGGAACTGTCTGGTGGCTCACCTGGCCATGCCTCTTTGAACACTTCCCCCACTCTCTGCAGACTCTCCGGCTGTCTGGAAAAAGCAAAGGGAAGCTGAGGCAGGTTATCACTTTTTCTGATTACTGCTGCAGCTCCCCAGCAGAGCCGGTCACTCCTCCAGATCTTGAGGGAGGCCCTTCCCCTGGGGACCCATGGCCAATGCTCCTCCTGCTGGCTCATTCTGGAGTGGCCTTCCCCGCCCTGCACCAGGCACAGTCATGCTCCCCTCCAGGCACATCCAGCTCCACAGCCATCCTCAGCTTCTGCGTTCTCTGTACCCAGTGTCTGTCCTGTAGACCCCTACCGGGCTCCCTTGGCCTGTGGCTTTGGGTCGGGCTCAGTCAGTGGGAGACACCAGCAGGAGGTGAGGGGAAGAAGAGTGACAGAGGGGGCCTCTTTCTTCCTTGGACCCATTTGCATGGCAGAGGTTCATATTTAACTATTATGACCTATAAAATAAATTTCATTTGATTCAACTTAATGTCAGTGAAGCCTGTCCAGTCTCTCAGCATCTTCCATCCTTCCATGATGGTTGGTCAGGTGCGTGGCTGCTGCTTCTCCTGGCCCCATCCTCCCTGGGGATGCTAACAGCTTCCGGTGGCTGCTAAACCTCTGTGTGCCTCAACTTCCTAGCTCCTTCTTTAGCTCTGAATACCCCTCTGCAAAGGGTCCCTTCACTCATATCTGATTTGAACTATAGGTATAAACGCTGCTTCCTCTTGGGACCTTAACCCTGACACCTCTGAAGGACTTGGGGTCCTCTGATGTGAACCCAGTCCTGTGCCAATAATTGATAAAGCTGGAAGGAAAATGTGAGATCAGAGTACTAATTATCAAATTAATATTCAAGATTAGAGTAATAATTATTAATATGACTACTACAAAGCACCTATGTGTAATTTCATTTATTCTTGCAATATCAGCTCCAAAAACTATGCAGGACACATGTGATTATGTCCATAATGAAGGTGAGTGTATTTATTAATCAGTATTCTTCAAAGAAACAGAACTAAACGGAAATGTATATATATTTATGCACACGTGTATGTGTGGAGAGAGAGAGAAAAGAGAGACATTTAAGGAATTGGCTCACATGATGGTAGAGGCATGGTAAATCCAAAATCTGCAGGTTAGGCCAGCAGGCTGGAGACCCAGGGCAGAGTTGCTGTTGAGTTCAAAGGTCATCCGCTAGGAGAATTCCTTCTCGCTTGGGGGCCCTCGAAGCAGCTGCAGCAACAGAGTCTGACCTCCCAGCAGGGAGCTCCTGTTGCAGGTTTGTTTACATTGAACAAAAGCTCACAAAGATGCCTACGATTCCCTCTGCAAATAGGAGATTTCCATTTCTGCGCAGGGCATATGTGTGTCATTTAGATGTTAAAACAGACCAAAATGTGTTCTCCTGGTCAGAAGCGAGCAGAGCCAACCCCAGCTGGGGTTCCCTGACAGCCCAGTGAATGAAGCCAAAGGAAATGGCTACACGTGGAGGTGGGCAAGGCCCACAGAGGACGGTCGTGGTGGGAAACTCAGCAGGCAGAAATGTTCTCTTGGTTTCTGGGAGGCTGGAGGTTTCCAAGGGACTGGTAAGTTTCAGCCCCAATTGATGGCAGTGGCCTCTCCAGATGGCCTGCTGCTGCCATCATGCCAGCTGCAGCATGGAGGTGCAGCCGGGGTTGCATGCTCTGTGGAGCGGATGGGAGCAAGGGACAAGTGGGAACCCTGCCCCTTCCAAGTTGGGGGCGGGAGCAAACCATGGCTGCAGACCTTGGCTTCCCACTCCACGGAGCAGACAGGAACCCCAGCCTCCTGTGAGAGGCTGCACCCACCCAAGCCATGGCTGTGGATCTGAGCCTTCCTGTGCTCTTGCGGGGGCTGGGTACAGGTAGGAGCCCTGCCCCACCCCCTGCGTGCAGCTGCAGCCCCCCCAAACCCTGGCTGCAGACTCAGGCATCCCTGCACTCTTGGGGGCCTGGGGAGACATCCCTGCACTCTTGGGGGACTGGGGAGGCCCCCCTGCCCTCACAGGCTCAAAAGTGCCTGCTCCTGCTGCCTGGCCTCTCCCTGCTGTGGGCACCAGCTTCAATCTTGGAGCAATGTCCGGGCCTAGCCCAGGTGCCAAGAAAGGCCACAGTAGGCAGACAAATTCCTGGGTAGAAGGGGTTGGGTCCTCAGTGATTCCCAGCCACATGTTCAAAGAATCTTGAAGGAATCAGATGGTTGGTGTGGAAGAAGGTTTGTGAATTCTGGATTTAGCTTTGAGTGCTTCAGCCGACCTGGAATGTGTATGTGTGCAGGCGGTTGCTGGGTAGGGTGACTGCTACCGTTTCTCTCCATCTCCTAGGGGTATGCTCAGCTCAAAGCCACAGAAGCCCAGGCATGGTGGTGTCTCTGTGGGAAGGCTGCCTTATTCCAGATTCACAGGTCCAGGGCCAGAGGGGCCAGGGCAGGTGTGGGGCCGCAGGATATTGCCCAGGCCCAGCTCCTTCTGCCTTTCTGCTGTCATCCTCAGCTGGTGCCTTCACCCTTTAGGCCTCCTGTGGCTGCTGGTGCTGCTGCGCTTGGCTTTCTGTCTGCCTTCAGCCGGGAGAGGAGAAAGGAGGAGGTGAGAGGATGAAAGGGCTTAAACAGAGAGCCACACTTACCTAGAATCCCTAGTAGTCACCTGCCCATCTCCTCCCCACCCCCTTCCACTGAGCTAGAACTGTGTCACATGGGCTGAGTAGACAGAGAGCTGGGCACCATCCAGGGAGCATGTGATCGTGAGGGTCCTGTGGGTAAGAAAAGGGCATGTGGGTAGACATCTGGAGTGCCTGTCATGGTCCAATTAACTGGCTAAAGGGATTTGTGTGTGTGCAGCTGTTTTCAATCAAAAGTACTTAACTCACATCTTCCCAAACACAGATTCCTGCGTTTGAGTAATGAAGGCGACCAAACCACATGACCCTGCCAGCAAAGATTCCACCTGGACTCCTGGCTCCTCCAAGGAACCGTCATGTGGTTCAAATCCAACAGAAATTCTCCAAATCTCCTCTCTCCTCGGGGTGCAGGGTTGGCTGCGCTGATCACCGCAAGCCCTGGGCGCCTCGGCCTGCGAAGCCCCAGCTGTCCTCCGTCTGCAGTCAAGCTGAGGTATGAAAGCCTCCTCGCTGGCCCAGGAGCCTGTAATTGTCCTCCAGCCACAGCTCCAGCCTGGACGCGGTCCCAGAGATAAATCACATCTCTTTAAAAGGCCACGGTGGCCCATTATTTCTGCTTGCAAATACCCCTGGCTCTCCACTGGCGAGCTGGGTGACAGGCCCCGGCTGTTGTGCTCAGCGCTGCATACAGTCACATCAGTCTGTCAACTTGTGTAATGAGCAAGATGGCAGCTTCAGATGGCATGCACATAAAATCCGATCACAGCATCCAGGACTTGGCTGGGGCTTGCAGGGAGCCATGTCTGCTGAACAGGTAGTAGTATTTTATAGTCCCGGCCTCCTCCTGCCCATGTAAAATGCCCAGTTCAGACCTGGCTACATGGGCAGGAGCAAAAATGACACAATGGCGATCTCTGGGCTACATTTTGCAATATTCAGCAACACTTGCTCAGAGAAATTGCAATCTTGAAAAATAAACTGAACACAATTAAAGAATTACTCTGGGGTCAGGCACGGTGGTGGCTCACGCCTGTAATCCCGGCACTTTGGGAGGCTGAGGCGGGCAGATCACGAGGTCAAAAGATGGAGACCATCCTGGCCAACACAGTAAAAAACTGTCTCTACTAAAAATGCAAAAATTAGTTGGGCGTGGTGGCGTGTGCCTGTAAGTCTCAGCTACTTGGGAGGCAGAGGCAGGAGAATGGCTTGAATCCAGGAGGCAGAGGTTGCAGTAAGCCAAGACAGCACCACTGCACTCCAGCCTGGTGACAGATGGAGACTCTGTCTCAAAAAAAAAGAATTACTATGGATATCTCAACCAGAAGAAAATAGTGATGTACCCATTACCCATTCAACAGCTATCAGGGTTTGCCCCCTTCCTTCCAGCTCTCTCCCCTCTTTCTGCAAACTTATTTTAAGGCAAATCCCAGAATTCACATGGATGCTTTCCAACATACCTGCAATATCTTTATTACCTCCAACAAAATTAAAAATAACTTCCTGTAATTGTCTAACATGCAGTCCGTGTTCAGATTTCTCCAATTGTCTCACAAATGTCTTTTTCCTGTTGCTTTTTATCAATCAAGATTCAACAAGGGCTCCATGGCATCTGGTTGTTAAGGATCCCATGTCTCTGTGGTTGACAGTGATCCCCTCTCCCTCATTTTACTTTTCATGTCACTGCTCATTGAATTCCCAGGAGCAGTTGCCTCTGGGTCACCACGCTTACCCAGAATCCCTTGCAGCCACCTGTTCAAAGAATCTTGAAGCAATCAGATGGTTGGTGCAGAAGAAGGTTCGTGAATTCTGGATTTAGCTTTGAGTGCTTCAGCCAACCTGGAATTTGTCTGGATTTGTCTGCCTGTTGCCTCATGGTGGCCCATTTTAGTCCCTCTACCTAGAAGGATAAGTGGATACCACTGAGCAATTTTAGTTTAAAAACCCAGTGTGGGGTTTTAAAACTCTGAGGAGCATGTGCTTTAAGAAAAGGTCCTGGATTCTTGTTGAAGTAGTAAGGCAAGTGTTTGCTGTTGAGCCTGACCACCTCATTCTCCAACAGCTCTGTTCTGGGTTGAGTCACTTTAATGAGCTGCCCTGCCGTTCCCAGGTGAAATGTAAATTAGAACCTGCAGTCCCAATACCAGGGCCACATGCTCAGTATGTGAAGAAACCCTAACAGTCGAGACAGAGTGAATGCCAGACTGATAAAGGGGCCAGGTCTATACAATCACACCCATAGGGCAACCTGAGGGCACGTTATTTTGGTCTGAGTTATCTCCTAGGTCACAGGCATGAGACTAGGAAGGTCAAAGTTCACTTGTTACAGTTACAGAAAGACACTGAGCTGTGTGCTGGGCTCTGCCATGGGTGCCTTCTTATTACAGCCTCAGAACAACCCCCTCCCTGCCTGCTTTGCCCCACAACCCAGCCACTCCTGCACACATTCAGTTTCTCACTTATTTACTTGTTTGAGTTCTAGAATATGTGGTCTGGGCAGCAAGAGCTTTTGTCTGCAGAGTTTTTAGATCACATAAAACAGGAAGTGGCTCTGGAGAGGGAGAAGCCTCATGGCTGCCCATCAGGAAAGCAGCTCAGGGCAACAGGCACCTGCATGGGGGGTGGCAGAGGGTGTGGTCCGGCTGGGCTTGGCCAGTCCTTGGTGACCAAGGACAGAGAATGGTGAGGGGAACTAAGGCCAGGGCTCTGCAGGGCTTCCCATGGCTGTGGGAGAGGACTAGCAGGGCTCTGGCTTGGAGGTGTTTATGAGGCATCAGAGCCATGGAGGTGAGATCAATCCCTCCTCTGCTTGCATCCTGTGTTCCCTGTAGCTTTGTGCATGTACTTGGTGGGATAATTGCCCCCAAAACCAGCCTGATGTTTATGGTTTCTTTTGAATAAACATAAAAATTGACCCTCCAACTCTTGCCACTTGAGAAAGTTACATTTGTCTTATCTGAGTTCCTTTCTCAAGAAAGCAGTGATGAGTCCTCCCAGATAGCATTAAGAAACTGAAACTCACCAGATCACTGCCTCTGGACAGTGAGAGATGCCAGATCCCTCACCCATCATGACTGTTGACCACCTGCCTTTTGTTGACCAACTCTTCTTCCCTAATTCCTGTTTTCCCACACATGGTGACATTTATTCCCTGCTGTATAAACCCCTAACTTTAGTCAGTCAGGGAGAGAGATTTGAGACTGATCTTTTGCTTTCTTGGCTACAGCACTGATTAAAGCCTTCTTCTCTGATAGCACCTATCTCAGTGATTGGCTTTCTGTGTGGTGAGCAGCAGGACCTAGACCAAACTCCTGGGGTTTCAGTAACATCCCCCCATTACGGGGGGCTGAGGTGGCTCCGGCCAGTTGTCCTGGCACTTGAGGAGGTGAGGCCAAGAGTTCAAGGCCAACCTGAACAACGTTACATCCCCCCATTACTGTCTAGTAGGTGCAGACGAGTGGGTGGTTTGTCATGTAATTTATAATATGATTAAAGTGGACACTCAATGCCCCTTTACTTTAAAGGGACAGATGATTTTTCCTTTTTCTCTTCTTTTTTCCTGATACTTGTTTTTCATTTGTTTTTCCCTTCAGAAGGAGAACTGTATTTAGAAGGATGTTCACTAACATGCTGTTTTCTAGTAGCAAAATTCTGGAAACAATCAAGATAAGGAATAGGAGAATAAAGTACTGTATAACCGAAACCAACCCAATTGCCCTGTAGACAGTTTTTTTTGATAAACATAGACACTGGCCCTTCTGGTCTTAAAAGGCTTGAAACTTATATTTGTTTTATCTGAGTTCTTTCCTCAGGAAATGACCTTTAGGCATCTCACTAAAAATAACAAAAAAACCTGAAGCCAGATCACTGCAGGACCCCTCATTCACCGTAATTGCTTCCTTGCCCTTCCAAGCTCCTGTTTTCTTGCACATCGTTATGTTTCTTGCCTCCTGTGTAAACACCTGATTTTAGTCAGTCAGGGAGATGGATTTGAGGCTAAGCTCCCATCTCCTTGGGGGTGGCACCTGATTAAAGACTTCTTCCTTGGCATTGCTCTTCATCTCAGTGATTGGCTTTCTGTGTGATGAGCAGCAGGACCTAGACCAAACCCCTCATGTTTCAGTAACATAACTGCTCAGTGGACTACTATGCAGAAAATTCAAAGTAATTCCGTGCCAGCTGTGAAGTAGTGTGAGCTTCTGTGAAAACTGCAAGACCACACAAAGACCTTTTAAATGAGAAATAACCAATAGGAGATAAATATACATAAAATACAAAATTGGCTTGCACAATTATGGAGGCTGTGAAGTATTATGATCTGTCATCTGCCAACCTGGAGACCTGGGAAAGCCAGCGGTGGTGTTCAACAGACTAAGAGCCAGAGCCATGGGTTCTGGCAGTTCAAGTCTGAAGGCAGGAGACTCATGTTTCAGCTCAAGCAGTCAAGCAGAGAGGCAGAGAGAATCCAGCCTTCCTTCCTTCTTTCCCTCACTGTCTCCTTCCTCTCTCCCTTCCCTCCTCTCCTTCCCTCCCTCCTTCCTTCCCTCCTTCCCTGCCTCCCTCCCTCCCTCCCTCCCTCCTTCCTCCCTCCCTCCCTCCTTCCTCTCTCTCTTTTCTTTCTTTCTTATTTAGAGATGGGGTCTTGCTCTTTTGCCAGGCTGGAGTGTAGTGGTGTGATCATAGCTCACTGTCTCAAATTACTGGGCTCAAGTTATCCTCCCTCTTCAGCCTCCCAAGCAGCTGAGATTATATGTGTGCACCAGCACACCTGGCTAATTTGTTTTTTAAGTTTGTTTTTGTAGAGATGGGGTCTCCCTATGTTGCCCAGGCTGGTCTCATACTCCTTGCCTCAAGTGATCCTCCTCCCTTAGCCTCCCAAATTGCTGGAATTGCAAGCATGAACCACTGCATCCAGCCAGAATCTGATCTTTCTAAGCCCTTTCATTCTATTCAGTCATCCTCAATGGGTTAACTCCCGACCACTGGGGAAGGTCTGCCTCTATGCTCAGTCTACCAATTCAAATGCTAATTTCTCTAAGAAAAATCTTCACAGACATACCCAGAAATAATGTTTAATCAGATATCTGGGCATCCCCTGGCTCAGTCACGTTGACACAAAATTAGCCAAAACACACGGTGAGAACCTATACCAATAGCTAGACTATGTCGAGTCCCTGCCATTCACCTAGCAAAGTGCAAAGTGCTTCAAGGCAGTGCTTCTCACGCTTTAATTTGCTCACAAACCACCTGGGGGGTCTTGCTAAACTCGAATTCCCATTCAGTAGGACTTGGTTGGAACCCCAAACTCTACATTTTTTATAAGCTTCTAGGTGATGAAGAGCTAGAAGCTCTGCTGGTTTCCAGACTATACACTGAGAAGCAAGGTCTTAAGATATATTAACTTTGAACTTTCCCAACAATCTCTGAACTGAGAGGATTGGCTCAGGGAAGGGAAGTGACCTCTCAGGTAAGTGACCTCTTCGGTTTTGTGACATTGCCAAGTGAGTGATGTACTTAGGTAAGTGCCCTCCCCAGGGTCACATGGGCAGGGACATGGTGGAGCCAGGATTTGAACCCCCATATCCCCGATTCCAAAGCTCCCTCCCATTCTCAAATCTGCTATAACTGCAACCACATGGTGATTTCTCTAAAATTTCTCTTAAAGTGTGCTTTGCATCATTATCTTATTAGGTAAAAATTGATTAACAAGATGACTTCTCCAAATCACTAGACTATAAAAATTGCTTTTGAATTAAACTGTTCTGATGGGATTGTGGGAAGTAAGTGAATGTAAAATTTTTTTGGAAGGATGGCAGATAATGAGAATCTATCACACAAGCTCTTACTGTCTGTAACTCAGCACAAGCCAAAGACATTTTACAGTGGCCTAAAATTGCAGTCGTTTTTACCATAAAAATTTGTCACTGCAAGAGCAACACAGTCTTGATGGGTCTGCTATTACCTTGATAAACATTTTCCACCAGGTGAAACTCTGAGAGCCTGTTCTCATTTGCAAACTGACACTATGCTCAACAAAGCTATAGTGTGTCTGGCTCCTGCCTTCTTCACCCTTGGACACAACCATGCAGAGAAAAATTCCAATTTAGGGCACATCTCTTATGATCATGCTTTAGGAAACCGGGACAATATATATCTCAATCTGTGTGTTCTCATTTTAGGAAAAGTTAGGAAAGAATAAATTATTAAAATAAACAAAATGAAAACCAAACTCAGCATAGTCAGAGAGTCCAAAGGGAGTAGGGGCAGAATGAAATGGATGCTATTATTCCACATTTATTGTTTGCTCTGTTTTAGATTTTTATTTTTATTTTTTGATGGAAATATGCACTGAAGGTGACACTGAAAATCTATACCCAAGAAACAATATCAATTACAAAAAAGCCTTTGTCATCTAATTTTTCAAGGAAAAGCAAGAATACGTTTATATACGGATACTTGGAGCAGAGGAGGTTTTCTGGTTGAGTGGTCTATAACTGCTGATGTTTGCTAATTCATTTTGGGTGTGCAGATACAGACTCTGCATTGACAGATGAAGCTGGGTGGTCTCTTAGGTCATCTTAACCTAAAAACAGGAGCAGCCAGGGGTAGAAAGTCCAGCCTGTGATCTGGACTCATGATTTCTTCTTGGGCCTCACTTTGCTCAGGGGTTACACTAAGGGGCTGCACTAGATGACCTCTAGGGTCTTTCCTCTGATTCTGAAGTTTAGATGTAAAGAACCAGGTTGGCTGTGAGAAGGTGTAGCCAGCCAAGGAAGGCCTTGGTTTAATAAGCTACTTCTTACCATCGTGTGACAAAAGAGCCAGAATCAGATAGAGAGCCGTGGCTGCAGGGAACGGAAAACTCAATGCAAACCGGTGTGAGCAGTAGGGAGATTCGTGGGCTCAAGACTTCAACAATCCCAGACATAAACAGCATCAGGAATGATTGGATCAGGCTGCGGGTAAGCTTCCCTAAAGTTCTCTTGGTTCTTTCCTCTCTCATGGGTCATGACTTCAGACTGCCTTCTCTTGTGGCAGCAGAGAAGGCTACAGTGATTCTAAGACTTGCATCTCCTTCAGCTTATCCAGAAGAAACATGGAAGAGCCAGGGAGCCCAGGCAACACCTTACCTTTCACTGGCCCACCTGGGCCAGATGCCCATTCTTAAATCAGTCAAGGTCAGAGAGTGGGAAGAGCTGACCGCATCAGGCCAATCACAGCCCACTGCAGGGCTGGGGGCAGGGTCAGGGTCAGCTGCTGAGCTAAGAGATTCGGTGTCAGGTGTAGAAGAGCCTGGTGAATGCGGCTGTAATCCTCCAACAGGGGCTCAGTGCAGGGAGTCACTCCACTTCCTTCAGCAAAAGAGAAGCAATCATAATCCTCTTCTTCCAACCTTGCCAACCTTGTCATAAGGACCAAAAGAGGTCATGGGAGGCAAAGCTTTGGTATGAGCAAAGCCCTGCATAGCTCTTAGCAGGAGGGGCAGGCGTTGTAGCTGTTACTCATCTTGTCATTAAAGCTCCAACATTTGTTTACTGTGAAGTTGGTTCTTTCCGAATGATGAAGTGCCTGGTGTCAACTATCTCAATCAGGGAAACTAAAAATTCTATTTCTTTATTGTGAAATCGATATTGCATGAAATTGATTTTTTAATTAAAATTAATTTTCATGATACGATTAATACATAAGTGTATTTCCCTGTAAGAAAACCAAGACATTAAAGACAAGCTGAGGTCTCCGTTGATCTCCCCCAGGCTACCAGCCTGCCCACCCATAATCACTCCTGGGTTGGACGTGAGCCCTTTCAGGGGCTTTTCCCATGCAGTGGTCTCTATGGTTACTCAGATAAGATGTAGAAATAATTTCAACAAATGCTTATTAAGGACCCACTGTGTGCCCACCATCACCTCCATGGACCATACATTCTGCCGAATGAGGCAGATGTTAAATAAAATACAGAGTTGAGTAAGAAATGGAAGGAACCCGGGTGGGGGGCTGGTGGTGGTAATTAGGGGAGGCCTCCGGGAGGAGGTGGCATCTGAGCAGGAGAAGGTCATCATGAGGCCACCTGGAGGAGGACTGGTCCCCTAGAGGGGACAGCAGGGGCAGCAGCCTGAAGCAGGGACATGCTGCATTTCAAGGGCATGGTGGCTGATGGGTGGCACTTGGGGAATGGCAGGAGCAAGGTAGGGAGGATGGGGGGGTGGGGACCAGAGAACAGCTGGACAGGGCCAGGTCTGTGCAGTCTGGGCTCAGAGTGGACTCTAGAGGCTTTCGGGCAGTTGATATATGTATATAAGTGTATCCCAATACATCTCATGTATTACATAGAATTCTCTTGAGGGGTTTTGAAGTACATGTATGTCTATGCCCATGTGTGTGTAGGTTTATATGGGTGAATTTCGAGATTGTTTACATCCCCTGCATTTGCCTTTTCACACAGGGCAGCCCAGACCCCGTCGACAGCTGTGCACGAGGTTCTGCTTCATTCCTCACTGCGCCCAGTGTTCCTTGGGGAGGCCCCAGCAGGACTGGCTCAGCTCCTCGTTGACAGGCATTTTGCTGAGTTCTGATTTTCTGCTATTACAAACAGCCCTGCAGGTCACATCTCCTCATAGATGTGGGTGGAGGATCCTCCAGGGCACAGCCCGAGAAGGGAAGTGCTGGACCCAGGCCAAAGACATCTGAAATCTTTCTTGATGCTGCCACGTTCTCTTCTGAAAGGGACATTTGACCTGAGATCGCTCCCTCTGGGGCGCTCATCATTGGGAACTCAGCAGACACCCTCCCAGGGCTAAAATTCCTCTAGGTATGGACCAGGTTGGGTTCACCATGAGAATGATCCCTGAAGGCTAGGCTGAAGTCAGGTGTATGGAGGTCCCTGGAGAATAGCCGATTCTTTCTACCCACATCCATGCAGGAGCTGTTGGGTGTGAGTTGGCTGTGGGGAGGCAAGGTGTGTCCTTGCAGAGTAGTGGGAGCTGGCACATGCCGGGCACTGTTCCACCTGCCCTGTACCTATGATCTCACTTAGTCCTCACACCAACACCATGAGATAACGGCTCTATTACGAAGCTCCCCCTGCTACAGATGCGGAAGCTGAGGCAGAGTGGCCAAGGCACCTGCTCGGGGGGTAGTTTGGCTCCAGAGACCATGTTCTTAACCACTAGGCCATTTGGCTCTATCTGTTGTATCAGGCTAGAAGGCAGGAGTTATAAATAAGAGAACTATACACAGTCATGGTCAACACACACACACACACACACACACACACGCCATACACCACACAAACACTTCCCCCCCACACACCATACACACACCACACACATACACACACCACACACATACACCACACATACATACACACACCACACATACCCACATGTATACCACAGACCCACACACCACAATACCCCACCCACTCACACTCACACAGCCACACACCACACACCGCACACCCCAAATCCCCCCCACACACCCACTCTACACACACAGACACACACATGGCTGGCTGGTATACTGGGGCAAATCCATGAATGTTTCAGAATTCCATCTTCGGGTTCCCGGGGCGTCCAGATTTAATCAGCTTAACAAGCCCTTCCTCACTTGGCTTAACCCCACCTGCGAGTGCCAATTCCCCTTCACGGCTGACAATGGAAACCCGCAGAGAGGACCGGCCAGGCTGTGGGGAAGGGGTAGGGCCGTCCCTCTGGGCTCAGGGTCCACTTGGTGGAGGCTGGCCGTCTCTTCCCAGTGAGTGCTCACAGCGGGATCTGCTGTCTCTTTCTGAGGGGACAGAGCCTCGTCTTACATCCCCCAGGCGGCGGTGGTGGGGTCAGGACTGAGGGTCCCCCACGCCCACCCCACGCTCAGCCCGAGTCGGGGCCTTCGAGGTTCCCCAGTGCTATCTGCACGACCCAGGAGCTCGCAGAAACTCAGGAGGGCCCCCGGGAAGCGCCATCTCCTGGGGCTGAGCTCCGTACCGAGCTCTGAGCGGTTCCTTCCTCTGGGATGGGGACCGGGCCCGGCCTCCCATCAACCTCTCGATCTCCGGGTTTGGGTTGTAAATGCCCCACGGGGACAGAAACCACCCAGAAAGCCTGGAGCTGCCCCAGGAGGTGGGGGGGGATAATCTGCTGAGTGGTCACCCACGTGCTTGTGGCCCTGGAGTCCTGTGAGCAGCCCTGGAGACGTCACCTCAGAGGGAGGGGGCTTTGCCCGCTCCCTTCACCGCTGGGGACGGGACCTGGAGCTTGGCACAGAGCGGACCTCAGTAGGTATTTGTTGAGATTTGCGGAGGTCGCCTGTCCCAGAGACACTACGAGACGGCCTCCAGGGCATCAGGACAGGAGGCGGCTGGGGGAGAAATGCAGGAATTCTTGCCGGTTTTCATCTGTACAGAAAGAGGAGACTGAAATGCCCTCGGACCCCTCTGGAAAACTGGTTTGCCATGCTGGGGGCGGGGGCCAATGGGGGTGTGGCCAGCGAGGAGTCGGGGTCAGTATAGGAGGCTGGGCCATGGGGGAGGAGCCACGCTGGGGGCGGGGTCAGGCCGGGGAGGGAGGGGCCGCGGTGGCAAGGCTAGGGTGTGTGACTTGGCTGGAGGTGAGGCCAGGGCCTTGTAGATTATGGAAGGGCTGAGCCCACATAAAGGATCTGCTCTGTTAGGGCCTTCTCCCGGTGTCTCATGGTCGGTCCTACATTTTTCACTGCCTCTGCTAACATTTTTCATTACAGTCTCAGCAACTGTCATGCCAACATCTCGCTTCGAAAATCACTACTGAGAAAGCCACCACTTTAGAGAAATTTGCCCTTAGCTTTGCCTGGTTGCCTCTTAGATTATGGGAAATTTCTGGGATGGAATAATTAGGCTCAACGCCTGTTCTTTAGCACAGAAAAAGCCAGCACCATGACTTGGTAAAGCAGACATGCCTCCCTCTCTCTAACAGAAAAGGGCACAACCCGTTGTAGAAGAACCTCTCATGAAACTATCAAGGGTTTCCAGTCTAACCCACAATAAAAGAAATACATTTTACATGGACTCAGGAGGCATACATGCACGTGTGCGTGCGGACACACACACACACACACATGTCTACACAAATCAAAATGAAGTTCCTACAAGATAACACATACCCTTACTCTATGTAATGCACCCTGATAGTTTCCAATGTATTTATGCTCTCTAATTGCTTAAAGTATTGGTTCAAACTCATCAAATTAGTGTTATGACCCACTTCTGGGTCACAGAGTGGCTAGGCTTTAGGCTGAATTCCTAGTGAATGTATGACTATCTTTATGAAAATCCTGTCACTTCTGTTATTTGTCTTTTCTTCCTTCCTCTTTCTCCAAATGCCTCAAATTGCACTATTGCTGCAGGTGAGATGACATCATCACCATCACAGTCAAAACAAGTGGTCTTTTCATAAAGATACAAATATCTGGAGGAGATCATTGATTTGGCTAAGTGATAACATGTGCCCCATTTATTAAACATATTTTTTCAATAAAAAGTATTTTTATGATTCACCAATATAAATGTGTCATAGGATATAGGAAAATTGAATTATTTTTATAAACTTTATATACAGCTCACGATCCAGTTTCACGGTTAGCAGGTCCCCAAAACACCATTAGCTTGGTCATTCCAGCAGGAGGCACATCATCAGACCAACGAAATTCCAAAGAGAGACATGTTCTTCCTTGGAGGACTGTGGCACATCTCCTAACGCCCTCACTCTGTCCCTGCTCCACTGTGTCTCTCGCAGTTGGCAGAGGAGCTCTATCTGAGCAGTCCTTCCCCAGTCTTCCCCAACTGGTAAATGGCAGCCCTATCCTCCCTACTCAGGCCAACACTTGGAAGTCGTCTTCTATTCCCTCTTTCTTCCCCATTCCACTTCTCATCCATCAGCAAATCCTGCCAGCTCTACATGCAAGATGGGCAGCATCAGGCCCCCTTGACCCCATCACTCTGACCACCTAGCTCAGGCCACCATCACCTCCACCTGGCCTTCCTGCTAGTCTCACTGCCCCAGTCTGTGCCTCCCATCCACAGTCCTTCATCCAACTGCAGCCACGGGAATCTGCTTAGAACCTGAGTCAGACCCTGTCCCTTCTCTACTCAGGACCCTCTCACGGCTCCTATTTCAGAATAAAACCCCAAGCCCTTTCAACAGACCAACTTTCTCATGCCCAGGTTCCCTGTCACCTCCCTGACCCTTACCTGCTATTCCTTTCCCTTTGTTTTTGAGCTTCGTCTACACTGGTGTGCCTGCTGTTACTGGCATCTGCCAGACATGCTCCTGACTCAGGGCCCTTTGCCTTTGCTATCCCCGGTTCCTGGAATGCCCTTCCACCAGACATCTGCAAGGCTCACCTCCTAAGTCTCTACTCAAAGGTCACCTTCTTGGTGAGGTCTTCCCTGGACCCTCGCATGCACCCAGGCTGCATTCACTCTTAACTTTCTTCCTGCTTGATTTTCCTGCACAGCACACATTACCCTCTCACGTCCTCACTACACTTAGGCATTTGGTTGATAAATGTGCACCTCTCTCCACTACAACATGACCTCGACAAAGGCAAGCTTTTGGCTCACTTCTGACCCCTGAGTGCCCTCTCCTCACCCTTCCACACCTCCATGGTCTTTGTCTTTGCCTAGTTAACTCCTAGGCACCCATCAGATCTCACCTCCTCAGGCAAGCTGACCCTGACCTCCTGTGTAGGTCAGTCTCCTCCCATTCTAGGTTCTCACTCAGCCTTGGTTAGTGGGAGCCTAAGCTGTTTGTTGGGCCCACGCATAGCCTCTATCTCTCCAACTGTGGTCAATTACTTTACATGTCCGTCGTGCTACTCTTCATTACCTCATCCTAGGTGCTCAAGAAGTATTTGCTGGGTAAACCTCCAACCTCCCTACTCTTCCCCTTCCCATGCTCACCTACCTCCTGACCTCTGCTCAACACACTCAGTGGCTTTCCCTTACCATTCTGTGAAAGGTGAATATGTAGCATGGACAGCAAGGCCTGGGTCGTCTGGCCTCACCCTCACCATTGTCAGTCTTACCCTCTCTTCTCCACGCAGACAGGCTCCCTTCAGTCCCTGACATCCACTTTGTCCTGCCCCCTCCTGCCAAGGAGCATTCGCACATGCAGTTTCTACTGCCCGGAGCCCTCTCCTCCACCCTTCCACACCTCCGTGGTCTTTGTCTTTGCCTAGTTAACTCCTAGGCACCCATCAGATCTCACCTCCTCAGGCAAGCTGACCCTGACCTCCTGTGTAGGTCAGTCTCCTCCTAGAGAGGTTCTCCTAACTCTCTGTCTCTTTCCTTCCCAACACTGGCGATGGTTGAAATATTCTCTTTGTTTTTGTGATTGTTTGGTCCGTTTCTTCTACTGGACTCTGAACTTCCATGACGGCTGAGGCTGGATCTGTTTTGATACCCAGTGTCTATTCTGGATCTGCAGCTGTGTCTTGGATGGAATAGGGCTCAGTAAATACTTTGGAGTTAAAATATATGAGACTTTAGAGACCCTAAAAGTGAGAATTGAGATTCAAGACTTATAACAACTGTTTGGAAAAAGCACAGGCTTCTTAGAACAGACCTGGCTGGAGGCCAGCAATGCTGAGCCCATCACACAGCCAGCCCCAGGGCACTCGTGTCTCAGGGCAAGCACGGCTGCCTCCCTTGGGAAGCCCACCCTGACAGCAAGGGATCTCCCCTGAGAGGACAGTGCTTTGGGAATGAGATTTTGAGACCAGTGTCCAAGGTAACCTCAAGGGAGACCCGAGCTGTGACTAAGGACCCCAGGATGGATAGAAGAAAGGAAAGCCTTTTAAAGGGTAATCCAGTTAATGGCCAGTTCCCAGTCCCAAGTTAGAGAGAAACACAGCTTAAATATTTTGCCTTAGTCCCAGAGAGATGGGGCCCAGCATCTTTCTGTTTTTTTTTTTTTGGTCAACATTCTTTCCTTATTCTATATAAGCCCTGAAAGGCAAAATTAGGTCATTCCTTTTTCTGAACCTTAAAATCTGATACTATGACGACCAAAACTTAAAATCCCCAGGCCAAGTGAAATATCTCTATAGAAAATCTTCTCTAATGGGCTTTAAGGTACAAGCTACCCTCCAATTGTTTCAGGGATAGAATGTCAAACAGCCTGAGAGGATCTACTAAATATTTATGAAATAGCAGGATATTAGTGTCTTGGTTATTCTAGTGTCATCATAACTTCATCTATTAGTAACCTGATATGGCAACACAGCCATGCCTGAGTGTACAAATGATTCTGCTCTCAATGTTCAGTGTGCAAGTTCTTTCTTATGAGATATAACTCTCCACTGGTTTTCCTCAGGATAGGCTGCAAAATTCCATGCTTGTCAATCTCTTCTCAGAGCACTGGCTCCATAAATCCCTGCCTCTTCCCCAAGCACATCCTGGGTTGGGGGCCCAGTCTCCTATAGCCCCTGGATGCTCAAAAAAGGTAGAAGAGGTGACCTCGACAAAGGCAATAGATAGCTTTTCTATTCTTCATTACCTCTTCCAAATCTCTACTCCTTGACTCCCATAAAAACAGACAAAATATTCTAGGTCCTGGCTTCTTTATCTGGGGAAATACTTTGAACAAAACAGCTTTCCTAGAGCAGGAGAAACATTTTAAATCATCTCAAATTATGTTTTATTTTCCTTGTCTTCCCCCTACTAATGAAATAATTTTATCATAAATTTCCACTGAAGGAAAATCCACTAGAAGAATTTTAGGCTCTGATACACAGAATCACATACATTGAGACATTAAAAAATAGGTGTAGGTGTTTATACCTGAGCCCAATCCATTGTGTTGTTTTGTGAAGCAAGATCAGGTCAGAGATTCGCTCTCTCAATGGCCATTAAGGAGAATTTGGTCACTGGCCAGAATGAAAAGGGGCCTTTCCCTGGAAGTTCAAAAAGTGACATATTTTTGTCTAATTTACTAAAAAACCTTGATACACAGGCTCAGAAAAGGAATTAGTGTAGGTCATTTGTCATTTAAAATTTAGCATCTTCAAGAAAGGTCAGTTCACAAATATGAGAGCTGTTATAGGTCCAGGGTCATTAGGACTTACAGACATTTTTGACCCTGAATTCCAGCAAGAAATACCAAGCCAATTACACATATATAAATCCTACTATTATATTATTAAATATAATAAGATACCCCATTAGTTTATACATATCCATATATATATATATATATGAGAGAGAGAGAGAGAGAGATTTGCTGTAAAGAATTGGCTCACATGATAATGGAGCCTGAGAAATCCAATATCTGCAGGTGAAGAGCTAAAGAGCCAGGAGAGCTGATGGTGTAAGTTCTAGTCCAGGTCCAAAGGCATAAAAACCAAGAAGGCCAACTGCGTGGGTTCCAGTCTGAATCTGAGCCTGAAGACAGAAGAAGGCCAACGTTGCGTCTCAGAGACGGACATGCAGAGAGGAAGAATTCTCTCTTACTCAGCCTTTTATTCTCTTCAGGCCTTCAGTGAATTTGATGAGACTCACTCACACTGGGGAGAACAGACTGCTTTACTCAGTCTACCAGTTCAAATGCTAATCTCATCCAGAAACAGCCTCACAGACACTTCCAGAAATAACGTTTAACCAAATGTCTGGGCACCCAATGACTCAGTGAAGTTGATACAAAATTAACCATCACACCTAGTGACCCGGAACATAGTTATATAGAACTAACACTTCAAGAGATAGTACTCTTACTTTGTACAATGCACTTCGTATTTTATATTTTCTTTAGTCTATTTCATTTGTAAGTGGTGGTCAAGACCCACCCATGATCTCTTAATGGGTGACTATTTGTAGTATAACGGATGTTCCAAACACAGATGAAACTGTTTAGGATGAATTCATTCATTTGTTCACTCAGTATTTATGAGTCACTTATGGAGCATAAGAAGCATGCAAGAAACTGGGGGCAGATAGATTTTGCTGTCATGGAGCCCATGGTCCAGTGTGGGACAAATGGGAAATCCACCAGAACTGGAAAAGAGAAGGGCATGGAGAAAGCGAAGCACGGGGTCAGTGTGACAAGACTCATCTTAACTAAGGCTTATGTGGGGTGCAAAGTGGTGGGGGATACAGGGGCTCATCAGAGAAGAGTGTCTCAGCCCATTTCATTGTTATAAAGGAATACCTGAGACTGGGTATTAAGTTAGTGCAGAAGTAATTGTGGTCTTAGCCATTCATTTTAATGTCAAAAACACTGTTGCTTTTGCACCAACCTAATAATTTATCAAGAAACAAGCTTTACTTGGCTCATGGTTCTGCAGGCTGTACAAGAAGCATGGTGCCAGCATCTTCTTGGCTTCTGGTGAAGGCCACAGAAGCTTTCACTTATTGTGGAAGGCAATGGGAGCTGGCATGCCACATGGTGAGAGAGCCAGCAAGAGAGACGGGGGAGGGGAGGGAAGTGCCAGACTCTTTTTAACAATCAATTATCAGGGGGACTAACAGAGTGAATGAGAACTCATCACCACGAGGACAAGGATGGCATCAAGACATTCATGAGTGATCCACCCCATGACCCAAACATCTCCCATCGGACCCACTTCCAACACTGGGAGTAAAATTGCAACAAGAGGTTTGAGGGGACAAACATCCAAATTATATCAAAGGGGTGACCACCTTGAGGAGATACCAGTGAGTAAGTCTCAAGTAGGAAAGGACAAGGTGAAGACAGGAAGTGCAGACCACCACCAGGTGTGGGGGCAAAGCTAGAGGCTAGCCGGCAGCTTTGTAGGCAGTACCTTGGGAAGAATGTATCTTTGGTAGGACTGGAACGTGGCTAGGTGAAATACAGTCCATCCTCAATATTCACAGACTCTGTATTTGTCAACTTGCCTGCTTGCAAAAATTGATTTGTAACCTCAAAATCAATACTTGCCAGGTTTTTGTGGTCATCTGCAAACAGAAGCAGAGCAGAGAAAATTTGAGTTGCTGGCAGTGCATGTTCTCAGCTGGGGTTGAACAAGGTGGTGTTCTGTCTTGCTTTAGCTTTTATGCTGTATCTTTTCGTGGTATATTTAGTGCCATGTTTTTTGGAATTTTTGTGCTTTTTTTTTTGTTGGAGTGCCGTCTGGCGTTCGTTAGAGCGGGAAGGCTGGGGTGGGAGAAATGTGGTCTGGATAAGTTTGGCTCAGTCATGGGTTGTAGCGCTGTTGGCTGTGAGTTTAATGTTAATGAATAAACATCTATTAAATAAAGTGCCTTTAAACAGAAACACACATAAAACAAGATTATGTATCGATCGGTGGATGGAAATATTGTGACCAAAGGCTCATGGGGACCTAAACCTGAAGGAGCAACGGCTCAGCATTTGCCAATTCAATGCTTGCGGTGACTTCATGGAACGTAACTACCATGAGTAACAAGAACAGATTGTACTGAACTGGGGTAGAGAAAGAGAATTTGTCTGCATTTCGCTGCTACAGTGCCTGGGTATTTGTAGGACCGGGCAGGGAGCCTGAGAGTTGCTGCTGCTTGTTGTTAGCACGGCCAAGGGGAGGGTGAGCTCTTCAGTGGGGGTCTTGTGGGAAGGTGGGACTCCAAGCTGCACTTGGCCATGATGTGCTGGTGGCATAGCCATCTGTCCTTGTCTGTAATGACTCCTCAGTGCCAGGGACCTAATGACCATTCATTTAATCAAGAGGTGGTTGGAAGAGGTGGATGTGGCTCCCTGCACCCATCAGGTTCAGATAGGAACATCATTTACCTAGCGGCAGCTGTGCCAGACACCGGACGATACCACCAATGTTTAAAAACCGATACATTAGTCAAATAATCTGATGAGTGATTTGTGCTACAGCTTCCATCTTTCTTAGTTAAGAAGTATTCTATCAGAGTTTAGTTTGGTTAGAAAATGAAAATGAACTTATTTAAAAATGTATTTTGCTGTATTTGTTACTATCTTGATGATCACTGTTAAGATCTAGGCTTATGAGTTTTCTTAGCTCCAAGGACCTAGCTGGAGTGTTCAGCTGGGTAAGGCAGACCAAGTTATTAGGGTGGGATCCCAGAGTGCTGGTGTCACAGATGGAAGGGGCTGGAGCTTGGTGGAGGAAACGGGGAGATTCAGGAGCTGGCTAAGGCAGAGGCATTTGAGAAAGCTTGTGACTACTCTGTAAAGCAGTGGCTACTGCAGAGAGACTGACCAGGAGGTAGCCAGAACTCCAGTTTACACTTTTATATCCCAAATAACCCAAGTATCACAGCAGAGTGGTCATGAGGGGAGCTTCTGCCCAAGGTCAAACCCTGACTCTGTCCCTTGTTAGTGTAATCTCTGATGAATGTATTTGGCCTTTCTGTGTCTCAGTCTTCCATTAAGAGAATGCATACCTGCCTATAGTCTCGTTGGGAGGATAACAAGTTAATACCAGTAAAAGACGGGGTAGCTGATGAGCCTCTGACAGCTCTGGGGTGACCTCATCCTTCTTAGCAAACCCTGCCAGTGCTCTACCTCTAAAACATAAAAAATACTGCCACTTCTCACCTCCCTCACAGCTACCTTCTGGTCCAAGCCACCATCATCTCCTGCTTGGACCATTGCAGTAGACCCCACTGGTCTCCTTGCTCCAGCTCTAACCCCACACCCTCAACCTGTCTTCAAACAGATAATGCCATTAAAAAGTAAACCAGACCATGTCCTCTCTCCAGAAACCCTCCAAGGTCTTCCTCTTCTCCCAGAGTAAAAGCTGAAATCTTCACAGGGTCCCCTAAGGCCTGAGATGACCCATCTTCCCCCACCCTGCAGTCACCCATCACTCCTCTAGCCTCAACTCCCTGATGCCCCCTGGCCCCAGCTACACGGGGCTACTGACTGCTCCTCCGCCTCATCCCTGCCCTTTTCTCTCTGGACTCTGTCCTGGCTATGCCCTCTCCTGCATGGCTCTGCCCTCAAGCCCCAGGCAGCTCCTGCACCTCCTCCAAGGGACCAGAGTCAACACCAGATACACACAATTGCTGCACATTTGAACAAATGAACAAAAGAAGGAATGAGAACATGCATTCTCAGTGGGAAACACTGCTCCCAAGGGGACCAGAGCTGGTTCCCAGAGGTGAAAGGATTTTTCTCTCTTTATGTAAAAATACAGATGTATGCACAGTGCATAAATCACTGTGCAGTAATTATGTATTATTAAAATTCATAGGGGGACAAGTAAGAAAAAATTGTCTATAAAGGTTCCTTAGGGGATGATCATGAATTAAAGGTGAGAAACACTGAATTAGCGGAGAGTCCGTTGAAATCACAGGCATCTCTCCCACACATTGCCAGGACATCGGGAAGACTGTGGAAGACAAATGAAGATCCGTGCAAGTGCATCCAAGAGTCACAGCCATTCTTCCTGGCGTTTGAAAGAATAGAAGGAATGCCTTGCTACTTTAGGGAAACCTTTTTTATTTCCTGCCAAGGGACAGACTTACAAAGGATGATATTTACATTTTCCTGAAGCCTCTAATTTTCCCATTTATCATTTGTCAGAGCCCGAGGCCCTTCCTCAGCTTCATGGAATGTTTGCAAACATGTAATGATCCCTTTTATCAAAGAACATCACAGGCTCCACAAGGAAATGTGTTTGTGTTACAGAGGCTGCTAATTTAATGCATTAATGTCACTCTGCACCATGCTGGGGTCTCAGAGTGTCTCACGTCACTGTGAGTGAGCTGGTCTAAGACACAGGAACCATGGAAACCATCCCGAGCTAGTTAGTGAGTGGGTGTGCAGAGGGGTGCTGTCTATTGCCTTAAGGGTGAACGTGGATTCCAGGAGCCAGGGCCAGGTCTTCCAGAATCCACCCTCCCTGAGGTCACGGGCCTGGCCCAGGCTTGCTGGACTTGCCCAGTGGAGAACTTTTGGGGGGAATTTGACCAGCTTGAGGGGCAGGCAGAGCAGGGAGAGGCCAAAGGCACCCGTGGGGCTCCCCCAGGACCTGCTGTGAATCCCCTTCCCTTCCATCTCTCCATCAGCACCTCTGTCCTTCCCACCGCCCAGCCCAGCTGTTGGCCAAACACCAGCCTCATCCGAAAAGTTCAGTTGGGCCCAGGGCAGTGATTCCCAGGCCCAGCTGATCCTGCAGGGAACTTTGGGTACTGCTGGGTCCCTGGGTTCTGGTGACAAAGGGACATGGAGGAAGGCAAAGTCCCTTCTGAATTTTTCATCATGATAGACACTGCACACTGCAGGCTGCCTGATTCCACGAAGAGAATCTCAGGAAATGAAAACTAATATTTTAGTTGTTAAATTTCAGGAGTCGGGCTCTTTGAGAGATTGAAAACACCCGGAAGCTGGGTGCGCAGTGGAGACGGGGTGTTTCCTTTTCACAGTGGGATCCATGATTATTTACCCAGCAGCCTGGAGAAGTCCACTTTTCTCGGAGTGGAAAAGCTGAGCCGGGCTTTCTTGCAGAAACCGGAAGCCGGGTGGTGCCCTCAGAGCAAAGCTCCTGACCTCCCTGCCTCGCAGTCCTGCTGGGGCACGGGCATGGGGAGGGCTGGCTGCCTTGGAGACACTTTATTGTGTGCTGAGGAGGGAGACAGGAGAGTACAAGGCAAAAATCCCAACAAATGGCTATGCCTTAAAAACGAATTTTAAAATGCCCAATTCAGGCAGTTCTGGCATTTTACCAAATCAGGCAGCTTTATTTTTGGGCTTTTCCCACCATGTGACTGGGTCTGCCTTGCCCTGCCCCACCCCTGCTTGGGCAGTCATCCCCCTCGCTGAGCTGTGCAGCCCTGCCTGAGGTGTCTGTGTGGCTGCTGTTAGCAAATCGGCCATTCTGGGATCAGCCCCTGGGAGCGGCTTTTCTGGAAGGTGAGCTGGCTGTTCCCTAACTGGCTCCTGGCCCTGTCCTTTGGTGGCGTAGAAGCTGCTGCGGGGTCCGGGCAGCTGTAGTGATGGGCTTTGCTGCTCTCTGCGGTTTCAATGTCGCCCTCATTGTCCATTTCCTGAGGAGACCGGTGGCCTGGTGGACTTGGCTTCGTGCCTTCTTTCAGCTCAGGGGTTCGTGCAGGTTTCCTCCTTTGAGTAGAATTAGAAATGAACTTCCCCTCTCCAGATGGATAGCAGGGCCTGGTCACAGCCCAGCTGCGGCTTTCCGGGCCGATGGGACTTCGTGCCTTGTCTGATTTAGTTCTCAAGCATGTGAGGCCTCGAGGTCATCATTCCCACTTCACAGATGAGGAAACACAAGTTAAGGAACCATTAAGGTCATAGGAACGGCTGGATATAAAACAGACTCCTGTGTGTACAGATTTAAAGATCGATAAGAGAATTTCAAATCTCAGCAAAGTGAAGGTCAATCACTGTGTCTTGGGGACAAGTCAAGTTTCCTTCACTCCCCGGAAAGTTCCAACATGGTCAGTGAAGACTCTCTGTCCCCCTGACCCTGGAGGAGAAGAGAACTGGCTTCATTAAAAGTGGAAAGTTTCCTCTCTCCCACTGTTTGAGATGTCAGCAGCATCCCCCCATCACTGTCCATGCTGCATCTGGTCTGCTTCTGGCCCCATTGGATTCCTGTGCTGAGGCTTCCTGTGGATGAGCTGGGATCACGCAGCCATGTGGGATTGCTCGGGGCGTCTGTTCACTCCAGCGTGACCCCTGACCCACAGCCAGCACTGGGCATTTGTGGAAACTCGAGCCAGGGCAAGTCTGAATCAGACCCTGCAGAACAATGAGACCTTTTGTGTGAATGAGGCGGGGGGTAGAGGGCAGAGGGGAGACCAGGAGCTTCCTGATGGGGTCTGCAGCTGAGGCCACAGCCAGCAAATTCAGGGGCTGAGCCTCGGAGGTCAGGTCACAGCCAAGCAGCACGGGCGCTGCACTAAGTGTCCACAAAGGACACCAACAAAGTGGTCGCTGTGGGAGCAGAGTCAGCGTCGGTCAAGGCTGAGTGCAGGAGCTGGGGCCAGCCGGGTGGCCAAGGGGGCTTTGTGCCTGGTCCCCCACAGTCAGGACCGTCCTCAGCATTCCTTGGACATGGGTTGGTCAGCTCCCTCGTGTTTTCCTAAAAGGAAGTTTGGTACCTCTGACCCCTCACCCTGACTGCTTTGCTGCTCCAGGTCCCCGAAATGGTCACTTGTCCCAAGTGGATGAGCTTCGGTCACTCCAGGATGATTGTGATTGTTGCCAAACCCTTGTCATGCTCATGCTGTTATCTAGCTTTTCTTTTAAACTAAACCGGCTCACATTTTAACTCACAGTAAAAGTAAAAAATGCATTACCTACTTTAACATCCTCTGTCACCAGAATGAAATCACAGGTTTGGTTAATAAGTTGGAATTTTTTTCTAACACACATTAAAGTGAATAAATAGCTATTGAAATAAAAAATGTACTCCCCCTACTTACTGGTATACAAGTTCACTAGCTTGTGCAGAGGCCCCAAATACCTGCAACTTCACGAGCCAGAGGTTTTCTTCTCTCCCACATGACAACCCGGGCATCTGGGGTTGGGATGGGGAGGGGGGCCGAGCTGGTTGGGTGGCTCCCGGGGCTGAGCCACGGCCCTCTGGTCTTGTGCTCTGTTATTGACAGAGAGAGGCTTTTCTTGTCCACCTGGTCCAAGGAGGTGCAAGTCACATCAGACAGGAGGGAAGAGGAGAAGGGAAAGTGGGGTGTACCCATGCATTTAGGGGTACACTGGGAAGCTACACACCAGCTGCAAGGCAGGATGGGAAATTCAGTTTTGGTCTGGGCAGTTAAACATCAGGATTTCTCATATGAAATGAAGGGGATGAGGGGCATCAAGGGTCAACCTGCAGCCTCTGCCCTCTCTACATGCTCCTGGAAGTCATCTCCTCTACCACCAGGGCATCCCACCAGGGCATCCCACATTTTGTGAAAACCAGCTGATTAGGAGAGCATCCTTTCACACTACTATGGAGAGGGTGGGAGCTTAGGCACGAGCAGTTCCCTAAGTCACGGTACAGGACGCCCCATCTCGGAAGAGCAAAGGCTGTCTATGGTGTCCAACCCTGACGCAGACCATGCAGCTTTCCTGCTGCCCTTGCAGAGCCAGGCACTGGGCTTGAGATGTGCAAATTATTTGACACGGAGTCAGGGTGGGTGGTGCCCAGGATCCCAAGTCACTCCACGGGGAGACTCAGACTCACAGCGCTCCAAGGACCAGTCAAAATAATGCGGCCGAGCCTCTTTGTTATAGAGGTTGGTCAACTGGTGTCAAAAGCTGAAGAGGGACTTACTTGTTCAAGGTCAGGGGGCTGTAGGTGATGGAGCCAAGAGCCACCTGTGTCCCTGGGCTTTTTCCAGTGGACACCACCATGGCCTCACTGGCCTGATTGGTCCCTTTTTAAATGAAAGCGATACATGGTCACCAAATCAAACACCATTGAATCTGTCTTCCCTGCACACCTCTTCTCAGAGACATCCACAAGTAAAGAAACTTTACTACTTCTGCAAGTTTCTTCTAAATCTTATAAGAGCAAATGCATCATGGGGCTTTCAAGTTGCTCTGTAATCTCTCAATGCCTGCCCGAGAGGATGGGTTAGCTCTCTTCCTCCACTTACCGCCATAACTCTCAGCATCCTACATGGCTAAATTCCTGTTTTCAATAACGTCATTATAATCAGCATTTATGTCATGTGGCCAAGTGGATGTTATTTACAGCAGAGCCACGTATGTCAATATGGTTGCATTTTCTGTCTTATGCTACTATTGATTTCCCTTGAATTAATAATTTCCTGATTCTTTTTACTTGCAAAATTTGCTTACAACTACTTAGTTCTTACCAAATCCTTCATTATTTTATCTGCTCTCATATTTTTCAAGCTGTTTTGACCACAACCTGTTGTTAAGAAGTATATTTTACAACAAGGCCTGGAACACACACACACACACACACACACACACACACACACAATATAAAACTGAAATTTCACAGAATATTCTTACCTTCAATAAAGTAATGTCCTTTGATATTTTCTACTGAGTTCTGTTATTTCACATTTTAAAATGCTGGTCCAAACTCAGTGAATGGAATTCAGGCTCCGTTACGGAGGCTTACCCTGCCGTTTGAGAACTGAGAAGCTCTGGGTGATCCCCCAAGGCCCAGCTTCTCCTGCAGTGAATCTCACCCTGGGTTCTATTAACTGCAGCCTCTGATCATAGATTGAGTCTTGTGGGCGGGCTCTTGGGTGGCGGATGCAGGGGCAAAGGGAAAGCCCTCTGAAGGCTTCAGTCTTTAACTCTGTGGCTGCTTTAAGCTGACAATAAACAGATTACCCAGAGGAAAGGCATACACATTTATTACTGTGCACAGATGCCCAAGAGCCATGCAAAACATGAGACTCATGGAGAGGAGCCAGATGGTTGAAGTCTTTATAGCTTGTAGGAATGGAGGCTTGAGGGTTTTGGGGGAGGCGGTGACAAGTTAGAAAGGAAAGGGGAGGAACTGCATGGTAAACAAAGGTCATCTTGTTATGTAGATAAAGTCTCTCCGGAAGAATGGACAACAGCCTTTCTGAGTGCAGTGAGGACTTCCCATCTCTTCTCAGTCCTCCCTGGCTGTTTGAAGAGATTCCTAGTGAGGAGGTCATGCTAATTACCTTTCTTTGGGAAATAAATCCCTCAGCCAGATAAGGGAACTCCAGAGAGATCCCCTGGCCCCGGGCTTTGGAAGTGAAGGAGAGACAGAAGGTCAGAGGGGTACCTGAGTGCTGAGGCTCACTTCTGGGGTCTTTCAATACCCTTTGCCCAAAGCACTCAGCTTTGAACATTATCTTGGGGTATTGTTTTCTGAGCCCTGACACTGACCAACTCTCACCTGCAGACTTCTCTTTGTTCCTCTCCTGGGATGCTGAACTTTTTCATGGAGCCAGGAGTAACCCCAGGAACCTGATCACACAGCACACAGTGGGGGCTGTGAGCAGAGATGAAATCTGGGCAGTGTCTTTGGTGTTATTAATTTAATTGTCATCACTGTCTTCACTCATTTTCTGCTTTCCAAAACTACCTTTTTTTTAAATTGAGGAAAACATCATTGAGTAACGTCCAAATTATGTCTTTTTATTTGAGGAAAACAAAATTTTGAGTGACTCTTCAGCCTATTCTTTTTCTTTGTCATTTCTCTAGTAACAAAAAAAGTGGGAAAAAATTACAATAGGAAGGAGGAAGGAGAGCAAATATGGAAACCGATTTGCGCACAGTTTCGGTTCTGCATGAGGCTGGTGATACCCAGGTGAAAAGCCAGATGTCCTGCTATGTACACTGCTCTACGTACACCTGGAGACACCCGGGTGATGGAACGCAATGTTCACTGTGGCTCTAAGTCAGAGTGTCTCACACTGGCTGTACGGACAGTTGGGACACGATACATCTGTGTGGGGACTTTCCTATGTATCCTATGAGGACTTCCTCTCCTACCTGTCAATTGAAAACATATCCAGACACTGCCAAATGTCCTCTGGGGCGCAAAGTTGCCCCAGCTGGGAGCCACTGGTTTGGACGCTGTGCCTTCAATTCCATGCAGCCTCACGGCCTATTGATCGTGTGTCAGATGGAGCTTAAATTGGTCGATTGCATTTTCAAGTAGCCACTCCAGAGCGTGATTATCTGACACCTGTAATTTACCATCCTAGTTATGTGGGGGGCAGATGTGGAATCATGCACATCAGCAGGCCCAGGGCCTGTTTTCCATGGACCCAGTGTTCCTGCTGAGCACGACAGAGGCCTCCCTGAGTTATTAAAGGCATTGACGCCCCAGAACTGACTCTGCCTCCACTTAATCAGCTCACCAGAAAACTACAATAAAAATCATCTGCCACTTATGAAACTGTCATTACAATGGACTATTTCCTGCCACCTGGGGACAGGCTGCAGTTTCTCTTTCAGTATCAGTATCCAAAATGCTGTCTCTGGGAAAGAATAGATGCTGTTGAGACACACCATTTGGCCAAGATGTGTCCCTGGATTGAAACCAAAGTCACAACAAAAGTCTGAAATGTACTGAGGAATCTGTTTCAAAGATGGCAAGAGCAATTTCAAACAGAACTGCGAGGACCCTTTGGGGTCAGGACAGCCCTGTCCTGGCCATCAAGGTGCTGATTAGCAGAGAGCACAGGCCCTGTGCAGCCACGGCTCATTGAAGCCAGCACTGCCCACTCTGCCTGTGGAATCCCAGCCAGGAAGGCCAGTGTATCCGCGCCAGTATCATGCCTGAAATGTCAGTATCACAAAGCCACTGGGAGGGGTGACCTGGCAGAGCTCAGCAAAGATGACATAAAACAGGCCACAAAGCTGGTTAGCCAGGGCGCAGGAGTATTTGTTTTCTCCTGAGAACGGCCACTCAGCTCACTCTGCACTGCGTTTCCACGCTTCATCTGTTAGCCCTGGAATGGGTCCCCTGGGAGCCACGGACCTTGGTGGGCTCCATCTCAGGGACCCTCATACTGACAGTCAGCTCACACTTGCAGATAAATCCTGACTCTTCCCGGCACCTGGAGTCACCCCCAGGAACCTGATCACACAGCACACAGGAGGGGCTGTGAGCAGAGATGAAATCTGGGCAGTGTCTTTGTTGTTATTAATTTAATTGTCATCCTGTCTGAACAGTTTCATTTTCGGAGAGTAATTCGATCGCCCTTTTAGACTCTTGATCATCTCAGTGTCATGTTCCTAGAGGGAGGCATCCCGGGAAGAGGTGCCCACTGTGCGTTCTTTTAATTAAATTCATCTGTTCCTGCAATCATGTGGATGGAACACCAGCCCTGCAAGCAAACTATGCCCTTGCTCCTACTCCCGGGACCCGTAGAGGGTGGAGCTGACCAAGGCGTGTGCCTTAGGCTCCACTCTTCAGGCAGGTTCACTCCTGAGTCTGCACTCAGGGGACTCACGCTGTGTCCCAGCATTGAGCTCACTCCCACCTGGTTAGCGAGTGCAATGGGAGACGGATTTCACAGGTGCTGAGCCACTGGGTGGGTGAGCCGGGAGCTGGTGGGGAGAACGCAAAGGCTGGATTTCGTTTGCTTCTTACCGGAAGATTTGAGGTTGAAAAAGAGAACTTTCCTTTTCTGTAGTTAGGCAGAGCTCAAGACAGGCTGTCAGCCTCGTGTGGTCAGCTTTCCAGGTCTGTCTGTCCACTTCTGCTCACAGAAGTCACGTCAGGACGACTGTTTGTGTCCACAGACGCGGGGCTTCCCCCACCCCCCAACCTCACGAGTGGTAGCTGACGCTTTCCCATCCTCCAGGTGAACCTTGCTTCCATTTCTCCAGGTGCTGAACCAGGAGCAGGGAGAGGCTGTAATCCATGATCTGCCACAAATCATGTTTAACAGTTTAAAGTGGCTACACAGGTTCTTCTTTTTGGATATATTTGTATGTGATCAATTTACATGGTGTTTGTTGTGTGATTGTGTTTTTTATAACGTGGGTTTGTGGGATCTGGGAGAAGAAGGATTTTTATGAGGAATATCCTCGGGGAGACGGAAACCCTGATGGGGGTAGCTGTGAGCGCTCCACTCAGGGCAGGGAGCACATTCAGGACAGGCTGGGCAGAGCCACGGGGGCTCCTGGCTGCCCCTCTCCAGGTGTGAGGCTGGTGGGGCGACTCTATTCAGGGAGGGTCTGGCCACTTGAGGCAGGAACCAGCCCAGTAAAACCTGTGCTGCATGAAGGAATGAGCTCCTGTTCGTTCTCTAAAAGGCCCCTGCAGATGGGAGATATCTTCAATACCCACCCGCAGGCAGAGAGCAAAGGACTCAGCGAAGAAAGAAACCATGCTCAGTCATTTGAGGGCAGAAACTCACCCCCCACAGTCGCCCTGAGCTGAGCACGGCTGCCCCTGGGCTTTGTGGGAGCCTGGCCAGGCCCAGCATCTGCCCTTCACTGAACAGGGAGTAAGGGGAGGTTAGAGAGCTGCAGGGACGATCTTGGCCTGACTGGTCCAGCCACCTCACTAGCATGCCGGGCAGATGAGGCTCAGGGAAGCCAAGGGACTTCTCCTGGATCCCCAGGGAATAGGACTTGAGGTCCCAGCTCCTGACTCCCAAGTCAGTGCTCTCTCTATGGCCCGAGGTCGCTCAGCACCTGCTAGGCCTATATGGGACACTTTAGAATCATTAGCCCATTTAACCCTGACTGCCCACAAACACATGAAGCTGGGATTGTACCCATTCTACAGATGAGGAAGCAAGGCTCAGAGAGGCAGGTAGGAGGAGGGATGAGGCCCAAACCCAGCACTGTGACTCCAAGGAGCCCTTAACTTCCATTTGCTTGCCAGATAAATATTTTGTCCTGTGATAATTAGTTTTTGCTCAGATTCAAAGAAAACAAAATAAATGTTAATTGTTGGGGAAATTCCCAGAACTTTGTGGGTTAACAGTGATGTTAACAGTTACTATCGGCTTCTGCCCCTCCTATCCAGCCCTGCCCTAATCACTTTTCTGGTGTTCAGTGGTTTAAATGTCATCACAAACTTACATAATTTGGTATAACATAAGCCCTTGATTTAAGGGTGTGGAAACTAAGCTGGGAGAGCAGAAATTGTTTGCTCTAAAAGCCTGGGTGCACAATTCTGTTTCCTTGAAAATATGCTTGGGTTGGGGATTTGGAAACCTGTGGGAGGTTATATGATTGAGGGTTATTGTCGTCATTCTCCACCTTCCTTCCCTGGATTCATGCCTTCTGTCTGTGACTCTGTAGTTTGTGCATCCATAGGTGGGGTTTATTTTCTTTTCCTGTTGATATTGGGTTTGGCTGTGTGACTTGCTTTGGCCAATAGGACGTTAGCAGGTGTCACGTGGGCAGAGGGGTGGCATGTGCTAGCACAGCTGGTCTTGCCTGCTTGTTCACCTGCCTTCCATCATGAGAGAAATAGGCCTCTGGTTGTCGTTAGTCCAAGCAAGACGTGAGAACCTTGGTTTAGCAGACTTGGACCCAGCTCTTGGCTTATAGCCAAGAAAAGCCAGGCTTGGCTTACATGGGATGAACCCCAGCAGACCTATGGACATGTGATTGAGAAATAAGCACTATTGTTTGTAACTGAGTTTGGGGGTGGTTTGTTACACAGTGTGATTGTGAGAGTAGCTGACTGATACAAAACTAGAGACCCAACATGCTGCAGTGCTCACTAGCACTCGAATGCATCTGCCCTCAGGGCCATCTTCTCCCCAACACACCACGCTTTCCACTGCCCCCTGGGCTTCTTCATGTCAGATGATGGGTCCCTGCCCATCATGACTACCATAGGACAGAAGAGGAAAGCAAAGCTCAGAGAGGTTGTGTAACTAGATACTTTAATTTCTCCATTATTATTATTGTTGTTGTTGTTATTTTGAGATGGAGTTTCACTCTTGTTGCCCAGGATGGAGTACACTGGAGCAATCTCAGCTCACTGCAACCTCTACTTCCCGGGTTCAAGAGATTCTCCTGCCTTAGTTTCCCAAGTAGCTGGGATTACAGTGTCCTCACAGCAGCTTCCCCTTGTCCTGTGACAAACCCAGAGCAGGGTGCTTTGGGTGGGAGGCAGAGTGACATGAGAGACCCTAAGTTCCGCGTGTCTCTGCCTATATTTCCCTCCTTCCTCCCTAGTTCAAGGAGGTAACCGGGTATGGTGACTCCTCCTGGCAGGCAGGCACGTTCACAGGACAGAGGCAGAAGCTATTTGAGAAAGACTGAGCTCATTGGAGCAAGGGGCAGGTGGAGAGGGAAAGAGATAGAGGAAAGATGATGAAGAATGGAAAGGCGCAATGTTCACCGGGTCCTGGGGATGGGCTGGACTGCAGAGGGCGGCTGTGGGGTCCACACCTGCAGGGGAGTTTCTGGATCCCGCAGGTGGCTGACCTGCTGACTGGAGATGTGAGCCCAGTTTCTTCTTCTGTAAAATCAGGTGTAGCCCCGTGGCTTTCAACCCTGGCTGTATGTTAGTGACACCTGGGAGGGTCTAAAGATTCCCGATGCCCAAGTTGGACCCCAGATGTATCAGATCAGATCATCTGGGTAGAGCACAGAGGCAGCAGAATCTTTAATGTCCCTCAGTTGACTCAAATGTGCAGCCCACATGGAGAGCACTGACCTAAGCTAAGTCCTGTGTATGAGAATTTTGAGACCTAAGAAATCACCTGACTAACTCCTGCCATTCAAAGGGGAGGAAACTGGTTTTCAGAGAGGCCAAATAATTCACCCAAGGACACACAGCACATGAGTGGCAGGGCCATTTCCAATATTCCCTCCACCTCTCAACCTCTGTATATGACTAGTCTGAAGCTCTCAATTTCACAGGAGAGCTGGGTCTGAGAGGCCCAGAATTGTGAACAGTGACACATGAGTGGCTCAGTAGGCCATCCTGTTGCAGTGACCCTGAGGTCCCTCCTTGGAGAAGAATTCCAGGAGGCTTGAAATGTTCTCCAAGGTGTAGAAAAGGATGATGTGCCTGGAAACTGGAAAAGACTGGGCAATAGACGACAATTTGGGTTTTGTGGCTTCTTTCCCAAAAAGAAAATAAACATGGCAGAATTGCTTCTCACTGAAAGGGCATCTGGGTTTCATAAACAGACCAGAAAGAGGCAACCGAAGACCCAGAACAACCCCAAATCAGGATCTGTTCCTGCCATCTGGCCTTACCTCTATCCTCCTCCATCTCTCTCTCTCACCCAGGCTCACAACACGGTGAAGCACTCCTGCCTTTTGGAATAAGGACGGTCTTCTCCCCACACACTTGTCTCTTGGCTCCTCCCACAGGCGGAGGGTGAATCTGATTGGTGGGAAGATAAGACTGTGGGTTTCATGCAGTGGGCAGGGCCAATATGCAAATAGTCAAAAGAGTTAGGATGCTTTTGGCAGCAAGTAACAGAATATGCAGCTAGTGGTTTATAGTCTCAAGACTCAAACTGGGGTCCATGGACCAGCAACATCAGCCTCAAGAGTTCATTAGAAATTCAGAATCTTATATTTTACCTTAGGTCTACAGAATAAGAATCTGCATTTTGCACAAGAACCCCAGGTGATTCACATCCACATTAAAGTTTCAGAAGCACCATCTTAAGTTAAAAAGGCATTTATTAACTCGTTTAACAAGAAGCCCAGAAAAGACAACTCTAATTTGTTTACTCTCTAGCTCTAGGATGTCAGACCTCTGTCTCTGCATCTCTGAGAATCTGTGGCCTTTGCCTTGGGGTTTCCAGTGGCTCCTGTGGCTCAAACATCACCAGCCTTTGTCCAAAACAGAGGAAGGGAAGGAGAGCTAGGGGATTTTTCTCCTGTGTGGCTTGGGAATTATTTCCCAGAAGCCTCCAGTAGATGTCCCTTAAGTCCTTTTGGCTAGAACTGGATAACAGGTCTGCTTGCAAAACAATTACAAAGGGGAAAAGGATTACTGTGCTTTGATCTGCCTTGAACCATTGACCCTGTTTGTCCCTGAGGGCTGAGGCAGGGCCACCTTTCCTCAGCACATTGTTTTCTACCAGAGGGGTGAACAAAAGCATGACTGTGTTACCAAGGAAGAAAGGAGAGTGGCTGCTCAGTGTCAGCCCTGAACCTGGCTGTCCCTATGTGTCCTCTCTCTCGTGTGTGTGTGTGTGTGTGTGTGTGTGTTTGTGTGTTGCTGCCATCAGTGCAGTTCTCTGTTCAGTGGACCGTTTTTCTGCTTGGTTAACCCAGCTGTCCCCAGAGTCAGGGTCCAGGCACTAGAAGACCCAAGCCACAGACTGTCAACCAATGCTGAGTGTAAGCAACAGAAACCAGCTCTGGATTCCTTGATTTAATTTTTTGAAGACATTTATTGGCAAGATGAGTCACAGAACACTGTGAAATTTCTGTGACTGGTAAGTCACAGAACACTGTGAAAATTAAATGTGAAGAGCCAAATTCAGAGGGTTGGGGCATCAGGGCAGCTCCTGAGTCCCCTGTGCTGCCATCACAGTAACTCCACTCCAACTTCTATGGCCCTCCTGTCACTGCTCATGGTTCAGGTCCCCTGAGGAGGAGGGAATCCTCATGTCCTGGCCACATGTTACCCACCGGACTGGGGGAGGGTATTATAGTTTGACTGAAAGTCCCTCCTGACCACATGCACAGGGATGGGGAGTTTCTCAGAGGAAGCCTGAGGATTTGCTTAGGCCTGAAGAGCAAGCCCCATATACCCTTCATACATTTTCACTTGCATAAACACCCCTCCAGTCACACCAGCCTGCTCACTGTGCCTCGAACATCCTTCCCTCCTATCCTTGCTTGTGCTGGAAAGCTTACCTCTCCTGTCCACTCTGCTAACTTTCATGGTCCTTCAAGACTCAGATTAAACCACCCTCCTCCCCCAATAAGCACCAGCCATTTCTGCTGCTGTCTCGAGGTTTCTGAACCTCAGCACTGTTGACATTTTGGGCTGGGTAATCTCTGTTGTGGGACTGTCCTGCATATCGTAGGACGTTTAGCAGCATCTCTGGCCGCTACTCAGTAAATGCTAGTTATGCCCTTACCCAGTCATGACAACCAAAATTGTGTCCAGACATTAGCAAGTGTACCCGGAGGGAAAAATTGTCCCTGGTTGAGAGCCACACCTTTTCTGAACCTGAGTCACTAAGATTTACTGCCATAGCAACTTAATGACATTGTAATGTTTACTTTTCACTGCTGCTGTTTGCCTTCACAGACTGTAGCCAGACAGAGAGCAGCCGGTTTTACAACAACCCGCAACCCTGCACTAACTTGCCTCTCACACTGTGCCCGGATGGCTCAGAGCAGAGGCAGCATGGCAGACAACATGCTTTGGGCTTGATGGCTTTAAAGACTCTGCTAGACTGGGAGGCTCACAGCTTGGTACCACTTCTGGATGCAATGCCATGTTCCTGAGGCAGGATGGTCTTTATGTACTTGATAAATAAGCAGAAGGCGGTTAGCCTAAGGGTATTCCCCTACTTTAAGCTCCTAAGTAACAAATTACAACCTAACTTGGTAAGTAAACAAATGGAAACCTAACTTAGGAGTATTTTTTTTTTTTTGTAACAAATAGCCAGATTTCAATCAGAAACAGTGAAGTTTCAACGAATCACAGGCAGCCCACTCATCACACCATGCCCAAATAAGGCAGATGCCTAGTGGTAGGCATTCAGATGATTTCTCTACTTTCCTCTCACGTTCAACTTACAGAAGCTTACTGCCTGTATTACCAGGTGGCGGTCTCTGAACCTCTTCTGGTTCTGAGTGCTGCCCAACTCATGAATTATTCTTTGCTCAAATAAACTGTTATATTTAATTTGTAATAAGTTGTTCTTTTATCATGCTGTAGACACTCTTGCTGGCTACATTGTCTGTCAGTATTCTCCTTGGACTCAGTAGGAACCAAAACTTGCTGTGGCTCTCCAATAGTGACAGCCACCCCCTCTCACCCTCTGAGCTCCAGGATTGGCTCACAGGAGCTCTCTACATGCACTTTCTCATTCACAATGAATCAGGAACCAGTGTCCAGTTTTTAGAGGTTGGGAAACTGAGGCACAGAGCATTTCAATGTCCTATGCACATTCAGAGTGAGTAGGGGTAGAGCTGGCTTTGTCCTGAGGGGTCTGAGTCCAGAGTCAGTGCACACAGCCATAATTTTCACAGGTCACCACAGTCCAGCATCTCTCTGAGCACCCACCTACATTCTCCATGCAGCATGTAACTTGTAGGAAATGAAGGCATGTCCCAAACTTTGCCTGTGTCCGATGTTAACTCATTTCCTATTTAGCACAAAGCATTTACTAAATTAGAGTTACTGACTTAGTGGATGCACCACTTTACTCTGTCATCTCTTCAGTGATAAGATCTGCATTTTGCTCACTACCTTATCTCAGAGTCTAGCAGACTTCTTGATGCATGGCAGGAACTCATCATTATTTGCCTCATTTAATTGAATTGTATTACATTTCTTTTTACACTTCATCACACCTAACAGTGTTTTGCACAGAGTAGTCATTCAAAAAATACTTGCTGAATGACCATATAACTGATCAATTAGTCACTTTTCAATTGAACAGTTTCCATTGTCCTTACAAGTGAATAAAGTAAAATGACTGCAAAAGTGCTTTTATTCCTGCACATGGATTGCTCCAATTAAATAGTTCTCTACGCTTCAGAGAGCACAATGATTCAGCTCTTCTGATTTTCAGCTCAGGTCTTTTCAGTTTTCATACATGCAGGTTCGGAAATCTGTGAAATGTGTAATACAGATGCCGTAAAACCATAATACTGGTACCCAATTTAAATATTTCCTAAGGAAATTTATATCCTTTAGAAATGAGGGAAAGTTCCGGATTGGGACTCAGCAGAGTGAGTTTTAGGAAATTTGTTTCAGGGAGATAGCTGAAGAACAGCAGGCTGAGAAGCCAATACGATGTGGCATCCCATGAGAGAAAAACTCAGTTTAATGAATGAAGCAAATCCTGGTAAAGTGCATAGAGCCCATCAGAGGGGCTACCTATTTTCTGAAAATTGGCAATTCTATCTGTTAACTATAAGTGTGTCTGGGACAAGGAGGAAGATTGCCTGCAGCCCTTGGAGAATAGGACCGTTATCCTGTTTACTGCCACACAATCAAGCTTCTAAGTAATGCTTTAGAACGCATCAGTGGTGAGACCCTTGGGTATTTAACCATATCCTTCTGGAGGCTGTGACCCAGAAGTGTTGGGAAATACATCTTGGGGGCAGAGAGGAAAGGAAGCTGGAATGTGCTTTTACCCTGAGCTCATTTTCCAAAATAGGCTTTACAACAATTATTTGCATGTGTGATGGGGTGTGTGTGTCATGGTGTGTGCTGAGTGCACATGTGCTGGTGTGTATGTGCACATGGACAGATGTGCTGAAGTGTGTGTGTACATGTGCATTTATATACTGGGGTATGTGCTGGGGTATGGGTATACTAGGATGTATGTATACACATGGGAAGGTGTGTTGGGGTGTGTGTGCACATGGCTCAGGTGTGCTTGGATGTATGCATGTGTACTGGGGTATTTGTGTATACCCACATATGTGTAAACCCACATGCATGTGTGTACATGTGGGCATGTGTATTGAGATGTGGGCAGGTGTGCTGGGGTGTTTGTGTGTACTGGGGTGTGCTTGTCTATGTGTTTACACACACGTGTGCATTTTGCCTCCTCTATTAGCATGAAAGTCCTGGAGGCCAGCTCTCTGCATCCATTTCCTCTGTGAATCCTGCAGCCCCCACCTCTAGGACTTAGAGGTGTTTGGTGAACCCTGGAGTGTGGGAAGATGAAATGGAGGCAGAGTCAATTACTTTTTCCAGTTTATATCATCAAAAGTGGCTGAGAAAAAAGACAGAAATATTTAATCATGGAAACAATTAGGAATCTTAAGATGGGTCCACAAAGGGATCACATTCCTCTCACCACTGTGATTGGTTCAGGGGTGATCATGTAACCCAGGGTTAAGCCAGTGAGCATTTGGTATCTCCTTGACCACTGTAACTGGTTCAGAGCTGGGCACGTGACCCACAGTCATCCATTTAGAGTGGACAGAACTTTTAATAGATGAAGTTTTTGGAATAGAAATCTCCTCTGGCCAGGTACTGGCTCACACCTGTAATCCCAGTACTTTGGATGGTCAAGGTGAGAGGATCGCTTGAGGCCAGGAGTTTGAGACCAGCCTGGGCAACATAGAGAGACCCCATTCCTAAAAAAATAAAATAAACATTTAAAAGTTAGCCGGGCACAGTGGCATGCATCTGTAGTCCCAGCTTCTTGGGAGGCTGAGTTGGGAAGACTGCTGGAGCCCAGGAGTTTGAGGCTGCAGTGAGAGATGATTGTGCCACTGCACTCCAGCCTGGGTGACAGAGTAAGACTATGTCTCTAAAAATAAATAAAATAAAATAAAATAAAAATTGACCAAAAAAATGATCTTTTTCCCACCTGGAGAATGGGGAGTGCAGACAGCAATCTGGGACAGTGACAGCCATTCTGTGACCACGAGGAAAGCCAGTGGGAATGGAGGCTTCAAAGTTGAGGACAAAGCAAAAGCAAGACCATCAGAGGAAACTGAGCCCAAGGCCATGGAGCCGGCATGAGCTTCCTCCAACTTGATTTCAGCAGCCAATACATCCCCTTTAATGTTTTGTTCAGTTTGACTTTTTTGTTGCTATTTGCAACCCCAAACTTACTGGGGTGTTCAAGAAAAGAGATGCTGAGAAGGCTCCAGGGATGCTGAAAAAGGGATTTCTGTTGTGGGTTGAAGACCAGGCTAAAAGCTTGGTAAGGTTGCTTTCAACTCAATGACATGACAAAAGCTACTTGACCACTGAAAAATGTGTGTGTGTGTGTGTGTGTGTGTGCATCTGAATATGTATTTTCCAGCTTAAATGGGCCATTTTGGTAAATCTAGAAGGATATTTAATTATATATTTATATGCATATGTAAGAGGAATATTAAAAGAGGCAAAATACAGAGAATTAAAGGAATAAAAGGAACATGGTTTTCAAACCTCAGCCAAGCTCATAGGAAGAACAGCTTAGATGTATTTTGTGAGCTGAAGGTTCCATGGACCCAAACGGGGCCTGAGCACTTCCAGGGAGAATGCTTGGCTTCTTGTTGCAGGTTGGGGCACCCAAGGTCTATGGGGGAAGCTCCTGGACTCCTGTTGACCAGAGAAACAACTTGGTCAATGAGGAAGCTTAGCAAATGCTCCAATATGTTTGCCTCACTGAGGGCAGGGTGGAATACATTACCATAAGCACATCCCTAAGATCAGAGGGGTTCCCTGTTCTCCCTGCTTACTCCATTTTGTTGAGTCATCACCATAGTGACCGGAGGGACCAGGGGCCTGGCCTGGCTGGCGAGTGTTTGCATCAGCGCCTCCTGCTGGTGATTCTGGAGCATGCCAGGTCCATGCAGTCTTGCCTGCAGTCACTGCAACTTACCTAGAGCGTAACTCTACCGAACAGCAGGTCTAAATTATCTGAGCTAGAGGCCTCATAAATTGACAACATGGGACTTGCTAGGAAGCATTCTTTTGTTTAGTCATAATTACTATTCAGTCCAGTTCCTCTGTTCTGGCTTCATGGAGCTTAATGATTTACTCCTTGTATCTGCTGTAAGTAGAGCCAATGCCTCTACCCATGCCATCAACTAATTGTTGCTAAGTAACCACTCCTCTCCCAGCCCAGATCTAGAACCATCCCTTGGCTAGACTTTAGCCATGGAGTAGGAGTAAAATGTAACTGGTTTCATATATACAAATCAATAGGACATCATCAGGCCATTGCCTACGGTCCCTAAGTCTGAACACAGTCAGAGCATGTCTCTGGGTTTGTAAACACACAAAAACCAGGAACTCCTGCGAAGCATTTGCAGTTCCAAACCCAGGAGCCACACAGCCGCATCCCTGGGCTGGAAAAAGATGCTTCTTCCAGAGCAACTTGCAGGAAATCTGTGTTACATCCACCTGGGGCTGGGGGCATACATCAGGTATGTTTAAAGTCCTTGTGGGAACCCCTAGGAGAGAGACCGTTTCTATGTAAACTGCTTAGTAAATATAGTATGCAAGCAGAAAAACACACAGCTCATAATTGTAAAACTCAATGAATTTTCCCAAATGGAACACATTCATAAAAGGGCATCCAAATCTAGAAGAGAACAGAATCAGCACCCAGAATCTTCCCTCTCCCTTCTTGTCACTCCCTGCCCCTGCAAGGATAGTCACCATCTTGACTTCCATCCTCCATAATTAGCATTACCTATTTTTAGACTCTGTACAAATGGAATCACACAGTCCACACTCTTTCGTGCTTCTTTTTCTCACTCAGCATTGTATTTGTTACCCATGCTTTGTGCACTGTTGCGGTTAGTTCATTCCATTGCTTTATACTGGTCTATTATGGGGAAAATCACAATTTAATTATCTTTCTATTGATGATCACCATAGAATCCTGGAGTGCTTTTAAAGGAAAAAGACCAAAAAACAAACTACAAGACTGTAGTTTTACCCACGATCAAAATAAGCAGCGCTCTTAATGCAAACAGGTCACTCCTACTCCCTCTCACTGATTGTGAATCCATTTTTCAAGAGACACAGCTTTTACGGAGACCTTCAGAAATTGCAGACCAGCTCTGTTCCATTGGTTAAGACCCTGCTCATCTCTGGCCTCTTTTTCCTCTAAAAGGATGTGCTCAGAACTAGACACCTTTAAGTCTCCTCTGATTCTAGCATTTGAGTCTACGATTCTGAAAAGAGAAAGAAAGTGCTTATGAGAAAGATAATGTGGCTTAAGCCACAGATTACGAACTGGCACTGCTTGGGGCATATCTGGCCTGTGCACAAGTTTTCTTTGGCACACCCAGGTGTTTTTTGATTTTTTAAAAATAAGATGCAATATTGTATTTAAAGTAAATGATCTGGATTTCAGTGGAAATAGCAGAATAAGGACCTGAAAATCTTCTCCATCAATTCAATGAGCAAACTGCCAACATTTTCTGAATTTTAGAAAAATAACTCTAGGAAATTAACCAGAGGTTTGTAGCCACCCAGGGATGTTTATTTAACAAAATTGGTTGATTCTTGGTAAGATCAGTAAAATGTATGGATTTTAAACTAATCCAATTATCACCTCTCTTGTCCCAGCTTTTCAAAAACCAACAGCCCACAATTTTGGTGAGAACCAGCACTCAGGCAACCACTAGAGGGATGAGAACAGGGTTGGAGTTCCTTCTGAGCCCCTTCCCTGACTGGTGGTTCTCTGAAAAAAACCTATTCTCAAGACTGTCTTTACTGGACTTGATTCTTAACCAGCATAAACAGCCTTTTCCCCCAGCAACATTTGCCAAAACAATCAGAGGCAATTGTTAAGCATCTCAGCTGCCTATGGTGGTAATAATAGTTGAGGCAAACAACAGACTAACCAAAAAGCATAAATGTGAAATCTGGGGAGTTAGATGTCCACAGGGGGATCTTAATCTAGAAGAGCACGTACATGTACAGGGCTGGGTGCATGCTCAGGAAAGAACCGAGAGGGTCCTAAGTGCTCACCTCTGGCTGGCCTTAAAGCTGTGCTCAAGCAAGAAGCATAGGCTATGCCAAAGTTGTCAACTGCCTGAATGTGAAGATACACCCCAATAGATACAGAGGTCCTTAGCAGAGACTGGGAAACATTGGTTCCAGGCAGTTAAGGCAATCTTTCTTCAATCATGAACTGACCCCTAAGCTAACCATGCAAAGACTTCAGTTTCCATACATGGCCAGGAATACAGACTTTACAGAACTGGTTCAGAAAAGCCACTAAACAAATATCATGAACAAGAAAAAGCAAAAAGCAACAAACCCTGGAGGAGGAAAAGAACCCAATTTCAAGAGTTTCCAAAAAATATTATTTAAACAGTCTATTTTCAACAAAAATCTATGAGCTATGCCATAAAAAAAAGAAAGTGTATACCACACACAAGAAACAAAAGCAGCCCATAGAAACTGTCCTTGAGGACATTCACACATTGGACTTAACTAGACAAAGACTTAAGGCAGTCATTTTAAATTTGTTCAAATAATTAAAGAAAACCATGTTTAAAGTACTAAGGGAAGTAGGAAGATGATATTTTCTATTCAGAATAGCAATTAAGATACAGAAATTATTCTTAAAATGTAAAAAAGAACTAGTTAGAGGTTCTGGAGTTGAAAAGTACAATAAGAGAAATAAAAATTTACTAGAAGGGGCTCAAGAGTATATTTGAGCAGGTGGTGAAAAGAATCAACAAACTTGAAGATGGGTCAATTGAGATAATACAGTCTGAGGAACAGAAAGAGAAAAGAATGAAGAGGCATGAACAGAGCTGAAGGACCTGTGGAACACCATCAAGTGTACCAACATACACATAATAAGTCCTAGGAGGAACGGAGGGACAGAAAGAGAAATAAAGAATAACTGAGAAATTCTAGCCAAAAAAATTCCCAGATTTGATAAAAACCAGCCAAGAAGCTCAATGACCTCCAAGTACAATAAACCAAAAGAGTCTACACTAGTCACATCATGATCAAATTGTCAGAAGACAAAGGTAAAAGAAAATCTTGAAAGCAGCAAAGGATTTGGAAATATATTCCTGAAATGAAAAGATATACAAATGGAGACTAAGCACAGAAAAGATGCTCAGTATCATTCGTCATTAGAGAAATGCAAGTCAAAACAATGAAATCCACTTCATATTCACTAGTAGGGCTGTAATAGGAAAGATGGACACTAACAAGTATTGGAAATAATGTGGAAAAATGAAACCCTCATGCATTGCCTATGAACATATAAAATGGTACAGCTACTTTGGAAAATAGTTTAGCAGTTCCTCCAATGTTCAATATAGATGTATCATATGATCAAGCAACATATGCCATTCCCAGACATACACATAAAAGAATTGAAAACATATGTCTACACAAAAGCTTGTATATAAATGTTTATAGCAAAATTGTTCATAATAACCAGTAAGTGGCAACAATGCATATGTCCATCATTTTATGAATAAGTCATAACAGATAGATAGATAATAGATTTAAATGTGGTATACCATAGACAGTAGATTTAAATATAGATAGGTAATAGTAGATTTAAATGTGGTATACCCATTCAATAGCATTATACAGCCATAAAAGGGAATATAGTACTGATGCATGACACAACATAGATTAACCTTGAAAACATTATGCTAAGTGAAAGAAGCCAGTCACAAAAGACCACATATTGAGCAATTTCATTTATATGATACATCCAAAATACACAAATTCATACATATAGACAATAGATTTGTGGTTGCTGGGGCTGGGAGGTGGGAAGAGGAATGGGAAATGATTGTTAATGAATGTGGGGTTTCTTTTGGGGGTGATTAAAATGCTCTGGAATTGAAGCCAGGTACAGTGGCCTGTGCCTGTAATCCCAGCTACTCAGAAGACTGAGGTAGGAGAATCCTTTGGGCCCAGGAGTTCCAGATCAGCCTGGGCGACAGAGTGAGGCTCCACTTCTAAATAAATAAAAATAAATAGAATGTTCTAGAATTAGATAGTAGTGATGGCTATGCAACTTTGTGAATATACTAAGAACCATTGAACTGTATACTTCAAAATGGTGAATTTCAGGGTATATGGATTATGTAATAATAAAAAGTTACCTAAGAATACAATTAAATGATGCACAACAAAGAGAGAGATATTAAATTAAATTAAATTAAATAAGCAAAGAGAGGAAAAAAAGGTCCAGATTTGAGGCAGTTATTGAAAACCTATACAATTGTAAAACATGGGCCCATAGTTTCCCACAGTAACAGTGGCTGAAGCTGAGGGGTGGGTGCTCCTTCAGAGGGGGCTTGGGCTCCCCAGTTTGCCTCATGCCATACCCCTCACTGTAGTCACCTGGCTTCATTTGTTTATGCTGTCATCTAGTTCCTGAGGGACACATAGTATGGCACTTACAGGGAAAAACCCTGGGGCAACCACGTTGGACAGTCCAGTGGCATTGCTGATATTGTGTTTCCTGGGAGCAGTGCACCAAGGACTTTACCAAAGAGGTGGCCCTGCTGAATTACCCTTACTTGTCTCACCCTCAGAAGCCCCTATCAACCTAGAGTGCTATACTAGGATTTCTGAAACCCCACCCAGGCAGTATAGCCTGGTGGTTCCATGTGGGAGTGCAGGCCCCAGACCTCTGAGGTTGGAGTCATCGTCACTGCAATGTCTTGATTTGGACACTTGAATAAGTTACTTGATCTTTCTGTGCTTGGTTTTATCCTCATAAATGCAAATGATAACAAGACTGTCTCCCTTGGAGGCGTTTGGTGTGAATTTAATGAATTGATATAGGCAAAGTGCTTAATCTGCACCTGGCATAATAACTAAATGGTGGATCTTATTATTCCTGCCTGTGTAGGAAGTAGAAAAGTTTCTCTTCAAAGTTTCATTTCTTGTTAAAATAATAATAATAATAATAAACGTTAGAAATAATAGTCTCTTTTAAGGACTTTCTTCAAAGCCTTCTTGCTTTCTATTGTGACTCTGGTAAGCCCTATCCTATGTAGCTGTTAGACATACTGTGCTTACAGGCATGTAGTACATTCTATGTCCTTGTACTTTAACCAACATATCTGTGCTAGACATGCTCCCAGGCATATCCCAGCTCACAGCCTGTGTCCCTTCCTTATTTGGACTTCCTCTTTGCCTTTACCTATTCAAGAAAGTTTTAAGTTATTAGCTGGTTGAGTTCAGTTTTAGATTGTGAGGTCTGGTCCCAGCCAACGGAGATCAGACATAGCAGTAAGGACAACTCCAAATGCGTAAGGGATAGATATGTCTGCTTTTCATTTGTTTGTTGTATGCTTGTAGCAAGATAGCTAACAGGAGCACTCTTTCTGAAGAAAGTAAAATTGCCTTGCTGAGAGATCCTTTGTCTCGGTGCTGATTTTTCTCTGCAGCACTGAGCATCTGTTTCCAACACCTGGAAGACAGCACACATGAATGAGATGTGGTGAAAGCTACTGTGGGCTGCTGAGAAATGCAGGAAGCAGTCCTGGTTCTGCCCCTCACTCCCTGAAGCACCCTGGACAAGCGCCCTGGTAGGGACCCCTTTCCTGTCCCTTTTCTTCCCTGTGAATCGAAAGGACAGGTCACTGGTTGACCTCTGTTTGAGGCTCCTTTTAGCCCAGATAGTCTGGGACTGTGTCATTACCATTGTATTGTTCACTAGTTGAACAGCAAGCTAATCACATTAATCAGGAATGCTTTCAGCTTCCAGGAACAGAAAGCCCAGCCACAGAAACTTTATTACATAACTGTTTGTTTTCCTCAAATCATGAGAAATCTGAAGTAGGTTTTTGCTGGTGATGGTTTTGCTGGTGAAGGTTCAGCATCTCAGAGATGGCATCACTGAGGCTTGCACAAGTCTCTTGGCCTTTCCCTCATAGCTGCAAGTCAGCTGCTGCTGCTCCATCTATCACGTCTATCATACCCATCACATCAACTGCAGGAACGTGGGGAAGAGAGGGAAAGACAATGACTAAATCAAGAAAGCAAAACAGTTCCAGGAAACCCACAACAGACTCCTACTTCTATTTCATTGTCTAAGATTCAGTTACCTGCAACACCTAGCTGAAAGGTAGCTAAGGAGAGAGGGTTAAGAACAGATGATAGGTGAGCTAAGTGACAGTATTGCTTATACCAAGTATGTTATAACTACCCATAAACAAATCAACAGCCTGAGATGAGATGGATGGTAACGTGAACCAAGAGTCTACAGACCTGCTCCTGAAATAGTTCTGCCAATAACCTCTGCTCTCTGGATGGGGTGATGGGATGGTGGAGAAATCAGTCCCACCCACATCTGATGAACTGAGGAGTTTCCCAAAGGAAATCCGAGCCATTTTGGCAGAAGGCAGGAGCTTGATGGGCAAAACCAGCACATGGCCATCACACTGACATAAAGGGGTAAGCCAAGGGTTGTGGGGGCTCCAGGCGAAAGTGTAAAGAACTTTGCTTTGAAGAGTTAGGAATGAAATCACTTTTGAGCTGGGTCTTGCAGCCTGAGTACTAGTTCTCCAGGAGGAGAATGGGCACTTGAAGTCCCAAGATAGGAGTCCCTCAGATGAAATAGTAAGTGTCCCATGATAAAGCCTTAGATAATGAGGCCTCAAGGGCTGGCCCCTCCCACTTCTAGTTCCTTATGCTTTTCCATACATGGAGGAAATGCTGCAGGAGGGGTTTCTGGCAGAGGACCACCCTGGCACATGTCAGGGATTCCCTGTTACCTTTGAGGTCTCAACTCCAAGGGACCCTTGGGGGCCCACACTCAGGCAGCTCCGGGAGTGCTGGAAATTAATACCCCATGGGGCAGACATTGACCAGTGGGGCATGGGATCTGGTGAGCAAATCCCTCTCCCTCTTTCCCAGGTAGATGAACATACAGCAGCTCCTGTTCCATCTCTGAGAGCCTTCTGCAAGACCGCGCAGGGAGGCTGTCGCCAGTCTGTGCCCAGCTTGGTAGATGCTTCCTTGTATTCTTTTCATCCTTTTCTGCCTCCATCTCCTTTTTCCTCACTCTTGCAGCCTGGGATTGCACTTTTCCAACAAGCTTTAGCACATACACTTTTGCCACATCCTTGTTTTCTGGGGAACACAGGCAACCATATCGTTGTTGTTATTTATCAGGAAATTAAGTCCAAGCTGAAGTCGGCTGATCCAAAGGACTTCATCCCTGAAGTTGGATAAACAGCCATGGTTTGTTGGAAACAGCACTGAACTAAGATTCAGAAGACACAAGGGGTCCCAGTTTCTCCACTTAGCGGCTTCCTGTTTTTAAGAAGGAATGAAAGCACACTCACCACTCGGCTACAAGCCCATGGTGGCAGCCAGGGACCTGGGAACTCAGCACTTTGCATCTTTATGACTCCCCCTGCAGACCTCACTTCCCTGACTTATGATTTCTTCCCCTAGTCTCTGATGTAGTCAAGGCTATGGGTATTAATCTGCCCATTTGACTGATCAGGAAGCTGAGGCCTGGGGAAAGGGAAAGGCTGGAGCCTACCAGGGCGGAGTGAGTGTGGGCCAAGCTGAGGTGCTGTACTGGAGCACCTCTCCAAGGCCAAGACCACGGCGGGCCATGGGGTATCCGCCCTGGCAGCTATGACCTCATGGCCCTCATGCCCACCTGGTTCCTGGGCCAGTCCTAGTCAACATCTGCCAGGAGAGCCCCGAAAGGCCCTCACTTCAGATGTTTGGGAAGTCAAATTCCATTAGTGCACAGAGGCCTCACTGATCTCCTAAGTGCATTCCAAGGCCCTAGGAAGCTGGAGGAGGAATCACCACCACCTCCTCTAGGACTTCAGTGCGGGTGTGATTCTGAGCAGGTTGGGCTGGCTGTGGGTGCCTACACATTTCCTCTCTGCTGTGGCCGCCTTGGGCATGACCTACTTCAGAAAGGCAGCATCTCCCCCTTTCTGGGGTATGGACCTGATGGAAATATCCACAGGCAGTGGCATTTGACCCACGCCCTCAATGTGTGAAGTCACTTCTGATTTCACAGGAATCGCTGGTGACATCAGGCTCTCATTGCGGTCACCTCAGTGAGGGAAGACGCTGCCTTTGATGGTGACTTCCACCATGATTGGAAGGAAACAGCCACAGACTGCAGGGGCTGAGCTAACTCAGTCACTCAGTCAAATGTTTGTGAACCTGTCAGCTGCTGCAGGGGAGGAGCAGAGAATGTGATCCCCAGTAACTTCCCCAGGATCTTGAGATCCAACTGAGGAGACCAAAGGATAAAATAACTCCTTAATTCTCTGCAGACATTTGCTGAGACTTCCTCCCACCTCCCTGTGTCAAGCACTGTCCTGGGCAGTGGGCCAGGGGGTCACTGTCCTTTGCTCATGGAAATGAGAAAATAACCAGCAGTGACACCACAGGGCTTGTCTGTGTGTTTGGACAGCTTAGTGGTTATGGGAGCATGTAGGAGCAGCAAACCCAGGACAGGCTTCCAGGAGGGTGTGAGGCTGTAGTGATGAGGATTCAGGCAGATGAAGGGAGCAGGGAAAAGAGTTCCAGGCAGGGGAACAGCATGTGCAAAGGTCTGGAAGCAAGATGGTGCAGCAAAGTGAAGAACCTGAATGAAGTTCAACGGGGTTTAAGCAGAGTGTTGGGGTGAGGATGATGAGGGAAGAAGGCCGGGGTTGGGGCTGGAGGTGCAGACAGTGCAGTGCCTTCCCAGCCATGTTGTGGCAAGGGGGATGTCTTTAAATGCAGTGGGAGACCTCAGTGAGGTTAGCAGGGATGTGACATGACCAGAAGGTCCCTCTGTCCATAGTATGGGGGATGAGGAGGAGGGGCTCATCCCCTCCTTGGCCCACATTACTATCTTGGTCCAAGTTACCATCCATCTTATCTCTGTTGATTTGTTTATGGGTAGTTATCACATAGCTGGCATAAGCAATACTGTTGCTTATCTTACCTATCATCTGTTCTTAACCCTCTCTCCCTGGTTACCTTCCAGCTAGGCACTGCAGGTAACAGAAACCCTCTCTCCCTAGTTACCTTAGAGATAGGCATTGCAGGTAACACCTAGCCCAGGGTCAGGGTGGTCTGTGAGGTGACTGAGGCCATGATGTGGGTGAGAGAGTATAGTCACCTGAGCTAGCAGGGTGACGGCAGAGGGGGAAGGAATGGAGCAGAGCCAAGAAACATTTAGTAACCAACTCAGTAGGACTTGGGTTTGAGATAAGAGGGAGGGGAAGGAGACAGGAGATGGGAGAGCTTCTCAGGGTTCTGGATGGGTCTGGAGGGATGGGGTCACCAGTCACTGAGGCAGTGAACCCCAAAGAGCCTGGATGTGGGGGTGAATTTATTAGGCTGAGTTGAAGGTGCCATGGGGCACCCATGTGGACCTGCAGATCTGAAGCCAGGAGAGTAGTTGGCTGGTGTGGCTAAAGAGTCCCCTGTGTGTCTGTGGCCCAGGGTGGCTGAGACCCCCAGGAGGGGACAAAGTGAATGGGAAGGCAGACTCCATGGAACCTGTGGGAGCCCTGTGTTGAGGAACCCTGCAGGAGGATGAGATGACAGAAGTTGCTGAGAAGGCCTGGCCAGGTGAAGAGAGGAAGGAGGGGAGACCAGGAGGAAAGAGGCCCCAGGGCCACCCTCTGCAGACACCCAGGAGGGACTGGCAGGTCCTTGCAGGGAGCACAGGGAGCTCCACAGGAGAGGCCCCAGGGAGCAGGGCTGGGAAGCCCAGAGGGAGGACCGGGGTGAGTGGCCGTGAGGCAGGGTTGTGGACACTGACCGGGAGACACGGAATTTCCTTAAAGGCAGGGATGAGGGCTGCAGGGGGACTTGAGGAAAATGTATATGCAGCCATCCCTCGATATCTACAGGGGACCGCATCCAGGACCTCCTGCAAATACCAAAATTCACAGATGCTCAAGCCCCTGATAGAAAATGGCCTAGTATTTGCGTGTAACCTACGCACATCCTCCCGTGTACTTTAAATCATCTCTAGATTACGTGTAACTCCTAACACGATGTAAATGCTCTGTAAATAGTTGTTATACTGCATTGCTTAGGGAATCATGACAAGGAAAACAGTCTGTGCATGTTCAGTACCGACGCATATTTTTTTTTTCAAATATTTTTGATCAGCAGTTGGTCGAATCCATGCATGTGGAACTCACCCACAGATCCAGAGGGCAAATTGAATACAGAAGGGTAGAAACCTGCGCAGTGTCCACAATCTACAGAGAGGCCTGGGGTGCGGGAGGCAAGCTGGACAGGTCATCCCAGGCACGACGACATCCCCAGAGCTCGGGTTTACTGAGCCTGTCCTGTGCACGCCCAGACCTGAACACTGTACCTGCAGAGTCTCACTCAGCCCCCTCCTACCCCACGAGACAGGTCCATCATGCCACCCATTGTACAGGGGAGGAGACTGAGGCCAGAGAGGGCAAATGACCTCCCCACAGTTATGCAGCCTGAGCCAGCGTTCCAGGGAGAGCCTGCACCCTTCCCTGCTGCAGTGTAGCCTGGCTCAGCTGCAGGAGCCAAGCCCCACGGCAGGTTGTGGTTTGTGGCACCCCGTGGCATTGTGTGTGCAGGCCAATGAGGCAGAGGACTGGGGATGGGGGTGGGCATGTGAGGCCTTGCTGGTTTCCGTGGCAGGAAGAGTCATGGCACCCAGGGCTGCAGACTCAGGCTCCTCTCTGCTGAGCCCCCTTAGGGTCAGCGACTGGGTTCCTGATTATTTCCTGGGCTCTGTCTGGTCTAGCAGATTCTTTCAGACCCAGCCCCGTGGGCAAATAGGCACACACAGCAGAGGTTTGGGGTAGAATGAAGGGAACACGAAGTACCTGGGGACCAGCAAGAGAGGGAGCTGCCGGGAGCCAGGGCTGGAGGGGTGGGTGGAGGAGAGTGCATGGGCAACCCAGGGAGATGCCTTCAGGGAAGAGGCTGTCCACAGGGCTGCAGTCACACCACCCAGATAGTAGGGAAGAGGCACCCCAACATTTCCCTTCCTGTCCTTAACCTCTAGGGGAGCCTCCCTTTGGCTGAACCCAACTGTCTGCTAGAGGGCAGGGAGCCCAGGAGATGCATTTTCAGGGGCCAGTTCCAGGACAGGGAACCCCGGGCAGAGAAGGGATCAAGGTGTTGAGGAGGGAGAATAACGACCAGCTGGGGCATCTGCACCTTCTCCCCACACTTGTGCCGCAGGCTGCAGGCACAGAAAAGAACAACCCTCTCCTTTGGGAGCACGGGGAGCGAGTACCAGCCAGGGGAGGGGAAGGGGCTTTGGAGTTCTGGGACAGCAGGCAGGGAGGAGGAGTTTTAAGGGGAGCGGGAGATTGTGAGCAGGGAACTGGAGAGAGGGAAGCAGTGACTGAGGAGCACTGAGTGGGCTCTGTGCTCAGTGTGAACTGAACGTGGGTTATCCTCATAGTCTAGTTGTGATGTATGAATTTTTTGGGTCAGCGTACACCCTCTTGTTGCCAAGGTCTATACAGTACCAACTGCCTGGCCCGTCTGCATCCCTTGCCCAGTAGCTGTCATGGCTTGGGTGCGCCTTTGTGAGGCTTGTAAATTCTGCTCAGATTAATGCAGTGTGGAGACCTACGAGCCTTTGTGTGTGTGGCGGGGGGCCTGGGGGAGTCCAGATATTACTACCAAAGGATGATCCCACTTTCTTCTTTATTTGAATTTACTAATCATTTTAGACTGTTAGGGACTGGGAATTCTCCAGCAGCTTCACCTGACCAGGTACAAGTGGAGGACTGATCTTAGCTTCACATTCTGGTCACTCTTGGCTGTGACACGAAGCGTGAGTCATATTTCATTCATGGGCCTCCTACCTGACAAGTGTCAGCATCTGAGAAAATACAGCCTGTGTGCGAGGGATGGTTACAATTCCTCACGAGATGAAGATGTCCCTTCTTTGTAACCCTCCCAGCCCGAAGGGAGATCTGTCTTTGCGGGCCTCCCAGCGCCATTAGGATGTCAACCAGAATTGACTGAGAACTTCTTACCCTCTGGCTCCAGAGGTGGTAGATGATGCCAGGACAGAAAACCTGAGACTCGGAATTCTAACACCTACAGGAGAAGCAAGAATAGTTAATGAAAACACATACTTTTCAGAAGACGTGGTATAACCACCACAACATACATCATTTATGATGAAGGACTTTTCTGGAGATGGAGACTCAGGAACTGGAATTTTTAACATGGGCATCCGGCATTGCCACATCACACATGCATCCTTCTTGTACCTTTTAAAATCTTGTCTCTGTCTAAATCTTGAGTGTTCCCTGAAGAAAGATGCTTCTCCTTGCATTTCTTTCATAACCTCTAAAATGTTCCCATGACACTTATTCCTTCTTTTTTTTTAGAAACTTTTAAAATTTAATTTTAAAAATTGTTATTTCAATAGTTTTTGGGGTACAGGTGGTTTTGGGTTACACGAATTAGTTCTTTAGCGGTGATTTCTGAGATTTTGATGCACCCACCAGTCACCCAAGCAGTGTATACTGTACCTGGTATGTATTCTTTTTTTTTTGAGACAGAGTCTTGCTGTGTCGCCCAGGCTGGGCTGGAGTACAGTGGCACGATCTTGGCTCACTGCAACCTCTGCCTGCCAGGTTCAAGCAATTCTCCTGCCTCAGCCTCCTGAGTAGCTGGGACTACAGGTACATGCTCCCATACCTGATTAATTTTTTGTATTTTTAGTAGAGATGGGGTTTCACCATGTTGGCTAGGCTGGTCTTGAACTCCTAACCTCAAGATCCTCCTGACTCAGCCTCCCAAAGTGGTGAGATTACAAGCTTGAGCCACTGCACCTGGCTGATATGTAGTCTTTTATCTCTCAGCCCCTTCTCAACCTCCCCTCCTTGTCCCCAAAGTCTATTATATCACTCTTATGCCTTTGTGTCCTCACAGTGTAGCTCCCATTTAAAAGCAAGAACATAATGATATTTGTTTTCCGTTCCTTCTCTTAGAATAATGGCCTCCAGCTCCATCCACGTTGCTGCAGAAGACATTATTTTATTCCTTCTTATGGCTGAGTAGTATTCCATGCTGTATATATACCACATTTTCTTTTTTTAAAAAGATGAAATCCATACTTTATTTTTTTCCAGCTTTTAAGTTCGTGGATACATGTGCAGGATGTGCAGGTTTGTTACATAGGTAAATGTGTGCCATGGTGGTTTGCTGCACAGATCATCTCCAGGTATGAAGCCCAACATCCCTTAGGTATTCTTCCTGATGCGCTCCCTCCTCCCACTCCCCACTGACGGGCCCCAGTGTGTGTGGTTCCCTCACATGTGTTCATGTGATCTCATCATTCAGCTCCCACTTATAAGTGAGAACATGCAGTATTTGGTTTTCTGTTCCTGCATTAGTCTGCTGACAATAATGGCTTCCAGCTCCATCCATGTTCCTGCAAAGGACATGATCTCGTTCTTTTTTATGGTTGCATAGTATTCCATGACATACCACATTTTCTCTATCCACTTGTTGGCTGATGGGCACTAGGCTGGTTTCATATCTTTGCAACTGAAAATTGTGCTGCTATAAACATGCGTGTGCGTCTTTTTCATATAAAGACTTCTTTTCCTTTGGGTAGTTGCCTAGCAATGGGATTGTTGGATCAAATGGTAGGTAGTCCTACTTTTAGTTCTTCAAAGAATCTCCATACTGTTTTCCACAGTGGCTGTAATGATTTACATTCCTACCAGCAATGTAAAAGCATTCCCTTTTCACCAACATCTGTTGTTTTTTGACTTTTTAATTATGGCCATTCTTGCAGGAGTGAGGCAGCATCTCACTATGGTTTTAATTTGCATTTTCCTGATTATTAGAAATGTTTGCTTTTTTCATATGTTTGTTGGCCATTTGTATAACTTCTTTTAAGAAATGTCTATTCATGTCTTTTGCCCACTTTTGATGGGATTGTTTATTTCTTGCTGATTTGTTTGAGCTTCTTGCAGATTCTGGATATTAGTCCTTTGCACATCACTTATTTCTTGACTTGTCTAGATTTTGACAGGTGGCCAGAAAGACTCCATTTTTCTGTTGTTGGGAAAAGTTCTACTAAGGGAAGATTCGTCTTGGAGAGCATCAGAGATGCATTTGTTCGTTGTTTTGGTCTCTTCAGGGATGTGCTGAGTGTTGCTTTTCTACTAGTTACAGACCCCATATCTTTGCCCACATGCATGCCGAAAATTAGGCCATTCCCATTCCAGTGACTCAGCAGTAAAGAAGTCACCCATCTCGGGTTTAAAATTAACTGCAAAATGCGAAAGAGACAATTCTGCCTGGGGGGAGGTAAGCGGTAAGCACATTTTGCCACATAAGAAACATTCTGGGATGGAAATCTGGAAAACTGGAAAGTGGAGGAGGCAAGAGCTGCCAATTTAGGGGCAGAAAATGTTATGAGCTTAAAACTCTTTAGGAATATATTATCAAAAGATCTTTTCCCTGTGATGTTATTTTGGGAATCTCTTTTATACCGGCTGACTAGCTTCCATTTAGCATTTCACTGACTTGAAGAATCACAGTGCTCAAAGTATAGCCTTTTACAAAAAAGGGAGCAGGTCTGTGAATGGTAGCTAATCAATACATTCATTTTCAGACCCATCTCCGCCTTGTCTCAGATGATCGGGGTGAAAATGTTCATGAGTTATTTATCTTGAAATCAAAGAGCAGGAAGATGAAAGGAGTGAGCCGGGAGCATGCTCTTCTCTTCTTCTTTATGTTCTTCTTCCTGGGCCATCCACTGTTGGAGGAGGTTGCTGGACACTGCCTGGCTCAAGGGAGGTAGTGGTGAACTTGGCTGACCTGCTTTGAGGTACAAGGATTGAGAATACCAGGAAGCCCTGTGCTTTCTGCTATTGATGGCGAGAGAAAACCATTCCCGCTATGTGTCCGTGACCCAGTGCTTTTGTCTATCCATGGCATGAGATGCTTCTTCAGAGCCTATTTCCAATAAATGTAGACAGGAAGGGTTCAGTTTTAAAACAGAGAGATATATTAGTTTTTGCCATCATGATAATATGTAGCCCACCCATCCAAAATTCAATGACCTACAACAACAAACATTTATTTTCATACTCAAGGGCCTATAGGGTTTGGCTGATCTTGGCTGGACATCTTGGCTCAGGCTGCAGACCAGTTTGGCTTGGCTACAGGCTGTTAAGATGATCTCAGTTTAGTTTTATGCCTCTCTTGTTCTGGGACCTTGCCTAGAAGAGGAACAGTTGCTTGGAGAAATACTTACACATGCAATTTGTGTCAGATGTAGACACAAGGGCTTTTCCTTCCCTTAGCTCTGCACTTCTCCTTCCTGCTGTCATGAGAAGAAGGACATGCTTGCTTCCCTTCTGCCATGACTGGGCTTGGCCACAGGCTGTAAGATGGATTCTATGCAGTCTTCTCACATGGCTCAAAGCAAGTTACATGACTAAGCTCAAAGTGTTTGAGGGGGGACATCTACTCTGCCCATGTGAGAGGGCCGTGCAGAGGTGCATGACAAAAAATCTCAGTGTATAACCTTCTTAAAGAGGCATATGGGATTGGTATCAATTACCAGATATGCCACAAAAATCTGCCCCCAGTGTATCTTCAACAAGGAACCCCTTTCCCAAAATAACTTCATAACTGATCCACTTCAATTATTTCCAATTCATGGCATGAGAGACTTTGAACTAAAGTAACAGAAGTCTCCATGAGAACCACTTCTATTACACCCATTAAAGAAAGCCCAACCCCGGAAGTGACTGCCATATGGGTTTGTCAGCACTCAGCTGGAAGTTGTTTCTGGCTGATTAATTTTCCCCTCATTAAGATTTTTAAGTGATTACTCAAAATAGCTCAACAGAGTTAAAATTATAAACGAATTTCCTAAGGAGTCAAATTAATAAGTAAAATGAATATTTTTGTATGCATTAGCATAAATTTATATGCATAATGTCCTTTATTTCAACCAATGTTTCCTAATGGGTAGTACACAGTCACTGTGACATGGAAAATAATCTTAGGCATTATTTGGCCAGTTTTTTGGTTGTTTGTCTTTGAGATGGAGTTTCACTCTTGTTGCCCAAGCTGGAGTGCAATGGCATGATCTTGGCTCACTGCAACCTCTGCTTCCCAGGTTCAAGCGATTTTCCTGCCTTAGCCTCCTGAGTAGCTGGGATTACAGGCACCTGCCACCATACCCAGCTAATTTTTGAACTTTTAGTAGAGAAGGGGTTTCACCATGTTGTCCAGGCTGCTCTTGAACTCCTGACCTCAGGTAATTCACCTGCCTCGGCCTCCCAAAGTGCTGAGATTACAGGTGTGAACCACTGTACCTGGCCTATTTGGACAATTTTTAAGTTATGTAAATGTCCTTATAGTGTATTAGTCTGTTCTCACACTGCTAATAAAGACATACCCGAGACTAGGTAATTTATAAACAAAAGAGGTTTAATTGACTCACAGTTCAGCACAGATGGAGAGGGCTCAGGAAACTTGTAATCATGGCAGGAGGGGAAGAAAACATGCCCCTTCTTCTCATGGAGGCAGGAAGGAGAAGTGCAGAGCAAAGGGAAGGAAAAGCCCCTTATAAAACCCTCAGATCTCCTGAGAACTCACTCACTATCATGTGAACAGCATGGAGATAGCTGCCTCTGTGATTCAATTACTTCCCACCTGGTTCCTCCCACAACGTGTGGGGATTATGAGAACTACAGTTCAAGCCGAGATTTGGGTGAGGACACAGCCAAACCATGTCATATAGTAACCTTGAGTTTATAGCAAATGATAATAGTTTCACTTTCACAGTGGTGATATCAAGTGTTCTGTTTGAATACATTTATTTATGTAAAAAAGTGAGTTAAATTAAAGAAAAAAGTAAAACATAGTACAAGTGGGGTACAGATACGGCAAAAATTTTGAGGAAGTTTTTGAAACACTTTCCTGAATGCTATGCAGATGAGCCACGCATTTAGATGACCAGTGTCTCTTCACAATGATGCCTGTTATCATTTTCCTTCTAGAAGTAGCCACACGTTTCAACCTGTTCCTTTTGTCTTCTTGATGTTTCTTGTCACCCTTTTCATGGTGACCATAACAGTCCTATGGGCCACATTTACTGCTTCATCTCTGGTCATCTCTGAAAGGCTCTGCTGGGCCATGCTCTCAGCACTGGGAATTCAGCCAATGGAATCTAAGATTGCCAGATTCAATCCAGGACCATACAGTATTTAAACATTTGTTGTGTAACATGGCAGGCATCCTGTGCTTTTAGTTCTAAATCTGGTCACCCTACAAGACTCCCTTTCAAAGGTGATGCATGGTTATTGGCCCAAGCTCTGGAGTTGGAGTTTGGGGTTCAAGGTGAGGCTGTACCATCTACCAGCCAGTTACATGAGCTCTCAGGGCCTCTGTTTTCTCATTTATGCTTGGAGTAGAAGATCGCAATATCTTCTTCAGAGGGTGTTGAAAGTATTAAATGGATGAATACCTGATAAGCACTTGGAAGACTGTCTAGGCTCAGAGCAAACACTCACCTTGATGTTGTTGATACACTTCAGGTTTTCTGACATGTAGACAAGATAGCATCCTCTCAACCCACAGTGCCATTTGGCGGTATGAGAATCCAACCAGCATGGTGACATTTATCTCGTGCAGACTTGTCTACTTGAGGAGCTTTGGGGAGGTCTTCATAACCTGGGGTGCCCCAGCACTATCATCAACTTATGAAAAACTTACTTTAAAAATACCTTTTCTGGGCATAGTGGCTCACATTTATAATACAGGCACTTTGGGAGGCTGAGGTGGGAGCTCATTTGAAGCCAGTAGTTGAAGAGCAGCCTGGGCAACATAGTGAGACTACATCTCTACAAAAAAAAATAAAATAAATTTAAAACTTAGCCAAGTATGGTGATGCATGCCTGTAGTCCCAGCTGCTCAGGACGCCGAATGGGGAGGATTGCTTGAGCCCAGGAGGGCAGCCCAGGGCTGCACTGAGCCACGATTATGCCACTGTCCAGCTTGGGTGACAGAGAAATACCCTGTCCCTAGAATAAAAAATTTAAAAAGATAAGAATATAGCTTCCCCTGAGTAAGATAAAGTGAACCAATCAGAAGACCTCTTTGAAATAACTCCTAAATCAGCAAAAATTTTAAGCATTCTAACTGCTCTTTGGAGCAAAAAAGTCACATTGGTTCCCAGTCTTTTTAGCTGGGGAAAATGGACAATGACCCCATGGCCGGGTCCTGACTTTCGTCACACAGGCTGACTCTCATCTCTAGATTTTGCTGGGATGCATCTTGAGGACCTGTTGCCTTGTGCCGCAACATAAGAGGCAGCACTGATTCTCCACCTCTGTCTGACTTTGGGTTCTACAGAGCAGGAAGCTGTCTAGGGGCTGGTGGACCAGGCCCCAGCAGGGTGAGCACGTGGTCTCTGGGCCTTCCCTACCAGGAAACCTAAGCTTTGCTTTGCCAGGTTCCTTCAGCTCTGGCTCCATTTGGAACTCCCCAGGAACTCACCAAGGATAGCCAGTCCCGTCTTCCTGGCAAACTCTGGGCAAGTCCTTCAAAGACCAAGGCCAACCAGGAATGAATTTATCTGTCCAGGAAATGAAGCCCAAGAGTTTTTGGGGGGTTAGCTTGTTGGAGAAAGGCCTGTGGGAGGGGGTTCTGGGGCACAGCCGGCCCTGCAGTCCCACCTGTAACCTGGGAAAGTTCTCCACTTCCTGTGCTTCCCCAGCTGGGAGTGGGCTAAAAGCAGCTCTGTCTTCACAGGTCCTGGGAGGCACAAACCAGTTGGTGTGTGCTAAGCATTTCAAACCGGTATGTAGTAGGGCTACCATGTCTTAGTCATTTTTACGTTGGTAATTACTATAGCCGAAGGGGAGTTTCTAGTGCTGATCTGAGAAAGCTACCAGTGTCCCCCAAAGGGAAAAAGTAGTGAAGGCACAGAGCCAGATGCACAGGTGAGTGCCCAGATGGTCACCACCCCATATTGCTGTGCTCAGCAGGTCACCGTCCCAGCTCTCCACCCCTTGTTGGCATATGCCCTCCTTGCCCCATGCAGTGATGGGGCTGGGCCAGTTGACCTACTCTAGATGACACAGCCCTTGTGGTCCTGATGCAGGCGGGAGCTGGGGATGCACTTGGAGCTCTGGCTTGGTTCCGGGCTCCTGCCATTCACCACAAAAGAACCTGCCCTGAGGAGTCGCCCCACTGAGGCTGACGGGAGCTCCATAGGGTGGACGTGAACCTGATTCTGGGCTGGAAGCCCAGTCAGCAGGAAGCAGAGTTGCCCAATGGAGCCCAACAGAGCTCAAGGGAGCCCAGCTCATATCGGCTGAACCCCGACGACTTGCAGCCCCAGGAGCTGAGAAGTGGTAGCAGTTGTGCATCACAGAGTTTGGGATGGTTTGTTATGGGGCATTACTGTGACAACAGCTGAGTAATACAGAAATGGGTTGCTGGGTACAGACTGACCTTTCAGTCTCCCCATCTGCACAATGAGCTACTAACAGATTACCAGGTGGTTGTGAAGATTAAGAGATCAGACATGTAAAGTGGCACACAGATCAATGTGCATCAGCTCCCAGCATCCCACACAGGCCACAACGCTGCCACCTCATACTGTCCTCCCCTTGGTCACAATGACTGGAGGCAAAACCCTCCCCACTGTTTCCGGAAATCTCCGACCCTTTTCCCTCTTTGTCGGTCTTCACTTGGGTGGGTTGTTCTGTTCTCTGGAGCTCAGCTCAAACAGCCCCTTTGCCAAAGGGCTTCCCCGAGAGCTGTGCCTGCAGCCGAGGCTCCTCCTGCTCCTGTAGGAGATTCAGTGTCTGTGGGTGCACAGAGGGGCAGCCGGCAAGGGCAGGGACTCTGGCTCTTTTTTCCTCTGGGGAATCCCCAGGACCTAGACCCAGCCTGACACATAATAGATGCTGCACCACTCCTGGTGGATTTATTATTAGAAATTGGCAGGTCCTTGCTATTCATGTCTGTTTTCTCTGGCTTGCTGCTGAGCACCTAATAAACTTCAAACAACAGCGATGTCAGGAGCCAGGGTCTGATGACCCCAAGGAGGAAGGTTGCAGAGGATGACGGGACCAAGGGTGATGGGCAGGAGTCTAAGCAGGCACTCAGGGAGGCCCCTTTGAGAAGGTGACATGGGGCAAGGATGCTGGAGAAATGGGGGGGTTTCATGGATTCTGGAGTAGATGGTCCAAGGCAGAGGGACAGCCAGTGTGGGCCTGGGCAGGTGTGTGCCACATGTTTGGGGGCAGGGGCCAGTGTGGCTGGAGGGAGATGGGTGAGGAGGACACCTGGGGCTGAGGTCAGAGGGGACGGGACTGGATCCGTGTGTGACCTTGCATGCCACCAAAAGGGTGCTGGCTGTCACTGTTGTTACTGAAGCCTCTGAGCAGGTCTTCACAGAGGTCGGGCTGACTGCACTTGCAGGTGGATTGAACAGTGATAGTAAAAGGACAGCGTTCACGGATCAGAGAGGACTCCCAGGATTTGGGCTTTGCAGCTGGAAGAAGGAAGGAGCTGCTGACTGAGGAGTGGGAGGTCCGGGAAGGGCAGTTCTGATGGGGAGAGATGCTGGGACCTGCAGAGAACTCCCCTGGAAAGAAGGGAGCTGAGCCAGCTCTACCCCAGGCTCCAGGCTTTCTTTCAGTGTAACTGTCAGGATGGTCCACTGTGCTGTCACCCAGAGCGAAACCAGCCTGACTTTGCACCTGTGTCTCCTAGGGATAAAGGTCAATGTCACAGCAGACTCCGCTCTGATGCTATTTTCAAGCCCAAACTTTAATATTCAATGAGAAATCTGCATTGATGAAATTTTCATTAAAGAAACATTGTCCCTTTCACTCCCCTTGTTATTCGTGGCTTTGAGTATCAGGCTAATTTGCGTTTGATTGCCCTAGTTATCTGCAGATTGGAGCGTTATTAAATATTTAGATGAGCAATGATGAGCCTGAGCCTCCCTCTCCTCCCCCAGTCAGAGCACAAGGGGCTTTGCTAATGATCACAATGGATTTGGGGCAGATGCAGCAACTAGAGAATTATCTATAGTTTGAGGGAGATACAACCCTTCTGCCTTCAAGGGAAACTAGCTACTTGGCTTACAGGGCACACAATTTAATTGACAAAATGCATCAAAAAAAATTCCAGTCCTACACCCAGTTTTACACCTAACAATCTGTGCAAATGCCTGAGCCGGCCCCTTCTTCTTTCTGTACCTCCCCTTTCCCCAATATGTAGACTAAGGAGGGCTGGACCAGGGCAGAGGCTTCAACATGTGGGCTGTGGGCTGAAATCAGCTTAGACAGGGGTTCTGTTCTGTAAACTGTTTGGTTCGATTATTTAGTGAATGTTTTCCTAGCACTCATGATTTTGGGTTCTGTGTGTTTCACATATGTTAACCCGTCTAATTCTCCCTACATCCCTTGAGATTGGCACACTTATCTTTTAGATAAAGATATGGGAAAACTCTGACCAAGAGGGATTAAATAACTTATTATGGGTCACCTGCTAGGCAGGAGTGAAGCAGGACTTGGACCCAAGTAGTGTGACCTCAGAATCTAGACATCATGCTGCAATCCTTTACATTTCTTAACTTTGATTATTTTTTTCAAGCACCATGTTCAAAAGTAATTAGGTACCAACATTTAAAACACTTGTATTTTCTGTAAACTTACAACCTACAAATGGAAAAATTGGGCCAGATGTGGTGGCTCATGCCTATAACCCCAGTACTTTGGGAGGCTGAAGCTGGTGGATTACCTGAGGTCAGGACCTCAAGCCCAGCCTGACCAACATGGTGAAACCCTGTCTCTATTAAAAAATGCAAAAATTAGCCAGGTGTGGTGGCAGGTGCCTGTAGTCCCAGCTACTCGGGAGGCTGAGACAGGAGAACTGCTTGAACCTGGGAGGCAGAGATCGCACCACTGCACTCCAGCTTGGGCAATGGAGCAAGACTGTCTCAAAACAACAACAATGACAAAAACAGAAAAACTGGAAGTGCTGCATAGGTGCTCTGTAAGTATTTGTGCATCTCTGGAATATTGCCATTTTGGACTTTCACGAGGCCCTAATAACCAATGTGATTTAGCATTTATCTGTTTTGAGAGATGGCAAGTTTCAAAAAGATAATCCCATCTTTCAAAAAGACCAACAGAACAAATAGCAGTATACTGGGGAAGAGACCTATTTGAAAGCATCAGAGAGGAACTTTGGCTGCCAGGACTTGAAGGACAAAGACCTTAGATAGAAGGGAAAAGCGTTGATCTAAGCCTGACATTCTCCACTTCTTTTCCCTTTCGGGAATTTGCCAGTTTATAAATAAGAGGAGTTACAAGTCACAAGATCTGAGCTTTTCAGCAAGTTATGGATCCAGGGACACAAAACTTGCTGTTTGGGGCAACCAAGAAAGCTAAAGTCTGAGACCCCAAGATCTTAAAGAAAATAGAACCTCCAGCAGCGAGTCTGATTTTCTGCAGTCCTTTCCATTTGTGGCATTTATAGATTCCTGAGTTGAACAGAGCGACAGGCTTGAAGCCAATCTGAAACTGTGCAGCTGAGAAGCTAAGAAATGAAGCTGGGTTTTCCCCAGTATCACGATGCTATAAGAGCAAAACTTGGAGTTCAAGGATTCATCACGAAATAGTTGGAGCCATGGAAAAGAAACGGGGGTTTCTGTTGAGCGCCTCAAAGTACTTGATCTAGGGAAGGAACAACAAACCAAATGAAACATATCTCAGACAGATAAAAAATCAGCCTTGAATTATTACATTTATGGTAAGCTAGCCTCACCATAATGGTCTGTCAGGAAAAGAAAGAAAGAAAAACAAAACAGGACATCTTCTCTAGGGAACAGAGATGCAATATTTAAAAAGAGTTCCCCACATTCATAAAAATATGAGGCATATCAGAAATAAGACCAAATAACCAAAACCACAAGAAAAAAGACAAGAAAAACTCATAGATGATTGGTTAATGAGGCTATTGCAGATAAATTTTTAAAAATCTTAGCCAGGCATGGTGGCACGTGCCTGTAATCCCAGCTACTTGGGAGGCTGAGGCAGAGAATCGCTTGAGTCTGGGAAGTGGAGGTTGCAGTGAGCCAAGATTGTGCCACTGTACTATAGCCTGGTCAATGGAGTGAGACTCCATCTCAAAAACAGATCTATTAACATGTTCAATAAAAGCATGGAAAGATGGAGACTTTCATTAGAGAAATGGAATATCTAAAAACAAATTACATGAAGAGTTGCTACATGAAATGTAGAATAACTATAAGTGAAAGTACAAGTTGATGTAACAGCAGATTAGCCAGAGCAGAAAACAGGTTTGCTGGACATAACCATACTGAAACATGAAGACCAGAAAGAACTACAAATGCACAAAAGAGCATCAGGCCACAGGGTGCATGATTTTACAAAGGTCTAACATACGTGTAACCGAAATTCTAAAAAGAATGGAAAAAGAAAGCCAGGAAGAAGTGCTACATGAAGATATTCGACTGAGGATTCTTCAAAGACAATGAAACATTAAATCACAGAATCGGAGAATCAAGAATGCCTGGCAAGATAAAGAGAACGAAATCTACGCCTAGCCACATTACAGTAAAACTGCTGAGAACTAAAGACATGACTATTAAAAGACAAACAGTAAGAAAACAGCTAACTCGCCAATAGGAACAACTGAACCAGAAGATGATGGAATGATGTATCTAAATGCTGAAGGAAAACAACTGTCAATCTAAAATTCTGTTTTATTAAAAATATCCTTTGAAAGTGATAGTTTCATATAAGCAAAAACATAATTTATTGTCAGCAGATGTGCGTTAAAATGAATACTGAGTGGAGTTCTTCAGTCAGAAGGAAAAATAATTTTAAATGGAAAATGCAGTGAAAATGAAGAGTAACACAAAGGTCAAATATATTGGGAAATTTAAATGAACCATGACTGCACAAAACAGCAGTAATTATTAGCTGTGGAAGTTAATATATAGAATTAAATTATTTGACAAGAATAATACAAGAATCAGAAGGAGGTATTTTAAAGAGTTCTAAAGCTCTTCTATTGCCCAATGTTGTGATTTACAGAGACTCCAATAAATCGGAGATTTATGTTGTCATCTGCAGAATGTTTACTAAAGAATAATAGGTTTGGGTGTGGTGGCTGATGTCTGTAATCCCAGCACTTTGGGAGACCGAGACAGGCGGATCACTTGAGGCCAAGAGTCAGAGACCAGCCCGACCAACATGACAAAACCCAGTTTTACTAAAAATACAAAAATCAGTCAGGCGTGGTGGTGCACACCTGTAATCCCAGCTACTCGGGAGGATGGGGCATGAGAATTGCTTGAACCAAGGAGGCGGAGGTTGCAGTTAGCCGAGATCGTGATACTGCACTCCAGCCTGCGTGACCGAGCAAGACTCTGTCTCAAACAGCAAACAAACAAAAAGACTAGAAGTCAAACTGACAAACTAATGGAAGATTACAAAATAGAAATATATACATTTAAATCACCCGATTAATGCAAAATAAAGCAGGAAAGAGAACAGGCAATGCAAATAGAAAACAAATCCTCAGACGTTATCATGAAATGATAAGGCTAATGACATTAAGTAAACAGATTAAATTCCAGAAGAGAAGGGCCAGTCTTTTGCTTCTTCTGCAGAAAAACATAGATCTGTTTCTCATCTACTTCAAAGTGTTTCAAAGGCAGATGTGCATATAAATCACCTGAAGAACCAGCAAAGGTATTTGATTCCCTGGCCCAACTTCTATCATTTAGGGCTGGGATTTGAGAACCTACATTTTTGAATGAATCCAGATCACCCTTGGAGAAGGAATGATCTCTCCTTTGGAATGAGAAGGATCAGGATGAGGGATAAACTGTTAACATATTTCTTTAGTTGTGGAGCTTAGAGCTTAGCAAGGGGCTGATACAAATACACAAATCAATATAAATGCAAGAAATTGTGAAATAATTGTCTTCAGGGAGGGACCTTTGCCTTCCTGCAAAGGGCCCAATGAGAGGAGTCAAGAGTATTTCCCTCATCTTAACTGTTTAGATCTTGGCAACTCCGGAGCAGATCAGCTGGGGTTAGGAATCCAAAGCAGGGCAGGATCTGTCCACACACTCGTGTGTTTATTTATTTATGCAGCTCTAGCAAAGAAAGTTAAAAACAGAGCTGGCCTCTGGCTGGGAGACAGAGCCTGACACTAACTGTGGATCTGCCAGGCTCTGTCTGGTCCAGGACTGACTTCCTGAGCCCATCAGTGCATCGAGCCAGGGCCCTGCTGGCCACAGAACATGGGTGGTGAGGGCTGCACAGGGAGGGCTGTGGTTTCAGAGGCTGACGCAGCTGGCTGGCCTCCTGCTCCGGGTCTCCTGGAAGCTCCCTGCCCTCAGCAATAGAAGGTAAGACAGGGATCACATCCTAAGGTGGGAGGGGGCTCATGGAAGCCCTGAAGGTGCTTGGCAGGTCCACTTGTGGCAGCCAGAAAGGGCTGGGTCTGCTTCTAGATCCACAAGGCTGCTCCAATGGGGGCCATCTCAGGTAGCAGGCTATGAGGGGTGGAGAGTGCAGGTGTGCCCTGCCTTGGGCTGCCCAGGTGACATGCCCAGGGGTCTGAGTTTCTCCTGGAGTCTGATGGGTTTGGAGGAGCATGTAAGGAGCACCCAGCATGGTGGCCCAAGGTCTGAGGTCCAATCTAGGATGGCATTGGTGTAGGCAGATCTGGCCGTGCTGCCTTTGCTTAATTCTGCACCCTGCCCTGGACAAAAAAAATGTAGTGGGATATGTGTGATTTTCCCCTTTGCCATTTTTGGAATCTTACAATTAAGTTATAACATCACAACTAATAGATAGACGTACTTTCTGGGCCCTCATGGTGCCATAATGATAATCCCAGCACTTTGGGAGGCCAAGGTGGGTGGATCACGAGGTCAAGAGATCGAAACCATCCTGGTCAACATGGTGAAACCCCTTCTCTACTAAAAATACAAAAAATTAGCTGGGCATGGTGGCACGTGCCTGTAATCCCAGCTACTCAGGAGGCTGAGGGAGGAGAATTGCCTGAACCCAGGAGGCGGAGGTTGCGGTGAGCCAAGATCATGCCATTGCACTCCAGCCTGGGTAACAAGAGCAAAACTCCATCCCCCAAAAAAAAAAGACCCAGCACTGGGAACACCATCATGCTTTATAAAAATCCAGGAAGAAGAGAAAATCCTCAAAGCCTCCAGAGTGAAGGAGCTGATCTCAAATGAAGGACCAAGACTGAGAACGCAACCCTGGAAGCAAGAATGGAGCAGTGCCTACAAACTTCTTGGGAAATTGACTTCCAATGTGGAATGGAAAGCACCAGACAAAGAGAATAAAGACATTGCGGACCTGCAGGGCCATGGAGAACCATCTTCTTGGGCCGTTTCTCAGAGCTGTGAGAGGAAGCTGTTCCACCCAAAGGAGAGACAGATCTAGAATGGAGATGCTGTGGGATCCCAGCCACAGGATGCAGGAGAGGGTCCCCAGGATGGATCTGGAACACTAGGGAAATGTCTAGTTCACTGTGCTGAAGCAGATCCGGAGAGCAGCCATCACTCCGAAGAGCGTTGCCAGAGAAACACGAAACCATCCCCTTACGCTTAGGCTGTGATCACATTGAGTCATGGGTTATAGACAGGGCAGAGAATTTAAGGATGGATTCGTGACAGTGATGGAGAAAACTAAAGAAGTCGAAGTCGATTATTTATATCTAGGGAAAACAAAAAAGCTATAGAAACAAGGCAATTAAAGTCTACACCACGTGAGTCAGCTGTGAAGGCTTTTTACTCCATTATGTTAGTGTGGACACTGCATGAAGTCTTGGTAACTCTACCAGTTAATGGGCCAGAGAGAGTGGGTAGAGGAGTACCTCTAGGAACTAAATATTCATTGATCATAGCAGATAGGCAACAGGTAATGTTTACAGAAAAAAACTGGTAGCAACAGAAACATATTAGAAATATAGAGATAGGGCCAGGCACTGTGGCTCACGTCTGCAATCCCAGCACTTTGGGAGGCTGAAGTGGGCAGATCACAAGATCAGGAGATTGAGACCATCCTGGCCAACATGTTGAAACCCTGTCTATACTAAAAATACAAATATTAGCCCGGCCTGTAATCCCAGCTACTTGGGAGGCTGAGGCACAAGAATTGCTTGAACCTGGGAGGCAAAGCTTGCAGTGAGTCGAGATTGTGCCATTGCTCTCCAGCCTGGTGGCAGAGTGAGGCTGCATCTCAGAAAAGAAGAAGAAGAAAAGAAATATAAAGATAGAATGATAAACAGCTAAAAGAGGTAAAAAGAGATGCTTTCTGGAGAGCAGAAATCAGTGGAGGGGACGACAGGGGCCAGGTCTGCAGTTTTCCTGCGGAGGCTTAGAGTGCTGTCTATTCAATCCTTTTTCTGTTTTCTCTCTGTTGTTCAGGATAGGTCATTTCTACTGCTTGATTTTCCAGCTCGCAGATGCTTCCCTCTGTCTTTTTCTATTAAGCCCAAGTGTTTAACATTTTTTAAACATTTGGTTATTGTGAGTTCTCAGTTCTAAAATTTCCACTTGGTTCTTTGTTATATTTTCTATTTCCTTACTGAAACTCTTCATTTCTTCACTAAGACTTTCTATATTTTGACTCATTTCTAGCACATGAAAGTATTTTCACAATGACCGTTCTAAAATAACTATGAAATCATTCCGACATCTGTGTTATCTTGATGTTGGCATCTGTTGCTTGCCTTTTCCCATTAAAGTTAAGCTGCTCCTGGTTCTTGGTAGAAGGATCCTTGCCATATTGGGCACCATGCTAGGAGGCTGAGGATCTTACCCAGATCTCCAAGTGTTAGCAGGCCTCCTTTCATACCACACTGGGGGTGGGGAGTTTAGCAACAGCGCCTCGTTATTGCCAAGTTGAGTGGAGTCCTAGTTCCCCGACTTGGTCTCCACTTATACCCTGGGGTGGGAGGGGTGCTGCATTACTGCTGGGAGGGGGTGAGGGCTCAGTGTCCCACCAAGTCTCTGAGCACCCTGGCTTAGAGGTGCAATGGTATCTCATTAGGGCTCCTCACCAGCCTTTACTGCGACCATGTGGGTGGGAGGCTCATAACATGAGGTGAGAGTGGAAGTCTAGGCTCCAGCCCAGCCTTCTCCAACACCACCCAGTGGGGGTTTAGGCACCTTGCTACTGCTGAGATGGAGGTGGCAGTTCAGGTTCCTCACTTGGTCTTCACTGGCATGGATGAGGGTGGGCTGAGGTTTTCCTGTGTTGTTTGTCTGCCATGGGGTGGTTGTCTAAAAGTTTTGTGTCTTGCTAGGCTGCCCCATTTCTGCCCTTCAGGTAGAGAAAGCAGCTCTCCCTGATATTTCCCTTTTGTCTATGCCTGTTGGCACTTCCAGGTTGCCAGCTTCTCTAGTTCCCAGTCCAGGATAAAGGAGGCAAAATCAAACCCCAGGAACTCACTGGCCTGTCATTTCTCCTATCCTGAGATCCCTGCTGGTCTGCCTTCTTCTCTCCACTGTTCAGAGGCTTAGGTTTGTTTCATATGTAACTGCAGAAGTTTTAGCTGTACTTAGCAAGAAGAGCAGAAAAAAATGTGTCTATCTTTCTGGAAGTGAAGATTTGAACACTTTTTTATCTTCTCTTACTTTGCCTCAAACAATAACCATGCTTCTTCCATGGCTTCAATTTCTGAAAAAGAGCTCCTGTGTGGCTCTGTCTTCTCCTGGGTCACACAGATGTGGGTGCCAGGAATTACACTTCTTCATTTGCTCCTTATCCCTAGAGCTGCTAGCAGCTTCCTTCTTCTCTGCCTTAACGCTGTTTCTGCCATTTGGCCCCTAGCCTTTCCATCACCTGTGAAACTGACTCTTGCTCTCTGTTTTTCAGATTGGAGTGGTTTCCATTTTCCTGCGTGGATTCTGGTTTACACAAAAGGTCTGAGCATTCTTATTTTAATTAGATAACTATTGCCAAGTTACCCGCCAAGCTGCCTGTACCTACTTAGTTAGAACAATAGGAGTATCAAGACAAAGCCAATCTGATAGGTGAATTTAATAGTCATTTTCATTTGCCTAATTAAAGGTCAGATTCTCATCTTTGATGTGTTTATTGGTTATTTGCATTTCTCTTCTGTAAACTATCCATTCATATCCTTTATCCATTTTTCTATCAAATTATCTGTATTTTTCTTATTGCTTTACAGCATATTAAATTAATCCTTTGTAATGAATGAGCCAGATATCTCTTCCTTGTCTTTGTTTATGCCATCCTTTGTTATACCAAAGTTATAAGTTTTGATGTTTTTAATTACAAAAAGCACATACACTTTGGGAGGCCAAGGCAGGCAAATCACCTGAGGTCAGGAGTTCGAGACCAGCCCGGCCAACATGGAGAAACCCAGTCTCTACTAAAAATACAAAAATTAGCCAGGCATGGTGGCATACATCTGTAGTCTCAGCTACTCAGGAAGCTGAGGCAGGAGAATCACTTGAACCCAAAAGGCAGAGGTTGCAGTGAGCCAAGATCATGCCACTGCATTCCAGCCTGGGCCACAAAGTGAGACTCCATCTCAAAAACAAAACAAAACAAAGAAAGGGCACAGGCCGGGCACGGTGGTGCGTGCCTGTAATCCCAGCCTCCTGTACTCAGGAGGCTGAGGCAGGAGAATTGCCTGAACCCAGGAGGTGGCGGTTGCGGTCAGCCGAGATCGCACCATTGCACTCCAGCCTGGGTAACAAGAGCGAAATTCCGTCTCAAAAAACAAAACAAAACAAAACAAAACAAAAACAAAGAAAGGGCACAATCCCCCATCGAATTAGCAGAAAGAAAATGCATTTGGTCATGTAACAGAACAACTTAGAGGTAAGGTTCCAGGTGCAGGTGGATCTAGGGACTCAAAGAAAGCCACCAAGACACTATTTCAGTCCTGCTCTTCTTTATGACAGTGTCATTCCAAGGCTCAATAGGGTAGCAACATGGCTCCCTTAGCTCTGTTTACGAGTCAATATAAGTAACAAAATCTTGTCTAAAACAGCTTACTTATGAACTTCTTTTTTTTTCTTTTTACACAAGGAGGCTGAAAGTATAGTTAGCTCTCAGAGTGATTCAGTAACTCCAAATGTAAGCACTGAGTATATATGCACTTTTTGTTTCTTGTGAAAAAAATGGCTGCTCTAGCTCTAAGCTTGTGGCATTCACTCAACAGCATCCAATAAAGGTAGAAAGGAAAGCCTCTTGTCAAGAACATCTCTTTTACCATCTTCCCACCCCACACCCCACAGAAGCTCCCTCAGATTCCACTGGCTGGACTGGGTCATATGACTCTACTCTCTCTGCAAAGGAGGATGGGAAAGCAAGGAACTGGTGCTCTCAGCCTCTGGATGGGGAATTTAAGGCGTCCGGAGTTGTTGGCTGGACATCCAGTAGCCCTTGTACCAAGGAGCATCTCTCCTGGTCACTCCTGCTCCAGAGGCAGGGATTACTCTGCCTGGGTTAACTCATGTCATGTGCTCATCCTGAACCTCTTCCGGGTCAGGGGGATTTACTAGATGATTGGCCAAACCCAGTCACATGTTCCAACTTTAGATCCAAACATGGAGCTCCTCTTGAATCTGGTGATGGGCAATGGGAGAGTGACTGCTTAGTTACTAGGGTCTGGTTACCAGAAGATGGGAAAATGGCTCCTAGAAACTCAGATTAGGAAATTTACACTAGAGAAGCCGGATGAATATGGAATAATCATTACTGGTGATCATGTCAATTTCTGAGAGTTAATTTCTGGCCAAGGCTAGACAAACCCTAGCTTTCATCATTCTCTCATCCCTCCCAAAAAGGGACTTGAAAATGAGTTATTTTGCTTCCTGTCTGGACTGCCCAAGCCATGCCGGTAATCACCTATTTGGAAATGATCTTTATTTAAGGGGAACCCAGGGATCCCTGGCCTGACTAGGGTCTCACTGGCCAACTCGAGTGCCCAGTAAACAACACAGTCACTTAAAAGTTCTTGCTTCCCACCTCTGGAGGTGTGGGGAGCCATTGTGAAGGTTGATGATGATTCCTCTACTTCTGTTCAGATTTCCATTTCTGCCATCCTAAATGGAAGCCATCCAATCTCGCTTTATGCTCCCCACGTACCCATTATCGGCTTATGAAGAATCAGAGCTGCACAAAGGCTCAAAATTGCTACGTTCTAGAATAGACTCAGCTCCGAAGCAATTTGAATGTTCACAGGTTTGAAATGACTTGGCAGTCTGTCTATAACATGTCCTGTGGCCTGAAAGGGAATGAAAACTCATCAGCCTGCATTTGTTAGTAATTAATTGATCTGCTGATGGAGCTCAGTTAACCTTTGCAGCCAAATGGAGAGACCAGCTCAGACCTGAGCAATTAAACCAGCTGTGAAGAATCCTGCCTAGTCCACAGGCCTGCTCCATCTCAGGGGCCCTAGGGAGAAATTATCATGGGGAAAGGGAAAGGGGTTTTAACCATAAATGCAGGGAATGTGCAGACAAGCCTGGACAAAGGTTGGCAAGATTGAAGACCTCACTGCATGAGCAGTTTGTGACTTTCCCTAACCCCCTTCCTGGGCTAAATACAGGGGAGCAAAATGCAAAATGACACTGAGGTTCTGAGACCAGGGGACACCCTGCAAGGTGACTGTCCTACCATTTCTTGCAGCTTCAGATCTACACACAACAGAGGGTGCACATTTATGGTCAGGACAAATAAACACAGGGAAGGGAGCTGGGGAAAGGATGCTGAATTTGTCTCTTTTCAGCAAGAGGTTCTCTGTGGGTCCTTTCCAGACAAGAGACTCAAAATTCACCATCCCTGGGCTAACCACAAATTACAACTGTGCCTAATTCAACAAAAAGCCAGATGTGGAGAACGGATGCCAATTACCTGGAGCCTCATATTAAATGGGTAGTGATGGATTAAGTATTTAAGCTCAGGCGTTTCCAAAGTTTCCAATGAAATTTCACTTAGCAGAAAGCTTATTTTTACTCTTTGAGAAGAAAATACAGTTTTGTATGATACATTTTTTGTTTAAAATCTAAATTGGAGCAGCACCCACGCATGTCAAGGAAAAGTTGAGAAGGCTGTTCATTGCAACACTGTTTATGTTGGAGAAACCGGTGAAGAATTTGCATCCACCAGGGTAGATGAGATGCTGCTGTGGTAATGAACACCACCAAAACCCCAGGGGCCTGAACAGCTAAAGGGTTTTTGTTTGTTTGTTTGTTTTGAGACGGAGTTTCATTCTTGTTACCGAGGCTGGAGTGCCATGGCGCGATCTCGGCTCACCGCAACCTCCGCCTCCTGGGTTCAGGCAATTCTCCTGCCTCAGCCTCCTGAGTAGCTGGGATTACAGGCACGCACTACCATGCCCAGCTTGTTTGTTTGTTTTTTGGTTGAGACGGAGTCTTACTCTATTGCCAGCCTGGATGGAGTGGCTCAGTCTTGGCTCACTAACACCTGCCTCCTGAGTTCAAGTGATTCTCCGGCCTCAGCCTCCCAAGTAGCTGGGACTATAGGCACGCACCACCATGCCCAGCTAAATTTTTTTTGGTATTTTTAGTAGAGACGGGGTTTCACCATGTTGGCCAGGCTGGTCTCGATCTCTTGACTTCATGAAGGTTGTTTCTTGCTCGTGCTGCATGTGTGTCTCAGGTGGGCTGGGCTTCTGCTCTATGTCATCTCCACTCAGGGGTCTAGTGAAGAGCAGCTCCTTCTTCGTGCTCCTGTGACAGCCAAGGCAGAACGGAGGTCCCCTGACAAATCCAGGAGGGTCTCTTAATCTTCTGCCCAGAAGTGACACACAGGACATGTGCTCCCATTCCATTGTCCATGTAAGTCCCATGACCATAATTCTCTTCAGTTTAGGGCAAAGAAAGGCAGTTGCACCATCTGCCCAGAGGGCAGAGAACTAGAACTAGTTACAAACACACTCATGACCACCTAAGTGTCCATCCTTGGGGGAATGGGGATATGAACTGGCAGGTTCACCCCTAGACATAGACACATACAGGCCAAGTGTTATAAGGGAGGAGGAGGTATCTGCATGCAGCAAGGTGGACAGGTCTCCAGTGCATACGGTTCAGGGGGAGAAAGCAAGATGCTGGACCATATGTGATGTGAGAAGCTGTTTATAGAAACACATGTGCACCAACATATGGTCTAGTTTCTATGAAAAGTCATACCTGCAGTACTTTGGAATCAAGTCCAGAAGCTGATACACTGTTATCGACACAGTGGTGACCCTTGGGGAGGTGTCAGGCTCAGGACTGGGAGACGGTCATTAGGAGTAGCTGCCACTGCAGACAGGGCTTGTGTGCAGCTCTAGCCCCCTGTCTCCCCTACCCCTCATCTGTTCTGTGCCAAGGACATTGGGGCCGGCAACCCCCATTAGAAAAAGCTTCCTAAAATGGTGGTACCTGAACTGGCTCTCCAAACTCAAGGAGACCCACAAGCAACAGGGTAGGTGCTCCTGGACAAATGAATGCAAGTAACTGGGGACTGTACTCAGAGTCCATGGCACAGTTTTGACTTATTTTAATTTGAATTGTTTCAGACAGATTGAAAACAATCCTAACAAAGTCTCAGAAAAGTAGGAAAAATGCTGACCTAGAGATACTAATGGAATGCAACTCTTTCTATTAAGCCCAAGGATTTTTTTCTTTAAGCTTAGCTGGAAAAACATTGTAGAAATTCAGGGACTTAAAGAGAAACAACCAGTATAATTGTATACTTGTAGTCTTACTTCTTCCACTGACTCTTTAATAAAATATTTTGGAAACTGGCTCCACTTCTTCCTCCTACACATTTGGATTCTGGGAAGGGGAAGGAGGTGAAGCTGACATTGATACAGCAGTGCTGGAAAGGGAAGTGCATGGTCCCTTTAAATAACATGGAAGTGGGGAAGGAAGTGCTCAGTAGAGGAGGGCGTGGTCCCTGGCTGGGGCTCCACCCCTACGGACCTAGGTGAGGACAGGCATTTCCTGCCCAAAAGTTGCATTTCCCAAGATCACCATGGCTTACCACGCCCCCATCCTGGGCCTTTAAAAACCCGAGACCCTAGCGGGTAGACATACAGGCAGTGAAACATCACGAAGAGAAAGTCAGCGGAAGAAGACTCAAGTGGCTGGTTATCAAGAGACCTAGACAGACACCGAGAGGAGAAAGCCAGCAGAAAAGTACCCATCACGCATCCAGGCCGGCAGGCCGTCAAACCGGCGGGGTGAGGCAGGGCTTGGCTGGGCAGTGGGAGTAGAGCCAGGCCCTCTGAGCGGCCCAACTGCAGTAGAAGATCATATCCCTTCTGGCTTCCCCATCGGCTGAGAGCTACCTCCACTCAATGAAATTCTAGACTCATTCTCCAAGTCCACCTGTGATCCCATTCTTCAGCTCTGTGTGACAAGGTGAAAACTCTGATTGCGCTGGTTAACACAAGCCACCTGCAGACGGCAAATTAAGAGAGCACTCTAACGCACACACTGGGGCTTCAGGAGCTGTAAACATTCACCCCTAGACATTCCATGGGTTAGAGCCGAGCCCCACAACCTGCCCATCTGTATGCTCCACGAGAAGTTTGAGCAGTGGGGCACTGAAGAGAGCCACACCCCTTCATTGCACACCCTGTGAGGCACAAGGGAACCTTTCCCGTTTCATGGTGACCTGCGGTAAATTCCCTTTCCCACCATCCTGTGATTTTTGTATCATGTGACATGTCACCAGCCTCAGGCTGGAGGAAGGACTCCTGTGTGGCCTCCATAGCCATGGTGCCTTTGCTTTGGCCGACACTGGGTCCTTAGAGGGCAGTTCACCCTGCCCTGGGTCTGGGATAGGCTCTCAGGGGAAACAAGGTCTTCTTGACACTCCCAAGCTGCCTGGGCATCAACCTTTTGCATTCCTCAGATTTAGGCCCCAGGGAATGGCCCAGACACCAGTGACCAATGATCACACAAGGCAATGGCAGGTGGGAAAATGCTCCTTTCAAAGAAGCAAACCTGCCAGTGGGATGGGGCCGGCCCCTGAGCTCAGGATGCTGGGGCTTGTGCTATGTGCCACGGGCAAGAGGCTCCCTTTGCATGCCTGTTTTCCGCTCTGGAGCTACAGTACCCACCCCCTGGGGTGGATGAGGGGCTTCCCTGGAGCACATGAGTATCCAGCTAGCAGAGCCTTTCGTGGGAAAGTGCCCTGCACGTGTGTGGCCGAGAAAGCCCCAAGTTGTCTAGTCTCCAGTGGGTTGTGGACCCTCCAACGGCCCCTAAGGCAGACATACTTCTTAGGAATGCTGTTCCACTTTACAGACTGGGGAAAGGTCAGGGAGAGAGCCTTGTCAAGGTCGCACAGCTGGAGAGCAGGCAGCGGGATTTCAACTCAAGTCCCTGAACAAATTCTACAGCCCTTGATTTTAACCAAACACACATCCTGCCTGTCCTGTGATTGCTCGCCAAGACAAGCAGAGTTGGGAAGGGCCAGTTGGATGCCTCCTGGTCTGTTTATTTTTCAGCATCTGCTTCATAAACGCTTGGACGTCCACCTGATTTTTCCTTATTGCTGTTGACCTCATCTTCCAATTAGGCAAAATGTTTCAACTGAGTAGCCCCTTGTTGCCCGGATCTCATCTTTGGCTGACATTTGGTGCTTTTTGTTTTGGTCCTGACTGACAAAGGCAGTCACTGCTCATGTCAGCCTCATTTTCTCCAAAGGGAAAATGGCTCCATGACCAGAATGGCATCTGGGGGACCCAGCAGCTCCAGTAGCTGCTGAGCAGGCAAAGAAAGGCTGATTAAAAATATACATGCCAAGGCAGAAACTCTGAGCTTAACTTGGTTTCTTCAGAAAGAACAAAGATTAGGAGGTGCTAAAATTTAAAAAAGTATAGTTTCATGTAACTCTGGTTTTGGCTTTCTGGACATCCTGAGGTTCATGTGGGTCACATTTCGCTTGGCATTTGGGACTCCAAGGAATGCTCTGTTCTGCTTGGTTTCCCAACTGACTCCTCATTCACTCATTCATTCATTCAAGAGGTTACTGAGTGTCTGTGATGTGCCAGGCACCCTTCTTGTTCTCGGCTCAGAGTCTAAAGCAGGGGGTCCATTACCAAGGTGCCAATGCTAAGGAGATCATGCTCTGGTTGAGAACAATTAATAAGAAGAGAAAATGTATCTTGTGTGTACCAGGAGGAGGCTGATGCTGAGAGGGAAAGTGAAGCCAGGAAGAGGGTTGGAGTGCAGGGGAGGTTCCCTGAGGACACTGGCATGGAGCAGAGGACTAGAGGCCATGAGAGTGGGAGACAGGCTACCCCTATCTGGGGGAAAGGCAGAGGGAACTGCAAATCTAAAGACCCTGAGGCAGGAGCATGTTCAAGCAGAAGTGAGGGGCCAGTGTGGTCACAGCAGTGGAGGGAGATTCGTGAACAGAGAAGCCAGAGAGGCAGGGAGGCCAGACCCCCAACAAAGCCTCATGGGCTGCTGTGAGTATCTGGGTTTTATCTATCTGTGTGAGGCAGGAGCAGAGAAATGACATGATCAGACTTGTGGTTAAAAGGACCACTCTGGGCCAGGTGTGGTGGCACATGCCTGTCATCCCAGCACCTTGGGAGGCCGAGGCAGGCAGATCACAAAATCAAGAGATCAAGACCATCTTGGCCAACATGGTGAAACCCCATCTCTACTACAAATACAAAAAAGGTGGCACACACCTGTAGTCCTACCTACTCGGGAGGCTGAGGCAGGGGAATTGCTTGAACCCAGGAGGCAGAGGTTGCAGTGAGCTGAGTCCAGCCTGGTGACAGAGTGAGATTCTGTCTCAAAAGAGAAAGAAAGGACCACTCAGACCATTTCATTAGGGCAAGGGGCCATGGTGACGGTAAATGCCGACCCAGGAGCCAGTGAGGACAGAGTCTCCCTGGTGGCTGGGACCACAGTGGTAGCAATGGGCTAGGGGGAGCTGGGGAGATTTTTAAGGTTGAGCCAACAGTCTTTGCCATGAGTATTGGGCATGGTATGTGTGAAAAACAAAACACATGTCTCAGGATGGTGTCACAGCTGTTGCTGTGAGCAACTTGAATACTGAGCTGTGAAAGCCTGGCATGAGTTTATAAAGAAATGTACAGGTTTCCAAAGAATTGGTTGTGTGTTGCAAAATGTAAAGGTTCTCCTTTACACCTTCGCCTGCTTTGTGTTTCTTTAGAAAAAAAATCACAGCACGTTATTTATGTCAGATGGACATGTTGTCCTGTGCGGATGCCAAATTGTCAGCTGTCATTTAAAACAACACAAAAAAGAATATGAGCTCTCCTTTAACCTATCAGAATTTTTTCAGCTGTTGGTTCCTGCAAAACAACAACAACAAAACAAAACCGTAGTGCCAGAGAATCGGCTGGAATGATTTGTGAGAAGGGACACAAATAGGCCAGGAATTGGCTTGCCTAATAGACTTCAACTTGAATTAGATGTAAGACAGATGAGTCGAATCAGGCTGTTTTGCAGCAGAGAGAATCGCAGTGTCAGATGGAGCAATAAAGGTTCAGAAATTGAGCAGAAACACATGTTCTGCAGATATTAGCTGTTAGGTATGAGCCTTTCTCTTGTTGATTCTCTCAGTATGAAATCCAATATTATCCCAGGGAAGGGAAACAAGGCCACTAACTGTCAGATGGCAAGGTATATTACACTTCATCAAATTCCCTGGCAACTTGACACATTCTTGTACCACTCAGGAAGGCAAGAGAAATTGTTATCTCCACTTTTCCTCATGTGGCGAGTTTTAAAAGAGATGCCAACATTGCTGTGCTGGCCACAGCGTGTGTGGCCATTTGATAGGGGGCAGGTTGTCAGCACAGTGTTCTGTATCACACACACACAAAAAAAAAAAAAAAAAGGAAAGAAAACCCCACAGGCTTGGCATGGTGGCTCACACCTGTAATTCCAGCACATTGGGAGGCCAAGGCAGGCAAATCGCCTGTCAGAAGTTCGAGTCCAGCCTGGCCAACATGTCTCTACTAAAAATACAAATAATTAGCCAGGCATGGTGGCATGCATCTGTAATCCCAGCTGCTTGAGACACTGAGGCAGGAGAATTCCTTGAACCTCCAGGAGATGGAGGTTGTAGTGAACTGAGATTGCACCACTGCACTCCAGCCTGGGTGACAGAGCAAGACTGTCTCAAAAAAAAAAAAGAAAAAGAAAAAAGAAAAGAAATACCCATAGCCGGTCATGGTGGCTCAAGCCTGTAATTCCAGTACTTGGACAGACTGCATGAGCTCAGGAGTTCCAGACCAGCCTGGCCAACATGATTAAACCCTGTCTCTACAAAAAAAAAAAAGAAATACAAAAATTAGCTGGGCTTGATGGCACATGCCTGTAGCCCCAGCTACTAGGGAGACTGAGGTGGGAGGATCACTTGAGCCTGGAAGGTGGAGTCTGCAGTGAGCCCAGATCACGCCATTGCACTCCAGCCTGGGTGACAAAGCAAGACCCTATCTCAAAAAAGACCCCCAAAATCTTCCCACACAGCAGCTGATAAAACCAGTGAAACAATGAATTGGGGGCCCTCAACCACTCCAAGAGGTAGTCCTGGAAGAGGACTAGGTCACATGTTGAGCCTTTCTTTCCTGCCTTTGGTAGCCAGGCGTGGCAGAGCCCAGAGGAGTCAGCACCATTCTCTCCTGCTCCCCCAGTGTGACCAGTGGTGCCAGGTGGGGCTACTTGCTTGATAGATTCCTTTTTTTTCTTTTTTTAACATAGATGGTTTTGATTGTAACAAATTAGACTGATAAACCATTTCTTGCTTACCTTATCAGCAAAATTTCCAAAGTGTGATGATAGCCTAGTCAATAAGGTGTGGAGAACCAGGCATTCTCCAACATTGCTGGTGGGGGATGAAGCAGCATGGGTTCTCTGGAGGTTATTTTGGAGAAACCTATAAAAATGACAAATGCATTTAGTGTTTGAGCCAGCAATCCCATTCCTGTGAATTTATGCTGCAGGTATTGTCTACAAATACTGAAGGTCGAGGGTGTGTATCACAACATTGTTGATGAGAACCAAAGAGAGAAAAGAATTCAGCATTCCTCTGTAGGATGCTGGTTAAAAACAAAAGCCAATGCAAACCAGCAAAAACTACTGAATGGCTATGTACTGAAATGGATAAAATAGAAATGAGATCCATTATTATTATCGTTATTAATTTTTCTTTTAGAGACAGAGACTTGCTCTGTCTCACAGACTGGGGCAAAGTGGCACAGTCATAGCTCTCTGCAGCCTCAATTTCTGAGCTCAAGGAATCCTCCTGGCTTCAGCCTGCAGAGCACTAGGATTACAGGTATAAGCCACCTTGCCTGGCCCATGGAATAATTATTCTTGAATAGATGCAAGATCTAGCATGAGAGAAAAAGCAAGGTGCATGGCAGTATTGATAGAATGTTGCTTTTGTGTATGAACGGAGAAAATGTAAGGTTATATATGTTTATATTGCTTATATTTGCATGAAGAAGCAATGAAAGACACATTAGAAACTATGAAAGTGGTTACCTGCGAGGGAGTGGAGTGCTCAGAGTGGGAGTGAGCCCATTAAATGAATCCTCTTCTATTACTTTGATTGTTAAGCTGTCTGAATGTATTGCCTAGTAAAAACTTAAGCAGATGGTTTATAAACAGACCCTATTTTGTAAGCAAGAATAGTGCTAGGAACACAAATGTATCAGGAATCTGTAGAGGACAGAACCAGGGAGTCCTTGTGCTTTTGTAAATCGGGATGCAAAAGACAAGACATGATCCCTTCCTATCCCCGCCCCGCAATATCCATTGCTCACCTCTTGATAAGAGCAGTGCTTTCTACCAGGCAGTCGCTCAGTGTATAGGATGAGCCCCTTTCTGAATAGGGAAGTCCCAGTGTGTACCTGTTTGCTTCTTTACTTAATAGCTACCTATTTCACTCTCCAAAGTGATCCTGTTGGACTAACAAAATTATTTTGCCACCTTATCAATAAGTCACAGAACTGCTCTCTAGCTAATGTAAGGAGATGAAATGTATTGAAAGAACCTGAGTGGCTTTATCAAGAAGATTACTTGTCTCATGTGATTTCTTGTCTTAAGTATTTGCCTAGGGCAGTTCTGATTTATGCTTGTTAATTAATAATTGTAATAATTATTAATAGCACTCTAATTCATTTTGGCAAGTATCTTGGGTTGGACAGTAAGTTGTATAATTATTGTAGTCCGACATCAAGTCCAGACAGATTCAATGCTCAAATGAGGTCATTGAGACATCTTGATATGGGTGTCACTCTTAAAGACCTATTAGATTAAAGTGGCTCCAGTGTCCACATCCTTGAATCCACTGAGAGCCTCAAAGGGGAAAGGGGGCTTATTTTCCAGTAGCTGCCACCAAAGATCTGGGATTGATTCTGATTGGATCACCTTCAATGAGACTCTGGGCTGCCCCAAACTGAATGATGGGGAAGAATGGAACATTATGATCTGCTTAGATTAGAAAGATTTGGATGGAGGAGCAGATATTCCAGACGATACCCAAGGGAATGGGTATCGTCTGGAATATCTATAGTTGTTTCTAAGAGTGAACAAGACTCTGATGTGTCTTGACACCTAATGACATCTGTAAATTTTCACCGTACTACATAAGCAAATCTCAATTCTAATGATTCTTCAAGTTCCTTCCAACTCTTGATTTCATGATTCTATTATGCCTCTTGACACATACATGCAAAGGTTATCTAAGGGCTGAATTGTATCAGTTTTAGAAAAATAGCAATAAAATCTTCAGGGCTTAGCATAGATGCCAATAGATTTCCCAGCAGGAGTAGCAAATAAAAACTATATATATATATTCAAAAATTTGATGATCAGGAAATTACTTCTGGGATGAGCTCTCTAGTTATTGACTTCAAGGGAGTATTTGTTAGTATGGTGAAATGAAAATGACATATTATAATTTGACATTTTCCATGCAAGTCGAAAAGTCACAGAAATATCTGTCATCTCAGTTCAAAAAAGAACCCACCTAGAAAGAAGAAATTGACACACTGCCACATCAGGAGGTGGTATGTTATGTGTAATTGAAAATAAGGGTAAAGGTTTTTGAGGCTTGCTTTGGCTAAAAACTACGGAGACCCTTTCCTTCTCCCTCCCCGCTAAATAACCTTGGGAAGTTTGTCTTTTTCTCTCATTCAACAAGTTTGGATGCAGTCCAGGGTTGGTATGATGGCTCCATGATAACATCAGCAACTCAGGTTTCTTCTGGCTTCTTACTCCTCTGTCTTTATTGTGAGCTCCATCCTCACGATCTTAATATAGCTGCCACAGCTCCAGCCAACATGACTAAGTTTTAGAAGACAGACAGTGATGAAGAGCACATCATCAGTTCCCTTTAAAGAGTTTTCCTGGAAGTCCTATTTAGTAGCTTATGTTTAATAACAATTGGTTAGCTCTGTGTACCACTCCAGGATGAAAGAGCGCCTTGGAAATGTGTTTAGCTGGGTATTTAGGTTCTTGAAATTAAAAATAAGGGTTCAGTTAAAAATAAAGAAGGAAAGAAGGGATATCCTTGTATTGGTATTGCACTCAGAGACCTGCTGGGGGAAAGTGGCTCCAGTGCCCACATCATCACAGCTACTGAGATTCTCAAAGCAGGAGAGGGCTTCTTTTCCAGTAGCTCCCACAAAAGAGTAGGCAGCTAGGCTTCTCTGACACAACCTAATTGTGTCTCTATACACAGTTTTCTCTAAAATTGGGTCATGCTTTTTGACTTCTTACTTTCTTCGTCACTGATGCTCCCTCTCTCTTCTTCTTTATTCTTTTTAATCTCCTATCTTCCATTAGAAGAAAACGAGGTAGAATATATCCATGTCATACTCCTCTTCCTTTCTTTGTCCCCCGTATGTATCAAATGGGTTCTGGGTTATAGGGATCTGTGGACTCATACCCAATAAACACAACCAAATAGTCATAAATACTGCAGAGCTTGAGGATTCAGAACTTTGCAATGGAAAATGCTGCATCATACATCAAACATGTCCATTTTTTCAAAATTTTATTTTCCAAAATTTTCAAAATGTGACTACGTATATGTTTACTTATATAAGTAAGCATTTTTAGTCATCTGAATTAAACCAAACACCCAAATGAGCTGTGCTAATTGATTGGAATGCCAATCACAGAATCAAAACTAAATGTTACACATTATTTCCTTAAAAAAAAAAAAAAGGAAATAAAAACAGCTCAGGATCCAGCTCACTAAAGAGTTGAATATGTATATATTTAAAGACTCAACTTTAGCAAAATACCGTTTAAATATTCCTGGAAGAGCTCCTCCTAATCCAAATATATTTCTGAATCCAGAGTGCAATTTAAACCAAATAAATGTTAAAATTTTAGTCACTATTAATTTATGGTATTTCAAATGAAGACTCACATGCTAAATGCCTGAGGCCAAGATGTAAATATCATCTTGTAAATAACATCTTGTAAATTCTGGGGTGTGCAGACAACCTGCCCAGTCTGGAGACCAAGCCAGATGAATCTGATGATGGACCAGCTGGATATCCAAGGGATGCTTGTGTTTTGGAGAGTAGGATGTGAGTCTTAGCATCTGTGGAAGCAGAGACTGGTCTAATGGCCTAAGAATAGACTCTGGGCATAAGAGTTTCCAGTGAATACGGGGTAGCCTCTAGTGAAGACCTAGAGTTCATTCCATGAATGATAAAACACTCTGCTGGTGAGGAAGACATCACATCCCAGAACTATTAGGTGTTATGTGCATATGGAAGAATGATGGAATGATGGATGGATGAAGAATGGATAGATAGATGAATGGATGGATGAATAGGTGAATGCACCTTCTCTGCCTTCTATGCCTGGCACATGGGATGGACTCAATAAATACTATTGAATGAAGAAACAGATGAATGAGATTGTGTTTTATAACTTCTCCTATGAAAGCTGGATAGTCAGATGGGGAGACTCAGGTTCTGGAGTCAGATGGCCTGCATTTAAATCCTGGCTTTAAACATAATTTACTGTGTGACCTTAATCACTGAAGTCATTGGATATCTCTGAGCCTCACAGTTCTCATCGGTGTGATGGAGGATGCATCATCATTATCATTGTCATCATAATTGTGTGAGAATAAACATGGTAATGTTGTAATGTATATAAGCTGCTTAGCAGAGTGCCAGGCATACAGAACACATTCACTTTATAAAGGTTGGAGTCTGAACCATAAGAAATTGTCTATATACTTAGGACAATATGATTATTTCTAAGCTCCTTAAGAAGGAAAATGCTACTACTATCGATTTTAATAATAGTAACATGCATTGAGTGATTAATGTGTCAGAAGCTCTTCTAAGCACTTCTAATTTTTAACTATTTAATTCTCACACTCACCTTGTGAAGTAGGGACTCTTATTATCCCCATTTTACAGAAGAGGAAACTGAGGAGTGGAGAAGTGAAATCACTTGTCCAAGGCACATGGCTGGGAAGTAGAGAAGCCGGGATTTAAACCCTGGCACTTTGGTTCCAGAGTTTATCCTCTTAGCCACATTTCATGATGTGGGGGTGATGGGTCTGTCCTAAAGATGGGGAGTCTGAGGCCCAGAGAGGTGAAGCCGCTTGCCCATGATCTCACAGCCTGGAAGGGAAGGATCTGGGATCAGACTCTGGTGGGATAGCTCTACCAGGTGCTTCCCTAATTGCAGAGGGCCTAAACCTGAAAGATTTTGGCTAACAGTTGTCAATGGGATCAACTCCATTTAAATTGAAGATGTGTTGAGGATGGGAAGATAGGATCAATAACGGTTACCAAGTCCTTCTCATCTGGGGGCATAACTCAGCTGTCTAATTTAAGCCCATATATTAATTAATAGTGTCAGTAAGGAGACAAGAGGAGTGTGTATTTTAGTGACCATAGGTATCTGAAATGAATGGCAGCTTATCCATCTCATTTCATAAATGTTTGGTTTCATCACTCCCTTAATTCAGGGTGACCTTTACCCCAGACTGAATTCTTCTGATGTTATTGCTCATAGCTGGAAACCAGTGCCCAAATCCACTTCAGAAATCAGAAGGGCTGAATCCTAGAACTTTAGCCTCGCCTCTGTTGTCATCTGTCATAGATCTTTCACCAATTTTCTGCTTCACTTAGAGAGTTTCTGAGGTTCTTCTCAAGGAGAAATTGACACGTATGCAAGTGTGTCCAGGCACTACAAGGCCCACTAAGAGTCTCAGTCAGCATCCCCTGTATAGCAAATATCATAAAAACCCAACTCGATAATAAAAGGAAGATGTTGACTCATGTAACTGACCATTTCTGAGCCATGTGGATGCAATAGATTGGACTACTGTACCCAATCCCTTCCCTCTCTGCCCTGACATCGTCATTCCATGGACTTCGATCTTGGCTGTGTGACTTTCTTTGGCCAGTGGAGCATTAGTGGATGTGACATGAGAGACGGCTTTAGATGTGCTTGTGTGGGATGCTTAGGATCTTGCCCTTATGGTATGGGCACAAGAAGGGCAGGCTCCAAGCATCCCATGAGCCCAGGATAGAGACATGTGGAGCTGAATCTGGTCTGAACTTTGAAGCAGAGGTGCACCAGTTCACTTGCAGACTCATGAGTGAGAAAAATAAGTATTTTAAATACCCCACCAGGTTTTTGCGGCTGCTTGTTACAGAGCTTTGTTGAATTACATTTCCCTCACTCACTGAGAATGGACAGGACAAAGTAGGTTTCTGACCTAAGCCTGTAAAACTTACGCTGGGGTGGGAGTGTAAATTAGTTCAACCATTGTGGAAGACAGTATGGCGATTCCTCAGGTACCTAGAAATAGAAGTTCCATTTGGCCCAGCAATCCCATTACTGGGTATATATCCAAAGGATTATAAATCATTCTACTATAAGGACACATGCACACGAATGTTCATTGCAGCACTGTTTACAATAGCAGAGACCTGGAACCATCCCAAATGCTCATTGATGATAGACTGGACAGGGAAAATGTGACACATATACACCATGGAATATTATGCAGCCATCAAAAATGATAAGTTCGTGTCCTTTTTAGGGACATGGATGAACCTGGAGACCATCATTCTCAGCAAACTGACACAGGAACAGAAAATGAAATACCGCATGTTCTCACTCATAGGTGGGTGTTGAACAATGAGAACACCTGGACACAGGGAGGGGAGCACTACACACTGGGGTCTGTTGGGGGGAATAGGGGAGGGACAGCAGGGGGTGGGGATTTGGGGAGAGATAGCATGGGGAGAAATGCCAGATATAGGTGAAGGGGAGGAAGGCAGCAAATCACACTGCCATGTGTGTACCTATGCAACTATCTTGCATGTTCTTCACATGTACCCCCAAACCTAAAAATGCAATTAAAAAAAAGACGCTGGAACTGAGGGTAGAATCAGTGCTCTCTAGTGTGAACTGGGGGTTGATCCAGAAAAATTAAAGGGGGATATAACTTTATTAAAAGTCACGTGGGCCAGGTGCAGTGGCTCATACCTGTAATCCCAGCACTTTGGGAGGCCAAGGCGAGTAGACTGCCTGAGCTCAGGAGTTTTCGACCAGCCTGGGCCACATGGTGAAACCCCGTCTCTACTAAAATACAAAAGATTAGCTGGGCATGGTGGTGTGCACCTGTAGTCCTAGCTACTTGGGAGACTGAGGCATGAAAATTGCTTGAACCCAGGAGGCAGAGGTTGCAGTGAGCCAAGATCATGCTACTGTACTCCAGCCTGGGCTACGGAGCAAGACTCTGACTCAAAAAAAATTAATTAATTAAAATAAAAAATAAAATAAAAGTCACATGAAGGGATGCTGGAACACAAAAGCAACATTTGCCTATGATGCTGAGCTTATGCTTGTATTTTCCAGTAGAAGGACAGTTTTAACGCTTTATGCATATAATTGTGTATCATCTTCTATCTTTTTACAACCCCCTTATTATGGGAACAAAAGCAATCTGAGCTCCTTTGATTTCTGAGGCTGTAGTTAATGATCAATTGTCTAGTCTCTTGTGTAGAACATATTTCCTCTCACCTTCTCCTTCCTATTTCTCAAAAGATTGAAATAAAATATACATCACACAGGGTATGACAGCAATTATTTAGCACAAATAATTCCCAAATGGTGCCAAGCTCCTTGGTCCCACAGGTTCATTCCTCTTGTCATTTCATTTGAAATATAGACCTCGAAAAGTGTACCCTTGGCTATTTTCAAGTTTTAATCTCCATTGACAAAAGCATTAAAGTGTCTGTCCCCAATGTCAGAGCTTTTAAATGCTCCTTTCCCTTTCATGATATGCAAATTTGGGGGGCAGGAATCCTTGTTTGCTGGACCCAGGTGCTGCCTTGTCAATAACAAATCTGTATTTTTCTTAGGAGGGCCCGAGAATAAGTCTTTATTTGAGGGTGGGGGTAAGTTTAGGGGAAGTGGTAAGTTGTTTTTTTTTTTTTTGAGCTGGAGTCTTGCCCTGTCACCCAGGCTGGATTGCAGTGGTGTAATTCCTACCCACTGCAACCTCCGCTTCCTGGGTTCAAGCGATTCTCCTGCCTCAGCCTCCAGAGTAGCTGGGATTATAGGCACGTGTCACCATGCCCAGCTAATTTTTGTATTTTTAGTAGAGACAGGGTTTCACCCTGTTGACCAGGCTGGTCTCGATCACCTGACCTCGGGTAATCCGCCCACCTCAGCCTCCCAAAGTGCTGGAATTACAGGCATGAGCTACCATGCCCAGCTGGGAAGTGGTAAGCTTTTAATGTGTCTACAGACAGTATATTGGGGCGTAGGACGGTGAGCTTACTAGTCAGGATAAGGAAGATAATGTTACAACAAAGAACAGTACCCAAATCCCCTTGGCCTAACACATGAAAACGCACCATATATATCTCACATGAGTTGTTAGGGAGGCCCAGTTCATTTTAACCTCTCAGAGATCTAAGGGAACAGAAGCTCTACCATCTTTCAGTATCTCCATCTCAATACATGGCAAGAGACCACAGAGAATCATATACCAGCTTTTAAATAATTGTACTGAAACAACACATTACTTCCTCAGATTTCCTTGGCCAAGCAAGATCTTATGTCCATACATAATTTTAAGGATGGGAAGAGGATGGGAATCTAGAATGTTGGTGACTGCTGGGAATGTCTACTGGAGTTGAGTTTTAATTATAGAAAGGAAAGAATTGACATGAAAAACAACTTCACGAATGTGATCGTTCTCTCTTTGGCACATTGGATCTCAGCAACTTGTTGGGCTTCTAAGTGGATGGATGAAAAAGAAGCATCACTGGAGGTTGGTTTTTTGTTTTTTGTTTTTTTGGTTTTTTTTTTTGCAACCAGTCTCTTTATAATCTTATTTTTGTCTGCATGAAGAAGGCATTAGCATACATTTTCTGGGCTTCCAGCCAGATGAGTCATTTTCTTTGTCTATTTCCCTGTCTCCATGGTGCCCTGCTCTTTGTCAGAACCAAACAATGATCCCAGCCAAGAACTGTGCTGGGGGTCCTAAATCCACCTAGCCTGGTGCCCAGATACTCCTCCTGCTCTCTGGATGGAGCCCATCCTCAGTCAGCCCCCCAGCAGGGCCAGGCGCCATGCATAGACGATGCCACTTGGCATCTGATAAGTAACATTTGGTACCAAGCCCAAATCAACTTTTCATCACTATAGACAAGAGATGCATTTGGGACTCTTCAGTCTCCCCTGAAGGCCCGAGGCAGGGTTCTGTTATGGCTGGGTGGGATTATGATACCACTGCTGGGAGCTCCCCACCTGCACCTCAGGCCAGATTGGAGAGGGTGAGAAAGCAAAATAAAAATGTCAGATTCCTACTAGGGATTAGGAGGCACTCAACTCTAGCCAAGTTTGTTTTTGTTTTAATCCCTGAAGAAGGGGAAGAAGAGAAAAGAAAACAGAAAACCCAATCCCAATTCTCCCATCCTCCTCAACAGTCCATAAAATCACAAGTTAAGGGATAAAAAGAAGAGACACAATTCAGAAAATAAGTGAGGAACACTTTGCCTGAACTGATACATTTTTCTATGAGTCTGAGGCCAACAAGGAAAAAAATTTCTGTTCACACCTCTGGCATGAACAAGGGCTGTTTCCAGAAGAGAGATACCTCCTAAAATAGGAAAATAGAAGAAATTGCAGGCTGTCAATTATTCACAGTTTAGTCTAACAACTATCTAAAATGTAGCCAGAGACAGTGTGGAGAGCAGCTTTTAAAAAGGGTCCCCAACGGTCCCCACCTCCTGTTATCTGTGATAGGAGGTCTCATCAATGACTGACTTTAAGATAAAGCGATTTTCCCCTCATCACCAGCATAGACTTAGGTGAACCCCAGGTGAAGGCAGGGAGGATGGAAAGCTTGTGCGTGTCTCCTGTGAGGCCTTTCTCATTCCTCCCAGCACTCCCTGTTCTGTCCCCACCCTGAGCTTTGCTGTGCCCCGGAGACACACCTCCATTGGCCAGCCAGAAGCCCTGTTGCAGGTGGACAGGTGTGGCTCAATCAGTCATTCTGCCTGGGAGATGCTCAGTTATAAAAAACAAAGGAGAAAAACCAAAAAGGAAGGAATCTCCGATGCTGGAATTTCATACCCAGGACAGGTTGGTGGGGAGATGGGCAGCCTTATGCCACACTAGCCACTGTGAGAGAGGCCTGGAGTGTTCTGCTGCACTGAGGTGCAGAGATGGAGACAGGGCAGAGGCCCCGGGTCCCCAGCCATGCCTCTCTCTGTGTCATGAGCTTCTCGCCTTCTGCTTCACAGACCCGTGGTTCCATTTGGATCCCAGCACAGAGTTGCACCTGACAATGGGTCTCCTGGTTCTGGGAAGCTGGAGGAGGTCCAGGTCTCTGTGGGGAGACAGCCACACCCGCAGCTCCTCCTGGGATCCTGACTGATGCTCAATAGACAAATCACCACGTGAGCTCACCATGTGAGGAAGCGCTGCAGGGAGGAGGGCGTCTCCATTCCTCCAACAGCCCAGCAAGACAAATCCAAAGGGATCCAGGAGGACAGAGTGGGCAGGAGCCTGCTGCTAAGGAGAAGGAGTCGAGCATCCTCACGCTTCTGAGGTTATCTAAGAAGATGCACAGACACACATGGGACAGACATCATTTCAGGGCAAAGATGATGCACTGAGTGTGGGTTGGGTATTTGTGGCTTGATTTTGTATTTCAGATTCATAGAAAACTATTCCGCAACAGACCATTCCATGAAGGCTGTCAAACTTTCCAAGTAGAGTAGAAGCTTCTAGTGTAACCCTCCACCGTCATATTTGCCTCCCTCCCTCCGAGAATCACGCCTGATCATGAGGTTTACTATGCTGGTGTATTTCACTTTCACTGCATGTTCATGTATGACCACTTTTCCAGTTTATTTTAACCTCTGTAGAGTATTCCATGCCATGAGCTCCAGCTGGTAGACATCTGGGCTGGCTCTGAGTTTTTCATGATCACAGACAGAAAAGCTGCAACGAATCTTCCAGTGCCTGGGTGCATGTGACACACTTGGGGCCGATGAGATGCAACAGGCCTTTTATTGTGGCTTCTGGGAATGGCAGAGGCTCTTTTCTGCCGGGCTGAATCTGTCCTCAGCCATAATAGGAGATACTCTCTAAGAATGGTCCTGAGAGGAAAAAAGAAGGGCCAGGAGGTCAGGAGACACTCATCTGGACCTGATGGCATCATTGCAGGCTCTAGATCCAGCTGTGCCTGCAATGAACAAGGCATTCCTGGCACATTTTAGTTGTCTGATGTTATAGAATTCTTTCATTTAAAGCTATTTAACTCAGGTTTTCTGTTGCATGAAACCAAGAGTGCTGACTGATTAAATCTTCCAATTATATGATGTTTTTACTTTAAAAGGAGTGTTCAGTACCTCCACTCGAGAGAAGCAATAATGGTAGGATTGAAGGCACACAGCAGCCCAGGAGGAAGGCAGGAGTTTCTAAAATTATACTGCGTGACTGGTGACTACTCAGTCCCTAGATTCAGCTGGTTCTACAAGGAGAGTCATCAGGCTATCTGCTCCCTTCCTTCCTTTCTCCTGAAGGTGTCCTTCTTCACCTTTAAGACAGAGCACCCAAGCAGCTTTGGGTGGTTTCAATTAGGCCTACAGCTAAGAAATGGAAGGAAAATTTAAGGCCAGAACCATCGGAATGCGATGATGTGTACTTTCAAGAATTTTCCAGGAGGAGCTGACCTCATTCAGGACTTTGATGCTGGATTGAGTGCTCTGGTTCCACTCAAAACTGAAGAATGCTTGACCTCTGATCTGCTAAGGCCTCAGACAAGGGGCAGACAATTACATGCATGGAGAGAAAAATAGTTTTCTGGTCTCAAAGATAATTTTTAATTGTTCTGCAATCGATGATTTGAGTTTGGGTGTTTTGTTGTTGTTGTTGTTGTTGTCGACTTAAATAAGTGAAGGAACCCCCCCCACCCAGCCTTCAGGCTTTGCTAGTTAAGCAGAATCAGCTGACACCTGCAGAATAGTATCTGCATCTGTTGCTGCTTAGTTGGATTTCAGGCCATGTCCTTTCGTCTTACTAATCAGTTTTCCTGATTTCCGGGAGTAATAACTCTCTCTGGTCTCCATTAGCCGCACATGGCATTTCTCTTGTAAAGAACTTTCAGCTTATGTTCTTATATAAAGCAATGTTTGATGGACACCAGCATTGCTTATTGAGTAGTGTCTCTGACCCTGGGTCAAAGCAGAAAATGGGATTTTTGAGAAATGTCACAGAGGTCATGGTCATTGGGTCATCAAGATCAGCACGGTGAGCACAACCCAGGGCTCAGAGGGCTATGGCAGGCAGCAGGACACATCGTGGTGGTGAACTCCTGGGTCCTGACCGAAGTCAAGTACCCAGGAGAGAATGCAAGCTTGGCAGGTCACCGAATTTACCCAGAAGGCGAAGCTCGCATCCTCTCCTTGGCATTTGACTTCAGATAGAACCCAGGAGTTTACCACCACAGTTCAGACCTGGCGAAGGACTGAGTTTTTCTAGGTGAAAAAAAAATACAGTTATCAAAGTGATTTACACATTGCAGAACATTTCAATTTACAGATTTAACATCAGAGGCTTTAATGATTTGTAAATAACTCTGTGTGTTAATTGGGATGGCTTGTGGGCAGTTAACAAAAGATCCCCAAATCTCAGCAGCTTAAAACAAGAAACAGTTAATTCTCTCAAATGCCATGCTTCCCTTCGTGAAGGCAGAGTTGTTTGCACATTGTATTTGCTCAGGGTCCCAGCCTTCATCTTGACACATTTCTGGATGATCACCATGACAGGTGGAAGTGAAAGTAGTTTAATGAACACTGGCTCAAAAATGATACACACTGCTTCCCCTCACATGTCACAGGCAAAACCAGTCACAGGGCTGCACCAAACGTCAAGGTGGCAGGGAAGTGCAGTTCTACCAAAAAGCAGGAAGGAAGGCCTTACATGTTTAGCAAATAGCACTGACGGCCACCATACCCTATCACATGCAGCCATGCAGAGCTTGACTGAGTCATGAATTTGATTCTTGTGTAGCGACGCTGGGGGGTGCAACCAGACCTCTCACCTGGTTGGCCCCCAACTCAGTATTTGCAACCCAGAAAGGCCTGGACATATCTCTTATCCACGTTGTGTTTGAATAGATGAGAAATTGATTACAAATTCAGATTCTTAGTGAACAATGATCTCTGAGCAGAAATCCAACTTTCCATATTAGAAATGCAAAAGTCTAAAAAAAAATCAATGGTCTTAGCCAGAAAATGGTTCTTTTGAAAAAAACAAAACTGAAACATGAATCTAACCAAGATTAATGGAATGGATGCGACCGCATTATATGCTGAATGGAAACTTAGAAAACAGTTTATGAGATTGTTTCGGTGGGGACGCAGCCTGTGAAATAGCTGCATTGGAAAATGTGGAATGTAATGTAGGCCACAGAACTGTTCACAAAGATGAGAGTTCCCGGTGGTCCCTGGAACTGGAGTCCAACCACATGTGGAAAGAGTGTCTGCACGGTCAGAAGGCCTGGATGCCAAAGTCAAACATAGCTGGTAAATGCTCTTCTACTCCTGTGGTCTTTGAGTGTGTGTGTGTGTGTGTGTGTGTGTATGTGTGTGTGTGTACAGTTGTCCCACAGTATCCATGGGAAATTGGTTCCAGGCTCTACACCATTTTGTACCAGAGATTTGGGCACCCATGAATTTTGGTAAATGGTGTAGATTTTCCATGATACAAAATGGTGTAGATTTTCCATATAACCTACACACATCCTCTCATATACTTTAAATCATCTCTAGGTGACTTATATCTGATACAATGCAAATGTCACATAAATAGATGTTTTGCAGTGTTGTTTAAGGAATAATGTCAAGGAAAAATTCTATGCATGTTCAATACAGACACAATTCTTTTTTGAATATTTTTGATCCTTGGTTGAATCTGCAGATACGTAGAAATGACTACACACATACACACACACGTGTAATTTTAGAGTGTACTGTGAATATAAATCTCTAAAGGTTTGAAAATTTATTCTGAATTGTCAATAGTACCCAATTGATGAAAACAATATAAATAAAAAGTGACATGTGATAATCTTTCAAAATGAAAAGAATATTTATATTGAAAATGCATCTCTCCGACAGCTGAATGGTGAGCATCATGGAATTTTGCCCACTTGGGGCTTGGTTCCAGATCCCAAGGTTCTGAGTCATCTCTTTGTTTGATATCCTCAAGGCAGAGCATCATGGAAAGGTTTTGGATGGATGGGAAACTATGCTTTCTTTGGCAAAATGGGAGAAGGTGAATTGGGAAAAGGTGATGGGAAGAGACAACAGGCACGCTGACCACCCAGCAAGGCTGCTCTCTGCAGATCAGTTTAAGGGATGAGAATGGTTGGAAGCTTATGAGCCATCCTTGTCCCTCTGCCCCTTGGAAAGTGTTTGGGCCCCCAGGTGACCCTCCTCTGTCAGGCCATCTTTGCCCCACTCATGAAATTATTGTTCTGGTTTTTCTCTGTCTTTGCACAAATAGTAATAGAGCAAAGAAATAGAACCGAAATAATGTGAGTTGCATTTGGTCCTTTCAAAGTCAGTGTCTTATTTGTCAAATGCACGGGATGGGAGTTGATCTCTCTCTTCCCTGAGCTCCCACCTTGCTCCATGTTGCAGAGAAAGTCCAGTTTAATGTCAGGATGCTCTTACCTCTCCCTCCTCTTCTGTCTCCCTTCTCCCCAGGACCCCACATCTTCTCCTCTCCCCTTTTCTTTCCCCTCCATCTTTCTATTCAACTTCAGTTTGAGTCTAGCTTCTCTTCCTATCTTTTTTTCTCCCTAAACATTTCCACAGAATTAAATCTTGAAAGTGATTTGCATAAAACCATTACAAAGGGGCCAAGAGTGACATTTCTTTACGGGCCTGGGTCAATAGCTTTGACAAATGAGGCTGATATCAAGGAAAACAAATTGTTAGTGTTACACTGAAATTTTGCTGTGGGTATTAAATATTTGCATGAGGTAACCAAACACTCTAGGGTTTAGGCAGATGAATTCCTTTCCAAAACCACTAAAATGAAAAGCTAACTGCAAATGAGGTTTGAAATGGACCTGCCTGTCCTCGGAGATTTTGCAGTGACTAATGGATTAGTCCCCAAGTGGAACACAAACCTACTTTGCTTTCATAGAAGCAAAGAAGACTAATAAAAGCTGTGTCTCTGTGCAGCTCTGAATCAACCATGGCTCCGTCAACCTCTGTTTAATAGCCTCATGCTTCTCAGCTGAGCTTCTTAATTAAGTTGCAATAAGAGTTGGCCCTTAAGAAATCCCCAAACACCTGAGTTCTTGGTTTAATATTCTTGACAAGTACTGGTGCCAAGAAATGGCTTAGAAAGGCAACTTCAACCACCCCTCCTTGGAATCTCCATTAGTGCCCCACTAAGAAAACACATACATAAAGTAAAAAATAAAACCTTATGAAATGGTTTTGTTGTTATTTATCTGAAATATACATACCAAGGAGAAACTGAATGCTCTGCTGAGGCAGTTTTGAGATAAGTGTTCCATTCCTATCACAATGGCCCGTGATTGAATATAGAAAGTTGGGCTTACACTCTAATAGCAATCATCTCCGAATCTCAGTGGTAATCACACCAAGAATTTGTTTATTAACTTATGTGCTTATTTATGGCTGGTTTGTTTTTTCATGTGACGTCCTTTGAAGTTCCAGCTCACCCATGCAGGCAGCATACCTGTGTGGACTCAGCCATCCCAGAGACTTTCATCTCACTCTGTCAACATCACAGTGCAGGGTAGACAGCCTGGAGTTTGCACACCTGCCATGAAACACTGAGGTCTGGAGTAACACACAATGCCTCCTCCATCCAATTGTCTAGAAAGAGTCCCGCACACCACCCTTCCCAGTTTCACAAAACAAAGGGAAAATGATATCCTTTTGTTTCTAAAAGGGAGAGAACACTTATAAACAATAAAAGCTTCTCTGAAATCCTCTTCCAACCAAATTGCCATCTCCTGTATAAAAATCCCAGAGCCACCAACAGAGGATCAAAACTTTTTTTCAAAAGAAATCAACAGTATTTGGTTTATTCTTTTTTCTCTTAAGTAGGGCAGTGCCAGGATGGGAGTGAATGTCTGGGCCAATCTGTGATGACAGAGGCAGGTCTGGGGAACCTTGGAGGAAGCTGCCTCTCCCCTCAAGCATCTCTGCTACCATCTGGAGTGAGACCAAAGCCGCTGAACTAGCTGACCTGGGAATCTCGGTCTCAACTCTTCCAGCCAAGTGAGTTGGGTAACCGAACCTTTCATTCACACCGTCTTTCCTGTCTCCCCTATTAGAGGAGACCCACTTAACCAAGGCAGGCCTTCTCTTCACCCGCTGTGTTCTCTGATGTATCTCTGGAGCCAGGAACCTACCCAAGTAGGGGCTTCATAAACGTCTCTAAATGAATGAACTCCCTGAGCCTTGGTTTCCTCATCTGTCCCAGGTAGATGCTGTTAATAAGAGTTGTCTTCAGAAGTACATTTAAAAAGTATCTTTAAATGCTTTGCAAAATGTAAAGTCCTATACACAGGGTGAGCTGGTGTTCCTCTCATTCAGTACTGCAGTCTTGGGCAGACAGAATGACTGTGGCTAGAAGGCCAGCCTCTGTTTTCCCAGCTGGTTTCCTGCCCTGACATATGTGGATGGTCCAGAATCTTGCTTGGGAAACAGGGTGCCCAAACTCTTCCGTTTTCAGAGTCAATCTTTGATTCATGCTAAATCCAGCTCTTCTTCCCTGCTAATCAATCAGCAGACAGTTTGATTTTTTCCTGGGTTTCAAATCCTGGGCATTTTCAGCACTTCTTTTTCCTCTCTGCTCTGCCCAACAAGTCATGCACCCCCACTATTCATCCTGTTCCTGCTGGTCCCCATCAGGGTGGCACCAGTGACTGCCACTGTCCCAGTCCTCAGAGCCACCAAGCACCCCATACAAAGGGAAAGTTCCTTTTTGCCCCAACTTTTCCAGCAATAATCCCCAAATATCTTCTTACACAGGGAGGAATAGATCACACACACCCTCCAAACTTAACAAGATGGCTTGGGATGAAATTCGTAGACTGACCTCGCTACATCATTTATTCACTATTTGAACAAATGTGTACCCAGCAGGTATCAAGCTGCAGGCAGTATTTGTTCTAGGCGACGGCAAATCAGTGGCGGAAGAGACAGAAATCCCTGCGGGTCATGAAGTGGATGCTACAGTTGGTTGTACATTTCCTAGAGCTGCTGTAACAAATTACTCAAACAGCAGCTAGAACCTCTTTTATTTGTCTCTTGCAGTTCTCGAGGTCAGAAGCTCAAAAGGAGTCTTACGGGGCTAAAATCAAGGTGTTGCCAGGATTGTCCTCCTTTGCAGAGGCTGCAGGGGAAAATTCCTTTCCTTGCCTCTTCTGGCTTCTAGAGGGTGCCCGCATTTCCCAACTCCTCGCCCTTCCTCTGTCTTTAAGGATAGCAGTGGAAGGTTGAGTGCCCACTCCCCTCCCCTTCCCCCCACCCTTGCGTCATTGTCACCATGCCTCCATCTTTACATCCCTGACTCAGACTCTCCTGCCTCCCTCATTCACCTTTAAGGACCCCATGATGACATTGGCCCCACCTGGATAATCCAGGGACATCTCCCCATTCCCAAGGTCAGTGGATTAGCAACTTTAATCCCGCCTTGTCACTTGCCATGTAAGGTAACACAGTCACAGGTTCTGGAAATTAGGACGCGACCTCTTTGGGGAGCCATTATTCCACCATCCACACTACAACACCTTCCTTACACTTACTTAAATCTTCACCCTGTGACTAATCCCATCTGGGACAAATGAGGCAGGCAGGTTGGTATTTTATCACAAGTCACGTAGTTGGTAGGTGGCAGCGCCTGTCCCGGAAGCTGCATGCTCAGTTCTACTCTACATTGCCTTTGGCTAAAACAAAATAAAACTTGCCTCCCATCACCCCAGCCGCTGGAATTCCACTGGCTGTCTAAAACAAAGGAAGTGGAGTAGATTGGGGGAATGATCCATATTTGGAGACTGTTAAGGAGGGAAAACACCAATTTTGTTCTGTTCTGGTCTTATCCATAGCCCAGACATGGAAAGGTGCTTTTAATTCATCTATTTGTGTGTTTCCTCATGCGACAAATATTTGTGGAGCACTTACTGTGTGCCAAGTACTGATATGGCCGTCATGTGTCCAAACACATAAATTGACAGCAATTCCAGGGCATGGGTGCTCCGAGCGTGGTCTCTCCCATTTGACAGATGTGGAAACTGCGGCACAGAGAGATGCACTCACTGTGGAGCACTGTGGAGGCCACCTTGCTCTAGAGCTCATGCTTTCACCACCACACTCCACCACCGGTCCAATGTCACCTTCGCTGTGCAGACACCCCTGACCTTCCCAGGCAGAGTTCAGGACTCCCTCTAGGGACTCCCTTGGGTGCTCTCATTTTTCTCTTCGAGCTCTGGTCAAATGGTGCTATAATTTTTATCTGCACATGTATCTCCACTGCAGCCTGCAAGCTTCCTAAGAAGAGAGACAGGCTTTATATTCCCAAGGACTGGCAACAGGTTAGGGACTTCAGAAGTCTGTGAATGAATGGGTGATTTTATTGAAAGGATAGATTGTCGGACTTCAGTAATTCCTTGTTTGTTTTAGACAGAATCTAGCTCTTGTCACCCAGGCTGGACTGCCGTGGTGTGATCTTGGCTCACAGCAACCTCCACCTCCCAGATTCAAGTGATTCTCTTGTCTCAGTCTCCCGAGTAACTGGGATTATGGGCGCGTGCCACCACACCCAGCTAATATTTGTATTTTTAGTAGAGACAGGGTTTCACCTGTTAGCCAGGTTGGTCTTGAATTCCTGGCCTCAAGTGATCCGCCCACCTCATCCTCCCAAAGTGTTGGGGTTACAGGTGTGAGCCACCATGCCCAGCCTTCAGTAATTCCTTTTAGTGCCTTAGGCACTCCCTGACCCTTAGGCACGTTGCTGTGTGCTGCTGAGAGAGGGTGATACACGCAGACACAGGGAGAGTGGGAGAGAATCACAGAGATGAAGGGAGGCCGGAAGGCCCAAAGAAGCCCCAAAAGAGAGGACAGGGAAAGGAAGGAGGACAGAGGAGAAGGAGCCTCCAATGCAATTTAAGCCACCAGGGTGGGGAGGTGGTTTCAATAGCAAGCCACCTCTCCACCCCTCCCCACCTCCCTCCCGCCACTGGGCTTCATGTCATTCATTGCACAGGCAAAGCAAACTCCTACCCCAGGGCCTTTGCACAAGCTGTTTCTTCTGCCTGAAATGTTCTTCCCCTTGGTTTTGGCCTGGCTCTCTCTTTCTCACCATCTGTGTGTGTATTTGGGGCGTGAGGAGAAGGGAGCTCAGAGAAACCTTCCCCAATGCCTTTCAGAAAGAACTCATCATAATTCTACCACAATCACAGTTAATGTTTTTCTTTCAAAATAATTAGCCCCAGGTGGCAGTGTACTATTTGTTTACTTGTTTGTGTTGTCTACCTCATGGAGTATGGCGCCAGGCATGAGGGCTGGGCAGGCTCTTTTTAGGCTCTGCTTTAACCTTTGTGTCTAGCACAGAGGAGTTACTCAGTGAACATTTGTATTGGGTATTGTAGTGGATGAAGAAAGAAAAGAGGGAGGGAAGAATGAAAGTAAGAAGGAAGCTCCCAGCTGCTCTCCTTGCTAAACCCCATGGCAGAATCCTGTGTGCAGAGGCAAAGAGAAATTCTGCTCAGGAAGCAAGTGGGAAAGCTGTGCCCTCTGTGGACTCTCTGTGCCATAACGGTCAAGGTCTGAACACCAGCTGCTCTGGTCAGGAGGATGCTCTTCTAAAAGGAATGTCTCCTTCCTGAAACAGGCAGGGGCCTAGAACAGGCTATTTGAGGCCTCCTCTATGCCTTATTGTGGCAGAGAGGGCTCAGAACATTCCTCAAGCAACAAGAGAGAACAGAGAAATACAGGTCCAATGCAGACCTCCACGTCGGTATTATCTCAGAGGAAGGAGCAAGGTCATTCCTTCGAGGGAAGAAAGAGCCCTTTTCTTTGCTTTTATTTGTTCTGAGGCCTGGGACAGCAGCTGCACTTTTTCCCTGGCAAGCTGGAGAAAGGGAAAATATTGGCTGGGTGTGGTGGCTCATGCCTGTAATCCCAGCACTTTGAGAGGCCAAGGCAGGTGGATCATGAGGTCAGGAGATCGAGATCATTCTGGTCAATATGGTGAAACCCGTCTCTACTAAAAATACAAAACTTAGCTGGGCGTGGTGGTGCACATCTGTAGTCCCAGCTACTCTTCAGGAGAATCACTTGAACCTGGGAGGCAGAGGTTGCAGTGAGCCAAGATGGCATCACTGCACGCCAGCCTGGGGATAGGGTGATACTCCGCCTCAAAAAATAAAAAATTATTGATGAACTATTTTGGAGCAAACACTGTTCTTGATCCCTGTGGTGCAGAAAGAGAGTAATAGGGTCCTTAAGGGTGGGGACTCTGAACTAAACTGCCTAGGACCAAATTCAGACTCTTTTACTCACTCACTTTGGGACTAGCGACAATAATTCCTGACCGAAAGGTTATTGTCAGGTTTAAAAGAGTTAATGTATACAAGGCATTCACAACATGCCTGGCACAGAACAGTTGCTCTAGAAGCCTTTGATCATAAGAGATTATTTTCTTTAACATGAACAATGGAGAAAAATTACACTTTAAGAAAACATAGCTCAATATTTTACTTTAAAAAAATACTAGAAGGCTTAAAAGAATAGAGTAATGAACACTGGTATAACCTTTTAGAAAGTTTTACAACCAAAATTCTTTAAAGATAAAAAGAAGTTTTAATTATTAATCATTAATCATTGAGAACAAACAGGTATCTGGAATGTCTTAATTTATTAGGTGCTATGGTTTAGATATTTGTCCTCTCCAAACCTTCTGTGGAAATTTGATCCCCAGTGTTGAACGTGGGGCCTAATGGGAGGTGCTTAGGTCATGGCGTGAGTCACTCTCCCTGGGGAGAAGGGTAAGTTCTCCCTCTATTTGTTTCCCATGTAGCTGGCTGCTAAAAAAAGTCTGACACTCCCCTTCCCCTTGCTTCCACTCTCACTGGGGGTCTCTGCACACACAAGTTCCCCCTCACTTGCCCCCGTGAGTGGAAGCTGCCTGAGGCCCTCATTAGATACCCAGTCTTGAACTTTTCCAGACAGCAGAATTGTGAGCCACATAAATGTTTTATTTGCTGTTGTTGTTAATAAATTACCCGGCCTCAGGTTTTCCTTTACAGCAACATAAAATGGACTAAGACATTAGGGACACGGGCTAAGGATGAATTCTACTGCCATTATAACACCTTAGGTTCCTTTTTATGAAGTGCCATTTTAATTACACATAGGACACATGAATACATTTCCCTTTATTAAAAATAATGAAAACATTTGCCTGAGGCTCAGGTCCTCTTTGGCATCTGGTGTTATTCTGTAGTAATATAAAAAACATAAAAGGGAAAATCCCTACTTTCAGTAGCTTCAAGAAACAAGGTTTATTTATTGTTCAAATCCACACCCCTCTCAGCATAGTGGGAATCTCTACTCCACAACACTTTCACTCATACGCCTGTGAGGCAGCTGCTCCACTATCTAGAATGCACCAGTAAGGCAAGAATGCAAAACATTTACAGTACTAGATGATAATGGTATCGTTCCCAGGCAACAGACGCACTTGCCATCACATTCCATTGGCTAGAAGAGATCACATGACCACCTCCAACTTCAGAAGGTGAAAAAACATCAGTCTTACCATGCATCCATCACTTCCCAGCTGTGTGATTTTGGGAAAGTCACTGAATCTCTTTGTGCCTCAGTTTCCTCACTTGTAAATCAAGAAGAGAAATGTAGAACTTATTTCAGAGGATTGATAAAAGAAGTAAATGGTGTTAAAAATGTAAAGGGCTTAGAAAGGTGCTCAATAAATTTTAGCTATGATGATGAGCAGGATGGTGATACTTTACATTCATAAATCTTTGTGTACGTTTAACAGTGATATCATACTGTGGTTCTGGCCTACAATCTATACATGGCTGAATCTTCAATACTAGTAGAAAGAATATTCTTTCACTGTATTCTCTAATTTTAGGGTGAATGTGTATATATACACACATACAAATTTATATACATATGGACATTTTCAATGTACAGATTGTCCCCAACTCATACCAGTTTGACTTACAACTTTTCAACTTTATGATAGTCTGAAAGTGATGTGCATTTGGGAGAAACTGCATTTTGAGTAGCCATACAACCATTCTGTTTTTCACTTCAATAAATGCAATAAATTACATGAGATATTCAACACTTTTTAGTAAAATAGGCTTTGTGTTAGCTGATTTTGCCCAACTATAGGCAAATGTAAGTGTTCTCAGCATATCTAACATAGGCTAGGCTAAGCTATGATGTTTGGTAGGTTAGGTGTATCAGATACATTTTTAACTTAATGATATTTTCAACTTATGATGGATGTAACCTTATCAGGATGTAACCTCACTGAAAATTGAAGAGCATCTGTAATAGAATATATACATATACATGCAAACTGCTTATTTCCTTCTGTTTCCATGAAAACTGACTGGCATACAATTTTACTGCAGTTAGCTCAAGTCCACAGGCACAATTTACAGAGCAAACAATAGGTTCAATTTTGGCATTTCCCGATGTGGGCAAGGTCACAGGGCTGTTCTTGGCAGGCAGTTCTCATCCACGTGCTCACTGGCCCTCGCAGGCTGATGTCAGAGATGACACATGGGTCAGGGAGCTCAGATGCTTGAATAGTGACACAGCTGGAACCCCACGTAGAACACGGGAGAGGAAAGCAGAGTGAGTTGAGGTCAGTAAAGGGCATGTGTAACATTCCCAGGATTCAGAACTGAAGAGTGGAGAAAGGGAGGGATGTGGGCAGAAGCTAAGATCTGGTAGCAGAGGCTCTGAGAGGAGTCTGCATTTATGCTGGTGGGGGCAGAGGTCAGGACTACTGAGACCCAGGCACCCAAATGTCAAAAGGGTCAAAGGGCACAAGGACTTCAGGTTGACTCTGGACGATGACATGCCAGGATGGACGTGGGGTGGACAGGTACCTTGTGCCTGCCCCGTGGTATGGTTTGGCTGTTTTTCCCCTTCAAATCTCATGGTGAAATGCGACCTCCATTGTTGGAGGTGGGGCCAGGAGGGAGGTGACTGGATCATGGGGGTGGATACCTTGCAAATGGCTGAGCACTATCCCCTTGGTAATGAGCACGTTCTTGGTCTGAGAATTGATTGGTTAAAAGAAGGTGGCACATTCCGCCCACCCTTGCTCTCTCTCTCACCATGTAATCCTCCAGCTCCCTTTCCCCTACCCCCGTGATTGGAAGCTTCCTGAGGCCTCACTAGAAGCAGATGCTGACACCACACTTTCTGTACAGCCTGCAGCATCACGAGTGAATTAAACTTCTTTTCCTTAAAAATTACCCAGCTTCAGGTATTTATTTACAACAATGCAAAAATGGACTAAGGCACCCAGCATTCACCCCCATGCTTCTGGAGCCATACTCTGAGCTTGCTCTAGAAGATACAGCTTTGCGGTCTCTGTTCTGCACCAGGGTGATCATGTGACTCGGGCTTGGCCAATGAGGAGTCACAGGCCTCTGCCCCCAATGATTGGCTGACAAATGGCACATGACCCAGTCAGAGCCAATCAGACCTCATCCTGGACTTTTTCTGGGGGACAAGGTGGGAGGTGTAACACGGAGGCTTCTGAGCCACCAGGGGATGGCATCTCAGTGCAATTTCAGTCCAATAATGTCATTCTGAGACAGAAACCCGATAACAAGGTTTTACCCTCTTGAACTGGATGTGCCCAAGGTCAGCTCTATAACTGGCTTTTCCTTGGGAGGAGGCAATAGATTCTTTTCCTTATCTTGAGCCAGTTGGACTTGGGTTTCTTGTCACCTGCAACCAGATGTATCCCTGTAGCTGGAATGTGCCTCTTTGACGACTGATGTTCATTGTCTTAAGGTGGAGAAGTGGACTGGCCACCCTGAAAATACACCTGCAGACTTTCTTGGTCCCTCTAGAAAAAGTTATGTTAGATTCTCAAAAGTTGCAGTTTATGTCTATGCTCTCCAAGAAACCCAGTGTTAATTCATCCTTGAAGGGTACATGTCTTTGGAAGAGCTTTCCCTGGTCTCTAATGTCAATTTTGCTTTTGATAATTTGTCTCTGCATTATTATTATTATTATTATTATTTTGAGACGGAGTTTCGCTCCTGTTACCCAGGCTGGAGTGCAATGGCACGATCTCGGCTCACCGCAACCTCCGTCTCCTGAGTTCAGGCAATTCTCCTGCTTCAGCCTCCCGAGTAGCTGGGATTACAGGCACGCGCCACGACGCCCAGCCAATTTTCTGTATTTTTAGTAGAGATGGGGTTTCACCATGTTGACCAGGATGGTCTCGATCTCTCGACCTCGTGATCCACCCATCTCGGCCTCCCAAAGTGCTGGGATTACAGGCTTGAGTTGTCTCTGCATTATTAATGTCCAATGCAGTTTCATGCCCATCCAGCCCACCCAGAAATCACCATAGTAGCCAATCATTGATTGACTTGCTTTCTTTTTTAAATAAGTCTTAGTTGAACCCCTAAAGTGTGTTTACTTTGAATGCATTATGATTGTGCTTATCAAATTAGAACTGTTTTACCCTCCCTTAAATTACCTTGAAAACAAAATCAATAGTTTATTTAATCAAAATCAAGAAAAGAAAAGAAAAAATACCCTGAGGGATCTGTGTAATAAGTCTTGCTTGGAAAGAAACAATGTGGATAAACATGGAGAAAGCATTTCAGTGTAAAGCAGGGTGTATGGGTAGCTTGGAGGAATAAACGGGCACCAAATTTAATATTGCTCATTTCTGTGCACCTTCTTATAAGTAGCTCAGCAGGCCTTTGTCAAGCACGGGTTGCTTTCTGAGCAAGCAGTAGAAATAAACAATCGTATGACATTTTAAATAGTGACAGCAACTGGATTTAATGCAGGTATTTATACTATTCTTTAAGTAAACATTTGAGACCCTTACAAAATTGAGCTGCTCATTGGTGTCTCCAACTTGGGCTATAGGGACAAAATTTGCTGTAATTCAGATACCACCAGTTAGGTTCCTGTGTGTGTTTTAAATTTGCATTTCCTCTGGTTTTTCTGCCCCCAGGTTATAGCTCCTCAGTTCTGAGCAGAAATGACAATTCCCCATGGAGTGACAGATGTGACCCAATATCCTCTGTGACCTGAGATTTCCCATCAGTTAATCTCCTGCTGGCACTTGGAAAATATCTGATTGTAATCAGGAGGCACATTCTTCAAGAAGGACTGATGAGCGTCTCCTGGGGGATGGATACTTAGATGAAATCTGAACGCAAGAGGAAATCAGAGGGTTGACTCTTTTGCCAGCTTCCAAATCTCTCTCTTCCTAGTCTCCACATTCTGGTCCTAGAGGTCATAGAATTCTAGAATTAGAAGAGACTGAGAGATTCTGGCACTTTGGGAGGCCAAGGCGGGATCACTTGAGCCCAGGAGTTTGAGACCTGCCTGAGCAATGTGACAAGGTCTCATCTCTACAAAAATTTTTTTAAAAAATTAAAAATTAGCTGAGTGTGGTGGCACACACCTGTGGTCTCAGCTATTCAGGAGGCTGAGATGGGAGGATCACTTGAGCCTGGGTGTTTGAGGCTGCAGTGAGCCATGATTGCACCATTACACCCCAGCCTGGGCAACAGAGCAAGACCTTGTCTCAAAAGAGAGATAGGAGAGGATGAGAGATCTGAAGCTCAGCTCCTCATTTATCAAACCATTCACATATGTATTCCATCAAGCATCTCCTAGGTGCTTTCCCTAGGCCTGGCCTTGACCTGGGCTCTAGGCACATAGTAGTAAACAGAGTAGATATAGTCTCTATGCAACCTAGTTAAAAGACAGAAAAACAAACAAAAATGACCAGCAAACACACAAGCAAGATAGTTTCAGGTGGTGATATGTGCCACAGAAAGTAAACACTTCCCGTTACTTCCTGTTGTCCAGGTTCTGAAGTTTCTGTGATTCTCAGGGCTCCTAAAACCCAGTTTACCAGATGGGCCTCATTTAGACCTTACACATAGCTCTGCAATCTGGCTCTTTTTTTTGGCTTAAGTTAACTAGAGATCATTTCACCTGTTTATAAGCAGAGTCTCTGATATATACGGTAATGGAGAGTGCTTGAGACATAACCAGAAGTTCTTTGTCTTATAGTAAGACCGTCCTCAGAAGAACTGGAAATAAATTTAAATCAGAACACGGAGTGACATAGGATAAGGCTTTTCTTTTTTATAGGAGACCCTTGGGATGGCTTTGACCATCCTGCATATGACCGAACTCCCTGTATTTGGGGCAATTTCCCATCTTATGGATTTTCTCATTTCCAAAATGGAAGCCAGAAACTTGCTTTCTTAACTTCCCCAGCAGGGAGAGTGAAGTCATGTGACCAGACTTGGCCAATCAGCACCCACATAAGATAGCCATCAAGGAGTATTGAAGTCAAGAAGCCTTTGTAAGGAACAAGGGCACCACGGCTTCTTATTTCCAGAGGCAGTCATGACTGAAGTGCTGGAATCCAGTGCTCAAGGTCCACACAGCAGGCTGTCGTGTCTCCAGGGTGGGTTCAATGGTGTCATTCAGATATTATTCCCAACTGCACAGACTTGAAGAAGGCTGATTTGCTGTCTCCCCTGGAGAGTCTGTGACCTTCCCAATGCCATTTCCTAAATTCCTTTCCTGCTTAAATAGCTAGAGTGGACCCTCATGACAGAGGACCCTAAGACACATTCTCATTCCTTCCTCATCTAAACAGCTGGTGGGCCATGCGTAGCCACCACTTAGGTGTCTGATGCAGAGGAGCCTTTCCTTATCACCTCCCTGCAGCAACAGACAGACTGAGCAGAAAAAAACAGTCATTTTTGCTTGAAAATATGAGAATTGGATTATAAATCAATGAAGAGTCCATCTGTGAACATGTTCTCACTGATTCTAAATGTTACTAGTTGGAAGAAAACAAGTCCCTGTATAATACTTGATATTAGTAACAATCGAGACAGGGTTTTCCTGAGGGATGTGGAGGAGGGCTGCTCACAAAGGACTGTCCTGGTCCCTGAAACCCACAGAAGTGAGACCAGAGGAGTAGGGGTAGGGAGCAATGTCTGGGCAAAGTGAACAGAATGCATTGGCTGCTCTGGTGGACTGTACTGATTGTCCCTGAAAATCTTTTGGCTGGGCACTGTGGGTCACACCTATAGTCCTAGCACTTTGGGGAGCCAAGGCAGAAAGATTGCTTGAGATAGGGAGTTTGAGAATAGCCTGGGCAACATGGGGAGATGCTATCTCTCCAAAAAATAAAATTAGCCAGACATGGTAGTGTGCACCTACAGTCCCTGCTAATCAGGAGGCTGAGGTTGGAGGATTGCTTGAGCCTGGGAGGTTGAGGCTGCAGTGAGTTGTGTTCATACCACTGCACTACAGCCTGGGTGACAGAGCAAGACTCTGTCTCAAAAAAAAATCCATTATCTATTTATCTTTTTTCTATATTCATAGAATCCTAGACCTTTATCTAGCCAGTGAGGACACATTTTAGCTGTCCTTGTAGGCATTTGTGGCCAGATTGCCAACATCTAGTTAGTGGACTATAAGCCAAAGTGCTGTATTCAAATTCTAAGTATTTTAAAGAGAGAGAGCATCCTGTCCCTCCATCTGCTGGCTGGCCCATGGACTCAGGTGACAGATCTGGAGCAGGCACCTTGAGCTATGAGTGAGAAGTCTCATGCAGAGCATTGTAGAGCAAGCTAGAAGGGGCCTGGTCCTTGACATCACAGGAGCCACTGTACCAGCTCTGGACAGTCCACATTTATAGGACACAGAAATATATTTCTATCCTGTTTAAGGTATTAATATAATACTGCCATTTTTTTCCTATTTGGAAACTCAGCAGAATGTAATCTCAGTGAACACGGAGATCATTTTGCACAGCACTGAGTTAGAACCTTTGAGCAGAGGAAGATAGAATTGAGGTTAATGTATAGTTGGACTGAAAAGTCTGATTAGAAAGATGTGGGTGCTGATTGGCCAAAGCTCCATGGACTGGGGACTGAGTGATGTGAAAAAGGGTTTTGAATGGGGGCAGGCACTCAGGGACTGTCTGGGGCAGACTGGCCTTGGGAGCTGGGCCCTGATATTGGAGAATGAGGGAAAGAAAAGCAAAGAGAAAAAGGCTTATCTTCCAAGGCTCAGAAAGACAAGTTGCCCTCCTTCCCAAGATAGAAGGAAAGAATTTAAGCACATTAGAGTGCCATCCACAAAGAAATAAGTATGGATGAGGACTCTCCAACATTAACATCTATCAATAAAGCTGTCTCGCAAAGTGCCCAGCACACAGTCTGTACTCAACAATTATTTGCCTTACTGTTAGCAGAAAGGGATCTTAATCCAGACCCCAAGAGAGGGTTCTTGGATCTCACGCAAGAAAGAATTTGGGGTGAGTCCACAGAGTAGAGTGAAAGCAAGTTTATTAAGAAAGCTAAGGAATGAAAGAGTGGCTGTACCAGAGACAGAGCACGACATTCCTTAAAGTAAGAGGTGGGACAGGCCCAACTTAGGTGCAAGGCTTGTTTAGATATAAGATAACAAATGTTGTGGCGAAGATGCTCTCTACTACAGGGCTTGTGGTAAAGGACTGCAGATCCTTGCGTAACTATGTCCTTCCCAAGAGTCTATATTGCTGTTTTTAAAAAAAAGACTTATTCTTAAAGTAGGAATGCTTTTATTCTTGAGATATGTGGACATCAAAACATTTCCTGCGTCTGTTAAGTTCTGGGTCTGTTTCTGTTCCCTTCACAGTAAACATCCTGTGACTTATTTTACCCAGGCCCTATTCAAGATGGAGTTGCTCTGGCTCACACACCTGTGACCACAAAAGAAAGACTGGATGACTGTGTGAGTGATCAACCAACCAAACAAAAGAGAGGCAAGTAATATCGTGTGGTGACTGAAGTATTGGTGCTTAATTGGAGGACTGAGGATTGAATGTTGAAATTCTACCTCTACCATTCAGCAGCTGGTGAGCAAGGCAACACATTTCCTCATCTATAAACTGGTGATGATAGTGATCATGGCAGAGACTCTCCCTTTAAGGATTACGTTGAATGAGATACCGATGTAGACATTGATATATACTGCTTGTCCAGTCCCTGGAAAGTAGTAGTATTCAATCAGTATTGAATCATAACATTGTTATTGTTGTTTTGGTTGCAAAGGAGAGCCTCTTAGGACTGTGTGAATTTCATCCTTCTAAAGGTCCTGTCAGCTTTCTCCCCACATATTCAAATCCACCTCTGTCCCCGCCCAGCCCTGGATCTCCAGGTGGCTCTAGGAGGGCTATTCTGACCACCCAGCAATCTTCTCTTCTAACAGCAATTTACTGCCTTGTCATCAGGCACTAGATGAGGGCTATCATGGACATTTTCTAGACTCTTACCTTATTTCATCCCCTGACTTCCCAGCCACATGAACAGCAGGTGAAGCCCATGTAAATATCTGCCCCTACTAGGTTTTCCAGACTCATCCCTTCTGTTTTTCTCCCACATTTAAAAATCCATGTAGGTCCTCACATTTTTAACACCATATTTTTTAATCATAAGTTTAAGTCATTGTATCAGAAATATTGAATATTTGTGTTCTAAAAAAAGCCTGTTACATCACTTTTAACGTGTGTCTAGTGGAAGCTCAATACCGTAGTGATAGATACTTACCACCACTGATTGGTTTTTAAAATGCAGGAAAAGCTCAGCCCTAATTGTTGGAAAGTTTTCCTTTTTCTCCTTGAACTTCTACTCCTGTAGCCAACTTTGATAGGAGTGCATCTTACTTTTATGCTTAGAAGTCTTGTATTGATCATCATGGCAAGAAAAACATGTATAAATTAAAAGCTGATAATTTACAGAGTTCTGTTCATGTGAAGCTTTAAATATTAAGCATGTGATTCTGAATTTAGTTATCATTAATGATCGTGAGTAGTGCACAATTGATCAGAGCAATGTAACAGCTGCAGGGCTGTTTTCTCAATTAATTCATGTATTCATATTGCTTACTGTTATAAAGAGACAGGTTTCAACCTCGATGTTATCCCCCTTTTTTTAAAAAAAATTGTTTTTGTTGCTGTAAGAAGGGTGAAACTTGTTCACATAAATAAACAGGTGGAAATTAAAGAGCTTCTGTTATATGTTATGCAGTCGTTTGAATGCCTCTTATCAGAACGAGCTCCCTTGCTTTCTGGCTTGTGGTTGTGTGTCAGAAGCATGTGAACCAGAGCAACTCCATCCTGAATAGGGGCTGGGTAAAATAAGGCTAAGAACTACTGCGCTGCCTTCCCAGAGGTTTAGGCATTCTAAGTCACAGGATGAGAGAGGAGGTTGGCACAAGGTACAGGTCATAAAGACCTTGCTGATAAAACAAGTTGCAGTAAGGAAGCCAAAAGCCACCAAAACCAAGATGGCCATGAGAGTGACCTCTGGTCATCCTCACTGCTACACTCCCAGCAGCGCAAGGACAGTTTACGAATGCCATGGAAACGTCAGGAAGTTACTCTATATGGCCTAAAAAGGGGACACATGAATAATCCACCCCACGTTTAGCATATCATCAGAAATAACCATAAAAATGGGCAACCAGCCACCCTCAGGGTTACTTGTCTGTGAAGTAGCCATTCTTTTATTCCCTTGCTTTCCTAATAAACTTGCTTTCATTTTATTCCATGGACTCACCCTGTATTCCTTCTGGCACGAGATCCAAGAACCCCCTCTTGGGGTCTGGATCGGGACCCCTTTCCTGTTGCAGCTCGCTTTTGCCAGGGCATGGGGACAACAAGCAGAGATGGTAGGCTGAGAGATGAGTGAGGTTAGGGGTTCTTTATCCCAGCGGGTCCTGCTGTGGGGTAGACCAGGCTACCTGCCTCCACTGCAAGCGGTCACAGCTCCTGTCTGGCAGCCCCTTCCTAGAGTCTCCTTTTGTCTGCAGATTCCAGAAGGCTCTTTACCCTCACCCTGCCCAGGGCCCCACTGTTACTAGCCAGGGCCTGGCACTATTCTTTGCTGTTTTCCTTCATCCTGATCACAAGTTTTAAATAATACCTTTATGAAACTTTCCTCCAAGCAGCCAAAGTAAGTATGCTCTCTGTCTCCTGCCAGAACATTGACTGATCAATCTTTGTTTAATAAAGTGGGAGAAGAGTGTTGCTAAAAGAGGGTGTGGAAATGAAGGGCCCACAGGGTACCCATGTCAGTTGAGAATCTGAAAACTGATTCTCTTAAAATGGCCTTTTGCATGTGAACCCTTAGAAAGTCATTGTGTACAGGGTCTCAGTACTGCTATTTGACCACTCTTCTGTCTTCCATCCCACGAGTGCAAGAGCAATATTGGAAACCTAAAATTTATTGAAAACAGCCAGTGTTTCACCATCGAGGCTAAAGGATGCTGCGGAATCCCATATAGATAGCTATGGTGAGGCTCCTCATGGCCCTCATGGGAGAGGAAGCAGATTTCCTCCGGGAGCTAATGTTTGGGAGAGGATTGACCAGAAGAGGCTAAGACCCCAGGGTTGCCTGCTTAAGTCTAGCACTTGTCACCATTGCAGTGCAGCCTGTCTTGTTTTCTTATCCACCAAGTTTTCTGCAGCACTCAGAAATTCCAGGCAACCCATTGAGAGTTCTTGATTGCAGCAGTGGGCAATGGATCTACAATAACACGTAAAAAGATAGGGGTCCCCAGGTGACGACAGTAGCTGCAGCTTCAAGTTGAAATTGGAGTGAAAATGTGTGCTGCATCCATTTGCTGGCAGGAGGGCAGGGGTGGGTAGTGGGAAAGGGGGATGGGAGTAGTGATCTCCTGCTTCCCATCCCTGAATTGGGCTAGAAACCCCCCGGCTCATTTGCTCAATATGTCATCACATTGAGACTGGAGGCTTCTGGCAATGGCTGTGGATGTGTTTGCATTAACTGCCAGCAGGGCCTTTGCCTCAGAGCAATCCAGATGCAGGAATCTCTCTCTCTCTCTCTTTCTCTCTCTAATAATCTCAGCCGTCTCTGTTCAGACAGCCTCTTAGATCATAAACAGTCCTGCATTAAACTTCAGTTTCTTGAATCACCGTTTGTGCTCATGAATTTAGTGATAGTTTGAATTATTGTTCAGCAAATAATGAGCCTTCCTGGCCCATTGATGTGGGTTTGGCTGTGTGACTTGCTTTGACCAAGGATGGTCACAGTGTCAGAGGAAGTGACAAGACTAAAGTCATTAAATGTGCTCATGAAGTTTGCTTGCTCTTGTCCCCAGGGATCCTCCATGAGGAGTGTGTCCAGACAGGAGCTGCTCTCCTTTTAGACTGTGCCCAAGATAAACACATATGGAACAGATCTGATCCCAACCCACAGCCTGCGGCCATGCCTGGCAGAGCCCAGCCTGGATCAGCCAAGTCACGCTTGACCTGTGGACCTGAATGTAAGAATTAGTATCTGCTATAACCACTGAGTTGGTTTGTGACAACTGACAAATTACTGAGCTTTCAAATTGTGCTTCACAGAACCCAAGGACAGTAGTTAAAAACAAATTTCTCCTCTCAGACCCAGAGTGCATTCATTCATGTATTTATTTATTAATTCACTTATTTATTCAATACATAGTTTTTGAGCCCCTCAGTGTTAGGCATTGTTATAGGTGCTGGGGAGATGAAATTTAATGAGGCAGCCATTTGTGCCTTCTGCCTTCATGATATGACCATTTTGGTAGAGGAGACCATAAACAGACTAGTAAATAAATACATAAACAAACAAATGCTTAGGTTCAATGTATGCTGTGATTGAAATGAGACAAAAGGTGAATTGAAGTGGGGAGAGGAGTGGCTACTTCAAACTGGGGATCAAGGAGGGCTTCTCTGAGGAGGGACATTTAAGCTGACACTGTAGAAAGAGACAGCCAAAGAATTTGCTCCAAGAGAGTATTTCAGGAAGTGGGTATAACCAGTGCAAAGACCCCAAAGCAATGAAGTAAGTATCTGGTTCAGTCAAGGAACAGAAAGGAGACCAATTAGGCTAGGACAGAAGAGGAGGAGAGGGGTCTTCTAGTGTGTCTGGGTGCTCCTACAGAGGTACAGGGCCTCGTGGGAGGAAGGATTTAACAAAATAAGCAAAGGAACATAGGCAAAAGGTTTAAACCAGGGAGTGATTCCCCTTCAGATCACTCAGTTGTGATCAGATCTTTAAAAAACATGCACTCAGAAATAGTGACCCAATATGACTGTGATTCTGCACTGCTGCAAAGCAAGGAGGCACACCCTCTTGAGGGTGGTCTTCTGTTATACATCTCTGTTGTAGGGGTCCTAAGCAGTACCCAGCAACAGGAACAGAAGAATGAGGGCCCACCCAGGGAGGTTCTGCTTCAGTTCCTTTATACCTGGGCCTTTGCTAAAGTTTTATTTGAAGAGAGAGTGCTGTATTAAATAAATGAATAAGATAAAATAATGGAAAATAAAAATAACAACAAAATGTGAATTTGCATCTGGCCCAAGCCAAGACTCAGATCTGGGAAACATGTTCAGAAAGGTGGGGGCCTGGTCCAGAGTCACTCAGCACATTAATGCCAGGCTTCTTCTCAGACTTACACAGCAGTAACCATTTAAAGTGACTTCACAGTGTCCTGATGGGGTAGTTAATACACTGTCCCTGAGCAGTATCTCACAGTAGTGCCATTTCCAGAGTGACATCACAGTCAGTGCCCTTGTGGGGTAGTTAATACACTGTCCCTGAATGAACATTATCTCCCTGCAGGTCTGGAAACTGGTATATAGATGCAGCACTGCATCTCCTGTTTATACACACAAGAGAAGCAGTAAGCGGAGGAGGGAGAGGATCAGACAGGGATAGGAATTTGACATTTGCTGGGTGCAGTGGCTCATGCCTCTAATCCCAGCATTTTGGGAGGCCAAGGCAGATGGATCACCTGAAGTCAGGAGTTGGAGACCAGCCTGGCCAACATGGTGAAACCTGTCTCTACTAAAAATACAAGAATTAGCCAGGTGTGGTGATGCATGCCTGTAATCCCAGCTATTTGGGAAGCCGAGGCAGGAGAATTGCTTGAACATGGGATGCAGAAGTTGCAGTGAGCTGAGATCGCGACACTGCACTCCAGTGTGGGTGATAGAGCACGACTCCCTCTCAAAAAAAAGAAAAAAGAAATCTGACATTTTTTTCCTCCCCCTGTATCTAAGGGTTATTCTTGTTTATTTGTTATTTTTGTTTTAGGCTTTTGACCACCTGAAGCTGCATTTTTTGTCTTTGTCTCTAGCTGATAAGAGAAAAGGAGGTGAGGGAAGTGACCCAGCACCTCTAGGCAACAGCCCCTCCCCTGCAGCTGATTGTGTTCCCAGCATAATCAGTCTCTTCCCTACTCCTGGCTTTCTTTTTTTTCTGTTAAATCTTTTTAGAATGGCTTGTCTCTCTAAGTGGTTAAAATCCTTCTCTTTCCCATTTTTCTCCCTTTTTATGTCTCCTGTCTCTCCCCAAACATTTTTTCTCCTTTGGAAGTTTGCCTGATAAGTTTCTGGTAGTCCTGAGGGACCTCTGTTATGAGCAGCAACCTCCCTCTCTAGGGTGTCCTAATCAACCTCAGAGGGTCTGGGGTTCACATTCAAGAGAACAATGATGTCACATCCGGATTTTGTGGCAATTTACTCTTAAGAAGGAGGCTGTTAGCATGTTGATAGGCAGCAGCACTCAGGAGTGCCCAGACACACTGGTCAGGAGATTTACAGTCTTGTATGAGCTGAGGAATGTCCTCAGATGTCTTAAGGGGAGTGCAACAAAATGCTCCTTTTCTTTTTCCATTGAATGTTTAGCCGCTGGTCTCCATGGATGGCATCTTTTATATCCTACTAAGTTAGGAGATGAATTGCATCAGCAGCAAGGCAAGCAACAACAAAGAGATTTGCCCTTGAAACTTTTTGGATGCCATGACTTCCATGAGGTGAGTACTCTGTGTTGCATCCCTATGGCATACCAGAAGAGACTGCAACTGGATTTTTGCCAGGACTGCCCTCTCAAAGGGCTGGTTAGTGCAATAATTCACTTACCCAGAGAAAACAACTTAATCAGGCTCAATAAACCTTATACTGACTTTGGCATTGATGGGCATGTGGATCAGATCCAGTACAGTCCTTCTGGAAGAATCCTCTCCCTGTTCCCTTGAGAGGAGCCTTGCATGCTGGTCAGTCAATGCAGTCCTCCCTTCCGGAGTCCCTGGGTATCAAACAGATCCAGGGGATCTGGTTAATATCCAAGATGGTGGCTGATCCTTCCTAAAAACTAAACTATACAAAGTGAGGTGTACCATAGAGGCATGTGCCTTTCAGGTCCTCTTACAATTTAGGGCAGAGCATTGTGGCAGCACAGGGTAGACGTAGCATAGAGTGGGGGCGCTAAAGTGCAGGTGTGTCCACAGCCAGGGTGCTTCCCCAGGTGGCACTCAATGTCGGTGAAGCCAGTTAGTAAGCAAGAGCAGTCCAGGAGCATGTGGGTCCATTGAAACTTGAGTTACAACCTTGTATGAGCTGAGGAATGTCCTGAGATGTCTTAAGGGGAGTGGAACAAACCAAACTGCTCCTTCTTTCCTTTTTTCCATTAAATGTTTAGCTGCCGGTCTCCATGGATGGGACCTTTTATATATTACCAAGTTAGGAGACAAATTGCAACAGCCAACTCATGATGCCAGCTGTCCCGATTGTATCCAATGGATTTCACTTTATGGAAGTGACTGAGTGATGGCAGGGAGAAGCAGGTACCATCAAAAGAATACTCTACTTACATTTCCCAAGAGAAGGGAGCACACCAGGCCACATAGGACCACACAAGGGAACACCAAATTTGGTCAGGAGGCAGTGGCAGAAGCCGCAGAAAAGCCTAGGCCGGAGCCTTTATTGTGTTTCTCATGGGGAAAGCAGGACAGAGCCGGGGGAACAGCTTGAGATTGGCTGATGTTAATAATGTTGCAGGCTCTGGGCTACAGGGGAGGGTGAGGTCTTAGTTGTCTTGTCCCTGGTCCTGGGTGATGTGGGGAAGGGGAAATATTGGCTTGGTGTGTGGGAGTTAGATAAGGCGAAGTTGGGAGATTTGTGCTCTGGCCTGGTTGGAGAGTTTGTAATATGATATTCAAACACCCTCTAAAGCTGATTGCAGGGGAGATACAAACAGCTTTGGCCATCGGTTTGGTCCTGTGATTAATGGATGCCAAAAGACGAATGCAGAATCTAAGATAACACAGTGCCTGCTGAGTGTCAAGCAGAGAAGTAATGCTGATATGCTATGTGATGCTCATCCAACATCAGATGTGATACTGATATACACTGATCTGTGTCCCCATCCAAATCTCATGTTGAAATGAAATCCCCAGTGCTGGAGGTGGGGTCTGGTGGGAGGTGATTGGATCATAGGGGTAGATTCTAACGGTTTACACCAACCCCCTAGTGCTGTTCTCGTGAAAGAGTTCTTGAGATCTGGTTGTTTAAAAATGTATAGCACCTTCCCACACACCCTTCTTTCTGCTCCAGCCATGTAAGATGTGGCGGCTTTCCCTACGCCTTCCTCCATGATTGTAAGTTTCCTGAGGCCTCCCCAGCCATGCTTCCTGTTCAGCCTACAGAACCATGAGCCAATTAAACCTCTTTTCCTTGTAAAGTACCCAGTGCTTGGTATTTCTTTATAGCAGTGCAAGAATGGACTAATAGAGATGCCCGTTGGTGTGCTGAGATGTGCTTGCAGTTCTAACTGGCCTCCCTCCTTACAAATTCCTTCCCCACCCCCAGCTCTAGGACCATGACATGCAGACAGCCCTTATCCAGGGGGCAGGACCTGGGAGCTAAGGAAAGGGTGCTGAGGGAGACAGTGGCCCGCCCTGGCCAAGAAGAGCATCTCCCAGTGAACTGGAATGCTTGGACCACGTGCCACCTTGCCTATAGGAGTTAAGTTAATATGAAAGTTTGGGGGTGGCATTTAGAATTTTAGAAACTTAGGCATGCTAATTCTACTTCTTCAGAAATGTATTCTAGAAACTTTGCTGGAGACAGAGCAAATCAGAAAGCATCCTGAGAGTTCCAGGTACGTCTGCCTTGTCTTTTATGTTTTTACTGCTTGGATTAGTTTCCCAGGGCTGCCGTAACAAATCACTACAAAGTTGGTGGCTTGAAACAACATACACCTATGTGCTCACAGTTATGGAGGCCAGAAGTCCCAAATCAAGATGTTAGCAGGGTTACGCTGTCTCTGAAGGCTCTAAAGGAGAATCCTTCTCTGCTTCTTCCAGTTTCTGGTGGCTGCAGGTATCTCTTGGCCGTGGCCAAATCACTCCAGTCCCTGCCTCTGTCTTCATGTGGACTTCCCTTCTGTCTGTGTGCGTCTTCTCTTCCTCCTTACACAGTCACTTGACTCCGAATTTGGGACCTACCTGAGTAACCCGGGATAATCTCATCTCAAAATCCTTAACTTAAACATGTCTGCGGGGACCCTCTTTCAAATAAGGTGACCTTCACACCTTCCAGGGATGTGGACCTAGACGCATCTTTTGGGGGGCTACAGTTCAACCCATGACACTGTCATTAAAGTGACCAGTTTGTCCTCTTTTACCCAGAACCTTCTTAGTTTTAGCACCAAAGTCCTATCTCCAGGGACTCCTTTCAATGTCAGGAAAACTGGGATGGCTGGTCACCCTAGTAACACATATCTGCAGCATACGGGTGGGCTAAGGTTCCAGAAGAAACTTATAGAAGATTGCAGTTCATTTAAACAAGACAGTGCGGCAAGACAGACTGGCTTCTTTACCTCAAATCACACTCTAAAATAAATCGAAATAACAGTTTGGTCAGATTCTCTTTGAAAGCTCTGATTTGGTTCACAATCAATTAAGAAAGGGTATATGTTTTATTCTAGTTCAAAATGTGTCTTTCTTTCCTAGTTTTTCTTCCCTCTTTCCTTCTTTTTTTTCTTCACTCCTTTTTTTTCCTTCCTTGATTTCACCTTCTCCTCCACCTTTTCCCTCTCCCCAATTTTCTTATCCCTCCAGGGCCATTGGGGAGGTAAGGGAAGACTGGATTTGAGTTTCCAGCTCAGTAAAGAATCAATGGTGTGTGAGTCCTGCCTGGGATGGGTACGGTTGTATCCTGCAGACCCCACGCTCTGAAATGTGCCTGCTCTTGAGTTTGGAGCCCATTTCCCCTGCACAGCTTATAACTGGATTTTCACACATGCAGAAAGGCTCCTATATCTCCATCCATCTGGGTTGTCACTCGGTCTTCATGTGAGCAATGAGGTTATGGATGGGCACCTCCTTAGAGTGCTTTGCTGGAAAGGCAGGAAATGAATCCAGCCTGTTTCCCAGCCCATTTCTCCTGCTCTGCTCGCTATGTGAGCCTCTGAGATCAGCCTAGGAGTGTGGTGAGTGTAAAGGAGTCTTGCTACTGCCAGGACAGGCCCCTGCATCTCTCCCTGAAGTAAAGCAGAGGCTGACAGATTTAATGGGAGAAAGAAAGAAGGAGGAAGGAGATGTTTATCCGCTCCCCTGGCCGGGCAGGTGTTTTCATCTCTTGTCTGGGTTCATTTTCTCAGCCATTTGGTGGTTGGTCTTCCATTTTCAGATAAAGAAACTGAAACTCAGAGGGAACAATAATTCACCTAAGGTCACACAGCTGGCACAGGGCAGGGACAAGATTCACACGCAGGCACTCTTTACTGTTCATGTATCCATTCGAAGTGTGTTGAGCTTCTTTCAAGGGGCAGACACTGGAGACACAGTAATGAACAAAACTGTTAAAGTCCCTGCCTCAGTGGGCTGTGTTGAGAAAGACCAGTAAGGACCAACGCACATTCCGTCAGTGGGGATCAGGCTGTGAGGGAAAGAAAAACACAGCTAAGTGGATCCCTGGGAGGGCATGCTTTTTGTAAGATTGTCTGCGGAGTGATGCTCAAGTTTAGACCTGAAGGAAGTAAAGCAGTAGGTTGAGCATCGAAATGAGGAAAGAGCTCCAGGCCTAGGGCACAGCCAGTGCAAAGGCCCTGAGGCAGAACTATGTCTCACCTGTTGGGGGAAATAGCAAGTTACCACGTGCGTACTTCCTAGAGTCCTTCATTCAGGGCTGTAGTAAGAGAGCAAAGGGGTGGGGCGAGCAGTCTGCCCAGGTACAAGCAGTAAGGGAGGGCATTATCTGTGGAAAGTTTAAAACCAATGATAAAACTGGCTATAATTCAGTGATAAAACACTCCTCCCCACCAGAGCCGATGGCCCCTACCCCCACAGCCCTGGGAATGCTATTGCCCATGTGAGACCAGAAAACTTTGGAGGGTTGAGCCTGTGTTTGTGCTATCTCTTGTAGCATCCCCAGGTTTTAATATCTCAGTCTGGACCCCAGCTTTTGTTGAAGGAATAAACAAATTGGAAAAATCCTGGTGTCTTCTGGGAGCTGCTAGTGTGTGGCCAAATGCAAACTAAGACTTTGAGAAGGACAGCTTGACAATAAAATGCCACACGCACTGGCAGGGCCTGGGCAGGGCCACACGCTGGGGCTCTGCAGGACAGATGTGATGTGTGGTGGGACCAAGGTGCTGGACTGGCCAGCCCCAGGCCATGGCTCACCCCCAACAGGCTTTCCAGAGTGCCTCGACGGCATTGCCTCCCCCTCCTCTGTGTTGAAGTCACAGAATGAAACCGTGCCCCAAAGAGTTAAAGCAACCAATAACTAACAAAAAATTCTTGCGTTTATAGGATGGTAGAAACTCCCTCTGCTTGTGAGATTAAATTGGCTGAAATTGATTGGAACCGATGTGGGCATGTGAAGTTTGCACAGAATGAGCTTGCTGATGTCACAGCCTGAATTTCCACCACACGTTTCACACTAACTCTCCCCGAGTTTGTATATGGAGCCCACGAGGTAGCATGAAGAGGTAACTGTGCACCCTCAAGGACTTTCCAGACCTCTTCTTTCCTTCCACCATCACCTGCTAATCCCAGAATCCACCCCCTAAACCTGCCTCAGTGGGCTGGGTTGAAGAAGACAGGCAAGGAAAAACGCACACTCCGTCAGTGGTGATCAGGGTGGTAAGGAAAAGTCAAACGCAGCAACGTGGATCCTTGGGAGGGCATCCTTTCTAAGGCGGTGATTCTATTTTGATAGAAAATGACTGCCTCAAAGCCAGCACAGAGAGATAAATTTGAGCTGACCTCCTGTGTCCTTGTTGGTTAAAGTGCAATAAAAAGCTTTTCTTTTCTCAAAACCCTGCTGTTAGAGTATTGGTTTCCAGTGCATCAGTCAGCAAACCCCCTTTGCCTAGTAACAAGAAGGCCTCTGAACAGAGAAGCCCCAGCTCTGGTCTCTGTCCTGGGGAAAACCATGACTCCTCTCACCCTCTGCCAACTGACGTGGCTCGGTAAGAGCAGCCACTCACCTACTCACCTGAGCAGTCAGGAGGGATGGAGAAAGAGCAGTGGCCTTTGTGTCCAAGTCCTAGATCCATTCACTGCAGACAATGTGACATCAGCCAGGATGTTTCCACCCTTGAGACCATACCTGAAATTGGGTGACCTAGAAGATATTTCTAACACTGACTTCACGGATATCCAGATGTTTCTTCTCCTAAAGACAACTCTATGCAGAGCACTACTGGAAATTCAGAGCCTTTAGGAAGTCACGTCTGCACAAAGATAGACACTCAAGAGCAGCTAACTCTTAACAGTCATCTATTAAACAGCAGCTACTCTTTCTCTGCCTCGGAAGAGTGGGGATGAAGTAGCAAGAGCAATGGCATTCCTTTGCATTGTATATTTTGTATTATTTTATTTTATTTTAGACAGGGTTTCTCTCTCTATCACCCAGACAGAGTGCAGTGGTGCAATCACAGCTCATTGTAACCTCAAACTCCTAGGCCCAAGCAATCTTCCCACCTCAGCCTCCTGAGTAGCTGGGACCACTGGCATGCACCACCACACCTGGTTCATTTGTTTTTGTTTTTCTTTTTTGTAGAGATGGGGTCTCACTCTATTGCCCAGGCTGGTCTCAAACACTTGGGCTCAAACGATCCTCCTACCTTGGCTTCCCAAAGTGCTGGGATTAGAAGTATGAGCCACCATGCCTGGACCTCTTTGCTTTGTAATCAATCAGTTGTATTTCATTTGCCTCCTCATTAACAGCTTACATCAGTCAAGGAGGAAGTCACTGTTATCACGCACATTTCAGAGTTGGGGAAACTGAGGCATGTTGCTGAAACTTCCTCACAGACTTCTTACATTGTTCCCAGTTTCCAGCTCTCTCTCTCTCTAGCCTCAGTGGTATTCCTTAACATTTTACCCTACCCCAGGAGCTGTAACCTTAAAGGCTGATTTTTTTCTTTAACAAACCCACCAGAAGATACTATGCATCCAGTCAATCCTGGTCCCCACAGAGTGGTCTCCAGAAAAAGCATTAATCTAACCGTGGCATCCTTGTCAAGGAAACCATGGCCTCCTCTGGGATGCTCAGAGGTCTGTCTCTTTCCCACACAGTCTCATCTTGCTGGGGCCTCTAATGGTGCCTGAGCTGGAGCACATTTCCTCTCTTTGACCTTGAGTTTGATTCACCTCCAGATATTTCCAGATGCCAAGCTCACCTTCAGGGCCAGCTGGATAGATGCATGACTTGCTGCACAGGGTCCCATGCTCAGAAGGACCCGTGCTTGGTGTAATGGTCACTCCGTGGTCACTGACTTGAAATTCTGGAGCATTTCTGTACAAAGGACGCTACACTTTTATTTTGCATTGGGCTCCAAAAATCACGTAACTGGTCCTGGCACCCCCCAAGGAATGAGGCTTTCCCCTCCTCATGTTGAGAAATGCAGACTCTAGAACAAAGCTGACTCTCCCCAAGAGAAATCCCCAGGTGTCTGGTCAGTGGGTGTAGTGCTGGAGGGGCCCCCTCAGAGAGGACCATGTTGATCGGGACTCACAAGCACTGCTGTTTGCTAAACAACACAGATCGTACTACTGCTCAGCTCATATCCTGAAAACCAAGTTGCAGCGAGCCTGGCTGGACATGGAATATGCTTGGAGCGTGGCCAAGGCTCCTGGTTAGTTTCTTCTCCTTTTGTTCCTTGGCCCTGCACATGCCACTTCAAGATGGGTTTGATCACTTGGCCCTTGCTGCTTTGTTTGGTTTGGGGCTGGAGACATTTCTGATCTTTGCCCCAGATTATCCACACTTGGGTAAAATGATACTACCTCCCTTCTTGGAAGACAGACCTCCAGGTTGGCTTATCCTGAAGTCTCACTCAGCTAACACGCTGCTCATATCTGCAGCATCCTCATCATCAACCCTCCAGGAGCTGCTGTAACAACCCACACCCCTCCACGGCACAGTCCCAGGAATATCCCCTGTGCTACCTTCCTCTCTGAAAGGGGTTTGAGCAACTGGAGTGAACATAGGAAAGATGGTTTCTAGGCAGTTTCCAAGCAGAACCAAACACAAAATGAAAACATGGGGCCCCACATTCAAAACGTATTCAGAATTTCAAGAGAGCCAAGTTTTAAACCTAATACGGAGCGCCTCTAAATGGAGACACCGTGAGGCTGCACAGCTCACACGTTCGCAAAGCCAGCCATTTCCAAAGGCCTGTACCTCTTCATGGGCCGAAGTCAGGCTGCACGTCTTTTGAAAATAATTACAAGCCTCATTTTCCATTCATCTCTATTGCATGAGTTTCAGGCAGTCGGGCTGTGCATAGCTAATCAAAGCCAGAGCCGAAGGCCGCCTGGTTTGATCTCAGAACAAGCAGACAGAGGCTGCAGAGGCTTGCGTGTGAATTTTGTGAGGCCCACTGCCCAGGATGTCCGTGAGGTAAAGAAACGGCTCCCCAAAGCCTCCAATCTCCGACTTCAAGCAGCATTCTCACACTTTGTACTCAAAAGACGGTAACTGCTGCTTCTATATGATACTATTTCAGATCCTGGTTAAATGGTTCTCCATTTTCTGAGTGTCCTCATTTTTCTGCCTTTTGATTTTCATAAAATCAAATTTCTATCTATCAGTGTCGATGTCTATGTCTCAGTGTGGTGAGGGCTGTGACGAGCCAAGGTGACTAGTCTGGATGCTGTGCTTATGCAGATAGCTTTCATTTTTATTCCAGGTAGAGGGTTATGGGGAGGCTTGGAGGGGGAGGTGGAGGCCCACCAAAGCCATCACTTCTGCTGTCAGCTAGAAGGAAATCGACAAACCTTTTACTCCATCAGAAAATTCAGCTTAAAAAAGTCATTTAAAGAGATCCAGAACCCAACCACTTCTCATGACTTCCACCCCGACTTCCTAATCCAAGCCATTGTCCCCATGGCTGTGGCCTCCAAACTGGTCTTCCTGCTTCCACATTTACTTTTTGCCACACAAAAGTCAAAGTTATCTTCTTGAAAAACGTTGGTTTGGTATTTTTACAATCCTGCTTAAAATGCTTCCATGAGTTCCATAGGTACATAGCACTACACCCATTCTGGTTCCTGTTGTCTGCCAGGCACCACGTGACATAGAAGCCACCACCTCCCTGGCCTCCTCACCTGTTTCCCTCTTCCGTGCTCAGCTGGTCCAGCCACATTTTGGTTGCTTGAAACTCCTTGAACAAATCAAGCCTATTCGTATTTTATGGCCTTTGCCTCTGCTGTTTCCTTTGCCTGAAATGCTGGCTCTACATGCATCCACATGTAAATTAACAGAATGGCCCCTAAAAGATGTCCGTGCCCTAATTTCTGGAACCTGGAAATATAATAAGATTAACCTGAATTATTTTGGAAGATCCAGTGGAATCTCATTAGCCTTGAATAGCAGAAAAGAATGGCAAAAATAAAAAGTTAAAGAGATTTGAAGCTCTGGAAGGAATCAATGTGCCTATATTTGGGCCACGTGGAAAGCGAAAAGGAAACGAATTCTGCCAACACCAGCAAGTTTATAAGAGGACCCCGAGCCCCAGGTGAGAACCAGATCTCTAGGCGACACCTTGATTTTAGGCCAGTGTGATTCTAAACAGAACATCCGGCCATACTGTGTTGAACTTCTGAGCTACAAAGCTATGTAGTTTGTCACATGTACGTGTGTTTAAAGCTGATAAACATGGGATCATTCATTCCAGCAGGAACCCTCTTGTTTCCTAGTGGATCCTCGTCACCTACCTCAGTGTGTGGCTCAATAGTTGCTCAATAAATTTTTACTGTTGAAGACATGACTGAATGAACGACTTCTTGGCCCATTTTACAAATAATCTGAGACTTAGAGTAGGAAAATACCTCATCCAGGGACACATTTGAAAGCTGCTAACCCAACCAGACATGAACCCAGAACTTTGACACCCAGTCACAGACTCACTCCCTCAGTTCCCTTTTCCACTTTCATTCAGCTTTTAAAATAACTTCTTTAATTTCAAGTTGAGGTTTGGGTGAGTTAACTGAAAGTTCAAGTGGGCAGGGCTTCATTTCATGTATTGATTCCTTCAACAAATATTTATCTGAGCACCTACTTTGTGCCAAGCGCTATCCTAGTGTGGGAATGTGGGTGGGCTCTTTCTCTCCTCTTTGAAGATGAGATGTTGGAGCAGAGATGGGAGTGAGATGTGGCTATGGGTGTTGGATGGGCAAAGAGCATCCAGAGAAGAGAAAGCAAGTACAGAGACTCTGAGGTGGGCATCTTCTTGGTGTCTTCCAGGGATGCAGAGAGACTATATGGCTGGATTGAAGTGACACAAGGTGGTAGCATGATATCAAATCAGAAGGCCACTGAGGGAACAGATGTTGCACATTGCGAAGCCACGGTGGAGCCTCGAGATGTGAACTACTGGAGGACTTTATGTAGAGGAGTGGCATGATCTGGTTTCTTTTACATGGAAGCCAACTGGCTGCCAGGCAAGGAATGGATGGTAGGGAGTGATGGAAGAACCTGGGGTCCAGTTAGTGTATTGCAGTTGTCCAGGCCAGAGACAGCGTTGACTCAGCTCAGGATTTCTCAGCCTTAACCTCGTGGACATTTTGGGACAGATAATTCTTTGTTGTAGGAGCTGACCCGTGCCTTGCAGACTGTTTAGCAGTGTCCCTGGCCCACTAGATGCCAGTGACACTCTTGACTCAGTTGTAGCAACCAAAACTTCCTTCAGATACTCCCAGCTGCCCTCTAGAAGTCAAATCGGCCCCAGTTGGGAACTACCACCCTTGCTGAACTCTTCTTACTGTTTCCGGCTACATCTTGCCCAAGTAAGCCAGGCTCATCTCTCCCTGCAAGTGCCTCTCTCTGTGTGTAGATCTGGATATTGTTGATTGCTCTGTGACCTCAGCATTTTCTTGGGCTCAAGAAAAGGCATGCACTTGTTGCTAGTCTAGTTTTTCCCTTTGGAGGGTTGGGAGCTGTGTTCTTACCAGCTTTCAATAACTCCAAACAGAAACTAGAATATTTCTCTCCCATTTTAACAAGGAATAAAATACTCTCAGAAGCCTCCAGCTGACTGGCCCTTCTAGCTCCTTGGCCAGTAGTGGTCAAGTGACCACCTGTGGGATTGTCATGAATGACAAATTTGTTCTGTTCCCTTGAACTGGGCCCATTGCTGCCCAAACAGATCCCATTTTTAATAGTAAAGAAGAGATAAGCAACCAGCAGATCCTGCTGCAAACTCCTTGTCATTCTTACTTGTTGTATCTGTTTCACCTCCTAGCTTCTAAGCTTCCCTGAAGCAGGTGACATGTCCTGTTTATAACTCCTGTGGCTGCTATAACCTGGTACTTAATAGTGTCTGTCAAGTGAATGAATCTATAAGCAAGAGTCTTATCAGAGATGTCCAAGGCTGCCATGTGTTCTGATCACCTGAAATCAAGACATCCTCTGCCACGTCTCACAGTGGCTTCTCTCTCAGTGTATCTTCAAGGGAGAGGCTTCCTGCTCTGAAATGAAATGGGAGGCTCAGAACTGGTCTGTGCTGTGCATTTTTACTCTCTCCTTCATCTCACTGAGTTCAACACAACGTCCCTGCAGTGTCATTGATATCATCACTACTCTCAAGATGCAGAAACTGAAACCTGGGGCAGTCAGCCAATGAATTGCCAGCCAGTGGGAACAGAGCCCACATTAGAACCTCAGCCCTAGGGCTGCTGTGCTCAGCTTACAGTAAATCATTACTGCTGTCAATCACCTTATAAGTGAATTTTCTAGAAGGGGATTGTAAAACCAAGTGTGCTATCCCAGAAAGAGTCCTCAATCGAACTGCACTTATGGGATAACGGAGTCTGCTTTTCCCCTTTAGGAAACTCTTGGCCAGGTGCTGTGGCTCACTCTTGTAATCTTGGCACTTTAGGAGACTGAGGCAGGCAGATCACTTGAGCCCAGGAGTTTGAGACCAGCCTGGGCAACATAATGGGACCTTGTCTCTACAAAAAATACAAAAGTAGCCAAGTATGGTGGTGCATGTCTGTAGTCCTGGCTACTCGGGAGGCTAAAATGGAAGCATCACTTGAGCGAGGGAGGTTCAGCCTGCAGTGAGCCATGATCATGCCGCTGCACACTAGCCTGGGCTACAGAGCAATACTCTGTCTCAAATAATAATAATAAAATAAAAAATAAGAAAACTCTTGTGCACCAACGATCCACGTACTTTACCTTGTCATTTTAATATTCACCGACATGTGCCTCAATGCTGCCTGTATGCTTCTGTTTCCTCACACAGTGAAATCCACATGTTCAGTCTTCCCTGCCCACTTATCCAGAAAAGAACTCTTAGTGAATTATAAAGCAAACAGACGAATTGTCGCCTTTATCTGTGTTCTCAGAAATGTGTATCAACGGGCCGTGGGCCTCTTGTCTTTCACTAGTGAGAATTTAGAGGAACCATCATCACCACCAGAGGTCACACATAAAACAGCTCAAGGATGACTACAATTAAACCAGTTTGTAAATTTCCCACCTCCCAATTAACCCGTTCTTCACGAAGGTGCTCTATTGGGCACTGGGTATCAGTATAAATTACACTCGACAATCACGGGTAATTAAGCAGGGGGTGATGGGATAGGTACCCTGCTGCAGAGATTAGCCCTGTTTTGCTGAAGCAAACTCATGTCTGTCAGTGTGCTCACCCAGGGTGGCAGCATGATATGCAATTATCTTTCTTCTGACTTAATGGTGGGGTTACGCTGCTGTTTTTTGTTACCATAATTTCTTAAGACACAAACACAGGTACTTTTTTCCTAATGCAATGGCCGTTCTACATACAAGACAGCTTATGTCTAGATGAAAACCCAAGCAGAATTAACCACAAGACCATATAGTTATAGATGATGCTGGAGTTTGTATTTTTAAACCCGGGGCACCATGGTCCCCACTTACGAGTAGAGAATTTAGATCATGACCCTTGGAGGGTGAATGCAGCAACTATTGCTCTTGAAGAGCAAGTTTTAGCCAAATATCAGGGCCACCAGTGCCCCAGGTCTGTGGCTTTGTTTTCCAGAGCCTCCAAATGCATCCCAGGCCACAGCCATTTTTCCTGCTTTTAAGGTTTCTCCTTCACACACTGATTTGTTTGACATGCTGAGAGCTTGACTTTTACAACCTTCATAAAACCCCATCTGCTGCAACCCAAACTCAGCCGGAAAGTGCTCAGACAAAAATGGTACAGGTTTTATTTTAGTCTCTTGATGGAGATTACAAAATACACACCGCGTGATTTTTCTTCTTCTTTTTCTTCTTTTTTTTTTTTTTTTTTTTTTTGGTTGCATGTGAGTCAAGGAAATAGAACAGCAACTCCAGCTTTGCAAGGTAGATGGAACCAGGGGGTGTTCTGCACAAAACGGCTGCCAAGGAATTTGCAGGTGGAAAGAAATGAGGCGTGGAGGCATCAAGAGAACGGTCCTCTTGAGGTTAAATCAGCAATAAGGAGAGAGTTGGGGTGGTGTGAAGAGCTTGAAAGGCTCGATTGTACAGTCAGAGTGACTGCACAGAGAGATGTCACGGGGACAAGGGACACAGGAGGAGAAAGTCTGTCCCAGACACTGTGGCTGGAGGTGACAGGGGCTGGAGCATCAGGAGGCTATGGGGGACCTGATGAATCTGCTGACCCTCACCCAGGCCCAGCTGAGTCACGGCTGAGTGACTTCCCAGGCTGGGGACATCTGAGACTCTAAAGACCCTAAGTCTCCCAGGTAGATACCGAGCTCTGGAATGGGGCCAGCTGTCCCCACCTGCTTGGAAGGACGTGGAAAACAGGCTGTGAGGCCTTGAACACAGAGGACCAGGGAGTTTGCTGGGAATTATGGGGAAGAAATACGGCCAGGGGAACTTTGCAGACTCTCTGATATCATGGGTGTCTGAGCTGGTGAGTTAAGTCCAGCCTAAAACGCATGACCCACACAGCACCTGCCTACAATGAGCGCACACACATGCGCATGCACACACAGGCACACACGTCTGCATCATACCTCTGTGTAACAATTTGTTCATTTGTTCTGCAATCATTTCTGGAGCACCTCCTCGGGCTGGGTACTGTATTCTGTTCCAAGGAAACGCAGATAAACAGGATCTGATTCCTGGGTGCCAGCAGCTCCTGGTACTCTCAGACAGCTGGGCAAAGAAATGGGGTCTCAAGTGGGAAAATGTAAGGAGAAGCCTGCAGTCCTAGTTTGCACATTGGCCTCAGTCTGCAACTCCCTACCTGCCCAGAGACCAAAAACCACGCCCCCTGCACGCAGTAGGCCCAGCACACAGTAGGAAGACCAAGCTAGACCTGCCCGTGATAACCCCCTCTTCCTCCTCCCCGTTCCTGAAAGCTTTAATTCATTCCCTGCCTTCCTTTCTGGACAGTCTTCCTGCAGCTTACTTTAATCACTTTCTGAGTTAAAAGTCAGTATTTAATTAACCAAATAATTACATTCAGCTTATGTTTCAACCTGGGTATTTGCTCATCTGTGCATGTTGGGACCCCCCACCTATCGCCCCTCCCTCTGTCCCCTGCCTTTTTCCCACAGGTCCCACCCCCACCTTTGGGGCAGAGATGGGGAGGTGTCTTTCACTGGGTAGTGAAGGCGATTCCTTACTGTGCCTATGCCTCCCGTTACAGAAACCCCGAAAGGTTCTAATTAGATTAAAGCCAATCATTAAGTGGCAAAGGGGGTGAGGGAGACAGGATAAAGACACTTCACCCTGTAGGAGATGTTCTTCCCACTTTGCTTGCCCCATGCCATAGAAAGAGAAAACCCAGTCTGACAGCCTGTTGAGCATGTAGTTTAGAGTTCTAATAAGCAGCATGAAAGGCAAAGGTGGTGGGCTTGGCCAATAACACATGGGACAGTTGCACATGAAAGTCCTTTCCTTCCCTGGCCAAGTTTATGTGCAAGTCATGATGTTGGCACCACTGCTGCAGCCGAGAGGGGGGTGGGTGAGACTGTGTGTGTAGATACATACACATGTTTTATTTGAACTTGAGACTTTTCCTGAAACTCAAATCACATACTAAGTTTCCAAATGTATTGGCTGATGCATGAATTCACTGTAAAGTGCCCAGCCTGGAGGAGCACAAAGCGTCCATGTGTGTGTCCTGTGCATGTGCATCTGTGTGCATGTCTGTGAGTCCATCTGCCCAGGATACAACTCACATTCAGCCATCATCCCAAGGACCTGGATAATGTGCAGCGGCAATGCCAACCCAAAGGGGCACCCATGATGCCTGGAATCTACCTACTGATTCAATTGTCATTTGTAGGGCAATTTTGAAAATTAGCTACATAATATTACCCCATTCAATGTCCTTATGTTTGAAGGCACCAGGAACGGCTGCTGTCGGGTGGGGAGTTTGTACCCAGTATTAAGTGCCAAACATCCCAGAATGCCTCCCAAAGGATGGGGCAGGGGCCACTGATGAACAGAAGGATTAGAGAATCAGCTCCATAATCAGGGTAGTTCACATTAAATACCACCAGATCAGGTACTTAAAAGTTATCCCCTTTTCCACTCTCTGCCAGCCCTCCTAGAACCTTAGGTAGAAAGCTCCAGGTTGGGCCACTCTCTCAGTGGCTCACGTCTGTAATACCAGCACTTTGGGAAGCCAATCACCTGAGGTCAGGAGTTCAAGACCAGCCTGGGCAATACAGCAAAACCCCGTCTTTACTAAAAATACAAAAATTAGCCATGCGTGGCAAGTGTGCCTCTATAATCCCAGATACTCGGGAGGCTGAGGCAGGAGAATCGCTTGAACCCAGGAAGTGGAGGTTGCTGTGAGCCAAGATGGCACCACTACACTCCAGTCTGGGTGACAAAACAAGACTCCATCTCAAAAAAAAAAAAAAAGAAGGAAGGAAAGAAAGAAAGAAACAGAAAAAGAAAGAAACAATGAAAGTTTCAGGCTTGTGCAAATGAGTATTTACAGTGGTCTGAAAAGAGAGAGACACAGAGACAGAGAGAGAGAGAAGATAGGGGCAGGGGTAGTTTAAGAGGAATATTATATGGATGGAAATTAGCAATATTGTTTTGTTTTGTCTTTTAAAAATCTTTTTATTACCAAATAACTTAGATTCACAGATAGTGGTAACGAACTGTTTAAGGAGGTCCTGTGTACCCTTCACCCAGCCTCCCTCAATGATCACTCCTTGCATTAGTAAAGTACAATATGAAAAGCAGGAAGTGGACGTAGGTACAATCCACAGAGCTTATTTTGATTTCACCAGTTATGCAATTTTACCACATACATAGTTTGGAGTAACCATCATCACAATCAAGCTACAGAACTGTCCCATCACCTTAAGGGTTCGTGCGCCACCCTCTAGGGCCACACTGGCCAGTCCCTAAACCCCTGCAACCTGGAACTGATCTCTGTCTCTAGAATTTTTTAAATTTCAAAAATGTTATATAAAGGGAACCATACAGCATGTAACATTGTGAAGTTGACTTTTTTCCCTCCAGTAAGCCTCATTCCCTTGACGTCCATTTTGGTTGCTGTGCGCATCAGTGATTTCTCCTTTTTATTGCTGACATATTCCATGTTATGGGTGTTCCAGAGTTTGTTCAATCATTCACCCATTGAAGGACATTTGTATGGTTTCCAGTTTGGGGCTATTTGAATTAAGTTGCTGTGAAATTTTCTGTGGAAGCCTCTATGTGGATATACATTTTATTTCTGTGGAATACAGGCGATGTCTGGATCTGTGGTAACTCTATTTTTAGCTTTAAAAGGAACAGTCCTGTAGTTATGGCACAAGACAGTACAGATTCACTTTTTCCTGCTCTTCCCCTCATAATGCAACTAAATGCCCTAGAGGTAATTTAACAGACAAGCGTAAAGCATTCTGAAAGATGGAATGAAGAAGATGCACTGGCTTAGAATCTTAGGACTTCGATAATGACACCTAAGTTGAGTCACTTGTTTTTTTGGTTGCTACTTTTTCAACTTCCCATACACTCTACACTAGGCTCTGGAGAGGCCAGCAACCTGGAACCACCAATAGCGATACATGAACTCAAAATCAAATGCAACAGCTGGAAGGGGGCAGTGTCATGGAGCCCACACCCGGCAGCAGCAGTGGGCTCTGTTCTGCCAGCAGCAGTGACTCCAGCAGAGCTTCCAGGGCTTGGTTGGCCTGTCCCACACCCCACGGCCACTGGATGCATGTGCCTCTTTGTGGCACCAGAAAACCTGGAGTCTCCAGCCTCTCCATCTAAGGGCAAGGGTCACTTAGACCTGGTATTCCTGAGGCTTCCACCCAGCAGAAAAAGGTGAACCAGGCTCAGAGTCTCCCCACCCTCCCCTCATGGCAGTGAGCCACCAGGACCTCTCAACATCTGTTTCTCTACCCAGCAGCAAAAGAAGGCCAGGTAAGAGCTTCCTTCCCCTGTGGCACCAGCAGAGATAGATTGGAAAGTCCATTGGCTTGTCTATGTCTACAAAAAGCCTCTTGGGATTTTAACAGAAATTGCACTAAATATCAATGAATTAGGGAAAGAACTGGCATTTTCACTATGTTGTCTTTCAGTCCATAAACAAAGTTTTCCAGTTGTTTAGTTCTTTAATTTCTTTCCTCAAGATTTTCAGCATATAAATCTTTTCCACATTTTGCTGATTTTATACCTAAGTATTTCATTTTCTTTGGAGCAATTGCAAGTGGAATTGCACTTCAAATTTCAGGTTCTATTTGTTTATTATTATTAGCATGTACAAATGCAATTGATTTTTCATAGTCATCTTGTATCACACAATCTTGCTGAGCTCACTAATTAATCCAAGGAGGGTTCTTTGTTTTGGTAGATTCTTTGGGGTTTTCTTCGTAGGCAATCATGTCACCTTCAGATAGAGACTGTTGCCTTTCTTCTGTTTGCCTTCTATTTCTTTTTCTTGCCTCATTGCATTGTCTAGAACTTCTAGTACCATGCTGAATAAAAGGGGTAAAAAAGGACATTTTTCTTTTTATCCAAGCAGGATATTGTCTATCTTGATGATTCCTTCCTGGTTGTAGAGGGAAAACATTCTGTTTTTCACCATTGAGTATGATGTTAGGTATAGGTTTTCATTGATGATTTTTATGAGATTGAGAATATTACCCTCCATTTCTAGTTTGCTGGGCATTTTCGTCATGACTAAGTGTCTTTTCTGCATCAATTAAAAATATGTTTTTCCTTCAGCCTGTTGATATGGTGGATCAGATTGATTGACGCTTTGAATATTAAACCAGCCTTGCAGACCTGGCATTAATCCCTCTTGGTCACATCATGTAGTTCTTTCTATTCATCATTGAGTTCAATTTTGTAATGTATTTGAAGATTTTTGTATCTAAGTTTATGAGAAATATTTGTCTATAGTTTTCTATTTTTATCATTTTCAATTTTGTACTTTTTATATAGTTTTTGATTTCTATCTTTGTCTGGTTCGGGTATCAAAGTAGTATTGCCCTCATAAAATGAGCTGGGAAGTGTTATCTCTTCTATTCTCTGGAAGACACGGTAACATTGGTATAAATGTTCTTCTTAAATGTTATTGAAAATTCTCCAGTGAAACCATCTTGGCCTAGAGATTCTTTTTCAGGATTTTATAATGTTACTATGGTTATTAGTTTCATCTTGATTGGGTTTGGTAGCTTATGGTTTTTAAAATCTAGTCAATCTCTTACAAGGTATGGAATTTATGAGTATAAAGTTATTCATAGCATTTTCTTTTTATACTTTTAATGACTCTAGAATCTGCAGGGATATCATCTGTTTTGTTCCTGGATTCACGATTTGTTTCTCTTTTTATCTTTGTCAATCTTGCTCAACATATGTCAAGTACATTGATCTTCTAAAGGAAACTATTCTTTGTTTCATTGATTTTTTTCTACGGCTTTTCTGTTTTCAACTTCATTCATTTCTGCTCTTATCTTTATTATTTCCTTCTTTCTGCTCACTTTGGCTTTACTTTGCTCTTTTTACCTAGTTTCTTGAGGTAGGACTTGGATTATCGATTTGAGCTTTCTCGTTTTCTTTGATGTAGGCACTTAGTACTCTAAAGTTGTTTCTCAGCATGACTTTAGCTACATCTCACACATTTTGATAGGTCATATTTTTGTTGTCATTCAGTTCTATGCATTTTTTATTTTCTTGGAGACTTCCTCTTTTACTCATGGGTTATGTAGAATTGACCTGTTTAATAGTCACACATTTGAAGATTTTTCTGCTATGTTTCTATTATTGGCTTCTAGTCTTTTTCCTTAGGTAAGAGAACATTCTCTTGTGGTTTCAATTTTTTAAAATCTGTTAAAATTTTCCTTGTAAACCAGGATACAATCTACCTTGGTGAATGTTCCATGTAAGCTTAGGAAGAATGCACATTTCTGTTGTTGTTGGAAGAGTAAAATATACAGGCCAATTAGATATAGTTGATTTATGCTATTATTCAGTTTAACTGTATCCTGATTGATTTCCTGCCTGTTAGATCTGTCTACTAGATGTGTCAGTTACTGATAGGAAGTGTCAAAGGCCGATATCTTAGGTCTTGACATCTCCAGTTATAATTGTGGATTTATCTATTTCTCCTTTCAGCTCTATCAGTTTTTGCTTCATGTATTTCAAAGCTCTATTCTTTGGTGCATACAGGTTTAGGATTGATCCTTTCATACTTACGTGATGTTCTTTATTCACCCTACTGTCTTTGCTCTAAAGTCTACTTAATCTAATATTAACATAAACACTCCTGCTTTTATTAAATCAATATCTGCATGATACGACTTCATCCCTTCTTTAGCTTCCAGCTTATGTACCATTTTATTTGAAGTGGGTTTCCTGTATGCAGATGTATCTGGCTTGTATTTTTTAATCCACTCTCTCTCTTAATCAGTACAATTAGACCATTGACATTTGAAGTAATTATGGATATGTTAGGGCTAAGAATTGACATTTTATGATTTATTTTCTCTTTTTACCCTCTATTTCTTATTCCTCTGTTTCTCTTTTCTTGTCTTCCTGTGGGTTTCAGAACGATTTTTAGAATTCCATTTTGATTTATGCTTTAGAGTTTATTGCTTTGTATGTTTTGCCCAGTGGTTGCTTTGGTATTACAATATGCGTACATAGCTTATTGTAAATACTGCTATCACTGTTTCAATACTCAGCCTGAAGCATCCAGGCCTTGCTGCTACTTAGGTCCCTTTCTCCTTCCCACTTTTACAGTATAATTGTCTTAAGTGTTGCTTTCATACATTGAGAATCACATCACATGATGCTGTTATTTTTGTTTCCACCATCACATATAATTTAAGAAACTCATGAGGTGAAAACTAGTAAAATCATTTATATTTACCCTATTTTTATTCATCCCAGTATTCTTTTCTTTCTGAAATTTCAAGAATTCTGCTCCTGGTTTGTTTCTACCTATCTAGATATATTTGAGGTAAGTTTCTTGTAGACAACATATAATTGGGTCATGTTTTTTTTTATTTCTGTCTCCCAATTGTTTGTTTTAATTCGATCATTGATATGGTTTGGATCTGCGTCCCTATCCAAATCTCACTTTGAATTCTAATCCCCAGTGCTGGAGGTGGAGCCTGGTGGGAGGTGATTGCATCCTGGGGACGGAGTTCTCATGAATGGATTAGCACCATCCCCCTTGGTACTGCATAGTGAGTGAGTTCTCGTGAGATCTGGTTGTTAAAAAATGTGTAGCACCTCTCTGCCCCCCACTTCCTTCTCTTCTGGCCTTGTAAAGGTGCTTTCTCTGGCTTTGTATTCTGTCATGAGTAAAAGCTCCCTGAGGCCTCCCCAGCCATGCTTCCTGTACAGCCTGCAGAATTGTGGGCCAACGAGATCTCTTTTTTAGATAAATTACCCAGTCTCAGGTATTTCTTTATAGCAATGTGGGAACAGAAGAATACAACTATCAACATTTAATGTTGATACTATACTAGGGCTTACGTTTGCCATTTTATTACTTGTTAGTTCCTTTTGGTTTTATTTTTTTTTCTTTCTTTTTCTTTCTTTTCTTTTTTTTGAGAGAAGGAAAGAAAAAAAGGAGTGAAGGAGAGGAAGAAAGAGGAAGAAAAAGAGGGAGAGAGAATGGAAATGTTGCTTTATTCTAAAAAAATGGGTATTAATAATGGCCAATCAATATTTCATTTAAACCTATGAGTAGGTGTGATGTGGTATTGACAAGAATGTATATTTTGTGTATTTAAAGTGGAGAGCTCTATAAATATTTATTAAGTTTACTTGTTCCGGATCTGAGTTGGAGTTCTGGATGTCCTTATTAATTTTCTGTCTCATTGAGTCTAAGTCTCTATGTATCTGGGTGTTAGGATTGTCAGCTCTTATTGTTGCATTGATCCTTTAACCACTATATCTTTGTTGCTTTAAAATCTATTTTATCAGATACGAGAATTGCAACCCCTGCTTTTTATTTATTTATTTATTTTTGCTCTCCATTTGGTTGGTGAATCTTTCTCCATCCCTTTGTTTTGAGTCTTTATGTATCCTTGCATGTGAAATGGGTCTGGATGTAGCATACTGTTGGGTTTTGGCTGTATCTTTTGATTGGGGGATTTAGTCGATTTAAATTTAGAATTCCTGCCATTTGATGTTAACTGGCTGTTTTATCCATTCGTTGATGTAAATTCTTCTTTATGTTGATGCTCTTTACTTTTTGCTATATTTTTAGAAAGGCTAATACTGGTTGTATTTTTCTATGTATAATGCTTCTTTCAGAAGCTCTTGTAAAGCAGGCCTGGTGGTAATAAAATCTCTGAGTACTTGCTTGTTCATAAAAGATTTTATTTTTCCTTCAGTTGTGAAGCTTAGTTTGCCTGGATATGAAATTCTGGGCTGAAAGTTCTGTTCTTTAAGGATGTTGAATATTGGCCCCCACTCTCGTCTGGCTTGTAGGGTTTCTGCTGAGAGATCTGCTGTAAGTCTGATAGGCTTGCCTTTGTGGGTAACCTGACCTTTCTCTCTGGCTGCCCTTAGTATTTTCTCCTTCGTTTCAACCCTGGAGAATCTAACGATTATGTGCCTTGGGGTTGCTCTTCTTGAGGAGTATCTTTGTGGTGTTCTCTGTAGTTTAGGAAAATTTTCCTGAATCATATCCTGAAGAATATTTTCCAGCTTGGATTCATTCTCTCCGTCGCATTCAGGTACACCTATCAAACGTAAATTTGGTCTTTTCACATAGTCCCACGTTTCTTGGAGACTTTGCTCATTCCTTTTTATCCTTTTTTCTCTAATCTTGTCTTCTCATTTTATTTCATTAAGTTGGACTTCGACCTCTGATATCCTTTCTTCTGCTTGAACAATTCGAGTGTTTAAACTTGTGCATACTTCTCAGAGTTCCCGTATTGTATTCTTCAGTTCCATTAATTCACTTATATTCCTCTCTAAGTTGTCTATTCTCATTAGGATTTCATCAAACCTTTTTTCAAAGTTATTAGTTTTTTTACATTGGGCTACAACATGTTCTTTTAACTCACAGAAGTTTCTTATTATCCATTTTCTGAAGCCTGATTCTGTTAATGGGATGCACTAGTTCTCCATCAAGCCTTGTTCCCTTGTTGATGAGGAACTGTGATCCTCTTTAGAGGGAGAGGCGTTCTGATTTTGAGTATTCTCAGACTTTTTATGCTGGTTTCTTCCCATCATTGTAAATTTATCCACCTGTCGTCTTTGTAATTACCAACTTTCAAATTAGGTCTCCGAGTGGACATCCAAGTTGTTAATTCCCAGGGCCAAAATATGAGCAACCCACTGCACCGGCCAAAACAGCAGTGTTAAGACTGATGGTGCTTTTCTGCCCAGGAATCTCCAGTCTGGCTTCCTTCTTGAGTCCGTAATAGGCGACTCTGCCTTCCCGGAGCTCCAAACGTTGGTCAGAAGGGGAACCAGTCCCGTTTACTCTGCACCAAGAGCTGTTGCGCCAGCCACAAGAGTCGCGCTGGCGACCCGTGCAGCTCCTCCACTGGGAATCTTCTGCTCCGTGAGTGACTAAAATTTGTCTGAAAATGTGGCGTCCTCTCGTTCTCTGTGCTTTCACTGGGAGCTGTAATCCCGAGATGTTAGCGATCAGCCATCTTGGATCGTTCCCTTTCTTTTTCTTTCTTTTTTGTGGTCTTCCTGTGGGTTATTTGAACATTTTTTATTTTTTATTTTATTGCATTTTAGGTTTTGGGGTACATGTGAAGAACATGTAAGACTGTTGTACACACATGGCAGTGTGGTTTGCTGCCTCCATCCCCATCACCTATATCTGGCATTTCTCTCCATGTTATCCCTCCCCAACTCCCCACCCCCTGCTGTCCCTCCCCTAGTTCCCCCCAACAGACCCCAGTGTGTGATGCTTTCCTTCCTGTGCCCATGTGTTTTCATTGTTCAACACCCACCTATGAGTGAGAAAATGTGGTGTTTGATTTTCTGTTCTTGTGTCAGTTTGCTGAGAATTATGGTTTCCTGGTTCATCCATGTCCCTACTCACATTTTTTATGGCAGTATAGTATTCCATGGTGTATATGTGCCACATTTTCCCTGTCCAGTCTATCATTGATGGGCATTTTGGTTGGTTCCAAGTCTTTGCTATTGTAAACAGTGCTGCAATGAACATTCGTGTTCATGCATCCTTATAATAGAACAATTTATAATCCTTTGGATATATACCCAGCAATGGGATCGCTGGATCAAATGGAATTTCTATTTCTAGGTCCTATTTGAACATTTTTTAGAGTTCCGGTTAGATATATCTATGGTGTTTTTAAGTGTATCTCCTCGGGCAGCTCTTTTAGTGGTTATTCTAGGTATACATGTAACTTAGTCCACTGATGTCATCATTTCATGGGTTTGAGTCAAACGTAGCGCACTTACTTCCATAATTGTGACTTTTCTTGTATCTACATAATCCTGATACCAGGGTCTCTCCACCTTGTTCCTACTGACATTTAGGGTCAAATCTTTCTTTGTTGTGGATGGCTGACTTCTAGTGGATAGAGGCCATGGATGTGGGTAAACATCCTACAATGCACAGGCCAGCCCCCAACACAACTATGGACTTTGAATAGATAAAGCGGGGATGGGAAAGCCTGGCTTGGTGGTCAAGATCTTGGGCTGAGCTGTCAGATGAAAACTTGGGGCCTGATTCTGCTATGTTCTAATAGGATCATGCTGGGAAACTGGCTGGATTTGCCTAAGCTGCAGTTGCCTCAAGTGTAAAATTAAAATAATAAGAGGATCTAATGAGATACTATGAGATTAGTGCTTAACACAGGAAATGGCAGTAATAAAATAATAACAACAAGCCAATAATAATAATAAATAATAACAACAATAACCACCCAGGTACTATTCTAGGCACCATCTCATATTATCTCATTTAATTGTTACAATGGCTCAGTGAGGTAGGTGCCATATTGTCCTTGTTATGTAGATGAGGATTGTGAGGCATAGAGGGGTTGAGTAGTTTTCCCAGAACCCCAGGGACTAGAAAGAGATGGGAACCCTTACCAGCCCTAGGACTGGAGGAGCTGGAGCAAGGCAGTTAGTAGAACTTGTGAGAACTGCAGCTGAAAAAGAGGACTGCTCATGAAGAGCCGAGGCCACAGGAAGAGGAACATGGCTGTCTTGGTCCATTTTCTATTGCTTATGTGAAAAGAAAAAAACAAACTCTGTACAATATTTAAAAACGTTTATTCTGAGTCCATGTGGGTGACCATGGCCTGGAGAAAAATCTCAGCAGTGTGCCCAAGGCAGTCAGGGTAGAGATTGGTTTTATACATGTTAAGGAGACAGAAGTTACAGACAAAGACATAAATCAATCAATACATGCAAGGTACACATTGGTTTGGCCTGGAAAGGTAGGGACATCTTAAAATGTGGAGGGACTTACAGGTCACAGGTAGATTCAAAGATTTTCTAGTTGGCAATTAGTTGAAAAGCTAGGCTTTGTCTAAACACTTAAAGTCAGTAGAAAGAAATGCTTGAGTTAAGATAAAAGGAGGGGACAGGTGCGGTGGCTTAAGCCTATAATCCCAGCACTTTGGGAGGCCAAGGCAGGAGGCCAAGGTCATGAGTTCGAGACCAGCCTGACAAACATGGCGAAACCCTGTATCTACTGAAATTACAAAAATTAACCAGGCGTGGTGGCGGGCACCTCTAATTCCAGATACTTGGGTGGCTGAGGCAGGAGAATTGCTTGAACTGGAAGCTGGAGGTTGCAGTGAGCTAAGATCAGGCCACTGCACTCCAGCCCAGGTGACAGAGCGAGACTCCATCTCAAAAAACAAAAATTAAAAACAAAATCAAAACACAGAAAAAAAAGATAAGATGAGGTTGTGGAAGCCAAGGTTCTTGTTATGTAGATCAAGCCTCCAGGTAGCGGCTTCAGAGAGAATAGATGGCAAATATTTCTTTTCAGACCTTTAAAAGGGTCAGACTCTTAGTTAATCTTTCCTAGATCCTTGAAAAGCCTGGCTGCATTACTGGAGATTCTCTACACAAACAATTCTCCCCTACAAAAGACAGACTTGCAAGGCCATTTCAAAATATGTCAATGAAATATATTTTGGGGTAAAATATTTTGACTTCCTTCAGAGTCTGCTATCTGTCATATGATGCTGAACTAGTCAGTCTTTGAATTTGGTGTCTTTTTGTCACAAAGAGTCTGTTTTGTCAGTTTTATGATTTCTTTTTAATGTTAGTGCTGGTCAGCTGTGCCTAAAAGGGTCCTTGATAGGGTCTGTTTGTTGCTGCCATCTGTGGGGGAACCTGGCCACTACCCCAAAGTCATGACTCAGGGACTCAGAGAGGACTCCAGTTCCTCAGTGGGGATGGGCTGCCTGTGGCATCTCTCCTGGGAACTGTGACAGCAGCCTGAGGAGTCTCCCCATCTCCCCTTGCCTCCATCCTCCATTCTCCACCCACAGCTGGAGGCCTCTTCCTAAAGTGGCAAATCACAGCACAGCTCTCAGCAGGGCCGGCACCGGGGAAAGCAGTGAGGAGCGCGGGCCCAAAGTGAAGGGGAATCTCTCTCCCAGATTGTGTAAGCGCCAGGCACGTGCTTTGCCTTAAGTCCAGTCTGGTACTCACCTGCTCACACCGCCCCTGGCTCCTCGTGGCTCTCAGAATAAAGTGCAAACTCCCCACCAGAGCTGCTCAGGGAAGTGATACCTGGTCCCTGCCCATCTCTCCTCTACCTCTCAATTCCTCTCCAGCCCCGCTAGTTTCTTTCTGTTGCTGGGAGAAGTCAAACTTTATTCTGCCTAGAAGGAAAAAAGTGTTTTCCTGTATATTCATGATACTCTGATACCAAATGTATGGGTTTTCCTCTGGCATTCAGCAATTCTTCGGCTCTCTGGCCACCACTGGGCATCCTGCAATTTAATTCTGGCACTAACTACCTGGAGTGAGTGCAGAGCCACAGAGTGAGGGCTCAGTCCCACAAGACTGCCCCTCCCACTGCAGACACCAGCCACAAGTCCTGGGTTGAGGCCTGTGCTTCTGACCAACAGGCTATGAGTCAGGGGTTTTTCACCACCCCCTTCTCGAGTTCCACAACTTGCTAGGATGGTTCATAGCACCAGTTTATTATGAAGGGAATCACGAAGGATACAGTTGAATAGGGAAATGGAGGGATGCACAGGGCGAGTGTGTGGAGAGGTCACAGTGACAGTGATGCAGCCAAGACACTGCTTCCTCACAACGCCTCTCTCTTGTTTAAAATAAATGAGACCAAAGTCTATATTTAGGCAGGACTTGAAGGTTCTCATTCCCCCCAAAATAGAAAAATTACCATAGAGAGCAAAGAGCAGAAGGAACTTCGCTGTCCCTGCCTCCCCTCACCCACCCTTTCCTATGGATCAGGTGTCATGGCAGAATGTTCTCTCCCTCTTTTTTTTTAAATCATTTTGTTTATTTTGTCATTTAAAACTAACATGAATAATATTTGTTATGGAATTCGTTGACAGAGGCTTTTACACACATCCCTATTGGACTAAGTTCTTTTAACAGCCCCATTTCCCCATTTTATACGGGAAGAAACAGAGGTTCTTCACTGAGCCAGTGAGTGGAGGATCTGGAACTGAAACAGCTCAAAGCACCAACCCCCAGGGCTGGTTTAAACCCCTCACTGAGGCCAGGTGGTGGCTTACGCCTGTAATCCCAGCAGTTTGGGAGGCCGAGGTGGGCAGATCACTTGAGGCCAGGAGTTTGAGACCAGCCTGGCAAACGTGATGAAACCCTGCCTCTACAAAAAATAAAAAATTAGCTGGGTGTGGTGGTACACACTTGTAATCCTAGCTACTGGAGAGGCTGAGGTGGGAGGATGGATTAAATGTGGGAGGTAGAGGTTGCAGTGAGCCGAGATTGTGCCACTGCATTCCAGCCTGGGCAACAGACCGAGACTCTGTCTCAAACAAACGAGAAAACAATAAACCCCTCACTGAGGCCCCACTGCTTGAGAGCTGAAACTTCATCTCACTCACCTCTGCAGCCCTGTGTGCTGGCAGACAGGAGAAGACTGGAAATGTTCACTCCCTGAGATTGGGTAGCCGCTGTTCCTTTCCCTGGGGACTCGTCTGTTGAATTGGGAGATTGTTCAGAAACAGGCTGATTATCTGACTTGAGTCTTGGGCTGCCACCAACACACCCAGCTGGGCCCAGGGGAGAAATTCTGACTGCAGAAGTGGTCTCAAAAGGCTTTCCTGCTGGCCTATTGACTGAGCAAATTGCAAATATTTTTCTTTTGACTTTAAACACAGTTAAATTTTTGCTCTGCTACAGCCTCTGCTGTTCAAAGAAACTCTCCTCTCATTGTTCATGCCAGGAGACATTATACAAATCAGTGTCTTCGAGCTGGCGTCGGGTCTGCCTTTGTGTAAATATCCACTTGATTCTCTTCCTTTAGATCTGTGAATATAGAGGCAAAAGGAAGAAAATAAAAGCATAAAGCACAACTCGGGCATTGTGAAAGAAGCAACAGATCACTGAACACCCTCCCTCTCTCCCAGCCTTCTTCTTTGCCTGATCTCTTTCTCTCCTCCACAACTGCTTTCTGTCTGCTAAACGAGATGCTCCTGTCACACCACCACCCAAAAGGCAGATTCCAGAGAGACTGGCTTTGCATGTGCAAAGCCCCTGTGGCAGTTGTGGTTGGAGTATAGTGAGCCTGAGGAAGGGCAGCAGGACCTGAGACTGGAGAGCAAGGTGAGACTGGAGAGCAAGGTGAGACTAGAGAGCAAGGTGAGACTGGAGAGCAAGGAGCCTGGAGGCTCTCGAGGGTTCTGGTAAGAAGTGCAAACCATTGATCGGGTGAGGGGTGGGCCTAAGCCTCTGTCCACTGTCAAAGCACAACAGAGTTTGGAATATTGTTGCTGGCAGCAAATAGAAAGATCTTCTAGGCAAGACATTGCAATCAACTCTTAAATTGGTCATGATCCAATTGCGAATCTGTAGCCTTTTGGAATTCATGATTAGAAACATGAATCAGTCTTTTAGTTGCCAAGAATTGATAATTTGTAGGAAACCAAGTTGCTCCTCATGTAACCGTGCATTAATGATCATGCATATAGATGTTTTTCAGGCAGTTTCCAAAAAGAATTTGCAGCCAGGAAGCAATCAGAGCTCAGGGCTTGCATTGACGATTTGGCACATGGGAATATGGTGGCATTTGGAATGGGTCGCATGGGCCCCTGACAGGCATTTCCAGATTGTGGAAACTGTTACTGGAGTCTTGTTTCTAGGCAGAACTTTGCAAGGTGGACTTGAGCTTAGAGAAATCGGGAGGGACTATGTTATATGGGGCCTCATAGGCTGTGGTGAGGGCTTGGGTTTTATTCTAGGGATGTGGGTCAGGCGGCTGTAAGCAGAGGAGGGGCATGATCTGACATAGGTCCCAGTAAGACCCTTTGGCTTCATGTGGATGACAGGTATTCAGGGGTGAGGATAAAAGTGGGGAGACCACAGAGAAAGCCACTGCGATAATCAGGCGAGAGATGATGAAGGGGCTTGGGTTGAGCTGGGGCCACTGCACCGCACCAGGGAGAATGGGGACTGAGTCAAGGGGAAAAGGAAGGGAGAGACTTCTAGACCTTTTCACCTGGACCACCAGGTTGGAGATTCAACCCTAGAACTTCTCACTTGGGATCAATAAATGCTTACTGTAGAGTCTTTGGTTGAAGTCAGCTAAATATTAGGCTCGGATGATAATTTTGTATTGATGAATCTTGATGAAAACCAACAGAATATGCTGGCTTCAGAAAGGAAGCTACAGGTGAAATGCAGACACGGGGGAAAGCAGAGCTGGGAAGGCCATAGAAAGTGGAGACTCTATGTATGTGTGTTTATCATGTACAACAGGCTGATGTATGTGTGAATTTATGTGTGGATATTACATATATATATTGTAAGTGATAGAAACAAGATTTGAACTCAGAGCCTGGGTCCTTAACCACTGTGCTATATAGCCAGTCTCTGGGAGAAGATATCGAATTGTTCCAATTTGAAAGTTTATTTTACACTGTTATAAATAATGCTGCTAGATGTCTTTATATGCACACCTCTGCACCCTGAGTGAGAGTTTCTGGAGGTGAATTCCAGGGAGGGGACACAGTGACCCGAGAGCCCCTGGCATCTGTCAGCTTCCACCCCCGGCAACCCTCCTTACTAGATCAGCACTAGGGAGCCTTAGTTTTTCGCAGAAAGCAAGACACTCACACAGTGTGTGTGTGTTCTTTTTGCGAAGAACTAGATCTTCCTCTCCAACTAAGAAACTGGCCTTTGAAGGTGGCCGAGCTCCTTCCGAGAGATGGTGGATAAGAAGGGGAATGGGCCTTCTGCAAATCTGTGGTTCAACTGAGGTCGATGATGCTTGTCCACAAAAAAAGCTCAACACATTTTCTTGTAGTAGATTACAGCTGACATGCAGCAGTGGGGGTCAGAGAAAAACTTCTCATCTGCTGTTTTCTGCTCATCCATGCAGCAGTTCTGACGGTTCTCTGTGCTGGAGATTTTTCGGCTGAGATAATCCCAGGGTTCCTCCCTGTCCTAGAGTGGGTGAACAGGTGTCCACCCTGTCAACCTAAATTACAGAGAGAGATTCTCTAAAAGGAAAATCCATGTATTTGGGAATCAAGCCTTGCAATGGGAATATGAATGCCATTTTAAACTACGTGTGTCTTCAGGGAGGTAAAGGAAGACAGAGGTTTAACAGGGAAAAATGAGAAAGAGTAAAGAATTGTTTTGAAATAATTATCCTTGACTACGAAGACCAATAACAAGGGTGGTGTCGGCCCAAGGTTGGACAGGCAGTTGCTGGGCAGATGTCCTTGCAAAAGTATCTTTTGTGTAAGGCTGCGATGACCTTTTTGCAAGGTCGTGGTTTTATAGTCTTGTGTTGGTTTTGTTATCAGCGTACAAGCCTGAGAACCCTCTCTTCATGGCCTTCCCCAGCTCTGCTTGTCCAAGTTTTCTGTTTGTTTTTCAAACACTAGTGACTCCATTTTGATTCTGACAGTTTTCACAACCCTAACTTGCATCTGGTTGGGAGGACTGGGGCTGGACACAGCAAGGGGCGAGGCTCATCCTGTTTCCAAACTGTGAGGTACAGGTGGTGAGTGGCACCTTGTACAGATTCTCCCTTTCTCTAGAGGGAGAGAAACGCAGCGACATCTAAAGCTTGTTTGAACTGTGTCCTATGGTCAGGAAGCCTATGGCGGGAATGAGGTTTTTAGGAATTGTGAGAAGTAGAAAAGTTCCTCTTTCAAGTTTCCTTTCTTGTTAAAAAATACATCGTAAGTGTGCTAATAACTCTTCGTTAAGTTCTATCCTAGTAGCTGTTAGACATGCCGTGCTTACAGGCACGTAAGGGTCCAAAACTAACTCGTCTGTGATGGCAGACTGTGTTATATTGTGACAGCACATATGTGAACTACAAGATATAGACTTCTAAAAGGCTAACATATATTAAGTGCTCACTATGCCCAGCATTGAACTATACATAGCCTTTATGTATATTTATGTAGTACATTCTACGTCCTTGTACTTTAACCAAGATATCTGTGCTGGACGTGCTCACACGCATGTCCCAGCTCTCCATTGCTTTTACCTGTTTATAGAAGTTTTAAGTTGTTAGCCAATTGGGTTTTAGTTTAGATTATGAGGTGTGTCTCCAGCCCGTGGAGATCAGACACGGCAGTAAGGACGATTCCAGATGCATAAGGGATAAATTTGTCTGCTTTTCCTTTGTTCATTGTACTCTCATGGCAAGACGGCTAGTGAGGGTACCCTTCCTGCAGTCCAGGAAGTAAAAGTTGCGTTGTTAAAAGATCCTTTGTCTCAGTGCGAATTTTTCTTTGCAGCATCGAGCATCTGTTTCCAATAGGAATACACTCTGAATAGGTGTGACTGGCTTAATTCAACCCAAACAAACCTTTGGTGAGCCTCTTTGGAGGCCAGGATTTGACCAGGCTCTGCGGCACCCCAGATGGCAATCATGGTCCTTGCCTTGAGGAGCAACCACTGAAGTCGGGGGCCCCCAATATCAGTTACGCACATACAGTTGCACCACTTTTCAAGAACGCAGTGCCATTCGTAGAATTACTTGAGGTTTCTTTGAACTGGACTTCGTATTTTCATGCTTGAGTAATTTTCAACTGTGAATAGGAAAGCAATATCCGCTGACATAAGTAGAAGGCAAGTATACAGTGCAGTTATTAAACTTCAGCACGCTGCTGCCTTCACGGTGGTTCATAAGCATCTATTTCCGAGCTTGAGTAGGAGAGAGGCATTAAAGGCGATGAGCCCCTGAGACTTTCTCCCTGGAAACTGGAAAAGGAAACATTGCTAGGTGTGAGTCTTGGGCATTTCATGTTCGGGCCACGCTCATCATATGCTTATGGCAGCGGCTCTTTTGTCTGAGGTTCTTAAGGATACAGTCCCTAAAACCCAGAATATCAAGGGCGGAGTTTCCACGGCTCATTGTTCTGAGGGTTCATACCAGGTAGAAATCAGGTGCTGTTTAGAGAATATCCCACACTTGCATTTCAAGTGTGCCCCCCGCAACTAGATTAAAAGAAAAAAAAAAAAAAAAAAAAAAAAAAGAATTATTTGCCTTTCAGAATGTAGTTGAATGAGAACACCTCCATCTATTATATTGAAGGCCACACACTGACTTCGGGATCAGGGCCTGATCAATCATTGTTCCCAGGCATATGCTCCTCTGGGCAGGGTAGCGAGGGGTGGGAGATGAGAATGGAGGAGCAACAGAGGCTGATCATGCAGGCCCAGGAGGCCTTGCAAGAGGGCTTGGGTTTGAGTCTAAAAACAATGGAGGGCCATTGACGCATTCTAAGCAAGTGAAGTTAATCTGCTTCATGTTCACGTGGGGAGAGGGTGACCCAGGGACAAGCGGAAGCAGGGAGATCAGGTGGTGTTTGCAGTGGTCCAGGTGGTAGATGCTGATGGCGCGGAGCAGATGGGGTGATGTAGAGGGAGAGAGGTGGGTGGATTCCGGTGCTGCTTGGAAGGTCGGCAGGGCTTGCTGATGGATCTCAAGTGGGCGGGTGAGGAAAGAGGAATTGGGAATGACTCCTAGGTTTTTGGCTGAGCTGTTGGGCAGATGGCAGTGCCATTTACAGAGATGGGAAGGCAGGGGGAGGAGGAACAGATTGGGAGAGGTGGGGAAGGGTGGACATTAAGCTACTTTGCAGACATTGCCCCCCAGGCCAGTGGCTGGTTTACTGGCTCGATGTGGCCGACTCCCCAGACTTGGAAACACACCTCATAAGCCATGCCCCATTAAACAGAAAACCTGCTGCCAAGGACAAACTGTCACCTAGTCACAAGTAAAATCATCAGGAAAGGACAATTTTGGGATGGAGCTTCTCAGAGAGGAGATGACCAAAGACTGCAGAGTTCCATTGATCATACCTGTTTCCTGCCCTTTCCCTGGGACCCACTGCCACCTCCCTTCCAGTGACGATGGCCATATCTGAATTTCTCCCAGAAGCTTCTGCAACTAGAGCCAGCAGAAGGTGGAGGAGAAAAATTCACAGATTCATAGTATGATTTTTCAGTCCAATGTTCATTAATGAGATTCAGTTCTGCCTCTTGAACATCTGCCTAATTGATTTTGAGTTTAGGAACCAATTTTGAGCTGTGGCTTTTTGTAGCTAAAACCAGCAATGACATTTGACTTGATTTGACAATATCTAAGCATCAGGAATGGTTCACCTTGGCACCATTGGGAGGAAGCCTCATCTAAGAAGTGGGGCCTGAAATCCAGTATCCTCATTCTGGATTGAGTTACAGGCACAGCAAGAGTTGCCCCTGCATCAGTGAGCGTATTACTGTGTGGAAAACAATTGATCTGCTCTGCCCAGATGTGGGTAGTGATTGCTGCTGTTTGTCTCCCAGCCCTTTCTCAAAACCCCTGCTGGGGACAGTCCTGTTCTGGGGTGGTTGGTCAGGTCTGATGGGTCCCTTCTGCTGCAACTGTTAAGCAGGTGTGGCCATGGGCACTGTGGACAGCTCTGAAGCTGACCCCATGGACCGGGGATATTCCTGGGATACCTGAGGCTGGGAAAGGACTGCTGAGTGAATTCTAGCCTAGCAGGTGGACATCAGGGTGGAGGATGATGCAGGACACAGGTGCTTTCCTGCTTTTCTACAGGTGCTCGTTGCTCCTCACCCCTGCCTTTCCACTTCAGGGTCTATTCCCAGCCGCTATCTGAAACCACCATGCCAGACCTGCAGCCTCTCTTCTCCTGTGAACACCCACGGGCTCATTTTGGAACTTGTCTCTGTGCCACACCCAGAAGTTCTATTTGCAGGTTCATTTACCCGATCTCTTGAGCCGGAGGTTGCAAATTCAGCTTCTACAGGGGCTGGGAGTGGGGTTCATGTCGATTAGAGAATTGGGCATGGAGAAGATTGTGGTGGGCAGGTGAGGATGTGCCCAGTCTAGAAAGGAGCCCTCACTACACATCCCCCATGTGGAAAGGGAAACAGTATGAGCAGGTCTTCCAACTCCTCGAGCATAGCCGGAAGTAAAATCTCTCAAGTAGAAAAGAAGTTGAGGCCAGCACTTTTGGAGGCTGAGGCTGGTGGATCACCTGAAGTCAGGAGTTTGACTTCAGGTGATCCACCAGCCTTCAGCCTGGCCAATATGGCGAAACCCCGTCTCTACTAAAAATACGAAAGTTAGCTTGGCATGGTGGCACGTGCCTTTAATTCAGCCACTCAGGAAGTTGAGGTAGGAGAATCTGAGAGTGTGCCACTGCACTCCAGCCTGGGCATCAGAGTGAGACTCTGTCTCAAAAATAAATAAATAAAATAAAATGAAAAAGAAGTTGGTAGCTAATTAAAGAAAAAAAAATTGTTAACATCCTGGGGGAGAAACCCAAAACAAACTCATCTGTAGAAAGGATTCCGATCGCAGACTGTGTTATATTGTTACACTACGTGTGTGAACTACAAGATGTAAACTTCTAAAAGGCTAACATATATTAAGTGCGCACTACACCTAGCATTGAACTATACATAAGCTTTATGTCTATTTTCTGAATCGATATTGAAGGAGTTAAGAATTTGTCACCTTGAAATATGCTGCTCTAGCATGTTGGCTATTTTGAATTAAGGGCGTTTGCAATACAGCAGGTACAAGATCATCCTGACCTTCGTTCTGTTCTGTAAAAGCAGGAGATAAAATTCCTCTGTGAGAGATGCCCTCCCTGTATCCCTAGAAGTAAAGTAGCATTGTTTTTTTTTGTTTTGTTTTTTGAGACGGAGTTTCGCTCTTGTTACCCAGGCTGGAGTGCAATAGCGCGATCTCGGCTCTCCGCCTCCTGGGTTCAGGCAATTCTCCTGCCTCAGCCTCCTGAGTAGCTGGGATTACAGGCACGCGCCACCGTGCCCAGCTAATTTTTTGTATCTTTAGTAGAGGCGGGGTTTCACCACGTTGACCAGGATGGTCTCGATATCTTAACCTCGTGATCCACCTGCTTCGGCCTCCCGAAGTGCTGGGATTACAGGCTTGAGCCACCGCGCCCGGCCGTAAAGTAGCATTGTTACCATCTAAGACTGGAAGTTGAGCCTAGCGTTCTGCAGAGCTTGTTATAATAACTTTTTTAGCCTCCCACATAATTCAGTTGCTCTTCCACAAATTGCTACTCTTTGTCCAATTCGAAATCTAAGTGTTTAACTGATTGCATCATTGAGCCTTCTGTCCTGTTCCATGGCAAGCTTGAATTAAATACAATAAATGTGTGTGTGCTTCTCTGTTATTGAATCACAAGTAAACTTGTCAGGAAAGGACAACTTCTGGGTGGCGCTTCTCAGAGAGGAGATGACCAATGCCTGCAGAGTCCCATTCATTATGCCTGCATCCTGCCCTTTCTCTGGGGACCCCTGCCACCTCCCTTCCAGTGATGATGACCATATCAGACCATATCAGTCAATGACCCTACACAGACTGAAGTCAAGTCTTATGTCAGTTTTATTCTAGACCCAGCTAAAAACTGGGTGGAGGTGAAATTTTCCTCCTTCAAAATATTTAGAATAACCTCAGAAGGGATGATGTTGTTATTCTCCCCATATTACAGGTGAGGCAACTGAGGCACAGGGAGGTTGAGTCCTTTGCACATGTCTCACAGAGAGGAGCAAGTCAGGATTCAAGCCCAGGACTTCTCATTTGAGAGCTCATGCCCTGACATCTCCACTCACCTGAGTTTGGTGACTTAGAATATTCCAGAATTATCTTAGAAATGTATGGTTAAATCTTAGACCCAAAGTAACCTATGCCAAATGCATTTGTAGATGAGGAGAAGTGCGTGGCTTACTGAAGACCGTGGAAATGGCTAGTGGTCGGGGGCTGGGGGAGGTGGGTCCTGCCTCATTTTTTAGACTTTTAATCTAGTGCTCTGGCACACTGCAAGTACAAAGATGAGGGTGGGGCTGGCAGTTCAGTCGAGAGCCTGTTTCTCTCACTTTATGAGCGACAGAGATGAAGATGGAGCAATAGCAAACAAACAAGAGAGACGGAGTAAGCAATCAGGTGGACCCTTATAGAAAACAAAAGAACATGGGTAAGAAGGGAAATGCTTGGAAAGGAGCAGGTTCCTCTTCCTCGGCCTGCCCCATGCCAGGTTGCCTCTGAGATACTGCTCCTTAATCCAAGAGAGAGGAGAAAACAGTGTAGGAATCCTAGGCCCAAGGAATCCCCTGCAAACTTTGACCAGATCAGGGAAAAATGTGGCAGATGAATTCTGGGCCAAAGCTGAGAGCGTCTCCTGGGTTTCTGGGCCACCAGTAGAAAGGTAGCTTGTGCTGCCTTCATCCTCATTAGCATCCTGGCTGGTTGACCTAACAGTGGCAGACTCACAGGGCTGGAGTGGCTTGGCTCAGAGCCAGCCAGGCAGCCCACACAGGAAACTCCTGGTCTCCCCATTCTAGAAAAATCTAGAACCACCTGGTCCTCTTAGTTTCCCATTTTTTAACGACATGAGTCATGAAGACATGAGTATAATGCATACTCTGACTCCCTCTCAACTCTACGAGAAGAAATGCAGCAAGCTGAGTGTAATAATAAGGGTGACTCTGACTCAGTCTCAGGGCTGAGAGGCAGTAGGGAGAGATGGGGGCTACGGCGAAGGGGAGAGTCCAGGCCCCATTTGAAGAGCCTTGCTACTTCTCAGTGGCTGTGGCTACTCATTTATCTAAGAGAAGACAGAAATCCAGATGTTTAGGTGACATCTCCTAATTTCTAAAGCACCATAGAGACCCAACAAAACACGTCTTTGGATCTATGAGCCACCTGTGACCTTGTTTTATATTCAGAGTCACCTGTGGTCGCTGCAGAGAGAGGTGAGTCCTTGCCCAGAGCCTCCATGCAAGCATCTCAGGCTCTGCCATATGGAATGTGCTGCTGCTCAGGGGTAGCACATGGAGGAGGGAGGAAGTCCTTGCTCATCTTGGTTCTTACCCAGATTTACTTGTTTCTAGGCTGTTTTCTTTCCCCACTCTGACTCCTCTCCCAATATTCTTCATTATATGAGTACTTCAGTTGTTCTTTAAAGATTTAAATAACATAAAGCCCTTCACTCCCCACCTGCCACTAACAGAGGCTAGTATCACTTTCAGGTTCTTGTGCATCCTCTGAGAACATTTTCCCCTGGTTTGCTCATAGACACATATATTAGACACATATGCATTGAATATGCATATTGAGAAGAAGCATAAGGTAAACTGAGTCATGACACAGCAATAGGGTGCTCTCTAAAGGGTGGCACCAGAGAGTGCCTCTCAGAGGAGGTGACATCTGCAGAGCCTGGAGTGAGAGGATGAGCCAGGGAGATATTTGGGGAAGAGCAGCCTTGGCAGAGGGACCTGCAAGTGCAAATGCCTTGAAGCAGGAAGGTTCCCAAGGGGCTGGTGGAGCAGCACGGAGGCCCATGTGGCTGGAGCAGAGGAGTGAAGTGGGGAGGGGCAGGGGCTGGGGTGTGAAGAGAGGATGAGGGATCAGGCCAGGGAGGGCCTTGCAGGGCATGGGGAAGACTTTGGCTCTTATTTTGCATGAGAGGCTGGGAATCTAGAGGACTCTGAGTGATGGGATCTGATGATCTGACTTGGGTTGAAATGCTCCACCCTGGCTTTGAATGGAGAACACAGGGTAGTGGCCAAGGGTGGAGCTGGGAGACCAGTTAGGAGACTAAAATAGTCCAGGCAAGAGATGGCAAAGGTTAGACCCAGACTAAAGTCAAGACCCTGCATTTACTCACCCAGCTTCATGCTTCTCACTGTCCCACCCACCCTCTCTCTATTTCCCAGAGTTCCTGAAATCACGTAATCTAATTATTCACCTATAACTAAAATACACACACACACACACACACACACACACACACACACACACACACAACAGAACATCGTCTCCTTCATTATCCACCCCAAGCAGTGCTCCTGTACTACTCAGGAGAAGCGACGCAGGCATTGGTCAGAAGCCGTGTGCGTCTGCTCCCCACTGATAGTGTAGTTTCTTGCACTGAAGTCTCTGACTGGAAAACAAAGCTTCATCTTTGAATCTCCAAAGTATTAGACACCCTCTAAGTCCCAGGAAACATTGTTACTCTGAACTTTGGAATATGAAATCAACTTAGCATCTCCCTGGTATGTTGTGTGTCGCACTAATAGTGCATGTATGCCAGAGTGCATTATTTCTTTCACTGTGTGCTCTTTAAGTGTTAAAGAAAAGCCATATATAACTAATGCAGGAAATCTACAATTTCACAGACACTATTGTTTGGTTTGAGGCTAAAATTTTAAAAGTGATCCCTTTAAAAATAATATTAAATAATTGTACAGGTGGTGAGCTGAGATCACCCAAAACAAGTCAAGAGGGATGTGTGCATGGAAGGTGCTTGGGAAGTGCTGAGTTTCTGGCAGACCGGGGCGGAGGAGTGATGTGTGCATGGAAATGTAAGTCCAATAGGGTGTTCCCCCACTCTCAGCCCATCCCCCCAGCCCATCAGAGTCACAGAGGGAGGTGTTAGGGTGACCTCATCCTTGGCCCAGCTAGGTGGGAAGGTTTGGTCATGGAAAGAAATTGTGTCTGTTTTTCTCCACTTGTCTCCAGGCTAATGTTAGAGAAAACAAGTTTTGGTTGGCTGGCCTGGCTGCATTTGAAATATTTAAAAACTGGCTTCTTTTGCTTTTCACAGCGACATCTTCCAGGTTCTTACCTCCAATCAGAGCTGTCTGTCTACATTAGGGCTGGGGCTGTGGGAGGAGATGAGGTCATACATTTTTTTGCGTTAAAGATGTTGATGTATAAAGCTTGGTAGTCACAGCGTTTTTAATAAATCAGGTTAATGTTCCAGGGGGAGGCTTACCACTTGCTATTTATGCAGAAATGCCTCTATCACTTAAGAAGCTTGTTAAAATGGTAGTTTAAGAGCAGATTAACAAAGCTCTTCACAGCTGGTGTGTTTGGGCAGGGTAAGCACACCTCACAAGGACATACACACAGAGGGGGCCGACAGCAAGAACACCCAACAGCTAATTGCCTCCAAAATTAGTAGGACGGAAAAGCAAGCAGTTTAAGACCCTGGTTCTGAGCAGATAAAAAATAAGAAATGATTCTGCATGCTGCTTGCTTTTTGCCAATGCAGCATTCGGGGCTGCTGACTGCAGGGGAATTATTCACCAGGTGGCGGCTTCCCCTGCATTTCTGGAGAAAGGTCTGACAGGTTGAGCAAAGAGCCAGCTTTTGTCCTTTTTACCACTGAGGCCATTTCTGAAGAAGGAGCAAGGCTGGGTTCTCATTTCCTCTCCCTTGTCTTTCTTCCTCATTGTCAACAGTGGCCTTGCCATGTCGCAGATTCACTCCTGCAACAAGTGTTTCTGAGCATTGACCGGAGGCTAGTATCTTAATCCGCCTGTGCTGCTAGGACAGCATAACACAGACTGGGTAATTTGCAAACCATAGAAACATATTTCTCACAGTTCTGGAGGCTGAGAAGTCCAAGGGCAAGGCACTGGCAGCACTGTTGTCTGCTCGAGGCGTCTCTCTCCCTGCTTCCAAGATGGTGCATTGTTGCCTTCTGGTTGATCCAGAGGGTAGGAACCCTGTGTCCTGACATGTGGAAGGAAGGAAAGGGCACAAGAGTGCCCCTTTCAACCTCAAGTCCTTTTATAAGGATGTTTATACCATTCATGAGAGGGGAGCCCTCATGACTCAATCACCTCCCAAAAGCTACACTGCTTTTTTATTTGCACTGGGGGTGAAGTCTCAATGCGAATTTTGGAGGGGACACCACTGTTCAAACCATAGCAGCAGCCTCTGCAAGATGGTGAGACCCTGTCTCTACAAAATATTTAAAAACTAGTCAGATATGGTGGCTCACGCCTGTAGTCCAAGCTACTCAGGAGGCTGAGTGGGGAGGATTGCTTGAGCTCTAGAGGTCGAGGTTGCAGTGAGCCATGATTGCACCACTGCACTCCAGCCTGGGTGACAGATGGAGACCCTGTCTCAAAAATAAAAATAAAAATAAAAAGCAGCTAGACACAGCTCTAGGGGTATTGGGGATATCATGGATGAACAAATGCTGCTTTTTTGTTTTTGTTTTTGCGACAAGGTCTCATTCTGTTGTCTAGCTTATTGCAAGCTCCTAGGCTCAAGCAACTCTCCCACCTCAGCCTCCCAAGTAGCTGAGGCTACAGGCACATGCTATCATGCCTGGGTAATTTTTCAAAAAGATTTTATGTAGAGATAAGGCCTTACTATGTTGCCCAGGCTGGTCTTGAATTCCTGGCCTCAAGCAATCCTCCCACCTCAGCCCCCAAAGTGTTGGGATTGCAGGGGTGAACCACTGTGTGCAGCCCAGGTTCATTTTTTAAAATGGTACTTAGTACTGTGCTATGAAAAGGAATGCACTATTGACATACAGTTGCATGGATTAATTCTAAAACAGTATGCTGAGCAAAAGAAGCTAGACCCAAGAGTACACGCTATAGATTCTATTGCTATGGTATCTAGAACTAACAGTGCTAACTTATGGTAAAGGCAATCAGAAAAGAGGCAACTTCTGGGAGCTGGTGTGTGGGGTTGACAGGATGGGGTGCAAGGGGGGTTTTGAAATGAGGGCAGTGTCCTATATTGTGATAAGAGTTTGCATGATAGGGGTTTGTGCATTTGCCAAAACAAATCTAAATGTATATTCAAATGCTGTACATTTCACCATCTCTAGATTACAAGTCAAGTAAACCATTTCTTGGGCAAATAAACAAAATCATCCAATTCTGAGGTCCTTTCGGTAAAATGATATGTTTGTCTCAGGGTGTAAATGTGAGTAGTGCATCTTCTGAGAGTTGCACATCTGCGTCTTAAACAGCTGCATCTTTTGAGGATCGGAGGCTTGGAAGCCTGGAGAGTGAAGGACCTCGTTAATAGTGGGAAGACAGCACCCTTAACCTGAGCTTCCCAAGGACACAGCTCTGACTGCCTTGTCTGTGTCCCCCAGGGTGTCTTGCCTGGCCTATGTAAATGTTGATGAGTGGATGGATGGGGCTTGGGGGAACTCGAGGGTAACTTGAGCAAATTCACAGGAGACCTGAGGGCCAGCTTCAGGCCCTGGAAGGATTTCCCTGCGGTTACAGGCATGAATGCCAATGTTCTTCACTCAGAGTTCCCCGTTCTGCTCACAACAACCATTACAGTCTGCTCAATAATGAAAATGACAGACATCATTATAGAGGATGCACATGTGCAGACATTAGCCTGTGCTGCTTACACAAGTCAAGAGAGTTCATGCAAAGTATGTAGTAAGCGGCTGGCCCCTAGCAGGCCCTCAGTTAATAACCACCGAGTTCTTGGCTATCGAAGTGGAGTTTGGGATTTGATATGGTTTTGTTCTGTGTCCCCACCCAAATCTTATGTTAATTTGTAAATCCCAGTGTGGGAAGAGGCTGGTGGGAGGTGATTGAATAATGGGGGTGATTTCTAATGGTTTAGCAGCCCTCTCCAATCATGCTATCTGGTGATAGAGTTCTCACGAGATCTGGTTGCTTGAAAGTATGTAGCACGTCCCCCTTCAATGTCTCTCTTCCTCATGCTCCAGCCACGCAGGACGTGTCCCCTTCCTCCTCACCTCCCACCATGACTGTAAGTTTCCTGAGGCCTCCCCATCCATGCTTCATGTACAGCCTATGGACATGTGAGTTGATTAAACCTCTTCTCTTTACAAATTATCCAGTCTCAGGTATGTCTTCATAGCAGTGCAAGAATGGACAAATACAGTATTCAAACCCAGTTTTGACTCCAAAGTCCGCATGCTCAACTACCACTGACCCCCACTGACTCCCAAATGTTGATTGAGGCTGCTTATCACCTAGCACCAATCACTTCCCAATGCCTAGCGATGCCCAGAAGGTGCAGGAGAGAGGCTGCAGCAGCCAGGGCTACCTGGCAAACTCTAGCAAGCAGCAACCGGTTCTGCTGTCCAGGGACACTATTAGCTGGCTCACTGGGATCTAGCAAAGCTTCTCTTTCAACAGAGCCTCTGATCATCCAGTAAGAGGAGTCTCAGTCTGTGCCCTATGACTTAGCTTTCTTCCTTTCTGACTTACCTTGTCTGGACTATGCCCTCCAAGCCCCAAATATCTTTCACATGTGATAAAAACGCAAAAAGGAGACTAAGGTACTTTTAGGTAGTCATAAGTGATACAAAGAAATGTGTATCTGGCTGACGGGGACAGAAAGGAAGTGGGACAAGGTGGTTTACCATAAAGAAAATGCTCGGCCGGGTGCGGTGGCTCAAGCCTGTAGTCCCAGCACTTTCGGAGGCCGAGGCGGGTGGATCACGAGGTCGGCAGATCGAGAACATCCTGGTCAACACGGTGAAACCCCGTCTCTACTAAAAACTACAAAAACAATTAGCTGGGTACGGTGGCATGTGCCTGTAATCCCAGCTACTCAGGAGGCTGAGGCAGGAGAATTGCCTGAACCCAGGGGGCGGAGGTTGCGGTGAGCCAAGATCGCGCCATTGCACTCCAGCCTGGGTAACAAAAGCGAAACTCCATCTCAAAAAAAAAGAAAGAAAATGCTCAGGGAAGACTTCTCTGGGGAGATGACATTTGAGAAGAGACCCATATGAATTGAGGATGTTACTTATAATGTGTATTAATCTCTTCTCTCACTGCTAATGAAAACATATCTGAGACTGGGTCATTTGTAAAAGAAAGAGGTATAATGGACTTACAGGTCCACTTGGCTGGGAGGCCTCACAATTATGGCAGAGGGCAAAGGAGGAGCAAAGTCACATCTTACATGGCAGCAGGCAAGAGAGCATGTGCATGGAAACTCCCCTTTAGAAAACCATCAGATCTCCTGAGACTTATTCACCATCATGAGAACAGCACAGGAAAGACCCACCCCCATGATTGAATTACCTCCTGCCAGGTCCCTCCCATGACACATGGGAATTATGGGAGCTACAGCTTAAGATGAGATTTGGATAGGGACACAGCCAACTCATATCACAGTGGTAGCTGTGCTCCAGGCAGAGAAGACTGCTCCAGGTGGAGGGAATGGCAAGAGGCAAAGTCCTTTTGCTGGACTGAGTTTGGTGTGTTTGAAAATGAAAAAGGTCCCATGTGTCTGGACTGAGTTGGGGAGGGCTAGATCCTGCAGGACCTTGTGTAGACCAGGACCCCCTTGAGGACCCTGAACTTGACCTTGAAGACCTTAAGGTGACATTAAAGAGCTTTTAGTGATGAGGTGACATAGGCTGATGTTCAAATTAGAAATCCACCCCCTCTCTTTATCTGGAAGAGGGAGAAGTGGAGGGGAATGGGGGGTAGTTTTGACCAGATGTGATCCAGCTACAGTTAGCTCACTTTACTGCCCCACTGTGGGTGAGGCATTCTTCCAAATCACCATCACAAATCACATCGTTTGATTCTCAATCAACCCTCCGAAGCAGGTCCTATTATCTTCATTTTACATAAGAGGGAACAGACATGGAGTAATTTGCCCAAGGTCTCTTAGTGAGTAAGTGTCATTGCCAAGATTAACCAAGATCACCCTGCTGTCCTCTCCTTCAAGGAGCCACAGCCGGCTGGCATCCAAGTACTGAGTAATTCAACATGCAGGACCTGGCGTGGCTTTCCCTGTAATTCAACATTCAGGACCCTGGCATGGCTTTCCCAGTTTCAGTGCCACAAAAGAGCTGGAGCTGGTTGAGCTGGTTGCTAAGGTGAATCATGGGGGCAGAAGGCAGTGCAAAGTCATTGGTGACCCTGGTCATCACATGATCAAGATCTGACCAATCAGGGCATCCTCTTCCCTTGACTACAGTGGTTGGCTGGGGGTTGCACAGGAGGCCGGAGTAGGTGCAGATGGAGTCAGCTCCAGGACACTGGCATAAATGTTGGGAAAGATGTGTCCTCCTACTGCTGGGGCGGCAATGATGGGAGGCCTTCCCTGCCACCTCCAGGAAAACGTCGCACTGGAGCAAATCTCATAGAGAGGAAAGGCGAGCCCAGAGTTGGGGAAGGAGGGTCCGGTTAAACTCTCAGAGTACCAGGATGGAGCAGTGCTTTATGTGAGCTAATATGAATTATCTTTTTCTGTTAAGGCATTTCAGTGAGTTTTCTGTCATTTCTACTCAAGCGTCATGGAAGGTAGTGCTCTTACCTGGGCTGGCTTCCCAAACAGGCTCCCTGAGTGATGCCGCTCTGCCCATCCAAGCTCCAGGCTTGCTTTGCTCTCATAGAGCCAGGAGAGAGTGTCTCTCTTTCCTGCTCATTCCAGTGGAGGCACCCTGCATGTGTGCATTGGACCAACCTGGGCACATGGCTGTGTCTGAGCAGTCACCATGCCTGGAAGGGGCCAGACCTGGACATCTGCCAACCCCAGCTGTGTGTGGACAGCCCTACCGAGGTACAAGGGGATAGTGTTAACCAAGGAGACTGGGCTATGGGGAAGCAAGAGTTGACAAGGGAGGTACAGCCCACGGACATCCTGGGAGAGCCCTGGAAGCAGAGGACCTCCTAAAGGAAGACCTGGGAGGATCTTTGGTTACCTCCCACCGGGTCCCTCCAATGACATGTGAGATGTGGGTAGGGACACAGAGCCAAACCATATCACCAGCTCCTACCCCACCTGCTGGAGTGTCTTCCTCTTCCAAGGCTGGGCAGGAATTGGTGGATGAGGCAAGAAGCGAGCCTTCCTCTCTAAGTACAAGTGGCCATACACAAAACCCTGTTTCTATTTGACCTCCCCATACTGGGGGGAAAGGCCTCTCCACCTAGCTGGGAAGAGGTAAGATGAACCCTTGGAAGAACGCTTTTGTGGGAAATGGGAGGCCTGGCCTCAGGTCCCCAGCCCTGAGCTGCTTTGGATGCACCATCACGTCACTCTGTGCCTGAGTTTTCTCATCTGCAAAATGGGAGCAGTCAGCCCCTCTCTGGACCTCGGCCTCCCCTTCTGTCCAATGAGAGGGCAGAATCTGACTATTCCCAAAAGTCTTCGGGACATCCAGATCAGCCTGGCAGAAGGACCATTCTGAAATCCACATTAGCAATTCTGAATGTGTGGAAGCCTCAGGAAGTCTCTCGCCTCCATGTTGGAAAAAAAGTAATTAGCTGTGCAAACAGCCTGATGATGGGGGCTGTGTTTGGGTGCCTGCCACCCCAAGCAGGAAGGGAGATTCTCAGCTGGAAACTGCTAATGTGATGACATGGTGCTTTATTAGCGTATCTTACTAACAAGCTGTGTAGTTTGCAGACACATAGTGGAAGAGTAAAGATGAGACGGAGGTGGGCCAGGGGAGGAAAGTACTTTTGCTCAGCTCTAGGGAAGCTTCAGGAAAGAGTGAGGGTTAGACAGTAACAAGCCCCTGCTTCTCGTACCCCACAGTGGCCTGGGAGGCAGGGAATTTGGGATGTGCTGGTGCCCACCCGTCTCCCCAAAAGGCTGGGCATTCTCTCTCTGTTTCCACAGAATTAAGTCTCCAAGTGGGAAGATTTATGGGCACAGTAAACAGCATGTCCCAAACTGAGCCCCGATATTCCCCACTCTGAACCTGCTCCCTTGCAAGCATCCCCATCAGAGTTGATGGCAAGTGTCCAAGGCGTTGGGCAAAAAGGGTCTTAACCAAGACTCTGAAGATAAGTTGAGAGCTAAGATGGTGCCTTATCTATAATATCTGATTAAAAGAATCTGGCAAAGCAGGGACTCAGAGAACCAGAACAAGATGGGTGGGGAGGCTTGAAGTTCAGCGTAGGGAGGGCTGATGATATGGTCTGCCTCTGTGTTCCCACCTAAATCTCACATATCATGGGAAGGACCCAGTGGGAGGTAATTGAAGATGGGGGTGGGTCTTTCCTGCGCTGTTCTTGTGACAGTGAATAAGTCTCACGAGATCTGATGGTTTTATAAAGGGGAGTTCCCCTGCACATGCCCTCTTGCCTGCCACCATGAAAGATATGTCTTTGTTCCTCATTTGTCATCTGCCATGATTGTGAGTCTTCCCCAGACATGTGGCACCGTGAGTCCATTAAACCTCTTTCCTTTATAAATTACCCAGTCTCGGGTGTGTCTTTATTAGCAGCCTGAGAACAGACCAATACAGCTGGGCATCTGAGACATGGTCGGGTGTGGATGGGGACCATCACTCCAGATCAGGAAAGAAGAGACCTGAGCTGGCCTTGGAGTGCAGAAGTGGTGGCCACTGGTGGACATAGAGCTGCTCACTGCACATCCTGTCATTTGATTCGTCTTCCTCTAGAAGGCTATGGCCTTGTGCAGATGACAGATCATAGTAGACACGGTGGTGTTCCTGTGGGCCCATCCAGGTGAGGAATGGGTATTTAAGCTGCTTAAAGGACTGGTCTCATCCCCAAGACAACATTCCTGCTTCTCAAGAAAAATAACGGTGAGATGTTACTCCTGAGAGGAAGGGACCTATCTCTCTTATACCAAGTCACCCCAGGGAGTGGCCCTGTCTGTGAGCAAGTCCCGTCACCTTGACCCCCATGTCTGGATCAGGGATGGACATGTGGCCAGTTATGCCCATTCATGTGAATCCTGCAAAGTCCTCAGGAACCACCAAGAACAGAAGGTCTTTCTTCTGGGGCTGCTGTGCTGGTAGGTGGCATCTCCCTATGAGCAAAGGAAGAGGAAAGAGCAGCCCTGGAGGGCTGGGAGAAACTGACTGTGTCCCTAGATCAAGCTCTACCTGACCCTGGAGTCACCTCAAAACTTTTCAGTTCTTGTCCATTCCCTTTTTTTTCTTTTTAAAGATGGAGTCTCGCTTTGTCACCCAGGCTGGAGTGCAGTGGCATAATCTTGGTTCATTGCTGCCTCCACCCCCTGGGTTCCAACAATTCTTCTGCCTCAGCCTCCTAAGTAGCTGGGATTACAGCTGTGCACCACCATGCCCAGCTAATTTTTGTATTTTTAGTAGAGAATGGGTTGTGTCACGTTGGCCAAGATGATCTTGAACTCCTGACCTCAAGTGATCTGCCTGCCTCAGCCTCCCAAGGCCATCACTTCCCCTTTTGCTTAAGTCTGTTGGGTTGGATTTCCTGTCTTTGCAACTTTAGGAGCCCATCTGACCCAGAGTTCAGGAAATACTTCCCACAGCACAGCCAGGCACACTAGATGAGTCCTGCTTTTGAAATGTGCTTTACTATGTTGAAACACTTGAGCACATGATGGGCTGCTGGGGGTGCTGTGGGCTCTGACCTCATCACCTCCTTCCTTCGCTCAGGGTTGCTCCCTGCAGGACTGTTCCCCTCCTCGGCGCAGGCTCTGCCTCCTCTTAGAAGGGGGTTTCAGCATTCACAGCTCCTTCTCTCTCACTTGAGTGATTTTCTCCTTTCCCATTTTTCATCTTGAAAAATGGCAAATTGAAGCACTTAATTTTCCTCCTCCAATCCAATTAATGTGGACATGCTCAGTGCTGATGGGCGTGCTTGTGAAAGGAAAGTCATTTATATCAATTAACAGAATAAACATGAGCTTTATGGCTCTGTGCAAACTCCGGGTGGAAGCTTCCTCAGAAAAGGAGAAGGGAGACCCCGTGGGAAGGCCCAGGGGCAAATACCCAATTGGAAGCACCTGGGGAGTATGGATTTGGGGGCCATGAGGACTGTGTTGTGGTGGCATTTTGGAGAGAGCCCCCAAATTCATACTCCCCAGGAGCTGAGGTCAGAGCCCAGTACCTTGCATACATAACCCGGCCCCTGCCAGCCTCTCAGACTCTCCCCTGGCTCCCTCCACCATAGCCACATGGGCCTTGTGGCTGTTCCTCCAGCTCCCCTTGCCCACTCCTGCCCAGGCCCTAGGCACTTGCTGTTTCCCACATCTTTTCCTGGTGGCAGTGTCTCATCCTTCATGTCTCAGCTCAAACAGACCATGCGCCCAACCCAGGGTACCTGTCCTCAGCTGCTCTTTATCTCTTTTATACCCTTTCAAACCTAAATATGTAGCCAGCGCCCACTTTAGACCAGCCCCGGCTCCGTGTGCTTGGCGTCAAGAGTGAGCAGGACACACAATAGCCCCCATCTTCCAGCCCGGTCCTTGAAACTCTGCGGACAGATGAGATGCAGGAGACCGCCGTTGCCTCAACGACCTTCCAGGTTCTGAGGACCCAGTTTATTCCAATGAGGTGATTATAGAATGAGGTGTGGGTAAATCATGCAGAGAAACAATGCTCACAGAAATTAGGTGAAACAAAGAGAAGCAAGGCCTGGAGCCATTAGCAAATGCCGTTAGTCCATGAGTCTACATCGGACAGAGGCAGACACTTAGCTGGGCATGAAGAACATGCTGAGGAAAGGCTTTTGCTGTTGCTTTTGGGTTTCTTTTTTCTTTGAGACAGTTTCACTCTTGTCACCCAGGTTGGAGTGCAATGGTGCAATCTTGGCTCACTACAACCTCTGCCTCCTGGGTTCAAGCAATTCTCCTGCCACAGCCTCCTGAGTAACTGGTACTACAGGTATGTGCCACCACGCTCAGCTAAGCTTTGTAGTTTTAGTAGAGATGAAGTTTCACCATGTTGGCTAGGCTGGTCTCGAACTCCTGACCTCAGGTGATCTGCCTGCCTCAGCCTCTCAAAGTGTTGGGATTAGAGGTGTGAGCCACCATGCCTAGCAGGTGTTTGACTTTTGTTGTAACTGATATAAAAGTGATTCTAGGAAGGGAGAAAACAGAGGACTGGAAAATAAAAATCCCTGCCCTCTTGAGCTGACATTATATTTGAGGAAGAGACAGCCAGCCATTGAGATACAGAAGCGGATGTCAGATGATCACAAGTGCTAAGAGAAAAATAACGTGCAAAATGGTGGAGTGAGGCTGCTGTTAGAAGAAATGGGGTAGTCAGGATGGGCTTCACAGAGAAGGAGACACTTAAGCCAAGAACTGGGGTAGCTGACAGAGGGATGCCTGGGGAAGAACCTCCCAGGCAGAGGAAAGAACAAGGCCAGAACTGCACAGTGGAGTATGGATTTGGGGGCCATGAGGACTGTGTTGTGGTGGCATTTTGGAGAGGGCCCCCAAATCCATACTCCCCAGCTGCTGAGGTCAGAGCCCAGTATCTTGCATACATACAAAATGCCATCTTCAGCAGGGAGAGGGGTAACGGAGGGTCAGGTTTCTTGATCTGGACCCTAAATACTTCTTGGGAATGAGAAAGCAGGGGAGGTGGAGAGGTAGAGAGGCCTGGACTCTCCCTGGGTTTTGAAAAGCCATCGTGGAATCGGGATGTACAGGGACTTTATGGTAATATGTATTTGCTCATGCATTCACTTTGGAATTCCTTTTTTTTTTTTTCCCCCTTGAGACGGAGTCTCACTCCATCACCCAGGCTGGAGTGCAGTGGTATGATCTCGGCTCACTGCAACCTCCACCTCCCGGGTTCAAGCAATTCTCCTGCCTCAGCCTCCAGAGTAGCTGGGAGTACAGGCATTCGCCACCATGTCCAGCTAATTCTTGTGTTTTAGTAGAGATGGGGTTTCACCATGTTGGCCAGGATGGTCTCAATCTCTTGACCTCTTGGACCACCCAACTCCATCTCCCAAAGTGCTGGGATTACAGGTGTGAGCCACCATCCCCGGCCTCACTCTGGAATTCATTCATTTATTCCAGACCTATGAGAGGCTTTGGATTCCTGAGGCCCTGGGTTCAATTCATTCCTCCACCACTTCCTACTTGGGTGTCTCTGGGCAGTGACTTTAACCTCTCTGGGCCTCAGTCTCTATATTTGTACAATAGCGAACATAACAGCACGTGCACCTTCTGCAGGGCTGCGGTGAAGGTCAATGTCGGTGCATGAGCAAACGGGCAGTTCACTGGCGTTCACTTGTCCTTCCTCCCTCACTTCCTCCTCCCATCCTTTCCTCTTCCCTCCTATCTTTATCTCACCTGATTAGGCTATATTTCATCTGTTTCTTTTTTCCAGTGCTTCATCCCGTGCCTGGAATCTTTCGTTAACACATAGTGGGTGCTCAATAAATACATACGGAATGGAGGAACTCACTGGGGTTCTGAGCAGACAGAAAGCACCGCCTCAGGAGGTGGGAGGTAAATTATCAATTTCCAAACACAGATCAAAGTTTGGGCAGGGGGTGGGGTACAGACATGTCTACAGGGAACCAGATCACACAGCTGAAAGCAGCACATCCGCAGGGCTTATGCTAAATTCTGAGGCCCAGAAGATAAGCATTAATGAAATGTTTAGTGTCTTTTCCAGCTTATGTGCAAGTTTTAAGGCAAATTTATGGCCCAGGGAGAGCTGTATTTTTAATCTGCTCTATGTAACTTTATATTATATTGGAGCCTGTTGTGTAATCAATACACACTTTAAAAAAATGTGTCGAGGAGCATATTTTTATTATGTTAGCTGTTTATGACATTCTACTGATGCATTCCTGCCTGGGAGTTTGGCAGAGCCTGGGGCTTTGAGGGTGCTGTGGGGGGAAAGCGGGTATTTGGGTAGCCGAGTGATGATGAAAGCTTCAGATTTAATGAGAAGTCACTCAGTCGTGTTCCTGCTGTTCACAAGATGCACATGTGTGATTTCACTGCAGCCCCAGACAGCCAGCGAGAGAGGGTCCTGTGTGATTCCATTTCACAGATGAGGAAACCTGGACAGCAGGGGGCTGATGTTCCTCCCAAGGTTGCACAGCTCCTAAGATCAAACCTGGCCTTGACCCCAGCAGCACATCGACAGCCCCAAAGCCCAGGCTTTGCGCCAGCTTTTGGAACAGTCAAAATAGATAAATTATCCCCAAACAGCCTCCTAAACTGTAGAAACAGAAGCTAAGCCAGTGTGAATAAACCTGGCTTATTTATTCTAGCACCTACATTAATTGTGTGTCATATTTGTGGTTCTAAAGAGTTACAGTGTTAATGTATACATGTATATTTTTATATCAGGGACCCTTGATACAATTAATGGTTTACAAGACTTGAAGTATAATTTCATTACTTTTAAATATTTACAGAGTTTGAAAGTTGTAACTTTCCTTTTATGGCCTAGTGTGGGATATGATGGTCCTGTCTGTGATTTGTTTAATACTCAGTCCTCAGCTAAGAAGACACCAAGGACAGCCCTGGGCCTTTTGGGGACAAGCAGCTCTCTGAGGACCCCACAGGAGGCCCCGGGGAGGAGGGAGGAGCTCTGATGAGAAATGAACCCCAGTGGGTAGGCGGACAGGGCTGTCTCAGGGCGCAGAGGAGACCCTTCCTGGTGATCCAGGAGCTCAGAGGAGACTCCCAGGAAGAGGCAGGACTGGGCTGGGCCTGGAAGGGTAGGTGGGGCCTCAGGAGGGAGCAGCTGGGGACGGGGCTTCCCCTGGAAAACCAGGAGACGTCATCCACAGGGCTGGTTGCCACCTGAATTTCCTTCCCCCTGAAGATGCTGTGGTTGACGTCCCCAAGCTCTAAGTCACTCAGGTTTCATGATGTTGGTTCCTCCATAAATCTTCCCCAGACACTCGGAGCAGAGAAACGAAGACAAAGCATAAATCCATAGAGGGCTGACGATCCTCGTGCTGGGAGAGAGAGTCTAGGTAAAGGTCTGGTTCTAACTCACAGGTGTCCACCGGGCAGCAAAGGTGGGCACTGGTTCTGTGGTGAGCACCATTTGGAGCTCCTCCCAGGGAGCGGTGTCGCGCAGTTGGACAGAAGAATCCCACTATCAGGAAAGGATCCTGGGGTGGGTGTGTTCACATGAGTGTGCAGAGGTGGGGCAGGGCTATGAATGTATGTGTGTGTTAAATGCACACTGTGTATTCATTGAGTTTTTTATTTAGACAAACACTACTGAACATTTACTGTGCACCTGGGATTGTGTTCGACCCTTGAGATTCAGTAGTTAAAATGGAAGACAAAAGGCAATACTGTACACTAGGAACCGAGAATGCTCACTGTGTGATGAGGTCTGTGTGATGAGAATATAGTGTGCCGCTTTAGGGATGGCGCTACGGGGGAAGCAGGAGCACACGCTGTAGGTGGGAGGGTTGATGAGGTGTCCCTGACAAGCCGACAGAGCAGTACACACATCAACCAAGACACACACTGACATCTGCCCTCCTTGAAACTCTGGGATCCGAGTGACAGCCACCAGCTTGACATCACCACTGAGAGTCATTGTGCCCCAGGTTCACGTGGCTCGAGGGAAGCTCCTGTTTCTCTTGCACAACCTGCCCCTCCCTCTGCCAGGCTTTCTCACTCAGCCCATGGCTGCACTGTTTACTGAACACTGGGAGGAGCTGGGTAAGGAGCAGTCCAGGCAGAGGGAGCAGCAAGTGCAAAGGCCCTGGAACAGGAAAGGCTTTCCTGTAGTGGAGGATAGAGAGGAGGCCAGGGGGCAGCCAGCCCCAGATGGCCCCCCAAAAAAGGAGCCAGTGAACCCCAACACCACCCTGCTGACTTCCTGCTGGGGCTTCCCACTAGGGGGACACCTTCAGAGCCAGAGGCAAGGGAGCCCCAGAGTGTGGGATACCCAGTAAGCCTGCAGGTCACAGAGCAGGGAGAGGTGGGGAGAGGATCCAGAGGACAAAGGGCAGTCATGTGGCACAGGCGGGGGCCAAGGCAGGGGCACTGGCACTCATTCTGAGTCAGGTGGGGAGCCGTGGGGGGCAGCGGGCAGAGAGATGACAAGGCCCAACTTGCAGGTTTAAAGTGTCCTGTCATTGTCATGGGGACAGTGAACTGCAGAGGCCTCGGTGGAGGCATTGGCAGTGACCCAGGGAGAAGTGATGGTGGCTCTGCCCAGGTGTAGACAGGGCAGGGGTGCAGAGCTGGGCCTGTGTTGGGTCAGAGCGCAAAAGCCACCCTGAGGGACCCCAGGTGGCTCTGGGTCAGCCTTGAACAGCAGAGTGACGGCCCTGTCCCTGGACAGGAGTATCCTGAATGTCTGAGCAAATGGGGGATCCAGGCCCTGCTGGACGGTGGGGATGAGAGCTGGAATGGTTCAAACAGCCTCTCTCGCCCTGGGCCACCTCCCGAAAATTCCATCTCAGGGCTCAGAAGGCGCAGACAGCGGGAATGAGCGAGGCGTCCGAGGATGGCCCAGTGCCAGGGCACCGCTGTCCTCACATTTTCTTTCCCATCCATTAGGAGGAAATGCACTGGGGCCAGCGCCGGCTTCCAGCCGAGAAATCAATGGCTCATTAGTGTTCACCTTTGCCTCCCCTCTGCCCTGAGGCTATTAAAACTGGCCAGGACAGAGCAAGACTCAGCCTCCCCAGGAAGGACAGCAGGCTGGGCCCACTCCTCCTGCAAGGCCACTCCAGCCAGGGCAGCAGCTCTGCCCCAGGACCCCCGGCTGCCCTGATGAGGGCCTGGCCCTGCAGTAAGGAGACCACATCAGCCTGGAGTGGAGCAGGCACAGCTGTCCTGAGTCCCCAGTTCAAATCCTGTCTCCACCACTCATGGGACCTGTGACCCTGAGGGTCACTTCCCCTCCCTGGGATGCAGCCTCACTATCTATAAAATGAGGCTTTACCACGAGAGCATCAGCGCGGTTCTTGCAACGAGAGGCTCCATGCCTGCTGGTTTGAGCAGAGAAGCAATGGATTACAGGGTCATCAGGGGATCTGGAACCTCTGGGAGGGCAAAGGGACAGGCGTGGGGGCTGTGCAGGTAGCAAGAAAGCATCTCCGGTAGGACTGATCACTGGAGACCCAACACTGATGTTGTGGCCACAGATACTGCAGCCCTCGATGCACCCTGACACCCACCCTGGGGTCACAGTGCAAACTCTTCCCCACTCTCAGTCCAGGTGATTCAAGCCCCTTCTCTGCACAAGGCTGTCACATGACCTGGGTCTGGCCAGTAAGATCCATGGACTCTAGCTGGGCCAATGAGTGTCACCCCAGGGCTGTGCCAGACTCACTAGGAAAGAGTCTAGTTTCTGCTGAGGGTGCTAAATTGGAGGTTGGAAGCCTGGGTGCTGGGGACCCGCCTTGCCCCTACCTAAATAGCCTGTCCACTGACACAGAGGGAAGCAAGGCTGAGAGATGGAGAGGAGGCACTCTAGTGGCACTGTGAGAGTCCCTGGATGTGGCTGTGCCTGAAGCTGCCTTGTGAATGTGGAACAGCAAACCAGGCATGTGTGTATCTTTGTTCTTGGTTTTGTTGTAGTCCTTGATTTGGATTCTTGCAACCAAAAGGCCAAGGAATGATTCAAGGAAATGCCTGGCATGGCACAGGTCAGCGTTAATTCCAACACTCAGGGGCCTAGAGCTGAGCAGTGGAGGTGAGGAGGGCACTGGAGAGGAGAGAGATGAGAGGACAGGAGAGAAATGAGAGCCTTGTGCCTTTCCTTCTCCCATCCTCAAGGTGCTGGGGTGCCACCATCTGTGACGTGAGGAGCTGGGGCTGGGGTCCGGGTGCTGCAAGGAGGGGCCCTCCATTCTCATCAGCTCCTCTCCCCTCCCAGAGGTGAGCAGACGTCCTCCCAGGGGACCTGGGTCCTGATATGGAGTGCGTCCAGGGGAGCTTATGGGAGGGGAGGGAGGAGACCCTGGATGTCTGCCTCCAACTGTTGTCCTGTTCGCTGTGCCAACAGCCCGCCCAGGGCAGCAGCCTTATGGAATTTTCCCACACACACCTGGAGGAAATGCCTTATGGAGATATGGGCAGAGCCTTGTATTTGACACTAAACACACCTGAGTGTGTGATACCCTCTGTCTCTCACTAGCTGTGTGACCCCAGGCCAGTCACCTCACCCTCCCAGCCTCAGTTTCCTGGTCTGTGGAATGGGGGTAATGGCAACGCGGATCCCACCAAATTAACCTGTATGAATATGCCAGGTACACAGCAGGTGCTGGAATGTGTGTCCTGGCTCTTCCCTCCTGTCAGGAGGCCTGGTGGCTGCAGGAATGACAGCTGAGTCCTCATCACGCTTGGGCAATTAAACAAGGTGGCTCAGAGTGTGAAATGCAACTCCTGGCCTATTTTCAGGACTCAATAACCATCATCACCATCATCACCATCATCACCGTCATCACCGTCATCACCATCATCACCGTCATCACCGTCATCACCGTCATCACCATCGTGATTGTTACGAGTTGGGAAGACACACACCTGACAGGCTGACTTGGGAAGGTCTGGGCGCTAATCAGAGGTTACATGAGGTGCTCATAGCCTGTGATGGTCAGGGAGGGCCTCCTGGAAGAGGAAGACCTGAAATGGCATTTGAAGTCTGTGGGGACTTGGGTGAGATAGGGAGTGGTGAGGAACAATAGCGCCAACACACATGCAGCTGCTGCCCATCAGTGCATTCACTGCAGGCAGCTGGGGCCTGGACACACATGGAGCTGCTGCCTATCAATGGGTTCACTGTGAGCAGCTGGGGCCTGGGCGCATGCAGTGCCTCAGCTCATTCAGCCCCCACAGGAAGTTGGTGCAAGTTTGATCACCCAGGTTACTGACGAGGTAAGTGAATGGCAGAGAGGTTAGTAACTTGCCCAGGGTCACACAGCAATGAAACGGCAAAGTAGGGATTTGAGTCCAGGCAGCCAAACTGCAGAGCTCACCCTCCTGACCCTACACTGTGCTGTCTTTATCATTTTATAAACAGTCATCCTAGTCCTCAGATTGCCTGACCTGCACTGAGCACCCGCGTTCCAGGCACTTTACACATGATCTCATTTGTCCTTGCAACAGCTCTGCAATGTTGGGAGAAAGTGGGGTGACCTCAGCCTCACTGTGGAGGCCCCAGTCTGGCAGGGACACAAACTCACAGGGGTGAGGCGGGGGCTGTGAGTGAGTGAAACAGGCCAGGAGTGGGGACAGCAGGGAGGAGTGGGGACTGTGGCAGAGTGGGGAGCCCAGGCCCCATGTGGAGGGGCAGCTGCGGCTCTGCTTCAGGGATCGCCACTGAGGGCCAATGTCACCCATGTTCCCACAGCTTGTGATTACTCAAGAGAAGTTGAAAATCAGTTCTTTAAATGTAAAGACTCCTTATTTTAAAATTTTGGCTACAAATTTCACTTTTCGGTATACTTACTTGGGGGCCATTTCTGTGAATGAAATAAAACACATCTGGGAATGGTTCAGCCCATGGCCAGCGTGCATGACCTCTGAACTATGCACTACAGCCTCCCAGGAAGGCACCGGGGGCATAGCAGTGAGGGCAAAGGTGAGGGACAAAGGAGTTTCCCCTCCTGCCTGAAATGGGGACAGGTGGCCTCATAGATGGAAAAGGGAGGGGGCAGGGGCAGTCAGCTTCTGTCCGCACAGACCAGAGCTCCCAGGCAGCTGTCCAGGTTGTGGATTCTGCAGTCCTTGTCTGGAGGGATCAATTGTGGGAATTCTCAGCGTGGGTGGACCCCGAGCAAGTGCTGAGAATTGTGGGAACATACTTGGTCATCATTGACGAGCAGTGGGTGGGGCCGGGGTGCTGACATTGTGCCCTTGGTGCCTGGGACAGTCCTGCACAACTGGGGCCAGCACTAGGTCCAGCTGGGCTTTCACGTCCTGCCAGACATTCAAGGGGGTGAAACCCATTCCTGAGGCTCTAAACCTAGATTCTCACTCAGTTGGGGTCTCAGTTTGGCCTCCCCAGAGGCCGACCCTGAGTTAGATTCAAGGGCAAGTCTTCTATTTGGGACATGACTCAGGAACTCTGGAGTGGGTGTGGGAAGGGAAGGCATCCCCATAGATATTGGGTGTGTCAACACTTCACCTCTGCAGGCATCTGGAGATCTGACTCTGGGGACTGGGGAAATAGTCCAGGACCTGCACCTGGCAGTGTCCCTGTGAGCCCCAAGGCTGCTGGTGCATTGCACACCCCCTCCCTCCACGTGCAGTGAGAGCCATGCTCTGGGGCGTCAGTGCCTGGATCTCCAGCCACAGCTCCAGGGGAGAGACAACACGCCCAGAGTCAACCTGTGCCCTGGAAAGGAAAGGACAAAGGACATGGTGAGCATTGTTGTGTTGCCACAAAGGCTTTTCTTTTTATCCTCTCCCTGTGATTTTAAGATGTGCTGAGTTTTCTGTTTTGTTTTTGAGATGGAGTTTCACTCTTGTCCTCCAGGCTGGAGTGCAATGCCACCATCTCGGCTCACTGCAACCTCTGCCTCCCGGGTTCAATTTTCCTACCTCAGCCTCCCAAGTAGCTGGGATTACTGGCATGCACCACCATGCCTGGCTAATTTTTGTATTTTTAGTAGAGATGGGGTTGTGCCATGTTGGTCAGGCTGGTCTCAAACTCCTGACCTCAGGTGATCCACCCCCTTCCACCTCGGCCTCTCAAAGTCCTGAGATTATAGGCATGAGCCACTGCGCCCGGCCAAGATGTGCTGAATGTTTGAGGATGGCATCAACCTTTGACATTGAGGGAAGATTGTCCAACTTGTGGCACACCCACTGCCATGTTCGTGTAGTGTGAGGTCACTGCAGCTCACGTGTCAGTCTGCCTTTGTCACCCCCATGCTCACTGTCCTTTGCGCTTAGGTGCGAACACCCCACGGCTTCATTTCATTGTGATCATGCTCAGAGATTTACATATAGAAAACATTTTATCATATAATACAGAACATCTTATTAGACTTGCTGTTATTTCACTGTTTAGCCTGTGTGGGCATTTGCAGACCAGCCGCTTTGTAAACTAACGTGGCCGGCTAGGTTATAGTCTTCATGACTTTTCTTTCTCAACAGTGCAGGGCATGGTAACAAGCATTTCTATTTGAGGGCAGACTGGGCTGGGAGTCTCTTTACTGGGCCTTTGACCCCATGTGGCTGAGGATGGAGCTCAGGGCACTTTCTTCTGCAGCCAAAGTAACTCGCCAGTGACCCTGACAAGTGACAGCTGGCCCACAGTCCATCCTGCAGGTTAAGGCTTTCCGAATAGAAATTGATCGTGTCCCAGGGGCTTCTAGAAGTGACCCTCTGACCTGGCCAACCAATTAACCACTTCCCCAAGGAAGGCAGAGGCTGGAGCAGAGGTCAGGCTGCAGTACCCCCCCGCCCCAACCCCCCCACCAAACAGCCCAGCTGTTTACATGAGCACATGCCCTCTAGTTCACTGTCGTGTACGACAGGGCAGCCCCAGTCTGAAGTGGTCCAGAAAGCAGCTGGTGGTGCACAGGTCCTGCTTAGAGAGCAGGTGAAGCCACAACTCAATCCACCACTCACGTGGGAGAAATGCAGCTTTTGTTGCAAAACTTCATGGTATCTTGGTGGCATTAGTGCGAACGGGTTGAAGCACAGATTCTGGATCCAGGACACCTGGTTTGCACCCACCACCTCCCAGTCCTGTGACCTCAGCCAAGTATACTTGAACACGTTGGGCTCGAACACGTGTTTCCTCATCTATGAAATAGGGAAGTAATAGAATGTTTTCTTAGTGTAGCTGAGAAATTTAAAAACATTTTCTCGTAAAAGGACTTAGACGTCGAGATGGCTGCCATGTTAACCATTATTTCTGTTTGAGTCCCTATGCTGCATAGGTAGTAGAAGTTTGACCTCAGACAATTTAGGGTGGTCCTTTCTTTTTTGGGGGGGTTTACCTGGTACCAGGTGACAGTGAGAACATGGTTGTTGGTAACATCCCTCCGAGTCAGCACTTGCTGAGACATTCGTCCTGCAGCCTGGATCCTGAGCATCCTGGACACAGTCCTTGTGCTGGTCCCACAGCCCTCCTAGCCCAGCCATTCTCTCTGCTACTTTTGGGCTACTTAGGGACATGTGAAAATAATCCACAGCTCCTGCACCATGTGGAGTGGGCACTCTCTGCCATCCTCTTGGATCCAGCAGCAACTAGGCAGGGGCTGTGAATGCACATGCCTGAAGGGGTCAGGCGGGTACCTAATGGGTGAATGGGCCCCGGGGGGGTATGGCACTGAACTGGAGGGAAGGTGCCATGTAAAGGGGTGCCCATTTCCCAGGTCTGGCTAATTGTTGTTATGTGCAGGAAGCAAGGCCCTTTGAAACTTAATTCTTTGCTTTTGCAAGAAACTAGGGGTCACTCTATGAAGTCTCCTGATTTTTAAATATTGCTAAAAGTCCATTTTAAAAGCACCGTGTGGGCCAAACATAAAATGCCTACAGGACTGAGCTTGACCTAGGCTCAAAGTGCTATTTCCCTCCTGGGCCTTGCTGCCTCCTTGAACTCTACCCAGGCCCTTGCTGTACTCAAAGCCCCCACACACGGTGGGACTCTGGTCCCCTTTCTGGGTCATTAGACACAGTCTCCCTAAGGTTTCTGCATCTGATATTGGCCCCAGAAGGAGAGGGCCTCCAGATCAGCTTGACAGGAGCAATGCACAACCATCGATCCATCCACCCAACACCCACCCACACACCTTCCCACCCATTCACCCATCCATTCAGCCATTCATCCACCCATCCATCCATCCATCCATCCATCCATCCATCCATTCATCCATCCACCTTCCCACCCATTCATCCATCCATCCACTCATCATCCATTCATCCACCCATCTATCCATCCACTTATTCATCCATCCATCCACCTTCCCACCCATTCACCCATTCATCCATCTACTCATCATCCATTCATCCACCCACCCATTCATCCATCCATCAACCTTCCCACCCATTCACCCATCCATCCATCTATCCACTCATCTTCCATCCAACCATCCACCCATCCATCCATCCACTCATCCATCCATCCATCTTCCCACCCATTCACCCATCCATCCAGCCATTCATCCACCCACCTTCCTACCCATTCACCCATTCATCCATTCACTCATCATCCATCCATCCATCTATCCACCCATCCATCCATCCACTCATCCATCCATCTTCCCACCCATTCACCCATGCATCCATCCATCCATCCTCCATCCATCCATCCACTCACCATCCAGTCAACAGAAAAATATTGAATGCCAAATGCAACAGACACATCTGTGAACAAACAGCTGTTGTCCTCATTCAGCTGCAGCTGTTGTCCTCATTCAGCTGATATTCTATCAGTGGAGCCATCAGTAAACAGTGTAAATAAGTAAATAAATAACATGTTGGTGATGGCAACTACTAAGGAGAAAAATAATGGAGGCAAGAGGGGTAAGACGTGTGTGTGTGCATGCATGCATGTGTGTGATTGTGTGGGTCTACATTATATATTGAGTAATTGGGAAGGGCTCACTGATAAGATGACATTTGAGAAAAGACCTGGATTTGTTGAGGGAGAAAGTCACATGGGCTAGAAACCTGGAGAAAGGGCTTCCACGGGAAGCAGAAGTGCAAAGGCCCTGAGGTTAGTTGGTGCCAGGTGTGTTTGAGGAACAGCCAAGAGGCTGGTGTGGTGGGAAGAAGATGAGAAAGAAGGAAGCAGGGGAGATGACGGCAAAATGTAACAGAAGTCACATCAGGCAGGGCCTTGTAGACAACTGCAAGGACTGGCTTTGGAGGGAATGAGTACTCTGTGGAGCAGGGACAGGATCTCCCTCAGGTTTTTACAGGGCCCTTCTGGCTGAATATGGAGGAGGAACCAAAGAAGACCAGAGACAAGTCCATTGCCCTGTTCAGGAGGGAGGTAAGGAGGCTTGGGTGTGTGGTAGCAGTGAAGGAGGGGAGAAGTCTTTGAATTCTGGTTCTACTGAAAGACAGATGCTATGGTCTGAACTTTTGTGTCTCCTCCAAATTCAAATGTTGAAATCCTAACCCCCAAGATATTAGGAAGTAGGGGCTTTGGAGGTGAATAGGATTCATGAATGGGATGAGTGCCCATATCAAACAGCCCCCGGAGAGCTGGCTCAGCTCTTCCACCCTCCGAGGACATGGCAAGTAGGGAGCATTTTTTGAACTGGAGAGTAACACTCACCAGCACTGAATCTGCCGGCACCTTGATCATGGATTCCCTTTTCTCCAGAACCATGAGAAGGAAATTCCTCTTGTTTAAAAGCCACCCATTTATGGTATTTTGTGATAGCAACCTGAACAGACCATGGCAGCAGGCTGGCATGGTTTACTGCTGCAGGGAAGGGCATGTGTGGGGATGAGGGGGAGTCGCTGGTGTGCTGTGAGGCCCAGGACCCACTGAGAGAGGCCACAGAGGTTCCAGCTCCCTTCGTACTTAGTCACCTGCCAAATCCCAGAACGATCAAACAGCCCCAAGGAGGCACCTCAGTGTGGCTTGAAGTTGCCTCCTCCTCATTCCCCCAGAATGGGGGCTGGGAAGGAGATATTAAATTGGGAGAGGAGGAAGGGATGATGAATTTCCCGCTCACCTGAGTATGAGGACCAGATTCAGTCCACAGTCTGACTAATGCTCCCAGTTGCAGGCCTGTGATATCCCTTGGGGTGGGGACAGGGTCCATTCCCTTCCTGCATCCCCTGCATCCAGGGGTTCACTTACTGTCTCTGCGTGGCCTCTGCCAGGTATGAGGTCAGGAGGCTGCATTCTTCCCTGGGGCTGGAGCAAACCCCTCCACAGCCTGGGGCCCAACAGCTGCTGGGTGATTCCTCAGCCCCCGGCGTGTGTCTGCCCAGACTCCATAATCCCCAGACCTCCAGGGGCTCACGTGTCAACTGTGCCTGATCAGGGAAGGAGGGAGGAGGAGGGCAGAGTGAGACAGAGGAGGAGACAGAGGAAGGGAAATCCTTGGTGGCCTTGGGAAATCCACCCCTGCAGCAGCTGTGAGGGCCCATGATGCATCAGGACCGGCCTCCCAGGCTCGGCTTCCACCACCAAATCCATAGGTATTTGTAGAGGGGCCACTGCAGGGGTCATGTCTGGATGTCCCAGACTCAGATGCAGCCCACAGGCGTGTACAAGGGCCAGGCATGTTCAACACATCCAACACTCGAGAAGTCAGGACAGACAGCCAGCAACGTCCAGTGGACACTCACTGTGTAAACACGTGCCCTGGGCATGTGCCCTGGGCATGTGCCCTGTGGTCCTGCCCTCATTTACCTGCAGAATTTGGCACCCACCTGCTATGAATGAATTGATGAGGCTCTTGTCAGAGCCACTTGAAGGAGGCCTGGGTCCACCCACCAGCCAGGACATCCAGGAAGCCAGGTCCCCAGCGTCCCTGCCCTAGTCCTAACAGCCCAGTTCTGGGAACCACTCCCCTGCCAGGAAGCTTCAGCTGACAAAGTATTGATCAGTCCATTGGTCGATGGGGGCCTTGAGCTGTCCGGGCTTCCTGCAAGTCTCGGTGGTCCTCAGCTCCAGAACCCCATCCTCCTAGGGTGGGGTGGAGCACTCCCCTAGTCCCCCAGCAGCCTCCTGCTGATGGTGACTCCATGCCCACCCTGCACCCAGCTCTCTGCTCCCAGTGCCCAACTCATCTTCCCAAAGACTCCCCAGGGCACTGTTGCCACATTAAGGACTACAGGCCCAAGTGCAGTAACTCCTCGTGTGTCCTGGACCTCCTGTTGCTGAGGCTGTGACCACGTGGGGCAGGGTCACTCCCCACTGCCTGCACCCCATCCTGCTGCCAGAACCCCGGGTCTGAGACTACGTGCCCAGCCCAGGGTGGCAGCTCCAGGGGGCTCACAGGACCAGCCCCTGGACTATGATTGGCAGTCGGTGATCTACATCTGACAAATAAGGGGTATGTTGAGGTTGAGGCTTCTAAGGAAAAAATCAACCAAAGCACAGACCCTGAGTGCTCATGCTTTTCCTTGCCGCCGCCCTTTCTTCGTGCTCTGGCCCCGTGTCCCATGTCCCCAGCCTCCCCCTGGTTGGGCCCCACCAAACTCCAGCCCACTGAGTGGCCTTTTCCTGGGGCTCCCTGCCTCCCCCCACCCCCACAGTTGGTCTCCACATGTGGCCCCAGGGGACTTGAAACCTTGCTCAGGTCCTGTTAGCCCCTAGCTTGCTCAGCCTGAAAACCAAAGCTTCGTCCGGACTTCTCAATCCACCCCCTGCCCCACAGGGGTCCCTTGAGCGCCCCAAACTCTCCTGGCTGCACCCACCTAAGCTTGGCCTTCCTATTTCCCGTGCTGAAGCCTCCTGTTTCCCCCACCCCACCCCCATTTCTGCCGGACTCCCCCACCTCTGCCACATCCCAGGCCTCCTTCCACAGCCGAATCCCTGACCTCTTTTGCTGACCCAGCACCCGTGATTCTGTTACTCCCTCCCCCATGTTTTTTCTTCCTAAGACTTATCCCAATCTGACTTTATAGTTTATACTTAATCATTCACTTCTTCAATAACTATCTCCAGTCTCAAAATATCCACTCCAGGAGGACAGGGATTGGTGGCATTTTTTCCACTGCTGTGTTCTCAGGGTGCCTGGACGTGGCACTGGTCACTTACAGGCGTGCATGGATGAGTGTTAGGGAAACGAATGGAAGGAAACAGCCTGGAGAGGGAGGCACAGCCTGGAGAGGGGGGCACAGCCTGACGGCAGCACTGGCCTTGGGACACTCACTCAGGGAACCTTACAGCAAAGTAGCCGCTCCCAGGGCCCCAATCTTGTGCCTTCATTCATTCATTCACCACCCATTCATTCGTTTATTATTTCACACAAACAGGCCTTTCCCGCACACCCACTCTCTGCCAACAACTATTATGGATTCTAGGAATAAAGTGCTGGGAAGGAAAAAAATTATCTTTTACCCTCTTAGAGTCTCTGGCTGAGTTCTGAATTCAGCTGACATAGGACAGATGAATAGGAGAAAGCAGACAAGTTTGACAACATTTTGATGTGTACACGAGGCCTTCACAAGAGAAGGAAGCCCCGAAGAAGTGACCGGTGCAGAAAGCATTTACCCCTCTAAAAGAATGATATATCTGTGAAGAAATGATGAGACAAAAAGGTCTGGACTGGGGGGGCAGTACATCGTGGGGAAGGAGCTGGAAGACGTGGGGGAGAAAGGAGTGAAAGTGGTGGAAGGAAAGGGTTATTTTGGTAAGTGCGTTTGTGCAGATCCAGCTCTTCATCCACTCCCAGTGTTTGGTAATAAGATGAGGATGTTCTCCTCCGGGTACAAAGGTAGCGCGTATCTTCCGGGAAATGTCATGGCCTGTTCTTAGTTAGAAAACGGGAGGTCAGAGAGCCCTGCTTGCATCTGCTGTTTCTCAAGTGTCTGCAGCTCAAAATAACCCATATACCGAAGTGATTACTTTGGGGTAGCTTGTCCTTAATTCCTTCTAAAGCAATGAACATAACAGACAAAAAAAAGCCTGCATCCTAGAACTTCACATTTCACAGCAGGGACCAGACGATGATCAAGCAGTGAGAACCTGGTTCGTTTGGTGGTGATGAGAGCCAGGAAGAGGACAGAGGGGAAAGGAGGGAGAAAGTGGAAGACGCCGGGGTGGGACTTCAAACGGGGTGGCCAAGGACGCCCTCACTCAGAAGTGACATCTGCCTCCAGACCTGAAGGAGGACCCTAGATCCTCCTGACAACCCTGGGAAGGGCACGATCTTCATCCTTATTTTCCACGGGAGGCTCAGAGAGGTTCAGTAACTCGCCCGAGGCCACACAGCTGCTGCACAGCAGAGCCCGCTTTCAACCCAGCCCTTGCTGGGTTACAACTCTGCTCCTCCAAGTCTTGCTGGGGCTCTTGGTCACTCTGGGTCTGGGTGTCCTGGGCTGTGTCTGCCATGAGAGCTCACTGGAGGGGCCTGTGACAGCCGCCTGGGAAGGACACCCCCTCCTCCCAGGGCCTTCTCTCCTCACCTCTCCCGATGTTCTAATGAGCAGGGAGAAAAGACATCGTACAGCACAGCTAGAATTCATTTCAATATTAATTCTGAAACCTCATTTTCAGTGGATAATTAAATTACTTTTTAATTACAAACAGAATATCTGCACATTCCCTCTGAGTGAGCACGGGCGGGTGGGGAGGGAGAAAAATGGTGCCACCTGGCATTTCCTGCTTGTCCCCAGCTCACAGGACCCCGAAAATGGTCTCCTCCTTGTCACATCTGAAAGCCGTGAACATGTGTCCAAGCTCCCCCTGCCCAGTCACCAGACAAACACCCCACAGATGAAGCTGTTGTCCTCCACTGCATCAGGCAGCCCACGAAGCCCCCACACTGTCCCCATAGCCACCTCCTCCCTAACCCCGAAAACTGCTCAAAGGGAGGACACCAGATTTCACTAAAACAAGGAAAAGGATCCCCTCGAGGTGAGCCTCGGACAGCAGAGCCCCCACTGCCTCAGATGGGCTGCAGAGATGGGCCGCAGTGAGGGCAGAAGCCAGCTGTCCTGACCCAGGCGCTTCCAGAACCAGCAGAGAGCCCAGCAAGCACAGTGTCACTGCAGAAAGCAACCCTAGACAGCAGACTCTTCCCTTCCCTTTGTGGAGACACATGTCTATAGCTACAGGGTCACGGAATGTCCCCTCCTGCTCTCTCCCCAGGAGCCCCTCCCATACCCTCGTCCTGGGCTACCTCTGGCTGGAGTGGCCAGGCTGTCCAGGCCTGGGTGGATGAGTGACAGAGGAGGCTCTTCTGCATCCCTGGGCTCCAGCTACTCCTTGGCAAGCAGCAGCACAGGCCCAGGGGCTGGTCATGGCCCTCCCGGCTGGAGAAGCCGTAGGATGCTTCCTGTCTCAGAACCTCCCCCAAGCCTCCTGCTGGCCCCATGCGAAGGAGAAGGGATTTAATTCAACTCTCTCTAATGTCCAGACAATGGGGAGAAGCCAGGATTTCCATTCCAAAAGAGCCTTAGTTTTCTCATCTGCTAAACGGGCTTAGGGGGAAGGTAAGAATCACCTAAGAGCAAACAAAAGAGGGAATTCTGCTGGGCTTGTGAGCCTAGACACAGTGGTGATTGGGCTTCCCAAGCCCAGAGACAGCGGTGATTGAGCTTCCCGCCCAGGTCAGCAGAGTCACTTCCCACCTGCTACTACAGCAGCCACCATTACCCCACCAGGTGATACAGCCCCGTGAGAGCTGGGACCTTGCCTGTCACGTCTAATGTTGGGTTTTCAGGGTCTAAAATAACAGGTCCTGGCTCACAAAAGATTCAATAAGTGAATGAATGAATGAATTGAAAGGTGAATGAATGAATTGAAAGGTGAGTGAATGTATGGACTTCACGTGACCTTGGTCCTATTCCTTGTCTGAGTTCATCACTGTCCATCTCCTGCTAACTTAGGCGGCCACACCAGCCTCCACAGTTTCTCAAATGCTCGGGAACCTCTGCCTCTGGGCCTCTACCTCTACTGTCCGCTCTGCCTGACACTCCTCAAAGTCACTGCCCTCACCTCCTTCATGGATCTGTACAAATGTCCCCATTAGGGGACATCCCTGACCCCTTTGCCTCAATCTGCGATTGAACCTACCTCCCGGCATGTCCTATCCCCACTTCCTCTTCTTTGTTTTCTCCATAGCACTGAGCACCTTCTAATATATTAATTTCTCTATTTTGCCTATTATCGTATCCCCTAGGGAAGTCAGCCACCAGGGCAGGGATTGTCGCCTGGTTCACTCAATGCTATTTCCCATGTGCCTGGGATAGCCGTGCCAGACACACAGCAGGTGCTCAGGAAACATTTCCCCAGTGAACAAGGAAACAGTCCAAGGAGATCCTATGGGTTGTGGGGAAGCAGAGAGCGAGCACTTTTGTGGCTGAGAGGACTTGAGATGAGTGTCGATGAGAGAAAATTCCAGGCAGGACACAATACTCAAAACCAAATATTGTTTCCTGGGCCTGGGGCAGGTAGCATCCCGCAGGCCGGGTTTTGGTCTGTTGTTCTGCGTGTGTTGGTTTTTAGCCTATGTGCTTTCCAAGGTGATTAGGTCTCGTGCAGGCTTGGCAACAGTTCTTTGGCAATTAATTCAATGTTTTATTCATCTTTGAATTCCTTAAAGCTGCAAATCAAACCGTCACTGGGTGCTTTGCCTGCTACGTTCCAGGAATTGGTGTTGCAAGTAAATGTGCTCTTTGCATACAAAGCAGACCTTTCTGTGTCCTGGGAAAAAGGATTTCTCCTGGTGTTCATTGCTCTAATTGCATCCACAGCGAGGCAGACCAAATATGTTTCCATCCGCATTTGCATTATGCAAACCCTTAATCTCCCCAAGTTTCCTCAAGCACCGAGTGATTCACAGCCTCTCAGTGCCAGGAGATGCACTGTTTGATCTGCCAATCCATATGAATTACATTTATTGGGAGGAAAGAAAGGAGGCTGGATACTATAAACTATTGGGAAATAATCACCCATGTGCACATGTGCCCCATAAATTTGCTACTTGGGAGAAAAACGAGGCAGCTGACCCAGCACATGTTGCTGAATTTATGTCCTCGGTGCAATGATCAAAATGCGGAGGTTGGTGGACTTCTGTGTTGGGAAGACTTCTATGTCATCTGATTCTGGGTTGACTGGGTCGGTCAACTCCCACATTGCTCCATCTGGGGGCAAAGTGGCCGGAGACAGGGTTTCACCATATTGGTCAGGCTGGTCTTGAACTCCTCACCTCAAGTGATCCACCTGCCTCGGCCTCCCAAAATGCTGGGATTACAGGCATGAGCCCCTGTGCCCAGCCTAGCTTTAGTTTCTTTAACTGCTGTTGGGGGAACACAACTTAACAGACCTCGTAGTGAGAGGGTTTGATGGGGTCCTGGGTGGAATCCTTATTGGAAGCCTTCTTTGTGCCAGGGCCTGGCCTATGCTCTGGGGGGCAATGGAGAAAAATGGGCAGCCCAGGTCCCTGTTTCAGGGAGCTTACACAGAATGGACCAGACAGCAACCATCATGGATGAGCTCAGACCATGATAAGTGAGGTGGCGCATTGTCTTTATCCTACTATTCACTTTGAGTTGGATCTTCTGTTACTTGCAGCCCAAAGCACCACACCTGCAGTAGGCAGGACCATGTTATCTGTACGCAGTCTCTTCCACTTGGTGAGCAAAGACCTTATCATGTAGAAAGTGCCAGAACACTGTATCATCTGAAGCCCTGAAAAGTGTGGGTTACGATCCCCATTTACAGATAGGACTGCTGAGGCTAATAAAGAGGGTTAGTGACTTACTCAGTGTCACACCCACAGGATGTGGCTGAGTGAGCGATTGGCTGTGGTCCTGTGCTGAGTCCCAGGGCTTACCTCTCCCGCCCTGACACTGCATCCAGGAGACCTTCACAGTTCTGTGATTTGATGCCCTCCTTGGGGTGCCCAAGCCCCATGGAACCCCCACATCCCATCACTGTTGCTTTATGTTCTCTTGACTGGAGTGGCTTCCTGGGTTGAAAAATTACATCTAAGGACATTTCCTGTTGACACCCACGTGTCTTACCTAGGGAAATAGCACTCATCCACTGGCACAAATGAGTTCTTCAGATTAGGCCTTAGAGGTGACAAGATTTGGAAAAAATGGGACAGGGAAGTTTGGGGCTGCATGTAATCATGGTGGCAGGGTGAGATTCCATGTATTCATTCACCCATCACTCCTTCGGGGAATATTTACTGTGCATCCTCTGTGCTGGACACCATGCCCTCAGGACCCAGCCTTCTAGTGAGCACACAGAAAACAGCAGTCACACAAACAAGATGATTCGAGCTTTGACGAAAGCTACAGAGGTAAGAAGACCAGAGGACATGACGGAGAGTGATTAGCAAAAACGAGGCAGCATCCAAGTTTGAGTTTCCCAGAAGACTTCAGGCATGGAGTCAAGGGCAAGTTGCACGTCAGGAAGGGGATCCAGGCAGTACTGGTAAGGGGTGGGGAAATGAGACAAGAGACAGAAAGCAGCCAGCACAGGGTGTTACCCAGCAAGCAAAGGAAAGTGCAGCCGGGCTGTCCTCCTGGGGCACTTCAGTGGAGAGCATGCAGCTCAGAGTCATCCCGCTGTGGGGCGAGGGGCCTGGGATATTTTCCCACCAGCTACTGAGAGTCACGGGCTGAGAGCCACTCCCGCAGGGTGATGCGCCTTCGGCATTTCTAGCCCATCAGAAAGGCAGAACAGTCTTCCAGGGCTGTGGAGAAACAGCCTCAGGCACAGAGAGGAAGGTGGAAATCTGCAGAGCATACTACAAATTTCAGGCTTTATTGGAAGGAACTAACAGCATCTACCACAGGGACCCCCATTAGATAGTGTGTGTAGGGGGGTGTCCGTGATGCTTAATTGGAGATGTCCCATCAGCAAGGTGAAGCCGCTCAGTTGTTCAGTCACACACCATCTAGATGCTGGCATGAAGTTAGTTTTTAGATGTGACTGACATTTAAATCAGTAGCCTTGGAGTCATGAAGAGTGTCCTCCACAGTGGGGATGGGTGTCATGCAATCAGTTGAAGGCCTTAAGACTCAGGTCCCCAACCCCTGGGCCCCTGGAACTGATCCTGGTCCATGGCCTGTTAGGAACCAGGATGCACAGCAGGAGGTGAGTGGCGGGTGAGCAAACATGACCACCAGCACCCACCCCACATGCTGGGCAGAGGCTGGCTAGGAACCCCCCCGCCCCTGCCGGGAGTGATGGACTTGGGGCCTGGACCCCTCTGCTGAGACCCTCAGGATTTCTGGGCAGGAAAACAGAACAGCCCAAGGATGCTGCAGTGACCTGGGCAGAGGAGCTGAGCCACACCACCCTCACACACCCAAGGACCTGCCCCGGGCCACACCTCAGACAGAGCCCTGGGCTCAGGATCTAGAGTCACACAGCCTGGGCTCAAACCCAGCAACTATCCTCATGAGAAAATTTTGGCTGCAATAATGTGAAATGAGGTGGGCAAAGGTGCCAGCAATGGAGGCATCTCCTTACCCTTTAGGGGAACTCTGGAGGCAGGAGGGCCAGGGCCAGGCAGGGGCTCCACAGTCACCAAGCCACTGCCCGGGCTCCTCCAGCCCCATGTGGCCCCCAAGGCATCCCTCATGGTCACACGTTGTCACTGCCCCCATGTCCATTCCTTCACTTATTCAGTCATTATTTATTTGGAGAAGGCCATGTGCCCAGCACTGCCCCAGGCCCCAGGTCAGAGGGCCATGAGGGAGACAAAGCCTCCGTGAAGCTGCCATTCTGGTTGGGCAAGAGAAACAGCAAACCAGATAGCTCAGTGCACCATGTAGTGGATCAGAGAAACTGAACCGGGAAGAGGTGGGGGCCCAGGGCATGGGGAGGGTTGCATTTTAGACAGGGGATGTCAGGGAAGGCCTTGCGAAGATGGAGACTTGTGAACAGAGATCTGGGGGATGGCCCTCCATGGAGGTATCCGGGAAAGAGCATTCCCTGCACAGGGAGCAGAGGCCTGAGACAGAGCTGCCAGGGGAGGTCGAGGACCCTCAAGGAGGCCAGAGTGGCTGGGACAGTGAGTGGAGGGAGAGAGCAGGGAAGGGGCGGGGAAGGGTGGAGGTCAGTGGGGTCCTGTGGAGCATGGTGAGGTCTTGGGCTTTGACTTAGTGTGAGATGGGAAGTCCCTGGAGGACTGTGAGCAGAGGGACAAAGCCTGACATGGATTGGAGCAGGACCCTTGGGCTGCATGTCAGGGAACCAGGGAGAAGACCAGAATGTTCCAGGCAAATAAGCACACGATGCTGTGTTTGGATCAGGGTGGTGGCAGTAGAGGTGGGGAGGAGGGGTCAGGTGACAATGCCCAGGGAGAAAACGTGCTCCTCATAAGCCCCTCTCTTTACAGAGAAAAGATTTTCCCAGAATCCCTCAAGCACATCCCTTGAATGTCATTGGTCAGAAGTAGGTCAACGTCCACAAATCACAGGCAGAGGGGAGGGATCAGGCTACTGACTTAGACCCTTGTGATTCACCCCCTGGGCTTAGCTCAGGACCATCCAGACAGAGGAGGGGTGTTGTCCAGGAGGAGGAAGGGCCGTGGAGAGGTGACCAGGCTTCAGCAGTTTCCAGCTTGAGGTCTCAGGCATGCAAGTGACTGTGCCGGGATCTGCCTATCCGGAGAAATGGGACTCAGCCTCAGAGAGCTGTCTGGAAGTTTGGATGGAAGGATGCAGGTTGAGCTTAGGACAGAGGCTGGCACAGCTGAGAGCACCATCAATGTTAACCAGTATCATTCCTGTTTGCTACGAGGACCCAAATCTACCTCTTTCTCAGCCTAATGATGTCACATCACTGTCCCCCCAGTATTTCTGCAGAATTTCTGCTCCCTTAGCTCTGTCACAGTGCTTGAAATTCCCCCATTTGTCACACACCTCCCAAAAGGACCATGAATGGCCTACTTTGTAGTTCATCAGAGAGACAGCTATGAAAATTTGAGAAAAATATATGTCATCATAACTCATAAAATACAAACAAAAAAGCTTCTGACCCACTTACACACAGAGTACAGAGGCCATTCTTGTGCCATGAGTGTTGTGAGTAATGTGTTGGTTGTGGCAGTTGACACCTGGCGCTTCCCCACCTAACTCCTGCTGCCCTCACTCCTGATCACACATGGGTATTATCCCGGGGACCACCCCCAACAAGCTGCCCCAGGTGGAGCTGGCCCCCACCTGGCTCTGGGCTTTGACATAATCCCTAGGACTGGCCAATCACAAAATTGCCTCATTCCCTTAGCTACAATGATTGGTTAACATGGGGCACCTGACTCAAGTCTATCCAATCAGATTCAAAAAGAGGTAATTCCAAGCTTTTCACTGGAGGGATTAGAGAAAGACTCTGTCTTCCCATAGGGTTTATAGATGAGATTAATAATGGGTACAGAATTGTTGATGCCCACCTTGCCAACCCATGGAGCCTGAGAATGCAGCCACCACAGAGGTAACCCGAACTGAACTCTGAGAGAGACTCGGTCCTAATTCCATTATCGGGGTTCTAGATCCAGCCATACCTGAAGTAAAACAGCTTCTAGAAAAGCCTCTTTGGAATAGCTTCCTGCTGCTTGCAACCCAACGAGTCCTAACTGACACACTGATGCTGTTATGGGTAAACTGTCTCCCTCTCAGCCATGTCACGGTCTCTGTCTCAACTCATATCCAGTGAGGGGCAGTTTCATCAAGAGACAGTCTGGAGCAGTGATGACAAGTACAGACTTAGAGGCCAGACTGGCTCTGCCACTTTGCTATGTGACCTTAGACAAGATATTTAGCTGCTCTGTGTCTCTGTTTCCTCATTTATAAAAACAAGGATGATCATAGCACCTACTTCACTCCAGCGTTCTGGGGATGGAATATTAACATATCTAAAGCACTCAGCACAATGCCAGGCCCATAGTTTGTGATGTGTGTTGTTAAAGAATTATTAACTTTTAGCAGCAGAAAGTTCCCCAAAGTGGCCTCAGTCTTCATGTGGGGACAAGACAGCCTGGGAGCCCATGTCCTGGTGGACTTTGCTGGGCCCAAGACCCTGGAGGAGACACCTCCTCATAGCACCTCTTACTCCAGCAGGGACATGGGAGAGGACTTCTGGCATGACTCACACACCAAATATTAAAGCACTGAGTGGTTCCTCCCGTGGAAATTCAGAGCAGAGACACAGAGCTTAGGTATGAAATGGACATGATAACTCATAACACCATCACATCAGCAGAGGATTAATTGAGATAATATGCAAAATGCACTTGGAACAGTGCCTGGCAGAGTGAGCACTCAGTGGAAATTGGTGTTGTTATTATTATTATTGCCTTGTTAAAATATAATTGTTTCAGGTGAGCCCTGTAAAAGAAAATAAAATTTTAGAACCCCTATATTTACTACGCCAGGGGAGAAGTTAAGCACAGGGACTGAGCCGCAGCGGCATATTTGCAGTTCTGCTTCTTAGATTAGAGTTGAACGTCTCCCTCATTGTTATTGCTGTAAGTGACTAGGAGAGACCAAAGAACAGACCTTCTCCACTATGATCACTGAGCTTTGTTACAGACTGACTATCTCCTTTATTGTCCTGGACCTAACTCCGACCAGATGGCGCCCAAGACCCTGTGACAGTTGCATCTTCCATGAAGAATGTTAAATTTACCTTTCTGGAAAACAAAAGCCACCTCAACTAATCAGATCATCATAACTATGCATTAAACCTTGCGTGGAAAGAGGCTGGAATTCTGCCAAGCCTCCCTAAGCTTTGTCTATATAAAAATCCCAAACTTCTACCGTTTGGAACATGAACTTCCATTCTTTGGAATCTGTGCTTCCTAGGCAGCCTGTCCTCAAACTTTGCATTTAAATAAATTCTCTTTAAACCAGATTCTGACCCTGTTGATTATTTTGGGTTGACAGCCCATTCTTAGCCAGTTAATTCTTAGCGAATGAATCAATTCACTTATCCCTAAATGGTCATTGAACTTGTGCTATGTGCCAGGCATGGTTCGAAGTGCAATGGAAAAACTACCAAGCAAAACACACGAGACCTGCCCTCCCTGATCTGACACTCCGAGCCCAACAATGAATCAAACCAATTAGAAAATGCCAAGCAGAGAGAGTGTTCTGAAGATGCTGGAAAGAGGGACACCACAGGGGCTGCGCTCAGTTGGGTGCTCAGGAGGCCTCCCAGGGGAGGTGGCATTGCAGCTGATCCCCAAACAAACAGAAGGAACCAGGCATAGGATGACTGGGCAGAGGAACACTGGGCAAAGGCCCCAAGGAGGGGAATGAGCTCAGTCAAGACACCAGCGTGCAGAGGTCCTGTAATAGACTGGGTCTGGGGTGGGCTGAAGAGTGGCTGGAGGACTCCAGTCTTGGGAAAATGGAGAAGCAAATGTGGGCCCTGGTCCCCACATATTTTCCCATGACAACCCCCTTCCCCAGCACTATCCTTGGAACTAAGTTTAAGACCTTTTTAGGGTAAATCAAAATATTGGCCACTGAAACTGCGAAGTTATTAATATAGGCTAAATGCCTTCTGGGAGCCTCAAGGCAGAAGGGAAGGATGGGTCCTGGGGCAGCAGTAAACCATGCCCAGGAGGCCCTGCGGTGGAGGCCTGGGAGCCATAAACCCCTCCCAGGCCAGAGGGAAAAGGCACTGCTGGGGAGGGCCTAGTTGCCACCAGATGGTGAGATGTTGCAGGGCAGGCGGGCAGCTATTCTGAGAACCCTTCCAGCCTGGGTCCATCTGCAAGGAAGCAGTTCTCCACCTTCAGAGAGGCCTTGGGGTTTTAACATAAAGGATATTTTTAGGAGGATTTGAGGGACGCTGGTATACAATGCCCCCAGGCCCTGCATGTAAAAATCCTGGTCTCTGACCCAGTCTGAATTAGATGTGGAACATGAGACTGTCTCCTGAGTGGGCAGATTGTGGGATACTGTGTCTCTGTGTCCCACTGGAAACACAAGCTCCTTGGTGTCTTGGGCCTCCATTTCCCATCTGAAAAATGAGAATAATGACAGTACTTCACTGATAGGCATGTGACCATTCTTTCAGTTAGTTCATTCCAGAAACATTTATTGAGTGCCTGCTGCATGCCAGCCCTTATTCTGAGCACTGATCATGACAGCTGACCTGCTGCACACTGGAATTAGAGCTTTCTTAGCGCTTTCATCACTCAGTCTGAGACTCTCCCCACAGCCCAAGAGGTGAGTGCTGTGCTCTCTGAGGCTCTGAATGGTAAAGTCACCTGTCCAAGGCCATGCAGCTAATTAGGGGCAGAGCTGGGATTTGAACCCTGGCAGCCTGGTCCCAGAATCCATACCACCCATCCTCATACTTGGCTCCTCCCTTGAGTCTAATCCAGATGCAAGGTGAGCAGCTGTTATTTCCCCATTTTGATGGACAGGAAAACTGAGGCCTAGAAAGTCAGTAGCTTGCCCAATGCTGCACAGTGACTGATCCTTTGGTTTTGCTTATTCTGTGGGAATCTTGAGGTACCTGAAGCCACCCCAAGAGACATATTCCTGGGGCAGGGTTTTCCATGGGCTCACCTGCCACTACTCCTGAGGGAATCCCAGCTGGTGATGCTGCTGTGTTCACCTGCTCCTCCTTCTTGGCTCTAGTGCTAAATGTCTGCAAAATGATGCCTTCCAACTCTGTTCACAAAATCTACCCTCAGGAAAGAGTCTGATAAACTTATTCACATGACTAATAACTGCATATTGTGGTACCACAGTCCATCTGCCCACCCATCATCCATCCATCCATTCATCCATTTATTATTCTATCCAGCCATCATCCATCCAACCATCCATCCATTCATCCATCTACCCATCCAGCCATCCAGCCATCATCCATCCATTCATCTGTTCATCCATCTATCCATCCAGCCAGCCAACCATCGTCCATCCATCTACCTCTCCATTCATCCATTCATTCATGTATCCATCCATTCATCAAGTGCTTGGAGCACTCTTGGAACAGAAGGCAGCCAGCATGAGCCAGTGAAACAGTGGTGAGAGATGAAGCTGGAGAGGGAGATGGGAGCCCCAGGTAAATTGGTGGCCCCTGCAAAAACTCTTTAAAAAGTAAGGTTTAGCCAGGTGCAGTGGTGTGTATCTGTAGTCTTAGCTACTCAGGGAGCTGGAGCAGGATTGTAGTGAGCTATGATTGTACCACTGAACTCCAGTCCAGGCAGCATAGCAAGACCCTGTCTCTTAAAAAATAAAGTAAGGTTTAATTAGATGCATGAGCCAACTCCCTCTAGCTTGGACCAAGACACTCGAAGACCCTCTCCAGAACCCCAGCCTTTGGAGCTCTTTGGCTGGGCTGCAGCAGGTACAGGAGTGGGCTGACTTGTGGCAGCTGACTGAGAAGGGTGCGGGGTGGGAATGGAGCCTCTACATGGAGGCTGCCTTGACTGCCAACTCACAGGCCCATCTGTCAGCAACAGGGCACCTGCCTTCTCCTCACTGTCCATGTGACCCAGTGCACATCTTTCCCACTCCAACCCCTGGTCCAGAAAGGTCATGGCTAGCTTTACAGCATGTATGGCTGAGCTGGGCAGAGTGAGGGAGGCACTAAGGAAAGCTTCTTGTTCTTCTCCAGCTGCAAAATCTTTCCTTCCCCACCCTGTGGAAAAGCCAGTCTCAGTTCCTGGGACCCTCTTGACTCTATGAGCAGCCAGAGGACAGGACAAGAGGTGGTCAAAGCACAGGCCCTAGAGCCAGAGAGAGGCCTGCTGTCTTCTCCGCTCCCACCCACTTCCTGTCCCACCTGCTTACCACCTAGGGAATATTTAGCAAGTCACTTTTAGTAACCTTTAGTCACTGAATGCCTTAATTTTCCCATCTCTAAAATGGACATAATAATACACTTCTCCTTGAGCTGTGGGGGTATTAAATATGCAAAATGATTAAATAAGTGCCCAATGGGAACGATCCAAGATGGCCGATCGCTAACATCTCAGGATTGCAGCTCCCAGCAAAAGCTCAGACAAGAAGAGGACGCCACACTTTCAGACAAATTTTGGTCATTCACAGAGCAGGAGATTCCCACTGGAGGAGCTCCACGGGTCGCCAGCACGACTCTTGTGGCTGGCGCAGCAGCTCTCAGTGCAGAGTAAACCGGACTGGTTCCCCTTCTGACCAAGGTTTGGAGCTCCAGGAAGGCAGAGTCGCCTATTATGGACTCGGGAAGGCAGAGTCACCTATTACGGACTCAGGAAGGCAGAGTCGCCTGTTACAGATTCAAGAAGGAAGCCAGACTGGAGATTCCTGGGCAGAAAAGCACCATCAGTCTTAACGCCGCTGTTTTGGCCGGTGCAGTGAGTTGCTCATATTTCGGCCCTGGGAATTAACAACTTGGACATCCACTCAGAGACCTAATACGAAAGTTAGTAATTACAAAGATGACAGGTGGATAAATTTACAATGATGGGAAGAAACCAGCATAAAAAGGCTGAGAATACTCAAAATCAGAATGCCTCTCCCTCTAAAGAGGATCACAGTTCCTCATCAACAAGGAAACAAGGCTTGATGGAAAACTAGTGCATCCCATTAACAGAATCAGGCTTCCAAAGATGGATAATAAAAAACTCCTGTGAGTTAAAAGAACACATTGCAGCCCAATGTAAAGAAACTAAGAACTTTGAAAAAAGGTTTGACGAAATCCTAATGAGAATAGACAACTTAGAAAGGAATATAAGTGAATTAATGGAACTGAAGAATACAATACAGGAACTCCGAGAAGTATGCACACGTTTAAACACTCAAATTGTTCAAACAGAAGAAAGGCTATCAGAGGTCGAAGTCCAACTTAATGAAATAAAACGAGAAGACAAGATTAGAGAAAAAAGGATAAAAAGGAATGAGCAAAGTCTCCAAGAAATGTGGGACTATGTGAAAAGACCAAATTTACGTTTGATAGGTGTATCTGAATGTGATGGAGAGAATGAATCCAAGCTGGAAAATATTCTTCAGGATATGATTCAGGAAAATTTTCCTAAACTAGCAAAGCAGGACAATATTCAGCCCCAGGTAATACAGAGAACACCAAAAAGATATTCCTCAAGAAGAGCAACCCCAAGGCACATAATCGTTAGATTCACCAGGGTTGAAACGAAGGAGAAATTACTAAGGGCAGCCAGAGAGAAAGGTCAGGTTAATTACAAAGGGAAGCCTATCAGACTAACAGCAGATCTCCCAGCAGAAACTCTACAAGCCAGAAGAGAGTGGGGGCCAATATTCAACATCCTTAAAGAACAGAACCTTCAGCCCAGAATTTTATATCCAGCCAAACTAAGCTTCACAACTGAAGGGAAAATAAAATCTTTTATGATCAAGCAAGTACTCAGAGATTTTATTACCACCAGGTCTGCTTTACAAGAGCTTCTGAAAGAAGCATTACACATAGAAAGAAACAACCAGTATTAGCCTTTCTAAAAATATAGCAAAAAGTAAAGAGCATCAACATAAAGAAGAATTTACATCAACGAATAGATAAAACAGCCAGTAACATCAAATGGCAGTAATCCTAAATTTAAATCGACTAAATCCCTCAATCAAAAGATACAGCCAAAACCCAACGGCATGTTACATCCAGACCCATTTCACTTGCAAGGATACACAAAGACTCAAAACAAAGGGATGGAGAAAGATTCACCAAACAAATGGAGAGCAAAAATAAATGAATAAATAAAAAGCAGGAGTTGCAGTTCTCGTATCTGATAAAATAGATCTTAAAGCAACAAAGATATAGTGGTAAAAGGACCAATGCAACAAGAAGAGCTAATGATCCTAACACCCAGATACATAAGACCTATAAAGAGACTTAGAATCAACAAGACAGAAAATTAATAAGGATATCAAGGACTTGAACTCAGATCCGGAACAAGTAAACTTAATAAATATTTATAGAGCTCTCCGCTTTAAATATACAAAATATACATTCTGGTCAATACCTCATTACACCTACTCATACGTTTAAATGAAACATTGATTGTCATTATTAATACCCATTTTTTTTTTAGAATAAAGCAACATTTCCCTTCTCTCTCCCTCTTTTTCTTCCTCTTTCTTCCTCTCCTTCACTCCTTTTTTTACTTTCCATCTCTCAAAAAAAAAAAAAAGTGCCTGACACAGAGTAAATCCTTAATAGATATTAATTCCTACGGATACTTCAATTAAAGGCACTTCCAGAATAGCAGAGTAGAGACCTCCCCAAATCTACTCTTACATAAAACAATGAGAGCACTGGCCAAAAAGCAACCATCAAAATAGACTTTTCAGAACTCTGGACATTAACTAAAGGCTTAAACTATGCAAGGATGTCTATTCAGGAAAATGCTGAATCTTAAAAAGAACAAGCTTTGTTTCAACTTGCCCTAACCCATCCCCAGATCCATGGTAGCCTTGAAAACCGACAACCTCAACTACGCAGCTATGGAAAGCAGCCGCCTAGCAGCCACTGGGGGGAGCAAAGGGACAGAAATGTCTCCAAAGAAGCTATGAAGATGCCCAGTAAACACATAAAGTTGCACAGCATCAGGAATCCTTAGGGAACTGCAAATCAGAACCACAGTGAGATGCCGCTTCACATCCACTAGGACAGCTTGAATCAAAAAGACAGACAATAACAAGCGTTGGTGAGGATGCGAGAAACCAGAAGCCTTATTCATCGCCAGTGGGAATGCATAGTGGTGCAGGCACTCAGGCAAACGGTCTGACAGTTCTTCAAAAAGTTAGACAGAGATCACATACCATGGAGCAATTCCATTCCTAGGTGTATACCCAAGAAAACAAAAAATGCATGTCCCCATGGACACTTGCACGCCAATGTTCTTGGCAGCATTATTCATAATAGCCCAGAGTAGAAGTGACCCAAATGCCTATCAACTGATGAATGGATCAAAAATGAAAAGCTCACTTTGGGAGGCCAAGGCAGGTAGATCACTTGAGGTTAGGAGTTCAAGACCAGCCTGGTCAACATGATGAAACCCCATCTCTATTAAAAATAAAAAAAAAAAAGTAGCTGGGCTTAGTGGCACACACCTGTAATCCCAGTTACTCAGGAGGCTGAGGCAGGAGAATTGTTTGAACCCAAGAGGCGGAGGTTACAGTGAGCCAAGATCATGCCACTGCACTCTAGCCTGGGCAAGAGTGAGACTCTGTCTCATTAAAAAAAAAAAGAAAAGTTGTACAGTCGGCTTTCCAAGTCCACAGGTTTCACATTCTAGGACTCAATCAATTGTAGATTAAAAATGTAGTCAGTCCTATGATGATTGTGACTGTAGTGAACATGTATAGACTGTTTTCCTTGTCATTATTTTCTAAATAATATAGTATAACAACTATTTATGTAGCATTTACCTTGTATTAGGAAATATAAATAATATAGAGATTATTTAAAGTATATGGGAGTATTGTGTAGGTTATATGTGAATACTACTCCATTTTATATCAGGCACTTGAACATCCAAGGATTTTGGTATCCATGAGGATAGTATATCAAATAGAACAGCCAGTGAGGAGGCTTGCATGTGGTGGCTGATCGGTCAGCAAGGAGGCTAATTTGGCTGGGGAGGAGTAAATCAGGGGGCAGGTTCAGTGAGAAGGGAAGCTGGCAGGATTCATGGAACCATTCCTCCATGAATACCAAGGGACTACTGTATATACATTCAGGATATTATTCTATTTCTATTATTCTGCCACAAAAAGGAATGAAATGCTGACACATGCTACAAAGTCAATGAACCCTGAAAACATTATGCTAAGCAGAGGAAGCCAGTCACAAAAGATCACATAGTGTATGATTCCACTTACAGGAAGTGGCCAGAATAGGCAAATCCACAGAGGCAGACAGTAGCAGTGGCTGCCTGCTGTAGGAGGTGGTGGATGGGGAGTGACCGCTTATGGGCATGGGGTTTCTTTGGGGATAAGGCAATGTTCCGGAATAGATAGGGATGATGACAACACAACTCCCTGGGTTTAATCAAAAGCACAGAATTGTATACATTAAAAGAGTGAACATTGGCTGGGCATGGTGGCTCCTGCCTGTAATCCCAGCACTTTGGGAGGCTGAGGCAGGTGGATCACAAAGTCAGGAGTTCGAGACCAGCCTGGCCAAGATGGTGAAACCCCGTTTCTACTAAAAATATAAAAATTACCTGGCTGTGGTGGTGGGTGCCTGTAATTCCAGCTACTTGGGAGACTGAGGCAGGAGAATCCTTGAACCTGGGAGGTGGAGGTTGCAGTGAGCCGAGATCACACCATTGGACTCCAGCCTGGGCAACAGAGCAAGACTCCATCTCAAAAAAAAAAAAAAAAAAAAAAAAAGAGTGACTATGATATGTAAATTATCTCTCAATAAAACTATTATTTAAAAAAAAGTTTCAAACACCCAGTCCAAAGCACCGCCATCTCACATGTAGACCATTCAGGGGCCACCTCGTGGGTCTCTGGGTCTACTTTGTCCCTTTTAATCCCTGGCCCCTTCTGATTTGTTGAAGTCAGAAGCATGATCACATCTCTCCCCTAAGGCCTGACATCCTTCATTACCTTGTGTCCATCCTTCTCTCATGATTCAGGCCTTGGCATGTGCTGTTCCCTCACTGGATGAGCCTTCCCTTCCTGTCTCCCTGGCTAATTTCTGTCCATCCTTCAGGATCCAGCCCCCTCCTGGGGAGGCCTTCTAGAAGCTCTCTGCCTGGGTTGCTGCCCCAGCCAACTCGCCACAGCTCATGAACGTTTCCTGTGCCATGTTGTTTCTCCCGCTGGTCCAGCACCTGTTTTTTTCACTAGATTGAGCTCTGCAGTCAAAGGAGAGTCTGGCTTCAAGGCTGTAGCTTCAGTGCATATGTCAATATCTGGCACACAACAGGGGCTCAGTCAACACCTCTGAGTAGATGGTGTCCCGGGCTACAGTGCAGCCCAGGAAGGTGCCCAGAAGCCAGCTCTGCAGAGACCTGCTCCCGGATGTTGGGCAAGACACCACCCACTCACGTGCGAACAAGCTGAAGAGTGCTGGCAGGGCTGGTGTGACAGCTTCATTTAATTGGCTTAAATAACCTCTGCATGACAATGCATGGTTTAGCAACAGCTTCTCTTTATACAAGCTTTGGAGAAAAAGAATCTAATCTCTCCTTAATTAGCACCACTTTGCAGATGAAAGTGAGGCTGGCAAGGTGCACTGACTTGCTTGGAGTCGGTTTGAAAGAGGTGGAAATGTTCACCTTGCTGTTCACTCACCGATTCATTCATTTGCTTGTTCCCTCAGTAAGTCAATATTTATTTTTTGTGTAAAAGGTGTCCTGGGTCCTGGGGATACAGTGGAGAAAAGACAAAAGTGGGCCTGATTCCATGGAACTGATATTCTAGAGAAAAAGACAGGTAATGACTCCAGAGTTTGGTATGTGCTGAGGAAGAAAAATATGATGGGAGTGAGTGGTGGCAGTGGGTGAGCGTGCAGGGTGGAAGGGGTGCGGTGTCTTAGCTGGGCTGGTTAATGAAGGCCTCACTGAAGAGATGACATTTGCCTGAGATTTGGGAAGAATATTCCAGGCCAGGGGAATAGCCAGTGCAAGGCATGCATGTGGTGGCTGTTCAGAGGGTAGCAAGGAGGCCAGTTTGTCTGGGGTAAAGTAACCCGAGGGGCAGATTGAGTGAGAAGAGAGGCCAGCAAGGTTTGTGGAAAGTGATGAGGATCCGGTTCTGGCTGGGGAAGTGGACAAGCATGCTGGGCTGTGGAGCACAGTGTGCAAAATGTGTGCTTTGTGTCACATTAAACTTTCCCAGGGAGTCCCAAATCTGCATGCATTAAGGTGAACTTGAGGTTGCTTCCGCCCTTGGCTGGGAAAGATGTTCTCTTGACTCAATCTGGTGAAAAGACCCAGCCAGGACCACCTGAGACAGAGCCCTTCTGAGCAGTTCAGTTCTGCAAATACGTTGAGGAAACTTCCCCAACCAAGGCCTGTGCTACAAAGAGGGAAGTAAAGTGGGCCGGCACTTCCCTGAAAGATCTCACGGTCCTGTGGTGAGAAACCCTTGCCCATGTGGAACAAGGGAAGAACGACAGGATTTGCTGTTCGTAGGTCATTCTAGCAAGGTGTCTCCCAGAATATGTGGGAAAGACTACAGAGGGAAAAGTCAAAATTTGAACCATTAAGTATGGTGAGATTTGTAGAGAGGAGGTAGTGAGGTTGGCCCAGGCAAGACCCTCTGCAAAGGCAAAGGTCAAAACGTGGGCGAGAGCATGGCAAGCAGAGGAAGGGTGTGAAGGCGGGAGCTGGGTAGAGAGCCTGTCGGCTCCTGGGGCAGAAGGGCATGACGTTCAGAGGAAGGGTTGGTCCCTGACCATGAGAGACTAAAATGCAAGCTGTGGAGTGCTGGCTTGATCCTCAGAGCTCTGCCCCTCCCTGAGCAGCCTCGTGAGTCCCCTGTATTGGTAAGGGTAGATCCATTCGCTTAGAACAGAAAGTTCAATATAAGAGAGGCTTCAACACAGGTATGCACTCATATTCTCTTACTTAAAGGAAGTCTGGGAGAGAAACAGCCCATGGCTGATGTGGAAGCTCCATGAAGTCATTAGGGTCTACAGAGCTTTCCTATTTCTGCTACTCCATGGATGTGCAAACACTACATACAAACACTACTCCATTTTGTATAAGGGACTTGCATGTTTGTGGATTTTGGTATCCATGAGGATTCACCTCATAGTCCTCATGGCCACTTCATAATCCAAGGTGGCTGCTGAGCACCGCCATCACATCCACATTCCAGGTAGCCAGAATGAGGAATGGAACCAAAGCACAAAACGTGCACATTCCCCTTGAATCTGCTCTCCACCCTGAAACCTCACCAAAGGCTTCTTCTGATATGACATTGGTCTTCACTTGATCACATGACCTCACCTAGTACAAGGGAGGGTAGGCAAAGTCATCTTTCTTCTAAAGAGCCCTGCGTCCAGGTAAACTGGGGGTTCTGTTTCCAAAGAAGAGAAGACTAGATGGGAGGTGGGCAGCAAGCAGTTTCTGCTAGACCCTGGGTTTTGTCTCTTCCACGTGCTTTAAGGAAATGAGCACAAATGCTTATCTGTTCCTCAAACAATGCTGCTTTGGCCAATTCATTTGCCAAGACCTTCTATCCAGCAATTCATCGAGGTCCATGTTTGGCCCTAATAAGATGTCTGACTTCCGCAGCCTCGTTGAGGAGAGTGGGCTCAGTGAGTGAGGTATCTTCTTTATGAGGAGGTGGGACTTTTTTGCTGTCCTCAAACTGTCCTAGATGGCACCTTGGGGTGGAATGTACTGGCCTTCTCCGACCAGCCATGGTTCCTACTAATTTTCACTGCTAAAACCAGCTTCCCTCTCCCCTTTCCACAATGCCCATGCTTTTTGAGAAAGTTTTGAAGGTCTCTTTCATTAGCTAACTCTGATGCTGGGAAAACCAGGAAAGTAGCTGGGGGCAGGAGAGTGAGGAGGCGGCTGTGTGGCTAAGACATTTTCTCCCAGGATCCCAGATGTTGGAGAGGAAGATGCCAGGTAGGATAGAAGCACATGAACCCTTCACACACTACGTTCATGCCTCAAATAGTAGCATGGTTTTGGCAAATTACTCATTAAGTAAAGTAAGGCCCCAGGTTAAGGGGTGTAATTACAGCCTCTGCATCTCTCTGCATGTGCAGGCAGATGCATGATGTTATCTCAGAGCAGGACTCTGCTGTCTTCTAAGAACTGGGCCTTCCCAGTCTGCAGTCTCAAGGCCCCTTGGCTGGAATTTTCAACTTCACAAGTCTGAGATTTTTAATGTCTCTTCTATTTTCCAGAGAGGGAGGACAGAATTTATCTAGAGTGTTTGTTACCAGCCTTGTGGACCAGATAATGAAATATGAGAGCAGACAGCTGAGATGCTAGAAAGACAGTCACCTGCAGTGGTCCCTAGACTAGTGAAGCCCTTCAGAGGCTTCCAAGAAAAGGTTCAGGATCAAAGGACTCTATCTCAGAGACCTTGCAGCGTAACCAGTACTGGCACAGAGTCAACCTTGAAAAAGAAAATCCTGGGCAGTCAAAGCCACAGTGGCACTTCATGTCATTGCTCCACTAGTGGCATTGAGAGCAGCTCTCAGTGCTGCGTCATAAGTGGTGTGAGGACTGAGTCAGGGCTGGGATTCCCAGGTCCAAATTCCTGCCCAGGTGGAACCCTGGGCAGGTTATTAATACAGCCCTTTGTGACTCAGTTTCCTCACCTGAAAATAAAAATAGTCCTAGAGGTACCTCACAGGGTTCTGAAGATTAAATGAGCGAACATTTATCATCTTCCTTCTAAGATAACAAGTATTAGCTCATTAGAACGAGTGAATGCATTTAGAATGGGGCTCAAGCCTGATGGCAGGTGCTGCTAGATATCGTGAGTAAAGAAATTATGGGTAAAAATCGTGTGTCCCTTATCTTTGGACACAGCCATGTTTTCAGAATTTAAGAAGGCCAAAGCCACTGATTAAAGGGAGGGTAAGGAATTATCTATGGAAACCTCTATGGCTAGGTGGTTGCTGAGGCAAGGGGTAGGGCGCTTGCATGACTAATGGCCATGCATGATCACATGCTCACGTTTGAGCCAATCACTGCAGCTTGGGCAAAGGACTGCTCTGATTGGGCAGCCCTTCATCATGGGTTGGAGTCAGCCTTGCTAATCAGGTGAAGGACAGCAGAGATGAGGCAGTTCCCAAGAGAAAATCGGGCAGGTGTGGCCAAAAGGTGGGAATGTCAGTGCTGGCCAGGCAGAAAATGTCCCTTGACGTCATGGGCACCATTAGTGCTAATATGTAAGCAAACATGGGATACTTAGCTAAGAAGGAAGGCCTTTAACACGACCACAAAACCCAAATATCCAAGTCACTGTAGCGGGAAAGGAAAAAAATCACAACTCATTAGTGCAGTGCCAGTCCTCAGGTCAAGGCTGGGTGGAAGGAAGAACTTTCTAGAACTCTGTGCAAGATGAAACAGGCCATCTTCCCAAGGTTCCACCCAAGGGTGTGAGTCTGCAGGGGTCGTGTAGACAGGATTATATTATTTTGGAAGGCTAAGCTCCGCTAGTGTTTTCCAAACATCTCTCACAATTTTATCCATTTCCCTTTGCACCACCTGTACTGTAATCTATGAAATATTTTTATTTGCCTACATCTGTGTGCTTTACTTATATTTATATTTACATGCATTTAAAAGAAATATATACTTGCCAGGGGCTAGGGGCAGGGAGGGAACATCCTCCAAAAGTTCTGTTTGGAAGATAAAAAGATAAAAGTTTCTGTTTGGAAGATAAAAAGTTCTGGAGATGCATGGTGGTGAGAATTGCATAACAGTGTGAAAACATCTAATGCCACTGATCTATCCACATAAAAATGGTTGATATGATACATTTTGTCATATGTATATTTTTCCATAATACAAAAAATTTTTGACTCAAAAGAAAAAAATAAGAAAATACACACACAGAAATGTCATCATCATAAAATGGAAGAACAGAATCATTTCCCTAAATAGAATGAAATAGTAAGAACAAAAGCAATAAGAACGTATAGGTTAGTAAATTCTAGCTGAATACCCACAGAGCACTGTGATCCTGAAAACTTGACCTCTGATTTTTCAAATGAGTATTAGCAATGGCTATGAAATTTATTGAAAATATATTAGCAGTAACCTTTGACTTTCTCCTTGATAAAATCAGTGAGATTGAAAGTGAACTAATCAGGGAAGAACTTTTTCTTGATATGAGTCGATGTTATTCTAGGCCAGAGTCTAATTCCCTAAAGTCATCTTTGATCCCCCAACAGTATTTTATTGTCTTCTCTCAGTTTCCAAGGAGGAGCTGATGTTGGAAGTAATGTCAGAATTGGGAGAACTTAAAAGGTGTGACATTGGGCCTTTTTCCTCTGTTTTCCCTTTTCTTCTTTTAACCAAATAGCTCGGTGTTGATCTGTTTTCATCATGAATATTCCCACAGACTTTCGATTTTATTTGACAAAAGAAGTCTGTGGCTCTTAAAAAACAAAAACGTGTTTGGAAGCCAGGCACGGTGGCTTGTTGGGAGCTCACGACCAGCCTGATCAACAGGTGAAACCCTGTCTCTACTAAAAATACAAAAATTAGCCATGCGTAGTGGCGGGTGCCTGTAATCCCAGTTACTCAGTAGGCTGAGGCAGGAGAATCGCTTGACCCGGGGAGGCAGAGGTTGCAGTGAGCTGAGTGCACTCCAGCCTGGGCAACAGATGGAGACTCCATCTTAAATAAATAAATAAAAGTTTTTGGAAACTATTGGTCTAAATTTGGGAAGATGTTGCTAACTTTAAGATTCCAGGATTCATCATAATCATGATTGTTTTCATTCTCAGACTAAATATACCCCATTTCCTTCTATATTTTTCTGCTATGAAATATTTTTTAGACCAAGTTTTCCTTGCCCCAAAGCCACTTCCCTTTCTTCTTACAGTGAATCCTATTTTCCTCAGTGAGCCGCCCCTCCTCCACTCTCTGTGCAGGTAGTTTTGTTGGGTCCAGGGATATGCATGTGACCTAGGTCTGGCCACTCAGAAGTCTGTCCCATGACCACAGTGATTGGTTAAGATATTGACATGTAACCCAATTAAAGTCACTAAAGGCCAATTCTCAGGCAGCAGCCTCAGTAACTGCAGGAGTAGTGCTTTCTTTCCTCTGGAGTTGCTGAGAAGTTACAATGTTTAACTGCAGCAGCCAGCAGTCACCTTCATACAGGTGAACAACATCTACCCTGAAATACGGCCAACTCAGAGGAATACAGAGTTTAAAAATAGAAGAAAAAAAAAGAGCCACATGGTGACATCCTCTCCTGGAACCAGCCACACTCAAAGCAAAAATCCCCATCCTGCTTGAAGTCTGTGGTTCAACAAAACCCTTGGTTTGAGTAACCGAACTGGGGTTGGATTTTCTGTCACTTGCAACCAAAGAATCCTAATGGATACAAGATACTTTCTCATAGACCCTCTCTTGAAGCTACTATTTGATGACTACATGGTCTTATAAATAGTAAATACAAAATATCAAACTTGGAAAGCACCTAACTTTTAGGTGTTTGGTGGGTAGATTTTTTCCTGAGGATCTAAGTAAGTCGTCTAGAGACCATCGTGTGTTAAGGTCTTAACCTCAGACACTCACTCTTCTTTGCTACGTTCAAGTTGTCTAATGTAAAAGTCTCTGAGTGCTGCTCCACAGACAAGAAGAGAGAGTCCTCGGGCCCTGCCCAAGGTCTGAGGTCTGTCCCCAGCTCAGCTCTGCCCTTTTGCAAAACACTGATCTTTTTGTCTCTGATGATGTGAGTCCATTGCTCACATATCTGGCTGTTTCATCCAAAAAAAATATTTTACTTTTGGCTTAAAAGCCCATCTCAACATAAACATCGGAGCTCCCGAATGTTGCTCTAACAGCTTGACAACTCTGTAGGTGTAGAGCTGGCTGCCTGCCAATCCAAATTTTTCTGCTTCTTTCTTTTAATATAAACAGAGCCTTTGAAGAACTGTGGATTCATTGAATGAACAAATGAACTTGTTTACACAAAACATGCAGGAGGAAATTTCCACTGTGCTTCAACATATAATTTCTGTCTGTGTTTGGATGGGCCAGTGCATTATGGAGATTGTTTTCCTAGACCAGGATGTTTTGCTCCATATGGTGGTCTCATTATTCACTCCAGTCAGTAAGTTCAAGGTTTGGCCATGGGGGTAGAAGGGTGCAAAGTTAAATTCCACTGTGTTGGTTCACAAAGAACAGACTCGTGTTTGGAAGAACCCTGCCCAATTAAAGGAAAGAAAGAAAGAAATGGAAACGTGTTTTTTTAGTGTATGATGTTTTATAGAAATAGAAGCAAAGGTCTTCTGGACAGCTCTTCTGACCTTCCACTCCAAATATGCACCCCGAATCTAGTGATTTACATTAATTTGTAGAAGGCAAAACAAGCGAGGAGGTCACTCAGGACAGGGGTTGGGAAGGATGATTAATGATGGTTTTATGTCATTTCAAGAAAATAAAGGTTGTTTTTCACAGTCTGTTGTGTGCAGCCCTACGAATCATCTCTTGGTTAATAAAGAGGCCCTTCCCCCCTCCCATCACTCTACTTGCTGGTGACAAATCACTTTAGGAGGGTGACAGGAGTTTTCAGAAAATGGCTTGTGTGATGATGTGAAATCCAGAGATAGAATATGCTGGTGGAAAGTTCAGGCAGGTTGAGAGGATGTGTACTCGTCTGTTCTCATGTTGCTAGTTAAGATATACTCAATACTGGGTAATTTATGAAGGAAAGAGGTTTAATGGACCCACAGTTTCACATGGCTGGGGATGCCTCACAATCATGTTGGAAGGCATTTGCCAATCCTAGGATCAGAAGGACACTGCTGGGTTGCTTTCAGCTTGTGGACAACAGGTCTTGGGACTTGTCAGCCTTCATGATCACATGAGTCAATTGCTTATTACAAATCTCTTTACACACACACACACACACACACACACACACCCTATTGGGCCTGTCATTTGAGGAAGGAAGTCACACCTCACATGGTAGCAGGCAAAAGAGCTTGTGTAGGGGAACTCTTCTTCATAAAACCACCAAATCTCATGAGACTTATCCACTATCATGAAAACAATATGGGAAAGACCCACTCTCTTGATTCAATTATCTCCCAGCAGGTCCCTCCCACGACACATGGGAATTATGGGAGCTACAGTTCAAGATGAGATTTGGGTGGGGAAACAGCCAAACCATATCAGATGGTGTGGGCACGAGATGCCGGTGGTGGGGGATGTGTGGAGTGCAGAGGTCTTGGGAGGAGGTGGCCTTGCCACCACACCCTTGGAAGATAGTGGTACATCTGTGGGGCTGCAAAGGTCTCACCCATTAGTAATCACCATGGCAGATGCAAGAAATGCTCCTGTTGTTACCAATTAGGACTTTTTATCATGAGTTGTTGGCAAACTGGTTTGGTCAGTAGTTGGAAGCAGTAAAGTCTACTTATAAAATAAATAAGCCCTCCTGCAAGGAGTTGAATTTTATCATTATTTCCTTTGAATGGTTTCTAAATTCATACCTTTAGGATGCTACCTTCTGGGACACCAAAATCAAATCACAGAGCTTTTAAAAAAAGTCCTCACATTTCAGCTAAGGGCTTACTTATGTTCCTCCAGCCAAGTTAGATAAAAATTTAAATGATAATAATAATAACAGCCAACTTTTAGTGCCATACACTCTTCTAGGCATTTGTGTACTTTAATTCACTCATTACAACAATTATGGAAGGACCACTTAGTCCTATTTTGCTGGTGAAGAAACTGAGGCACAAGCAAATTCAGCACCTGGCCCACAGCAATGCACCTAATAAAGGATGGAGCCAGGATTGGAACCCGAGTAGATGTTGGGGCCTTAAATGAGGCTGGAAAAAAAAAAAGAGTGAGCCAAGAGCTTCAGTCTTCATTGAATGAAGGGGAGTGAGTGAGATGTTTCCAGATGAGGGGCGGAGAATGTTGGATGGGTGCTAAAGACACATGGGAAGAGGTTCAAGCACGATGTGCCTTGGCAATAGGAAGAAGGAAAGTGATATATTGATTGTCATGAAAAACAGGAAGGGTATTGACTTTGCCTCTAGACCTGGAGTGCCGGAATTGTGAGGGAAACAAAAAGAGCCTCCTTGGAGAGGGGCCGCTTGTCCTCAGAGAGAGTCAGATTGCAGGCAAGGCTGGTCAGTGGAGGGACTGGGAGAGTCATCTAGAGTTGTTATGGAGAACAGGTGATTGTCGATCAAATAATTGCCTCGAAGATTTTAGGAGGCAGAGAAGATAATAGTGGATGGAAGGGTCAGATGAAGCAAAAATTAGGAGAGAGGGCAAATAATTGTGTTGATAGACACAAGAACCAGCTTACAGATAAAAGGAATCCCTGAAAGGAAAAAAAGACAACATAGCAAGGGATCAGAACAAAAACTGAAAATAATAATTCAAGAAAAACTTCCTAAATTAAAAGCCTTGGAAGTTATTCGTGAAAGAGCAGGCTGCAGCCCGTGAAAACAGTGACCCATCATGACCAACGCCAAGTTTAAGTAAAATTGCTGGACTTCAAAGAAAATTTTTCAAAAACCCCACAAATTCTTTGGACTCCTGATGGAAATGTCTGGAGGGGATCAGATGGATTTCAGGCCTGGCTAGATCCATTGGCTTAAATCCTTTGATCAGGACTCGACCTTTCTGGCCTTTTAATCATATCTCTCTTTGCATTGTGTGGCTTCCTCTGTAGGCAAATTATCTCTATATGGTGTCTCCAAAAATTTCTAGGCTTCTATTATCTCAACATAAAATCTGGAATAAAAAGAATGTCTCTCCTTTCAACAATCTCAATGACAATTTAAGACTTGCATTTCAGTGGACAGACTGGGGGCCAATCTAGGCAGCTGGTGAATCTGATGCTCTGATTGGCCAGTCTTGGGTCACATGCTCATACCTAGAGTCCGCCCAGGACATCCCACTGGGCTAACAGTGAGAGACAGGTGGTTTTCCAAGAAAAGCACATATTCTGACCTCAGAAAGAGGAGAAATGGATAAAGCACAGGCAAGATAACGTCTGTCCACTCAAACTATTAGCCTAGGCGCTCCTGCTGATGTGTTTTGGTCCCTAACCTGGGAAGAGACCCATGGGTGGTAGGAAAGGGCAGGATGAGTTGGTGTGGCTGGAATAGGATTGTGTCCACCACCCTGTTTTCCTGTTAAAGAATGTGTCTGGTTTTAGTTCTGGCTTCCTAGGGGGAGCTTGCTGACTAGTGAACACGTTGATGTGTAGGGAGCGTCTTGCGTCCTGATTCCAGGAGGGAAGCGTGTGGGAACTCTGTGTGTGAGAACGTCCCAGACCTCGCCCTAGGTGCCTCTTCATTTGCCTGGTCCTGATTTGTAACCTCTATAATAAGACCGAATTAATTCATATAACACTTTCCTGAATTCTGTGCATTGTTCTAATAAATTACGAAAACTGAGTGGCTCGTAGGAATCCCTGATTTGTAGCCAGTTGGTCAGAAGTGTGGGTGGCCAGACCTGGAGCTGGTATTTGAAGGGAGGGTAGTCTCTTTGGGAACTGTGTCCAGAGCTTGTGGAGTCTGCACCAACCCACAAGCTCTGGACACAGTTGGTTCATGTGGAACCCAGGTGGTTCATGTGGAAATCGTATTCATGTGGAAAAGTGTTGTAGCTTCCCTTCCTCACTTCTTTCCGAGTGCACGTCACCTGAGGACTTAGAAATGAGTCCCAGTTTTAGCAGATCGCACAAGTCCATTCTCATTGCCACAGAAAGGAACATGCTAGTAGTGGGCATAACCAGGACAGAGCCCAGGTCTATCCACTCCCCGATATAAGCCGAACCTCAATGGCACATGGACCATGCAAGAGCTCCCTTTGGCCATTGGCTTCTGGCTGTCTCTCGTCCCACTTGGCTGATGCAGGGGGATATGGGCAAGTGGGTGCTGTACCCCTCAGCCACCTTCCTCCACTGGGGACAGTGATAGATGCCGGCTGACGGGAAGTGTGGGGAGGAAGGAGCCTACTGAGACCCAGCCTTGCTCAGCTCCCCAGACAGGTGAGAGACAATGGCTTTTCGAGTACATGGGATGCCTGGAAATGAATGACAGATTCCTCCTAAACCTGGAACTGCCCACAAGCTGGTCTTACGTCTCAGGGCTTGGGTCAGGCCAACTTGGACATTCACTACTCACCTCTTCATCCCTCCTCTCTCCTTTCTTGTTTTCTTCTCAGGACTGTGTGGCCACACGGCAAAGAGGAGGCAGTCAATGCCCATCTAGTTTATAAGGAAGTAAAAGGTGTTGGAATTCATGACCGGAGGATTGTTCTGGAATAAAAATTGTGCATCTCACCTTACCTTTCCTTGCACTTTTTGGAATCTAAGCATGGGGAGCAGGGCACATGAGGAGACAGATTCCCTGAAAAGCACTTGAGTAATTGTAATTCTGACTTAGGCCATCAACCTTGCTTAGGCATAAGAAGTCAACATATTTTACACATTTTCTTGCACCCCGGCCAGTAAATAGACCATTGTAACTGATCTATAACATGCATATGAACCAAAGTACTAGAAACCTTGTCCTGGGATGATCTATAAGGTGCATATGAACAAAAATACTGGAAACTTTGTCCTGCGCTGATTTATTACATGCTTATGAACCAAAATACTGGAAACTTTGTCCTGGTGTTCTCCTGAATAGGACTTCTTCCAATAATCAGAATGCCAATATCATTAGCAGACACTTTTCCATTTAGCAGAGAAATAGCAGGTCTGTGGGGAAGCTACTGAACCATGTTTGCTTTCACGGGCTGGAAACCTGCTTGGCACTGTCTCTGGTAAGTTCAGCTTCAAAATATTTACTCTTAAATGGGTTAACTGTTTTCTCCTAACCACACTGAAGCTGGCAGCAAAGGATGGACAGGTAATCTTAGCATTCATTTTCCCAGGGAAGAAAGCAATTCATCACTCTGTAGCGGCCGGCTGGCGGGCTAGGCTGAAGACTCATGTGGACAGCCAGCCAGCAAAGCTGGGGTTGGCCTAAGAGACCACGGAGGGTGCCAGAGCCACAGAAAAGGCACAGCCTTGGCCCCTGGCAGAAAAAGGTGAGAAAAACCCTGGCTTCTCCTTTCTTCTATGCTCCAGGACCCCAGCAGTGGCTTGGACTGGCCAAACCTGGCCCAAAGACAAGGGAGCCTGGGGAAGCTGGGGCCAGGCACCCTGGGACAGAGCCCAGCGGAAGGGCAAGCAGTGGACCTGGGGACAAATGCACCAGTGACCAGTGACCAGCACAGAGAGAGCCCAAGACGGCTGAAATAATGGGCCTTCCTAGAAGCTGGACCTTCACTAAGCAGAAGGTCCATCGGGTGTGTTTCTGAATTCCACTGTCTGATATAATTCTCCCAGTAACCTGCCTTAGAAGAGGCTATTCTTTTCCTTGTTACGCTGGCTTCTTGGTAGTGTTGATTAATAGAACAAATATACAGTCCAGTTCATTATGTGAGAAATGACAGAATTCCAACCCAAACTGACTTAAACTACAAATGGGGACTTACGGTAGGCTTAAGTAACAAAAAAGTCCAAGTAACTTCAGCTTCAGGTACAGCTAGATTCAGGGGCTTAATGTGCTTAGGAAGCCCTCCAGATCTTGGCTTCCCTCTGCATTGGCTTCATTGTCTGGCAGGCTCTGCCTTTGTGCTGTAAAAATGAACCCAACACCTCAAGGGTGAAATCCTACCAGATCAGTATCACCAGCAAGAATCTATAAAAGTCTCAGGATGTGCACAGATTGAATCAGCCTGGGTCCAGTGCTCACTCATGAACCAGTCAGTGGGCTGGGAGAAATAGAAGAGGGGGCTAAGTCAGGCCCCTAACAGAGCCTGCCACATTGAATTGCATCTCTAGAAATGAAAGGGGCCTGTGTGTTTGATGATGAAGCCCATCCCTCCTCCTCCTTGTGTCCAGTCAGCCAGCTTTTCTGATCTCTCTCTTGCTGGGATCCTTTCTCAGGGGAAATAAAGGGACACATTCCAACCAGGAAGGTGGGGAGCTCCCAGTGATAATCAAGTTGCGTGGAGAACTCCCTGGCACACCCAATGAATCCTGCCAGGAGGTTAACAGGATATCACAGTGACTTATCCCTTTGTTCAAAAGGAGAAACATCAGTTAGGGCTGAGCAGTGCCCTTCCCTGTGCCAAGTAATCAGATGTCTCCTGAATAATCTAAATTAGAATGCTGAGCTCATCATGTCTCATCACTCTTCCATCAGGAATGCCAGGACTTGGCTCAGAACTGTCTCTGACCCTGACAGGGAAGAACTCCAGGCTGGGGTGTTAGACCGCAGAGAGCCAGATCATCATCCTCACTACGGATGAGGACTTTGAGGGGTTGTGATAACCATGGCTCTCTGCCATGTCTGTCTCTGCCTCTCCACTCATTTCTTCGGCTTTGTTCTGGTTGGTGCATCTCTCCTTACTCTCTCCTTTGCACTGTTCTTCAGCTCTTGGTAAATTCATGGGCCTCACAATGAACATTTCTTACTGGAGGTAGTGGTAGATTCTAAGGAATACAAATCTGAACCAACAGCATCTCCATCTTTGTGGAATCCACCCTCCACAGTGAAAGAATTAATTTAAGATACAGCTTATAGATATAGGGAGAGGATGTTTTGAGAACTCCCCAGAGAAGGACATGCTTCTCTCTGCCTTGGATATCAGGGAAGCATGAATAGACACAGATGTGATAGGTGGGTTCGGAAGTGTGAGTAGGAGTTTTCAGGTTGCTCTTGGGATGTGTTTCCACCAGATTTTTCCTTTCTCATCTTTCACTAGGACCTCGAAAAGAAAGTACAACCTTATGGTTCGAAGAGCAAACTCAGGGACAGACTTTTCCTGGCTTCCCTCCTAGCTAAATAGCCCCTGGAAGATGACCTTGAGAAATAACTTCTTCCCAGGCTCAGTTTATTCATCTACACCATGAGGATAATAATAATACCCATCTTATAAGATTGGTGTGTGACAAATCTAGCAGTCAGGGCAACTCACTGTTATGCCAAATGACCTCCAAAGCTAGGGTGATTAGATTTAGATTTGCCTAAGACTGAGGGGTTCCCCAGGATGCAGGACTTTTAATGCTAAAACCAGGACAATTACAGGCAAACTGGAACTGACAGTTACCCTACTAATTTTCCATGGCTAACGTAAGATAAGTTGATTTCTGGCTCATATGGTTGTTGAGCAGCTGCCTTCCATGCAGTGACTCAGGGATCCAGGCTCCTATCTATTTTTTGGCTCCACCACCTTCTCCACTGGCTTCTCTAATTCTGGCTGGCAGGTGGAACAAGAGGATGTTGATTTGGAGGTTCTTTGGGCCAGACTTGCAAGAGTTGCATTACCTCCAGCCACATGTGCTTGGTTGAGTCTAAGTCACATGGCAGCACCTAAATGCAAAGGAGGCTGGGAAATGTGGTCGTTTTGTTTGACCAGTAGAGAGAGGAAGCTGCTTTAATGAGGACATACTGGTTTCTGCTACAACAGTAAACGAGTTGAGGAAAGTAAAGCTCACAGGACAGTGACCAGCATGTTCTGATGTTATGCATTCTTATGATGAGGTCTTCCCTGACCACCCAAGCAAAAGCAGCCCCTCCACTCCCAGCACACTCTCTACTTAATGCCCTTTAATCATCTTGATGATACACAATTATAATATGGGTTTCTTGTTTACTATTGTTTTACTGTTTGCTATCCATCACCCCTCCCCAGCTAGAGCATCAGCCCCAGTACAGCAGGGGCCTTGGGAGTCTTGCATGCCCAGGCCTGGGCGCTGTGCCTGGCATACAGTAGGTTCTTGGTACATCTCTATGGAAGGCATCTTAAGAGTGAGGCTGGGTCTTTCACACCAAAGCCTCCCCTTCTCTGCATGATTCATTCTGTTTTGTGTTTTTTATTCTGAAGTCTCCTTTGATCCCCTTGATCCCAGCTCCTCCCTTCCCCTCTGGAGCTCCCATCCAGTCTCCATTTCCAGGGATCCCTGGGAGTCCTGGCAGCTTCACTCATTCCATGCCCATGGTGTGTCCAGCCTCTGCTACAGTCTCCCAAGAAGCAGCCTCCCAGCCCTGAGCTCCCACCCCCATCTCACACCTTTTTTTCTGGAGAGGTGTTGGGTACAAAGGGAATTAGCACTCATTTAGCAGACACCGAAGTTGCACATTACACCAAGCTCCTCGCTGTTAGATTCTGCAGATGGCTTCCGGGCACAAAATATTGATGAATCACATTTCCTCGCCATGTAGTCCGAGAAGCAAAAGTCACATGGAGGGAGCATGTGTCTCCCAGCTTGTGTCCCTCTCTGCTGTCTGTGGGGTGGTCAGTGCCCTCTCCCCATTCCTTGTCTAGAGGGCCTGCAGGGTTTGGAATGTGGCCTTTGGGTGGCCCTCCCCAGAGACCCAGCCACAGGGTTCTGTTGGAACTCAGGGCTAGGACAGGAGAGAAGATTCTGGGCAGCAGGATGTACAGGGAGGAGAGGAGAATGGGATGGGTGCAGGGGACAGGACTGTGCAGGGGCGGGGCGGGAGGGGTGGAGATTCTGCAATCAGAGGGGATCCTGCAATTCTCAGACTCTGAAAGTAGAGGAGCTGGCTCCACTCCAGCCCTGTCCTCTTGTTTCACAGATGAGGAAACAGCTGGTGTCTGCATGGCTCAAGGCCATGCATTGTTGAGCCACAGTTGGGACTGGGACCCACAGGAGCACAAGAGGGTTTTGGGGCCCACTCTGTGGACTTGCACAACAGGCAAGGTTAACCTACAAGACCCCATCTGCCTGTACTCAGCAAAACTGAAGACACACAGAGATGAAAAGAAAGAACGATGTACAGAGAAAAAGGAAATCATGATTGAAAATGTGAATGCCAGCTCTGCTGGCACCTGGACACGGACCACACCTTCTTCTGGATCTCTGAGGGCACAAAGAGGATTATGTTCTAAAGATGGTGCATGGAGGTAAACAGCGTGCCTGGTTAAAATCACCCTTGACAACCTGTCATTGCCTGTAAAGAACAGTCAGGGCTGGCACAGGTTCAGCAGGCGTTTCATAGCCTGCCGTCGCTGTCTTGAAATTCTTACTAGTTTTATCTTTTAACTTGTGATTTGTCACTGAACTCCGGGGAGACAATAACGCATGCTTGGTCCTGCCTCTCCCCTCCCTGGACGAATCCTCTAGGGCCCCGGAACCCCTGAGACCTCCCTCTCCCTGACCCCAGTCACTGCCATCAGATGGCAACCAGGCGGCAGGTGCAGGGGCAGCCACAGCAGCACGTGCTCACTTCGTGTATCTCAGAGGCGGGAGTGGTGGCGGCTGTCCCCACCCCAGGCTGGCAGCTAGATGTTCCTGTATCTTTTCAGTGACTGAGCCATCAATTCTTTATTACTTTTTCCCTTAAGCCATTTTGGATTGGGCTTCTACAATTTCAAACTAAAAGAACCCTGCGGACTCTTTACACAGCACCCCCTTCCCATCACATCAAAATCAGATTTTAGGAAGTGATGCTGTGAACTTCTTCCAGCCAGGTGGCAACCACTGATAAGCTTTCCTCTGTCACCCCTCAGCACAGCATTGCCAGGAAGGTAGAAAGTCAAAGAGGGAGGATAGAGATGTTTTGGGGGATCCGCAGCATTCTTCTCTATTGATACTCAGAGAGGGCAAGAGGTGGGTCTGGAGTCACACAGCAAGTGAGGGCAAGAAGCCTGGTGCTTGACCCAGGTTCCCATTTGGCTGCTATGCTACCCCAGACATGCTCTTATCCCTACCAATTCCAATATCAGGATCCCCTGGGGTTCTCTCTCTCTTTCTTTCTCTGTGTCTGCCTGTCTCTGTCTCTCTGCCTCCAACTCTTTCTGTCTCTGTCTCTTTTTGCTTCTCTCTCTTCTTCAAATATTTATCACATAATGAATAGATGAACAAAATGTGGAATGCAATGCATTAGTACAATGCAATAATATTTGGATATAAAAATAAATGAAATAGGCCGGGTGCAGTGGCTCACGCCTGTAATTCCAGCACTTTGGGAAGCCAAGGTGGGCAGATCACGAGATCAAGAGATTGAGACTATCCTGGCCATGGTGAAATTCCGTCTCTACTAAAAATACAAAAATTAGCCGGGCGTGGTGGACCTCACCTGTGGTCCCAGCTACTCAGGAGGCTGAGGTGGAAGAATTGCTTGAACCCAGGCAGAGATTGCAGTGAGCCGAGATTGTGCCACTGCACTCCAGCCTGGTGACAGAGTAAGACTCCATGTAAAAATAAATAAATAAATAAATAAATAAATGAAATATTGATATATACTACAACATGGAAAAACCTTAAAAATATGCTAAGTAAAAAAGGCCAGTCTGGGCACAGTAGCTCACGCCTGTAATCTCAGCACTTTGAGAAGCCAAGGTGAAAGGATTGCTTGAGCCCAGGAGTTTGAGAACAGCCTGGCCGACATAGTAAGAACCTATCTCTACAACTTTTTAAAAAATTAGCCATATGTGGTCGTGCACACCTGTAGTCTTAGCTACTGGGGCGGCTGAGGTGGGAGGATGCCTTGAGCCCAGGAGTTCGAGGTTTCAGTGAGCAATGACTGCGCCGCTGTACTCCAGTCTGGACCACAGAATGAGACCCATTTCTAAAAAAACGAAAAAAAAAAAGTCCACATTTTATGTGTTTGTATGAGTCTATTTATAGGAAATGTCCAGATTAAGCACATCCCTAGATTAGTGACTGTGAAGCTTGAAGAGCTGTGACAGCTAACTGGTGTGGGGCTTATCTGGGGAATGATGAAAGCATTCTGGAATCAGATCATGGCCATGGTCCCACCACCCTCTGCATCTGCTAAAACCTCTAAGGCATGCACAAGGCATGCATGCTGAGGCAGAAGAGGGGATTGTTTTTAAAAGGATGGATTTTATGGTGCATGGGTTATATGGCAATAGAGACATTATTAAGAAGCAGCGTCACGTGGCTTGGCGCATCTACTCTGTTAGACGTGGAGTATTCCTGCGTCTGTCATGCAGGTGCACGTGCAGTGACCACACTGGGTAAATACACAAAGTCATGGGCACTGTCCTAAGGGAGATTGACAGGGTTTTCAGGGCTGACTTTGACTCTGTAAGATTTCACCTTTAGAGTAGCTGCAGAGGCTTGTGCCCCAAGTAGGATACTCAGCTACCAGCTCACCAGTGCTGGCCAGAGGAAAGAGCCAATGTGGCTGGGCAACTTGGGAGGCCAAAGCAGAAGGATTGCTTGAGGCCAAAAGTTTGAGACCAGCCTGGGCAACATAGCAAGATGCCATCTCTACAAAACATAAATTAATAAAGTGTGGCAGCACAAGCCTGTAGTTCCAGCTGCTTAGAAGAATGAGGTAAGAGGTTTGCTTGAGCCTGGGAGTTCCAGGCTGCAGTGAGCTGAGATCATGCCATTGCACTTCAACCTGTGTGACAGAGCGAGATCCTATCTCAAAATAAAATAAAACTAAAGAGAGATTAGCACTCATTAGTGGTTAAGGACTCCCTATAAGGAACTTGAAACTTTTTCCTTGATGCAATCAGAAGGTTGAAAATGAATTTTAAAAGGCCCAGTTCTGGGTGGGCTACAATATTATCTAATGCTGTTTCCTGGACTCCCTGATCTTGTCTTGAAGACAGTGAAGTCCTCAGCTGCACCTTAATCCTAGGCAATTCCATCTGTATGTACACAGCACTGGCCATCTCAGCCACTCTCCAAGCCCTGGGCCCCACACAAGCATGGAATGGGAGCCCCCACCTGGCCTCCCAGTCTCTGTGCTCTTCCCTGCTCTGCTCCAGTCTGAATGTCTCACCCAGGCAAATGCAGTTGTGCTCTTTAAAGCAGACAGTTTTTCCTACCATATGACTGGCCCCTAAAGACAGCCAACTCCTTCATCTAGGACTCAACTAGAAAAAAATGGATGCCGTGTCTCAACGCTGGAGGGAAATGCTGTGTCAGACTCACCAAGTAATGATGTGCCCAGATATACCAAACTCAACGGGCAACGTTGCTCTTGTGCCATTTCTGTCTTATACTCCATCCCCAAAATTCAACTTCATCCTCACTGCGTGCTGGGGGCCTGGGGGAGGGAACCCTGGATGGCTTCAGTTCTGGCTGTCAGCTATTGAGTGCTCACGTGGGTCTCCCACATCTCAATGCTTTGCTCACAACAGCCCAGTGACGTCCACATTATTATCCACATTCAATACCCAGTGACTCAAAGCTCAGGAGGCTACTGACATCAGCTGAGATAATAGAGCTGCCAAGAAGGGCAGCTAGGACACGAGCTCTGGGTCTGCTTCCCTTTGCCATCTTGAGGTCTTGCCCGCAGGACAGATAGGAGTCATGTCCAGGTGCGAATGGTCCCCATACTGCTTTGGAGGCTCTTGCTGTGCACTGGCCTCCTGTGATAAGGGGCCAGCCTCTGGCCAGGGGCAGGAACCCAAGCAGGAGCATGATGCTCCCACAGTGCCGAGTGCCAGCAAGGACACAGAGCGACCAGAACCTTTGGGAAGTTTGGCATTGTCTAATGGAGATGAAGATGTGAAGACCCTCTGGTCCTAGCAATTGCACATATGGTACCTACCAGCAGAAATGCATTTCACATGCACAGTGGGACACCAAACCAGAATGGGGAACAGCCCCTGTGCCCTGCTGAGGACCCCAGCTGCCGTTAGCAGCAGAATGGATAAGCATCTCCTGGTGGGCTCACCCCAAAGCAAAACATCAGCAGTGCAAGGAAGAACAAGACTGCATCCAACATGCCACTGAGCAAAAGAACCCGGACGCAAAGGTTCAATATCAGGCAAAACTAAACTTCTGTGTGTTCAGGGGATCAGGCTTAGGCAGTGTGAAAAAGAGGAGAACGAGGAGGCTAGTGCCTTAAGTGAGAAGCATGATGAGTTTTTTTGTTTTTTTTTTTTTTTTGAGATGGAGTCTTGCTCTGTCACCAGGCTGGAGTGCAGTGGCACAATCTCGGCTCACTGCAACTTCTGCCTCCTGGGTTCAAGCGATTCTTCCACCTCAGCCTCCTGAGTAGCTGGGACCACAGGCGTGTGCCACCATGCCTGGCTAATTTTTTTTTATTTTTAGTAGAGACAGGGTTTCACCATGTTGGCCAGGGTGGTCTCCATCTCTTGACCTCGTGATCCTCCCGCCTCGGCCTCCCAAAGTGCTGGGATTACAGGCGTGAGCCACCGCCCCCAGACCGCATTATTTTTTTCATAGCACCTATGATTGCCTGGAATTATGTGTTTATTGGCTTCTGGGCTTAACCGCCCCTTAACCACAATGCAGACTTCACGTGAAGAAGGGCTGTACTTGCCTCTTTCGACTCTAAACCCCTGGTCTGGCACACAGCAGGTGCTCAATAATTATTTGTGGGATGAGTGAGTCCAGTGGTTATTGATCAATCAATGGGGATGCCTTAATTACTACAATGAGCAAAGTCCTGCCCTCGTGGAGCTTGTGTGTGTGTGTGTGTGTGTCTGTGTGTGTGTGTGTATGAGTGTCTGGGTGTAAGTGTGTATGAGAGTGTGTGTTTGAGAAAGAGTGGGTGGGTGTGAGAATGTGTGCATGTGTGTGTGAGAGAGCGTGTGTGTCTGAGTGTATGAGTGTCTGGGTGTGTGTGTGAAAGTGTGTGTGCAAGAAAGAGAGTGGGTGGTTGGGTGTGAGAGTGAGTGTGCATGTGTGAGTGCATGTGTGCACATACGTGTGCTTGTGTAGGGAAGCCGGGGTGGCAGCAGGTGGAGAGACAGATACTGAACGTATTAAACAAATGAAGCTTGTTTGCTGTGGGTTGGCATCAAGCCCCTGCTTCAGTGAGAGTTTAGTCATCATGGGGTCCTCCTGGCACGGGTGGGCAGGGGTGAGCATCGCTGTGTTGCAGAGGCCTTCTTGAAATCCCAGAAAGTGCTCCCTGCTGACAGCTGCCTCCTTCACAGGAGGGAGGACCTGCCCTTCGTCTCTTTATATTTCCTGTGGGCAGGTTCAGTTTCTTGACTCCACTACACAAAAGAATTTGAGAGCAAGTCCAAAGTAAAAGCAAGCAAGGGAGTGGATTGCAGAGCGGAAGTGTGCTCTGCCAGGTGATCAGAGCAGGCTGAGCAAGGGTGAGGCTGATGAGGCTGCACCAATGGACGAAGCAGAAACCCCCTTTTTGGGAGTCTTCCATGAGAATTCACGGGTGAAAGGGGCGGGAAGGGCTGGGAAGGGGCTCCGCTGCTGAGCATGTTCTGGGTGGTTTTCTGGCGGTGCTTAGGCTGTGGTCGTGCATGCTAGTACATACGTGTCTCATTAGCATTGTAAATCTCCACCCAGGGGTTTTTTACTGTTATAATAAGCACAGGTCAGCCCAGGGACATTAATCATGGGTTTCTACACTTGCGTGAATTTGGGGCTTTTCCCTTCTGCTCCTCTCCCTCCTGGCTGCAGGATGTTCTAACCGCAAGCCCAGGATGCAGTTTGCACACCACTGGGAGGAGTGCTCTCTCCATCTGTTTAGCAAGTTTTGCTCTCCTTCAAGGGAGACTATGACCCATTCCCTAACCCGCCTCATGTATGCTATGCCATGCTCTGGGCACAGGTGGTTCTCAGTAAAGGAACCCCAGATTGCCTTTACTGGTGGTCTTCTGATGTTCTTAAAAATTCTGGAAAATCACAGGAATGTGTTGTGTTAGAATTCTCAGCAGGTCAGAGCTGCAGGGACCTTAGGGAAATCAGTCTGATATTTCCTCCCATTTCACAGATAAAGAAACTGACTTGAGCCAGATGGGAGCGCATGGGCTCACCTGGCTCAGGGCTGATCTCCCAGCCATGGTGCCTGGCTTCTTAGGGGAATCTATGTTTCCCACAATGCAGGACTTGTGAACCATGCAGAAAGCAGGGGGCTTTCAGATAAATGCAAGGCATTTCAGTGGCAAGTTAATACATCACACACAATGACATGGACTCACAGCTGCAAATCTCTTTTGATCTCTGTTTTTGCCTGGCCAGAGTCTCCGTCCATCAAAAGCCACCTTGAATGCTTCTCCATCACTTGCCTATCCTCCTGTGGATGGAGCAGGCCTCAGGCTCAGAGCCTGGAAGCTGCTGTGATGCTGCTTACACTGTGTTTCCTTTTATTAGTATCTTCTATTTATGACACTGGTTTTAAATGTCAAAGTATGATGAGTGAGTGTGTGATTTCTATAATAAATAGCTGTGCTTAAGTAGAATATGTACTCATTTTGAAAAATCTAGGAAAACCTGGAGGCAGGTGTTGATATGAAAACCAGGAAGCTGACCGGGCACAGTGGCTCCTGTCTGTAATCCCAGGACTTCGGAAGGCCCAGGCGGGTGAATCGCTTGAGCCCAAGAGTTTGAGATCAGCCTGGGCAACATAAGAAACCCCGTCTCTACAAAAAATACAAAAATTGACCAGGCATGGTGGCTCATGCCTGTAGTCCCGGAAGGTTGAGGCTGCAGTGAGCCATGATCGAGCCACTGCTCTCCAGCCTGGATGACAGAGAGACCCTTATGACCACTTCAAGGGCAGATGCTCCACAGTCCCTGTCTTCACAGAGAAGGGGTTTTAGAGGGAACGTGGAAGCAACAAAGGCTGAGCAGCCTTGGGTGTACCCATGGCATAGACAGGTGATGGCACGTAGACCTGATCCTTGACTTCCCTTCTTGATGATACAGGAGATACAGAAGACAGAATACAAGCTCCTGGGCTTGTATGGAGCTTGTATGGAATGGCTACCAGCTTCTAGTCTCCTCCTGAGTCCATCCCTGCTCTGCACTCCTGGATCACCAGGAAGTCGGTGTGATCTACACTTGCCAGTCAGGCAGGAACCGTTAGGCATGTGTCTGTGCCTACCACACACATGCAAAAGCACAAACTTGCAAACACCCACACAAATATACTCACTCTCTTACCTACACTCATATACATGCACTTGCAAACACATACACTCCCACACACTCTGTTCCACACATACACATGCACTTATAAAACACACACTCACACATATGTGTACACATATGACAAATGCACACAATCTTGTGTGACCCACGAAACCTCCTGCTCAGATACTATATAATATACCCTTGCCCGTGCTGAATACAACCTCATTCCAATCCACAAAATACAATTCACTGCACCCAAACACTCACCCACATACCTGGCCGCCTCCATTAGCACACATGCACGTACACACACATACACTTGTCATCCAATGCATATAAACACAAGCACATCCATGGTTACATTTTCTGTACATAAGCACATGCTCATTCATCTAATTCTATTCACTGAACATCTCCTGAGCTGCTGCTGGCTCGCTGCAGGGCCACGTGTCGCGTGCCGTGGGAGGCAGAGGACAGAGTGTACAGATGTTCTGGAGCTGGGAGGGCTGCCAGGAGAAAGCAGAGTTAAGCCTGGTCTTGATGGATGGAAAGGAATCTGCATGAAGACTAGCAATTCATTCATTCATTCGTTTTTGTTTCAATGATACCTTTATTTGTTTGTTGGTTAATTGAATATAAGCCCCACCAGGGCAGGATTTTTCTTTTGCTCATTGCTTTTCCTCCAGTGATTTGAACAGGGTCTGACTGACATTTGAGCTCTTAATAAATATTTGTCGAAATACTGTGATTCAACCAGTCCACGAAACATCTGGCTGTGAAAACAAAACAAAACAAAAAAACCCAGAGAGGTGTTTTCCAACAGCTCTGGGGAAGCTCTGTAACGGTCAGATGCCAGCTTCCGAAAGATTCGCCATGCATTCTGACCCAATGTTGTTCTCTTCCCTCTGCTTTTTTTCTTCAAGAAGGAAGCTGATCCCAGTGATTTCAGCCCATGCATTAGACAGGAAACAATGGCAAATGTGTAGGATTCATATTTTTCTAAAGGAAACTTAAAAACTGCCGCCATCTGTTACGTACAAAACCGGTCAATGCCACATGGACAGGGAATCGTAAGTTTGGTTTTGGTACTTCTTGTTCCCCTTGGTATTCAGTTGTATACAACTTTCAAAACCAGAATGAAAAGCAAGCTGTTCTTTAGCAAACCATCTAACTCATAAATGTCATATTTTCTAAGTAGCAAAATAAGTACATTAAAAACAGCAAATATTTGTTGAATCAATAAATGCATCCATTAGTCCTCCCTGAGGGATTCTGTTGGGGGTGATTTGACCCATACTCGCTGTGATAGGTTGTTTCAAAATGTTCATGAGGAATAAGGATCTTTTTGGCCCTTTGTGGAGAAGAGGGTAAAATAAGTGGTGTCTTCTCTGGAAAGAGCAGCTTGGAATCAGTGAGGTTCGACAATCTTCTTGGTGACTTCATAACTATGGAGAGTGGAGAGGGAGGGATAAGGAAGGAGGAAAGGAGGGAGGGAAGGAGAGATGGAAGGGAGAGATTGAGGGAGAAAGAGACAGCTTAGAAAGAAACCAAAGAGCACTGAGACCCAGCATCCTCTGAGAACTGGGTGACCCAGGTCACTTGGGCTTGTTTTCTGAAGGTCAGCTGGGAAGGAGCCAGCCCAAAGGACAGACAGGGAGTTGGAAATGAGTAGAGCTTGATAATCCTGTGGTTTTGTACAAATCCTCTCATGTCTCTGAACCTTAGCTCTGCGTAAACTCAGGGCTGGACTGGAACAGAGTTTCCCAAAGTGGCATCAGTGGGCAGGTTTCAGGTGGTACCAAGACATGCATGTTTCTATTTTAATAACTATTTATCAAGAAATAGAAAGAACAAGAAATAATGTGACGATTGCTATTCCCAAGGATGAGGTTGATGGAAAGCAGGTTGGAAGGGACTTAGGTAGTTTTGCCCAGGTGAGATGCAGGTACAAGATGGTGCTGGTGGACATGAATACTGACGTTTGGAAAATGCTGGCCTAAGTGACTGGAACTGTTACCAGAGAGGGAGCCTGATCCAGACCCCAAGAGAGAGTTCTTGGACCTCATGCAAGAATTTGGGGCAAGTCCACAGAGCAAAGTGAAAGCAAGTTTATTAAGAAAGTAAAGGAATAAAAGAACATCTACTCCATAAGCAGAGCAGCAGCATGGGCTGCTTGACTGAGTATGCTTATAGTTATTTCCTGATCATATGCTAAACACAGGGTGGATTATTTATAAATTTTCCAGGAAAGGGGCAGGCAATTCCTGGAACTGAGGGTACCTCCCGCTTTTAGGCCATATAGCCTTCCTAATGTTGTCATGGCATTTGTAAACTGTCATGGCATTGGTAGAAGTGTCTTTTAGCATGCCAATGCATTATAATTAGTGTAAAATGAGCACTGAGGATAATCAGAGATCAATTTGGTCGCCATCTTGGTTTTGGTGGATTTTGGCAGGCTTCTTTCCCACATCCTGTTTTATCAGTGGGGTCTTTGTGACCTGTGTCTTGTGCTGTCCTCCTATCTCGTCCTGTGACTAAGATTGCCTCACCTCATGGGAATGCAGCCCAGCAGGTCTCAGCCTCATTTTATTCAGCCCCTATTCAAGATGGAATCACCTGGTTCAAACACCTCTGGCAATACCACCTTTGCAAATACTACAACAGTGAGAAAATTGTGGCAGTGAAAGACATCTAACCTAACCACCCCCTATCTTACCTTTAGCCTCCAAACTGCCTTTGGTCATTCCTGGGCTTGACAAGCTATCTTTGGAAGAAATTTAGTGTATAGTTTAAATGACAGTATCCCTTTCCACAAACTAAACCTCCTTTGTAAAGCTAACAAAAGGCCACCAGGTTAGAAGGCTGAGAGGAGCCCAAATTCTACTAAGATATAGGCATAAAGGACTACCAGCCATTATTCTGGAGGTCACAGGGTTTGCAACTTCTCCAATTACTCCTGCAGATAACATGACTATTGTAGAACCTAGGAGTGGCCTTTTGAGATGTCTTTTCAGACTTTTGCACTTCTGAAAACCACCTGGATGCCTCTACCTGGACCTGTGACTTTTGACTCAACCAGTTCTTGTGGCCCCACCCAGAAGTGAATTCAGTGGACAAGGGCTGTTTTCCACACACCTATAATTGCATCTCCAACCAATCAGCAGCACCCATTCCCTAGCCTTCTGCTTGTCAAACTATCCTTGAAAAACCCTGGCATCTGAATTTTCAGAGAGACTGATCTGAGTGATAGAACTCTGCTCTCCCGTTCAGCCAGCACTGTGCGAATTAAACTCTTTCTCTATTGTAATTTTCCTGTGTTGATAAATTGGCTCTATCTGGGCAGCAAGCAAGGAGAACCCACTGGGCAGTTACGTGACCACCAAGGGAACTTTCCAGTTCTGTGGTTTTAAGGCCCCACAGCACCTAATCATCAGTCTCATGTACAGGTTAACCTGAAAGGGTAGGCCCATGGACCTCCCTGCACCCCCTACCAGGCCCTGCCCTATAGAAGAGGAAGATCTTATAAGGTTTTGCTGGGGCAGAAGCTGCAACTCCACCTTCATGAAGCCAGGAAGCATCCTGAGTGGGTGGGAATAATTCTGATTAGTGAGTGACTTAGATTCTGAATAAGGTGGACTCTGAGCCTTTGCACTGGTCTCTGAGCCCTCCTCCTGGGCCACTCTTCCTCATCTCATTGAGGTCCCTACTCTCATGTCACCTGCTTGGATCCCCTTTTCCTGTGTTCCCCATGACATAGGCCCACCCATCATCACTTGCTAGCCCTTAATCTGCTCTTATTTCCTTGGCTGGAATCTTCTTATTTATTTGTCCCTGCGTTGAGTGTCCATCTTCTCGACTTTGTGTCAGCTCCATGAGAGAACAGTCTGTGTCTGGGGTGTTCACTGCCTGTCCCCTAACCTACTCTCGAATGAATACACAATTGACCATGCAATATTCTAGTCATCTGCCTCCACCTCTTAAACATGCTTTTTGAGCATGTTGGTATCTGTTCCAGACATGCCAGGGTTGTTCTTTTCTTTCTTCCAGGGCAGACCTGTGGGTCCATCAATGGTACTATAACTAGAGCGGGCATTGGCGTGTTTTAACAACAGCAGGTGGAGCCGAGCATTATTTAATACCAGAGCCTACGCTTGGGGTCCTCTGAGAGTTCACCGAGGGCCCCCATGCGTCTGATCTGCTTTGGGGTGTCCTAGTTGGCTATGCCCCAAGATGCCAGGAGGGAAGCTCCGGTCTCTCTAGATGCCTTGCAGATTTGCTTTTCATGTTTGTGTTCAGCACAAGGCTTTGCAAAGACAAAAGCTTTGAGGCCCGGCTGCCCATCAAGGTTGCCCAGCTGGCAGGTCTCCATGGAGACTGCAGAAGCACATCTGTTCCCTGTGACTTCCCAGAGAGGGCGTCTGCCCTGAATCCACAATGCTGGGGCATGGAGAAGCCCAGGCTGGGCCTCCTCTGTCCACAGGGAAAACAAGAAGAAGGGAGCATCTGTTCACGCCAGGAGGTGGGCAGCTTGGGAGTCAGGGCAGAGGCGGGGCTGGGCACAGAGTGGACCCTCAGGGAAACAAAGGCCGGCGGCAGCACACAGAGCTCCTGTGCATCTAGGGGTGAAAGGACTGGGAATGGAGGGGTGGGAGACGAGCAAGAACAGCTGCCAGCCTGTTCTCAGGAGGCAGAAGTGGTGACTCCCGTGAGGTCAGACTAGGGGTTCTCACTACCTGGAGCGTAATGTCCCCCACACCCCATCCCCGCTTTCTGTAGCTCTTGGGATCCATCCAACCTCCACTTCTCTCTCTGACTTTCCCTTGCTCTCTCCCTTGCTTTCTCTCGCTCTCTCTTGCTCTCTCTTTTTCCTTCTGTTTCATTCTGTCTTCCTCTGGGCACTTCCCTTTCTCTCTGTGTCTCTATCTTTCTTTGCCTGTGTCGTGCTTCTGTCCCTTTCTTGGCACCACCACTCATAAGGAGCGGTGTCTCAGGAGCTATAGAAGAAGCCATAGAAGAAGTTAGAACTTACTGGAGCTGTACAAATTGCTACTTGTGGCTGGCCTTGCCCCTAAGACCCCTTTCTCCTTGCCACTCAGAGCAAAGCCCTCAGTGTTCCTCTCTGCACAAACAGATTGTCTCCCCTCTGGGCTCTGCCTCCTCCCTCTCTCCCCATGTGAGCAGGCAGCCTGTGTTATCTGGCGGAGGCTCAAGTTCACATTCTGGGACCCCTGAAGATAGGGCATTTACTAATGGCCTTAGAGTGTGTCTACCTTTCTGAGCCTCATACCCACAGTGATGCTGAGGCCAGGAGCTAGGGCTTCCCCATCGTCTCTCTCTGTCTCTGTGTGATCTCTCCTCATGACATCTCCAGCTTAGCCTCAGGGTGGTCAAAGTTCTGACACCTTGGGCCAGAGCTCCTAAGGCACAAGTCGAGAGAGAGAAAGAGAGAGAGAGAGAGAGATCTGAACTGCTGAACTGCCTTTTATGACCAAGCCTGGGGAATTTGCAATTTCCACTTCCCCTACATGCTGTCAGTGAGGACAACTCATTCAGAGTCAACAGCAGAAAAACAAAACTATTTCTAGCGGAAGGGCTATCAAAGCATTTGTAGAGGGATTTTAAAGCCACCACACATAGCAAGAGAATGGCAAGGCTGGACTGGAACCCGACAGTTGGGCTCCAGAACGTGTGCCTTGGTCACTTTGCTGTGGGCTTTTCAGTGTCATCTCTTTGGGGTAAAAAGCTGGCACTTGGGCCCAAGCACATAACAGATGCTCAGTAAATGTTTGTAGATTATATTGCACAGACTGTAAAACCCCACAAGGCCAAGGACCCCAGGACAATCCTTGCCATCACCTCCAGAGCTCAGAGAGAGAGTGGATGGGTCAGAGAGGGTGCAAGCAGGAAACTTCTAGGGGCCACTGGCTGAAAGGGCTAATGAGACCACCAATGTGCATCTGCCTCAACATAGCTCTGACGAAGAAAGGCTGACTTTCCCTTGGCAGGTTTTCCATAGCAACAAGTGGAGGCCCCGGCTTCTGCAGGTGTCCTCATTACAGCTGGGAGCTCCTGGTTAGCAAACACCCTGCTCCTTTGGGCTGCCGACTAGGAGCAAAATTAGCCAACTACAAGAAAGGGACAGATGTTTACTATCTTGGCATAAGGGGCACGACCTGTTATTCTGGCGGGAAGCGAGACATGGGGTGGGCAGGCTTAGGGACAGGAAAGAGCAGCCTCCAATTCTTGCTGGAATGGCAGGGGGTTAAAACAAAAAGGCAGAGCATATCCTTAGAGATCATCTAGTCCGGAAAGTTTTATTCGCTCTTGGATTCACTCACTCTCTCAACCAACATCCATGGAGCATCTGGACTGGGAGGAGAACTGCTAGGGGAGCTGAGCTGTGAGTAACACTGAGGGCCTGTCGGGGGTCAGGAATGTGGGAGGGGAGCCAGAAGACACTCAGAATGCATCCAAAAGGAATCTATGTGCTGGATGGGGACAAGAACCAGGGGAATGTACAGCAGGAAAGGGGGGCAAAAAGGTAGAAGAGGGCGTGGCCCTGGCAGGCCCCCTTGAGAAGGAGGCAAGTGAGCAAAGTCCCAGTAGAGGGAAGGGAGAGGCCACGGGCTCACCTGCCACTTCTTCCCCTTAGGTGGTGGTTGTGGGGAAAATGGGTGATCAGTCTGGAGACATTTTTGAGTGCCATGACTTGGGGGAAGGTGCTACGGGCACCTTGCGGGTTGAATTTGTTTGCTGGGGCTGCAGTAACATGGTAGCAGCGACTGGGCAGCTTCAGCAACAGAAACAGACAGGCTCACAGTTCTGGAGCCCCAGATCCAGTGTCAGGGGCCGGTTCCTCATCTGAGGGCTGTGAGGAGAATCTGTTCATACCTCTACTGTGGTGTCTGGTGTGTTCTTCCTGTGAGCCTGTCTGCATCCAATTTTTCCCCTTTTCTATACACACTAGTCATTTTGGATTATGCACCCCCCCAACTCCAGTGTGACTTCATCATAGCTGATTACAGCTGCAGCAACCCCATTTCTAAATAAGGCCACATTCTGAAGTAACCAGGGTTAGGATTTTAACATATGAAATGGGGTGGGGGGGGCGCAATTCAACCCATGACAGAAGTGGAGGCCACCGATGCTGCTATACATCCTCCTATGCATGGAATGGCCCCCTCACGATAGAGAATGCCAATAGTGCTGAGGTTAGGAAACCCTGTGATAGAGCTCGAGGTTCTGGACTGGAGATGGCTCGGAGCTGAGTGACAGTCCAGCTGTGGAGGACCTGCAGCCCCATGAAAAAGTCACCTTTGTTCTTGTGAGCCATGGAAACAGCTTGTGTGTTTGTTACACAGCATAGTTTAGCCCATTCTGACTAATGCAGCTACCTGGTACCCTCTAAGAACCCACCCAAGCCCCAGCCGGATGGAGTGTCCTGATCACTTCGTAATGCCTGCTACGTACGGAACAGGAAGGGAAAGTGTCCAAAATGTCCTCATCTGCACTGTTTCTGGCCTCACCCCTGCAACTCAGAAAACTACCCAAAGTCACAGAGTTTGTCATGTAATAATGTTCACTAAGTATTTGCTGGATAAATGAATCTCCAGCAGGATTAGAAACCAGGCCTCTGGTTATCTTTCTGCTCCACCAGGTCACATCCCCAGAGATTGTCATGCTCCCAAAATATCTTAAATGCTGGGACTAAGGTTGGACTGTGCCACAAATTCTACCTCTCTCTTACCAACAATTGCTCATGGAAAACAGATTCTCATGTTCTCATCGAAGAGGCTTTAATGTGAGGTGTAAAGTGTTACTTTTCTCCAGGGTGATTTTCTTCACCTGGAAATTCAAGACGAGACTCTCTAATACTGGCATTCCAGGCGGCAGTGATGGTGTGGAAGGATTTGGGGAAAGGCATTTCCTGAATCACTCTAGGCAGGCGAAGGCTCTTTGCAGTGATAGACTAGCCAGGGCCCAACCTGAGCGGACATTGGTTGAGGGAAGGTAGACTGCACCAGCACGTGGCTGCAAATGAACAGTGCGCAGGTGATCTCTACCTTCCCTCAGCCTCTGCTCAGGAGGGATTAACCAAGGGAGAATGTGTGATTTGTGTGTTTGGAACAGGGCCTTAAGGGAAGGAAGGAAAATGACCAGAGGACCCCAGGCCAGTATATGTCTGACTGGGCATAGAGAGGGGCATTGTCTCTGTGCTGTCACCTTTGTGGAAAACCATGGGCTAGACCAGTGCTCTGGAGGAGATGGTGGCTTAAAGGAGGTGTGTACCAGGACTTTTTTGTTTGCAAGTGACAGAAATCCAGATCAGACAGACTAAAGTAAAGAGGAGCATGTTCACTTCTGTAAATGAAAGCTCGAAGGGCTTATAGCCCCAGATGCAGCTGGATCCAGGGTATTAAGTGACTTGGATTCTGGACTCTGGAAACACCAATCCATTTATCTCTGTCTCTCAGCTCCACTGTCCTCCAGGTTGGCTTCATCTTCAGCTGGCAGGAAAGAAAAACATGCTGAGCAGCAACCTCAGTCTGCTATCCTGCCCTCACGGCGACTATGCGATCAGGAGAGGCTCCAGTCTCTCTTCTGCCCCCAGCTAAACAGGATGGGCTCCCAGTGGACCAACTCGGGTTACGCCTTCAGCCCCATCCCCACTGCTACCAGTGACTGAGACTGGACAGTGGAGGGGCCAGGCCTTGGTCATGTGGCCATCCCCAGATCCACCCAAAGCACATGGACTGAGCTTGTGGGGAGCGGTCCCACGATAGAGCACTGGAGTGTTTGCACCAGAGGGTGGGGGGGTGGATGCTCAACAGTCAGAAAGACCCAGTGCCCACCACACAGCCGATGGACCCACTGCCAACACGGCTACTCCTAGTACAAATGCCCCCGGGGTGCCCCTTTCCCTGTCGATGAAATGTGATTTGAATTCATTTCTTATACCAACTACATGGAGATGGCGCAAGGCTCATTAAGAAGGAGGATGAGCAAGAGAACGTGCTGGGTTTGAGTGGTTTAAAACTGTGCCTCTGTCTAAGGATTACTATTCCTCAAAGAATTCAGCTCCATACGATAAGTGCTAATACTTCATTTCTTGGGGGAGTCTGCAGTCTGAAGTTGGAATTGATTGTGTACAGAATAAAATCATTTCCTTTTTATCAGCATCGTCCATGGAAACTTGTTTGCAGCCAGTCCGGCCCTTGGAGGAAAATGCATTTAGCTTCACCTCCCTAATCCCTCTGTAAGGCCCCTAAATCACCACCCATCACTCAGCACCACTCAGCCTGAAATGACCGTCGCTCGGTAATCATAAAAACAGAATTACAGTCGCTGTCACCTCCTGCTGATGGCTTCTTTAGGGCCAGATGAGAGCAGGACTTAAGAGTCACCAATCGCAGGGAGCCGCAAGCGCCCACGGCTCTACCAAGCACGGCTGTGCCCATGGAAGCGCCCTGTGCCCCCTAAATCAACGCTGGCCATTCTTGTGTTCTTGACTCCCAAAGTCAGAACTAATGACCCTGTTCTTTACCCTGGAGGTGGTAGCTGACTGCTGATTTACAAGCTACTGATGAGTTTCATTTTGCTTTTAAAAAATAAATCAATCACCAAATCTGATCGTTGGGACTTTCCACATAGAAGTCTGGATTTTACTCCCTTTTTGAAAAATAGGAGAGTTGAAAGCACTGCATTTGGCTGGCGCTGAGGAATGATGTCCCACCTCCCCCTCCAGTTCACCCCAGACCTCGCCACTTTCTGGAGTCCCCTTCACTCTTTATGTCACCTGCCTGTCCTCGGACCGCTTATGTCTGAGAGCCCAGCCCGCAGCGGAGCAGGTGCGTTGGAGCTCAGACTCTACAGACAGATGTCTTGCCGGTTTCCACCACTGGCTCTGACCTGTCCTCGCTGGACCTATTGAAGCAATGACTTGGTTTTGCATATGCAGCAGTTTCCTTATCTGTAAAATGGGTACACTCACAGCACTGGCTGATATGCAGAGCAAATGAGTTAATGAACATGCAAGGCAGCTGGAAGCTCTTGTGGCACGCAGAAGACCTGTGCCTGGGTGGGCTGCCACTGCCACACTCCCGCCTTCCTTTGGCCCTCATGGCATTCTCTTCCCCATCTTGGATATGTAGTGCATTGAACTGTGGCCCCCAGGAAGATATGTCCATGTCCTCTACCCCTGGTGCCTGTGAATGGGACCTTATTTAGAAGATGAGTCTTTGCAGATATAATGAAGACTCTCAAGAGGAGACCATCCTGGATTAGTCGGGCAGGTCCTACAGCAATGACAAGTGTTTTATGAGACAGAGGAGGGAGACAGAGACACAGAGGGGACGACCTATGAAAATGGAGGCAGGGACTAGAGTGAGGCTGCCACAAGCCAAGAACACCTGGGGTCACCCAAAGCTGAGAGAGGTTGTGAAGGCGTCTCCCCGAGAGCCTTTGGGTGAAGCGAGGACCTGCAGACACCTTGATTTCAGATCCTGGCCTTCAGAACTGTGAGAGAATAAATTTCTGTTGTTGCCAGCCCTGCAGTTTGCAGTGATTTGTCACAGTAGCCACGGACACTAATAGCAATGGGATGGCAGATTCTGTGGCCAACACCATTTCTCTCCAGCCCAACCCAGCTCAGTGCTGGGCACGAAGTGGGGGTGACTCTGGAATAATTCTAAGTGGAAAAATGTATTTACACCTCCCAGCACATCTCTGAGGGGCAGAAGGGCCCTTTTTAGGGCGAGCAGGGCCAGGACCTGGAGTTCCAGGGCTGGGGGGGGGGGGCTCCCCTATCCCTACAGAAAGGCACAGAGCAGCTGGGCTCAAGGGAGAAAATAAGACTCACAGGTTTAGGGAGAGATGAAAGAGTCTTCCTGCTTCAACCCATTTCATTCACCAGAATTGCACCTGTACATGCGTGTGGGTCAGACCGGATCCCTGCTATGCAGGCTCAGTGCAAAATGGAAGCACAGGGCCCAAAGTTCAAAGACATTTAGAATTTTAAGATGGTGACAATAGGGCATTAAGCCAAGTGGGGGGTGCTTCTAAGCATGGGAGTCTGCACAGGTCACAAGCCAGTGACACCAGGCCTGGGGACCCAGCAGGGAGCAGGGAACAGGAAACAGGTCACATGATGTCGCTACCCCAGAGCTTACTGTTTGGTAGCCTCCAGGTGCGTTGGTGGTATGGTGGTGAGCATAGCTGCCTTCTGTTTGGTAGCCTTTGGGACAGCAGCAGGAACCAACTAAGCAAACCTACGACATAGATGCATGGTTCTCATCCTCATGGCCAAACCTGGCTAAGTAGATCCACTTTACTCCCACAGGAGGGGGAAACAGGGAGAATGAGAGAACAGAGAGGTTAAGTCACCTCCCAAGGTTGCACAGCTGGTTTGTGCTAGAACCAGGCTGCGGGTCCTAAGTATTTTTACCTACTTCCCCTCAAGCAGGCAGTTACTAGTGAGCTATGTTCTACTTCACATATATTAACGCCTTCAATCCTGCCACCTGCTCAATCCTGTTATTATCCTCATATTACAGATGAGGAAACTGAGGCACAAAGAATGAAGGTAACTTAGCCAAGGTCACACAGCCGGCAGACAGCAGAGCCTGGATTCGAACCAGGGAGATGTCTCCAGAACCTGTGCTTTCTACCCCAGTTCTCTACCGCAGGGACAGCGTCTTGTTAGATTGAATTTTGATCATTAATCCTAACTCTTCAAGCCACTGTGCCCATTTTAATGAAACTTGTTGGAATCTAGTGTTGTTTTAGCATAAATATGGTCAAGAAACCATGGTTTTTTGCCCAGAGGAAATAAATATTAACAAGCATTTACTCCAGAAGGAGTTTTTGGGAAGAAGAAGGTTTTTGGGAAGGAGGAGGTTTTTGGGAAGGAGGAGGTTTTTGGGAAGGAGGAGGTTTTTGGGAAGGAGGAGGTTTTTGGGAAGGAGTCACCCATGTCATGAGGTGGAGGACAGGGCATCTAGCCTTGGTCAGTTCAGGGCATGCTCTGGTCTGCAGGGTCCTTGACTCCCCTGTCGCCTGCATCTTGTCTGTTTCATTGCTCACTGATGTGTCCATCTCTGGCTGTGAGCCCAGTGCTCGGCACACACTGGTGTTGAATGAATCTCTCTCTCCCTCAGTCCCTGCCGCTCTCTCCATCCCTCTCTCTCTGCTTCTGCCTCTAGGGCCCTGCGACCTCTTAAGGATCATTCCGGGAAACACACTTAGGACACCTGGGCTCAGGGACGCTGACCTGTCCAGACTCGAACACGATCCAGGTGGGGCCCGTGACTCAGTGCCCCCATCCCAGCCCCATCGCACCAGGAAGATGAGACAGATGGACCACTGGGCCCAGCGTAATCAGGGCTTGGAATGGGAACCTGATTACCTGTCCATGCAACATTGATTTATAGGTAATTCTTCTTCTCCTCCAAGACTCCGGATTGCAGCTAATTTACTGACAGTCTTAAATCATCCCCCCACATGCAGTGGTGAGACCCAAGGCACCGTCTGTCACAGGCCTCCTGTAACCACTGCCTTGATTAAAATGAGAGTGGTGAGGAGAGTATCCTCCTCCGTGCCGAGGGTGGGGCTCACGTGGGAACTGGTAGCGTCGTTTATCCAGAGATGGTGGCAGCTCACACATGGCTCACTTAATTTCATGTTTGGCTGCTGATGGGTTTTCATTTATAGATAATGTAAACAGGTTGACAGGGCCCTAATTAACCGATTTGTGGTCCTTTGGGAACAAAACGTTTATTAATATTCATAAACATTTGTAGCACTTAGGCAGATGTCCGCCTTGACATGATCATAATATGTCATCAACAGTGAGCTCCCGTGATGTCTACTTTGTCCTTTGCCTGTGGATCCTAGAGAGCTTTGTCTGATTGTGGTCCCTCTCTAGGAGGCGGGTCCAGCTCTTGATCCTGGCATTAGTGAATGATTTACAGATCACATCTTGAATTTTCCACAATCCTTTCTTCTCCCCAGATGTCCTTGATCCAGCCTTCTTCCAATCCCACCCCTGAATCTTTTTTTACATTAGCTGAGAACTTCCTCCTCCAGGAAGTCCTCCTGGATTGATCTCTCCCTACAGGAATGCCATCTTTCTATGTCAGAGTTAGTTGGTGCAGTGTAATTGTTTACATGAGGGTAATTGTTTGCTGTTTAATGTTCTTAGGTTATTTTATTCAAGAATGTTCTGCCTTGTGAACTTTCCCCCAAATCAGGGAGAAATCAATTTCTTCCTTTTGCAGTAAAGCCTCACCTTCTGCAATGTCACTCATGCCATGGAAATTGAAGAACCACCAAAACAGCCACAGCTAGCATCTGCTGGGCTCTGCATCACATGCCAGGAAATACGCCAAGCCTCCTACCTGCTCTTTCACCTCAGTCCTGGGAGGCAGGTGCAAGGGTCTTCACCATTTTCTAGATGAAGAAGCTGAGACACAGAGGGGCCCAGGAACTTGCTCAAGACCACAGATCAGTGAGTGGCACAGTCAAAATCACTCTTAAAAATTCCCTCAAGTACTCCTAAGGCCCAGTATCTATGGTCTAGTGTACTGACTTGAAAACTTAATTTGCCTCTAATGTGTGGCATGAAATGTATCTTTCATTGTGATCTGGTACATATTTGTGCACAGACACACACATGTGGACAGATACACACATAACGGAATTGACAAGCCACTTAATGTTTATTTTATGATGTGTAATGTTAGTTTCTTTCCTATCCTATTGTTTTCTCCCCTATTCTATCCTGCTGGGAACAATTCTGACCCACTGATTTTATATCTTAACCTATTAGCAACTCGCAACCCTCTGATAGTGTGATGGTTAATATGAAGTGTCAACTTGATTGGATTGGAGGATGCAAACTATCGTTCCTGGGAGTGCCTGTGAGGGTGTTGCCAAAGGAGATTAACACTGGAGTCAGTGGACTGGGAGAGGCAGGCCCACCCTCAGTCTGGGTGGGCACCATCTAATCAGCTGCCAATGAGGCTAGGATAAAAGCAGGCAGGAGAGGGCGGAGGGAGCAGACTGGCTGAGTCCTCCGGCCGCCATCTTTCTCCCATGCTGGATGCTTCTTGCCCTCGAACATCAGACTCCAAGTTTTTCAGCTTTGGGACTCTTGAACTTACACCGGTGGTTTGCCAGGGACTCTCGGGCCGCAGATTGAAGGCAGCACTGTCGGCTTCCCTACTTTTGAGGTTTTGGACTCACACTGGCCTCCTTGCTCCTCAGCTTGCAGACGGCCTGTTGTGGGACTTCATCTTGCGCACGTGTGAACCAATTTTCCTAGTGAACTCACCTTCATATGTACATATATCCTATTAGTTCTGTCCCTTTAGGGAACCCTGACTAGTAGACATGGGTTGTGACAGGGTTTGAAGATCACTAGTGCGAAGCACACCACACAGACACACAGAGAAGAGGCTGTACATTTCCCTAAGCCTTTGTGAGTAGGACACCATCACTTACCGGGCATGGTTGTCAGAACTTTTCAACTCTTAACAGTTCCCCACAGAATACTAGGCTGAACCATATGAAATTGCCTAGAGTTGACATTTCCTGTGGGGAATAGCAATTTTATATAGCTGAACTTAATATTTATCTTCACGATAATTCCATTTCATACACACTACATACACCACACACACACACACACACACACACAGAAAAAAACCAGAGAGATTAGTTAACCTGCTCAAGGTTGCTCCAGGTGAGGCTGCTGCAACTCAGTCCCGGGCAGCCTGGCTCTAGCCCATAACCATCTATATCCTCCTAACCACTAGCCAGCCAAGGCTCTTTAGCCAGTGATTCCTCAAGGACACTGAGGAAGCTTGCAGGGACCACTTGAATGAGCAGTGCTTCCCTCCTGTTTCACGCCTGGGAAGCCCTTTGAATCATCCTCACACTCTTTCTATAGGTTTTCCGAGCTTTCCTGGACTTCTAGACACCACGGCATTCAGTGCCCAGGGCCTCCCTCTGTGGAGCCCAAAGACTAGCTGAATTCCTGCCCTGTGTCAAGGTGATCTCTATGTCTCACCACCTCCTCAGTGTGCAGTTGAATTTGTTGGTGAGTTAGATGCGGTGTGGCCTGCTTACCCACTGTTTCCTCCCAGGGCGCACACCTGGGGGATGCACTTGCTGACCATCAGTTTAAAAACATAGAGATGTAGTCAGAGGCCCACTGAAAGGTTAAATGACAGACTGGACTAGAAGCATTATTTTTCATATCTAATAACTTAATTAAAAGCAATGAGTTGGAAGAGGTATTAGAGCCCCGCTCATCCTGAAATCTGTAAATCTGCATCAGAACGTCCCCGACACTTGACGGGCCGCCCTTGTCATAAAACCATCTAGTTACTGCACCTGTGGATCTAGGGCATCAGCCATCTGCTTCTGGAAATTTCCATTACGTTATGTAAGCGGTGAGGTGCTTGCTCATAATTTATTCACCTTTCCAGGATTTTCGTTTCCCGTGGGTTCCCACCAACCAGTCGCCACCCTGCTCTGCTGTGGGGACGTGGGGTCAGCGGCCCCCTCCTCTTTGAAAAGCAGTAGGGTAGCACCTGATGTTGGCTCACGTTCTAAAATTACTAAGCAAGGCTGACATCAGATGTGGAAACAGCTGAAGATATCCAGACCCCAGGATCATCCTCAACATGGGTAAATGAGCATATTCAAGTGGCCCTTGGCAACAGAGACACAATGACAGAATCGCAGCTCCATCTGCCACCTCCTCCTCCCACCGGCAGGTGCCCAAAGAAGGGCACGCCCCGGCTGGATTATTTACATACATTTACATATTCAATGTTTCATTATTAGCATACATTTACTATCCTCTTTGTTATAAAACTAAAGATAATCTTCCCATGCTCTATTTTCTGTCAAGTGTATTCCGTTGTATTTATGTTCTATGCGACTCCGCTGTAATCCTCACAATAAAACTCTGCTCTTGAGGGCACTCTGAGAGAGTGTAAAGAGCACTAGCTGGGACTGAAAAGCTGTGCCTGCTGGAGCCGTCTCTTTCATTTACTGACTCTGTGACTTCAGAGAAGTCATCTAATATTTCCGAGCCATAGGTCATCTTTTTTCTAGACTAGTGGTTCTCAACTGGGGGTAATTTTACACTTAGAGGACATTTGGCAACGTCTGAAGACATCTTTTTGGCTTGTCACAGTTGAGAAGGGGAGGATGCTACTGGCATCTAGTGGGTAGAGGCCAGGGATGCCAATCAGCATCCTACAGAACCCAGGACAGTCCCACCACAGAGAACCATCCAGCCCAAAATGTCAACAGTGCTGTCATTGGTAGACTCCGGTGTAGACGTGAGTCTACAAAAAGCAAAAGGTATGAAAAATCCTATCATGAAACACCCATGTTTCTAGCCTCCAGACATGAGGAGAGGGTTGAAGCGGTCTGTGTGTGTGCTGCTGAGCCCTTGGAGTACCTGCCCCCAAGGCATGCCCTCCTAACTCGAGGAGCAGCCACCATGCTCAGTTACACAGTTACCACTCCCATGAACACCATGGACACAAAGGAATGATTATAGCAGATCAGCCTCATTTAAGAGCTAACATAGGGACATTTGTCTGAGACACAAGCCCAAAGAAATGTTTTAAATATACCCTAACAATTTACAAACGGCGGGTGGGGGGGTGGATACTATGGTTTCATTAGCTTTTCCTATTGCCCCTCTCAGTGTTCAGAGTAGAAGTCCTTTCACCTTCGACAGATGCGGAAGTGAAGTCCAGAGAGGTTAAGTGACTTTTCCCTGACCGCACAGCAAGTTAGACCCAAGTTGGGCTCAAACTGCAGTCCTCAGAGTCAACTTCTGGCTTCACCATGTGAGTCCAGTTGGGACACACTTTCAAAGACTTTGAGCCACAGGAGTTAATGGAAGTTGATCAGAGCCTCTCACCCAGGTTAGCAGCTGTGAGCTCTTTTGCTCTCTCTTTCTCTCTCATGCTTATGTGAAAAGCTTTTGGCCCAGACTTATCTGCCTCCCCGCAAGTGGCCATTTCATTTTGTAGAGTGGCATTGAGTCGGGCTTCTCTCCAGAGGGGGAGAAGATTGAAGCCTGCTCCAAAGGCATTTGCCCTTTCAGGCCAGCCCCCTCCGGAGAGCCAGAGCTCACAGGAACAGCAATTGAGCTGCCTTTCCTGTTCCTTTTTGTTCCTCATGAAAAAAGGTGAAAAAGAAAGCAATTTCTGAGAAAATGACCCAGGTGATTAGGTGCAATCACTTCTCTTTTGCTTTCTGCTCCAGCTGGGAAGCTGCAGTCAGACTGTGCATGAGGAGGGAGGAGGGGAAGGAAAGTGGGGAAGAGGCTCCTGGATCTGAGCGGCTGCCCATCTCCTAGAAGGTAGGGTCAAGGCTGGCTGCAGAGCCACTTCACAGATGACTCCAATCTTTATTTTTCTATTTATTTAATCCAAGGTGTATACAAACAGATTAAATTAACAAATACTTCTGTAAGGTTTGTTACTAAAAAAGCATTTTCTCATTCTCTTTGCCCCCTCCCCCTTTTTCCACACTCTTGGGACATGGCTTTCAACTCTTTTAGCTGAATATGTTGATATTTAAACCTGGTAGTATAACCACCCCACAGGTTCATCTTGCTGGCAGCCCAGATAGATCTGATTTATCAAGACAGGGGAATGGCAATAGAGAATGTTGAATTCATGTGGAGCTAGCTGAAACTGGAGTTTTATTATTACCCACATCAGCCTCGCTGAAAATTCAGAGGCTAGGGATTTTCAAGGTTAGTTTGTAGGGAGAGGGTTAGGGAATGGGTGCTGCTGATTGGTTGAGGATACAATCATAGAGGTGTGGAAAAGAGTCCTGGTGTGTTGAGTCTGCTTCTGGGTGGGGACACAGGGCCCAGTGAGTTGCAAGTCTCAGGTCCAGGTGAAGTCATCCAGTCTTCGGAAATTCAAAAGTCTGAAAAGACATTTCAAAAGGCCAGTCTTAGATTCTACAATGGTCATGTCATCTGCAGGAGTAATCAGGGAGTAATTATGAGTATTGTGACCTCTGGAACAATGGTGGGTGTCCTTTTACTATTCCTACATCTTAGCAGGATTCAGGCCCCTCTTATAATCCTAACCTGACAATTCAGTTTTGGGAAGGGCTATTATCATCCTGGCTTTAAGGTTAAATTACGAACTAAATTTCTCCCAAAGTTAGCTTGTCTCACACCCAGGAATGACCAAGGGCAGCCTGGAGGTTAAAGGCACAATGAAGTTGGTCAGGTCAGATTTCTTTCACTGTCGAAATTTTCTCACTGTCTTAATTTTTGCAAAGGTGGTTTCAGTAGCAGGCTTGTAAAAAGCCTTGCTGTCTTTGAAGTCAAAGTGGGTGACCAAGGAGACACGGTGAGTGTTGCCAAGCAAAGGGGCCAGACTCAGCTGCACGCACAGCAGCAGCCACCTACACTCATGAGGGACATGCCCATAACAGTGCTGAGTAGAAACAGTGGACGCCTATCTTCCTCTTGGCAACATGGAACCTACATACCACCCCTGGATGCTGACTGCAAGTTTCTCTTTTTGTAAGACAAGTGATGAAACCTTCATTGTTTTAGTCATTGTTTAGATTTCTGTCACTGGCAGCCAAACAACCATGAATTGGAACAATGACAAAGTCAGGTACAAAACTTGGCCTTTATTTTACCCACTAGACAAATGTCTCTGCACACTGTTAAAAAAAAATCCCTCTTTGTCATATCATACAATCTGCTGTCCAGTAAAGAGCAGCTCACAATGACCAGAGACACTCAGGGGGAGCTGCAGAAGACCTCCCAGGCCCTCAGAATACCCCTGTCAAGATCACTTGATTCAAAACTTACCTTCGCAGAGCACCCTTTGGGTTAGGGAGACTCTCCCTGGATGCTCTTTTGTTTTGGAAAGCATAACTTTGCACTATGAGACATTCATACTCTGAAGGACATAACCAAGGAGATGTGGTGGACGGTAACATGGTGAGGGTGGTGGGGAGGCACTTTCAGATTGGGGAGGAAAATTAGCTGGGTGTGATGGGGGGACTACACTTGTAGTCCCAGCTACTCAGGAGGCTGAGGAATGAGAAACGCTTAAACCTGTGAGGTGCAGGTTACAGTGAGCCAAGACTGAGCCACTGAACTCCAGCCTGAATGACAGAGTGAGATTTTGTTTCAAATTAAAAAAAAAAAAAAAAAACAGATTGGGGAGGAGTTTAGTGGTGAGGCAGTGGGGTGGTGTGGGAAGACATTGAGACCAGTCTGGATGTTGAAAATTAGCTGGAGCAAGGTGGGGGTGCCTGGTGGGAACAGCAGGTGCAAAGGCCCTGAGGCTGTGTCATGTTTTACACAAGGTGTGCATGATGGAGCTCTGTGGCTAGGGAGGAAGTCTGGAGGTGGGCAGTGGCCACACCATGGCTGACTGTGGCTGGGAATTTTTTTCTTCTAAGTACTCTGGGAAGGCCCAGCAGGATTTTAAGCTGAGTATATGAACATTCCAGAAAGTTCTCACCCACTCTTGGGGGCCTCTGCCTTTCCTGCCCCCTCTATCTGAAGTGCCTTTTCCCATTACCCCTTTCACCTGGCTAACAGAGCTTGACACTATTTCTTTCAAGAAGTTTTGCCTAATCCATTCTTCACATCACAGGACCAGTGCCTCTCTTAGGGCTCTCAGAGCCCCCAGTGCTCCTTCCACTTGGACACCTGCCCCATTATTTTCAGAGGCATTTGAACCAGAGCAATTCCATCTTGAATAGGGGCTGGGTGAAATAAGGCCGAGACCTACTGGGCTGCATTCCCAGGAGTTTACGTGTTCTTAAACACTTAAGTTACAGGATAAGATAGAAGAAGGTTGGCACAAAACACAGGTCGCAGAGACCCCACTGATAAAACAGGAGATGGTAAAGAAGCCTGTTGGGGACCCTCCCGTGTGAGACTGCAAAGCAGGTGTTCACTATACGGGAGGTTGGCCCCAGAAGCAGAGCCCCTAGGCAGAGGGAAGTTGAGATAGGGAAGTCGAGGACAGGAAAAAAGGAGAATCTAGCTAAAAGATAACCAGACGGGCGAAACCAGATGGCCCCCGGCATTCACGAGGAACAAACTTTTTTGATACAAGAAACTTGCTTATGACCAAAGATATTATTATCTTCCATAGCCACCTTTTGCTTAGCTGTCAATTTATTGTATAGAATTGATGATTTAGCTACTTATTTTTCTCCTTACCATGACATCAATCAAACCCTGAAAACTATATATTCTTAGCCCTCAGACAATAAACTTGATGATAGAGCAATGTCTCTTCATCCCTTCTGACCCCGCTTTCTGTCTCCTTTATTATTTCCTGCGCACTCCCCATTCAGGTTGGAACCCTCTTGCTGGTCAAGAGTTCCTGGCAGAAGCCCGCCAAAACCCACCAAGTCCAAGATGGTGATGAAAGTGATGTCTGGTCATCCTGGTTGCTCATTATGAGCTAATTATAATGCATTAGCATGCTAAAAGACACTCCCAACAGCACCATGACAGTTTACAAATGCCATGGCAATGTCCTGAAGTTATCCTATATCATCCAAAAAGGGGAGGAACTCTCAGTTCCACCCATTTCTCAGAAAACTCATGAATAACCCACCCCCTTGTTTAGCATGTGATCAAGAAATAACTGAGTATCCTCAGCCCAGCAGCCTGTCGCAGCTCTGCCTATGGAGTAGCCCTTCTTCTGTCTCTTCACTTTCTTAACAAACTTGCCTTTGCTTTACTCTATGGACTGGCCCCAAATTCTTTCTTGCATGAGGTCCACGAACCCTCTCTCGTGGCATTGGGACCCCTTTCTGGTAGCATTATGTTTTAATGAGTGGCTTCTCCACCTTCCTCCTCAGACTATGGGGTTCTTAAGCACAGGACAGGCTGTGTTTGCCTCTGGAGCCCCAGGGTCTGGCTTGGTAGGCTCAGCCCTGGATGCTCTTTAGCACCACCAGGGGGTCCCCAATCCCACACCCAGGCTGTACCCCACACTCTCTATGCTGTGACCCAGGCATCAATGTTTTTAAAGCTTCCCAGGAGATTAAAAGATGCAATCAAGTTGCCCATAAGATGTGCTCCAAATAAAGGAATGGATGCAGGTCTTCTGAGCTGCTACAATGACTGCTGCTGTGGGCATGAGTCCAACCCAAAAGCCCAGGCTGGCTAGAAACACCACTCCTCAGGTTTTCTGAAACTCAACCGAATTTTCATCTTAAGTCCCCATTTACCTTTGTGGGGGACACTCAGTCTCAGTCAGTATTGAACTCCCCCTCATGCCAGGATCCCAGCTGGAAGCGAAGGGCATGTGCCCATGAGGACTGCTTAGCAGATGCTAAGGGTCTCAGCAGGAGGGGTAGTGCAAGTGCCTTGGGCCAGGAATAGAAGAGGCAGGGGCTGTTGCTTGCTTGGGTCCAAAGGATCCTGGGAAGAGGTAGGTGACATAGGCTGGGAGAGGAGAGTCAAGTGGAGAAGGTGGCCTGGGAGGAGGCTGGGGTCTCTAGTCAAGGGACACAGGCAGGCTGTGCTAACCCCACAGGGCAGAGTCTAAGAAGTAAGCCCCCTGCCCCTCCTGCAGCCACCTGCAAAGCCTCCAGCAGCCAAACCCAGAAGCCAGAGGCCACAAGGGCCATGCTGCAATACACATGTATCAACCTCCGAGGGCAGAGAGCAGGATGGAGGAAGGGTGAATGGGCCTGGTGGGACAATGTGACAATGCCCAGCCACCCCCTTCCCCAGATCATGCTCACCATCTCATGATAGTTGAAAACACGGCGACTGGGGGTGGTGACTGGTACACAGTGGCACCTGTACACCCTGGAACACACAGAGAGGTCCGCAGGGACGACATCAAAATATCCACACAGCACAGTCATGACCAGCCAGAACACTGGTCATGGACCTCATGGTGCTCCAATGCTGGTGGACACTGAATCCCCTAGTTCTGGCTGGCATGGGGGCATTCCCCTCTCTCTACACCCTGGCTAGGTAGTTGAAGATCATCCTGCTGCCTCTGCAAACACCAGGAAATGGCAAGCCTTATTTGTAATATGTTCTAAATGTGATTTTGAATTTCGTGTCTAAAAAACTGCTCTCATGAATAAGTGATCAACTTCCACATTAGCACACCTTGGAGTAAAGTTCATAAGTAAGAATGTGCCCAGCATCCTGGAAGCAGAAAGGAGGGAGAGACAGAGGACTGAATCTCCACCTCTGTAGACCTGAATTATGAGCCCTAGCTTGGGACTCTGTGCTGCAGCCCTTGAACAGTTCAGGCAGGTGCTGGGGATGCCCCAGTGACTGTCCGCTGCACCAGAAGCTGAGTCCAGCAGCAGAGAGGGTGGTCACAGGCTGGGATATGGTGCTACATTGCCTTCATCTGCCTGAGAATATCTACAGCTCCTCTCGGTCCTGGTGGCCTCTGGTAAATCTCAGCAGGTTTCCAGGCATAAGGATGGTGTCGTGACTGCCACAGCACCCTAGCTGGGCAAGTGGCTGGGGGTGACTGGTGTGAGCTGAGACCACAGAGGAAGGAGGAATGGGGAGGAAGGAGGAAAGGGGAGGAAGGAGGAATAGGGTAGCCTTTCTGAGATGAAACAAACGTCAGGGAGCATCAACAGGTAGCAGGTGCTACTGGCATTTGAGGCAATTGTTCCAGTGCAAGGCTGCCCAGAGCACTGTGGGAGACTTAATGTCCTTGACCCGGTCCCCTGGAATGCCAGCAGTGCCCTTCAGTTACTGTGACAACAAAAACACCACCTTATCTTTCCACAGGACCCTGAGAAGGTGGTCCTCTTCTGGCCTACCACCATCTACCTATCTCATAGGTGACAGTGAGACGGGATAGTGACCTTGACCTGCTTCACAGGCAGGAACCGGAGCAGCTCATTTTACTCCTCTCACCACTGGCCACTCTTCATGCTGGAACCGGCCAGTCGCTCCTCTCTGGTGGGAGCAGACTCTGTGAGGACCCTGCGGCAGCCTCCAGGCATGTTACCACCAGTGCTCTTTCAGCTCTGCTGTCCAGGGATGGCCAGGTGACAACCAGCCCGGTGGAGGGTCAGGTTGGCAGCCTCTGCCCTCTTGGCACCTAGGTTCTTGTTCAACAAACCAGGAAGAACCAGGTCACACGAAGTGTTTGAAAGGTGATAAATGTGGAAGACTCTAGTGAGCAGTGGGTGGCTCTCAGTGGAAAGGGGGGCTGGAAAGGGGCTGGGAAGGTGATCTGTCCCTGAAGCCCAGCTGTCTCCTGCCAGGCCCCTCCCTGAAGCCACACTGTCTGAAGCTAGCTGTGTCTATCCATGATCTCCACTGCTCAGTTGCTTCTCTCCTTGCTGTTCAGCCACTTGTATCCTTGACACTCAGCCAGTCATGTTGCTTTTGCCAGCTGAAGTCTTTAATGGAGCACAGGATAGGGGTAGGGCAAGTGAAAAAAAAAGGCAACATTTGGGCAGAAAAACGAGGTCAGCTGTTTTCACTTAGGGCCATGATTCCAGGCTTAAGGGCAAGGTTTCACTGGGAGCCCAGCTCTGTATCAAGAGCGCATTCTAGAAATGCCATGATCTGTGTTGCAGCCTGTGGAAAGCCAGGACTATCTATACCCCAGGTCTTCCTTTGCTCCTGGTCCTACCATCTTCCACTTTATTACGGTAGAGCTGATCATAAGGGTCAAGTTTCCATAGGATTAGCAAGACCTTCCAGTAACAATTAGAGCAGTCATAGTCACTCACACTCTCGGCTGTCTACACGACAGCCATCACCTCCCACTTCTTCCCTACAAACAGATCCCCGATTTTGTGTCAAGGAAAGAGATGGGGATCTCAAGATCTCAGAGAAGCTTATCTTCAGTCACAGAAGATTAATCTCTCCTGAAACCACCACGGCACATCCTTTCCTTTTGCCAGTGACTGGTGCGGGAGTTGCCGTGTGAATCTGTTCTGGCTAATGAGGTGTAAAGAGAAGTATGTTAGTGGGTTGCCCACTTTGAAGTAAAAATTGACAAAATCTCAGGACAAAGCTTTTTAACACTGATTCTTTTTCCTTTCTAGGGGTGTGAGAGCTGGAGCTTGGCAGCCGTCTTGTGACCATGAAGATACAGACGTAAAGACGGAAAGTTAACATCCTGAGGAAGGCCGGGAAGAAACATGGAATGGCCCTGTATCCATGGGGGGCATTGCACTGTTGCCACATCAGCCCTGGAATCTCCAGGCTTCAGAGGTCTTGTTCATATGAGACAAGAAGCTGTCTGAAAAGAACACAAGGTGGAGCTAGTCAGGGGTTCTGCAGCTGCGGCCAAGTGCATTCCCGATGATGTGAGTATTTTCTTGCGTACAGAGGGCTCTGTTGAGTATCTCATTCATGAAAAAAATCAACAGACATGTTTACTGAGCCACAATTATGGGAGAAAAACGTTCTAGGCCCTTAGAATACAAAGACAAACCTAGTTTCTGATCTCACAAAAACTGAAAACACAGGAAAGGAAACACAAAATGGTCATATTCATAATAGCTGCCCTCAGGACATGCCATGCCAGGCACTGGGCTAAGTCACTTGATCCTGGGTGGTCAAAGCTGAGTGGAATAGCACATGCCTCGCTGAGTAGTAGCTGTTCTGCTTCTGTTCATCACCAACCCTGGGTCCGGTGTAAGTCTAGAAGCAAAATTCCAAGGGTGTGACTCCTCAGGCCTAGGGTGGATGGGAGCCTGAGACTGAATCTTTCTTTTCTTTGATGGGGTGGGGTGTGCAGACCCTGGCCATCAAAACTGCAATGAGGGAAAATTCCAGAAATCCCAGCTAATGGAGACTTGAGCCAACCAGCCAAATGGGACTCCCAACTTCCCATCTAGAGGGGACACATGTCTGTTGGCCTCTAGAGTGTATGTATGGCAGGAAGGTTATCAATAACCCCCACCCTGCCCTGCCACCCCACCCTATGAATGCCAAGCTCTTGGTTTTCCCTCCCTCTGAAAGCCTTGCCCAACCTGATGCTAATCCTAATTAAAATCACAGCCAGATTGACTCTTTAAAAACCATCTTTAATTCAACAGCCCTTTATGCTAAAAACCCTCAATAAACTCGGTATCGATGGAACGTATCTCAAAGTAATAAAAGCTATTTATGACAAACCAACAGCCAATATCATACTGAATGGGCAAAAACTGGAAGCATTCCCTTTGAAATCCGGCACTAGACAAGGATGCCCTCTTTCACCACTCCTATTCAATATAGTTCTGGAAGTTCTAGCTAGAGCAATCATGCAAGAAAAAGAAATAAAGGGTATTCAAATAGGAAAGGAGGAAGCCAAATTGTCTCTATTTGCAGACGACATGATAGTATACCTAGAAGACCCCATCACCTCAGCCCAAAAACTCCTGAAACTGATAAGCAACTTCAGCAAAGTCTCAGGATATAAAATCAATGTGCAAAAATCACAAGCATTCGTCTACACCAATAACAGACTTAAAGAAAGCCAAATCAAGAACGAACTGCCATTCACAATTGCTACAAAAAGAATAAAATACCTTGGAATACAACTCACAAGGAACGTAAGGGACCTCTTCAAGGAGAACTACAAACCACTGCTCAATGAAATCAGAGAGGACACAAACAGATGGAGAAACATTCCATGTTCATGGTTAGGAAGAATTTACATCGTGAAAATGGCTATACTGCCCAAAGTAATTTACAGAATTAACGCTATCCCCATCAAGCTACCATTGACTTTCTTCACAGAACTGGAAAAAACCACCATGAACTTCATATGGAACCAAAAGAGAGCCCACATAGCCAAGTCAATTCTAAGCAAAAAGAACACAGTGGGAGGCATCACACTACCGGATTTCAAACTATACTACAAGGCTACAGTAATCAAAACAGCATGGTACTGGTACCAAAACAGAGATATAGACCAATGGAACAAAACAGAGGCACCGGAGGCAACACAACATATCTACAACTATACAATCTTTGATAAACCTGACAAAAACAAGCAAGGGGGAAAGGATTCCCTGTTTAACAAATGGTGTTGGGAAAACTGGCTAGCCATGTGCAGAAAGCAGAAACTGGACCCCTTCCTGACACCTTACACTAAAATTAACTCCAGATGTATTAAAGACTTAAACATAAGACCTGGCACGATAAAAACCCTAGAAGGAAATCTAGGCAAAACTATCCAGGACATAGGAGTAGGCAAGGACTTCATGAACAAAACACCAAAAGCATTGGCAACAAAAGCCAAAATAGACAAATGGGACCTAATGAAACTCCACAGCTTCTGCACGGCAAAAGAAACAGTCACTAGAGTGGATCAGCAACCAACAGAATGGGAAAAAATTTTTGCGTTTACCCATCTGACAAAGGTCTGATATCCAGAATTTACAAAGAACTCAAACGGATTTACAGGAAAAAAACAAGCCCATTCAAAAGTGGACAAAGGATATGAACAGACACTTTACAAAAGAAGACATATATGAGGCCAACAATCATATGAAAAAATGCTCATCGTCACTGGTCATCAGAGAGATGCAAATCAAAACCACATTGAGATACCATCTCACGCCAGTTAGAATGGCGATCATTAATAAATCTGGAGACAGATGCTGGAGAGGATGTGGAGAAAAAGGAACACTTTTACACTGTTGGTGGGAGTGTAAATTAGTTCAACCATTGTGGAAGACAGTGTGGCGATTCCTCAAGGCCTTAGAAATAGAAATTCCATTTGACCCAGCAATCCCATTACTGGGTATATATCCAAAAGAATATAAATCATTCTACTATAAGGACACATGTACACGAATGTTCATTGCAGCACTGTTTACAATAGCAAAGACCTGGAATCAACCAAAATGCCCATTGATAATAGACTGGATTGGAAAAATGTGGCACATATACACCATGGAATATTATGCAGCAATCAGAAATGATGAGTTCGTGTCGTTTGTAGGGACATGGATGAATCTGGAGAACGTGATCCTCAGCAAACTGACACAAGAACAGAAAATGAAACACCGCATATTCTCACTCATAGGCGGGTGATGAAAAATGAGAACACATGGACACAGAAAGGGGAGTACTAAACACTGGGGTCTATTGGGGGGAAAAGGGGAGGGCCAGTGGGAGGGGGAGGTGGGGAGGGATAGCCTGGGGAGAAATGCCAAATGTGGGTGAAGGGGAGAAGGAAAGAAAAGCACACTGCCATGTGTGTTCCTACGCAACTGTCTTGCATGCTCTGCTCATGTACCCCAAAACCTAAAATCCAATAAAAAATTTAAAAAAAATAAAATAAAAAAATAAAGATAAAAACCATCTTTATGATGAAACGTCTTTATTAAATTTGAGTAAAATATGTAAACAAAGCACTTACTACTAGGAAAACTAAGGGAAGAGGATATGATGGCCACAATTGCTAAGTTAATTTCTGAAGAAGATTGTGGGTTCTGTCTAGAAAATGTTCCAAGGCCTCTGTTGAAGAGACCATATTTCAATTTCTTATTTTTTTAATTGTGTTAAGTTCTTACCACTTAATATGAGATCTACCCTTGTACAGGCTTTTAAGTGTACAATACAGTATTGCTATCTGCACACACAATGTCAGATGGCAGATCTCTAGAACATATTTATCTCACTTTAGTGTAATGTTACACCTGTTGATTAGAAAGTTCCCCTTTCACCCTCCCCTCAAGCCTCTGACAACCACCATTCTACACTCTGCTTCTATGAGTTTTGATACCCCGTATAAATGGAATCATGTAGCATGGAATCTGTGACCAGCCTTTTTCACTCAGCGTAATGGGTCATCCATGTTGTCATAGATTGTAAGATTTCTTTCTTTTTAAAGGCTGGATAGTATTTTATTACATATATATATTACATCACATTTTAAAAATCCATTCATCCAGCAGTCAAGGTTGTTTTCACATCTTGGCTGCTATGAAAAATGTTGCAATGAACAGGGTAGTGCAGAGATCTCTTCAAGGTCCTAATTGCAGTTCTTTTGAATAAATACTCAGAAGTGAGATTGCTGGTTCATATGATAGTTCTAATTTTAGTTTTTTGAGGAACCTTTATGCTTTTTTCCACAGGAGCTTTCCCACCAACAGTGTAGTAGGGTTCCAGTTTCTCCACAGCCTCACCAACACTTGCTGTCTTTTGCTTTTTTGATAACAGACATCCTAAAAGGTAATGTGAGGTGACATCTCATTTTGGTTTTAATTTGCATTCACCCGATGACTAGGGATGCTGAGCATCTTTTCACATGGCTGTTGTATGTGACATATAGCTGTTGTATGTGATACACCACATTAACAGGATGAAGGAGAAAAATCTCATTATCATCTCAAGGGATAGAAAAAGAGCATTTGATGAAACTCAATACTCTTTCATCATAAAAACGCTCAAAAACTAGGCATAGAGAAAAATTGTTAACTCAACATAATAAAGGCCATATATGAAAAGCCCACAGCTAGCATTACAGTCAATGCTGAAAAACTGAAAGCTTTTCTGCCAAGAATGGGAAAAAGACAAGGGTGCTCTTTTTCACCACTTCTATTAAACATAGTGCTGGAAGTCCTAGCCAACACAACTAGGCAAGAAAAAAACATAAAATCCCTCTAAATTGGAAAAGAGGAAGTTGAACTTTCCCTTTTGCAAATGACATGATCTTATATATGGAAAACCCTAAAAGAATGAAATTAGACCCTTATCATTGTCTTGCACCATTTACAAACATCACCTCAAAATAGATTAAAGACTTAAATGTAAGACCTAAAACTATAACGCTCCTAGTGGAAAGCATGGGGGAAAGCTTCATGACACTGGTCTTGGCAGTGACGTCATGGATACAACATCAAAAGGGGGGGCAACTAAAGCGAAAATAGACAACATGACTATGCCAAAGCAAACAGCTTCTGCACAGCAAAGGAAACAATCAGCAGAGTAAAAAGGCAGCCTGCAGAATGGGAGAAAATATTTGCAAACTATGTGTTTGATAAGGGTTAATTTCCAAAATATATGAAACGCCTACCACTTTATAGCAAAATAATCCCTGATAAGCCAATTAAAAAATGGCTAAGGACTTCAATAGACATTTCTCCAAAGAAGCATGAATTTCAATTAGCCTAAGCAGCCTCACAGAAGGTGTGGATATGGAGCAGGGTAATTGTGCAGAGAGACTTTCCCCTGAAGAATCAACTGCCCTGGATGTTCCAGCCAGTGGGAGGATGTACAACCCATGCCAGGGCAGGGCTACAAAAGGTTTGAGCTGAACATAAGCAACCACAGCTTTCGCCTGGGTGTGTGTCTTTGCAGCAAGGAGGCCATAACTTTTAATGGAGGGTTGCAGATTTATTTCATGTATGCTAAATGGGATTTTAACCAGACCTCAAGGAGCTAAGACAACTGCCCCCAAAAGGGCAGAGCTGGATTTTCTATCTTGGATCAAATAAGCAGGGATGAAGGTAGAGGAGGGGGGTATAGAGAGAGCCAAACCTGCTTTTTATGGCTGGGAAGGGGGAAGGGGAGTCTGAATCTAGACTTAAAGGGGGAAATAAATAGAAAATGAAATCCCTTTTCTTAACAAATAAAATAATCGGGGCACAGTGATTTCTTAAAGCAGAAATTATTTCACTCTTCTTCCTTCTCCAAAGCCATAGATTTTTCTATTCCTTTGCTCATTAATCAACTAGAAATGTGTGGCTTGGGGGAGGCAGAGTAACAGCATTTTTTGCTCTGGAGTTCATTAGGAATTCTGAAAGGCTGACATCATAACTCACTCCTAGTGTAGCTGGCTGCCAACTTCCCAGAATTCGAGGCTGGGGAGCCCATTTAAAGCTGCAGGCAGCCTTTCTGAAAAAAAAAACTCAGCTCATATAGAATGTCTGTTTATAAGCAGGACATCAGGATTTCCCTAGGAGTCTAGACTTCAACAGCTCCCCTGGTCCAGGGAAAAGTTGGCTTGAAAATTGTATTATGACAGGCTGGGTGTAGCGACTCACATCTGTTATCCCAGCACTTTGGGAGGCCAAGGCAGAAGGATCACTTGAGGCTGGGACTTTGAGGCCAGCTTGGGCAACATGGCGAAACATCCAACTCTACAAAAAACAAAAACAAAAAAAATTAACCAGGAGCGGTGGTGCATTCCTGTAGCTACTGCAGGCCCTTGGTAGGTTGAGGTGGGAGGACTGCTTGAGCCCAGGAGTTCAAGGTTGCAGGCAGCTGTGAATGTGGCACTGAACTCCAGCCTGAGCAACAGAGTGAGACCCTGTCTCTAATTTAAAAAATAAAAATTGTATTACGTACTGCAAGAGGGGCAGACCTGGAAAACCCTATAGTTAGTGAGAGAGCGAAAAATAAGTTAGACCTGTCAGAATTAATAACAACAGCCAATAGGAAAATAAGATTCTCACTGCTAAAAAGCAGACGCTCATAAGACAGATACCTACACATTGCTATTTTGCCAACCTAAGTGTGACATATAAATATAATGTAGTAGAGTTGGTTATTGACAATCTTTTCCCTTAAAATGTTTAAAAGTCTCTGTTCCTTACTTTATGAACTTGACATTTTTAAGGAGGCAAGATGGATTATTCAATTCATCAAATGGGTAATGATCTACAACAAAAGGCTACTTTGTTTATCTTGAATTTAAGAGGTAAAATAGATGTGGGGTTGCGGGAAGGGGTTGGTTGTCTTGATGCCACAGTTCTCCAGGCAATGCATATCTAAAGTGTTGGGTTGTCTCAGCCCTCCTTAAGGGCTGAGATCATAAACTCTTTCAGAAAATACAAGAGGAAGAAACACTTCCTAACTCATTTTATGACACTATAATACTCAAATATGACAGTCAGATTGCGGCACAGAACAGTCAGATTTGGGTATTATAGTTTCAAGACATATCAAATATATTCAAATGTCTCTGGGCTATGCTGTTTCCAGCAAATGGCTACTGGGAGCTTCTGTGATAGGTATGACCCATTTGGTGGAAAAGGACATCTACTCACTACCATTTGTTTCCTCCCTGGACTGGTGTCATCTTCCCACAGACAATAGCTGTTTTTATTTAAGTCACTTTTGTGAAACCCTTCTCATCACTCCATTGTCTTTGATCGGCCATGATGTTCGCCAGGTGCACAATTATGTCGGAGAGAGGCAACAGCCTGACCTTGCTTCTCCTCCTTCTCTCATGCTGGATTCGATGTGTCGGAGACTCCTGTTGGTTCTTCCTTCCAGTTCATCTGGAATCCGAATGCGACGCCTGGTCTCTGCCACTGTCATCTTGGGTCAAGCTTCATCCTCCTCCTCCTGGTTTGCCAACAGCCTCCTAACTGGACTTCTTGCTTCCCTCGTCTGTAGACTCCTGTCTATAGAAACGAAACTGTTCAGGGCTATGCTTTTTAGCCTTTTTATTTTAAAATTAAACACAGGTACAAAAAAAAAGCACAAAAATGTATAGCTTAGTGAAATATTACAAACAAATGTTCTTATCACCAAGACTAAGTCAAGAAAGAGCACCTAGCCAGAGTCCCCTCCATGGCTGTGTCCCAATCACAGTCTCTCCCTCCCTCCAAAAGTAACCCTCATGCTGATTCTCACAGTCAATCACCTCCGTACAGCCTGCATGGCTTTCTCACCCCAGTGCCTCCCTAGAAAGCAGAGGTCATGTTACCCACTTGGTAAATCTTGGTAAGTCTCTTAAGTTTCCAGGTTTCCCTTTTATGCCTGTCTTTTTTTCAGAACTCCTTTGTCACAGTGCCTGGGCCCTGTGACCTATGAAGATTTTCACAGTCTGAATTTTGGTGATTCTGTATTTATAATGCAGTCAGCACATTCCTGTCTCTGTCCTGTGTATTTCTTGCAAAATAGCAATTGGATCCAGCAACTTATTCAGAATTAAGAGTGATTATGGGGGCGGGGGGGGGGGAATGTCCTGAACTCTAAAGAAGCTCTTGGGGAACACAGAGAGATAAAGTTAGAAAGTTAGATGATGATGTTAGAGCCCACCCACCAAAGACTCCCAGGAACTTTCCTGCAGTCACAGTAATAAAGCAGATTTCCATACCCATGACCACCTGGGGGCATCTCAGTAAGAGGGAAGGGGCAGGGCTTCTTAGAGGACCAAGGCTTCTACTGAATGATTAGAAAAAGGAATTAAGGAGGCTAGGTCAAGAAGTGAGGGCAACTTGGTGATTGCATATCTTAAATACTTTATCTCAGGGGTGGGAAGCTTGAAGTAGGGCTAGAATTGTCATTGGTAAAGAGGCAGCTGTCACTCATGTTAGAAAAGGGGCACATTCAGTCACTTCTGCGGCTGCAGAGTGGTCTAGTCTTTGCCTCCCTCCAACCATGGTCAACTTGTGGCCTTGTCTGAACACGTTCATATTCTTTGAGCATTGTTCATGTTGACTCGGGAAGCTCATGGCTTGGAGGGTTGTGTTTCTCAGTTTCCTCCATTGACTAGATGCAAACAGGACTGTTTTTGTTTTTGTTTTCCTTACCAATGGTCATAGTATGGAAAGCCTTGGCTTTCAGCAGGAGAAGGTTTGTGTCTAATTTGGTAGACAAGACAGAGTTACCAAAGATACTTGGGTGCTGGAGCAATCAAGTTAGAGTTGTACTTGAGAGATCAGGCATCAGTCAGTCTTTTGGAAGAGAAAGGACAGGAGGTGGAGTGTTAGAGGCAATTATGGTCCAGGCTAGAGAAGGTGCAATGTGAATGAAGGTACCAGGCATAGGAAGAAAACAAACTGACCAATGGAGGAGGCATCTGAAGGAGGGAAATGACAAGGCTGTCCCCTGTATTGGATGCTGCCAGTGTAAGAAGCTAAAGTGGGAGGTGCTCATGTTTGCTCACCCAACAGCCATCCCCTCCCAACTCTTAATATGATTTTTTCTCTAGGCAAATGGAAATGGATCACACTTGGTCAAACCCAGTCTTGACTATGCCTATCACCTTTGCCAGATATTTCCCAGCTCCCTTTGCAGTGAGGACTTCCCTGTGACTCACTGTGGCCCCCAAGACCTAAGAGGATTGTGGCAGGGCTCCTGAGAAAGTTTTTCATTTCTTATAAAAAGAACAGATGTCGTTGGAAACAGATGCTCAGTGCCACAAAGAAAAATCAGCACTGAGACAAAGGATCTCTCAGCAAGGCAATTTTACTTTCTGCAGAAAGAGTACACTCACCAGCAGTCTTGCCACAAGAGTACAACGAACAAAGTAAAAGCAGACATATTTATCACTTACACATTTGGGGTCATCCTTACTGCTGTGTCTGATCTCCATTAGTTGGAGTCAGACCTCACAATCTAAAGCTGAACTCGACTGGCTAATAACTTAAAACTTCCTTGAATAGGTAAAGGCAGTGGAGAGCAAAAGGAATAGAGGAAGTCCAAATAAGGAAGGGACAGGAAGTTGCTTGCAAAAGGATATAGAAAAGTAATAGCATGAATATCTTGGATAAAGTAGAATGTACTACATGCCTGTGAGCATGTCTAACAGCTCCATAGGATAGGGCTTAACAGAGGGTTATTAGCAAAAAGCAAGAAGGCTTTGAAGAAAGTCTTTAAAACAAACTATTATTTCTAACATGATTTATTCTTTAACAAGAAAGGAAACTTTGAAGAGAAACTATTCTACTTCCCACAGGTGTAAAGTGGGTGTTCCCTTGATATTTCCTTGTTTTGGCTTTGACACTAAACTAGAAGCATGGAAGCCAAGCTTTTGATTAGCTCCCATTTTCTACAATAGGAAAATGGAATACATAATGCCTAGAGCGGCCCTCTCCCCTCTTTTCCTAAAACATTGGTATTTTCTTTTTTTTTTTTTGAGATGGAGTTTCACTCTTATTGACCAGGCTGGAGTGCAGTGGTGCAATCTTGGCTCACTGCAACCTCTGCCTCCCGGGTTCAAGCAATTCTCCTGCCTCAGTCTCCCGACTAGCTGGGATTACATATGCATGCCACCACACCTGGCTAATTTTTTGTCTTTTTAGTAGAGATGGGGTTTCACCATGTTGGTCAGGCTGGTTTCAAACTCCTGGCCTCAGATGATCCACCTGCCTTGGCCCCCAAAAGTGCTGGGATTACAGACGTGAGCCACCGCACCCAGCCAACATTGGTATTTTCTGACAACTGATGGTTGAAGGTGCTGTTCCCAGTTGCCCAAAGCATCCTAATCAACCCCAGGGGGAGCCACAGATGACAGGAATATCTTTGAACCTGGACAACTCATGAGATAGTGGGGGCTGCATGGAAATAAGAAAGTCTAGGGAAAAGCTGTATCAAGGATGGGAAAGAAAAGATATTTGAATCTTCCAGGTTTAAATGTACAGAAAATAAAATCTAGAGTTTGAGAGAATGGCAAAAATGTAAGGATATGGCAGGTAGGAGGGATCCAGAGGTAATGGTTCAAAGATCTGCCTCAGGTCTGTTTTGGGGGATCCTAGAAAATGTAGACTTTAATCCTTTCCCACATAGTCAGATACTTTTAGGGTGTTGTGAAATCATTGCCTGGCTTGGTTTTTGCACTTCCAAAGCCTTGTTAGAAAATAAATTCACATCCCTTGTATCAGTATAGTCACCAACCACTTCCCACTGAGAACTTATTTCCATTCTTCTGTGTATTTGTTTACTTTTTGAAAAACTTTTTCTTCATTTTCAGTTTTTCAAATGCAGCTGTTGCCACAGTCTCTGGGAGTCTGTGAATCAACAGAGCAGCCTACAAGGAATGATGGATCTTGGTGAAGCAGGAGGAGGAGAGGATGATGGCAAAAGGGCCAGGAGCCCAGGAGAGTGAATCAGGAAGGACAGGTCCAAGCAGAGTCAGGGAGGGGTGCCGGAGTTTTAGGGGTACGCAGACTGCTGACCCCTCTACCTCTTAAAATATCCATACCTAACAACTTAAAATAGGAGGAGATCTTAGATGAGAGGTATATTACTCTGTTTTCACACTGCTGTAAAGGTACTCCCTGAGACTATAATAAACAACATTTATTCTTTAAAAAAGAGGTTTTTCTAAACAAAAGAGGTTTAATTGACTCACAATTCCACATGGCTGAGGAGGCCTCAGGAGACTTACAATCCTGGTGGAAGGTGATGGGAAAGCAAGGCACACCTTATATGAAGGCAGGAGAGAGAGAGAGAGAGAGAAGGGGGAGGTGTCATATTTTTAAACCATCAGATCTCATAAGCACTCACTTACTATCACAAGAACAGCATGGGGGAAACAGCCCCCATGATCCGATCACCTCCTACCAGCGCCCTCCCTTGACATGCGGGGATTACAACTCAAAATGAGATTTGGATGGGGACACAGAGCCAAACCATATCAAGAGGAAACTGGGTGATGAAGACAGATGCCCACTTTTCCAAAGCCAGGGATGAAGTTGGCATAGGAGCTGGTTCTCCAAACTGTTGCCCATTCCTCTCTTCCTCTCCCCTATCACCTTTCCTTCAGGTTGAGATGTGAACTCAGTGGAACATTTTGAGCAGAGGAATCACAAGTCTGTTTTGTGTATAAATATATCACACAGAATGCTCTGACAAGGCAAAGAGGTCAGGATGGGGGTGATGGGTGGAGGACAGGAGGTGAGAGACTAGAGAGGGGTTGCTGCAAAAACCAGGTGAGAGATGATAGTAGCTTGGCCCAGAATGGGAGCAGTGGAGGTGGTGAGAAGTCACTGGACTAGGGATATATTCTGAAGATGGAGCCTACACAATTTCCAGATGGACTGGATGTGGTGTATGAGAGAAAGGAAGGAATATGAGAAAGAAGACACCCAGGTGTAGATCCTGAGCACCTGGAAGGCTGGACCTGCTTGGGCCGAGATGGGAAAGACTGCAGAAGAAGTAGATCTAGAGGGAGGATGTCACCATCTGCTCAGGCTTCTGTTACAAAATGCCATAGACTGGGCAGCTTGACAACAACAGAAATTTCTTCCTCACAATTCTGGAGGCTGGGAAGTCCGAGATCAAAGCGTCATCAGATTCAGTGTATGGCAGTGTATGGTAGGTGTCTGCTTCCTTGTTCACAGTTAGCACCTTAACCCTGTATCCTCGCCTGGTGGAAGGGGGTGAATGAACTCCCTCGAAGTTTCTTTCTTTGTTGTTTTTTCTTTTTTTAGACAGAGTCTTGCTTTGTCACCAGGCTGGAGGGCAGTGGTGTAATCTCTGCTCACTGCAACTTCTGCCTCCCAGGTTGAAGCAATTCTCCTGCCCCATCCTCCTGAGTAGCTGAGGCTATAGTTTTGTGCCACCATGCCCAGATAATTTTTGTATTTTTAGTAGAGAGGGGGTTTCACCATGTTGGCCAGGATTGTCTCAATCTCTTGAACTCATTATCCACCCACCTCCACCTCCCAAAGTGCAGGGATTACAGGCATGAGCTATGACATCTGCAATTAGTCCTATTCAGAAGGTTCTACCCTTATGACCTAGTCACCTTCCAAAGGTCCACCTTCTATATCATCACCTTGGGAGTTTGAATTGAAACATATAAACTCTGGGGGGACATAATCATTCAGATTGTGACACAGATATAAAGAATTTCATTTTGAACAGATTAAGTCTTGATATGTCTGGAGAGTTAAGTAGATGAATTCTGAATCCAGGGGAATTTCAGGCCAGAGATACAAATGTGGGTGCTGTCAGCATAGAGGAGACATTTAAAGCCTTTATCTTGGAGAAGATCAACCAGGGAGAGAGGATCTGATTTTCTCAGATAAGTTTACTGCATGATCTTGGGACTATTCCTCCACCCTTTGAACCTTTTGCTTGTTGGTAAAACCATGGGTTGAAGAACTTGATCTCCAATGTCCTGTCCTGCTCCGTCATTCTAGAATAGAGGGTCTTCAGGATTGACTGAGGCAGGCTGATGAAGTGGGTGCTGTCCACAGATTGGTGTTTATCTGCATTAGGGTGAAGACCTGGATTTACATGGATTTTCACCAGGTTGACAGACCCCGATGTACATGGACTGAGACATGGGACGTTCCCAGTGCTTCAAGCTGCTAAACTGGAAGCATTAACAGCCAAGCCTTTGATTAGCTCCTGTTTTCTACAACAGGAAATCAGAACCACAAGACAAACCAGTAGAGCTGGGAATCTCAGCCAGCATTCCCAGAGAGAACCCCCGCCTCTGTGATCAACCACATCACCAGGAACATGTCTGGCAACCTGTTGATCAGCTGGTGGTGAAACTGAGTGCTGTGCACACATCCAGGCCGGGCTGCTCAGCATGCTCTTCCCTATCAACAAGGGCCCTGTCATTCTTATTTCCTACCCAGGACCCTATAAAGGCAGTCATCTAATAATGATTTTACATGATGACCCAAGCTTGGTGGGGCATGGTAAACTTCTGCTCTAATTAGACGATAGCTCCAGCTGGTGCCTTAGAAATGGGGACCTGGAAAGTGAGAGAAAGTCTTTGCTTCCAGGCCAGGCAGCCTAGGCTGTTTGTGGCGAGAGAATAAAATGGGGGCTGGAATAGATTGGAGCGGCATATTGGGGTGGACTGAAAACTGCCTGGCACTCAAAAGGTCAAAGTCAGGAGGTTGCCTAATAGGTTGTACTGAGGAGATCAACATGAAAACCTGTGCATGTATCCCTCCAAGAGACAGTAGGTGTGATGGTTAGGAACCGGAATTCAGGAGACACGCTGCCTCAGTTGGAATCCTGGCTCTCTTTTTCTACCTGTGTCACCTTGGACACTGTGTTTAAAAGCTTCACATGAAAAATGGGTGCGATATTGGTACCCATTCCATCAGGTTGTTCTGAAGATTAAATGAGATAACATACCTAAAGTCCACAGACCAACACCTGGAGCACCGTGAGTATTACACAGGCTTGCTGTTCCTAAGGACTGAACCCTTAGCCAAATTCCAAATTCTGCCTACTATTTGAAAAATCACCCGACACCTCTAGACCCAGAACACTCTCAGTACATAAGAGGAAGAATTGGGCTCATGGACTTCTTACCTCTAGTCTTGCTCTTTAATCAGATAAGTCAATAGTTACTGATTAGGAAGCTGCAGTGTGGGCAGCTCTGGGCTGGATGTACAGAACATTCAAATCAAGATGTAGATCCAAGGCACAAACATGCAGCTTGCTGAACAGCAAGAGAGGCACCAAGGGATGATCAGGATAGTGATGGGAAAAGTGTCACAGGGCAGCACATGGTTAGGAACCAGATGCTCAGGCAGAGAGTGAGAGGTGCAGGAATTTGAACAGAGTATTAGTAGATAACCTACTAGGAAAACCTAAGAGAATCTACAAGAAGTTTTGGAGCTTGTAATTGTGTCCAGAATTCCAATGAGCTATAAAATCAGCATGTGGCCAGACACCATGGTTCATGCCTGTAATCCCAGCAATTCAGGAGTCAGACTCAGGCAGATCGCTCGAGTCCAGGAGTTCAAGACCAGCCTGAGTGACACAATGAAACCCTGTCTCTAAAAAATACAAAAATTGTCCAGGCATGGTGGCATGTGCCTGTAGTCCCAGCTACTCAGAAAGCTGAGACAGGAAGACTGCCTGAACACAGTAAGCAGAGGTTGCAGTGAACCAAGATCGTGCCACTGCACTCCAGCCTAGGTGACAGAGCCAGACCCTGTCTCAAAAAAACAAAAACAAAAAACAAAAAGAATAGCAGTTAAACTACAAACAGAAACAAATCCAATTTTAAGTTGCAACATACAACATTTTGATATTATTATAGAAAGTCTTTGGGATCCATATGAATAATACCATAACAAAAAATTAAGTAATAAGTGCATAGCACATTCCTTGATGTGGAGTTAATATTGATTTGATGTCTATTTCCTTCCACTCTATAAAATGTAAAATTCCAGTAAATTATCATGAGGAAAATGGTCTATAGTGAATTTAAAAACTTAAGTCATAAAAAAATGCTTTTTGGAAAAGAAAAGAAATTATGGATTTAGTTGTACCAGGTATTCTCACACATGGAATTATAAAAACTGAACTGTCAGGCTGACTGGAAACAAGGCCAAGAAAACTCAATAGGAAGCTCAAAAAGAGACCTGCAGATATAAAACTGCAACGTGATGAAGGTTGCATTTCCATTATTTGGAGGAAGATGGATTATTCAATAAATGGTATTCAGATCATTTTGAAGGTGCTTAATGATCTAGAGAAAAATATTAAATCTGATCTATATCTCATTTGTACATCAAAATACACTCCAGATGCATTGGTAAATTAAGTGCAGGAAACATAAAAGTCCTGAAAGGAAATAAATGAATGTTTACATAATATTGGGGGATGTTTAAACATAAGTGTGGAAAGCACAAGAACAACGTTTACTGGATATAAGAAACAACAATGGGAAACTTTTTTTTCGATATCTCTGAAATGTATTCATGTTTCAATTTCATACACTTACTCCAAGGTATCATTTCTTGCCTGAATTCATTCATTCATTCATTGAGTGACTACTATATGACAGACATTGTTCTTAGTGCCAGAAATACAGTAGTTTTTAAAAAGGGCAAAACTCCTGGCCCTTATGAAGCTTGCCTTCTAGCAGGGGAGACAGAGCAGGAACAGGATAGATAAGTGACATATACAACATGTCAGATTGTGTTTGGGTTGAGAAAGAACAATAAGGGAAGAGATGGAGACAGGGCTTGGGGGAAGTACTTTGCAATTTTATAAAGAGGGATCAGAGGCTGGGCATGGTGGTTCATACCTGTAATCCTGGCATTCAAGGAAGGAGGAATTTTTTTTTTTGAGCCCAGGAGATTGAGACCAGCCTGGGCAACATAGTGAGGCTCCATCTTGACAAATATTTTTGAAAAATTAGCCAGGCATGGCAGCACACACCTATAGTCTCAGCTACTCAGGAGACCAAGGAAGCTTGATTGCTTGAGACCAGGAGTTAGATACCATCCTGAGCAATGTAACAAGACCCCATCTCTACAAACCATAGCAACATTAGCCGGACATGATGGTGCACACCTCTACTCTGGAGGCTGAGGTGGGAGGATCGCCTGAGCCCAGGAGGTCAAGGCTGCAATGAGCTGTGATGGCACCACTGCACTGCAGCCTGGGCAACAGAGGGAGACCATGTTTCTAAGAAGTGGGGAAAGGTGTCAGAATAGCTTCTGTGAGAACTTGACATTTGAGCAAAGCATTCTAGGAAGAGAGCAGGTGATTTATGTGGACAATTTAGGCAAAGTATTCCAGGCAAGGAAACAAGGAAAAGGCAAGAACAAGGCTCCTGTGGCAGTCATGTGTCTGACAGTGGCTGAGGATCCTCAAGGAAGCTGGCGTGGCCAAAGCTAAGCAAGTGAGGGAGAAGCATAGCAAGAGATGAAGTCGGGAAATACTGGAGCTGATCACGTACACTCCTGTAATCCATTCAAGGAATGTTGGCGTACAGCTTCTTCCAATGAGAGGCTGTGGTTAATCCAGTGAATGGACAAAAGAGCAGATGGATGGGCAGATGGGGAGATAGGTGGGTGCATGGATGAGTGGATGGGTGGGTGAGCAAGTGGAAACAGATTCTGAGGGCACTCATTAGCACGCAGGAGGATTATTAGGGAAGAGGGAAATGGTCACTCAAGAATGTGACACGATCTGATGTCACTCTCTCTACTGTGTGGACAATGGGTCTTATAAAGAAAGGAAACAGGGAGGTCCATCAGGAGAGGTTGCAATCATTAAGTTATAAAATGATGGTGGTGCAACAGGCCGTCTTCCAGGGACAAAGGCCAGTCAATACGAAGTACTTGTATGGAGAGCATGAGACCAAGCATCAGCCTCAGGGGTCCTGTCTCCAGTCAAGGTCACTGTTAAGCCCCATGTGTATGCCCTGCATCTAGTTGGCTAAGCACATCTGGGACAAGGTGGGACAGGTCTAACCTTGGCATGAAAACACTTGAGTTTATAGACTTTGGGGCCTGTTCATATACAAGGACCTGGGCAAAGTTGATGAGGAAATGCAGTTTCTTCCTGACTTTCATTTAGGAAATAAGAGTCCATGAAGTGGAAGGATCAAAGGTCATCTACATACCTTGCCACAAATATGTCATCTCCCCAAAACACCCAGCTCATATTTCCAGAGTGCCTTCCGGCTTGACATTCAAAGCATTTTCATCTCCACCCGCACCAATATCTCTCTTGCTCTCTTTTTTTTTTTTTTTTTTTTTGGAAACAGAGTTTTGCTCTGTCACCCAGGCTGGAGTGTAGTGGCGCAATCATGGCTCATTGCAGCCTGAACTTCTGGGCTCAAGGAATCCTCCCACCTCAGCCTCCTGAGTAGCTGGGTCTAGAAGCAAGCACCATCATGTTTGGCTAATTTGGATGCAGATGCGTGGCAGGCAATCAGGAAATCCCAGGACAGGAGGGGCTTGGGTTGCATAAAGGTTCTATTACTGCTGTCACAAATCACCACTAACTTTGTGGTTTAAACAACCTAAATGTATTACCTTACAATTCTGGGGTTCAGAAGTCTGAAATGGGTCTCACTGGGCTAAAACGCAAGGGTTAGCAGGGCTGCATTCCTTCCAGAGGCTCTAGGGAAGAATGTGTTTCCCTGCCTAGCTCGGCTTCTAGAAGCCACCCACATTCCTTGGCTCATGGCCTCCTCCCTCCATATGTCCTTCATGTCAGGCCAAGTCCTTCTCATGGTGCCAGCTCTCTGGTGCTGCCTTCCTCATCTACTTTCAAGGACTCTCATGATTATATCAGGCCCACCCAGATAATCCACAATCATCTCCCTATTTTAAAGTTAGCTGAATTCCACAACCTGAATTCCATCTACAATGTTACTTCCCCTTTGCCATGTAACCTGGAATAATCACAGGTTCCAGAGATACAGATGAGACCATCTTGTGGGGCAGTTACTATTCTGCTTATCATGGAGGTCACTGAAACTGAATAGCCTCTTCCATCCTGCAGCAGGAATGCTGAAGCCCTGGAGAGGCAGGGAACTGCCCACAGTGCTATCGCTGTCATTGATGGTGATTAGACCCCTCCCCCACAACAAACCCTGCCTCCCAGGCCAAGCCTTTTCAGGTTTAGAATATTTTATGTAATATATTTTGCAACTGAGTTATTTAGAGGATGGTTGTCTATAAGAGGCAGTGTCATGACTGCTGTGGGAAGTACCTGGTGCGTTTTCTCAAGCTGCTCAGCTTGGAGTCTTTCCTTTTAGTAATAAAGGGTAAAAGTAAACCCAGTGACTGTCAGTGACTTTCTCTGTTGCTGGAAGTCACATCAAGTTCAGCAGGAATCATTGCTGAAGCACCCTTCACAAATCACAGATTCATTACTAAACATATTTCAAAATAAATGTCCGCTTTCCAGCCCTAGAATAGAAAATCAATACCACAGTCGTGCTCAGGCAGATGGCTGATTTAGAAGCTGACTTCGTCATATTCCTTCATCAGAAAGGTCACTCAGGAACTTCCATCATAAGCACACACCCTCTCCAACCCAAGCCAGGAAGGGACAAGAAGGTGGTAATTTATACATGTAATTATCCTCATGCGGTGAACAGATGGGAGATTTTCTCCAGGGTACATGGCGTACAACATCCCATTTCTCATGGGGGCAGCGGGAACAGTTCCAATTAGCCAACTTCCCATGAACCAGCCCCCAGCAGAACTCAGAGGAGGGAAAGGAAAGAGAAAAATGTTCAAGGCTTACATTAGCTTCTGTTGTAGCGTGGTGCCCACTTGAAAGCTTAATGTTCTTGCCACAGTCAGAAGCAATGTTCTCTGGTTTTTGATTCAAAAAGAATCTGCAAATTGTGCTCACATCAACTATAGCCCACAATGGCCTATCCTGTCCTCAGCAGGGAGACAATTGTGATGGGGCCTTGACAGGCTTCTCCACCTTGTAGTGGGAGCACAAGTCTCAGTTCTGACCTTGAGGACTGTGTGGTGTAAGTGGGAGAGATGTGTTATCTCTCTCCCAGTTAACAGGAGAACTTGCCATGAGCATTCAGTGAGCACTTACTCAGGCTACCTGGGGCTTCCATGGGAGCACGGTAGAGAGGAAAGGGCAGGCACTTGCAGGTGGAACAAACCCAGGTTCACATTCCTGCTGAGTCTCATAGTTAACCATGACCTTGGCAAGTCACTACTGTCCTCTGAGCCTTGGCTGCCCCGACCTACCAAGATATTCTTTCTGCAGCACCACGGCAGGGTTTCAAGCTGACATAGGTAAATCATTTCATTAGATTCTTTTTTTCTCTTCCTTTTTCACTTTAGTTTCTCAGGAGCAGATAGGCAGCCTATGCAGTGAGGATAAAAAGAGGACACGGTGGGGTGCAGTGTGAGCTGAGCCTTAAAGGTGTGGCAGACACTGCCAGTTGCCCAGTATCCACTCCTTTCTTCTACCTAAAGGACCCTGGCTTTGTTCAAGATGGCAAAGTGCCCAGCTAAGGCACTCACTTTCCCAGCCTCCCTTGCAGCTAACAGTGGTCACATGACCCAGTTCCAGTCAATAAGATGTAAACAGAGAGCGGCAGGAGGGTTCCCGAGAATGCCTTCCTACCCCAACTCCCTACCCTTTCCTTCCTGCCTGAAGGTGAAGCAGCCATTTTAGAATCAGACAGCAGTGCACCTGTGGGTAAAAACCAATGCACTGAGGATAAAGAGCAATAAGTCAGAAAGTTCCGGGCCCCTGATGCATCAGTGATTGACACAGCACTGGCTCAGGACTGCTCGTCTCTGAGTTTCTTTATTTAAACCAACTTTAGTTGGATTTCCTTGCAACTAAAAGAATTCTCAAAGGTGAGCCATATGATATTTCGGAATAGGTCAGGCATTCTGCAGGAGGAATGGCTGAAGCAAGTGGAGGAAAGTAGAAAAGCACAAAGCATGTGCAGTGGCCAGGGCTGCTGGCTCCCCAGTATCCAGTGGGTGCCAAATGAGACCAATCATGGCACCCTCACCACCCTTTCTGCCAGTGACTGGTCTAGGAAGGTGCATGTGACCCCATAGTGGCCATGGAGACCCAATGCAGAGTCTTCTACAAGATTCTGGAGAATGTTTTCAGGCTTCTAAGAGAATAACCAAGAAACACCAACCCCCTACCCCTTTATTGTACATTTCTCACATCTGGAGCTGCCTGGAACTGTGATCTGCCATCTTGTTGTCAACAGAAGGGTTGGCCTATGGATGGAGCTGATGCCCCAAAGATCACAGAACAGAAAAGGAGAAAGAACCAAGTTCTTTACTTATGTCTTTGAGCCCCTGGATGAACCAACCTCCAGTTACCTGAACTCCTAGGTGAGTAATACTAATCATTAAAGTCATGGTTGTTGAAAACACTTTGAGTTGGGTTAATTGTTACTTACAGATAAGATCATCCTAATTCCATTTATTTGAAGGAGAACAGCTTGATTGATCATCATAAGTTAACTAAGTAGGTAGCATGTGTTTGTCTTAAGTTCTTGCATACATGGCTTCTTTTTAATCTCCCAGAGTAAATCAGAAGCACTTGCTTCAGGGCAAGAATCTATCTGTCTTTGATTAGATCTATATCATATTGGCAGGCAGCATGGCATGATGGTAAGAACAAGAATTGTAAGCCAGACTGCTTAAGTCTGAATGTCAAGCTCTGTGACCTTGAGTGTATTGTTTCAACTCTCTTTACTTTGCTTACTTTACAAAGTAGAGATAACAATAGCATCTCCCTGCTGGGCTGGTTGTAAGTATGAAATGAACGAGTCCACATGATGAACCATTCCTGGAATGTGATAAGTACTGTATAAGAGTCAGCTTCTGCCACATTGATACCCAGGCAAACAGCACTGTTGATCCAATATGTCCTTCCACTGTTACAGTGAAAATATTCCCATCTTGCAGATAAGGAAATGAGGCATAGAGCATTAAAATTCTTTGTCAAAATCTCACACAACTGGTAAGCAGATAAGCTTGGATCTGAGCCCAGACAGTGGGGCCCCAGGTCCAGATCTCTTAACTACTGTTCTAATCTAGATCTTTTGCATGGTGGTCAAATTGAATGATCCAGGCAGCTAACTGAGGGGCTCATTAAGCTGGCTGGAATCCATCTTGCTTTGCTGGTCCATGAATACAGCTAAGTACCAGCGACAATGGCATGTTCCTTCTTTGCCAGGCTCCTTGCCATCTCCCAGCTCCAGTCATTTCAAAGCACCATTATCATTTCTCTCTTGCACTTTGGAGCCTCTGAATGGGTCAGCGGGCTTGCAGATAGAGAGGGAGCTCCGCCAAAGCCCCACCATCTGGCACAGACTGAGAGACCGCATATGCCATGGCCTTCTGCATGAGGCATCCTTTGCAATGAGTCCAAATGAGGTCCTAAATGCTCCCGATCAAGGATCAAAGCGGGTGGCCCACAAGGCCCCTGCAGAGAAGTGCCAGCTCCCCACAGCTAATAGGCCCCCAGGCCCCCAGGCCTTCTTCAGCTCCTGGGCCAGCAGCCCAAAAGGGAATCAAGTGTGGTGGGCAGCGATCTTCTACTTGCTCAGGCTGGAACAGTGCCCTTTATGTGGGAAGCATGAAAGAAACAACTGACATGAGACCAGACCGCAAGCACAGGACACCTATGTGGCAGCTCACAGGGCCAGGCATTGCATGGGGTGCCAGGAGCACAACGGTAAATAAAGCCTGGTCTGTGCCCTGAAGACACTCATAGTGTTGAGCTCCAGACAGGCAGTAAACAACTAAAAGGAGCCAACATGTATTGACCACTTCTTGCATGCCAGACACTGTGTAAAGGATGAACAGATTGGTTGGGTCTCCACACCTACGCCATGAAGTGGCTCCTATGATCATCTCCATTTTTGCCAGGAAACTGAGGCACATAACATACAGAGAGGTTAAATCACTTAACCAAGTTCACACAGCTCCTAAGCAGCTAGAGCCAGTGGATAACCCCAGTCCATCTGGTTCCAGAATCCAGCCTCTTAAGCCAACACTCTGCCTGCCTGTAGCACTCAGAAGAGGCATGTGCCTTAAGTAAGGACTGGGTGCAGGTGCCCTGGGAGCCCCGAGTGGAAAGCAACGATTCCTCCTCGCACTGGAGAGAGGATTCCCAGAGGAAACAGGAGCCGTGAGAGGTGGGCAGACGTGGATTTTGCCAGATGATGATGATGATAATGACAAAAAGAATAGTGGCCAACATTGACCATGTGTGCCCTAAGTGACAGCTACTCTTCTAAGTGACTTATCTGTGTTTTCTGTTATTCTGCTCAACACACTTAAAGGGGCTACCATCATCATCTTAATTTCATAGACAAGGCAACTGAGCCACAGAGAGATTTGGTGATTTGTCTAATCTCAGAAGAGACAGAGTCAGGATTTGAACCCAGGAAGTCTGGCTTCAGAGCCAGACCACAGAGATGGGGAAGACAGTTTGGGCAGAGAAAGCTCTCTGGCCAAAGGAGGGTGTGAGGGATGGTACCTGAGTTGGGGAGGCAGCACAGCACAGGCACAGCGTAGTGCAGGAATATGCTGTAGGCAAAGGGGCATTGGGGAAAGGGGGTTTACAAGGACCTTTCTTTCAGCACAAAGGAGAAGGGACCTCAGCCTGAATGTGGTTGAGTGGTGTTGATGCTTTCTCCAAAGCAACACCATGTGTTTGATGGAAGGGCGGGAGACCTGAGTCCTGATCCTGGCTCTGCAGCATCATGTGACCGTGTCCATGAGACTCAGCTGTCTCTTCTGAGAAGTGGGCACATCACAGTCATCAGTAAGATAAAAATTTCAGGCCGGGCGCGGTGGCTCAAGCCTGTAATCCCAGCACTTTGGGAGGCCGAGGCGGGTGGATCACGAGGTCAACAGATCGAGACCATCTTGGTCAACATGGTGAAACCCCGTCTCTACTAAAATTACAAAAAATTAGCTGGACATGGTGGCGCGTGCCTGTAATCCCAGCTACTCGGGAGGCTGAGGCAGGAGAATTGCCTGAACCCAGGAGGTGGAGGTTGCGGTGAGCCGAGATCGCGCCATTGCACTCCAGCCTGGGTAACAAGAGCGAAACTCCGTCTCAAAAAAAAAAAAAAAAAAAAAAAAAAAAAAAAAAAAAAAAAAAAAATTTCAATACACAGAATAGCATAAGAGGAGGAGCAGTGCAGAGCGTAGAGTTGGCGTATACTTGCAGTACAAATGTGAAATGAGGGCACCAGAAGGACAGGCTAGAGGAGTGGACAGGCAGGCAGGGGAACAAATTAAAACTTTTGTGTAGGCAGAGTTTGTATAGGAGAGTGATGTGATCTGTATCAATCAGTCTGCTTCATTGCAAGGAACAGAATCCACTCTGATTTAAGCAAAACTGGAATTCATTAAAGGGTAGTAGGTGGCACAGAGACTCTTCCAAAAGTCCAGGGCATAGGTCAGGAAACACAACTAGGAGTTGCACCCAATCATGGGGCACTCTGTGCCAGAAGGTGCACCTGCTACCCCAGAACAACCAGATGACTGCACTCCCTTGCTTTAAGAAAACCTCAGTTCCGTCTGTCTAAGATGCCTCCATATTCCCTTCAAAATCATAGCCTCAAATGAGAGGATGTGACTGGAGAATCCAAAGTCACATGACTGCCCCTAGCAGCAAGGGAGGCTGGAAGAATGTCTTCTGGTTTCTCTCCTGGAAAGGTAGAAACTGCACCACAGGAGACTCTCTCAACAGCAGGTGGACATTCAGAAGCTACTGGGAAGCTTCAGAATACCTCAGATGTCCCTTACATGGTCTTATTTGAATTTTAGTTTGATTTCTCCAGCAGGAACCTGGAATTGGGATTTTAGGACAAGGCTGGGAGATTAGCAGCAGATGACAGCAAGATAAAGGAACCTGAATGAGGGCAATGGCTGCAGAGAAGCGGGTGGATATAGGAAATATCTGGGAGACAAGAACATCAGGGGACACAAGTGGAATCAAAAGGATCAGCAGTACCTAAAGCACTGAACCCCTATTTAGGCAAAACTGAACTCTAGGGAAGGATATAAACCACTGGCAAGATTGGCTTTCAGACAGGGAAGTGGAAGTGAAGGGGCTTTCACGGTTTTATTCACAGGACATTGATCTCATTGATCTTCTTTGATTTTTTTGCAACAAGACTGTGTGCTGCTGCTGCTGCTGCTTTTTTTTTTTACAGGATCTCCGGAAATGGGATTTAGGACAAGACTGGAAACAAGGAGATCAATACCAGATAGGGACCTGAATGAGGCAGTGGTTGAGTGCAGTGGTGAAATCTTAGCTCACTGCAGCCTCCACCTCCCTGAGCTCAAGAAATCCTCCAGCCTCAGCCTCCCGAGTAGCTGGGACCACAGGCACACAACACCAAGCCCAGCTAATTTTCTGTAGAAAATTTTGCCTTGTTGCCCAGGTTGGTCACAAACTACTGGGCTCAAGCGATCTGCCTGCCTCAGCCTCCCAAAGTGCTGGGATTACAGGCATGAGCCACCACGCCCGGCCAAGACCGCTTCTTAGTTAGCCTTCTTTAGCTGTTGTGCTCGGATAGTGCTTTTCAAGGAAATAGAAGCCATAGGAGTTTGGTGAGAATGGGCAGCAAGATCTATGAGGGGGCTGGCATCTGTGGTTTGTTCACCATTTAATCCCAGGATCTTGGCATAAGGGCTGACCCACTGCGGGCACTCAGCCACAGCTGATTGTGGATTGCCACACTGGCTTGAGTTAGAGCTTCAAGAAGGCCAGTTACTTTAGAAAAATAAGGAAAAAGGAATGTTCTATGTCCCTGACCATCCTTTTAGGCAAGGATGTTCTCCATATATTCACTCTATAAGGTTTGATGATACATCCTCAGTAAGCCAGGCTAGGGTTCGGGGCGGGGTAAAGGCCACAGGACAGGCCTGTCCTCATTAGCTCTGCCCACTACAGGATTTAGATTTTTCAAGCCTCTATAAGATTTAAGGCTTGCTGGTAAAATGGAAGTGCAGAAGGGGAAGGAATTCCTAGTCTGGCAGGGAATGGAGGGAGTTCCAAGCCTGGCTCTATTGTTTACCAGGAGTGGGACCTGCGCAAGTTGACTAAACATCCCTGGGTCTCAGTTTCATGCTTTGTAAAATGAAGAAGAAAATCATGCCCACCACAGGGTGAAGGTTAAAGGATTTGGCACAGAGGAATGTCAAGAACCATGCCTAACGTGCAGTAAGCACACTGGGTAGCTCTTAGGATCTTAAGCTTTTCCTTATGAGAATGTGCCAAGCTGTTCCTGCCTCTGGGATTTTGCCCCTGCTGTTCCCTGACCATAAAGCCTTTCCATGCAGCTTCTTCTCCACTTGTAGGTTTCAGCTCTGATGTCAGCTCCTCTGACCACTAAGCGTAAAACAGCCTTTCCCACCAGAGGCCCTGCTTGCTTTCTTCAGAGGGCTCACCACTCACAGAAAAATATCATTTTTGTTTGTTTTTAACTTATTTATTGTCTGTTTTCTCACACGGGAATGGTCAGCACCATGAGATAATGTGCTGACCAGATTGTTTCACCACCTTATTCTCAGAGCAGAACAGTGCCCAGCCAAGGGCAGGCTCACCCTGCCTGCCTGCTGAATGCGTAGGCAGAGCTTAGATTCTATTCCATCTCACCCTAGGTCCAGGGGTCTGTCTCTGTCCTGACTTCATTCTTCTGAAGGGCATTGGTATGCTTGAGGGGAATTCTCTGGATTCTTCGAAGAGCTGCTCTATATGTGAGGCTGCTGCTACAAAAGACTCAAAGCAACAGTGACCTCAACAGGGGGCAGCTCCACTCTGCAATGGGGCAGGCAGGCACCAGGCTCCCTCTGCCTTGTGGTTCCCATCCTTAGGGTGTGGCCCTCTGCCACATGGCCCATGACAGCTCCCTAACATGTCTGGGTTCCAACCACATGAAAGGGTGAGCTGCCATCCTTGCCCTTTGAGAGCTCCAGAAGGGAGTCACACTTACCACTTCTGCTCAGTCTCATTGGCCAGAGTCTGGTCACATGGCCACACCCAGCCCCAAGAAGGCTGGGAAATGTAGTCTTCACTCTGTGCAGCTGTGCACCCCACTAGAATTCAGGAGTGCCATTATTATGAGAAAAGTGAGTAATGGAAGACATTCCTAACTTCCAGCCCATCTACCCCCACCTCTTTCCTTGGGGCCCTGTAAAATCAATGTCCATGTGAAAGGAAAGAGGAGAGAGCAGATGAGCCCTGGAGAGAGTCCTGAGGAATCCGTTCCCACTTTGGGGTTGTAGGAGGGTTTGAGCTGCCTCCTGGTGTATTTCCTCTGCCCCATCTTGTTCTCACCCCCTCCAGTCCTGCTTAGGGATTGTATCTGAGTTTCTCCTGTTGATGGGGTCAGAGTACAGTGATCTCCCCACCAAGCAGCTGATGCCCTGGTGTGCCCCAGCCGTGGCTGCCTGGTCTTGCTTTCCATGCCCAGTGCACAGAGGCTGGCTCTGTCTGGGCCAGAAGGACATTGAGCCATGCGTTTCACACTCAGTCCCACTGGGTCATGCCACTTGGCACAGACCCTGAGAAGGTCTTGGCTGCCAGGACTGGCAGCCCTGTCAAATGCCAGCCTCTTGGCCAGAGAGAGAGGACCAGTGCCACCACTCAGTCTCCTTAGAGCAGCGAGTGGGCTGCTTGTCTGTGAGGGTGTGGATATGCGGTCATCTCACTGGGGTGTCCGAGGATAGCCTCTCGGGGCAACGCTAGGTCTGCAGAAGGATCTGGCCAAAGGTTCCCTGTCCGCCATTATTCCTTGGAAGCTACAGAAAACAGGTTTTCTACTGTCTGTTAGCCTCCACCTCCTTCTCATGTCTGAGCCCAGGAACCTGGTGCCACCTTGTCCAGTGGGTCTTACGGAGAAGGAGCACTGGCATGGCCTTCCAGGTTTTGTCTGCCCCGCATGCATTCTGTTGCAATAGCAGCAATTGTCTTTCCCTCTGGAAAACCACCTCTTCTCCCTGTAGTTAGTGTGGGGCTGACCCCACCCTTGGCTAGAGTGGACATGTGACCTCAGCCTGGCCAATCAGAGTCATCCATTCTGCTGGGCCCAGTGTTGAATGGGAGATGGTCATTTTACCATGCCAAGCCAATGAGAGTTTGCACTGAGGGGTTGGCCAGCCCTCAGTGCTCTGAGGACTGAGGCGCTTTCTTTTTTTCTTTCTTTTTGAGACAGAGTTTCACTCTTGTTGCCCAGGCTGGAGTGCAGTGGCATGATCTCAGCTCACTGCGGCCTCCACTTCCCAGGTTCAAGGGATTCTCCGGCCTCGGCCCCCCAAGTAGCTAGGATTACAGGCACCCGCCACCATACTTGGCCAATCTTCTTTGTATTTTTAGTAGAGTTGGAGTTTCACCATGTTGACCAGGCTGGTCTCGAACTCCTGACCACAGGTGATCTACCTGTCTCGGCCTCCCAGGGATCTCTTTTATACTTCGGAAATTGCTGAGCTGTAAGATGTAGTCTAGAGCTTCTTGTGACCGTCTCTGCCATCGTGAGGGAGGAACTTGCCAGAAATTAAGCGAAAACAATGGAAGAAAAGCAGACGGATGGAATGAGAGAGGCAGATTCCTGAATGCAGCTGTGCCCAAAGCCTGTTATCCCTTGATGTCTCAGTCACATGAGCCAGTGAATTTCTTTTCGGCTTACACCAATTTGAGATAGGTTTATGTCTCCTGAAACAAAAAGATTTCTTGCCTATGATCTTCTTCCTGACTCCACAGAGCAGCCCTCCATGGATAAGGCCTAGGTCCACCCCAGGCACTGGGAGGGAGACTGGGGTTCCTATGACTGTGGACGTCTCTTGCCAGCTCAAGGTCAACCTGGCTGGATCTCAGGCCCCTGCCCTGTGAGGTGTTTCAGAACAACTTCACCCCCGGCCCTGACCCAGCTTTCTTTCCCTCAGGCCCCAGTCAGCCCCTTCCAGCTGTTTCTCACTCTCCTTTCTCCCTTTTCCTCTCCTTGGTCTTTTTGAAGTTGAGATCCCTTTAGCCAACCCCTGAAATAATCCCATAGTTGCCAAAGACCACTATTGTGTTTTGTGGCAACATATGACACTTCTGGGAGCCTTCTCTCTCTCTCCTTTTAAGCCAATATATTTATTTTATAATTGTAAAACAATACATTTAAAAATTAACCATGTTAATGGTTTTTAAGTGGACAGTTTGCCCATGAAGCACATTCCCATTGTCATGCAGTCATCACCAGCATTCGTGCACAGAATCCTTTTCATCTTGCAAAACTGCAACTCCGACCTCATTCAACACTAACTCCTCATTCTCCCCGCTCCCAGCCCCTGGCAACCACGCTCTCCTTCCTATCTCTATAAATTTTCCTATCCAGGTACTGCATTTGAATGGAATCATCAGCACAGATGGTCCCGACTCACAGGATTTTTCAACTTTACAATGGTGCGAAAGTGACACCTATGCAACCGAAAGCCTACTTCAGGTTCCCATCCGACCGTTCTGTTTTTCACTTTCAGCACAATATTCAACAAACGACATAAGATATTCCACCTTTCATTATAAAATAGGCTTCGTGTTGGATGCGTTTACCCAAAATCAGCTAATGTAAGTGTTCCGAATGAGGCAGGCCGGGCTCAGCTTCGATGCTCTGTGTCTTAGGTGTATTCAATGCGTTTTCAGCGTACATTATTTTCAGCGTATGAGGGGGTTACCGGGACGTAACTCCACTGTAGGTTGAGGAGCATCTACATTTGTTCCTTCATAACCGATTTATTTTATTTAGCATTATGTCATCAAGGCTCACCCATTGCATAGCATGGGCCAGAATTTGCCCATTTTTTGAGACTGAACAATGGTTCATTATACGTATGTACCACATTTTCTGTATTTGTTTGTCATGAGTGGCACAAGGTCAGATGTAACCAGGTCCTTGCACTTTTATGTCTTTTCACAAGGTCAGACTTTCATTGATGCTATTTCAACCAAAAAAGCCACAAGCTACATGGAGTTCCCAAAGTGGTAATTCTCTTTAGTACCCCCACCCTCCATTCACTTGGTCATCAAAGCCATGGGCACACACATTCAAGACAATCTGGGAATCAGTCAGTATTACAAGCCATACATAGTAATATATTAATTAAATATATAAATGTGTATTAATTAAATATATAAATGCTATAGATAGTACTACAGTATATGAATTAAATATATAAATGCTATAGATTAAACATTCTACATGAAACAAAATAAACATTTGACATCAAGAGAAAAGGGGATAGGAAACGTGGTTAATAAACCAGTCCACAGAGAGCGATATGGACAAGAAGAGCGTCCCGGCCTGATCTGGACGGATATCAATGATGTGCAAAGAACAAATTCAGTGGCAAATCCTGGGTGCCGATCACAAGGCACAGCAGACAGTGCCTCTTAAGACAGCTATCTCAAGCTGGCAAAGCTCTGCTCTCTTTATAGCTCCAGGGTCCCCTGGTGATGATAGTAAAAGGGCATGCCCGGTTATGTTCTTATCTGATTATGGACCGTCTCTGTTTATTAGGCAAATATCTGGTCCCTGTTGACATGACACTGTTTGACGTATAAGATGGAGTATTTTCCCAACATGGAGTCACTTATGTCAGGGGCACTCTCTACCCGGTTCATCTCTCAATAGACTCTTGTGTTACTTATACCTTTTGCATATTGTAAATAATACTGTTCTGAGCACAGGTGTACAAATCTCTCTTCAGGTCCCTGCTTTCAGTTCTTTTGGGTACGGACCCAGAAGTAGAATCCCTGGATTATGTGGTAATTCCATTTTTCATGCTTAGAGGATCTGCTCCAGTGTTTTTCATTGCACCAGGTTTCAATTTCTTCTCATTGTCACCAACACTTGTTCTTTTCTGTTTTCTTGTTTCTTCCTTTTTTTTTTTTTTTTTTTTTGAGACAGAGTCTTGCTCTGTCACCCAGGCTGGATTGATTTCAGCTCACCACAACCTCTGCCTCCCAGGTTCAAGCGATTCTCCTGCCTCAGCTTTCTGAGTTTTTTTTCTTTTATAATAGCTATCCTAATGGTTGCGATGTGGTATCTCACTGTAGTTTTGATTGGCTTTTCCCTAATGATTAGTGACATTGAGCATCTTTGCATGTACTTTATGGCCATTTGTACATCTTCTTTGTCAAAATATTCATATCTTAGAGAGTTCCTTATTCACTTTATTCATTCTTTAGCTTATTCATCCATCAGTATTTCTCAAGCACCTATGGTGTGTCAAGTATTGTTCTATGTGCTAAGCTACAACAATGACAAGACAAAACAAACGAAAAACAACCAAACAAAAGAGGCTGCCAATCTTCATCTATTTATAACATAATTCTTGCCTTGGAGGGCTTGTCACAAGAATGAAATAAAGTGATGTTTGTAAACCTCCAGCAGAGGATGGACCTAAGTCAGCTCCTCCCTGCATCTCCTCCCCTCACTTTCAGGATGTCCACACTCTCCCTCTGCTCTTCCTCCATCCCCTCTGCCATCTTCTCTCCACACCTTTTCCTGCATTTTTGCTTTACTGTGTGAATTTCAGTAGCTGGTGCATCTCAGAGCCAGGGCCACCATGCCTCCAGGGTCCTGGTGGGCGATTTCCACCCCTGCTTCAACTTTTCCTCTGAAATATCAGACCACATTTCAAAACACCAAATGTTCATTATTAACCCTTCCATGGAACCATTGTATGTCTAAACCCAGATGGAACCTCTATGAAGAAAGCTGCCATGTCACAATAACAGCCTTTGTCCGATACACATATTAGGAAGCAAGAGATACGTCAAGGCTGGAAACAGAAGAGAACTCAAATATCTGCAAGGAAGATGGATGCAGCATGTGAGTGGGAGCAATCGAGCATTGACCCTGAGTCGTGAACAACTGGCTAAAATACAAGCGACCATCCATCAACTTCTGGAAACTTCTCCCGATGGAGCGGGAGGGTCTTACAGCAGTGGCTAAACAAGTCTTCTTGTGTCCTTAGGAAGAGGTGAGTGGGGCCCTGATAAATGGCCTCTTCTTCTCCAGGCTTCTCCTGGGGGCTTATTTCCATGTGTCCAGTGAGTGGACGGGCCTCAGAGGCTGCCAGCTTTCCCCATTCTCTGGAGAGATGCATTCCACACTGTCTGCTGCTCCTGGACAGAGAAATTCTAGACGGGAGGGAAAACATGTGAAGCTGCCAGCCCTGGCCTCCTCCTCCATCAGGAGCTCCTCAGGCCCCTGTGTCCCGGCGCCAAGCAGCCCACACAGATGGGTTCTGTTCACTTCTCTCCGGGCACACATGCCCCAGATATTGGATTCACCACCAGCTTTGATGTATGGTGATGGGAGCTGGGACTCTGCCAGGCGCAGATGACTTGGAGGTGTTCAGATGACAGATGACTCTGGGTCTGGGACGGGGCAGGCATGAGCCTCACAATGTACCTTTCTGCTGGAAAAGAAGCATCCACAAGGGTCCGGGCCCAGCAGAAAAATGCATCCCCCTGTGAGGATGTGGGGGAGGGACTGTGACTTCAGCATGTCCCCATCACACTTCTCTCCATGGCCACCTCCCAGCCCCCTTCTAACAACCTTGCTCCCTGACTGTCCTCCGACCCCCAATTCCCAATTTCCTGGAGGCCAACCCTTTGTCCCTTCCCTGGCTGCCCATCCCTGGTGTCAAAGCTTCCTGCCTTCTGCCCCATTGAAACTTCTCTGTTTTCTTAGACCTCATCAAAAAAACCAGATGCTCTTCTTAGAGCATAACTAACCTGGTAAGTGAAGGTGCGCCAAGTATTGAAAGACACATGGCTGTGCAGCTGAGTGAGTGGAATTCCCGTTCAGACATCATTTCTAATTAGCATGGGAGATTAGGAAGCCCTTGTTTTCTGTGATGATAAGACATTGTTTGCACCCAACTGAACACCTCTCATTGGCTTAACCAAAAGAATGGAAAGAAAACAAGAAAGATGGGAACTTCATCAGTGTGTGGTCCACTGTTCAATTTTTCTTTTCTTTTTTTTTTTTTTTTTTTTGAGATGGAGTCTCGTTCTGTTGCCCAGGCTGGAGGGCAGTGGTGCAATCTTGGCTCACTGCAACCTCCGCCTCCTGGGTTCAAGTGATTCTCCTGCCTCAGCCTCCCAAGTAGCTGGGATACAGGCAGCCACCACCACACACAGGTAGTTTTTGTATTTTTAGTAGAGGCAGAGTTTCACCATATTGACCAGGCTGGTTTCGAACTTCTGACCTTGTTATCTGCCAGCCTTGGCTTCCCAAAGTGCTGGGATTACAGGCATGAGCCACTGTGCCCAGCTGGTCCACTATCATTTAATGCTCTTTCTTTCTCTGGGATGTTCTGTGCTGGTGGATGCAAAAGCATTTTGTAAACTGGCAGGACACAATCTCGGGAAGTGACATTCTCTGGTTTCTTGGTGGAGAAATTTTGTTTTCTTTTCTTTTCTTTCTGAGACAGGATCTTGCTCTGTCACCCAGGCTGGAGTACTGAGGCATGATCTCAGCTCACTGCAGCCTCAACCTCCCAGGGTTCAAGCCATCCTCCCACCTCCCACCCAAGTAGCTGGGACCACAGGCTTGCGCCACCATGCCTAGCTAATTTTTTGTATTTTTTTGTAGGGGCAGGGTTTCTCCATGTTACCCAGGCTGATCTCGAACTCCTGGATGCAAGGAATCCTCCTGCCTCAGATTCCCAAAGTGCTGGGATTACAGGTGTGAGCCACCACACCCGGCCCAGTTGTGCTTCTGACCCTAAATTCTGATGGTAAGAGGCAGAGTTTTAGCAAATCTCCAAATTCAGGTACCCACTTGAAGCTGGGTAATCCAAACCCCACCAGAATAATTGTAGCTGCTGTATATTGAACGCCTGCCATGGGCCACATCCTATGTCAGGCAGGGCGTTCTAACATACATGTACCACTGACCCTCACTAAACACTGCTGAGACTCAGATTTATCAGCCCATTTTTCAGATGGGAAACTTGAGGTTCAGGAGCTTGCCAAAGGCTGCATGACAGGAAAGAAGCCTGGGCCGGTTGGAGCCTCGCTGGACTCACATGACCCCAGGGTCTGTATTCTCTCTGTGGCCCATGCTCCTTCCTGCTTTGTGCTGGACTCTCTGTGTAATGAGAATGTGTGTTCCAAATAAGCCCAGCTCAAACCTTCGCTGTGTTTGTAAAGGGATTTTCTCTAAGACTCACAAAGAACTGTATTTTCTTAGAAGGCAGAATTGCCATGTCTCCTGATGTATCATTTGAGCACTCGGCATGCTTCATCTTCATCTCTCCTTGCCTTTCCACCTTGTCCTCTTCTCTTCTGACTACCCAGATAAAAAGATCCTTTATTACAAGAAACAAAATCTCCAACACAAAATGATGTAGAAATCTATGAAAAGAGTTGCTGGCTTTTGTCATTGAGAGCTGCAGCAATAGGGCTGGCTTCAGATACAGCTTGATCAAGTTAAGTATTCAACTGATGCCATCAGAATCTGGTGTCTTTATATCTTAGCTCAGACAGACTTTCCTTGTGTGGCTGTAGCATTTTTCATCTCTTCTTAGATTCAAGGCTTCTGGAAAAGAGTGATCATCTTTGTACCAGCATTCATATATTGATTCATTCATCTGGCAAATATTTAGGGAGTATTACTTTGTTCCAGAGTTTTTCCAGGTGCCGGGTATACAGGAGGAAAAACAAGACAAAAATCCCTGCCCTCCTGGAGCTTTCAGTCCAACTGGGGGTACTAACAATAAATGAACTGACAAATAAAAATATCAAAGATGTTGTATTTGGTTAGTGCAAAAGTAATTGCTGTTTTTGCCATTGCTGGCCCCATCTGTGTGAGCCTGCTGGGTCCACATGAAGGAAGAGGGAACCTCAAGAAGGGCAGTGGAGATGAGACCCCAGAGTGGGCACCAAGCAGGCTCACACAGATGGGGCCAGCACAGGCGACATAAGGCAGCCATGGTCTCTATTCACACAGCTATGTCTTCTTGTCTTCTCTGCTAGATCAGGAATTGGCCACCTATCACCCCCAGGCTAAATCCAGCCCACTCAGCCCATTTCTCTCCGGCCCCTGAACTAACAATGGGTTTTTGTTTTTTGTTTTGATACGGAGTTTCCCTCTTGTTACCCAGACTGGAGTGCAATGGCGTGATCTCGGCTCACCGCAACCTCCACCTCCTGGGTTCAGGCAATTCTCCTGCCTCAGCCTCCTGAGTAGCTGGGATTACAGGCACGCGCCACCATGCCCAGCTAATTTTTTTTTTTTTTTTTTTGTATTTTTAGTAGAGACGGGGTTTCACCATGTTGACCAGGATGGTCTCAATCTCTTGACCTCGTGATCCACCCGCCTCGGCCTCCCAAAGTGCTGGGATTACAGGCATGAGCCACCGCACCCGGCCTAACAATGGTTTTTATGTCACACACAACACACACACACACACACACACACACACAGAGAGAATACATGGCAGAGACAATAAGTGGCCCTCAAAGACTAAAATATTCACTATCTTGCCCTTTATAGAAAAAGTTTGCCCCTGCCCTAGATTACAAACTAGTTGGGGAAGGCCCTCCCCATCTCTGTGTCCCTCATATAATTGGTTCCAATGGCAACATCTGATTGTATGATGATATGTCCGTGATTATCAGTAATGGATACACAGTGTTTTACAGAGTGCAGAAAGAATTCAGTTTTGCCAATAAGTCTTTCATACAAAGGAGCCATAACAAATGGCTGGCCTTGAGAGTTAGGTTGGACATCTGCCATTTATCCGTGCATACCATCCATTCTACTTCTCTGGATCACAGCACTTCCCCCACCCTGTTTTAGTTGAGCAAAATTCCCTACTCTCAGCATTTGAGTTTCCTGGGGCATCAGCCGAGGTTCTACCAGAGAGTTCTAGACCTACCCTGGGCCAGTGAGCTGAAATTCTGATTTCTGTTGAAACTCTTGGTCAGGGGATGTCTCTTTTAATTGACTTTGGAAGTGAAAGGAACTCAGCCTGGGCAGCCTGGGGCCACAGGGTCCTCCCTATGGAGTAGGATCACCTGAAGGTGAGCCCAAGCAGGAAGGCAGAGAGATGGCGAAGGAGGGAGACTGAGTCTAGTGATGTCATTGGACCTCACTAGTGTGTCCTTGTCATCCAAACTTCTGTTCCTGGCTGTATGACCCTAGTAGAATGATGATTGAATCCACTGACTTTTGAGAATAAATGGGGGTGCTCATCATCATTGTTTTGGGAATAGCATTATGTTGGGACTGTCCCAGGGAAGCCAGGAGGGATGGTCAGCCTGGACCTGGGCAGGTTACTTTAGGCCTCTTTATCTCATATTCTTCATCCAAAGAAGACCAATCTCTGAAGGAATGTAGTGAGGATTAAATTAATGGACACAAGATCTTAGAAGACTTCCAGGCATCTAATAAATTATTGAAATGTGTTCGCCATTGTTGTTAATATTGTCTTTATTATTGTTTGCCCCCATTTAAATCTTCTCTCATGTTTAGAGAATTTTCCATCTCATAATTTCATGCCTTTCTAAATGAAAAATTAGCATTCAATAAGGCATTTATACTTAACGACTTAGATTGATTTCTCCTGCTTGTAACTAAGATTCATGATGGATAAAACCCCCTAGATGCAACCATGCCTGCAATCATCTTCTGTACTTTTCAGTTCAATAAACCAATCCTTCACAACCATCTCCTCTTATCTTCTAATGCATTTTAATTTAGATGCCTGCTGCTTACAGACGAAGCTTACTAATGAATACGCATACATGCTCTCAAAATTGGACAGACAGGAAAGGTGCTTGGAATAGAAAAAAAAAAAACCATCATTCTTGTGGCTGAGCATGGTGGCTCACGCCTGTAATCCCAGCACTTTGGGAAGCTGAGGTGGGCAGATCACTTGAGGTTAGGAGTTCAAGACCAGCCTGGCTAATATGGTGAAACCTCATCTCTACTAAAAACACAAAAATTTGCTGGGTGTAGTGGTGCGTACCTGTAGTCCCAGCTACCTGGGAGGCTGAGGCAGAAGAATCACTTGAACCCAGGAAATGGAGGTTGCCATGTGCTGAGATCGCACCACTGTGTTCCAGCCTGGGCAATAGAGTCAGACTCCATTTCAAAAATAAAAATAAACAAATAAAACAACATAAAAGTATTCTCACATAAAACTTTTAAACTGCAGTTCCTTAAACACGTTTCTCTCCGTTATGCAATACTTCCTCCCTCACTCACAAGCCATTTAAACAGAGTCCCCTGACCACCTAAAAACAAAGCTAAACACAGGCAATAGGTATTTCATATCTTACTACTGGTATTTCTTTCCTGATTTCTGGCTGAGAAAATGCAAATAAAAACTCTAGTCTGTTGTTGTTTCCTTTGGGAGGGCTCTATGAATACATTGAATCTTTGTGTGTGCTTTGAACAGGGATTGCTTTTGCAAAAGCCTGTCTTCCTTCTCACCTTGGTTTACAGTTGCCCAAGATCTGGAGTGCTTCGTGAATATATGAAGGGAAAAGAAAATACAGCAAGTTCAAAATGTCATGTAACCCACCAGTGCCTCCCATCCTCTAGAAAATGCACAGCCCCAAGAAGAGGTTCTCCGACTTCAGACCTTTGTGAAAACCCCAAAAGATTTATCCTCTTATCAACATCCCCAAATAATTTATTTGGATAAGATTAAGGGTTTCAACCCAAGAGAAAAAATTATAAACATCTCTGGAAATAGAATTCTCATTCATGCTCAAAGTTTACACTTCTGACACTTATTTCCATATGCCCTGTCAGAACCAGGAGGAGGAAGAGGAAGAAAAATGAGGCTTTAAGATCAGGACTTTGCTTGTCCTGCATTTTTAGAGGTAGGAACAGTGCTTGATGCCACCTTTGAAGTCAGGGCTGAGGGTCCTGTCCTTCTGCAGGGGTTTGAATATACAGATCCAGGCCATGTCTAGATGAGATTGGGGCCTGTAGGGTTGTCCTTTAAAAAAAAAATAACAGGGAATCCAACTAACACTTTCAGAGAGATCAGTTTTGTGTGAGTGTGACCTTAAATGTTATTTAGAAAATTATTATACAATAAAACTGACCTTTGTGTAGTGCACAGTGCTATGAATTTTAATGTGTGTATAGGTTTGTGTAACCACCATCATAATCAGGATACAGAACAGCTCAATCCTCCAAGGGAAAAAAAAGCCTTATGCTAGCTTCTCAAAGTCACCCCATCCCCTTTCTCATATAATCTCACACCCTTCTTGTATTGTGTGGTTTCTTTTTTTTGAGAAAGTCATATAAATGGAAATGTACAGTATGTATTCTTGAGACTGCTTTCTTTCACTCAACATAATGCCTTTGAGAATCAAAGAAGTTGCTGTGTTTATCAATAGTTCATTGCTTTGTATTGCTGAGTGGCATGACCCCAAATGTATCTGAAACAGATCTCAATCAATTTAGAAAGTTTATTTTGCCAAGGTTAAGGACGCGCCTGTGACACAGTCGCAGGAGGTCATGGTGGCACATGCCCAAGGTGATCGGGGCATAGCTTGGTTTTATACTTTTTAGGGAGACATGAGACATCAATTAATATGTGTGAGACACACACTGATTCTGTCCAGAAAGGCAAGACAACTCCAAGCAGGGAGGGGGCGTCCAGGTCACAGGTAGATAAGAGACAATCGGTTGCATTCTTTTGAGCCTGTTTATCCTTTCACTGAAAACACAATTCACACATGACAGGAGGATAGAGGAATAGTCACTTATGCCTTATGGCTTAGTGAAATAATATGGCAGAGGAAGCAATCAGATTTGCATTTATCTCAGTGAGCAGAGGGGTGACTGAGTTCTGTCTGTCCTTTGTCCACAGGAATTGTGGAGGCAAGTTTGCCTGACTCAGGTCCCAGCTTGACTTTTCACTTTGGCTTAGTGATTTCGGGGTCCTGAGGTTGATTTTCCTTTCACAGTAAAAAAAAAAAAAATCCCCACTATTTTTACCCCAGCATCTGATGAAGGCCATTTGCTTTCCTTCCATGTTTGAGTAATTATGAAGAGAGCTGCTATAAACATTTGTGCACAGGGTTTTGTGTGGACATAAGTTTTCTTTTCTCCAGGGTAAATACCCAGGAGTGGGGTTACTGGATCATCTGGTAAACGTACGCTTAACTTCATAAGGAAACACAAAACTGTTTTTCACAGTGACTGTGCCATTTTGTATTTTTCAAAGCAACGCATGAGTTCCAGTTGCTCCATAACCTCTTTACCACCTGGTGGTGTCAGGGTTTTTATTTTAATAAGTACAGAGTGGTATCTCATTGTGGCCTAATTTGCATCTCCCTAGTGACTAATGAGATAGAACGTTTTATCATGTGTGTGTCTGCCATCCGTATATTTTCTTTGATGAAGAGTCTATTCAAGTCTTTGCCAATTCTTTAATTGGACTGTTTTCCTATTGCTGTATTTTGGGAATTCTTTACATATTCTGCATTCAATTCTTTGTCAGATACATGATTTGCAAAGATTTTCTCCCAGTAACAAACTTGACTTTTTATTCTATTAATAGAGTCTTACACAGAATAAAAGTTCTTAATTTTATGACAAATATATTATTTCTATCCATTTTTTAATGAATTGTGCTTTTGGTATCACATCTAAAAGCTGTTTTCCTAGCTGCATATCCCCAAAATTCTTTTGGTTTACTTAGAATCTATTTCCCATTTGTTTCATGAGTGCTCATCATTGCTCATCGGAGGATTTTTATCATGGCTGCTTTAAAGCCCTTGTCAGAAAATCTCTATATTTGTGTCATTTCATTATTGGGGTCTATTCATGGTCTTTTCCTATGGATATTGGGATTTTCCTTGTTCTTAATAAGCAAGGAATTTTGGGTTTTACCCTGGACGTTTTATATATGATGTTATGGGACTCTGAGTCCTGTTCAATCTTGTCCACCAATATCATAAGGTTGCTTAAGAGCTTGGGCATGAGGAAATGGAGAAAAGAAAAAAACCACGGGGATGTCCACGCACTCTCTGAGTGTAAAAAGTTCCCTGAACCAGAACTAGAGGGCATCCCCGAGATCCCCCTGGAGCTCTGTCTTTGCCCCAAGGCTCACTTCTGAGTTTTGGGATCAGGTCTGGTGGTACCAAAGGGCAAAACACAGCAAAGTCACCACCAGTGCATTTGGTTTGGTTCTGTGTCTCCACCATCCCACGTTGAATTGTAATCCCCAGTGTTGGAAATGGGGCCCGAGAGCAGGTGATTGGATCACGCGGGTGGTCCTCCAGGAATGGTCTAGCACCATCATCTCCATGCTGTTCTCGTGATAGTGAGCACACGAGATAGAGATCACAGAGTTCTCATGAGATCTGGTTGTTTAAAGGTATGTAGCACCTTCCCCCTCTCTCTTCCTCCTGCTCCTGCTACGTAAGACATGCCTGCTTCCCCTTCACCTTCCACCATGAGTCAAAGCTCCCTGAGGCCTCCCCAGAAGCAGATGCTGCCATGCTTCCTGTACAGCCTGCAGAACCAGGAGCCAATTCTTTTCTTGATAAATTACTCAGTGTGGGAAGTAGAAAAGTTCCTTTTGAAAGTCTCCTTTCTTGTTAAAGAATAAGTGTGCTAATAACTTTGTTAAGCGTTATCCTATGCAGTTGTTAAAAGACATACCATGCTTACAGGCACCTCGTACACTCTATGTCCTTGTACTTTAACCAAAATATCTGCGGACGTGCTCACAGGCATGTCCCAGCTCTCCATGGCTTTTACCTGTTTAGAAAAGTTTTAAGTTGTTAGCCAATCGGGTTTTAGTTTAGAATGTGAGTTCTGGCTCCAACCAACAGAGATGAGATACAGCAGTAAGGACGACCCTAAATGCGTAAGGAACAAATTTGTGTGTATTCCCTTTGTTCTTTGTACTCTCATGGCACAATGGCTACCAGGAGTACCCTTTCTGCAGCCCAGGAAGTAAAAATTGCATTGCTGAAAGATCCTTTGTCTCAGTGCTGATTTTTCCTTGCAGCACCGAGCATCCATTTCTAACATCTATTTCCAACACTCAGTCTCAGGTATTTCTTTAAGCAGTGTGACAATGGACCAATACAAAGTTTCATTTGGTGAAACTTCACATTCTGACCTTCTTCTCTGAATCACCTACAACTATTTACTTTTCAGAGTCCTCAAATTACTGTTCTGCACGGTCTTTCCAGGTTCTATGTCTTTATTCAGCGGGAGAAACAGAGTAGACTATATATACATATATGTCAAACAGAATCTGTAACTATCAGTTTTTGATTTAAAAAAAAATTTTTTTGAGTTGGTCTGTCATTTGTTGCACAGGCTGGAATGCAGTGGCACAATCATGGCTCGTTGCAATCTCAAATTCTTAGGCTCACACAGTCCTCTCTCCTCAGCCTCCCAAGTAGCTGGGACTACTGACATGCACCACAAGGCCCAGGTAAGTTTTTCTATTTTTTGTGGAGACAGAGTCTCACTATATTAGCCAAGCTAGTCTCAAATTCCTGGCCTCAAGTTGTCTTCCCACCTTGGACTTCCAAAGTGTTGGAATTACAAGCAAGAGCCAATGCACCCAGCCAGTTTTATTAAAAAAATGATTCATTCATTCATTTAACATATTTATTACAATTATTCTTGTGTCGCAACCCCATGTATGTTTGCTACCTCTGCCTCTGGGATGTGAGCTTCTCTAGTTCACCTACCTGGTTTCATTCATTCCAAGTCTATTCCAGGACTAAGTTTAGGATGAGACTTTGAAGAAACCCTTATAAGAGTATTTAACATTAGTATATAGCAAAAGTCAGAAAATCTAACTCAAACTCGTTTAAACATTTTTTACACTGATAACTGAGAAGCCCAGAAGTAGCAGGCTTCATGACAGGCCGAATCCAGCATTGTGCATGATTTAATGCCTCTCCTTCATCTATTTTCTGCAACATTGGCTTTCACCTGTGGCCTTTAACTTTGGACAATTCTGAGTTCTCATCTGTGGCAGTAAAATGGCTCCTGGATGTCTAGAATGCAGATCTTCACACCACACAAACTAGGGGAAGGAAAATGGTCTCTTATTGTACCTACTACATAAGTCTTGAGATTTTTACCATTTCCCTAGTCATAATTGTTTTTTTTTAAATTGTACTTTAGGTTCTGGGGTACACGTGCAGATCTTGCAGGGTTGTTGCATAGGTACGCACATGCCATGGTTGTTTGCTGCCTTCATTCCCTGTCACATGCATCAGGCATTTCTCCCAATGTTATCCCTCCCCAACCTCCCCACCCCCTGCTGTCCCTCCCCTAGCACCCCCATCCCCAACAGACCCCAGTGTGTGATGTTCCCCTCCCTGTGACCATGTGTTCTCATTGTTCAACACCCACCTATGAGTGAGAACACGTGGTGTTTGGTTTTCTGTTCTCGTGTCAGTTTACTGAGAATGATGGTTTCCAGATTCATCCATGTCCCTACAAAGGACACAAATTCATCCTTTATGGCTGCATAGTATTCCATGGTGTATACGTGCCACATTTTCTTTGTCCAGTCTGTCATTGATGGGCATTTGGGTTGGTTCCAGGTCTTTGCTATTGTAAACAGTGCTGCAATGAACATATGTGTGCATGTGTCTTTATAATAGAATGATTTATAATCCTTCAGGTACATACCCAGTAATGGGATTGCTGGGTCAAATGGAATTTCTATTTCTAAGTCCTTGAGGAATTGTCACACTGTCTTCCACAATGGTTGAACTAATTTACACTCCTACCAACAGTGTAAAAGTGTTCCTATTTCTCCACATCCTCTCCAGCATTTGCTGTCTCCAGATTTTTTAGTGATCACCATTCTAACTGGCATGAAATAGTATGCCAATGTGGTTTTGATTTGTATTTCTCTAATGTCCAGTGATGATGAATATTTTTTCATATGTTTGTTGGCCTCATATATGTCTTCTTGTGAAAAGTGTCTGTTCATATCCTTTGCCCACTTTTGAATGAGTTTGTTTGTTTGTTTGTTTTCTTGTAAATCTGTTTTAGTTCTTTGTAGATTCTGGATATTAGTCCTATGTCAGATGGGTAGATTGCAAAAATTATTTCCCATTCTGTTGGTTGCTGGTTCATTCTAATGATTGTTTCTTTTGCTGTACAGAAACTCTGGAGTTTAATTAGATCCCACTTGTCTATTTTGGCTTTTGTTGCCAATGCTTTTGGTGTTTTAGTTATGAAGTCCTTGCCTATGCCTATGTCCTGAGTGGTATTGCCTAGGTTTTCTTCTAGGGTTTTTATGGTATTAGGTCTTATGTTTAAATCTTTAATCCATCTGGAGTTAATTTTAGTGTAAGGTGTCAGGAAGGGGTCCAGTTTCAGCTTTCTGCACATGGCTAGCCAGTTTTCCCAACACCATTTATTAAACAGGGAATCCTCTCCCCATTGCTTGTTTTTGTCAGGTTTGTCAAAGATCAGATGGTTGTAGATGTGTGGTATTGCTTCCAAGGCCTCTATACTGTTCCATTGGTCTGTATCTCTGTTTTGGTAACAGTACCATGCTGTTTTGATTACTGTCGCCTTGTAGTATAGTTTGAAGTCAGGTAGTGTGATGCCTCCAGCTTTGTTCTTTATGCTTAGGATTGTCTTGGCTATGTGGGCTCTCTTTTGGTTCTGTATAAAGTTTAAAGTGGTTTTTTCCAGTTCTGTGAAGAAGGTCAGTGGTAGCTTGATGGGGATAGAGTTGAATCTGTAAATTACTTTGGGCAGTATGGCCATTTTCACAATATTGATTCTTCCTAACCATGAGCATGGAAGGTTTCTCCATCTGTTTATGTCCTCTCTTATTTCATTGAGCAGCGTTTTGTAGTTCTCCTTTAAAAGGCCCTTCACATCCTTTGTTTGTTGTATTCCTAGGTATTTTGTTCTCTTTGTAGCAATTGTGAATGGGAGTTCGCTCATGATTTGGCTCTCTGTTTGTCTGTTATTGGTGTATAGGAATGATTGTGATTTCTGCACATTTATTTTGAATCCCGAGACTTTGCTGAAATTGCTTATCAGCTTAAGGAGATTTTGGGCTGAGACAATGGGGTCTTCTAAACATACAATCATGTCATCTGCACATAGAGACAATTTGACTTCCTCTTTCCTAATTGAATACCCTTCATTTCTTTGTCTTGCCTGATTGCTCTGGCTAGAACTTCCAATACTATATTGAATAGAAATGGTGATCAGTTCTGCTCTGATCTTAGTTATTTCTTGTCTTCTGCCAGCTTTTGAGTGTTTTTGATCTTGCTCCTCTAGCTCTTTCAATTTAGATGATAGGATGTCAATTTTAGATCTTTCCTTACTTCTCATGTGGATATTTGTTGCTATAAATTTCCCTCTAGATACCACATTAAATGTGTCCCAGAGATTCTTGTACATGATGTCTTCATTCTCATTGGTTTCGAAGAACATCTTTATTTCTGCCTTCATTCATTGTTTATCCAGTCATCATTCAAGAGCAAGTTGTTCAGTTTCCATGTAGTTGTGCAGTTTGGAGTGAGTTTCTTAATCCTGAGTTCTAGTTTGATTGCACTGTGGTCTGAGAGACTGTTTATGATTTCCATTCTTTTGCATTTGCTGAGGAGTGATTTACTTCCAATTATGTGGTCAATTTTAGAGTAAGTTTGATGTGGTGCTGAGAAGAATGTATATTCTGTGAATTTGGGTGGAGAGTTCTGTAGATGTCTATTAGATCCACTTGGTCTAGATCTGAGTTCAAGTCCTGGATATCCTTGTTGATTTTCTATCTTGTTGATCTGTCTAATATTGACAGTGGGGTGTTAAAGTCTCCCACTATTATTGCATGGGAGTCTAAGCCTCTTTGTAGGTCATTAAGAACTTGCTTTATGTATCTGGATGCTCCTATATTGGGTGCATATATATTTAGGATAGTTTTCTTGTTGCATTGATCCTTTTACCATTATGTAATGTCCTTCTCTGTCTCTTTTGATCTTTGTTGGTTTAAAGTCCATTTTATCAGAGGCTAGTATTGCAACCCCTGCTATTTTTTCTCTCCATTTGCTTTGTGAATCTTCTTACATCCCTTTATTTTTAGTCTATGTGTGTCTTTTCACGTGAGATGGGTCTCCAGAATACAGCACACCAATGGGTCTTGACTTTTTAATCCAGTTTTCCAGTCTGTGTTTTTTAATTGGGGCATTTAGGCAATTTACATTTAACATTAATATTGTTATATGTGAATTTGACCCTGCCATTTTTGTTACTGGCTGGTTGTTTGGCCTGTTAGTTGAAGTGGTTTGTTCATTGCATCATTGGACTTTACCATTTGGTATGTTTTTGCAGTGGTTGGTACTAATTGTTCCTTTCCATGTTTAGTGCTTCCTTCAGGAGCTCCTGTAAGGCAGATCTGGTGGTGATGAAATCTCTTAACAACTGCTTGTCCATAAAGGATTTTATTTCTCCTTCACTTATGAAGCTTAGTTTGGCTGGATATGAAATTCTGGGTTGAAAGTTCTTTTCTTTAAGGGTGTCGAATATTGGCCCCACTCTATTCTGGCTTGTAAGGTTTCTACTGAGATATCCGCTGTGAGTCTGATGGTCTTTCCTTTGTGGGTGACCTGACCTTTCTCTCTGGCTGCCCTTAGCATTTTTTTCCTTCATTTCAACCTTGTTGAATCTGACAATTATGAGCCTTGGGTTTGCTCTTCTTCAGGAATATATTTGTGGTGTTCTCTATTTCCTTGATTTGAATGTTGGCCTGCTTTGCTATGTCAGGGAAGTTCTCCTGGATAATATCCTGAAGAATGTTTTCCAGCTTGGATTCGCTCTTCCTGTCACATTCAGGTACACTGATCAAAGATAGATTAGGTTTCTTTTTACATATCCCATATTTTATGGAGGCTTTGTTCATTTCTTTTCAGTCTTTTTCCTCTAATCTTGCCTTCTCTTTTTATTTCATAGAGCTGATCTTCAATCTCTGATATCCTTTCTTCTGCTTGATTGATTTGGCTACTGAAACTTGTATATACTTCGTGAAGTTCTTGTGCTGTGTTTTTCATCTCCATCAAGTTGTTTATGTTCTTCTCCAAGCTGGTTATTATAGTTAGCAGTTTGTCTAACCTTTTTTCAAGGTTTTTGCTTTTTTTGCATTGGGTTAGAACATGTTCCTTTAGCTCAGAGAAGTTTGTTATTACCCACCTGCTGAAGCCTGCTTCTGTCAATTCGTCAAACTCATTCTCCATCCTGTTTTGTTCCCTTGTTGGAGAGGAGTTGTGATCCCTTGGAGGAGGGAGAGGCATTCTGGTCTTTGATGATTTCATCCTTTTTGCACTGGTTTCTTCCCATCTGCATGGATTTATCTACCTTTGATCTTTGAGGTTGGTGATTTTGGATGGGGTCTCTGAAAGACTATCTTTTCTGTTGATGTTGAAGCTATTTCTTTTTTTTTTTTTCTTTAGTTTTCCTTTAGTATCTAACAGCCAGGCCCCTGTGCTGCAGGACTGCTGGAGAGCCACTCCCGACCTTGCTTGCCTGAGAATCACCCCCAAGGGCTGCAGAACAGCAAGGATTGCTGCCTGATCTTTCCTCTGGTAGCTTCATCCCAGAAGGGTACCCACCAGATGTCAGCTAGAGCTCTCCTGTGCAAGGTGTCTTTTTGGTTATATAAGGGTCAGGGAGCTGTTTGAGGAGGCAATCTGTCCCTTGTATGCCTGCAGAAGCACTGCTGGACTACCAGAGGCTCAGTTCAGCTGCTGTGTAAGCTTCCTCTGGCTTTTGTTTACACAGGTAAGATTATAACTGCCTCAGCAATGGGGGACACCCTTTCCCCCACTGAGCTCGATCATCCTGGGTCGAGCTTGAGCTGATGTGCTGGCTGCAAAACTATCAAGCAAGAGGGCTTCAGTTTGCTGGTCTTTGTGGGGGTGGGACCCGCCAAGCTGTATCTCCTGTCTCCCTTCTTTCAGCTCTCCCTCTTTCTGGGAAGCAGGAAGCTCCATCCCACAGGCACTCCAGGCATTAGTCAAAATGTCCACCCACATCTGTGCTGAAAACCCATGGCACTGGCCAGAGCTGCCTCTCAGATCTGTGCTGGTAACTCACGGTGCTTTTCAGCCCAGAGGGATCTCCTGGTCTGTGAGTTGCAAAGGCCATGGGAGAAGCACAGTATCTGAACCAGCGTGCCAGAGGGGAAAAGCGCCCAAGCCTCCAGCTAGCTGCACTTCCTTGGTGAGGCAGTGCCCTACCCTGCCTCAGTTTGCCCTCCTTGGGCTACACCCACTGTCCAACCAGTCCCATCAAAATGAACCTGGTACCTCAGGTGGAAATGTGGAGATCACTTGTCTTCTGTGTTGCTCTCACTGGGGAACTGCGCTCTGGAGCTGTTCCTATTCCACCATCTTGGCTCAACCCTCCTTAATTGGGTTTTGTGTTTATCCCTAAACCAACTGTCAAAGCCAAAATGATAGAGTATGCTGATTGTTTTAAGCTAATCTAAACTGTCATATACAGCTGAATGTGGTAGGACTCCCACTCAAAACACATGCCTGAGAATATAGGAAGTTTACATTTCCCAAAAGAAAATCAGACTATAAACAATGGGAGAAAGAATAGATGGATGCTATGGAGCAAATCATTTAAATTAATTTTTAATGTTGACATCAAAAAATATTAATTCACCCTGGCTTAATTATTTTAAATCATCTATTGGTTCAGGTAAATAACAAGTCCAGAAATTTGAACATCAGGAGTGGCTTAATCAAGTTCCCTCTCCAATTTATCTCTTATCTTCTGTATTGTACCCTTCTCCTCATGCTCAGCCTGACCTTTCAAAATGACCCAGCAGTTCTGGGATCCAGATAACCATGTCTTTCACATTTAGATGGAAATTTCCAAAGAAAATATGAGTTTTTCACTGATTGAGCCATATTATGGGAGAGTATTATATGTTGGTTGGCTTAAGCCTGGTTTCACTGAATGAATCATTGGTTCATTAAAGTAGGATTACTCTAGTTAGCTTAGACCAATCAGGGTGTACCGCTGTAGTTGGGGGTGGGGTCAGTTTCCCTCAGAGATATGAGCTACCCGGAAAACAGGTGAATATCCACAGAGAGTACTACAAGGAAGGCGCATGGGTGATTTTATACTGGCTAGGCACATACACACACAGAAAAATTGTCAAAACTACCAAGTATCGCTACCAAATCTTTCCAAAGAAGATAATGAATCTTGTTCATTTTGAAATTCCAGAATGTTCAGTGTATGGCACTTAGTAGGCACTCAATCAATTTTTGATGACTGAATTAATGACTTAAAACAACCAGGCTCTAAGGAATAAAATTCTAATCACTCTTAAAATAGGATTCACAATTCTAGGACTAATTCCAGTTGTAGGCACTATCACTGAGAGATATACTTTGCTATAACTGTGTCTATGAAGAACTGTCAAAATATTTTGAAATTAGGTAATAATCTGATATCTATTGAGATTCTATCTCCTATCTCTAAAAGTCTTTTCTCAGTGAATACAGAGTATTGAGGACAAAGCAAACCAATGTAAAAATGTTCATTTCATATCATCTTATCTTGGCTTTCAGGCTAGGGGCTGTCATAAATCGACATGTCATAAAACTCAAAACATGGACGGTTCTTAGGAAGGAAGATGATGGTCGTTTATAACACCATGCTCGATAGGTGATTCTCATATCAAAGGCTACTGAATTCCAAGGAGGGTAAGAACTCTTCAGAATTCTTGGTCAAGGTGAGATTTGAACAGAGTACTGAGGATCAGTAAGATCATCCTAAAAGTCAGGGCCGGGGTCAGATGTTAGGTGAGATGAGGTATTAGGTCTCCAAAGCAAAGGCTGAGAATCCAGAAAAGGCAAGGTGTGTGGTACCCAAGACCACTCACAGGACTGATGGCTGACTGTGAGGATTCGCAGTCCTCAGCATAGTGTCATCCTCTTGGCTATGATGTAGTGCAGAAAAAAGCAAAATCAACAAAGAAAAAAATGGTGCATAGGTGAAGTCTAGGAGGAATCAGGCCCAAGCTTCCAAGGGTCTTTCCCACTGAAGTCATACAAGATGTGCTACATTCCCCCAGCAATGAGGTGTGGCAATGCATGGGAAGTGTTGTCTACCAGGGAAGATTATTAGAGACTCAGTGCCTGGGATTTTTATTGGGGGCTGGGTATGGGGCAGTCTTGGCCTGGCATGCACCAAAATTCCAGACTCTGAGAAGAAAAACCTGTTTACCAGGAACCATGTTGTTTTGTGTAAAGAGTTTAGGCATAAGGAGATGTCTCAAACGTCACATGCTACCTCGACATCTTTGAGCCTCACAGGAACCCAAAACTCTAACCATGCGTTCTCCGGCTCTCACCAGATGTGAATAGTCTAGGCTGGGCATGGTGGCTCACGCCTGTAATCCCAGCACTTTGGGAGGCCAAGGTGGGTGGATCATCTGACGTCAGGAGTTTGAGACCAGCCTGACCAACATGGCGCAACCCCATATTTACTAAAATTACAGAATTAGCCAGGAGTGGTGGCACATGCCTATAATCCCAACTACTCAGGAGGCTGAAGCAGGAAAATCACTTGAACCCAAAAAGTAGAGGTTTTGGTGAGCTGAGATTGCACCATTGCACTCCAGCCTGGGCAACAAGAGCAAAACTCCATCTCAAAAAAAGAAAAAAAAGAAAGCACCTCTACTTGGCCAGTTCCTCCACCAGCTACACCAGCTGTACCCCATCTGATTCTCAACCTCATGGTTGCACCTGCCTGCCAACCCACAGAATAATTGCAACCAAGCCAATTGCATCCTCCTGCAGCGGCCAGGGGCACCTCAACCTCTGGTTGCTACAAAGCCTGCCACCCACAGCCCTGGCTGGTTTTCTGTGCTCCCCAGCACAACTCTAGTAACTCCCCCCAGGTGTTACTAGACGTGACTGATGAGCTGCCACCATGGTTCATCAAGCGGTTGACTGGGCTCAGATCTGCTCGACACGTGTGCACACTGGACCCAGTATAAAGGGGCAGTACCTCCTGTTATAAAGCGCACATGCTCATCACAGCAGATCCCCAGGTGTGACAGCAAGACAAGCTGCACATTTAATCCCTTTACTCTCATCAGTCACTTCTGCTGACTTACAAAAGGTCAAAGCAAGTCACAGGGTCAAACATCAACAGGATGGGAAGTGTTCTCCACCTGCAGTGTGAAGGCAAGAGAATGAATATTTACTGAATGATCATCTAAACTGTCACACAAATCCTGGCCCTGGAGAGTGGCTCGACCAGCTTTAATGTTTTGATGAGTCATGATCTAAGAGGCTCTGAGATTGCTATTGCTTTAAAATTAATTAATACACGAAAATAAATGCCAGAATCTGACATCCCCTGAAGGATGAGTCAGTGGCAGCTAGTGCAAGCACACCCCACAGCCATCTGCCAGGAACTTCCAGTCTCAGAGGCACCAAGCATGTTGGGCAATTGACCTTGGAGGTTCTGGCCAACCCAGTGACGGGAGATTTGAAATTGTCACTTGCCCCTGCAGGTGGAACCAGCACATGCTTTAATAATTTCAAATTCAACTTGAAGCTGCAGCTGCTGTCGTCACCTGGGGACCCCTATCTTTTCAGTTGTTATTGTAGATCAGTTGCCCGCTGCTGCAATAAAGAACTCTCAATGGGTTGCCTGGAACTTCTAACTCAGTGTCGCAGAAAACCTGGTGGATAAACCAGATGGGCTCCCGTTCAAGGGTGATTGGTGCTAGACTCAAGCAGGCAATCCTGGGGTCTTGGCTTCCTGGAGGCAGCCCCCACTGCACATGTGGGCTCATGGGAGGACGTTTGCTTCCCCTGCAGATGAGGGTAGTGGTGGTGTGGCTGGGCAGCAGTCAATATGGAAGGTACTGGACAAACACCGTGCTGTATGGCATTCACCTGTATCATCTGGCATCCATGAAAAGGCACTTGCCAGCTTTTCTTAATGCTTGTTTGGTTCCCAACCACGTCCTTACCACTGTACAATGAAAAGAACAGGGGTGGTTTGTCAGGCATTAGATCAGCCATCACCCCATAATCAAAAAATCAAAAAAGAATAGATGTTGGCATGGATGTAGTGAAAAGGGAACAATTTTACACTGCTGGTGAGAATGTAAACTAGTACAACCACCATGGAAAACAGGGGTAAGAGTCCCTAAATAACCAAAAGTAGAATTACCATTGAATCCAGCAACCCCCCTACCAGGTATCTACCAGGAGGAAAATAAGTCATTACACGAAAAACATACTTGCTCACACATGTTTACAGTAGCATGATTCACAATTGCAAAAATGTGGAACCAATTCAAATGCCCATCAATCAATAAGTGGATAAAGAAACTGTGATCTTTGTGTGTGTGTGTGTGTGTGTGTGTGTGTGTGTGTGTGTGTGTAGTATACATACATATATACTAATCAGCCATAAAAAGGAATGAATTAATGGCATTTGCAGCAACCTGGATGGGATTGGAGACTATTATTCTAAGTGAAATAACTCAGGAAGGGAAAACCAAACATTGTAATGTTCTTGCTCCTAAATGGGAGCTAAGATATGAGAATACAAAGGCATAAGAATGACACAATGGACTTTGGGGATTCAGGGAAAAAGGGTAGGAAGGGAGTGAGGGATCAAAGACTACAAATTGGGTTCAGTGTATACTGCTTGGGAGCTGGGTGCAGCACCAAAATCTCACGAAGAACTTACTCATAGATCAGGCTTCCTCAAATTGGAGTACTCACACCCTGGGGGATACATGACAATTGTCTAAGGGTTCGGAGGCATAGACAGTTTTAAGATCATCAATTTCCAGACCCTCTATTCATATGTGTCTTATTGTTCACTTCCTCCTTCACAAATACCCTCTTTCATTATATTAAAAAATGGGTTATCAGTCAGGATACTAACACAAAACAGAAAGCATCCTCGAATTGGGTAATTTGAGGACAGTTTAATAGAGGAAATGTTTATAAAGGTATAGGTGAAGTAAAGAAAGCCACAGAGGATAGTGCAGCTCTCTGGGGATAGTGGGGCCCTGTGCAGAGTTAGAGAAGAAAGAGGTTTCTAGAATCTGGAGACAGGAGAGGCTGTGTAGAATGTGAAGGAGCTGTGACCTTCCTGAGAAAGATGCAGCCACCCTAGGTCACCCCACAGGTGGAGCCCAACTTTATTCTTCCCTGCCCTCACTTCCAACCACTGTCAGGGAACATGACCTGGAGGCAGTGGGGAAGGGAGCCCGTGGCTGTGGTCCATGCAGCCAGCATCCCAGGACAGAAGCAGGATGGGGAAGGGTGGATGGTGGAAGACATCCTCACACAACAGCCATCACCCAGCCTGCATCTTACAAAGGTGTCTTCCCCTGCTGGGAAATGTCCTTCAGGACATTTTGACATTTGACACCGGGCAAAGACACATTTTGAAATATTAGCCTGGACACGGAGAACATAAACATCTCTGATAACTGGGTACCCCCCATCTGGGTCTATAACTGGAACCACATCCCTTTACAGTCAGCTTGTTTTCAATTCTTCACTTTCACTGAAATTGAAGAGGAACCTAATAGGAATGTCAGTTTATAGATTATCAAAAATATTTTTATTATAAATCACTGTGTGATTTTTGGCACATAACCTGGAAGGAGTCCAAACAAGTGCATGGCTTCCAGCAGAAGGCCCCCCATTCCCATCTGCCTGTTTATGTGAACGAACATGCAGTGCTTACGCCAATAAAAACAAAAACCGTGCGAATAAAATTGATGATGAAACCTGCCTCCTTAAAATAACAAGTAATATTCATGAATACACTAATGGAAAAAAAACAGTCCCACCTATCATACTAAGAGAAGAATAGCCAAAGAATTTTACTTTTCTCCGATTAATAATTCTTTATCCTGAGCTCTGCCATACTTACGCTGCTTTGATGAATTGTGCCCCATGAACAAGCAGAATGATCATTCAGAATGATAAGTTTTTTAAAAACTTATTTTAAAATGTAAAGACTTAGAGAGACATTTTTTAAATTTAAATTTATAAGCATATTTTTGTTGCAGTCAATGATATGTGATAATCAATAAAAAAAACTTCCAAGAATAAAACTATGACACATTATGATCAAGTTGTTCTAGGGGAGTATAAGTTCAAGGGGAAAAAAGAACAATGCAAAATTCCTAACCCTGCAAAGCTTCTGTGTATTTTTTTTAATCAGTTATGGCAGGTATCAAATCACAATGGTATTGAGCCTCAGTTGGACATTCTTTGAGTTATATTACAGTTTTCTCTTAAAATATCCAGTATTTACAACATGCTGAAAATTTTACCCATTTATTTATTTATTTTACATAAGTAACTATCTTAAAAATATAAAATATATATGTAATTTATAAATATATAATTACATCCAAATATAAATTTAGACTCATAAAAATTTTAATTGGTAGCTTAGGAATGCAGAAGTATAGACGTGATTTTTCAAGTTGAAAGAGGTGCTAGGAGATGCATCTGCAGAAGTCAGCGGGGTCAGATCTTTTTTTTTCTGAAGGACCTTGTTTGCTTATTACATGCTGGGAAAACAAGGAACGAAATAAGATAAAATTCACAGAGGATGTCAAAGGATGTCTATTTCAGGTGTCCAATGACAAGGTAATAATGTGCTGTCAGAGAAGGAAAAGATTGCTATGGGGCAGGGTGATCACAATGGGAGGCGGAGGGGAACTGAGATTAACCTAGGATCTGGAGGAACATGTGTGAATCAGATCTGAGTATTGGAGAAAAAGTTGCCAGGGGTTGAATGTTGACCTGCTTTGCTAGTTTAGGAAAATTTTCCTGAATAATATCCTGAAGGGTATTTTCCAGCTTAGATTCATTCTCTCCATCGCATTCAGGCACACCTATCAAACGTAAATTTAGTCTTTTCACATAGTCCACATTTCTTGGAGACTTTGCTCATTCCTTTTTATCCTTTTTTCTCTAATCTTTTCTCCACGTTTTATTTCATTAAGTTGGACTTTGACCTCTGATATCCCTTCTTCTGCTTGAACAATTCGAGTGTTTAAACCTGTGCATACTTCTCGGAGTTCCTGTATTGTATTCTTCAGTTCCATTAATTCACTCATACTCCTCTCTAAGTTGTCTATTCTCAATAGGATTTCATCAAACGTTTTTCAAAGTTCCTAGTTTATGTTGGGCTACAACATGGTCTTTTAACTCACCGAAGTTTGTTATTATCCGTTCCTTGAAGAGTGATTCTGTCATCAGGATGCGCTCGTTCTCCATCAAGCCTTGTTCCATTGTTGATGTGGAACTGTGATCATCTTTAGAGGGAGAGAGAACACCACAAAGATATTCCTCAAGAAGAGCAACCCCAAGGCACATAATTGTTAGATTCACCAGGGTTGAAACGAAGGAGAAAATACTAAGGGCAGCCAGAGAGAAAGGTCAGGTTACCCACAAAGGCAAGCTTATCAGACTTACAGCAGATCTCTCAGCAGAAACTCTACAAGCCAGAAGAGAGTGGGGGCCAATATTCAACATCCTCAAAGAACAGAACCTTCAGCCCAGAATTTCATATCCAGCCAAACTAAGCTTCACAACTGAAGGAAAAATAAAATCTTTTATGAACAAGCAAGAACTCAGAGATTTTATTACCACCAGGCCTGCTTTACAAGAGCTTCTGAAAGAAGCATTACACACAGAAAGAAACAATTAGTATTAGCCTTTCTAAAAATACACCAAAAAGTAAAGAGCACCAACATAAAGAAGAATTTACACCAACGAATGGATAAAACAGCCAGTCAACATCAAATGGCAGTAACCCTAAATTTAAATTGACTAAAACCCCCAATCAAAAGACACAGCCAAAACCCAATGGCATGTTACATCCAGACCTGTTTCATATGCAAGGATACACAAAGACTCAAAACAAAGGGATGGAGAAAGATTTACCAACCAAATGGAGAGCAAAAATAAATAATAAATAAAAAGCAGGAATTGCAATTCTCGTATCGGATAAAATAGATTTTAAAGCAACAAAGATATAGTGGTAAAAGGATCAATGCAACAACAAGAGCTAATGATCCTAACACCCAGTTAGGAGACTTAGATTCAATGAGACAGAAAATTAATAAGCATATCAAGGACTCGAACTCAGATCCGGAACAAGTAAACTTAATAAATATTTATAGAGCTCTCCACTTCAAACACACAAAATATACATTCTTGTCAATACCACATCACACCTACCCATAATGTTTAAATGAAACATTGATTGGCCATTATTAATACTCAATTTTTTTCAAAATAAAACAATATTTCCATTTACTCTCCCTCTTTCTCTTCCTCTTTCTTCCTCTCCTTTACTTATTTTTTTTTTCTTTTCTTCTCTCAAAAAAAAAGAAATCAACTTGTAAACCTCTAGATCCAGGTCGGTAATGTCTCTCTCATTACTTGATTTCCTTCCCTCCCTCCCTCCCTCCCTCCCTCCCTCCCTCCCCGCTTCCTCCCTTCCTTCCTTCCTTCCTTCCTTCATCCCTTCCTTCCTCCCTACCGTCCTTCTTCCCTCCCTTCCTGCCTTCCTCCCCCCCCCCAAAAAAAAAAAAAAAAGAAAAAGTTGCCAGGGAAGCTGAGAAAAAGGGGAGTGACATAAGGAGCCTGGAGTACTCCCATTGGGACCAGATCAGCCAGGTGACACTCAGTTATTCTCAACCGTGACAATAGTAATAATATTCGTAGTCAATATTTACTGAACACTGTTTATAGGCATTGGTGTGAGACATCTGGATATACAGATCTAGGCTCTGGGATCCCAGCACCCATCCTTGGCCACTGCTCCGCACGGCTTCTCTTGTGTTTCTTGGGTTGTTATTCATGCAATCTTCCTTCCTTTCTTTTCTTTTTTTTTTTTTTTTTTGAGACGGAGTTTCGCTCTTGTTACCCAGGCTGGAGTGCAATGGTGCGATCTTGGCTCACTGCAACCTCCGCCTCCTGGGTTCAGGCAATTCTCCTGCCTCAGCCTCCCGAGTAGCTGGGATTACAGGTGTGCACCACCACGCCCAGCTAATTTTTTAAATAATTTTAGTAGAGATGGGGTTTCATCATGTTGACCAGGATGGTCTCAATCTCTTGACCTCGTGATCCACCCGCCTCAGCCTCCCAAAGTGCTGGGATTACAGGCTTGAGCCACTATGCCTGGCCCCTTCCCTTTCTTTTCTTTCTTTCCTTTTTTTTTTTTTTTTAACGGAGTCTCGCTCTGTCACCCAGGCTGGAGTGCACCAGTGCATCTCAGCTCACTGCAACCTCCGCCTCCTGGGTTCAAGCAATTCTGTCTCAGCCTCCCAAATAGCTGGGATTACAGGCACCCACCACCACGCCCAGCTAGTTTTGTATTTTTAGTAGAGACAGGGTTTCACCGTGTTGGCCAGGCTGGTTTCAAACTCTTGGCCTCAAGTAATCTGCCTGCCTCAGCCTCCCAAAAGCACTGGAATTACAGCTGTGAGCCACTGTGCTCAGCCCCTTTTTTCTTTCTTTTAGCAAATAATTGTTGCATGTTGACACAGGCCAAGCCATTGGATATATTTATCCATCTTAACAGTTGCTAAGTTCTCATCTGCATTGCTTTCCTTAGAAAAGCCTCGTTCTTGGCATGGTTTGATTCTCCCCTTCTAGCTTAGGAAGGAGTGGTGACTCCCTTCTCCTAGCCTTGGAAGGGAACCATGGTCTCTCTGCTCCAGGGTCCAACTAGTCCTGGCTAATTCTTCGAGTGTCCACTGTAGAGGGGACAAAACTCCACTTTCAATCTCTTAGGGTCCCAGTTGGGCTCTAGAATGAAATTGACATAAATAGATTAAGAAGAGAAAAGCATACAAATGTATTTAGTACAAGTTTTATGCGGCACAGGAGCCGTCTTAAGGAAATAAAGACCCAAAGAAGCAGTGAGAGTCAGTCCCTCACATGCTGAATTGGACAGAGAATAGTAAGTTGTGAAAAAGCAGCTCACTCGTGGGGAAGCTGAAAAGATAAGAATTGTTTTAACAAGGTCTGTACAGGATTATCTTGGCTAGGACTCCCCATCAAAGAATGTCTCTTTTCCCCTGGGACAAGGAGGGCATTTTTCACATGGGAATTTTTATCTCCTGTCTTCAGGAAGAAAATGTGGGATCAGAATGCCCTTCTTGCATCTGCTGTTTCCCAAGCACCTTCAGCTCACAGTAATCCTCAAGTTGAAGCAGCATATTTGGAGTGGCATTCTCTCTCACCCTTAACCACCTTTCTCAAAACCCCAACACCTCTTCCAGTCTGCACCACGCTCTCCTGCCCAAAGTTTATAAAGTTTTGCACGGGACATCTAATCATTTGGACACAAATAACACTTCTAAATCCCCCCAATATTTCTAGCTCAGAGATACCCTCTAAGATGAGATTTGAGCTCTTGTTTAGTTGTGAGTTCCCCCGAAAATGGACAGTACCCTAAACAAGATAAAGTGTCCCTGTGTCTTATGTAAAGGTGGACGGTCTAAGGCTAATATAGCGGCCCCTATGCCATTGAGGAGCCAGGTTCCTTCTAGCTTGTCACTCTGCCATGATCAGCAAAGGGTTTCTCACTCATAGCTCAAGGTGCCTGCTCCAGATCAGATATCTGAGTCTGCATTCCAGCTAGCAGATGGACAGAGGGAATGTTCTCACTCCTTAAGATGCCTCTCAGAATCTGAACACAGCAAATAGGTTTATATTCCCCCAACTCAAACTTCATAGCCACATCTGCCAGTAAGCCTGGATGGAAAATGGAGTTTCTATTCTATAAGGCCATATGCCAAGTAAAATATCTAATAAAAAAGAAGGAAAACAGATACAGAGGAGGAGCCACCACAGTCTGCCAGAGCATCTCAACATATCCTCTCCATCTTGACTTGACCCATCTCTCCAACCCAGCCCCATCCTCTGGTTCTATTTTCCCCCGAGGCTTGGAGATCAGGGCACAGAGCCTCCCTGTCTGTGAGCAGCCCTCCTCCCCATCACCCAGGAAAATCCTATCTCAGAAGTTACTAATACCAATACTGAGCATTTCCTGGGTCCTTATTCTCCTCTGACTTGTTACGTTTAGAAACTAAGAACATATTCACAGATGGGCCTTTCCATTAATTTATAATTTAATTTAATTTTCATCTTTTGAAGCAAAAATGAAGGTTTTCTGCCCAGTTTGTCTGTCAGCTGTCACCAGGAGGTGAGCCGGAAGAGACCTTACACGTCAGATGCTTGGGTGGTGGCTACACAGCCACCCAACAGCTGTTTGAGCATGGCAAGGAGGAGCTTGTGACTACACAAGGTCTTAACCAGAACATCTGCCAGGATGCTTGCAGAAAAGGAATTTAGTCACTGTCGGTGTCGAGGATCCTCTAGAAGGAACAGTAAATCAGCTTTTTGGAGTCTGAAGAGCTGAGAATAATGTGTGTTATCCCGTGAAGTACTGACATTTCCACTAAAGACACAGGAACTATGAACTGGAGCAGAAGCCCTGAGAAATTCCAAATTTAAAAATAATAATAATTTTTTAAAGTAAGCAGCTTAGGTGGTGATACCTGAATTAGTGCCACCCTTGCTCCTGGATCCCAAAGTGGAAGCCTTGATAAGCTCCGTGTACTAATAATCTCAAATATTTAGTGGAAGTAATAGTACAAACACCCACACTACACCCAATTGTTGGACCACGGGGCATTTATTCTAATCATTTGGTTAGAAAGCAATTTAGACTTTAGAAGGGCCCCATTGAAATATTTGTACGATAGGAACCAAGAAATAAACAATTATGAACTAGGTGTCAGTTTACTCCTCCAAGTTACCATATACCTTATTTACTCTTGAGTTTATCTACATTGTTTTTTTCCAAAGAAAACTTCTAATAAAGATTCCCCAGCGCATCTTTCCCTTCTTTTTCTTTTCTTGTGTGTGGCAAATAAACTGTTGATTTTGTTTTCATGGTAATTTAAGAGGTGATTGAGTTCCAATTTGATAACTACCACCTTAACTATTCAAAGTAAACAAATTTTAGGGTTTCCATTACTTATTTTTGCCATGAAAATCGACCACATGGTGACAGGCACTGTGGAGATTGCTGTGTGGGCTGCTTGGGCCCTAAGCTGTATGTGACGTTAATGATTTGGAGACCAATTGCCAAAGGGAAAAATTGGTATGAGACGCCAGGGAGGCTCATCCAGAGTTGTGTGCTCTTCAAGGGTAAGTTAGCACTGGATTCCTTAGTGAACTGGAATGCGGGAATTCAACAGAAGTGATTTCTAGTTAGGCCAAAAACATCTTTTGAATGTCTTTGCAGAGTGAGTGTGTTACTGGTTCACTGTGAAGGGAAAGAACACCCATTTTTAAAGAGGACACTCTATTTTGAGGACAGGAGTCCCCAGTCCCTAAGCACAGACCGACACCAGTCCATGATCGTTTGGGAACCAGGCCACACATCAGGAGGTGAGCAGAGGGTGAGCGAGCATTATTACCGCCTAAGCTCCATCTCCTGTCGGATCAGCAGAGGGATTCAAGCCTGTCCAACCCACGGCCTGGAGGCAGCATGCAGCCCAGGACGGCTCTGAACGCGCACAACAAAAATCTGTAAACATTGTGAATTTTTTTTGCATTTTTTTTTTTAGCTCATCAGCTATCGTTAGCGTTAGTGTATTCTATGTGTGGCCCAAGACAATTCCTCCAATGTGACCCAGAGAAGCCAAAAGACTGGCCATCCCTGCATTCGAGTCCCACAGGAGCCTTCACCTTGTTGTGAACTGCGTGTTGGAGGGGTCTAGGTTGTGGGCTCCTTATGAGAATGTAATGCCTAATGATCAGAGATGGAACAGTTTCATTCCGAAATGATCCCTCTCCCCTGCACCCCCCATGCATTGAAAAATTGTCTTCCATGAAACCAGTCCCTGGTGTGAAAAAGTTGGGGACAGCTGTTTTAGGAGACATTAGGTTGTAAGTGACACAAAACCCATGTCCGACTAAACAAAGGAAAGGAATGTGTTGCCTCATGCCAAGAAAAGGCCAACGACGAGCTGGCTTTGAGCATATCCAAATCCAGGGACTATGACTCTTTTTCTCTCCAACTCAGCACAACCTTTTTGACATCACCCTGAGGCACAGGCGACCCCCCACCCAGGTGGCTTAGCAGGCAGAGTTTATATCTTCCATCCTTCGGCCCCAAGCGAGGCCCAGGGTGAGCTCTGATTGGCTCTGAGTGGGTCACATGTCATTCCTGAGCCAATCATTGTGACCAGAGAGAGGTGGAGCTTCGTTGGTCAAGCCAGAGCCACATGACCACTTCTGGAGTTAGTCTGAGACCTGCAAAGCCATGGTTCCCAGAGCAAGCTCAGAACATGGCCCCAGAAGCATGGGGTGAGGGCTGGGCAGGCAGGCACAAGGCATCTGTCCACCACACGTCCATCCAGACATACACCTCTTCACCCTCCAGAGTCAACCTGAAATCATTGTGCCCCTGTCCCCATTGGCCTTCGGATGCTGGGCCTCATTACCCCATCTCTGTCCCCAGCTACGAACACAGGCTCCCCCCGAACCTCTGCTTCAGAGTTTGGCTTTGCCCACATGCCTCCCTTCCTCCCCTCTTCAGTTCCAACTCCTGGGAATGTCCCACATGCCCTCTTCTGACCCCAGCTCACTCCACTTTCCTCTCAGATGTCCTGACTGGGCTTCCAGCTGTGTCACCCGTCAAGCATCTGAGCTCCCTCATCCATGTTTCTGTCCTCTCTGATATCAGCTTGCCAACGACCAGTGAGCACATGGGTGAGAACCGTCTGCAGAGAACAGCCCTGCTCCCTTGCCCACATCAGGAAATACCAAACATGAACCCACCATTTTCTTCAGTCATTAAGTGGCCTTGGGCCAAAAGCCATAAAACTCTGACGCAATCCAAGTTTTCATAGGAATGAAACGAAATGGTGACTGGCTTGTATGGATGTATTGTGTAAGTGCATAATTTTGAAATAAAATGCGAGGTTATTGTTTCAGTCAGAGCACACATTTTTATCATTTTAAAATATGAAGAATAAAAAAAGAATTAAAATACAGTACAAAATGTCCTTATACTGTAGGATTAGACCAGACCAAAACAAAATTTAGGGTTTTTTTTCCTCAACTTCCTCGAAATAGAGATCATTCCCTTTGAGCAACTCCAGCCTTATTGTTCTGTGTAAGTGGTGGAATTCCAGCTGCTGACATAATCAGAAGAGTTTTATTGTGTTTTCCGCAGAGGCTGCAGGATGCAGAGTTCAGTGTGTGGCTTTTGGAGCCAGATATCTGGGTTTGAATCCTGTCTTGGCCACTAACTGTATAACCTTGGGTAAAATATTGAGCTCAGTTTCCTTATTGTGAAATGAAGATAATCATGCTGTGAGGATGATTATCTGTAAGATGTCTGGACTGAAGCCGGAACATCTATCCAAGGTGCTATTAATATGAAGTCGACTTCATATTTTAAAATGCTTTGCAAACTGTCAAGTCTTGTGAGGAAGTGTGTTTTTGGTTTTATTCTTATTCCATCCATGAGTTTATGCAGCTGGGACAATCATTATCAGCAGACAGGTCATGTTTTCCCGGCTGGTTTCCCGGCCTCACATATGTATATACTCCTTCATATTGTGTAATCCAGATTTCCCCAAGAGACATCAAGCCAGACCCTCCCCATTTTCTCCTTACCTAACAGGAAGTTCAATCTTTTCCTGGGTTCCTAATCCCAGATGATTTCGCAGAGCTTCTGCCCTCCCCAGGCTCCACCCCACTATCCTGGTGCTATCCCTGCCTCGTTTCCCTTATGAAGCAATGACCACAACAGTTCCAACCCCCTTACCTGCACAATACACGTGCTTCTTTAGGCACAGTGTCTGTAGGACTTAGACCTTGTTCAAGCTGACAGAGCTGTCAGCAGAGACGGGGCCAAAACCTGGGTCTCCGTCTTCCTCAGGCTGCACTCTACGAAACACAGTCAGCATTCCAAGAAGATTCCTGATGTCATGGGAGAGGCGCTGCATGGCCCTCACTCATTTGGCCAGTCATTGATTCGCTAATTACTTAACAAATAGTTACAATGTCTGCTGTGTGCCAGGCACTGTTCCAGGTAAGAGGACATTGGCTCTGCATTATGTAAAAGAGAAGAAAAGAAAAACTGGCTGATTTCTTCTGGAAAACACATTTGTTCCATACTGTGAAAGCATTCGTGGTTGCAGGATTTTTTACAGGAGGGTCTCAGATACGGTAATGTTCTGGAAGGAGGAACGATACAAACGTTGGGCACGCATGCATATCTGCTCCTCCCCTCCTTCTGGAAACAGAGGAGAACACCTCCTGGATTAGGCTGTTCTCACACTGCTAATAAAGACATATCTGAGACTGGGTAATTTATAAAGAAAAGAGGTTTAATGGACTCGTAGGTCCACATGGCTGGGGAGGCCTCACAATCACAGTGGAAGGTGAATGAGGAGCAAAGTCACATCTTACATGGTGGCAGGCAAGAGAGTTTGTGCAGGGGAACTCCCATTTATAAAACCATTCAGATCTTGTGAAACGTACTCGCTACCATGAGAACAGCCTGGAGGAAACTGCCCCCATGACTTAATTATCTCCACCTGGCCTGCCCTCAACACATGGAGATTATAATAATTCAAGGTGAGATTTGGGTGAGGGCACAGCCAAACCATATCACCTCCCCTCCCCTTGAAGTTAGGTGGAGCCATGGGGCATGTTCTAGGCAATTGGCATGGATGGAAGAAGATGAAGCTTTCACTTCAGAGTGAAGCGTTTCTGGGGCTCTCTGCCCTGCAGCATGATGGTGCCGGAGCTGCAAGGTGGACACTGCAGGATAGAGGCCACCTGGGTGGCTGAGTCCACACAGAGAATGCTGCCCACGAGGGTCATCTGGACTCACAGTTGATGTCTTGTGAAAAAGAGAGAGAAATGTTGCTGTGATCAATGGCTGCAATTCGAGGGTTATTTGTTATTAGAGCATTTCACAGTCTTTCCTGACTGATATGGGATTGGCAGAAAGAGGAGAAAGGTTAGGATACTGGTCTTGAAGCTGAATTTGAAGAGTGTCACACTTTCTACTTGGAGTGTAGGTCCCTAGAAGCAGCAGCAAAGCAGTCTCCTAGATATTCTTTTACGTAACTTTGTGTGTGTATTTTCCTTAGTACCCTGTGAGGCAGGATACAGAGAGAGCGCTGCCTGGGAAGTGAATGAACTAAAGCTTCTCTTTCCAAGTCCCTCCCTAGAAAACACTATTAATTAAAAAGTAGTAAATAATAATAGAATCGGTAAACACATTTTACTTTTACACTAAGGAAAGTTAAATATTAATAAATAAACTCAAGGCCTTGGATGTTTAGGAGTCTCTTTTTTTTTTTTTTTTTTTTTTTCTTTTGAGACAGAGTCTCACTCGGTCGCCCAGGATGGAGTGCAGTGCTGCGATCTTGGCTCACTGCAACCTCCTCCCTGCCAGGTTTAAGCAATTCTCGTGCCTCAGCCTCCTCAGTAGTGGGATTACAGGCTCCCACCATCACACCCAGCTAATTTTTTTGTATTTTTAGTAGAGATGGGGCTTTACCATGATGGTCAGGCTGGTTTCAAACTCAAGTGATCCACCCACCTCGGCCTCCCAAAGTGCTAGGATTAACAGGCATGAGCCACTACGTCCGGCATGTTTAAGAGTTTCTTAAGAGCCAGCTCTCACTGTGGCTTAATTAAGAAGCTCAGCTGAGAAGCATCGGGCCATTAAACAGAGGTTGACAGAGCCACGGTTGATTCAGGGCTGGGTAGAAGCATGGCCTTTATTAGTCTTCTTCCCTTCTATGAAAGCAAAGCAGGTTTGTGTTCCACTCGGGGACTAATCCATTTGTCACTGTGAAGTCTCTAAGGACAGGGATGTCCATTTCAAACCTCATTTGCAACTGCTCTTAGTGGTTTTGGAATGGAATTCATCTGCTTCGACCTCTTGTATATTCGGTTACCTCCTGCAAATATCTAGTGCCCACAGTGAAATTCCTATATAACACTAACAATTTGTTTTCCCTGATATCAGATCTGTTTGTCACTGGCTGGAACCCAGGCCCATAAAGAAATGTCATTTTCAGTCTCTTTGTAATAGTTTTATGCAAATAACATCCAAGCCTTCGCTCTGCGATAATAATTTCAAGAAGAAAGAAGACTGGATGAGGAGGAGTGGGGGTGGAAGGAGGGAAGTAGAAGGTAAAAGAGGAGGAGGGGAAGAAGGGGGTAGTGAGGGGGAGGTGGAGTCATGGAGAGAAGGGAGTCCTGGGGAAGGAATAGTATGAGGGTGCCCATGAGCAAATCAAAACACACCTCTGCCTCTACAACATGGTGGAGTGGTGGTCAAGGCCAGTTGCCCTGAGCAGCCTGGAGCATTGTCAGGGACAGACGGGATGCGGTGTGAGCAATGCTATGGAGAGGACTCAGTGCTCCTTACACAATATTCCAGTGCCAGCAGTGGACGGAATGCCAGGCCAGTAAGTCAGAGAGCAGAGAAAAGGTTTTTGAATTCAGATCAACTCACTCCTGAGGAGGTCACAAACACCGTGCAAGAGTACCTGGGTATGGACCTCAGACTCAGTGTGTTCTCACGCCCTGCAGTGCTCACCCTGATAACACACTTGCTGTACTTTCCCATCTCCCCTTTAGGAATCGCTCTTTTCCCTTTTAGAAAAAAAAAAAACAGTACCATCTTCACTTATCCAGAGCCTTCCCAGAATGCTTTGCTTTAGCCATGCAAATCCCTCCACCCCACATTCTACAAGAGGACAGCTTGTACGAGTGGGGTCTGGAGCAAATATCCTTTCATTAAGACTCCACACTCCCCTCCGTCCATCTCCTGAAGACATCACTTTTAATAAAGTATCACGTTGATGCTTAGTAATTATTTATCAAAATTTACTGTGTGTTTGTGTTGTTTGGATCACTTGATTGTTACAAATAACACCAATGATAACTCAGTTCAGATGAAATTGCAAACACAGTATATTTAAAGTAACACAATTGATAGCATAAAAATAAATTGAAATAAGATAAAACTATCAGGAGGAGGTAGAAGGAGGAAAGGAAATGATACACATTTCTAACTATTAACAAAATCTTGTTAATACACTTTTCAAGGACCATGCATATTAATCAACTGTGATTCTTAGCTTCCAGTGGATGCATTTCAAAGGACGATACAACAGTTTTATTGCAAGCATCAATATTTACACTACTCTGTCATTTACACAACCTTGTCATTTTTGTCCTTTGTATTTCACTCTCTGTTTTTTTTCCCTTGCTCTTTACTTCCATGACCAGAAACTGGCTTCTCATCAGGGCTCATTTTTCACAAGGAATTTGAATTTAAATCAAGTCATAAGAAATATACAAAGCAGATGAGAGAGAAGCTCAGGCTTTGCTGGCACCCACATTCTAAGTAGTGGGCCAGCCCTGCTCAGCAGCCAAGAGGACTGGGTCTACCCACCAGTCCTGCTCCACATTTCTGCATACCATGGAGTATGGTGGTTGTGACTGTTGCTCACCAAATATTCCCCCTGTTCCTCCAAGCACTTTCCCCCATATGACTGACTTTGCCCATGACATGTGGGAGGAAACGGCAGTGTTGCTCTTGGGCAAGTATTTTAAAAGGCAATCTTTATTAAGCCACGTTATCTTCCTCCTGCCACAGTGATTGTAGAAGGATGTGCCAAGAGGGACGTGCTGCAAGCCTGGGTCCCAATATACAGAAGTCTCAATGTACAGAAATCTCAGCTGACCTCTGGAAATGCAGCCTTCTTTTTTAACCTACTGATATTTTTGGTCTTATTTGTTACTGCAGCAAAACTTCACCCACCCTGAGTAGTACCATGAGTCATTTGCAAACAGTTGAAACTTCACATGTTAACTCTGTGAAATGCAAAGTTATTCCACATTCAGCTCCTCTTTATAACCATTTATTTTTATTTACAAAACCCACCATGCTTTGTCAAGTTAATTTTTTGTATCTGCCTTTTTGGAATAAATTTCTCAAATGGACAAATTTGCATTTTCTTTTCTGATTTGACCTCAGGACCTCTGACCGAAGACCAGGGGATTCACCACTCACCCTGCTGAGTTTTGCTACTTCCCATAGATCTTTGAGCTTGAAGTCAGTGGTGATCACTTCTTGGCTCCTGCATTCTATGCCTCTTGTGACAATTTCTTTAAAATCCTGTTTCCTGCTCTGAACCCAGGTCAGAAGCTCCTCTGCATAAGCAGGCCTGGTGCCCATCAATATTCGCTATCAAACAAGAATATCAGTGTGAAGGCCTTTCCCACAGAAACACCAGGTGAAGCTAAGGGAAGCCAGAGGAAGTGGGTCATTAGCCCAGAAGAGTGAGGGAAACTGATTCCTGGCCAAGTGAGGCATAAGGGAAGGGAGGCATCCAGCAGAATGGAGGGAGGTTCTGGATGGATCGTCAATACAACGTAACGACAATGAGGGGAGCCATGGGTGAAGCGCTTGCTATGTGCCAGGCACTATGCTAATTACTCTCTGTATATTAGCACATTCACATCTCACAACAATTTTAATGTTTATCAAACTTATTTCCATTTTACAGTAAGACAATTGGGACACGGAGAGCTTGATACAGCTAGTGGTGGTGATGCTGAGACTTGAACTCAGGCCGTCTGTTCCAAAGTTCACATGCTGAGACAAGATACCTAAGAATCTGGAACCAGAATACCAGAATGGTGCTGCTGGCAGTAGATGCTGAAGCTCCTTAGAGCAACTCTCTCCTCATGAGTGATGGGGAAACTGAGGCTTCTATACGTGGGCACTGTTCTACCCCAGGATATTAGTTAGGACCCCTTCCTTTGGTCCAGGATATTAGTTAGGAGCCCTTCCAGCAACAGAAAATGCATACCAGACTTGTTTTAATAAGAAAGGAATTTGTTTTCTCTGAAAACAAAATAACAAAATATCTAAGTATTGGGCTGGTTTCAAGGACAGTAGATTCTGGACTCAATTCAACTTGACTCAGTTTCTCTGATGCCTCGGCTCTATCGTCAGCTGTGTTAGCTTCATTCTAGGCTCTAGGTGGCAAGTTGTGGCAGCTCCAGCCTCATCATACAAGTTTCAACCCTGCGGAAAAAAAGCCACAAGCTTCCAGGGAAGTCTGGAGACTCATTCTGATTGGGTCACCTTAGGCCATGTGCTCACTCACCCCAATAAGTTGCTGTTGCCAGGGCACACCAGGTGGTAATTAGCTTAGCTCTGGAAAAGCTACATGCTGATTAGCTTAGCTCTGGAAAAGCTGCATGTTGATTAACGTACCTCTGGAAAAGCTACGTGCTGATTGGCTTAGCTCTGGAAAAGCTACATGCTGATTGGCTTAGCTCTGGAAAAGCGGCATGCTGATTGGCTTACCTCTAGAAAAGCTACATGCTGATTGGCTTCGCTCTGGAAAAACTACAAGCTGATTGGTTTTGCTCTGGGTCTTGGGCTCCAGTTCTGACTGCAGGTCATATCAATTGAAATATATAGGGGAGATTTTTCAAATGAAAGTGGTGAAGATGGGATTTTTCTGTTTCTAAAATAAAGCAATAGAGGTGCAAGGAATAAAGAACAGCTGTTCGTAATACCCAGTCTCCCATGTGAGAAAAGTTTATTTTTTTCTTAGCTTATATTGCAGCAAATTCAAATGCATGTAACACACAGTGACCTCTTCCAGGCTGTTATCTTGTAGGGTGACCCATATCTTTTCTTCTATTTCCATACTCACCTATGTGTGTTTGGAAAATGGATTTGAAACCATGGCCCTTGGATTTATAGGGTCTCTTGATTCACATATGAACTCCCTAGTCACTGCTGGTGAGCTCTTGTGTTGGTGTGGTCAAGCCATGTTCCCATGAAATTTGTCATCTGCCTCAAAAGAAAGGATGATTCCTTCTTCTCATTCCTGGGGCATGATTGGAGAGCAATTCTTTTATGGCAGCCAAGTTTTCTATGAGGTCTCTGCAGAGGAAGAAATGGAGACTGATATTTCTTGCCTACATAAAATGCACACCTATGGGAACGCTCTCACTGTGCTCATTTTGAGGACCTGCAGCCCCTTATGAGAATTCAATTCAAGCTTTCACTGGAGCCTCCCCAAGGGTGAAGAACCTATCTTCCCTATCAACACAGTGCCTAGCTCTACACGGGTGCTAGTTAAATATGACTAACAGCTCAGAATGATTTTTTTTCCTACTTAGGAATTGGCCACCTTACAAAAGAGCCATGCTCCAACTCCTCTTTGGGGCTGAATGGCTTGAGGCAGGAGAAGGGGAATAGTAAGGGCATCTGCCTGTGCTGGGTCCACTGAGAACCTGCCCACTTGCTATGGGCACATTCTATGGGTGGCTCTGCCAGTCTGGGATCTTTGGTTACATCCCACAGACACTGGGTCTACCCAACTTAAGCCAACAAAGGGGAGTTCGTGGAAGGATATGGGTCACCTCAAAAACAGAAAAGAAGGGAAGGCTTAGAAGGACAAGAACTGAGTCATCTCTGAGATTCCATAAAGGGGAATTATTTCCAAGGGCTCCACAATGGGTGCCAGTTATTCCCAGGCTACATCTTATTCCTCCCCACATTCAAATTTCCTGGAGAGAGAGCACCTGTCTCAACCAGGACAACACGCCCAAGTTGGGGACAGGAAGACCACCTTGATAAGTAGGTCCTACCAAGGATTCACCTAATGGGGAAGGATAATTCTCCAAAAGAAAGTCAAGGGGAGTTATCAAAAAACAGCAATGGCCCAATAGCTGGCGTGCAAAGCCTCCAGGAGGTCAAACACAATTGTCTGCCTGTACCGTGGTTCCCTGCCTCTATTGGGCGTCTTCCCTGGATCAACACAGACATAATCTGGAAATGCAAGCCTCTCTCCCGCCTAGGTAAATACCTAGAGACAACCCTGTGCAAATGCCCAGGGACCCATACCCAGAATGTTCATTGCAGCTTTGTGAGAGCAAAACATGATGGCGTCAAATTGGATATCCAAAGGCTGGAGACAGTGGCATGGTGGTTCAAGTAAACCAGAAAAATAGATACCAGCAAGAATCGAACTCAAAGACATTATGTTAAATAAAACTAAGCAAGGTATAGAAAAGATGCTTTCAGTATGATATTGTTACTATAAAGATTTGAAATATGTACCAATGAATATAATATTTGGGACTATTCAAAAATTCAGTAAAAATGTTACTCTAAAGATTTGAAATATGCCAACCAGTAAATATAATATTTGGAACTATAAAAAATTCATTAAAATATAATATACATGAACATGGCAAGAAAACAAAGTTAAGAGATGGCTACTCCCTGGGGAGAGAGCAGGAGATCTAATGGGAGACAGGGGCCCAGGAAGCCTCAAATGTACTTCTGAAGTCTGCTTTCTTATGGTGGAGTGGGAGTACCCAGGTGCTTGTTAACTAACATTTTGTTAGTCTGTATGTCTAAAAAGCTTCTCAAAAAATAATAATAACAACAAAAATCAAGTAGCAAGTGCATGGCCCATGCAGTGCATCATCTTTCCCCTAAGGTGATGTGATGTCTGCTCCACATGAGTCTGTGCATCTTCTTAGATAACCTCAGAAGCGTGAGGATGCTCGACTCCTTCTCCTTAGCAGTAGGCTCCTGCCCACTCTGTCCTCCTGGATCCCTTTGGATTTGTCTTGCTGGGCTGTTGGAGAAGTGGAGAAGCCCTCCTCCCTGCAGCGCTTCCTCACATGGTGATTTGTCTATTGAGCATCAGTCAGGATCCCTGGAGGAGCTGCGGGTGCGGCTGTCTCCCCACAGGGACCTGGACCTCCTCCAGCTTCCCAGAACCAGGAGACCCATTGTCAAATGCGACTCTGTGCTGGGATCCAAGTGGAACCACAGGTCTGTGCAGCAGAAGGTGAGAAGCTCATGACACAGAGAGAGGCATGGCTGGGGACCCGGGACCTCTGCCCTGTCTCTATCTCTGCACCTCAGGGCAGCAGAACACTCCAGGCCTCTCTCACAGTGGCTAGTGTGGCGTGAGGCTGCCCATCTCCCCACCAGCCTGTCCTGGGTGTGAAATTCCAGCATCAGAGATTCCTTCCTTTTTGGTCTTCCTTTTTTCTCTTTTATAACTGAGCATCTCCCAGGCAGGATGGCTGATTGAGCCACACCTGTTCACCTGCAACAGGGCTTCTGGCTGGCCTGTGGAGGCATGTCTTTTGGGTAGAGCAGAGCTCAGGGTGGGGACAGAACAGAGAGAGCTGGGAGAAAGGAGAAAGGAGAAAGGCACAAGCTTCCGTTCCTTCCTGCTTTTCCCTGAGGAAACCCAAGTCTCTGCTGGTGGCGGGGGCAGGGGAAGAATTGCTTTATCTTGAAGTCAATCATTGATGACACCTCCTATTACTGAGTATTGATTGAGTTAGGGTGGGTCTAACAGATAAACAATTCCTAAGAATTCAAGTTTAGAAAGTCGTTTATAACCAGAAGCTCTTGCATTACTTACAGAAAACAGATAACAAGCCTGGGGCAGAGGCAGAAGATCAAGTACCATGAAGGAGGGAAAGATTTATGCTGCCCTAAGTCAACAAGAAAAACCACAGTGGGAATCAAAGTGTCAGCATCTGCAAAGAAGATGCCCTTGGAGCTCTTCCCTGTGCTTCCAAATGAATGGAACTGAGAAAAGTACATCTATTAAAATGCGTGTGGCTGTCAGCACCCAAAGACCTGATTAACAGACTTGAAGAATCACGTAGATTGTCCCCTATAACGGAGGGCATGATGGATGCAGCTCAACCATATCTGTCTCTCTGCTCTGCCTTCCTTAGCAGATTGGCTTGTCCTTAAGCCTGGTAAGCCTGGCTCCTCATGCTCACAGAAAGGCTACTTCGGTTCCAGAATGCTGTTCTCCACTAATTATTCTCGAAGCCAGGAAGGAGAGTTTCTTCCTGTGTATCTGTTGCATTAGAGAATAAAATTTTTCCTCGAAGACTCTTCCCACTTCAGAATATTGACTCTTCCAATGCATTGGCCAGGCTTGGGTCCCATGGCTGCTTCTGGCTGCAAAAGAGGCTGAGCAAGATGCATTTGGTATATTTGGGCTTTAGAAGAGGAGAAGCAAGCATGTGCAAGACAGACACAGGAGACTGGGGCAGCGGCTGGCCACAGAGAGGAGGGCCCTTAGCTCCCACCTTGGAAAGACAGCTAAAGCCTGTCCAGTTTTGTTTTACCTTGGGGGCTACACGGGCATTTGGACAGGATTGTGTGTCATGCATTACCATCCCTGAACCTTTACACTAAATTCTAGAAATGACACCCATCATGAGTTACTGTGACAATGCAAAACTCCTCTAGATGTTTTTGAATGAGCAGAACTGTCCCTGTCTACACCAGATTCTTAAAATCTGTGAGTTTTGTCTGCAGTACTAAGAGACTATGGTTCAGGTCAGTGTGGTGTCTCACACCTTTAATCTTAGCACTTTGGGAAGCTGAGATGGGAGGATTGCTTAACTCCAGGAGCTGAAGACCAGTCTGGCAACACAGTGAGACCATGTCTCTACAAGAAATCAAAAAATTAGCCAGACATGGTGGCATGTACCTGTGGTCCCTGGTACTCAGGAGATTGAGGTGGGAGGATCGCCTGAGCCCTGGAGGTCGAGGGTACAGTGAGCTGTGATTGCTCCACTGCACTCAAGCCTGTGTGACAGAGAGAGAGAGAGGAGAGAGAGAGAGAGAGAGAGAGAGAGAGAGAGAGAGAGAGAGAGAGAGATTCCTGATGCCCAGGTCAAGGGGAGGGTTTCGGGGCTGTAACGTGTTTAATGTTTCACATGGAGCACCCACCCTTAGTTTCAGACAGAGCAACTGGGTTTCTGGCCAGTTTTACAAACTGAGATTTTATAGAAGGTTTTCCTTGCAGGAAATATTTACATTTGGAAATAGCTGAGAATGACTATTTGAGTCTCAGCTGGAGTTGGGTGAATTCAAACTGTCTATTTCAGGAGAACAATCAGTCAACATGGTTATGTTATTCAGCAAATATGTCAGACTAAATTTTTGATAGTTGATAGAATAAATTGTGGTTAGTTGACAGATTGGATTTTCTTCTGTTTCTTACTTTTAGGGGGCATCTGTTTTTCAAATTCAGCCTTCATTCTCACCAGAAATGGATCTTAGAAACTCTTGTGTGTGCTAGCCTCAGAGTCATGGAAAACATTTCAGGCAAAGTAATCTTGGCTGGTGGCCAAATTATTTCTTTTTGTTTGGGTTTTTAACAAATTTTTTCTTCTAATTCATGTATCTATGGTATGTTAAGGAAAATGGAAGAATTTGAGTTGTGCTTTGTTTTCTTCTTCCTTTAGAATGGAAAAATAAAACTTGGCTAGAGTTGACTGCCTCCTAATCCCCAGTAGGAACCTGACATTTTATTTTGCTTTTACACCCTCTCCAACCTGGCCTGAGGTGCAGGTGGAGAGCTGCTGGCAGAGTGTTACCGTAATCCCACCCAGCCATGACAGAGACCTGCCTGAGGGCTTCAAGAAAGACTGAAGAGTCCCAAACACATCTCTTGTCTAGAGTGACGAGAAGCTGATCTGGGCTTGGTACCAAATGTTATTTATCAGATTCCAAGTGGCATTATCTTCATGGCACCTGGTCCTGCCAGAGTGCTTGCTGAGGGTGGGCTCTTTCCAGAGAGCAGGAGGGGTGTCTGGGCACCAGGCAAGGTGGATTCAAGACCCCCGGTTCAGGTCCTGGCTATGACCACTGTTTGGTTCTGGCCATGACCAGATCATTGTGGAGATGGGGAAACAGAAAAGAAAATGATTCATCTGGCCGGGAGCCCAGAAAATGTATGCTAATGCCTTCGTACAGACAAAAATAAGATTATAAAGAGACATTGCAAAAAAAATGCCCAACCTTAATCCATAACATGGAGACTAATAATTTGCTGAGATTCAAAGAGTCAGAGAGAGAACCAACACATGAGTCAAGTTGTCAATAAAGCCAATTATTTCCTGTCCACATCCCATTCTCCTGGGCACACATTGCTAGAGCTCACAAATAGCCCTAGCCTCCTACTTATTCAAGGCTCACAGGACACATACACGTCTCTACCTGTTAAAGTCATGAATAAGCATGTGACCTCTCTCAGCCAATGAAATCTGTTAGAAAGCAACAGGTGCTATTTCCTTCTTTTATGATACAATTTTATTATACAGGATATAGATCAACACAAGCCAAATGAGGAGACACATAGTTCAAGGTCTCAGAGGGTCTTCAACATGAAGCATCTGTGCCCTCTCTATGGAATCAGGGCGCCTCACCTGCCTGGCACATCCAAACAGGAAGTTCCACTGAGCTTCTAACAGGTGCTAGTTCTAAGCAGAAGCATTTAAGAACTGCAGTGTGATTGGCTATGCTGTTTCCATGCTGTGGTGATCGTGGGAGCATGCATTGAGATGGTGAAGCCTCCATCAGACTGGATCACGGAATGACTACAATGAAGGGAGCCCTTCACAAGGAACCCACATGGGACATAAAGTATAAGTAATTTTAAAAACATTTGTTGTGTTTAGCCCTAGAGACTTGGGTCTTACTTGCTACTGCAACCTAACCTTGTCCATCCTGATTGATAGACTCAACATCCTCCATCATAATATCCCATAGATGGACACATTAGAGGCTCATGACTTCCTCTACACTTACACCCCAAAGATTATCAGTTCTCAGCTTCCTCCAGGCAAAAGAATCAGAATTGTTAGATGAGATGGCTGTGACCTCAGCACATCAGGGACTGCTGCTCCAATGCTGAATCTGACGAAAAAGAAAGGAGAATTTAAAAGTGCAGATATTGGAGAAAAACACTTTAATGGTTATGTCAAAGGAGATTTCAACTCAGAAATAGAAATACCGTTGATTCTTGAACAATACAGATTTTAACTGCATGGCTCCACTTATACACAGTTCTTCCACCTCTGCTACCCCGGAGACAGCCCCACCTCTTCCTCCCGTTCCTCAGCCTGGTCAACACAAAGATGATGAGGATGGAAACCTTTATAATGATCCACTTCCATTTAATGAATACTAAATACATTTTCTCTTTCTTATGGCTTTCTTCATAACACTTTTTCTCTAACTTATTTTATTGTAAAAAGATAGTATATAATGCATATAATATACAAAATAGCTTTCATCAACTGCATACATCATAGTCAAGCTTCTGGTCAGCAGGAGGCTATTAGTGAAGTTTGGGGGAAGTCAGAGTTATACACAGACTGCATGGGAGCATCAATGTCCCTAACGCCCACATTGTTCAAGGGTCAACTGCATGGGAGCATCAATGTCCCTAATGCCCACATTGTTCAAGGGTCAACTGTAGTCTGGTGACAGGTGGGAACAAACCTGTGGGACTTGGGTGGTGATGCTATTTGGGATTATCTGAGCTCAATAATTATTGCCACCTCCCATTGTGAGTATTTTAAATCCATTAAGAAGTGAGAGGAGAAAAATACGTTGTAACAAAAGGCTGGACAACATGTCTTACCCACAGCTACCGAAATCAAAAGTCTCTAGTTGCTTTTGTTCCTATAAAGGATGAACTGTGGGCTGGATGCAGTGGCCACCCCTGTAATCCTAGCACTTTGGAGAGGTCAAGGTAGAGTGATCACTTGAGCCCAGGAGTTCAAGTTCAGCCTGGATAACATAGCAAAACCTCACCTCTACAAAGAAATACAAAATTAGCTGTGTATGGTGGCCAGCTACTCAGAAGGCTGAGGCAGGAGGATCACCGGAGCCCAAGAGGTTGAAGCTACAGTGAGCTCTGATTGCACCACAGCACTCCAGCCTGGGCGACAGAGCAAGACCCTGTCTCAAAAAAGTAATGAGCTGTGAAGATATGTAAAAAGGTTGGCAAAATGCTAGTATAAAACACCAAAATCAATTTCATTTTATTAAAAAAAAAAAAAACTTGGCTCAGTGTAGTAGACAAGTGTTGATTTTGGCCCACATACACATACACACAAACATTATTTTTAGTAACAAAATATTCTCCATATATTTTCCAGGAGACCACCCCCTATCCTGCCATTTCAAGCCAAAAGAAATGGAAACATATGTCCAAATAAATATGTGTCTATGAATGTTCATAACAGCATTATTCATGGTAGCCAAGAAGTGGAAACAGCCCAACCTCCATCAATTGGTGAAAGAACTTAAAAAAAACAAAACAAAAAACAGAACTGTGGTGTATCTATATTATGTGCTATTATTTAACAACAAAAATAAACAAACTATGACACACACCATGACCTGAATAAGTCTCACAGACATTATGCTAAGCTAGAAAATAAAATTAATAAATAATGTTTGTAAAAAAGAAGGAAAAGTCAAGTTTAAAAAGTCACAGACTTATGACTCCATTTATAATCACGTTTTCGAAATGAAATTTTCATTTCGAAAACGTCATTATAAATAGATTAGGAATCAGATTAGGAATAAGGATTAGGAATCAGATTAGTGGTTGCCAACAGCTGGGGAGAGAAGATTGAGTACAAAGGGGCCACGCGAAGACATTTTGAGGGTAATGCAGCTGTTTTGTATCCTGATTTTGGTGGCGGACAGGCCAATCAACACATGTGTTATAATTCCGTAGGCCCATATGCCTACGGAAAGGTCAATTTAGCCATAGGATCATTTTATAAATAAAATTATTCTTAAAAATCTTATGTGGATTAAATCAGGCTTTGGGCTCTAAAATTGATCTCCTGAATCAGAAGCTCTTTGGAAAATAATTGGATGATCCTGCTTTATTAAAGCTGGATCTTTAAAGAAAATATATATATTCTATTCTTGAGCGAGCTGATTCCCTGAGGTTTCTTTTTAAAGTAAAATTTAACATTAAGCATTGATTTTGTTGGCATTCCAGCCAATTAGCATAGTTCGTTCGAATGTTTGGTTCAATCCAGGCAACTAAAAATGTTTATTTATGTAATTAAATACATATGTAAAAAAGTCACATTTCAGAAAATATGTAAATGCGATTTTTTAAAAATGAAGGTGCTTGATTTATGAGGTTCATCTTTCTTTGGGAGCTCTGAAGTTTCAAATCCTTCTCCAATATTTATGATTGTTCAGCTGTCTCTTAGAGAGGAGACCATGGGGTCTCTGTAGCCCAGATCCTATTTACTTTTTTGGGGGGTTTGTTTTGTTTCTGATACAGAGTCTCTCTCTGTAGCCCAGGCTGAAGTGCAGTGGTGCGATCTTGGCTCACTGCAACCTCTGCCTCCTGGGTCCCGATTCAAGCAGTTCTCCTGCCTCAGCCTCCTGAGCAGCTGGGATTATAGGCGCGTGCCACCATGCCCAGCTAATTTTTGTATTTTTAGTAGGGACAGGTTTTCACCATGTTGGCCAGGCTGGTCTTGAACTCCTGACCTTGTGATCTGCCTGCGTTGGCCTCCCAAAAAGTGCTGGGATTACAGGCGTGAGCCACCACGACTGGCCTTTTCTATTTAAATATATTTATTATTTATTATTATATATTTTTTATTTAAATATATTTATTATTATTAGATACAGGTCTTGCTCTGTCACCCAGGCTGGAGGGTATTGGCATGATTATGGCTCACTGCAACTGTGACCTCCCAGGCTCAAGGGATCCTCCCACATCAGCCTCCTGAATAGCTGGGACTATAGGCACACACCACCATGTCTGGCTAATTTTTTAAACAATTTTTATTTCATTTAACTTTTTTCCAGATGGGGTCTTGCTATGTTGCCCAGTCTGGTCTCAAACTCCTGGCCTCCAATGATCCTCCCATCTCAGTCGCCCAAAGCATTGTAATTACAGGCATGAGCTAGTGTGCCCAGCATTGGTCATGACTTGTGGGTGTCCAGAACCTTTTGAAAAAGGATCCAGCCACAGATCCTATTTGATCTAATCATTAAAGGAATAGGAGGAAGAAGAAGTAGAGTAAAAAAGAAATAGATTGTGCCATGTATTAGTCTGTTTTCACACTGCCATAAAGATACTACCCAAGATTGGGTAATTTATAAACAAAGGAGGTTTAATTGACCACAGTCCTGCCTGGCTGTGGAGGCCTCAGGAAACTTATGATCACGGCAGAAGGGGAAGCAGTCACCTTCTTCACAAGGCTGCAGGTGAGAGACAGTGAGCAAGAGCAAGAAAAACTATCTTGTAAACCCATCAGATCTCGAGAGAACTCCTTCACTATCAAGAGAACAGCATGGGGAACCACGCCCATGATCCAGTCACCTCCCTCCACTGACACGTGAAGGTTACAATTGGAGATGAGATTTGGGTGGGGGCACAGAGCCAAAGCATATCATGCTGCTTCTTGTCTTTGATGGAGGTTGAACAATAAATATTTTTTTTAAAATATGAAGAAGACAGAGGAAGCACTGGCAAAGAGGAAAGGGAGAAGTCAAAAGCACTGCCAGGTGTTAGAGCAAACTCTATGCAAAGAGACACTCAGACGCATCAGAGGCTCCAGACTGCCTTTCCTTCTTCCTTATTAACTGAACCCTGGTGTTATTTGGAGGGATTGTATTCCCAGCTAAAACTATTTCCCGGGCTCTCTTGCATCAAATGTTCACATGACACAGATCTAGCAAATGGTTACTCAACATAAGCTACTGGGCGGGGCTTCCGGAAAAACACTTTAAAAGGAGCTGACTCAGCAGGTGTCCATTGCCATTGCCAGTCGTGTTGGCTGGAGCTGCAGCAGCCATTTCGAGGGCATGAAGACGGGGCTCACAACAAAGGTGGGGTCATGGAAATCCAGAAAGGACATGGGTCCCAGATGTTATCATGGAGCTACCATTCTATCCCTGGACTGCCTGCCTCTAGACTTACTAACATGAGGAAGAATAAACCCCTAGGTTACTTGGTGAGGGGTGAGGGGGTCTCTGTAACTTGTAGAACTTGTAACCAAAACAAGTCTCAAGAAACTTCATTCCTGTTTTTCAACCACCCATAACAAACCACCTCCTGATGTGACAGTTCCTTTATCTCTCCTCTTTCCAGGGGGGCCCTTCCTTGAACTGAAATGATATATATTTCTGCTACTTTTCCATTTGCATGGAAAACATTAAATTATAATGTATCATTTTCAGTTCACTGTACCATCAAATACTTCTTTGAGGTCAATAAGAATAAATCTCATCCCAGAAGTAATTTCCCGATCATCAAATTTTTGAATATATAGTTTAATTTGCTATCCTGCTGGTAAGACAGTTGGTGGGTATGCTAAACCCTGGAGATTTCACTGTTATTTTTCCAAAGGGATACAAGTCAATCTTCAGATAACTTTCAATTGTATGCATTTGTTAAGAGACATCATAAGATCTGGAAATCAAAGAGCTAGATAGAACTTCAAGAATAATTCAAGCTGAGATATTGCTTATGTAGTAGGGTAAACATTTGTAAGAGTTGTCCACAAAGTAATCTGGTGGCAACTCAGAGCTTTTTTCTCAGTCTTCTGAAAACCTATAGATATCCTAGGACACATTCAGGAGAGTGAACTTTCTGTGGCCTCTTCCCAGTTGTCCCTGATTCCTGCATATCTGGGGTCCCCATGCCCCTTTATTAATGGTGTGGATCAGACTTGGCTATGAGTTGCAAATAGCAGAATCTACCTAACTAGTTTAAGCCAAAAAGGAATGTATTCAGTGGCTCCCAGGAGCACTGCAAGGCCAGAGAATCCGGCTTGGAGGCTATATAACAGAAAAAAAGGCAGACCCACTGCTCCTGGTGGTGCTGGGCACATCGCTGACACTGACAACAGGGGACAGTGTGACAGCCCCCCACACTGCCCTACAGCTTCTGCAAGCCCCGTGTGTCTCTTCAGTCCTCTGCAGAAAGGACTCTGCACGCTGCCGTCTTTTATACAACCTTCCCTTGTTAACGAGAGTCTAGTTTGTATCCTCTGATCAGTGTACTCCGTGTCACATGTTGGCTTTTTAGCTGTAAGGCAGATGGGAACGTAGATTTCTGGCTTTTCTTTTTGGGATGTGCAGACACACTGGGGAGAAATTTCCCTGACATGTAAGAGTTTTCAAAAGGTTCTAGACGCCCACAAATCATGGCCAATGCCATTATCAGTCATTCTCCCTAGCACAGGTATTGCAGCTCGGCTCTTGACCACAGTAACGTCACTTCCCATTTCCAGGCTAAAAATTGGCAAAGGAGCATAAGAAGAAAAGGAAAACAAAGCAGATTCAAATTCCCAACTGCCAGGTTGAGAAATACAAAGAAGGGGGCTAATGATTGGTAGAGAAAAGCCACGATGTAAATTCCAGAAAAAAGGTGTTTTTAGCATGAACTTGTAATTCTAACGTAATAAAAACCATTCCATTTCAGAAGAAACAGTGTCTAGTTTTCCGAATATGTGCGCGTGTATCAAAGTATGATTCTCAGATGTTGAAAGCATAATTTATAAGAGCTAGATGTAAGCATTTGTCAAATCTATTTCATTAATAATGGAACTAATAGGCTGGCAAAGTCGTTTCAAAATAGGGTATAAGAACAAGGATTCCGTGCAGTCAATCAACATGAAGAAAGGCTGCCATTCAATTGTTGATTTAGAGATACAATCACTTCCGTGTCTTAATGGGCAGTAACGTCATGATTTGGGGATTATCTTTGGTGCCATCAGAAAAGAAAAACATTCTACTTTATACATTTCGTATGTCTTAACCTCTAATTTTCCAGAGATAAAATGTCTGGGCCCTAATCAATGGTAAATAGGAAGTCAAACAAAGCCACATCTCATGAGGGACTCAGGTGCCCCTACATGGACTTGTTAGACTGCCCTATACCCCAGCCCTATGTGTCTCGATCATCTTTATACCTTATTTTCAAGTTTTGAGTATTTTTTAAACATATATGAGCTTTCCCCCGCATACCTCAAAGATCATTATATTGGTTTGATGAATACCTGTTCAGTCATTCATTTATCCAACAAATACTGATTGGGCTTCCATTCTGTGTCAAGAACTCATGTAGACAAAATTAAATTAGGCACAATTCCAACCCAAAGAAACAAAAACCTGAAGTTCATTCTTACAAAATGCAATAATGGAGTTGTTTAAAATACTAACAAAGTGCTGTGGGATGAAGGGGACGAGGAAGCAGGTTTGCCTTCAGTTTGGAGGTCAGAGGTGCAAGTAAGTTAGGCAGCCTCAACGTTTCTCAAAAACCTACTGAGTGGGCCAGATGCAGGGGCTCATGCCTATAATCCTCACACTTTGGGACGCTGAGGTGGGTGGATCACTTGAGGCCAGGAGTTTGAGACCAGCCTGGGCAACATGGGGAAACCCCGTCTCCATTAAAAATTAACCAGACAGTGGCACATGCCTATAATCCCAGCTACTTAGGAGGCTGAAGCATGAGAATTGCTTGAACCCAAGAGGCAGAGGTTGCAGTGAGCCGAGATCGTGCCACTGCACTCTACCCTAGGCGACAGAGTGAGATTTCCTCTCAAATAATAATAATAATAATAATATTTAAAATGGCTACTAAGTGCCAGACACATCCCAGGCTATGAGAATCCCAGGATGTGTTGCTCGTGCATATGGGCTGGGGCAGGCCTCTGGTGCTGTGGACAGGCCAGTGCCCATTCCCTACATTTCTGCCCTAGACAATTTCCCCTTGAGGATTCCATGCCCGCTTCATCACCATCTCAGTGGAATGGATGACCAAGGTGCTCTGCCAGAGAAGGGGTATGAGGCCCAAGCCCACACTTCCCTCCTGGGGAATTTTGCCTTGAGGGGACTGACACAAGAAACAAGAATGAGTAGACTCTCACCCCAAAATGTATGCCTCTAAGAGATTTCCCAGAGTTGACACAGATCTAGTCCTTCTGTCACCTGGTCCCTTAGCCCTTCTGTGTTCTCAGAGCACAGATCTGTTACATCCTTCCATAGATCCCTGTTTTGATAAGGCTGGTCAAAGCCAGCTTCCATTGCTTGCAAAAAGGATCCTGGCTGGTGAATGCAGCAGCTGGAAAAATGTGCCAAGGAAGGGAGATGGGTGGCCTTGCAGAAGATCCAATACTAACAATCCCTGCCCTATCCACCCCTCACCCCACTCCAGTATGTTCACAGTCTTTACCATGGGATGGGACTATGGCATGACTCTTTTGAGAGACTGACAAATCCCAGCTAGGGGAATTCACCTTATCAGCCCCAAAATCATAGTTTTCAGTCCCTTTTGGCTTCCAGTCATCATGCCAGGAAAAGAGGGTGTAATTCCTGCCCTTGAGGAGCTTCTGTAAATGATTTAGAAAAACACTCACAGAAGGGACCCACATGAGCTCAATGAGACAATGCTCCTATCATGTGCATTCCACACCTTATAGGGTTTGGATGTTTGTTTCCTCCAAATCTCATGGTGAAATATGATCCCCAGTGTTGGAGGGGGTGCTTGGTGGGAGCTGTTTGGATCACAGAGGCGAATTGCTCATGAAATGGCCTGGTGTCCTCCCACAGTAACGAGTTCGCTTGCCATCTGATTGTTAAAAGAGTCTGGGACCTCCCCAATCCCTGCTGTCTTGCTCCCTCTCTCATCATGTGACACCCAGACTCCCCTTCACCTTCTGCCATGCATAAAAGCTTCCTGAGGCCTCACCAGAAGCAGACGCTTCTTATGATTCTTGTACAGTCTGCAAAACTGTGAGCCAAATAAACCTCCTTTCCGTATAAATTACCCAGCCTCAGATATTTCTTTACAGAAACACAAAACAGAGGAATGCAACATCGAAAGGAGAGAACTGACTTGTGGAAGCCCTAGCTTCCTCGGGATGAGCTCCCACGGTGTCTCACAGCGGGAAGGAGCTCCCCTTGCTGTGAGGCAGGCATCACGATTCTGTCAACACGGCAGACCAAGCCCAGTGCTTGAAGTGTGCAGAGAGTTTGTGTCATCAGCATACAAGAGACCCACATAGGCCACGGTCAGTGATTTCCAATATGTTTTTCAACACCAAAGGATGATTCTCTTGAGGGGAGTTGTGCCTACCTGGATTTTGTTTGTTTGTTTTTTTTACTGCTTCATGGAGCATTTGAAGCAATAAAGTGCATCCTATTTTATATAGAAGGCTGCCTCAAGAAAACCTGCTGTTTGTCTTCTCAGTATTTATTCATTCAACAGATATCTAACGAGCTTCCGCTGTTGAGTGTTATCATTCTAGGTGCTCAAAATACAGCATTGAACAAAATGGACAAAAATCCATTTTGTTCCACAAAAGGGCATGCATTTTGGTGAGGGGAGTTTACGGCAGCAACTTTATTTTCATTTAGAAAACTCTTCCCTCCCCTCCCCAGCCAATGTGGTGTGGAGAGAAAGACATCCCAGAGTCAGGGTCTTGGACCTACGATCCAGTTTAAACCTACCAGCAACAGCGTTGCCCTGGCAACAAGAATTTATCACAGCTGGGCACGTGACCTAAGCTGATTCCATCTGAGTTAATCTCTGGCTTTTTGAAAGCTCCTGGAAAACCAGCTGACCCTAACTCATTGTTTGACAACCTCAGGAAAACAGATCCTGGGGCAATTTGCACACCCATCTAATCCCCAAGAGTTAAGCCCACTTTAAGATGCCCTGATGACCTCTGGATTTGCTATGCCTGATGATGATGCCAAAGATGACCAGATAACTTCCTCGCCAACTCTGGACATGTGTAAGTGTGAAGGGCAGCACCATTCACACTTACAGCAAAACAACCAGCATTGACCAGGACCACCTTGTGCAAATCAAGTGCGCTTAGCCAGTTCCTGGTTGATTTTTTCTTATTATATGAGGCAAGAAATTACCTCTTCATTAAGCCTCTCAATATTCTTGCAATGAAGTTCCTTTGCTTGGGCAGGGAGCAGCACTGAGGTTTAGTGATAGATTGCAGTTGTAAGGGAATGCTATTAATAATTAAGGCAGCAAACAGGCACACACAGGAACACCCCTGTTCAGACCAGGACAGAGGCTCCCATACACACTGAATGTCTGCTAGGTGCTGAAAGTGTGCATGCTGGGCATGGAGGTTCTAGGATGATCAAGGCACCAGTATCTTCCTCGAGGAGCTCACTGTCTTAGTCAGAGACATGAATACCTAAACACAATGGCAGCACAGGATGCTGAGAGGGAGCCACAGGTGAAGCCACCTGCTCAGCCGCCTCTTTCAATCATGATCGTGTTTGCAGAGTTTGGCTTTGTTCAGTAAAAACCCAGCGATGATGAATTGCTAGACAGAGCAACTGACTTGACTTTCTTACCTCCCCCAGCCTTAACTGAAAATTCCAGCCCTTCAAGCAAAAATGGCAGGCCATCTGTGGTTTACTTTTTGAGCTGCTTTGTCTCTCTGCTATTAGAATTTTAGCCCAGGAGATTTAGAAATGGAAGCCCCTCATCTTTGGTTCAAGAAGACAGTGGGGAGGGAACAAAGAGTAAGCTTAGCCTCTCCCTCCCTTCTTGCCCCAGAAGGTTTGGAGGAATGGGAGGCGTTTCTGCAACATCCACTCTCAATAGTACCTATTCTCGGTGTGCAGGGGATTGCCAGGGTGACTTCTCAACAACTTTTATTCTAAAATTCAAGCAAAAGCATAATTTTCCAAAGAGGAGAAAGACATCAGGTAGCACGGGCCACGCAGCTGCGTCTGATTGATTTCCCCGGCAGGAAGCACGCAGCAGCACAGGAGGGAGCCCTTGGCACTGGCGTTCAGCATGGCTGCGTTGGTTTTATTAGTTTGTCTTTTGTATTTGGAAAAATACAGAGCATTTGGCCAAGGATCTGTCTTTATTGAATGGCCCCGCATACCGTGGTCAACACATCAAGCTGGCATCTATTCCAAAACACGCCATGAGGAAAAGCAGAGATACGACGTCTCTTATCTTCCTGAGCGGTACAAGCCGTGTGACAAGTAAACGGGTGGGTTTGATGAAGTGTAAGACAGCTTGTCATCCAACAGCTAAGTGGCCTTGTTTCCTTTCCCTGGGATAATATTGGATTTCATACCGATAGCATCAACAAGAGAAAGGCTCGTACCTAACAGCTAATTTCTGAAGAACATATGTCTCTGCTCAATTTCGGCACCTTTATGGCCCCATGTGACATTGCAATACTTTCTGCTGCAAAACAGACCTCATTCAACCCATCTGTCTTACATCTAATTCAAGTCAAAACCAGTGAAGCGAGCCAACTCCTGGCCTATTTGTAATTCTTCCACAAATTATTGTCACTGATTCTCTCGTGCTACACTTTTTTTCAGGAACCAGCAGCTGAAAAAACAAAACGCTGATCAAGTTGCACATCTCATTTCCTGTTCCATATTATTCTCTTCAAAGAGGAGAGTCACAAATTGGGATCCTAATGGGACAACAAGTCTCATCTGCATAGGTAGTGTATTGTTATTTTTTTTTTTTTTAAATCACAAACCCGGGTACATGTCGACCTTTAACTCTGTAAACACAAAGCGAATCCTCTGGCAATCTGCATACTTCTCAGTGAACACAATACACTCCCACAGCTCAGCTTTCAGGGTGCTCAGACCAGAAAGCTTGGAGTCAACCTGTATCAGGGTTTTATTGTTCTCATTCAACCCATTTTACAAAAACATCCAGTCCGTTTTACAACCACTTCAAACACTTCCGTCACCACAACTGCTATTGCTGTGGTCCATCGCTATTGAAAATGAAACTGTGTCCTCTCTCATTTCCCAGAGTCTACACCTGCCCCTGCTGCTCCCCTATCCAATTCTGAGCACAATGGTCAGAGAAATCTTTCTATAGTCACAGACAGAATTGCAAGATGGCCCCACAATTCCTGCTCCTCCCCCACTGGAGTCTGGGCAGAAACTGGAAATGTGATAGGATGTCATGCCATGGATTTGATTGCTAACCAGCTGACTTGGAGCTAATCAAAGGAGGAAGTGTCTGGACGGGCCTGACCTAATCAAGCAAATCCTTGAAAGGAGCTGAGATCATTAGGAAGGAACGATGGAGGAGACCATGTGGCAAGGGCCTGGGAGCAGCAGCCAGAGGCTGAGTGCGGTGGCAAGCTGACAGCTAGCAAGGCACAGGGTCCTTGGCCCTTCAGGCCCATGGAAACTGATTCTGTCCAACCTGATGGAGTTTGGAAGTGGATCTTTCCCAGGTGGAGCCTCTGGATGAGGATGCAGCCAACATGTGGATTTCAGGCTTGTGAGGACCTGAGCAGATGGCCAGCTCTAACATGCCTGACTCCTTTACCCATAGAAACCACACGGTAATAAACCTGTGTCATATTCAGCTGCTCAGATTGTGGTCATGTATTACACAGCAATAGAAAATGAATATTAGAGAAAATAATATTTCTTCCCTCTGTTCAAAACCCCCCAAAGGCCTCCTAAGTCACTAAGGTAAAACCCAGATCCATGGCCAGGCGCGGTGGCTCACGTGTGTAATCCCAGTACTTAGGAAGGCCAAAGTGGGCAGATCATGAGGTCAGGAGATCGAGACCATCTGGCTAACATGGTGAAACCCCATCTCTACTAAAAATACAAACATTTAGCTGGGTATGGTGGCACGTGCCTGTAGTCCCAGCAACTCAGGAGGCTGAGGCAGGAGAATCACTTGAACCCAGGAGGCAGAGGTTACAGCGAGCCTAGATCTTACCACTGCACTCCAGCCTGGGCGACAGAGAGAGACTTCATCTTAAAACAAAACAGGCCAGGCATGGTGGCTCAAGCCTGTAATCCCAGCACTTTGGGAGGTCGAGGTGGGTGGATCATAAGGTCAAGAGCTCGAGACCATATTGGTCAACATGGTGAGACCCCATCTCTACTAAAAATACAAAAAATTAGCTGGGCATGGTGGCACGTGCCTGTAATCCCAGCTACTCGGGAGGCTGAGGCAGGGGAATTGCCTGAACCCAGGAGGTGGAGGTTGCAGTGAGCCGAGATTGCGCCATTGCACTCCAGCCTGGGTCACAAGAGCGAAACTCCATCTCAAAAAAAAAAAAAAAACCCAGATCCTCGCAGCAGCCCATGAGGCTTTGCAGGCGCCTGGCCTCCCTGCCTCTCTCGCTTCTCTGTCCATGAATCTCCCTCCACTCTGCTGTGGTCACACTGGTCACTCACTACTGCTTGAACATGCTCCTGCCTCGGGGCCTTTGCACTTACTGTTCCCTCTGCCTTTCCCCCAGATATTAGCCTGTCTCCCACTTTTGTGGCCTTCAGGTCTCTACTCCATGCCAGTATTCTCTGAGGATCTCTACTTGCTCCCAACCCCCCTTGCTGGCTTCACTGTCCCTCTCAGCATCAGCCTCCTCCAGGTACACACAAGACATATTTTGTCTTTTTATTGATTGTCTTTGACTGGAGCATGAGCTCCATAGTGTCAGAACCTTGGTTTTGGGTCCCCTGCTTTAGACTTTGAGTGAAGAACAATGCCTGGCACATGGAACGCACTCAGAAACCTCTTGAATGAATGAATGAATGAATGAGAGGTTAATTGGGAAACCAAGCAAAACACAGCATTCCTTGGAGTCTTAAATGCCAACAGAAATGCGACATGTGAACCTCAGGGTGTCTACATACAGAAAACGCTGAAACCACAAAATTCCATGAGACTGCTTTTTCAGCACCTCCCAATCTTTGTGCTTTTCGAAGAAGCCAATTAAACAGTTTCCACCTTGGCATGTGCTTTTTGCCGTTTTGTTTTGTTTTGTTTTGTTTGCAGATGGAGTCTCACTCTGTTGCCCAGGTCGGAGTGCAGTGACACAACTTCAGCTCAAGCGATTCTTGTGCCTCAGCCTCCCGAGTAACTGGGACTACAGGTGTGTGCCACCACGTCCAGCTAATTTTTTTGTATTTTAGTAGAGATGGGGTTTCACCATGTTGCCCACGTTGGTCTTGAACTCCTGAGCTTGGGCAATCTACACACTTCAGTCTCCCAAAGTGTTAACATTACAGGCGTGCGCCACCACACCCAGCCTTGATGTGTGTGTTTTTAATCAGCCTTTCTTTGCCTGCTCAGCAGCTACTGGAGCTCCTGGGTCCCTCAGATGCCCGTCTCATCATGAGGCCATTTTCACTTTGGAGAAAATGAGTTGGACATGAGCATTTTGCTGCCTTTGTCAGTCAGGACCAAGTTACATAGCACCAAATGTCAGCCAAAGATGAGATCCCAGCAACAAGGGGCTCTCGGTTGAAACATTTTATATAATCGGAAGATGAGGTTAACAGCAATAAGGAAAGTTCAGGTGGACATCCAAGGGTGTGTGAAGCAGATGCTGAAAAATAAACAGATCAGGAGGCATCCAACCAGCCCCGCCTGACTCTGAGATTTCTTGGAGAGTGATGGTGCCACGGGGAGGATGTGTGTTTGGTTAAAAACAAGAGCTGCAGAATTGGATCAGGGACTTGGGTTGAAATCCCGCTGCCTGCTCTCCAGCTGTGCAACCTTGACGAGGCTCGCTCCCTGACCTTTCCCTAGTCTGTAAAGTGGAACAACATTCCTGAGAAAAGCATGTCTACCTTAGGGGCCATTGGAGGGTCCATAACCCACTGGAGACTAGACATCTTGGGGCTTTCCAGGCCTCACAGGTGCAGGGCACTTTCCCACGCAGGGCTCCGCTGGCTGGATACTCATGTGCTCCAGGGAAGCCCCTCATCCACCCCAGAGGGTGGGTACTGTCACTCTCCTGCTTTCCAGAGGAGGAAACCAGGCATGCAGAGGGAGCCTCTTGCCCACAGGACACATCAAAAGCCCAGTGTCCTGAGCTCAGGGGCCAGCCTCATCCCACTGGCAGTTTTGCTTCTATGAAAGGATCATTTTCCCTCCTGCTATTGGCTTGTTTGATAATCAGTCACTGACGTCTGGGCCATTCCTTGAGCTGTAAATCTGAGGAGTCTGAAAGATTGATGCCTAGGCAGCTTGGGTGTGCCGAGAAGACCTAGTTTCCCTGACAGCCCACCCCAGACCCAGGGCAAAGTGAATTGCCCTCTGAGGAGCCAGTGTCAGCCAAAGCAAAGGAACTATGGCTGATGGAGGCCATACCAGGGGTCACTGCTCAGTGACGATGTCACATGATGCAAAATTCATGGGATAATGGAAAATAAATTTTCTGCAGGTCATGGGATGTCAGCTTTTCCTGAAAACCCAAATGCATAGAAAGGAAGAAAGTGGGAACAAAGGACAAGCACTTTTTAAAGAGAGGAAGAAAGATGAAAATATTTCTATTAATTACTCCTGGAAGACTTCATGAAATTATAGAAATTTTTAAGTCCCCAAAATGGATCTTGGCCAACTACGCCCCTCTCAGATTTAACTCCATGGTCAGAGGCTGGCAGGAGGCTCTCCCAGTTACAGGATCTGGCACCAGCCCATCCGCAGTGAGACCTACAGGGTCTGAGAGAATCCCCCTTAGCTCTTTGCTGAACCCCTGAGTCCCTGCTGTTTCCAACTCAGCAAACACAGGCACCTCAGAAGATCACTAGCATGAAGAGTTGGCAGCTTCGGGAAATACCCTCACTATCAGAGTCTGGTCATACCACAGGAAGGTTTATGAGCAAGATGGTTTGTACCAGAGAAGTCAGTGTTCTTGTCCTAGAACTTTTTTTTTTTTTTTTTTTTTTTGAGACAGACTCTCACTCACTTTGCCCAGGCTGGAGTGCAATGGTACAATCTCGGCTCACTGTAACCTCCACCTCCCAGGTTCAAGGAATTCTCCTGCCTCAGCCTCCCAAGTAGCTGGAATTACAGGTGTGTGCTGCCACTCCTGGCTGATTTTTGTATTTTTAAGAGACAGGGTTTCGCCATATTGGCCAGGCTTGTCTCAAACTCCCAACCTCAGGTGATCCACCCCCTCAGCCTCCCAAAGTTCTGGGGTTACAGGAATGAGCCACCATGCCCAGCCTTGTCCTAGAACTTTTCTCCTAGTTTAAAGCTTATGCTATCCTTTTACTTAGGTTATTAGTAACTATCACTAATCTTAATAACAAATGGAATTAAGGATAATCATTTTATAATTAATACCTACATACTAATAAATTGATTAATAATAACATAATTACTTTAATTCTTTACAAAATTGTGCAAAACAGCTCTCACATACTACATCTAGTTTGATCGCTAACAGTGGGCAGGGGAATTCTTACAACTCTACCTTATTGTAGATGAAAAGTAAAACTGGGCACAGAGAGGGGAAGTGACTTGCCTGAAGACACACCGTGAGTAAGGGTCCGAGCTGAAGCCTGGATCTGAGCACCTCTCCTAGGTCCAGGCTGGCTACTGGTGGGAGGAGGAGCACTGGAATGGGAGTCAGGAGCTCTGCACTCTCCCCGGCCTTCTCCCCAGCTAGCCCTGGGGCTTTGGATAAGTCACTCCTTCTCAGAACTGAGCTGTACCATTCTGGACATGCAAGCAATGAATCATGGAGCAACAGAATGCCCAAGGATGTTTTGAGTTCTGTTAGTCTGAGACACCGACACCTCAGCCTCCAACTCTCTTTGGTGCTTTCCCCAGCGCACCCTCCACTCTCCCCACTCCCACACCTAGGGAATCTTTAACAGTAATTTTATTCTACCTTTGGTAAGACAATTGCAGACAATAACTAATGTATTCTCCCCAGGTAACAGACAAAGGGACTTTATAATTATTCAAATATAATATTGTCACCTTTTAAAAGATCAAAACACTATAAACAGGAGCAAAGTCTCCCCTCATCATCTCCTTCCTGGGCCTGACCCCACTCCATAACTGTCCACGTGGTGATATCAGCGTGCTGCTGTCTAGACCTGATTCCACAGTTCTACCTGTTTGTGTGTCTATAAAGACAAGACCATGTTTTTTTAAGTACCTGTTTCTAAAGATGGCTTCTCACATCACATATGGTCCAGCATCTTGCTTTTTCCCCCTCAACCGTATGCACGAGAGACCTGTCTGCCTTGCTGCATAGATACCTCCTCCCTTATACCTGCTGTGCTCTGTATGTGTCTATGTCTATGGCTAACTCCCATGTATTAGTTCATTCTCACACTGCTATAAAGGCACCCCTGATACAGGGTAATTTATAAAGACAACAGATTTAATCAGTTCAAGGTTCTGTATGTTGTACAAGCTTCTGCTTCTGGGGAGGCCTTAGGAAACTCACAATCACAGTGGAAGGTGGAGGGGAAGCAAGCATATCTTTATTTGGCCAGTAGGAGAGAGAGAGAGAGAGAGAGAGAGCGAGAGAGAGAGAAAAGGTGCTACACACTTTTAAACAAGCAGATCTCAAAAGAGCACTATCACAAGAACAGCAAGAGGGAAGTCTGCCCCCATGATTCAGTCACCTCCCACCAGGATCCTCCTCCAACATTGAGGATTACAATTTGACATGAGATCTGGATGGGGACACAGAGCCACATCACATCACTCCATTTCATATCCCCTTTTGCTAAGGATGGCCATTTAGGCTGTGAGTGGTCACGAGTACGTTTGTGAACTAGTTCCGGTTCTCTGCCCTTCCCTGCCCTGACCTGAAGGTAGTCATGGTCATGGGACTTATACTGACCAATGAAATGGAAGCACAAGTCCCATGTGTCCCTTCCAGGCAGAAGAGGTAGTCCTGATTTTGCAGGTGTCCTTTGTCCTGCTGTCAGAGAGCATGAAGAAAATGTCGCCCTCTACAGGACCCCAGAGTAGGCATAGGTAGAGCAGAAGCCCCGCCTACCTGAGGCACATGTGGCGTGAGTGAAAAACCACCTTAGCTGTTCAACTCCCCTGGTGTTTTTGTGGTGCCTGTTATTGCAGTATAATCTCATCCGTTCTGGGTGCTGTAAATTCTTTTGGGGTGGACTGAATCATGGCACCCCCAAAGCTGCCCAGCAGATTCTGTTCCACAGAATCTGTGAATATGTTATCTTACATGACAAAAGGGACTTTGCAGATATAATTGAGAACATTAAGATGGAAAGATCAACCTGGATTATCCAGAAGGGCCTAAGGTAATGGCAAGGACCATTCTAAGAGGAAGGAAGGTCTCTGAGGAACCACCACCCTGGTCTTCACAATGGTTGAACTCATTTACACTCTCACCAACAGTGGGTAAGGGATCCTTTTTCTCTGAAACCTCACCAACCACCTGTTGTTCTTGACTTTTTAATAGGAGCCAGTCTGACTGGGTGTGAGGTGATAGCTCACTGTGATTTTGATTTGCATCTCTCAAATGATCAGTTGTGTTGAGCTTCTCATGTTTTTCTTGGCCGCATATATGTCTTCTTTGGAAAACTGTTCTGGGTATATACACAGAGGAATGCACATCATTCTATCATAAAAACACATGCACTTGTATGTTCATTGCAGCACTATTCATGACAGCAAAGATATGGACCCATGAATGGCAGACTGGATAATGCAAATGTGGTATATATACACCATGAAGTACTATGCAGCCATTAAAAAAGAACAAGATCATGTCCTTTGCAGGGGCATTGAGAAAGCTGACGGCCATTATCCTTAGCAAACTAATGCAGGAAGAGAAAACTAAATACCGTGTTTTCACTTATAAGTGGAAGCTAAATGATGAGAACACATGGACACATAGAGACAACACACAGTGGGGCCTGTTGAAGGCTGAAGGGTGGGAGGAGACAGAAAAGCAGGAAAATATAAGTAATGGGTACTAGGCTGAATACCTGGGTGATGAAATAATCTGTACAACAAACCCCCATGACTCACGTTTACCTATATAAAAAACCTGCACATGTGCCTGTTAACCTAAAATAAAAGTTTTGTTGTTGTTGTTGTTGCTTTAAAGAGGGAGACTGATTACAGTGTCTCACTCCTGTAACATCAGCCCTTTGGGAAGCCAAGGCAGGCGAATCACTTGAGGCCAGGAGTTTGAGACCAACCTGGCCAACATGGCAAAACTCCGTCTCTACTAAAAATACAAAAATTAGCTGGATGTGGTGGCAGCTACTTAGGAGGTTGAGGCATAAGAGTCTCTTGAACCCAGGAGGTGGAGGTTGCACTGAGCCAAGTTAGTGCCACTGCACTCCAGCCTGAGCAACAGATTGAGACTCTGTCTCAAAAAAAAAAAAAAAAAGGCAGGGGGAAGCGGGGTCAGAGTCAGAAACAAGTGACAAGGCAACAGAAGCAGAGATGGAGAGATTGGAAGATGCTCCATTGCTGGCTTAGAAGATGGAGGATAGGGCATGAGCTAAGGAATGCAAGTGGTCCTTGAAAGCTAGAAAAGGCAAGGAAATGGGTTCTCCCCAAGAGCGGCCTTGTCAAACCATTTCAGTCTCCAGACCCATAAGAGAATAAATGGTGTTGTTTTAAGACATGAAGTTTATGATGATTTGTTACAGCAAGAATAAGAAACTAATACATCTTCCAAATTTTTGTAAAACAAACTATGTTCAATGAACATCCCTCCAAATCTCTGTGCTATATATGGGTGTTACTCAAATTAGATTTTTAAACAAAAGATGTATCCTCTAAAAGTGTGTATTCTTTTTTAAGAATTAAAATGAACTTCCTGCTGAAGAAAATTTTATTTGAAATTTCTGAAATATCTGAGGTTAAATTCAGAATACTACGTCATAACCCACCACTCCCTGTTAAATATGCAGCTCCAGGTAATCAGCATCCATTCTCCCCATCTGATATTTGTATTGAATTAGGCATAGTCATAGTTTGTGGTTAGCCTGGGGATGGTGACTTTTGTTTCTTGGCCTGAAAGAATTCACAGAGAACCCCTTGCTGAAAAGAGACAAATTTGGTGTCCTCTTCTCCTACCCCTTTCTCCGTATTTATTTTCCCTGATCATAAATGTGTACCCTCTCTTGCCTGTAGATGGGAAATGACAAGACGGTCACCTTATAGGGTGTCCCCTGGTCTCAGAATTCCAATGTCATTTTGCATTTTGCTCCCCTGTATTTAGCCCAGGAGGGGGTTAGGGAAAGTCACAAACTGCCGGTGGAACGAAATCTACAACCTTGCCGACCTTTGTCCAGACCTGCCTGCCTGTTCCCTGCATTTATGGCTAAAACTTGTTTCCTTTTTCTTTTTCTCCCCGGGACCCCTGAGACGGAATAGGCCTATGGACGAAGCAAGATTCTTAATAGCTGGTTTGATTGATCAGTTCTCAGCTGGTCTCTCATTTTTGTGTACAAAGGTTACCTAGCTCCAGAAACAATCAATGGATCACTAATGTATGCGGGCATGTTCTCACCCCCTTTCAGGCTACAGGACATTTTATAGACAGACTGCCAAGTCATTTTAAAGCTGTGAGCACTCAAATGTTTTTATAGCTGAGTCCATCCTGGAACATGCTGATTTCAAGCCTTTGTGTGGCCCTGATTCTTTATAAGCTGCTAATGGGTACGTGGAGAGAGGAAAATTAGATTGGATGGCTTGCATTTAGGATGGTGGAGGTAGAATGCCCAACGGAAGATGGAGAGATGTCATTATGCTTCACAATGGCATCTGCCTCTACAGAGGATCTAAAGAGGTAAAGGCTAGAAGTGAGACTCTTTGAAAGATACCTGTGGCTTTAACGAGCATTGAGCTTGGCCCACAGTGACACTGGTCTAAACTGAGGCTCCCTGAATTCTCACCTAAAAGACACTGATTTCTAGAGAGGCAAATGGCATGGGTGGGAGAAGATGAGAATAAGGGAAGTACAGCGGAAAAGGAAAAGAGCTCATTAAAAAGTCCCTTTCACTATTTGCTGCTGAGAGAATAATGGGATGGAGAGAAAGTTACTAAAAGTCAGCATTAGCCAGAAACTCATGCTCTGAAATTGACATGACCACCAAGAATGATTATTCCACGTGCATGTGGTTTCTCTAGCGCAAATTTCATAATGTAAGTTTCTGGCACTCATTTCCCCATCTTCTGCTAACCAGATCCTGATAACTAAGCAGTTACTCTCCTGTTGCCCATCACCGGGTTCAGGATGAGCTCCATGTTTGGATCTAAGGGTAGAAATGTGACCCGGTCTGGCCAATTAGCTGGTAAGTTCCTCTGACCTGGAAGTGGTTCAGGATGAGCATGTGACAGGAATTAATCCAAGTGGAGTGAGCCCTGGCTCGGGAGCAGGAGTGGCTGGGAGAGATGCTCCTGGGACAGGCACTGCTGGATGTCCACCGAACAGCTCCCTACCCCTTAGAAACCCAATCCAGAGTCTGAGAGCGCTGGTTCCTTGCTTTCCCATCCTCCTTTGCAGGGAAGGCAGAGTCACATTTCCCAGTCCGGCCAGTGGCTTCTGCAGGAGTGTCTGTTGGGGTATGGGGTGGGGAGGTGGAGGGTTCTGGAGGCATTTGCCCTTTCTGGTAAAAGAGAGATGTACCTGACAAGAGGCTTCCTTTCCTGCCTTCACTGGACATTGTTGTGTGAACACAGCAAGTGGCAGCCATTTTAAGGCTGCCAAAATACTCACGGAATTACAAATAAATCTCCCTAGAGCCTTACATTTTGAGTTACTGAGTCATTCTCTGAGCTGACTACCTTCAGGCTTGTTATGTGCAGGGTGGGGTGGGGAAAGGGGGAACTAGGCCACTTTTTAGACTGAAGTTCTATTATTCTGCTCATATCAATTTAAGTGGACTTGTAACACAAATGGATCTGGAGCTACTGGAAGCCGTCTTACCTCCCAGAGAGCCCAAGAATGACTCTGTCATGGAGGAAAACAGAGCTGAAATAAATAATCCTGGCAGCATTGTTTAATCCCCTGAATCCACCGGAAGTCTTACCTCTTGAGTTTTTCAGTTGTATAAATCAATACTTTTGCTTAAATCAGTTAAGGGTGTCTTTCTCTTGCAATCGACTACATTAAACTTTAAAACTTTTGCATAACAAAGGATATCGTTAAAAATTTAAAGATGTTCTCTACAGTAATATTTATAACAGCAAAAGTAAATGAATGAATGAATGAATTATAAGCAAATGAAAAATACTTAGATGTCTATAACACAATGCTTAAATAATATATGGCACACCCATACTGTATGTGACTATGCAGGCATCTAAAGGAATAAGATGGGTCAGTGTGTATTTGCAAAGGACTATCTCCCAGACATCTATGACATGAAAAAAGGAGGCGAAGAATAATATTTATAGGCCAAGTACTTTTGAGGGGAAATCACTTGAGGTCAGGAGTTCGAGACCAGCCTGGCCAACATGGTGAAACCCCATCTCTACTAAAAATACAAAAATTAACTGGTCACGGTGGCCCACACCTGTGATCCCAGCTACTAGGGAGACTGAAGCAGGAGAATTGCTTGAGCCCAGAAGGCAGAGGTTGCAGTAGGCTGAGACGGTGCCATTGCACTCCAGCCTGAGCAACAGAGCAAGATTCCATCTCAAAAAAGAAAAGAAAAGAATATTTACCTGAATGAATAACTTACACATGTGTATTTTGCATGCCCACATTTATAGGAGTACATGCATAGAAAATAATCTAGAAGAACATAGACTATTTATATGAAATATTACTGGGTGAGAAAGTAGTGAAATTGTGGGAAAGGAGGATGCTTTTACCCTGTACGTTTCCAAATTGTTTCAATGTTGATAAAAGTCTATTTTTCGTATTCATTGTAAGATTAAAAATAAAATTAAAATTTGAAAAACATCTAAAATGGCTGTGATGCTCTAAGTGGGCTCTACTTAATACAGAACAACTCCTAATACAGAGAGAAGAAAGAAGGTAAGCAGTGTGGGCAAGTGGACATGCAGCATGGAAGCTGCAACGTTCTCCTTGGCTTTCCACCTTGGTCCTTCAGTCTCCATGATTGAAGCCCAAGAACCAACTAAGAATGTGCTTCCTGCCAGCATGTTGGGAGCACCCCTTTGTCCCCAGGGGGCCAGCCCTCCGACACTGATGGAACCCAGTCTTTGCCCTCTGCCCACCAAGCTCTGGCACCTTACAGCAGCTCTCCAGGCCCCCAAGCTAAACATGGCTATAGAAGGGCTTTTCTGTTCAGGCCCTCTGGTCCTTGTGGCAGCTCCATCCAGCCTGATTCCTCAGAGGCAGCCTTGAAAGGCATCGGTTCCACCCCCTAGGATGACGAAGAAGAGTGACTCTCCATCATTTTGTGTTTCCCTCCTACACAAACCCGCCGATTTCCTTCTGAGAAACCAGAAGTTGGGGTAGCCTGTTTCATGAGTATAAAGCTGCCACTCAAAACAGTATAGACCAGCCACATTGGCTCACACCTTTAGTTCCAGCACTTTGGGAGACTGAGGCGGGAGGATCATTTGAGCCCAGAAGTTTGAGACCAGCCTGGGCAACATAGGAAGATCTATTATTCTTAATGAGAATCACCATGCTGTACATTATGTCTCTGGAAATGTGTACTCTTTTGACTGTCTCCCCATTTCTAATGTACTTGTTTTGTTTTGTTTTGTTTTTGAGACAGAGTCTTGCTCTGTTGCCCAGGCTGGAATGCAGTGGCATGATCTTAGCTCACTACAGCCTCAATCTCCTGGGTACAAGTGATCCTCCCACCTCAGCCACCTGATTAGCTGGGTCTTCGGCCAGCTAACCACCACACACATGCCACCACACCCACCCATCTCTATTTAAATTTTTTAAAATAAAAAAATAATAATAAATTTAAAAAAAATTTTTTTAACTAAAAACAAGTATAGAACGCCACAGAAGTCAGCAAGAGTCTCACAAGGTGCTCACATTCTAGAATAACAACGTTCACAGTGGCCACAGTAGCAGGCGCTTCCTCATTCACCTGCTCAGTTAGAGAAGAAGAGTGTTCTGCCCTGAGCCTTGGCCGTGCTGAGTCTGAGAGGTAAGCTACCATCATGCTCCAAGGCAGATAGATGTGAGGAGAATGGTGGGACCTCGTGGATTCCATCATTGCCTTTTACTCCATGGGAGGTGACAAGCCACAGGCTTCTGTGAGCTGAGGAGTGGCAGAGTTGACTCCACTGTTGGCAGACTCTCAGAGCCCCATGGGGAGTCAACCATCTGCAAGGCAGTCTGAAGTCAGGGAAGAGCAAGAAGACCCGGGAAGAGGCACCCACAAGAATCCAGCGGGAGATGTTGGCAGTTAGGGCCAAGGTGGGAGAGGTGGCATGCTGAGAGGTGAACCAATTCTGCATGTGTTTTGAAAGTGAAACAGACAAGATTTGCTGCCAGGTGGGGGATGAGAAGGACAGAGAAAGGCATGAGGGCTGACTCTGGCTCAGAGGCGTCTATTTACACATGAAATCAACACGAAAAAATACATATTCTTTCCAATTTAATTATAATTTTTATCAAAGTCATCCAGGGCAAAAGGATTATATGACGGATCATGAAGAGCTGCCATTTCCCAACCCCACTACTGCTCTCCAGAAACAACCATTCCAGCACCTTTAGCATGTCCGCCATTAGCAACCTCTACGTCACTGACTAATACGTTCAGGTTGCCATTTGCTCATTTTTCTAGTTCACTACCTACTGCCTACTGGCTATGAAGCAAAAATCACGAGGGTTTCATTCTCAGACCACAGCCTCTCACACATTCCCCTTTTCTCATCATCCTGGGAGAGCCATATTGAGCCTTCACATACTTAAGAAATATGGAGGAGCCTCCCTCCCTCCCTCCCTCCCTCCCTTCCTTCCTTCCTTCTTCCTTCCTTCCTTCCTCCCTCTCTCCCTCCCTTTCTTCCTTCTTTCCTTCCTTCCTTCTTTCACTTCGGACCTTGGACCACCATGCTGGGTGCTCCCAAACCTGTCAGGCTCCAGGAGAAACTCACACCCAGGCATGTCACCTGGGCAGCCTGAGGCAAGGCATACCTGCACTCCCCACTCCTCGTGGCCCTCTGCCTGAGATGGCCTCTATCCGAGCAGTTTTGTGGATCTAGAAGCAGAGCCAGCCCTTCCTGACCGCCACAAAAGAACCTTCCAAGCACCTTCGGGGCTGGCACGAGCCCCCTCCTGCCTTGGGATGTAATCCCAGTCTTACCTTCTATTGCTGAGGGCAGGGAGCCTCCGGGAGACCAGGAGCAGGAGGCCAACCAGCTGTGTCAGCCTCTGAAACCGCAGCCCTCCCTGTGCAGAACCTCACCACTTGTGTTCTGTGGCCAGTAGGGCCCTGGCCCAGTGCACAGAAGACCTTGGGGAGTCGGGCATCCAGGACCAAACAGAGTCTCACAGACACATATGCAGTGTCAGGCTCCGTCTCCCTGCCGGGGGCCAGCCCTGTTTTTAACTTTCTTTGCTGGAGCTGCATAAATAAATAAACACACAAGTGTGTGGATGGATCCTGCCCTGCTTTGGATTCCTAACCCCAGCTGGTCTGCTCCCAAGTTGCCAAGATCTGAATAATTAAGATGAGAGAAAACCTCTGACTCCTCTCATCTGCCATTTGCAGGAGGGCAAAGGCCCCTCCTAGAAGACAATTATTTCACAATTTCTTGCATTGCATTGAGTGTGTGTTTGTATCAGCCCCTTGCTAAGCTCCAAGCTCCATAGCTAAAGCAGTCTGTTAAGTTTATCCCTCATCCCCATCCTTCCCATTCCATAGGTGAGGTCACTGTTTCTCCAGGAATGCTCTAAGTCTTATTGAAAATTCAGATTCTCAAACCCCAGCCCTAAACTACTGACGCTGGGCTCAGAGAATTAAACATTTTTAAAAGCTCCTCAGGGGATTCATACACACATCTATCTTTGAAATATTTTGGAGTAGATGACCCATTTATCCCTATGGATTAAAAATCAGACTGGTCTTTCTGTTTATATTTGATGCAGTTATTCATACAATTTAGGCCTAGTTTCTTACTATTTGCTTTCAATTTGCATCACCTTTCTCTCTTTCTCCCTTATTTTTTATAATCAAGTATTTTTATTATTCCATTTTGTCAATTCTAATTAGCTCATTCATTTTAATCTCTTCATTATTATTGTTGTTGTTATTATTATTTTGAGATGGAGTTTCACTCTTGTTGCCCAGGCTGGAGTGCACTGGAGCAATCTCAGCTCACTACAACCTCTGCCTCCTGGGTTCAAGCAATTCTCCTGCCTCAGCTCCCAAGTAGCTGGGATTACAGGCATGTGCCACCATGCCCAGCTAATTTTGTACTTTTAGTAGAGATGGGGGTTTTCCACATTGGTCAGGCTGGTCTTGAACTCCCGACCTCAGGTGATCTGCCTGCCTCTGCCTCAGCCTCCCAAAGTGCTGGGATTATAGGCGTGAGCCATCTCATTCAGCCTAATCTCTTCACTACTCTTTCACTGAAATACTAGGAAGTATAACATATCCCCACATTCATTATGGTCTGCCCTAAATTAGAATCTTGCCACTTCCTGGACCATGAAGAACCATAGAGCCCTGTAACACCATCACACATTTTTCTGGATAGATGCATCATCCTTGTCACACCATCTAATTCTACAGATATGCGGGGCCCCACAGGACATTCTTGTTGCTGTTTTGTGTGCTCATTACATTTACTGATGTCTTAACCCTTTCTGTGGCTCACCATTGTTTCTTGCACCTCTCCACTTCCGGTTAGAATCGTTTCCTTCTGCCCGAAGAACTCCCTTTGCTGTTGATTTCAGTGCAGGTCTGCTGCCAATAAAGTCTCTCAATTTTTGCTTCTCTAAAAATGCCTTTATTTCATCTTTGCTTTCAAAGCATATTTTTTATGGTATAAGATGGTAGGTTGGCAATTACGTTTTTTCAGCACTGGAATCTATGTCATTCTGTTATCTTCCAGTTCCATTGATCTTATTGAGAAATTCGCTGTTTACTTATTATTTCTTCTTTGAAGGAAATGTGTGGTTTTTCTCTGGCTGCGTTTAAGATATTCCCTTTGTCTTCCACGGTGGCAGTTTTACTACGGCGTGGTGAAGTGTATCTTTCCTCGTTTATATTGTGCTAGGAGTTCTTGAATCTTTGATTTGACATATTTCATTAGCTTTGGAAAATCCTCCGCTAATATCTTTTCATATAGTGCTTCTGTAAAATTTGTTTTTTGTTTTGTTTTTTGAGACAGGATCTCACTCTGTCACTCAGGCTGGAGTGCAGTTGTGCTATCTCAGCTCACTGCACCCTCTGCCTCCCAGGTTCAAGCGATTCTTTTGCCTCAGCCTCCTGAGTAACTGAGGTTACAGATGCCTGCCACCATGCTAGGCTAATTTTTGTACTTTTCTTAGAGACAGGGTTTCACCATGTTGCCCAGGCTGGTCTCAAACGCCTAGGCTCAAGCAATTCACTTACCTTGGCCTCCCAAAGTGCTGAGATTACAGGCATGAGCCACTACATCCGGCCTTAGAATTTTAATTACATGTATTTAGACCTTTCGCCATATTCCATATTTTCTGATGCTCTTTTTTATGTTTTCAAAGTTTTTATGCCATACCTTGGCCTGTATATTTTCAACATACCTATCTTCTGCTTTATCTAAATTGTTGATATACCAATCACTTGTACTTTCCATTTTAGTTATTTTCAGTTTGAGACTGTTCATCTGATTCTGTTTTATAAATTCCATTTTTCTGATGAAATGCTCCAGCTTTTCATTTTTTTAGTTAATATACCACTAATTGTTATTTCAGAGTTTGCATCTGATCATTTCAGTAACTAATCATCTGTGGGTCTTTCCTTGTCTTTTTTTGTTGTTGTTTTTACTTGGTTTCTGGTCATTTGCTCCTGCTCCTGTTATTAATATCTCTGGTGACTTTTTTGATGACTTCTGGATATTTTGTTTGAAAAATTGTCTCTTGATATATTTTCCTAGAGAATAAATTCTTCTGTCAACTACTATGGTAGGCACAGATTACCTTAATCAAATCTGGGATTACAGTAATTTAAGGCTGATTTTCTGTCTTTATAAGGCCTAGTTTATTTTGATCTTTCATTTTTTTTATTTTTTATTTTTTGAGATGGAGTTTCGCTCTTATTACCCAGGCTGGAGTGCAATGGGCACAATCTCGGCTCACCGCAACCTCCGCCTCCTGGGTCCAAGCAATTCTTCTACCTCAGCCTCCCAAGTAGCTGGGACTACAGGCGTGCGCCACTATGCCCAGCTAAGTTTTGTATTTTTAGTAGAGACGGGGTTTCACCATGTTGACCAGGATGGTCTCGATCTCTTGACCTAGTGATCTACCCGCCTTGGCTTCCCAAAGTGCTGGGATTATAGGCGTGAGCCACCGCGCCCGGCTATTTTGATCTTTCTTGTAGGGCAGTTCCTTGGAGGAGCTCAACTGAAAGACTTGCATATTTTCCAGAACACCTGTTCGTTGAGTCTTAAACTCTGATTTTTGTTGTTATGGCATCATAATACTGATGAAAACTGCTTCGTTTCTTAGCTTTTGAGGGGCCCACTTACAGCTTGGCTTCTGAGCATCTCATTCTGAATCAGCAAACGGTGATACAGAAATTCAGACTCACTGTCGGGGGTTCCATTTTCTCTGACATCTCTGGCCCTCGGACCCTAGCTTTCTTTTCAGCTTGAAAGTCAGTTGTCATCTCCCCAGATGTGTGAACTTGCCATGCAGCTCCGAGCCACCACTTCCTGCTTTCTCAATTCCTCTGCACTTACAAATTGGCTAGTAGCTCAAGGAGACTCAAGGCTACCAGCTTGCAGGGCTCACCTCTTTGCAGTTCATTTTTCCATGGGATTGTGGATCCTCAAGTCCTGGCAGCCTGGGTTGTTTTCTGATGCCTTCAAACAACTCCCAAATGCCTACCAGCACCAGGAAGTTAAGTCAAACAATGAAGCAGTCCAAGCATGACAAAGAGGGTAAATTCAGTTATCAAAGATGAGCTATATTCGGCCATGATGGGGAGACTCTGGGACTGGAGGGACTGAGGTAGACCAGGAAGAGAGCATTCTACCCTAAGGGCATGTTGGCAACAGCTTCCTGTGGCAAGGTAGGAAAGCAGACTGAGTACTGAGAGAGCTTGATTATTGCAACATATAAGCTATGTTTGATACTAGAAACACACACACGTAAATTTCTGACAATTTGATTTTAAACATTGTGCCTCCAATAATAATAATAAAACAGTTTGGCACAGAAGTTTACAGCATAGGCTCTGGAACCAGACCACCTGGGTTCAAACCCTGCCTTACTGCTGCCTGGTAGGTGACCCATAGTAATGCATTTAACCCCTCTTAGTCTGAGTTTTCCTATCTCTAAAATGGGAATAACAAGAGTGCCTGTCTCAAGGGGTGTTGGGAAAATTAGGCAAGTTAACATACATGAAACACACAGAACCCAAAATCGTGAGTGCTAGGAAAGTGTTCACTAAACAAATGAATAAAACCGTTAGCCAGACAGAGCCCCTCTTTAGGCTGATTTCAGCCCACAGCTCACATGTTGAAGCCTCTGCCCTGGTCCAGCCCTCCTTACTCTATGGATGGGGGCAAGGGGCGGTACAGAAAGAAGAGGGGACCTGCTCAGGCATTTGCACAGGTTGTTAGTTGTAAAACCGGCTCTAGGGCTGGAATTTTCTTTTCATACATTTTATCAATTAAATTGTGTGCTCTGTAAGCCAAGCAGCTAATTTCCCTTGAAGACAGAGGGGTCAAATCTTGCTCAAACTATAGATAATTTTCTAATTGCCGTGTCTGCCCCAAATCCATTGTGATCATTAGCAGAGCCCCTTGTGCTCTGGCTGGGAGAGGAGAGGGAGGCTCAGGCTCATCATTGCTCATCTAAATGTTTAATAATGTTCCAATCTGCAGATCACTGGGGCAATCAAGCCCAAATTAGCCTGATAATCAAAGCCACGAATAACAAGAGGCGTGAAAGGGATAATGTTTCTTTAATGAAAATTTTATCAATGCATATTTCTCATTGAATATTAAGGTTTGGGCTTGAAGACAGCATCAGAGTGGAGTCTGCTGTGACACTGACCTTTATTTATCCCTCAGAGACACAGGTGCAAAGTCAGGCTGGTTTCGCTGAGTGACAGCACAGTGGATCGTCCTGGCAGGAAGGTCCTGAGCCTGGGGTAGAGTTGGATCAGCCCTGTTCTTTTTTTTTTTTTTTTTTTTTTCTTGAAACAGACTCTTGCTCTATCACCCAGGCTGGAGTGCAGTGGTGTGATCTCAGCTCACTGCAACCTCTGCCTCCCCAGTTCAAGTGATTCTCCTGCCTCACCCTCCAGAGTAGCTGGCACTACACACACATGCCACCATGTCCAATTTTTTTTTTTTTTTGCATTTTTAGTAAAGATGGGGTTTCACAATTTAGTCAGATGGTCTCGATCTCCAGACCTCGTGATCAGCATTTGACCTCCCAAAGTGCTGGAATTTCAAGCCCCGTTTTTTTCAGGGAGTTTCTCTGCAGGTCCCATCAAAGCTGTGCTTCCCCATCACAGCTGCACTTCCCAAATCTCCCACTCCTCAGTCAGCAGCTCCTCCCTCCTTCCAGCTGTGCAGCCCAAATCCTGGGAGTCCTCCCTGATCCAGGCATGCTGTCCTCTTACTACCGCTGTTCAATTCATCCAAAAGTGCAGTCAGCCTGACCTCTGTGAAGACCTGCCCAGAGGCTCCAGTCACGACAGTGGCAGCCAGTGCCCTTTCAGTAGCATGCAAAGTCACGCACAGATCCAGTCCCGTCCCCTCTGACCTCAGCCCCAAGTGTCCTCCTCGCCTATCTCCCTCCAGCCACACTGGCCCCTGTCCCTCAGACATGCAGCACACACCTGCCCAGGCCCACAGTGGCTGTCCCTCTGCCTTGGACCATCTCCCCCAGAATCCATGAGACCCCCATTCCTTCAGCATCTTTGCCCAGTGTCACCTTCTCAAAGGGGCCTCCCCAGGTGTATGCTTAGAGCCTGGCTCCTGACATCACTATTGTTTTAAGTTCATTGTCTCCCTCCCCTGCCAACCTGGGAGCTCCCAGAGAACAGGGTTTTGTTTGCTTTTCCCCCACTGCCTGGAAGAGGCTTAGTCTGCAGCAGGTGCTCAGCAGCGAGGCTGAAGGAAATAGACATGAATAGCAAGAATCTGTTAATTTCTAACAATAAATCCACCAGGAGTGGTGCAGCACCTACTATGTGCCAGGCTGGGTCTAGGTCCTGGGGATACAGCAGAGGACAAATGAGCCAGAGTCCCTGCCCTCGCCAGCTGCCCCTCTGCACCTACAGACACTGACCTCCAGCAGGATGGGGAGGAGCCTTGGCTACAGGCACAGCTCTCAGGGAAGCCCTTTGGCGAAGGGGCCATTGAAGTTGAGCTCTAGAGAACAGAACAATCCACCAAGTGAAGATTGATGAAGAGGGCAAAGGTTCAGAGTTTTCTGGAAACAGGGAGGAGGGCTTTGCCTCCAGCCAGAGTGATGCAGGAGGACAGTGTGAGATGGTGGAGCCCTGTTTCCAGCTAAGTCACACACTGAGGTTCCGGTGGACCTGAATCTGGGGTGGGGGTGGAAACTCTCCAGCCCAGGACAGCTTCCCCTTTTCCCCAGATCAGCATCCAAGCACACACTCTGACTCACCTTTGCAAAGACCTTCAGGTCCTTAGGGAGGTCAGTGAATGTTCCTGGCGGTGAATTAAATTCCTGAGGGTTTCCCTTGTCTGTGTCCTTGCCTACAGCCGCCCAGGAGTTGAAGGTCACATTTGGGGCTCACCCACCTTCAAGTCTCCTCTTCCCTCCTCATCCTCAGGGCAGCCTTTCTGTTCCTCTGTCAACCCAAACACCCACTCCATCTCTGCTGAATGGCACTGTCTTTAGTCGTTTGCATTTTGAAAACTTTGTGCCCTTTGTCCCTATTTTCCTAGGCAATGAGTCAAAGGGCAGGAGAAGCCCTGTCACTCCCAGCCACACATCACCCTTATACACACAATAGCACAAAGGGTCCCTCTTCCATCAGAGCAGGGAGAAGACCCTCAGGCTTCGGGACGTGGAGCAAATCACTTGTTTCTCCTCAGCCTCAGTTTACCCCTTTGCAAATGAATAAGTTTGCCTAAATGACTTCCAAGGGCTTCTCCTGACTCCAACATTCTAGGATTCAAATATTTGTTGTAGAATTCTGAGCATTCCATTCTCTGAGTCTTTCCCTCATTCAACTCCTCAGCAAATCCTCATCCAGAGCTCACTCTGCCACAGGCCCTTTTCTTACAGCAGGGATCCAGCAGTGAAAAGACAGATGGAATTCCACTCTCATATGGGTGACATTCCTGTGGGTGCAAATGACAATAGCAAAATGGGAAGAGAGGGAATCAATTCCAGATGGTGACAGTTCTGTGCAGGTCACGGGGACATGGTGGCAGAGTGCAGAGGGCTTACTTGGGATGGTCAAGGTGTTCTCTGAGTGGGTGACATCTGGGTGAGGAACAAAGGGCAAGGGGTGCAGGTCACAGGGCGGCTATGGGAAGAGCATTCCAGGATGTAGGAGCAGCAGGTGCGCAGATCCTGGGGCAGGAGGACTGGGGCGGTGGAGGAGGAGCGGGAGGCCAGTGCAGCTGGGATGGGGGAGGGAGGGGAAGTGGTGGGAGGTGATTTCAGGAACCAGCAGGACTCTGTCAGGCCTTGGGGGAGGTGATGAGGAGGTGGTGTGTGCTCTTCCCAATGCAGTGGGAGCCGCTGAAACATCCACTCAGGGCCACGTGGTCATTTTCAGGAGCTCACTCTGGGTGCTTGCCGAGAGTAGATTTCAGATGTGGGAAAATGAGGGAGCAGGGGGTCCCATGGGGGCTGTTGTAGTGACCCAGGTGAGAACAGAGGTGCAGACTCGGGGACAGCAGCAGGGTGTAGACAGACAGAGAATGCATTTTCAATTTAATGGCTTCCATGGAAGCTGGAAGATGAGGGAGGGCCCAAGGACGCCACCTGCTCACTGGCTTGAGGAACAGGGCATTTGGTGGCACCACCAACTGGGAAGGGGCTCTGGGTCTTTGGTGGTTTTGTTGAAAAGTTGCCACATCTGAAAGCCTGAGAGGCTCTGAGGACTGAGCCTCCAAGCTCCCTTCCCAAGGCTCTTCTGGACAGGAGGCCGTGGGTATAGAAGGACCGGCATCCTGGTTCCCATACACCAGGCCCGACCCAGGGACTGAGCCCCGGGCAGACCACAAAACAGCACAAAGCCCAGATCTGGTGCTGCCTGGGGAGAGCTGAGCCTGGGATTTAGGAAGGAAACTGGCAGGAGCATCACCATCCTCGGTGGCACCCTCAACCGCAGGAAGGAGAACAGTTAGAGGATGGCGTTGTCACAGGGTCCTTCAAGATTACCATTTGCATTTGAACAAGGCTTTCTTAGCCCCAGCCCCCTCTCTAAGCCCAGGCTCTAAACTGGAAATAAATTTAATGGCATACAAATGTCAAGATTTCAGATACCTGGCTTAACCAAGGACATATTCTTTATTACTCGGCCTGTTGTACTTACTTCTCAGGAGACTCAGGGGCCCTCATTAGTGACTGAGTCATCTTGTAAGTACAATTGGAAAGATAGAAAGAGAGAATGAAAGCTGGAGAAAGAAAATAAACGAAGAGAGGGTGACAGACAAAATGAGAAAGGAGAAAAAGGGCTTTCAATATCCAGATGAGACCCAAAATTTTCGTTGACTTCTTCAAATGTTCTCTGGACAGGACTTTAAATATTCAGCCAGTTTTGTTTATTTAAATTTTTGAGACATTATTTGATGCTGTATATTAGACACAAAAACAGCCTCCTGAGCACCAAGTCTTTGTCTACGTTTCCCCTTTTGCAGGGGTGTCAGTCCATGTTGTGTGGATATAAAGGAATACCTGAGACTTAGTAATGATAATAAAGAGAGATTTAAGTGGCTCATGTTTCTGCAGGCTGGACAGAAAACATGGTGCCAGCATCTGTTTTGCTTCTGGTGAGACCTCAGGAAGCTTCCAACCATGGGGGAAAGTGGGCATTTCACATGGCAAGAGAGAGCAAGAGGGAGGGGAGGTGCCAGTCTCTATTAAACTATCAGATACTGAGTGACCTAACAGACCGAGAACTCACCCATTACCATGGGGAGAGCACCAAGCCTTTCATGAGGGCTCTGCCCCCCCATCACCTCCCACCAGATCTCACCTCCAACAATTGGGATCACATTTCAGCATGCAATTTGGAGGGGAAAATATCCAAACCATATCAGGGGCACTGGTAACTTTCTCAGGTCAGCACTAGAAACTCCCCTTTGGCTACAGTAGTCACCAACATAACACTAACTCAGACACAGGTAGCTCTACCGCATACCAGTTTGAAATGCTCAGCACGCAGCAACCAATTCCTGCCTTCCAGGACCTATGGAGGCAGAGATGCTCTCAGCCCACTCCCTGAGAAAGCACTGGAAAGGAAAGAACGGGAGGTGGAGAACTTTCCTGGGTCACAGATGAGCCCATAGGGCGGGTTGGGCTCCCAGGATCCCCTCCCATGGGCCCTTCTCCAAAGAGGTGGACCAAAGAAGGCAGTGGATTTATTTTCTGGCCAGATAGATGATTTCTGGCTAACCCCGGCCTTTGGAGGACTGGCCCTGGATGTGAATAGTGGGTTTGCCAAGTGAGACGAACTGTCTGTTTTTGGCGAGTTCCTGGTCAGTTCTGGATGGAGCCAGAGCAGTGGAAACCTGGCAGTGAAGCTCAGGTTGCCTCTTGGAGAGGCCTAGAGATGATGTGTGCTCACCCTGCTGGGACTGCACACACCAGCCCCCAGCAGCTATCCGCTCTGCAGGACCCAAAGACAAAGGCAGAGAATCAATGCTGCCTCCTGTGCTGTGACCATAAGGCAAGAGGTACTCAAGATGCATCCCAGCAAAATCTAGAAAGTTGGCCTCTGCGAAGAGTCTTAGGCTCATGTGGGATCACTGTATGTTTTCCCAGGCTAAAGAATTTAAACCAGTATCTCTATTACTGATGCTGGAAGGCTGCCTTTATTACTCCACATTTACAGTTACACAAAGCAGCGAGTTATTATTCACTTTAAGCAACCTTCCAACCACAGGAAATTTTGAGCCAAAATCCTGCCTCATCTTTCTCTCATGACGATCCTGGTCTTTGTGGCTTCGGTTTATGGAAGCCACTGGTGGGAAAGATATGAATGTTTGACGTCTTCTTTCCCCTATGACATACACATTGCAATGCCAAGATTATATTTTACGCATTGTATTGCCAAAATTCATTTGTATGCCTCTGAATAAAAGATTTCATTCACTAATAGCAGAGAGCATTGATGGAATTTACTTATTTAGGGAAACACATATAAATTATTTTTTCTTTGGAGATAAATTTTTTTGTGCATATGACAGCAAACTATGAGACAAATGAGGAGCATGAACATAACTCAAACAGAAGGAAAATCAGTGCTTTATAAAGAAATAGGTAAACAGTGCATAAAACAACACAGAACAGGGTGTGTTTATGGATTCTAAATCTTGCCAAATCAAAAAGAACTTTTAAGAAAATACTCAAAGTATCCTGGCAACCTTGAACATATCATGTTTAAATGTCTTTAGTAGACAATGGGACCCTCCAGGAATTAAAGCCGGTATTTAAGAAGAAACAAAAAATGAGACAAAGCTAACATTTTAAACCCGTAATGAGAAGGAAAAGTGTAGACACAAAGGAAAGTCCAAATCAAACAATGTTTATGGGAAGTTTCCAAAAAAAACCAAGGTCTTAAATTTTAATTTAATGTATCTGTTCCTGCCAAATATTAACTATTGTGTCTTTTGCATTTCTTTCAGGAAATAATAAAAAGGCTGATGAGTTTCGGGTGTGGTTCAGCCTGCGAAGTCTCCTTATTCACAGGAAGCCACTCCCACCTGAATTCAGGCAGCATCAGCACATCATCCACCACACTGTGATCTACACTGAGGCCTGCAGAAGTAGAAACAATATTAAGATGAAAGCTGAAATCAGCCCCAATTAAAAGATGATATTTCGCTGGGTGCGGTGGCTCACGCCTGTAATTCCAGCACTTTGGGAGGCCAAGGCAGGCAGATCACCTGAGGTTAGAAGTTGAGACCAGCCTGGCCAACATGGAGAAAACCTGTCTCTACTAAAAATACAAAATTAGCTGGGTGTGGTGGCACATGCCTGTAATCCCAGCTACTTGGGAGGCTTAGGCAGGAGAATCGCTTGAACCTGGGAGGCGGAGGTTGGGGTGAGCCGAGATTGCACCACTGCACTCCAGCCTGGGCAACAAGAGCAAAACTCCATCTCAAAAAAAAAAAAGATGGTTTGTTCTCTCCATTAATCAGGACTCTAGATTACAAGCGAAACAAAATAAATCAAATGGTTCAAATTAACTGGCAGACTCAGGATAGTCAGACTTCAGGCACGGTAGCTCAGGATTCTAATAGCAAGTGTTTTAGCAAATAAGGAGGAAGCTAAATGGTCTTTTATGACCAAGGCTTGGAAAGTCACATAACATAACTTTAGCTAGCTGGAAGAGTCACAGGAAAGGAGAGGGTGCATAGAGCCCACCTCTAGATTGGTGGAGCATCCAACATCTGCAGCCATATTTTAAAACGGCCACACAGTAACTAACTCAAAATGCATCCTCTGTTGGCTTCTTCTCTGTCTCCATTTCACGCTTTCCAGTCCTTCCACTTCAGTTCCTGGGATTTCTTTCTTTTTTTTTTTTTTTTTTGAGATGGAGTTTCCCTCTTGTTACCCAAACTGGAGTGCAATGTCGTGATCTCAGCTCACCGCAACCTCCGCCTCCTGGGTTCAGGCAATTCTCCTGCCTCAGCCTCCTGAGTAGCTGGGATTACAGGCGTGCACCACCATGCCCAGCTAATTTTTTGTATTTTTAGTAGAGACGGGGTTTCACCATGTTGACCAGGATGGTCTCGATCTCTTGACCTCGTGATCCACCCGCCTTGGCCTCCCAAAGTGCTGGGATTACAGGCATGAGCCACCGCACCCGGCCCGGGATTTCTTCCATAATCTATCTGAACACAAGCTCTTGACTCAGGCTCTGCTTGTGGGAGAACCCAACCAAAGTCACTCCCCATAGCTTCAACCTCAGACAATTTGGAGACCTTCCAGGTTTTCAAGATGTGGTTTGGTTTAGGCATTAATGAACTCTAAATTGAATTCCCTTCCATTGGAATTTCTAATGGTCATTGGAGCAAAGGAAACACCCCAAGATACAGTCTGACGTAGTCACACACTCTTTCTTTCATAGGACTACCTGAGTTTTCCACTTTTATTTCTCTCCTCCTTAGCAGCTGCCTACTTTTACTGGGCAGAATAATACATGGAAGAGCTTTATAATAACCTTTAAATTCTCTACCTTATGAAGAAAAGGAACAATAATGAATGCACGAATATTAACACAAGTGAATGTTTCCCCTCTCTTTTGATTTGGCTTCATAAACCCCGTGACATGGCAGGATTTGGATCAAATCAAATTGTATCAAATCTGAGTGGTCTCACTTTTTAAAACTCCTTTGGGAATTCACATATGTTTCCTCTACAGGTGATTCATTTTTCTCCCATCCACTTTGAACATATAAAATACAGAATATGTCAAGCACAGCATCAATTTATTTCAAAATTCACCATTAACTAGGACCATTTTTAGATCCTGTGTTGTTGCCCTTCCCTAAAAGTACCCTGCAGCATTTTCATAATAAAGAGAAGTTAGCATGCTTAAAAATCTCAAATGAAAATTATTTCCAAGAAATCCATGGGTCAATTTATAAGCAATAAGCTTTTTTTTTAAATTTGAGGTGTGCTTTACATTTTCCTACCTCCTCCAACTCTAGGTGATGGCTACTGATTCTGATTGTGGCTGAAACAATGATGATGAAGGTAATAGTGATGCTGATGATGGCAGAGGTGGTGACAGTGATGATGAAGTTGATGCTGCTGCTGATGGTGGAGGTGATAATAAAGTTGAGGGTGATATTGATGATGGTGGCTGTAGTGGTAGTGATGATGGGGATGGTGATATTGTTGGTGGTTGTGGCAGTGATGATGATAGTGAGGATGATATTGATGGTGGTTGTGGAGGTGGTGATGAAGGTAATGGTGATATTGATGGTGGTTGTGGTGGTGGTAATGATGAAGGTGATGGTGATATTGATAATGGAGGTTGTGGAGGTGGTCATGTGAAGGTGATGGTGATGTTGGTGGTGGTTGTGGTGGTGGTGATGAAGTTGATGGTGATACTGGTGGTTGTGGTGGTGGTGATAATGAAAGTGATGGTGATATTGATAATGGAGGTTGTGGAGGTGGTCATATGAAGGTGATGGTGATGTTGGTGGTGGTTGTGGTAGTGGTGATGATGAAGGTGATAGTGAATTGATGGCAGTTGTAGTGGTGGTGATGTTGTAGTGGTGATGATTAAGTGAAAGCAATACTGATGGTGGTTGTCTTGGTGGTGATTATGAAGGTGATGGTGATACTAGTGGTTGTGGTGGTGGTGATAATGAAAGTGATGGTGACATTGATAATGGAGGTTGTGGAGGTGGTGATGTGAAGGTGATGTTGATGTTGGTGGTGGTTGTGGCAGTGGTGATGTGGTGGTGATGATTAAAGTGATGGTGATATTGATGGTGGTTGTGGTGGTGGTGATGAAGGTGATAGTGAATTGATGGTGGTTGTAGTGGTGGTGATGTGGTGGTGATGATTAAAGTGATGGTGACATTGATGGTTTTGGTGGTAGTGACAATTACGGTGATGGTGATATTGATAATGGTGGTTGTGGTGGTGGTGATGTGAAGGTGATGGTGATATTGATAATGGAGGTTGTGGTGGTGGTGATGCAAAGGTGATGGTGATACTGATGGTGGTTGTGGTGGTGGTGATGTTGTGGTAGTGATGATTAAGGTGATGGTGATACTGATGGTGGTTGTGGTGGTGGTGATTATAAAGGTGATGGTGACATTGATAATGGTGGTAGTGATATTAATGATGGTGCTTGTAATGGTGATGATGATGAAAGTCATGGTGATATTGATGAAGGTGGTGGTGCTGGTTTCTCACATGGGAAACACTGGTTGAAGATAAAAAAGTATTAGCTGTGGATAGTTCATTAAAAAATATAAAATATTCCTTTCACATTCCTGGTGCGTCTGTTTACACTCTTTTTTGGGGAGGGACAGAGTCTCACTCTGTCGCCCAGGCTGGAGTGCAGTGGTGCGATCTCAGCTCACTGCAACCTCTGCCTCCTGGGTTCAAGCAATTCTCCCACCTCAGCCTCCTGAATAGCTGGGGCTACAGGTGCACACCACCATGTCCAGCTAATTTTTATATTTTTAGTACAGATGGGGTTTCACCATGTTGGCCAGAATGGCCACAATCTCTTGACCTCATGATCTGCTCACCTCAGCCTCCCAATCTGGTTACCCTTTTAACCTCATTGAGATATTCACAGGTAATCACCAAAGATTCTAATTTGAGAACCTTAACCAAAGGAACACCTGAAACCAGATGAGTCTTTCCAGACCAATAGTACAGGTCACATCACTGGATCAGGGTTTCCTTGGATGGGATTGCAGAGGGAGTTACCATGGAGATCTCCAAGAGAATGCATTGCTTCAGCTCAAAGGGAAGCATTAGGGATTCTTGAGTTGGGCCAACTGTGGAGTTACTTAGGAAAAGAAGTCTGTTTGAAGACACACCATATGCGTGAATCTATCTCTTGAAAAAATGAGCCTTTGATATGGTTTGGGTTTATGTCCCCACCCAAATCTCAAGTCAAATTGTGATCCCCAGTATTGGAGGTGGGGCCTGGTAGGAGGTAACTGAATCCCTGGGGAGGAATTCCCCCTTTGGTGCTGTTCTTGTGATAGAGATTTTGTGAGATCTGGTTGTCTAAAAGTGTGTAGCACCTTCCCTCACCCACCTTCCTCCTTCTCTGGCCATATAAGACGTGACTGCTTCTCCTCTGCCTTCCACCATGATTGAAGGTTTCCTGAGGCCTCCCCAGCAGCCAAGCAGATGCCAGCATCATGCTTTCTGTACAGCCTGCAGAACCATGAGTACATTAACCCTCTTTTCTTTATAAATTACCCAGGCTCAGGTATTTTTATAGCAATAAAATTTATAGCAATGCAAGAGGAGACTAATACAGCCCTTCTTTATCCGCCCTCAGTGGAAATTGACTCCTAAGGAACACATCACATCACAACCAGATGTCAACCTTTACAAAAGCATCTCAGGCTGTACTCATCTGGTGGAAAATTTTTCTCACCATTTGTGAGAGGGACCATAGGACCTCCTGCACCATCATGCCTTCATCTAAAGCAGACCAGCCAGGTTCACGAGTCATCTTCACAAGCTTGGCCAGTGTACAGTGACCTGGTTCGATGTAGATGACCACGAGAAAGATACACACGAAGAGTCAGTTCACCTGGGAGCCACCATACCCTATTTTCCTTTTCTTTTCTTCCAAAATAAATGAATAACTCATGCGGCAGTTTCACCCGTTATCAAAGGCAAGGAAAAGATGGGTATGGAAGTGAATACATCAGTCAAACTCAGCTCACAGACCTACACCCTGCTTCAGTTGAGCCTGTGATTTGGGTGCCGTGATTTTCAAAGTCAGTGAAATGCTAAATAGAAGTATGTCAGCTGGTATCAAATAGATCCCCAAAATAACATTGCTGGGAACAGATCCTTTGATAAAATACTCCTAAAAAGTTTCAAGATACATAATGATTTTTTCCCCAAAAACTTGGCAGAATTTTCTTCTAGTTTCCAGCTTTACAAGGATAATTTTCATTCCAAAATGTTTTTCAGCTTGCAAAATATCTTACTTCTTACACTCCCCCTATACTGAGTTGTCTCTTTTGCATTTTGCAGTTAATTTTAAATCTGAAATGGATGACTTCTTTGGTGCTGAGTCACTGGAACATAAATGGCCTAATTTTCTATTACATGTAAGCAAAATGGGGAGCCTGGAGCTAGGATATGGGCAGCATAAAATATCCCGTAAAAGACTGAAAACAACAAACTCTGCTGGTCAGAAAAATCTTTGATGTTCTCCAAGCATGACTTTTCTCATGTAGGTTTTTCCTAGCAATAAAAAAGGGAGGGTTTTTTTTTAATTAAATACTTTATACAAAAATTAAGTATTTTTATCTTTCCAGCTAGGCCATATGTGTCATGAATTTAGCATCTGATTCTTAATTCTCCTAGTGCCATTCAGTGTCCTTTGAATCAGAATAAGTCCTGGTAAATTCTTACTGACAGCTTGATTAATGACTGAAAATAAGGAGATGACAGATTTTGGTGTGAGCTGGGATCATTGAAAAAGAAGGCAAAGGCTTGCTTTTATTAAAAACAAAATAGCTGTTATGGGCTGGTTTGGATTCCCTTCCAAATTTATATGTGAAGAACTAACCACCCAGACCTCAGAATGTGATGTATCTGGGGACAAGATCTTCAAAGAGGTAATTAAGGTTAAATGAGGTCAGTTGTGCCTGCCCAAATCCAACAGGACTACTGATATGGTTTGGATTTGCCCAAACTTCATGTCTAATTGTAGTCCCCAATGTTGGAGGTGGGACTTGGTGGGAGGTGACTGGATTATGGAGGTGTTTCTCATGAATGGCTTAGCACCATCCCTGTGGTGCTGTTCCTGTGATAGTGAGCAAGTTCTTGTGAGATCTGGTCATTTAAAAGAGTGTAGCACCTGCCCCTTCTCTCTTGCTCCTGCTCCCACATGAGATGCCTGTTCCCCCTCTGCCTCCCACCATGATCGGAAGCTTCCTGAGGCCTCCCCAGAAGCCCAGCAGATGCCAGCATCATGCTTCCTGAATAGCCTGCAGGTCCATGAGCCCATTAAACCTCTTTTCTTTATAAATTACCCAGCCTCAGGTATTTCTTTACAGCAATGCGAGAACAGACTAATAGAACTAGTGTCTCAAAGAAGAGATGATGACACTGACACATGCAGAGGATGCAGGAAGAAGATGGCCGTTTTCAAGCCAAGGAGAAAGGCTTCAGAAGAAATCAATCCTCTAGCTTCCAGAACACCGAGGAAATAAATTTCTGTTGTTTATGCCTACCAGTCTGTGGTAATTTGTTATGGCAGTCCTTGAAAATGAACACAGTCACTATCTTCCCTTTTGCTGAGGTTCCATTCTCTGAGAGCTGATATTGCTTATTCACATGCAGTCCACGAGTGAAATATGACATGTTTTCACATCAAAGTCAAGGATGACTGACATTTGAACTTGAGCTTGAACGTTCAATTTGTACCTGGCCAGATAGAGTGTCTGTAAAAAATGTGTTGTCCCCAAAGAGTTCCAAATGATTTATAATCCCAACAGTGAAAAAAGGAAGTGGCCTTCTTATATTAATGTTAGAAATGCTTTCCAACTCCCACCAAAAAAGTAACAGGCAGTGAGATCATATCTCAAAAACTAATCTGAGCAAAAATGAGCCCTGAACCGGCCAGCCTCTCTATTAGAAAGCAGACCTGCAGGGACCAGTGTTGCCAGCTGTTTCTCTCATGTTACCTAAACCTTATAATAAGAGTATGTAACTTGAAAAAAATTAATGCATTAAAAAGAGAAAATATAGAATAGCCCATGTTCAGTGCATGCTGAGCATGGAGCCTACTCAATGTTCCTCAGTCACTGCTTCCCTCCCTCCACTTCCCTGATCACATAGCTCCAGCTCCCCTTAAAGGCTCTCTGCCAGCTTTCCCAGCTCTCCAAACTCCCTCTCCTCCCCTGCCTGGCACCCACTGCCCCTGTGCTCCCAAAGCCTGGACTGAACCTGGAAGGGAACTTCTCTATTCTCCTCCACCTTCTCCCTGTAGCCTGGGACACAAGTGTGGGGAGAAGGTGCAGATGCCTCAGCTGGTCATTCCCCTTCTCCCTCTCCAACACTTAGATTCCTTCTCTGCCCGGGGATCCCTGTCCCAGAACTGGCCCCTGAGAACCTCATCTCCTGGGCTCCCTGCCCTCTGGTGTCTAGTTAGGTTCAGCCAAGGAGAGGCTTCCCTGGAGGTCAAGGGCAGGAGGGGAAAGGTTGAGGTGCCTCTTCCTGTGATGTGACCACAGCCCTGCGGGCAGCCCCTTCCCTGCAGGCCTCTCCAGGGGTTGCCCATGCACTCTTCTGCACCCGCCCCTCCAGCCCTGGGCTCTGGGCAGCTCCCTTTCTTGCTGGTGCTTTCATCATGTATTAGTTCCTTTAATTCTGCCCCAAACCTCCACCATGTATGCCTCTGTTTCCCATTGAGGCTCGGTCTGAAAGAAACTGCTAGACCAAGGCCAGACACAGTGGCTCATGCCTGTAATCCCAGAAATTTGGGAGGCCAAGGCAGGTAGATCACTTGAGGTCAGGAGTTCAAGACCAGCCTGGCCAACATGGTGAAACCCCATCTCTACTAAAAATATGAAACAGCCGGGTATGGTGGTGCATGCCTGTGATCCCAGCTACAGGTGGGCTGAGGCACAGAATCACTTGAACCAGAGAGGCAGAGGTTGCAGTGAGATCATGCCACTGCACAAACCAGAGCCCAGGAAACAATCAGGAACTGAGTTGCTGACCCAAAGGGGGCTCAGCAGAGAGGACCCTGAGTCTGCAGCCCTCTTCCTGCCACGGAAACCTGCAAGGCCACACATGCCCACAGTCCTCCACCTCATTGGCCTGCGCACACAATGCCACAGGGTACCCCAAACCACAGCCTGCCCTGGGGCTTGGCTCCTGCAACTGAGCCAGGCTACACAGCAGCAGGGAAGGGTGCGGGGTCTCCCCAGAACCCTGGCCCAGCCCCTTCCAAGCTGTGTGACTGTGGGGAGGTCACACAATCTTTGTGTGACCAGAAACTGAGGCTCTCTGGCCTCAGTCTTTTCCCCTGTACAATAGGTGGCATGATGGACCTGCCTTGTGGGGTAGGAGGGGGCTTCAGTGAGATGCTGCAGGTACAATGTTCAGGTCTGGGCCTGCACAGGACAGGATCAGCACAAGTCACTGTCAAGTATACAATTTACAAATGTCTTCTTCCCATCTGAGATTTGACTTTTCACTCCCTTTCACTTTCTTAATGATGCTTTTGATGAATAGAACTTCTTAATTTTAGTGAGTTAAAATTTCTTAATCTTATCTTAATTTCTTAATCTAATCTTTCATGGTTAGACTAAGAAATTGTTTGCCTACCTCTGCATGCAGTTTGGCGGTTTCTGTGAATCAAGTGGTTAAAGTGTTGTTGAAACACCAGAGGTTTGGTCTAGATCCTGCTGCTTGCTGCACAGAAAGCCAATCATTGATACAACAAGTCTTATCTTCAAAATCAATTAGCATAATCCATCACATCAACAGGCTAAAAAAGAAAAATGACATGATTTTATCAATAGCTACAGAAAAAGCACTTACCAAAATTCAACAGTCATTCATGATTTTAAAAATTCAGTAAACTATGAATAGAGAGGAACATCCTCAATTTAATAAATATCTACAAAAATTCCATAGCAAACATCACATTTAATATCAATATCAAGAAACTCCACTTAGCTTTCCTACTAAGATCAAGAACAAGAAAATGATGTTCCTTCTCCCCAATGCTTTTCAACATTGTACTGGATGTCCCAGATAATGCAAGTCCTGGCTAAGACAAGAAAAGGAAATAAAAGGCATACAGATTGGGAAGAAAGAAATAAAACTATCTTTTCCTATAGATAATATGGATTGCCTACACAGACAAACTGAAAGACTCAACAAAATGACTCCTAGAACTAATAAATGATTATAGGGAAGTTGCAAGGTACAAGGTTAATATACAAAAGCCAATCACTTTCCTGTATAGCAGCAATGAACAAACAGAATTTGAAATTTAAAATGTAATACCACTCACATTAGCACTCTTCAAAATGAAATCATTATAAAACTAACAAAATATGTACAAGTTCCATATGAGGAAAACTCTGATGGAAAGAATTTTTTTAAACTAAACACATGGAGAGATGGTCCATGTTCATGAATAGGAAGACTCAATATTGTCAAGATGTCAGCTCTTCCCAACTTGATCAATAGATTCAATGTAATCCCAGTCATAATTCCAGCAAGTTATATTAAGGATATTGACAAACTGATTCTAAAGTTTTTATGGAGAAGTAAGACACCCTGAATAGCCAACACATAGTAAAGGAGAAAAAAAATTGGAGGATTGACACTACCTGACCTCAAGACTTACTCTAAAGCTACAAGAATCACGACAACATGGTACTGGTCACACTGATAGATCAACGAAACAGAATAAAGAGCCCAGAAATAGACCCACATAAACAGAGTCGACTAATCTTTGACAAAGGAGCAAAACCAATACAAATGGAGCAAAGACAGACTTCTCAACAAATGGTGCCGGAACAACTGGACATTTGCCTACAAATAAAAAAATGAACCTAGTTATACAGTTTACACCCTTCACAAAAGTAACTCAAAATGGAACACAGATCTCAACATAAAATGCAGACTATAAAATTCCTGGAAGATAACATAGGAGAAAATCAAGGTGACCTTCGGTTGGGTGATGACTTTATAGATGCACCAAAGGCATAATTCATGAAAGAAAGAATTGATGAGCTGAACTTATTAAAATTGAAATACAATGCTCTGCAAAAAATACTGTCAAGAGAATGAAACAACGAGCCCCAGACTGGGAGAAAATATTTGCAAAAGACACATCTGGTAAAGGAACTGTTACCCGAAATATAAAAAGAACTAAGAGTTCTTTTTGAAACAATAAGACAACAACCCGACTAAAAAAAGGGTCAAAGATCTTAACCCACACCTCACCAAAGAAGATGTACAGATGGCAAATAAGCATATGAAAAGATGCCTGCTGTAGTATGTAATTAGGGAAATGCAAATTAAAACAATGAGACGGGCCCCGGTGGCTCATGCCTGTAATTCCAACACTGGGAGGCAGAGATGGGAGGATCCCTTAAGCCCAGGAGTTTGAGACCAGCCTGGGCAATGTAAGGAGGCCTCGTCTCTATTAAAAAAAAAAAAAGAAAGAAAGAAAAGAAATTAGATACCAGTACCCACCTAGAGAAAATCCAAACTGACAACAAATGCTGATAAGGATGTGGAGCAACAAGAGCTCTAATTTGCTGCTGGTAGGAATGCAAAATGGTACAGCTACTGTGGAAGACAATATGTCAGTTTCTTACAACACTAAACCTACTCTTACCATACAATCCATCAGCAATGATGCTCCTTGGTATTTACCCAAATGAGTTAAAAAATCACATCCACACACACAACAACCTGCATGTAGATATTTACGGCAGCTTCATTCATAGTTGTCAAAACTTGCAAGCAACCAAGATGTCCTAGAGTAGGCAAATGAACAAATAAACTTGATAAATCCAGAAAATGGAATATTATTCAGCACTAAAAAGAAATGAGCAATGAAGACATGAAAAGACAAGAACCCTAAATGCATATGGCTAAAAGAAAGACAGCCTGAAAGGCCACGTACTATCAATTCCAACCATATGACATTCTAGAAAAGGCAAAACTATGACAGAAGATCAGAAGATTAGTGGTTTCCAGGGATTGGGGAAAGGGAAAAATGAACAGGTGGAGCACAAAGGATTTTTAGGGCAGTGAAAATAGTCTGTATGATATTGTAAGGATGGACATATGTCACTGTATGTTTATCCGAACCCAAAGAATGTTTGGTGTGCATGCCTACCCTCAAAATGCTGAGGAAGCTGAAAGGCTGAACACAAAGGCTGACAAATCCAGTTTCTTAGAAAGAAATATTTGATAGGAATGTACAAACAAAAGCCATGTCTGTCTCCCGGTTGGAGGCAAGACAAGCTGGTGGATCCGCACACCATTACCCACTACACCCATAAGGAAGGGGTGATTCAGAAGGAATGTGTAGAACTATTGAAGTAAGACAGCATCAAGGTTGTTTGAACTAAGGTCAGGGTTTACAGTAAGTACCTTCTCTTACACAAGAAACAACAGATAAACTGGAAATCTTAGACATCTTCCTGAAATTTGGGTTAATCAGAAGCCAACATGGTGGATCCGCTTCCAAAATGGAGCTTCTCTGGCCTCCACATATGTACACATGGGCATACACACACACACACCCAGCACATGTGTTCACAGGCACACACCCCAGTGCACATAGACACATGCACACGCATACACCATGCACTTCTCTGGAAGAGAGGGATCTAGGGGCTAATCCACTTCCTGGAGACCCTCATGGCTTCACCATCACAATGTGGTTGACAATTTGAGGTACAGATTAGTCCACTTCTAAAAAGTAAATTTTTTTTTTTACTTTTTAGTATGGGGCTTCGAAACTGTTGCACAGAAATAGGTGGCCAGGATGACATCCAGCAAGAAAATCCTCTGTATAAAAAGATTTCTGTCACAAGAGAGGCCCAGAAGTCAGGGTAATGACCAGGAAGGACCCCAGACAGATCAAAGGAGTCCCATCCTGATGCCGAGTGCAGCGGCTCATAGCCCAGTCTCCCTGCAGGACCTCACTCACTGAGGTACCTGCCCCAACAACAGAGCAAATCCAAGGGCCCCTTGTATGTCAATATTCCATGAGGCTCTTCAATGATGAGTTTCCAAGAGCAATTCATGAGAAAGGAGAAAGGAAGAAAACAGGCAGGCAGGCAGTTAGGGTGGGTTCTTGGTTGAATTCTTTCAAACAAAAGAACCGCCTGAGAACTCAAGCTTCAGGCACAGATAAGGGAACTTGCATAGGGGTCTGCCTCAGACATGCTCCCGGCTGCACAGATAAAAAAGGCTACACAGGTGACTTGCCCAGACATGCCCACAATGGAAAACTACATCCCCTCATACATGCACAGTAAGAAGAACAAACAATATGGAGTAACTCAAGCCAAGGGGCCACATGTGCATTAGGAGGATGGGGTGGAGCTACCAGAAATTCTAGTCTTATGCAAATGAGATGCCCAACCCTCATCAGTTTCTTATAAAAGCCTTTGCATTCAGCTGTTAAAACAGCAAACCTCTTTCAGGCCCCTTCTCCATGGCAGAGAGCTTTCTTTTACTGATTAAACTTTTGCTCCAACCTCACCTTTGTGTCCATGCTCCTTAATTTTCTTAGTCCTGAGACAAAGAATCCCTTAGTCCTGAGACAAAGAATCCCTACAGTCTTTTCAACTGGAAAGACTGTAATTTGGAATTGACATGCTACATAGGGAGGTCTTTAGTCTCGAAGCCTAAAGAAAATACTGTGCTACTGCTCCAACCTCCCCTGTCACAATTTTTGGCTGGGTTTGGGGTGAGGTGGAGGGTTGTTCTTTGGGTAAATAGAGGCATAGAATGAAAAATAAACTACTTTTTGAAGCTTTGCATCTGTTTGTACCTACAGTTACTTTTTCTCTAAACTTAAAAATCCCCTTTACAAAGAAAATCACCAAACACTGTAATTAGGGCTTTTCAAACCAACTCAGCACCCCCTTACAGAGCCAGCTGCACACGAACTTGAGAATGGTTGTACAGCGTAGCAGATACTTGGTAGCGAATGCGATGGTAACAAGAGTCCAAGTTGGCCGATCTCACTGGCGAAGAAATGAGACTTCTGAAAACAGCATTCGTCTGTAATGTGGGTGTGTCATTCAGTCCCATTTTAAGGGTTTTTGGGTGTATGTGTGGTTTTGTTGTTTGCATAAAGTGATTTGCTGGTGCCCTTCTTTTAATCCTCTCCCTCCCTGCCTGGAAGGTGATGTAGATGTATTTGCACTCCCAGCAGGAGACACAGCCCTTGGCAAAAGAAACCCTCAGCATAGGATAAGTAGTTCCAAGCTCTGGCTCTGAAAGTCATGCAGGCTGTAGCATGAATCCCATGGCAGAAAACCAGAGAAGAATGTGCCTGCAGCTCTTTCAGCCCTGAGGCTTCCTCCTCTCCTGGAGAGGGGAATAGTTCCTGCACTCCCACCTTGTAAGTCTCAGAGTCAGAGGCTGGTCCTACCCCTAGAGCAGTGGACTTGGGGTGGGTCTGGATGGAGTCTGTGCCATTTGAGAGGCAGGTGAGACAGCACACTCCCACACAGACTCCTCACCTTGGACTCTTCAACTGGGAGTCTTGCATTCTGGCCATTTAAGCTGAACTTGCATATTTCAGAATGCTTTCTCAAAATTCTTCTGATTATTGTCTTAATACTGCCCATGTCAACATATTATTCAAATAGATTATTGCAAAGGTACCAATTTTGGAGAATGTGCTTAGGGTAAAAGCCACATCCCAGCTTTTCTTCTCCTGCCCCAGCTCTATTTCCCATGACCACAATGTCACAGCCCTCAGGGAGACATGGTTAAATATCCAAGGATCTCACCACTGATAAATCCTAAAACATTGCTTAGAAGCATATTAGATAGAAGCCAGAGGACAACTGTCTTATTCTCCAAGGGCTGCAGGCAATCTTCTCCTTGTCCCATAACAGATTTCTAGTTAACAGATAACATTGCCAATTGTCAGAAACAGGTGGCCCCTCTGGGACAGGCCCACAGCCCTTTCGTGGCTTGGCTCCATTCATCAAGCTGAGTTTGGTCTCTCAGGGGTGTCACATCCAGGTTAGTGTCTCTGCTTGCTGCTTCCTCAGTTATCTCCTTGAAACAAATTACTTTAAATTGACTCTGCAGAATCCCATTCCAGAACTTGCCATCATTTCTAATGAATATAAATTTCCATAACAATTTTCAAAATTGGCCACCAGCATTATAGATTCCCGTCATCCACATTATAAATTTCAGAGGCTTCCAGACCTGTATATCTTGCCACTGAATAGATCTGAACTTAAAATCAGAAGAACTGAATCATCATGCACTCTGAGGCTTAAAGAAACATTTAATCCAGGTAATCAACACGCAGTAATAAAAACACATTTATAGTCACTTTATGATATTCATTTGTAAGGATACTCAATTAAAAACCTATTGATTGATCAAACATTTAGCCCTTTGAAAAGTATTCTTTAACAATTACTTTGTGCAAAACACTGTTAGGTGTGATGAAGTGTACACAGAAACATAATACAACTAAATGAGGCAAATAATGATGACTTCCTGCCATGCATCAAGAATTCTGCTAGATCGTGTGATCCGGAAGTGAGCAAAATGAAGATCTTGTCGCTGTCGAGATGACAGAGTAAAGAAGTGTATCCACTGAATCAGTAACTCTCATTTAATAAAGGCTTTGTGCTAAATAGATGAGTTAACGTTGGACACAGGCAAAGGCTGGGAAACACTTTCATTTCCTACAAGTTACGTGAGTGGTGCTCAAGGAGACAGAGGGCCTACGAGAATCATGGCTGTGAGCACTGTCCCTAGACTCTCACCCCTCAGGCAAAAGCCAGCTCTGCTCCAACTCACTATGAATGTGCTTAGGACATTAGAATGCTCTGGCCTCAGTTTCCGAATCTCTAAAAACCAGACACTGATACCAAATTCATTGTGGATGAGACAGTGCGTGTAGAGAGCTCCTGTGAGGCATGGCTGAGCCCAGAGGTGGAGAGGATGGCTGTCATTATTGGAGGGTCACAGCACAGTGGTTCCCACTGGATCCACCGAGAAATCTGTCCTTCACCACAGCCAGCAAGTCTGTCTTCAGTACAAAAGCACCATCCTGCCTCAGGAACAAGATGTTGCATCCAGACATGGTACCAAGCTGTGCACCTCCCAGTCTAGTAGAGGCTTTGAGGCCATCAAGCCCAAATGTGCATCTTGCCATGTTCCCTGTGCACTGAGCCATCCCTATGCAGTGCAGGAGACAACATAGTGTGGGACCAGGGTAAGGGTTAACCTGGCTGCTCTCTGGCTGGCTACAGTCTGCCAAAGCAATAAGCAGCAGTGAGAAGTTAAGTAAACATTACAAAGTCATTAAATTGCTATGGCAGTAAATCTCAGGTTCAGAAAAGGTGTGGCTCTCAACCAGGGTAATTTTTCCCTCTGGGTGCACTTGCTAATGTCTGGACACGGCTTTGTTTGTCTTGACTGGGTAAGGGAGTAACTGGCACTTACTGAATAGCGGCCAGAGATGCTGCTAAGCATCCTACAATATGCAGGACGGTCCCACAACAGAGATTACCCAGCCCAAAATGTCAATAGTGCTGAGGTTCAGAAACCTCGAGATAGCAGCAGCAATGGCTGGTGCTTTTTGTGGGAGGAGGGTGGTTTAATCTGAGTCTTGAAGGACCGTGAATGTCAGAAGAGCAGACAGGAAAGGGAACCCTTTCTGGGACAGGAGGGGTCCCAGCACAAGCAAGGATGGGAGGGAAAGATGTTTGAGGGACGGTGGGCAGGTTGGTGCGACTGGAGGGGTGTTCATGCAGGTGAAGATATGTGGGGGGCATGTGGCGTTTGCTCTCCAGGCCTGAGAAAATCCTTGGGCTTCTGCTGAGAAACTCCCCATCCCTGTCTATGTGGGCAGGAGGCACTTTCAGTCAAACTACAACACCTTCCCCCAGTCCAGGGGGTAACACATGCCCAAGACAGGACCATCCCATCCTCCTCCAGAGACCTGAATCGTGAACAGTGACACATGAGTGGATTCATCATGACGGCCACACAGAGGACCCAGGAGCTGCCCTGATGCTCTCAAGCCCCCCAAATCTGGCTCTTCTCATTTATATTTTCCTACAAACTTACCCCATTCCTTCCAATAAATGTTAAGTGAGTTAAAGAAAAAAAAAAGCCTTTGTAATGTAAGCCAGTGCTCCTTGAACTTCAATATTCAATAGTCTTTCAACAAATAGTATCAGAAAAATCGGACATCCATAGACCAAAAAAATTAATCACACCCTGTCATACAGTGTACAAAAATTAACTCAAAAATGGATTGTGGACTCATAAAGTAACATGTAAAACTTTAAAACAAAATATATAGGAAAAAAACCTTCAGGACGCAGGGCTTAGACTTGAAACAGAAAACGCAACGCACAGAAGGAAAAACTGATCAAGTGGACCCAATAACATGTAAAACTTTTGCACCGAGAAAGGCCTTGTAAAGAGGATGAAAAGACAAACTACATACTGGGAGAAAATATTTCCAAACCATGTATCCCACAAGGGATTTAATACCTAGAATAATATAAAGAATTCTCAAAACTCAACAGTAGAAAAAAATTCATTTAGGAAATGGGCAAAAGACATGAACAGATATTTCACCAGTGGTGATACATGAATGGCAAGTAAGTACACAAAAAGATGTTCAGCATTATTAGCCATAAGGAAAATGCAAATTAAAATCACTAGACACCCACATGAAAGTAGCGAAAATAAAATTGTGATAATAGTAAGTGATGGCAAGGGCACAGAAATATTTGGTTGTTCATACAATATATTGATGATATAGAGATGCTCTGGAAAAGAGTTCAGCAGTTTCCTCCAAAAATTAGACATGCACTTACCATATAACCCAGCACTTGCACTCTTGGGCATTTGTTCCAGAGAAATTGAAAACTTATATACCGATAATCATAGCAACTTACTAATAGTGAAAAATTGGAAAACAATCCAAATGTCCTTCAATGAATCGGTTAAATAAACTGGTGCATCTATACTATGAAATACTATTCAGCAATGAAAAGGAGAAAACTATTAATACATGTAATGGTATGGATGAATCTCCAGGGAATTAAGCTCAGTGGAAAAAAAGCCAGTCTCAAAAGGTTATGCACTATATATATGATCTCACTTATACAGAATTCTTTTTTTTGTGGGTGGGGTACTGAGTTTTGCTCTATAGCCCAGGCTGGAATGCAGTGATGCAATCTCAGCTCATTGCAACCTCCACCTCCCAGATTCAAGCTATTCTCCTGCCTCAGCCTCCCAAGTAGCTGGAATTACAGGCACCTGCCATCACGGCTGGTGGATTTTTGTATTTTTAGTAGAGATGGGGGTTCACCATGTTGGCCAGGCTGGTCTCAAACTCCTGACCTCAAGTGATCTGCCTACCTCGGCCTCCCAAAGTACTGGGATTACAGGCATGAGCCACTGCGCCAGACCACTATCAAAATGGAGTGGAATCGTGGTTTCCAGGCATGGAAAGGAGAAGGGTGTAGCTATGTGGAAAAACAACATTTTGTGTGGCAACAGTGACACCATCTTGAAGCGAAACCACCATGATGACCGGTGTTTGACTCTTGCTTACTAAGATGTTCCCATCGTGTAGCTAACCCCTCATCAAGAAACAGTGCCTACAGCATGGATAACCCCTCATAAAGATGTTTATCTAACCTCCTTAGTGGTAACAGGTGTCACAATGTGTGGTGTGACTAGTTGCACATATTTTACAAAAACAAAGTCTTTCTATCAACAGATATTTTCTGGAGGGCGAGTGCAGAGATCTACAATGTGGCAGCCACCTGAAATATCACTTTAGTACGTTCCTACTAAATGTTTCTTTCATAGAAGCTGGATTTGTCAGCCTCTTTCTTCAGCCTCTCAGGTCTCTGGGACTTTGGGGATAGGTTTGCATAGACCTGCTCTCCATGGAACAAGCTATAAAAGGACAGAGTGAGGAATGCTTAGGGAGGAACTATTTTAAATCTTAATGGTGGTGGTCAGACCAGAACTAAAAACACACTAACTAGTGCACATAAAACTGTGAAACCTGAGTCAGACAGATTAATTGTATCAAAGTCAGTTTTCTGGTTGTGAAATTTTACTACAATTAGGTAAGGTGGCATTATTGGAGGGAAATGAGTGAAGTGAATGTGAGATTTTTCATATTTCTTACAATCACGTATGAATCTAAAATTATTTAACCAAATTGCACTAAATGTTTTGTGGATCCAGGAATTAATGTGGGTAACCCATTTTCTGAACTGAACAAAGGCAGTTAAATAAAATATATTACACATTAGAAATCAATTCCTTTTGGTATTGTGATTTTTTTTTCAAACAGGAAAACGTAGTGAGGGTTGGGGAGGCTTTTTAATTAATATATAATTAGATTTTTACGCAGGTAGGAAGCTTAAAATAAATTTGACTTTAAGTAATTAAAAATTTTAATGTGCATGTGAAGCACCTGGGTAATCTTGTTAAGAAAAGCAGATTCCAATTCAGTAAGTGTTGGGCATACCTGAGATTCTGCATTTCTAATGAACTGATATTGCTGGTTCATGGACCCCATTTTACGTAGCAAGAAAATAAACCATTTTTAGCTGCATATTCCGTTACTTACTGCCAAAAGCATCCTAACTCTTTTAGTCATTTGCATATCAGCCCCGCCCACTGGATGGAATCCAGAGTCTTATCTTCCCACCAATCAGATTCACTCTCCGCCTGTGGGAGGAGCCAAGAGACAAAGGCAAGAGCACTTCCCTGTGTTGTGAGCCTGGATGAGAAAGAGACCAAGGAGGATGGAGGTAGAACCAGATGGCAGGGACAGATGCTGATTTGGGGCTGTTCTGGGTCTTCAGTTGCCTCTTTATGGTCTGTTTATGAAACCCAGATGCCCTTTCAGTGAGAAGCAATTCTGCCATGTTTGTTTTGGGGGAGAGGAAGAAACCATAAAACCCAAATATTTGTGTCCATTGTGCAATCTTCAGTTTCCAGGCACAGCTTCCTTTTCTACATCTTGGAGAGCATTTCAAGCCTCCTGAAATTTTTCTTCAAGGAAGGGCCTCAGGGTCACAGCAACAGAGTGACTCATTGAGCTGCCCGGAAGTCAGGGCTTCTTCCTGGAAGTCAGGGGTCCCATGTGAGCCTCTCAGACCTTCCTGTGAAGCTGAGGGCTTCAAGCGGGTCTTCCAGGGAGGTGGAGAGATAGAAGGAGTATTGGAAATGGCTCTGCCACTCACATGCTGTGTGTCCTTGGGTGAAAGATTTGGACTTTCTGAAAACTAGTATCGTCTGAATGGTAGGGGTTGGGTCAGGTGATTTCTTAGGATCCTGCCTGCTCTAAGTGTTTCATGGTCTCAAAATTCTCATAAATAGGACTTAGCTGAGGTCAGCGCTCTCCATCTTGGCTGCATATTTGAGTCACCTGAGGGACACTAAAGCTACTGCACCCAGATGATCTGATCTGATACATGTAGGGTCCAACGTGGGCATCGGGAATCTTTAGACCCTCCCAGGTGTCACTAACATACAGCCAGGGTTGAAAGCCACGGGGCTATGCCTGATTTTACAGAAGAGGAAACTGGGCTCACATCTCCGGTCAGCAGGTCGGCCACCTGCGGGATCCAGGGACTCCCCCTGCAGGTGTGGGACCCCACAGCCGCCCTCTGCAGTCCAGCCCATCCCCAGGACCCGGTGAACATTGCGCCTTTCCATTCTTCATCATCTTTCCTCTGTCTCTTTCCCTCTCCACCCGCTCCTCGCTCCAATGAGCTCAGTCTTTCTCAAATAGCTCCTGCCTCTGTCCTGTGACCACACCTGCTGGGAGTCCCCATACCCGGTTACCTCCTTGAACTAGGGAGGAAGGAGGGAAATACAGGCAGAGACACGCGGAACTCAGGGTCTCCCATGTCACTCTGCCTCCCGCCCAAAGCACCCTGCTCTGGGTTTGTCACAGGACAAGGGGAAGCTGCTATGAGGACACTGAGGGTGATGAGAAAGTTGAAGAAGAAAGAGGAGAGAAATGGCACTTCTTTAATTAGACATTCTCCCTGGATGCTTCTTTGCAGGTTGGGAAAGCCTTGCTGCAATCCAGAGTCATGCTTAGCCCCTTGGGGTCCCTGGTGCAGTGAGTCCAGGACCAGGACTGGGGGCTTTACTCACAGTTGCTTTCCCAAGTCATGTTGACCTTTGAGCATGTCCTGCCCGGGAGAGCGCTGCAGCCGCCACAGATGGCATGAGATGCTTCTCTGTCTGTGCCCTTCTGTGCTCCTGATGGCGGAGGACAGAAAGTGGCTCTTCCCGGCAAGCATTTTGGGTCTCTGAAGGAGAACACCAAGCGGGAGAGGCTTCCCACGTCCCTTCACTCGGGACTTATCCATGGCCGATGTTCCTGGGGAGACATACATTTCATCAGTCACTTTCCACCTCACTCCACTCTCCCTCCTTTCCACAAGCTTACACTGCAGCCTGATGGAATTACACACAGTGCCTTGCATATGTTAAGGTTCTTCCACCTCTAGTCAAGCCATTCCCTGTCCTGCAACCCCCTTTCCAACTCGATCTTGCTGAGCAGCCTGGGATCTGTGTACAGGATGCCCCTCAGTCACCCAGACACAGGGAGAGCTGGGGTGTTTATTCCCCACCCCTCAGTCATGGGCGCAGGGCTGCTCCTGGGGCACTCGACCCCCAGCATCTCCAATGCCAGGCAGCCCAGAGAGCCGCTTCTCTGTCCAAGGAACCCTTAGAGAACATTCCCAGAAGGAACGAATGCCTGCCCTGTGTGGCGTCCTCCTGGGGCACTCCTTCTGGTGGGGACCCCAGTCCCTCCTATACTTCCATTCAGACTCCTCCTGTCTCCTGAGTGAAAACTGGGGTCCCAGCTCTGCTGTGTTTCTGAGACTCTAGTGTCAGAATCCTCTGGATGCCTTGTTAAAACTCCGACGGCCAGGCCCACCCTGAGGTTCCAATTCAGGAGGTCTCAGCAGAGCTGAGAGCTGGCTTTCCCAGCAGGGTCCCAGGGTGTTGATGCTGCTGCCCCTAGGACCACCCAAGAGCCCTGGCTTTCCGCCGGAGCCTGCCCACCTGGAGACAGTGACCACAGCCCGCAGGTCACCTCTCACTGCTTCACTCCATGCCCTCTCCTGTGACCTCATCCTCCCACCTTCCTCTCATCATACGGCTCCAGCCACATCCACCTCCCTGCTGTTCTTCACCCAGGATCACCAAGGTCTCTCCTGCCCCTGCCCCAGGGCCTGTGTACCTGCTGTGCCTCTGCTTGGGGGGCTCTTCCCAGGGCTGGCTCACCTGACATGGCCCTGCCCTTCACCTCTGTCGTCCTTTAGAGCAAGCCTCACCTCTAGCACATCATGCAGTTGCTGGTTCAATGGCTACTGCTTGTCCTCCAGACTCAAAAGTTACCTCATGGGAGTGGGGCACGTGTAAAATAATAGTGCCTTAGAGAACAACTGGGAAAAAAATGGGCTTTCAGACACAGCAGGTGACCAGATCCAGACCCCATGCTGTGGCCCTGCAGGGACTGCTCTCACTCATTTATTTTTATCTTTTTCCAAGAGCAAACAGCTCTCTCCCGACTTTAATTTTCATCCATTTAAGTTGAAAAAAAATTCAAAACAAATGAAATGCACTTAAGAGAATGCCTTGAGGAGTTAGCGGGCCACCCGCAGTGAATGGACTCCTTTTGGGGAGTTACCAATTGTTTTTATCAATTATTTATTGAGCCATGATATGTTCCTGGCGCCACTAAGACAGAGAGGAGACGGATCCCTGCCCTGGGACATCCCAAGGAAGAAGAGAGACTTTTCGAAGCTTGAAAATGTCTCAGCTGAAAAGACAGTTACACGTCACACCTCAAGGCTGCTCTATGCTTTTATTATATTTTTACTCTTAAAAGTGTTCATTTATTTTCTGATTTTAAAAAGTAATTGAAAAGTTTATAAAATATTCCTGGAAAATAGAGAAAAAATAAATCTAACTCCAGTGTATTTGATGCACATATAAAATCTACTTGGTTTATAAAATTAGGATTTATTCTAAATGTTTAGTTAGTTTGAAAGTTTTGTTAATTTACTGATCAGATTCTGCATTGAGTTGTATTCACATTATACCGTGTACATTTCCCTAGGCCATCATGCAGTCTTCAAAAACATAAATTTCATTAGTTGCAATACATTTCATCATGTAGATATGCAATAATGGCCTTCAATAATCTTCTATTTCTGGACAATAAAAGTTTTACTTTTTTCTCTTGTTTTGCTCTTGGTTATTATAATCGATAGTGCTGTGAATATGCTTAGTTTAGAAAGCCTTGACTTGCTGTTATTATAATTTCAGTTTATACTCAAGAGGAGGGAAAGCCTAACTCTAAGGTTAAAACTAAATCCTAACGCTAGTTATGCAACCTCTCTGAGCTTCGCTTTCCTCTTCTGTCCTATGGTAGTCATGATCCTGAGGTCCTGGGGAGCTGTGAACCATGCCCTGTGAGACAACACAGCGGAGCAGCCCAGCCCAGTCAGAGCCCTGTGGGGAAGCCCTCAGGGGTCAGCAGCTCCCGTCCCGATCCGACTTGACTCCTAAGAGGCTGGGACAGAACGTTGCCCTCCCTTCCCCCTTTCTCAAAGACGCACAATGATGATGCTGACGGCTATTTAGTAAGAAACTTCCCAACAGGAACAGTCGTCAGGAGCGGCACAGTTGGATTCTCTCCAGCGAAGAAGTCAGGGTGGACAGAATCCAGCGAAGATGTCAGGGTGGACAGAAATGTCAGCGTGATCCAGAGAGGACAGAAACACTCCTGCCATTTTCTTGTCACCAGGAAAAGGTCAACTCTAGGTTTGACGAATGTTTAGTCAAAGTCTGCAAAAGTAGAAAAGAAACTGACATGATCATAGCCAAATAGGCTCTCTCTGCATTAGCAGAGCTCAGTGGGCCCTTGCGTGTCTGATTAGAGAGAAACAAAACAAACAAGAGAGAGCTCCTCCCGAACTAGAGCAGAAGAGCTTAGGCCTGCCCCTTGGGAACAGGGGCCAACATGATGTGCTGGGCAGGACCCATCATCTGACATGAAGAAGCCCAGGGGGCAGTGGAAATCGTGGTGTGTGGGGGAGAAGATGGTCCTGAGGGCAGGTGCATTCCAGTGCTAGTGAGCGCTGCAGCATGTTGGGTCTCTAGTTTTGTATCAGTCAGCTACTCTCACAATCCTGCTGTGTAACAAACCACCCCCAAACTCAGTTACAAACAATAGCGTTTATGTCTCAATCACATGTCCACTAGTCTGCTGGAGTTCATCACATCTGAGCCAGAACTGGATACATGTCTGCTGTACTGAGGGTCTCCCATCTTCCTCAGACTAGTGACAATCAGAGGCCTATTTCTCTCATGGTGGAAAGCAGGAGAACAAGCAGGCAAGACCAGCTGTGCTAGCACATGCCACCCCTCTGCCCACGTGACACCTGCTAACGTCCCATTGGCCAAAACCAGTCACACAACCAAACCTGACATCAACAGGACAAGGAAACAGACTCCAGCTCCAGAGGCACAAACTACAAAGTCACATGACACAGGGCACGGATCCAGGGAAGGAAGGTGGAGAATGACGACAATGACCAGCGATCACGCAACCTCCCACCGGTTTCCAAATCCCCAACCCAGGCATATTTCCAAGGAAACAGAATCATGGGTTTTGGAGCAAACAATTTCTGCTCTCCCAGCTTACTTGCCACGCCCTTAAATCAAGCACTTATGTTATACCAAATCATATCAGTTTGTGATGACATTTAAACCACTGAACACCAGAAAAGTGCTTAGGGCAGGGCTGGGTAGGAGGGGCAGAAGCCAATAGTAACTGTTAACATCACTGTTAACCCACAGAGTTCTGGGAATTTCCTTGAAACTCTAATTAGAGAATCATGTCCCCAACAATTAACATTTATTTTGTTTTCTTTGAATCTGAGCAAAAGCTAATTATCACAGGACAAAATATTTATCTGGCAAGCAAATGGAGGTTAAGGGCTCCTTGGAGTCACAGTGCTGGGTTTGGGCCTCATCCCTCCTCCTACCTGCCTCTCTGAGCCTTGCTTCCTCATCTGTAGAATGGGTACAATCCCAGCTTCATGTGTTTGTGGGCAGTCAGGGTTAAATGGGCTAATGATTCTAAAGTGTCCCATACAGGCCTGGCAGGTGCTGAGCGACCTCGGGCCATAGAGAGAGCACTGACTTGGGAGTCAGGAGCTGGGACCTCAAGTCCTATTCCCTGGGGATCCAGGAGAAGTTCCTTGGCTTCCCTGAGCCTCATCTGCCCGGCATGCTAGTGAGGTGGCTGGACCAGTCAGGCCAAGGTCGTCCCTGTGGCTCTCTAACCTCCCCTTACTCCCTGTTCAGTGAAGGGCAGACGCTGGGCCTGGCCAGGCTCCCACAAAGCCCAGGGGCAGCCGTGCTCAGCTCAGGGCGACTGGGGGGGGGGGGCATGCGTTTCTGTCCTCAAAGGACTGAGTTTCTTTCTTCGCTGAGTCCTTTGCTCTCTGCCTGCAGCTAGGTATTGAAGATATCTCACATCTGCAGGGGCCTCTTAGAGAACAAACAGGAGCTCATTCCTTCGTGCAGCACAGGCTTTATTGGGCTCGTTCCTGCCTCGAGTGGCCAGACCCTCCCTGAATGGAGTCGCCCCACTGGCCCCACACCTGGAGAGGGGCAGCCAGGAGCCCCCGTGGCTCTGCCCAGCCTGTCCTGAATGTGCTCCCTGCCCTGAGTGGAGCGCTCACAGCTACCCCCATCAAGGTTTCTGTCTCCCCGAGGATCTTTCTCATAAAAATCCTTCTTCTCCCAGATCCCACAAACCCACGTTATAAAAAACACAATCACACAACAAACACCACGTAAATTGATCACATACAAATATATCCAAAAAGAAGAACCTGTGTAGCCACTTTAAACTGTTAAACATATCTGCTGGGATTTATGGCCGATCGTGGATTACAGCCTCTTCCTGCTCCTGGTTCAGCACCGGGAGAAATGGAAGCAAGGTTCACCTGGAGGACGGGAAAGCATCAGCTGCTACTCGTGAGGCTTGGGGGTGGGGGAAGCCCTGTGTCCGTGGACACAAACAGTCGTCCTGACGTGACTTCTGTGAGCAGAAGTGGACAGACAGACCTGGAAAGCTGACCTCACGAGGCTGACAGCCTGTCTTGAGCTCTGCCTGACTACAGAAACGGAAAATTCTCTTCTTTCAACCTCAAATCTTCCGGTAAGAAGCAAACGAAATCCAGCCTTTGCGTTCTCCCCGCCAGCTCCCGGCTCACCCACCCAGCGGCTCAGCACCTGTGAAATCCGTCTCCCAATGCACTCGCTAACCAGGTGGGAGTGAGCTCAATGCTGGGACACAGCGCGAGTCCCCTGAATGCAGACTCAGGAGTGAACCTGCCTGAAGAGTGGAGCCTAAGGCACACGCCTTGGTCAGCTCCACCCTCTACGGGTCCTAGGAGTAGGAGCAAGGGCATAATTTGCTTGCAGGGCAGGTGTTCCATCCACATGATTGCAGGAACAGATGAATTTAATTAAAAGAACGCACAGTGGGCACCTCTTCCCGGGATGCCTCCCTCTAGGAACATGACACTGAGATGATCAAGAGTCTAAAAGGGCGATCGAATTACTCTCCGAAAATGAAACTGTTCAGACAGGATGACAATTAAATTAATAACGACAAAGACACTGCCCAGATTTCATCTCTGCTCACAGCCCCTCCTGTGTGCTGTGTGACCAGGTTCCTGGGGGTGACTCCAGGTGCCGGGAAGAGTCAGGATTTATCTGCAAGTGTGAGCTGACTGTCAGTATGAGGGTCCCTGAGATGGAGCCCACCAAGGTCCGTGGCTCCCAGGGGACCCATTCCAGGGCTAACAGATGAAGCGTGGAAACGCAGTGCAGAGTGAGCTGAGCGGCTGTTCTCAGGAGAAAACAAATATTCCTGCGCTCTGGCTAACCAGCTTTGTGGCCTGTTTTATGTCATCTTTGCTGAGCTCACTGGGTCACCCCTCCCAGTGGCTTTGTGATACTGACATTTCAGGCATGATACTGGCGCGGATGCACTGGCCTTCCTGGCTGGGATTCCACAGGCAGAGTGGGCAGTGCTGGCTTCGAGGAGCTGTGGCTGCACAGGGCCTGTGCTCTCAGCTAATCAGAACCTTGATGGCCGGGAGAGTACTGTCCTGACCCCAAAGGGTCCTCGCAGTTCTGTTTGAAATTGCTCTTGCCATCTTAGGAACAGATTCCTCAGTACATTTCAGACCTATTGTGACTTTGGTTTCAATCCAGGGACACATCTTGGCCAAATGGAGTGTCTCAACAGCATCTATTCTTTCCCAGAGACAGCATTTTGGATATTGATGCTGAAAGAGAAACTGCAGCCTGTCCCCAGGTGGCAGGAAATAGTCCATTGTAATGACAATTTCATTAAGTGGCAGATGATTTTTATTATAATTTTCTGGTGAAGCTATGAAGTGGAGGCAGAGCCAGTTCTGGGGCGTCAATGCCTTTATTAACTCAGGGAGGCCTCCGTCGTGCTCAGCAGGAACACTAGGTCCATGGAAAACAGGCCCTGGGCCTGCTGATGTGCATGATTCCACATCTGCCCCCCACATAACCAGGATGGTAAATTACAGGTGTCAGATAATCACGCTCTGGAGTGGCTACTTGAGGATACGATCGACCAGGCTCCATCTGACACCTGATCAATAGGCCGTGATGCTGCACGGAACTGCAGGCACAGCATCTGAACCTGTAGAGCAGTGGCTCCCAGCTGGGGCAAACTTGCCCCCCAGAGGACATTTGGCAGTGTCTGCATAGATTTTCAATTGTCATAGCTAGAAGGGGAGATGCTACTGGCCTCTGGTGGGTGGAGGCCACGGATGCTGCTAAACTTCCCATGACGCCCAGGAGAAGTCCCCACACAGATACATCCTGCCAGACTGTCCGCAAAGCCTGGGTGAGATGCTTTGACCTAGTGCCACCGTGAACATCACATTCCATCGTCTGGGTATCTCTGGGGATGTACGGAGCTGGATGTCTTGCTTTTCATCGGGGTATCACCAGCCTCACGCAGAACCAAAACGGTGTGTAGATCGAATCTCTTGTTTGCTCTCCTGTTTCCTTTCATTGTAATTTTCTCCTTCTCACTAGTTTTTTTTCTGTTATTGGAGGAATGGAATGAAAACATAAAATGTTGGGGAGTCACTAACGATTTTTTTTCTTCAATAAAAAAGTAATTTGCAAGTGCCTCCTAAAAAGCAGAAAATTAATGAGAGAAGACATGAGATCCATCAAAAAGCTGATCAACTCAGGAGAGAGGCAGAGAGAAGAGCCCAGATGGGAGCTGGTCAGTTTCGGGAGAGTGTACAGAGCAGGACCTCAACGGACTGACCCAGAGCTCTTCAAACTAACGTCAATTCAGTGGGTGCAACTGGCATTTTAAAACATTAATCACAGAGTTGAGTAGAAAATATCAAATAGTATCAGTATTATTTTGTGAAACTTTATATTCACATATATGAGGTGCGTGTGTGTGTTTCCATTGTAAAATATATATTTCTTATGATGGGTTGTGATCAAAACACCTTGGAAAACACTGGAGTGGATTCAATGATGGAGGACTGAGAAATAAATAAGTATCTGTAAGCAAATTTTACAAATAAAAAGAAAATTATGAACTCTAGGAAAAACGAAAGGTGTGTAAGAAAGAAAATACCACTATATTACACTACTTAGCTCTGCAGAGAATAACGTTTACCTGGTCACATGACAGAAAGGCTGATTAAGATGCAATTAAAAATAGTGGAGTATCATACAGGGTGGCAGGAAAGGAGCTGGTGGGTGGCTAACTTCTCATCTACCTTAGCAGACATTAGGTAACACTAGACCATGAAAGCTCTATGAATAGCTTCCTCAGCTTCCTCTTCTTTTCTTTTCTTTCTTTGAGACAGGTCTCGCTCTGGTTTCCCAGGCTGGAGTGCGGTGGTACAATCTTGGCTCACTGTACCCTTGACCACCTGGGCTCAGGTGATTCTCCTAGTTGGGACTACAGGCCCACACCACCACATCCGACTGATTTTTTGTGGTTTTAGTATAGACAGGGTTTTGCTATGTTGCCCAAGCTGGTCTTGAGCTCCTGGTCTCCCAATCCACCCACCTCAGCCTCCCAGAGTGGTGATTACAGGCACAAGCCACAGCGCCCAGCCATGCTTCCTCTTTCAAGATTGGAAAATAATGTACAGAAACAGCTAAAGAATTATTTGTGGATGTCTCTGAAAAGAGGTGAGCAGGGAACAGACAGATTCAATGGTGTTTGATTTGGAGACCCTGTATCTCTTTCATTTAAAAAGGGACCATTCAGGACAACTGAGGCCATGGTGGTGTCCACTGGAAAGAGCCCAGGGACACAGGTGGCTCTCTTGGCTCCAGCACCTACAGCCCCCTGACCTTGAACAAGTAAGTCCCTCTCCAGCTTTTGACACCAGTTGACCAACCTCTATAACAAAGAGGCTCAGCCACATTATTTTGACTTGTCCTTGGAGCGCTGTGAGTCTGAGTCTCCCCGTGGAGTGACTTTGGATCCTGGGCACCACCCACCCTGACTCCGTGTCAAATAATGTGCACATCTCAAGCCCAGAGTCTGGCTCTGCAAGGGCAGCAGGAAAGCTGCATGCTCTGCATCGGGGTTGGACACCATAGACAGCCTTTGCTCTTCCGAGATGGGGCGTCCTGTACCGTGCCTTAGGGAACTGCTCGTGCCTAAGCTCCCACCCTCTCCATAGTAGTGTGAAAGGATGCTCTCCTAATCAGCTGGTTTTGACAAAATGTGGGATGCTCTGGTGGGATGCTCTGGTGGTAGAGAAGATAACTTCCAGGAGCATGTAGAGGGGGCAGAGGCTGCAGGTTGACCCTTGATGCCCCTCATCCCCTTCATTTCATATGAGAAATCCTGATGTTTAACTGCCCAGACCAAAACTGAATTTCCCATCCTGCCTTGCAGCTGGTGTGTACCTTCCCAGTGTACCCCTAAATGCATGGGTACACCCCACTTTCCCTTCTGCTCTTCCCTCCTGTCTGATGTGACTTGCACCTCCTTGGACCAGGTGGACAAGAAAAGCCTCTCTCTGTCAATGACAGAGCACAAGACCAGAGGGCTGCGGCTCAGCCCCGGGAGCCGCCCAACCAGCTCAGCCCCCCTCCCCATCCCAACCCCAGATGCCCAGGTTGTCATGTGGGAGAGAAGAAAACCTCTGGCTCATGAAATCATAGGTACTTTGGGGTCTGATGAATTTACTTACAAATATGGGAATTATGTTTTTATATCAATAGTTATTTATTCACTTTAATATCCATAAGAGAAAAAGATCTCAACTAGTGGAATGAACCCCGAAATTCCACTAGGTGAACAGACCAGCAATCCAGAGGATGCTGAGGACCTTCCTCAGCTCACGGCCCTCCTGACTGTGGGGAAAGCCAGCACGAAGCCCCCTTGGCCACCCGGCTGGCCCCAGCTCCTGCACTCAGCCTTGACTGACGCTGACTCTGCTCCCACAGCGGCCACTTTGTTCGTGTCCTTTGTGGACACTTAGTGCAGCGCCCCTGCTGCTTGGCTGTGACCTGACCTCCAAGGGTCAGCCCCTGAATTTGCTGGCTGTGGCCTGTGCTGCAGACCCCATCAGGAAGCTCCTGGTCCCCCCTCTGCCCCCCACCCCCCGCCTCATTCACACAAAAGGTCTCATTGTTCTGCAGGGTCTGATTCAGACCTGCTCTGGCTCGAGTTTCCGCAAATGCCCAGTGCTGGCTGTGGGTCAGGGGTCACGCTGGAGTGAACAGATGCCCCGAGCAATCCCACATGGCTGCGTGATCCCAGCTCATCCACAGGAAGCCTCAGCACAGGAATCCAATGGGGCCAGAAGCAGACCAGATGCAGCATGGACAGTGATGGGGGGATGCTGCTGACATCTCAAACAGTGGGAGAGAGGAAACTTTCCACTTTTAATGAAGCCAGTTCTCTTCTCCTCCAGGGTCAGGGGGACAGAGAGTCTTCACTGACCATGTTGGAACTTTCCGGGGAGTGAAGGGAACATCCCCAAGACCAGGGATTGACCTTCACTTTGCTGATATTTGAAATTCTCTTATCAATCTTTAAATCTGTACACTCAGGAATCTGTTTTATATCCAGCCATCCCTGTGACCTTAACGGTTCCTTAACTTGTTTGTGTTTCCTCATCTGTGAAGTGGGAATGATGACCTCGAAGCCTCACATGCTTGTCAGAACCAAATCAGGCAATGCACAAAGACCCATCGACCCAGAAAGCCGCAGCTGGGCTGTGACCAGGCCCTGCTATCCATCTGGGGAGGGGAAGTTCATTTCTAATTCTACTCAAAGGAGGAAACCTGAACGAACTCCTGAGCTGAAAGAAGGCACGAAGCCAAGTCCACCAGGCCACCGGTCTCCTCAGGAAATGGACAATGAGGGCGACATTGAAACTGCAGAGAGCAGCAAAGCCCATCACTACAGCTGCCCGGACCCCGCAGCAGCTTCTACGCCACCAAAGGACAGGGCCAGGAGCCAGTTAGGGAACAGCCAGCTCACCTTCCAGAAAAGCCGCTCCCAGGGGCTGATCCCAGAATGGCCGATTTGCTAACAGCAGCCACACAGACACCTCAGGCAGGGCTGCACAGCTCAGCGAGGGGGATGACTGCCCAAGCAGGGGTGGGGCAGGGCAAGGCAGACCCAGTCACATGGTGGGAAAAGCCAAAAAAAAAGCTGCCTGATTTGGTAAAATGCCAGAACTGCCTGAATTGGGCATTTTAAAATTCGTTTTTAAGGCATAGCCATTTGTTGGGATTTTTGCCTTGTACTCTCCTGTCTCCCTCCTCAGCACACAATAAAGTGTCTCCAAGGCAGCCGGCCCTCCCCCTGCCCGTGCCCCAGCAGGACTGCGAGGCAGGGAGGTCAGGAGCTCTGCTCTGAGGGCACCACCCGGCTTCCGGTTTGTGCAAGAAAGCCCGGCTCAGCTTTTCCACTCCGAGAAGAGTGGACTTCTCCAGGCTGCTGGGTAAATAATCATGGACCCCACTGTGAAAAGGAAACACCCCGTCTCCACTGCGCACCCAGCCTCCGGGTGTTTTCAATCTCTCAAAGAGCCTAACTCCTGAAATTTAACAACTAAAATATTAGTTTTCATTTCCTGAGATTCTCTTCGTGGAATCAGGCAGCCTGGCAGTGTGCAGCGTCTAGGGTGGCTCATGATGAAAAATCCAGAGGGGCTTTTCCTTCCTCATCTCCCTTTGTCACCAGAATCCAGGGACCTAGCAGGACCCAAAGCTCCCTGCAGGATCAGCTGAGTCTGGGAATCACCATCTTGGGCCCAACTGAACTTTTCAGATAAGGCCCAGCTGGGCTGGGCGGTGGGAAGGACAGAGGTGCTGATGGAGAGAGGGAGGGGAAGGGGAGTCACAGCAGGTCCTGGGGGAACCCCATGGGTGCCTTTGGCCTCTCCCTGCTCTGCCTACCTCTCAAGCTGATTAAATTCCCCCTGAAAGTTCCCCATTGGGCAAGTCCAGCAAGCCTGGGCCAGGCCCATGACGTCAGGGCAGGTGGATTCTGGAAGGCCTGGCCCTGGCTCCTGGAGTCCACATTCACCCTTAAGGCAGTGGAAGGCGCCATTCTGCACATCCACTCACTAACTAGCTTGGAATGGTTTCCATGGTTCCTGTGTCTTAGACCAGCTCCCTCACGGTGACATGAGATGCTCTGAGACCCCGAGTTGGTAGAGTGACATTAATGCATTAAATTAGCCTCTGTAACACAAACACATTTCCTTGTGGAGCCTGTGACGTTCTTTGGTAAAAGGGATCATTACATGTTTGCAAACATTCCATGCAGCTGAGGAAGGGCCTCAGGTTCTGACAAGTGATAAATGGGAAAATTAGAGGCTTCAGGAAAATGTAAATATCATCCTTTGTAAGTCTGTCCCTTGGCAGGAAATAAAAAAAGGTTTCCACAAAGCAGCGAGGCATTCCTTCTATTCTTTCAAACGCCAGGAAGAATGGCTGTGACTCTTGGACGCACTTGCACGGATCTTCATTTGTCTTCCACAGTCTTCCCGATGTCCTGGCAATGTGTGGGAGAGAAGCCTGTGATTTCAACGGCCTCTCCGCTAATTCAGTGTTTCTCACCTTTAATTCATGATCATCCCCTAAGGAACCTTTATAGATGTTTTTTCCTTCTCAGCCCCGCCATGAATTTAATACCACAGAAATACTGCACAACAGTTTATGCACTGTGCGTACATCTGCATTTTTACATAAAAAGAGAAAAATCCTTTCACCTCCAGGAACCAGCTCTGGCCCCCTTGGGAGCAGTGTTCCCCGCTGAGAATGCATGTTCTCATTCCTTCTTTTGTTCATTCGTTGAAATGTGCAGCAAATGTGTGCATCTGGTGTAAACTCTGGTCCCTGGAAGGAGGTGCAGGAGCTGCCTGAGGCCTGGGGGCAGAGCCTTGAGGGAGAGGGGACAGCGAGGATAGAGTCCAGAGAGGGGAGGGGAGGGATGAGGCTGAGGAACAGCCAGGAGCCCAGTATGGCTGGGGCCAGGAGGTGTTAGGAAGATGAGGGCAGAGGCGTGATGAGTCACAGTGGAGCAGAGAGAGAGATGGCAACCCTGTGAAGACGTCAGCTTTTACTTTGGGGAAAGTAGGAGCCATTGGAGGGTTTGAGCAGAGACAGGATATGGTCCGGTTTACTTTTTTTTTTCCTTTCCTTTTCTTTTCTTTCTTTTTTTTTTTAAGGCAGAGTATAACTATGTTGCCCAGGCTGGAGTGCAGTGGCTATTCACAGGCGCGATCCCACTACTGATCAGCACGGGAATTTTGACCTGCTCTGTTCTGACCTGGGCCAGTTCACCCCTCCTTAGGCGACCTGGTGGTGGTCCCCCGCTCCGAGGAGGTCACCATATTGATGCCAGACTTAGTGCAGACACGGGATAGGCAGAGCGCACCACAGCTCAGAACTCCTGGGCCCAAGCGACCCTCCCACTCCAGCCTCCTGAGTAGCTGGGACTACAGGCATGTGCCACCGCGCCAGGCTGGTTTACTTTTTTTTTTCTTGAGACGGAGTTTCGCTATTGTTGCCCAGGCTGGAATGCAGCGGCGCAATCTCAGCTCACCACAACCTCCGCCTCCCAGGTTCAAGCAATTCTCCTGCCTCAGCCTCCCGAGTAGCTGGGATTATAGGCATGTGCTACCACTCCCGGCTAATCTTTGTATTTTTAGTAGAGACATGGTTTCTCCACATTGGTCAGGCTGGTCTCGAATTCCTGACCTCAGGTGATCCGCCTGCCTCGGCCTCCCAAAGTGCTGGGATTACAGGCGTGAGCCACTGTGCCTGGCCGGTCTGGTTTGCTTTTTAAGGGGATTCTCTGTCTGAGGACAGTTTGGGGGTGTGGAGGAAGGGCTGGAGCAGCAAGACCAACGGGGAGGCCAGGTGGAGGTGATGGTGACTGGAGCCACGTGGTCAAAGTGGAGAAGGTGAGGGAGTCCAGTACTGCAGAGCTCTTGCAGGTATTGCTGGCGGGACTTGCTGATGGATGGGAAGTGGAGTAAGACAGGGAAGAGTGGAGAATGACTCCCAGGTGTTGGCCTGAGAACTGGGAGGGTGGGACTGCCATTTATAGAGATGGGGAAGGCTGCGAGAGGACTGTGTGCTGCCAGGGCCCCCTGCTGACTCCGAGAGACACAAGAGAGTGGGACAGAGTAGAGGAGGGTGACACCTAGTAGATTTATTACATTCTCCCAGCAGATCCAAGTACATAATTTTCAGAGCCTGTGCAAAGTGAAAACATAGGCCACATGCTCAAAAGCAGGAACAAAATGTCATTACAGGTACTAAAATAATAAAGCTTTTGCTTTCTTTCTGCAGTCTCTCTCTCGACCTGTCATGGTGTTTATTATTTGCTACTCAATGTTGCACTCCCTCGGATACGGGGATGCCCGTAGGGTAGCTCAGACCCCCACAGGTCAGGCTCCTTCAGGGGCAGAAGGTGGAAGCAGTTCCCAAGCAGGGTTAGTCTCCTGAGTAGCATCTCCAAGGTGGCACTTCTTCCATAGTCTTTTCCAAAGGAATGAGTTAGTATGACAGCTGTCACAACTTCAATGAAAAGCAGACGATGCGATGGGAGATGCAGGAATGAACCGTCAGTGACGGGAACATGAGACACCTTTGAAAGGTCGAGGGCAAGCAAATGCTTTATATGGGCTCAGCCCTTCTACAACCTGCAGCATTCTTAGGGCAGCAAGGCTCCGCCCCCACAGTGGCCCCGCCCCCACCCAGCCCCCTCCATGGTGGCCCCGCCTCCATCCTGGACACACTCCCGTCCTGGCCACGCCCCTGTCTTCAGCTTGGCCCGGCCCCCTGCCTTGCTTTGGCCCTGCCCCTAACAAAAGCATGTTCCTCAGCCTCCGAAAATCTGGTCACACCTCCAGGCTGTCAGGCATCTTTTTAGCTAAGGTAGACCCTGACGAACAGTTTTCAGGAATGAATCTTCTCTTTCTGTGCAGATGAAACCTGTCCAGACAGGAATTCTTGCATTTCTGCCCCAGCCCAGCCGCCTCCTTTCTTGACTCCCTGGAGGCCTCCTCGTAGTGTACTTGGGACAGGAGGGCTCCGCATCTCTATCAGATACCTACTGAGATCTGCTTTGTGCCCAAGCTCCAAGTCCCGGCCCCAGCGGTGAAGGAAGCGGGTAAAGCCCCCTCCCTCTGAGGTGACATCTCCAGGGCTGCTCACAGGGACTCCAGGGCCACGAGCACGTGGGTGACCACTCGTCGGATTGTCCCAGTCCTGGGGCAGCTCCGGGCTTTCTGGGTGGTTTCTGCCCCCGTAGGGCAATTTACAACCCAAGTCCAGAGAGGGAGAGGTTGATAGGAGGCCTGGCCTGTCCCCATCTCAGGGAGGAAGGAACCTCTTAGAGCTCTAGGCGCGGGGACCAGTGGCTCTGACGAAGCCTTGGTCAAACTCTGCTTCCAGACCCTTCTTCTCACCCAGTCGCCTCCTTCTTACAGCATCTATGGATGCTCAGCCCCAGGAGATGGACCCTCCTGAGTTTCTGCGAGTCCTGGAGCAATGGCTCCTGGGTCCTGTGCAGATGGCACTGGGGAGCCTTGAAGGCCCCTACTCGAGCTGAGTGTGGGGGTGGGCATAGGGGTGGGCATAGGCTCAGTCCTGACCCCACCACCACCACCTGGGGGACGGAGACAGTCCAGCCTACATTAAGTGAAACCCTGAGCCCGAAGGGATGGCCCTGCCCCTTCCCCACGGCCTAGCCCATCCTGTCTGCCGGTTTCCATAGTCAGTTGTGAAGAGGATTGAGACTTGCAGGTGGGGTTAAGCCAAGTGACAGAAAGGTTAATTGTGGGTGTGTAGGGAATCTGAAGATGGAATTGTGAAACATTCATGGATTAGCCCCAGTATTCCAGCCAAGCACACCTCTGTGTGTGTGTGTGTGTGTGTGTGTGTGTGTGTGTGTGTGTGTGTGTGTGTTGGTACAGGTGTTGATCGTGTATAGTCACTGACTTGGGACTCTTGCCTCCTAGCCTGATTTAACACAGGTTGAGCCCACAGGCCCTAGTGGTTAACATAGTCTCTGGAGCTAAACTGCCCAGGCTCAAGTCCCAGCTCTGCCTGCTAAGCGAGTGCCTTGGCCACTCTACCTCAGTTTCCACATCTGTAGCAGGGGGAGCTTAGTTATAGTGCCGTACCTCTTGGGATTGGTGTGAGAACTAAGTGAGATCATAGAGGGCAGGTGGAACAGTGCCCTGCATGTGCCAGCTGCCACCACTCTACAAGAAAGACACGTCTTTCCTCCCCACAGCCAACTCACACTCAACAGCTTCTGCATGGACGTGGGTAGAAAGAATCTGCTATTCTCCAGGGACCTCCATAAACCTGACTTCAGCCTGGCCTTCAGGGGTCATTCTCAGGGCAAACTCAACCCCATTCATACCCAAAGGAATTCGAACACTGACTGGGGATCTGCTGGGTCTTCACTGATGAGCATTCCAGAGGAAGCGATCTCAGGTCAAATCTCCCTTTCTGAGAATTTAGGGTGGTGGTAGACTGGGGAAGGTAACGGGAGACTTGAACTTATCTCTAATGTCTTGGTTTTCTTACAGGGAAAGACATTTATGTATTTTGTCATGAGAATTAATTTTAAATCTCAATTTCATGCAATATAGATTTCACCATCAAGTAACAGAATTTTTAATTCTTTTGAGATAGTTGACACCAGGCACTTCATCATTCAGAAAGAACCAACTTCACAGTAAACAAATTTTGGTGCCTTAATAACGAGATGAGTAACAGCTACAACGCCTGCCCCTCCTGCTAAGAGCTATGCAGGGCTTTGCTCATACCAAAGCTTTGCCTCTCATGACCTCTTTCAGTCCTTATGACAAGGTCGGAAGAAGAGGATTATAATTGTTTCTCTTTTGCTGAAGGAGGTGGAGTGACTTTCTTCCTGCACTGCACTCCTGTTGGAGGATTACAGCCACAGTCACCAGGCCCTTCTTCACCTGAGCCCAAATCTCACAGCCCAGTAGCCCATAGCCCTGACCCTGCCCAGCCCCAGCAGTGGGCTGTGATTGGCCTGATGCGGTCAGCTCTTCCCACTCTCTGACCTTGACTGATTGAAGGATGGGTGGGCCAGTGAAAGGTAAGATGTTGCCTGGGTTCCCTGGCTTTTCCATGGTTTCCTCTGGATAACTTAAATGGAATGCAGCTCTTAGAACCACCGCAGCCTTCTCTGCTGCCACGAGAGAAGGCAGTCTGAAATCATGACCCATGAGAGAGGAAAGAACCAAGAGAACTTCAGGAAAACTGACCCACAGCCTGATCCAGTCATTCCTGAGGCTGTTTATGTCTGGGATTGTTGAAGTCTTGAGCCCACGAATCTCCCTACTGCTCACACCGGTTTGCATTGAGTTTTCCGTTCCCTGTAACCACAGCTCTCTATCTGATTCTGGCTCTCGTGTCACACGATGGTAAGGAGTAGCTTTTTAAACCAAGGGCTTCCCCGGCTGGCTACACCTTCTCACAGCCAACCTGGTTCTTTACATCTAAACTTCAGAATCAGAGGAAAGACCCTAGAGGTCATCTAGTGCAGCCCCTTAGTGTAACCCCTGAGCACAGTGAGGCCCAAGAAGAAATCATGAGTCCAGATCACAGGCTGGACTTTCTACCCCTGGCTGCTCCTGTTTTTAGGTTAACATGACCTAAGAGACCACCCAGCTTCATCTGTCAATGCAGAGTCTGTATCTGCACACCCAAAATGAAATGGCAAACATCAACAATTGCAGGCCACTCAACCAGAAAACCTCCTCTGCTCCAAGTTTCGGGATACAGTCCCAATTGTAAATTGAAGAGTGACTTTACTATTTTGACCATCTGGTATTTTTGCTTTTCTCTGCTAAATTCGATGACTTTTCAAAAAATTATTTTTATTCGATCATATCAGTTGGGTACAGAGCTGAAGTGTTTTTCTAAGCACATATTTCCATACCAACAAAAAAAATCTTAAAAAGGAGCAGAAATGGAGAATGGATTAACTTACCTTTTATATTATCTTTGCTCCCTGTAGACTGTCTCACTGGGCTGGGAATTTTGTTTTTCTTCTCTTCCAATTTATATTAAGATAAGGACACATGGACTCAGATGCAATCTCCAGGTTACCTGAAGCATGGCTGTGAGTGATGCATCCCAAATTGGGACTTTTCTGTGTGTGGCCATGTTCAAGGGTGAAAAAAGCGGGAGCCGCTCAGACAGTAGCTTGCCAGGGTTTTGTGTCACTGTCCAGGTGAGATTTCTCTCTCTCTCGGAGTCTCACCTGGTTGAAAATGTTCATCAAGGCAACGCCAGGATCCTTCAAGTCTGTGTCACTCTCACAGCAAAGACGCTGTGTTGAATTTTTATGGCAAAAACAACTGCAATTTTAGGCCATGGCAAAACACCTTTTGTTTTGTGCTGAGCCACAGAGAGTCAGAACTTATGCGATAAACGCTCAGCATCTGCCATCCTTCCAAAGCCTCTTTCACATTTACTTACTTCTCTCAAACCATTCAGAATAATGTCATACAAAAGTGATTTTCAGGCCAGGCACAGTGGCTCATGCCTGTAATCCCAGCATTTTGGGAGACCTAGGCAGGTGGAACCCTTGAGGTCAGAAGTTCAAGACCAGCTTGGCCAACTTGGTGAAACCCCATCTCTACAAAAATACAAAGATTAGCCCAATGTGGTGACTGGTGCCTGTAATCCTAGCTACTTGGGAGACTGAGGTGGAAGAGTCCCTTGAACCCGGGAGGTGGAGGTTCCAATGAGCCGAGATCATGCCACTGCACTCCAACCTGGGTGACAGAGTGAGACTGTCTTAAAAAAAAAAAAGTGATTTCCTAGTCCAGATATTCCTGGAGGGGACAAGATCTTATAATTAAGTTTTTACAATGTTATAATCAATTTTTAATGAATGAGACAATGATGAAAAACAGACTTTGTGAAAAAAGGAAAATCACTCATGTAGTTGCAGTTACAGCCAATACGTTTGAGACTGAGAGCTTTGAAATTGGGTATCGGTGTTCAAATCCTGACTCCATCATATCCCTGACATGTGACTCTGGGGATGGTACTCACCTGAGGATATCACTAGCATGACAGTGTCCCTTACCTGAGAGGCCACTATCTGGGGAGATCCCTTACCTTCTCTGAACCAGTCTTTCTCAGTTGTAAGGATTATTATGAAGGTTCACAGTCAAAATATATTATTAAGGTCTTGCTTCTTGAAGTGTGGTCTGCAAACCAGCAGCTCAGTCATCACCTAGAAGCTTGTTAAAAAATACAGTATTTCAGGACCCATCCAAGTCCTACTGAATGGGAATCTCAAGTTTAACAGGTCCCCCAGGTGGTTTGTGAGCACGTTAACATGTGAGAAGCAGGTGCATGCTGCTAGGTGCACAGCAGGGCTCGACTTAGCCTCCAGATCGGAGTACATCCTTATCACAGCATACTATTCCTTACTTAACAAAATGTATTTCTTGCTGTTTTAGAGTTTTCACTTGAGTTCATACTGCTTCCCAGTCTACATGGAGTTATTTTGAATGTCTGTGCGATAGTCTGTGGAATCATTATAGCACGCTTTCTTCTCCCATTTCCCCATCTTGATCGTTCCCAGCATTTTGCTGTTAGAAAATAACACCTTACTCAATGACTCACACCTGTGATCCCAGCACTTTGGTAGGCCAAGACCGGTGGGTCACCTGAGGTCAGGAGTTCAAGACCACCCTAGCCAACATGGTGAAACCCTGTCTCTACTAAAAATACAAAAAAAAAAAAAAAAGCCAGGCATGGTGGCAATCACCTGTAATCCCAGCTACTCAGGAGGCTGAGGCAACTCTCTTGAACCCGGGAGGTGGAGGTTGCAGTGAACCAAGATCACACCATTGCACTCCAGCCTGGCAGACAAGAGTGAGACTGAGTGTAAAAAAAAAAAGAAAATAGCACCTCACTGAAACAGGAGAATCTCCTGAACCCAGGAGGCAAAGGTTGCAGCGAGCCGAGGTTCACACCATTGCACTCTAGCCTGGGCAACAAGAGTGAAACTTCATCTCAAAACAAAAAAAAAAAAGAAAGAAAGAAAAGAAAATAACACCTTAGTGAGCATCTTTTTCTGTAGAGCTTTCCAGAGACAGGGAAGGAAGAGGGACAGAAAAAGAGAGAGAAGAGGAAAAAAGAAAAAGAAAAGCATATATATGTCTCTTTAAAGTCAGCAGTGTTGAATGTCCCCTTTAATCCCATTGTAAACTAATCGAGAAAACCAAGCCCCTGACTGTATCTACTGGGCAGTGATGGGGACACAGAGACAATTACCCCACTGAGTCACAGCACAGAGCTTCAGGGATGCAGGATGCGACCAGGGCAGAGGTATCAGCCACACCTCCACTACACCAGTGCCTCACAATCACCTTACAGAAAACTTATGTTGAAATTGACTTACCTGCTTAGGAACTGAAACTGGGGAGAAACCTGGATCCCTGGGGGCACTTGTATTTAAGGGCCACCTCATGAATGGTCTCTGCATGTACAAATCACGGGGCCTCTCAGAGTTCAAAGCCCTGGCCTGGCACTTCTTTCACAGGCTTGCAGGAGCTGACATAATTATGCATTAATGGGTGGCTCAATTGCAGGGAAACCTGGTGACAAGGGACTTCCTTGCCACGCTTGGAACCAGAGCCCCGCGTAGCCTCTCCCATTGCCTGTCCAGAAAGTTAGAGACAGGCAGCACTTGAGCTCTGCTCTTCCGTCCCTGCAACCTTCACTGTCCCCCACAGCGCAGGCGCCTATGACCCTGAGCCACTCCTCCAGTGGCCAGCCATGGCACTTCTCCCTCTCCAGAACCATGGCCTGTTTTACATGAGATAAAAATCTGCAGAAAAAAAGCGCTTGCTGCTCAGAGCATGCATTCTAGAACTCAAATAAGTAAATGAGTTTTACCTATTTACTCATTTGGAAAGTATCTGGAAAGGGCTCACTATCTGGAAAGGGCACTTAGCTTCTCTGAACCAGTTTTTCTCAGTTTTAAGGATTTTAAGTTTTAAGAATTAAAACTTGCATGTGCAAGGGTAGTCACGCTATGGGGAAAAGAAGGTGGAGGTAGGATAGCAAGGGGACCCCAGTCTCAGGAGTAGGAGGAGGGCAAGGAGATCAGGAAGAGTTGGGGGGTCTTCATGCCTCAGAGCTGGGGGAGATTGGAGTGGGGATGAGGGAGGACTTGGGTCCTGGGCTCCTTGGATGCTGACATGACCAAGGATAGAGGGAAGATTGGAACAGCCTGCCAGGCTCCAGGAGGCAATGGCAGAGCCATGGCTGTGAGCAGACAAGGGAACTGCATCTTGCAGGGGCACAGAGCTCTGGGGCAACTCAACCATCCCACCTCTGGGGCTGAGTCTGGAGGAGCCTGTGCAGCATGTTCCATGGTGTCGCTGCCCCTGTGGAGTTTCAGGAATCCCAAGGGCTGCCCAGGGCCCAGAGCATCTCCTGTGACCTCCCCGCACCCAGCAGAGGGAGAACGTGGGACCCTTCTCTTTTGGAACACTCCTTCCAGAGGCAGCTGTGGGTGGATTCTCCTCTCACAAGAGACAGTACCACTCAGAACCCCTTGAAGGGCCATTGATTAAATGGCACAGAGGACAACGGTGATGAAGGCAGTACCTAGCCAAAGGCAGGGCGGGTGATGGACGGCCCCTGCTTTCAGGAACGCCCCAGGCCCCACTGCTCCCTGCCCTTGCTCAGGTTGCTCTGGAGTTTAAGAGTCATTAAGAGAAGTCGTTCTTTTTTATAACCAGTTCTCTTTTCTCTCTCAGGTGGTTCTGGAATAAAAACATGAAAGCTATATCAGGTCACAAGGAAGAAGCCGCCACGAGTGAGTCTGGCTTCAGAGATGGGGACTCCTGAAGTGAAGCAGGAAGTGAAGCTGCCTTTAGCTGGCTCAAAATGCAGGAGAGGAAAATACTGCATAGGCCAGTCTCCCTGTGCCTGGGGATAAAGAGGTCTCCTGCCCATCCAGGGCTACTCAGAGCCCTCATCAGGGTTCCTTGGTGACTCCATCAGGCCTGAGAACATCCTCTGGGATAGAAAGAGGAGGGAAAAAAAGAAAGATTTATCCAAAGTTCTTTGAAATTTAATGATAAAGAAGATAATAAACAGGCAAGGGGGGCCAGGAGCAGTGGCTCCGGCCTGTAATCCCAGCACTATGGGAGGCTGAGGCAGGAGGATCACTTGAGGCCAGGAGTTTGAGACCAGTCTGGGCAACATGATGAAACCCCATCTCTACTAAAAATACAAAAATTAGCCACATGTGGTGGTGCAGGCCTTTAATCCCAGCTACTCGGAAGTCTGAGCCACAAGAACTGCTTGAACCCAGGAACTGGAGGTTGCAGTGAGCTGAGATTGCGCCACTGCACTCCAGCCTGGTCAACAGAGTGAGACGCTCTCTCATAAATAAATAAATAAAAAGCCAAGGGTCCCTATGCCCTGAGAGGGCCAGTAAGTGGTCTTCATGCCCCCAGAAGGGCAGGCAGCCCTGTGCCAGCCATAACATGGGGCACTGCTCTATCCACCAGACATAGAAACAGTGTCACAGCCATGCCACCATCCGGTGGAAATCCTTGGAGTCTGTTTTCACTTCTTCCTGCTGGAATGAAAGTCCAGGGCCACAGCCCGGCTTCCCCCAGGCAGCATTCTATTGTCACTATTCCTTTTTTTTAACATTACTGTATGACTACTTGGGAAAGATGACTCACATTTACTTTGGTTATAATTCATTTATTCAGACCTATTTCACTTATGTATCCACAGTTGTCTGAGCAAAGTATTTATTTATTTACGGAGCAACTTCTCTGAGCGCTAGAGCTGTGAACAGACAGACCTGGCCCTGGTCCTCAAAGGGTGAGTGTTCTAGTAAAGGAGACACAATAAACCCATAAATAAAACACAAGATTGGTGAAGAGGGTGAGGCTGCTATACAGGAAATAAATTGGGAATTGAAAGAGCAAAGGGAAGAAAGGCCACATTGGATGGGGAGGTGAGGACCTCTCTGAAGAGGTGAGCTTTGAGCTTTGAGCTCAGGCTGAGCACTGAGAAGATTCCAGCCCAGTGAAGGCTGTCAGGAGAGCACGCCAGGTCAAGGGCACTGCAGGTGGCAAGGCCTGGAGATGGGACTGGGCTGGACGAGTGCAGGGAACAGAGAGGACGCCAGGACTGGGGAGGGGGAGAAATCGCGTTTCAGGGATGCAGGAAGAGGTGGGGGATGTGGGTGAGGCAGAGCCTCCTGGGACAGGGTGAGCCCCCCTGGGTTCACATGGGGAGCAGTGGGAAGGGATTGAAGGATTTTGTATGGTAGGGGCACAGCAGCTTGTGTGCATGTCTGGACAGCCACTGATTGTCTGCTCGGAGGGAATGGAGGGTTGGGGCAAGAGTGGAAACCATGGGTCCAGGCTGAACGCAGACTTACAAGATGTGAGACCTTGTGCAAATTCACCTCCCCTGAGCCTCAGGGTTCTCATCTGTGAATGAGGGAATCACCAACCATCCTGAAGCTGTTCTGAAGATATAATAAGAAGGTGCCCACGGCAGAGCCCAGCACACAGGGTCAGTGTCTTTCTGTAAGTATAACGAGTGAACCTTGATCTTCCCAGACCCATGCCCATGACTCAGGAGATTACTCAGGCCGAACTAAAGTTGCCCTCTAGGTGTGCTTGTATAGACCCAGCCCATAGATCAGTCCTTCATTCATTCTGTCTCAACTGTTAGGGTTTCTTCAGGTGCTGTGAACGTGGCCCTGGTATTGGGAGTGCAAATTCTAATTTACATCTCACCGGGGAAAGGCAGGGCAGCTCATTAAAGTGACTCAACTGGAACAGAGCTGTTAGGGAATTAGATGGTAAAGCCTGGGAGAAAACACCTGCCTTGCTAGTTCAACAATAATCCAGGAAATCGTCTTAAAACACACACCTTTACCTGCTCAGGCAATTGCTTGGCGATGGCTCCTTTGAGCTCCAACACCCCATTCTGGGTTTCACTGAAACTGACACACCTTGCCAAAGATATCCAATGGCATCTACCCATGGAAGGAATCAAAATGACACCATGAGGCAGTAGACGGACAAATTCTGAATGTGGGGCATCCCACAGAGCAACTGCTCCCAGGAATTCAACAAGCAGTGACATTAAGAGTAAAATGAAGGCGAGGGGATCACCGTCAACCAAAGAGACATGAGAGACTTCACAAGCAAATGCCGTGTGGTCCTTGTTAAATTTCTGGAAAAGCAACTGGAAAAAGATATCTGTACAACAATTGGGATTTGAACATTAGCCGTGATTAGGATATTGCAACTTTGTTCCAAAATGTCCACTTGAGGTCTGGGGTTTGCTTTAAAATAATTTGGCAGAAAGAGGGAAAGGAGCTGGAAGGAAGGGGGCAAACCCTGAGAGCTGTTGAACCTGGGTGATGGGTATATGACGATTCACTATATTTCTCTGGTTGAAATATCTTTAGTGATTGTTTAATTGTGCTCAGTCTATTTTTAAAGATTGCAGATTTCTTGAGCAAGCATTGTGGAATATTGCAGAACATAGCCAAGGAATTGTCATGGTGTCATTTTTGCTCCTGCTCCTGTAGCTGGGTATGAACAGGGCATTTCACACCGGCATGAGGCCAGGACTGTAAAATATGACCACCTCTTCTGCAGATGTGGTTCTCTCTGCAAGCCCCGGCCAAGTCCTGGATGCTGGGATCGGATTTTATGTGCACGCCGTCTGAAGCTACCAGCTTGCTCATTACACAAGTTGACAGACTGACATGACTGTATGCAGCGCTGAGCACAACAGCCGGGGCCTGTCACCCAGCTCGCCAGCGGAGAGCCAGGGGTATTTGCAAGCGGAAATAATGGGCCACCGTGGCCTTTTAAAGAGATGTGATTTATCTCTGGGACGGCGTCCAGGCTGGAGCTGTGGCTGGAGGACAATGACAGGCTCCTGGGTCAGCGAGGAGGCTTTCATACCTCAGCTTGTCTGCAGACGGAGGACAGCTGGGGCTTCGCAGGCCGAGGCGCCCAGGGCTTGCGGTGATCAGCGCAGCCAACCCTGCACCCCGAGGAGGGAGGAGATTTGGAGAATTTCTGTTGGATTTGAACCACATGACGGTTCCTTGGAGGAGCCAGGAGTCCAGGTGGAATCTTTGCTGGCAGGGTCATGTGGTTTGGTCGCCTTCATTACTCAAACGCAGGAATCTGTGTTTGGGAAGATGTGAATTATGTACTTTTGATTGAAAACAGCTGCACACACACAAATCCCTTTAGCCAGTTAATTGGACCATGACAGGCACTCCAGATGCCTACCCACATGCCCTTTTCTTACCCACAGGACCCTCACGATCACATGCTCCCTGGATGGTGCCCAGCTCCTTGGCCACTCAGCCCATGTGACACAGTTTTAGCCCAGTGGAGGGGGAGAACAGGCAGCTGCTGGGGATTCTGGGAAAGTGTGGTCTCCTAGGTAAGCGCCTTCCTCCTCTCACAACCTCCTTCCTCCTCTCTCATCTGGAGGCAGAATGGAGGCCAGTGCAGCAGCACCAGCAACCACAGGAGGCCTCGAGGTGAAGGCACTGGCTGAGGATGGCAACAGAAAGGCAGAAGGAGCCAGGTCCTGGGCGATATCCTGTGACCCCACACCTGCCCTGGCCCCTCTGCCCCTGGACCTGTGAATCTGGAATAAGGCAACTTCCCCCGGAGATGCCACTGTGCCTGGGCTTCTGTGGCTTTGAGCTGAATGCAGCCCTGCATGATGTCAGCCCTCGGTGATGGAGGGAGACAGTAGCAGTCACCCTACCCAGCAACCACCTGCACAAGTGTAAATTTCAGGTCGGCTAAAGCACTCAAAGCTAAATCCAGAATTTATGAACCTCCTACTGTGCCAACCATCCCATTCCTTCAAGATTCTCTGAACGTGTGGCTAGGCTGTCTCACGAGCGCTGTCAAGGCAGGAACAGGTCTTGTTGCATCCTCCTGCCTCCACTTCCCTTTCTGTATGACAGAACCTGATTATCATTTGAGAATTCGCCTTCCCCCTCCATCCATGTGCCTTGGGTGAGCTGACCCTGAACCTCAGTGTCTAGGGGTGGGCACAGGAGCTGGGCTAGGCCCAGCCAACACCACTTGCCCTGGACAGCGATGGGCTCAGTGAAGCTAACCAGTTAGGGTGACTCTCATGGCCTTTGTGGGATCCGCTCTAGTCCCTGGATTTGAACCTGAGAGTGTGAGGCTAGAGCTTGGGTAGGGAGCTGGCACCAGGCAGGGGCAGCTGGAGCTGCTAGGCCTTCTCCTGCTGAAGAGCCATGGCCATGGCAGTGGGTGGACACGTGGAGGCCAGGGAGCCCAGGGCACAGTGTCCAGGAGTCAGACCCACTTGCCTGAAGGTCGAGCACGAGTGCTCAAACCTATTAGCACACTCCCAGCTAAGCCTCCTGAGTGATCAGGTCTTCTGTCACTCGTTCCTTAGAAACCCTGCAGCCATTAGAGCTGAAGCTTCACTGGCCCTTGGGAGACCTCCAGCTTCCCAGAAGCCAAGAGAATATTTCCGCCTGCTGAGTTTCCCACCACAATCGTCCTCTGCGGGCCTCGCCAACCTCCACGTGAGGCCATTTCGTTTGGCTGAATTCACTGGACAGTCAGGGAAATGCAGCTGGGGTTGGCTTTCTCGCTTCCGGGCAGGAGAACACATTTTGGTCTGTTTTAAGACCTAAATGATACACGTATGCCCTGCGTAATGCAGAAATGGCAAGTTCCTGTGTGCTGGGGTCATCGTAGGCATCTTTGTTTCTGAGGTTTTGCTCAAAGAAAACAAACCTGCAGCCAGAGCTCCTTGCTGGGAGGTCAGACTCTGCTGCTGCAGCTGCACTGAGGACTGATGTCTGTCATCCCAGGTCCAGCTCCCCTGGGTGGCCTCGAGGCTCAGTCTCTCCTGAGGGCCTCTCTGCTCCCCCTCCTGAATTTAAGCTTTGATTAGGGAACTTCACTCCCCACCACTGAAGGCCCTGGCCTCCTGCCTCCTGCAAGCTTTGTTTCTGGGGATTCAAAATGCCTCAAGGATCTTGCAGCTCTGTCTGCAGAGGCTAAAGGAGCAGGGATGTCAGCAGCTGTTTCTTAAACCACAACCAGCCACATACTTGAAGTGGGTAAGATACTGAAAGCCCCAAGAGAAAGTCCACTCATGGAGGTTCCAAAAGCAGAGAGGCCAAATGCCTCTGAAACACGCACTCATCAAACAACCTTCACAAACCATGAGTGTCAGGTCACCATCACAGGTGAGGGCCGGCCGGGGGTGTCTGTTCCTCACAGCCCCTTTGTATTTCTGTCCATGAAGCAGACTCCACGATAGCCCTGTGGCCACTTCTGAGCTTGGCTTCTTCTCTACTTCCTGGAGGCCCCTGTCCACTTCCTTTCCTTGTGGTTGGATCCCCTTCCCAATTCCTAGAACTCCGTGCTTCCCCTGGACCGGGGCTCCCCAGCCTTCCATGGAGCAGGCTCCAGAGCAGCACTTTCCTCTCCTTTCTGTATGTCTGAGGTTTTCTGTAATTTTTAGTTGCCCAAAGATAACATGTTTCCCCAAACCTGAAGCCTGATCCTGCACCAAAGACGCTGTGTCCTATTACCTGCTCTCTTTTCATGTCGGCATTTATTATTTTCTGGAATTGTCTCGTTTCGTGACTTATTTACCTCCTTTAGTGTCTACCTCCCCAGACTAAACATGAGCTCTGTGTGCTCTGAAGCTACTGTCTAATTCTCTTGTGTCTCCCTGGAGCCCCTAACCATAGAGGGTGCCTGGTAGGAACTCAAAAAATGAGAGGGGAAGAGATGAGCGAAGGAAGGATGGAATGAATGAGGAAGGACCTCCCTGTCACAGGCCTACTTACTGTTGCTCTTTTTATTATTGCTAGTGTCTCTCTCCAACTTGATGTCTTCTGGACTCAAAACCTTATATGTCTGTCTAGTGTTGTCCAGTATAACTTTCTGCAAATGGTGAAAATGTTCTGCGTCTACACTGTCCAATATGGCTGCCACTAGCCGCCTGTGACTACGGAGCACTCAGACTATGGCTACTGTGACTGAGGAACTGAATTGTTAAAGCTATTTAGTTTTAATTGATATAAACTGATTTAATTGATATAAGCCAGGTGGCCAGTGGCTACATGGAGGACAGCACAGGTCTTGATCTTCAATGTCATTCCTGGCTGTGACCTTCGGATCTCATCCTCCTGTCTGCCTACATCTGGCCCATCCAGACTCCCAGCTCTCACCCCACCATCAGGACACCCAGGCTTAGGGGTCCTGACCTCCTGCTAGGCAGGCACCTTATTCATCTTGGGTTCAGGGGCCCACAGGGATTGGACCAGGTCTCAATTTGATTAGAGTATCTGAGGCCATTTCAGTCTAGTCTTAGGTCAAAGGTTTCCCAAGAATACAGGACAAATATGAATCTGCTTCCTACAGTCTAGGCCTCCCCACAGCAGACCTCCAAAAGCTCTAAAAGTCACTAAGGCGAAAAAGGGGAATTGTCATAGTACCAAGCAGCACTCTCGATCACAAAGGACAGAACGCCGACTCAAAACTGAAATAAGCCAAAACGCGAAGATCCTCACTCCAGAAATGTAATGTCCCTGCAGAATCTGGCTACAGCACAGCTGGATCTCGGTGCAAAATGATGTCATCAGGAAGGGGTCTCTTCCATTTCTCAAGCTGGTATCCTCCCGGGTGAGCTCCACTCTAGGGCACACAGTTCTCACAAAAGGAAGCCCACTAAGAACTAGCAAAACAGAGAGAAATGGTCCAGGTGGGTGAACCCCAGAGATGCCCCTTTGGGTGCTCAGAAGACCCCAGCCCCAGCCCCCTGTGACATGTGCTGCTCTCCCCTGCCTACAGTGTCATGAGAAGTGTGGGGTATCAGATACCCCAGAAGAAAATGACATGTCCCCACCACAGGTGAACGCAGCCCCTCACACCATGTCCCTGTCCCATCAGAACCTGCAAATGGATTGTCTGTGCTTGGGTTGAAGGTCTTGTCGGATTAAAAACTTCTGTCCACTCCTCTACAAATACTAGATTGATCAATATCATATTTCCGGTGTCCCCAGCCTCCTCACCAAAATAGATTTAACCTAGAAAGAGAAGTGAGCTACAGAAAATTAATCATCTTTTTATCCTCAAGGGATTCCAGAGTGATATATTTAAGCTTTTATTGGGGAACTCTGAGTCAGAGAAATTGCCAAGTGGAACATGGAAACGTGAGTTCAGGTGGCCTGTTGTGCACAGCAGCATCAAGAGAGACCAGGAGGTTGTGTCACTTCCTCTCCCTTGCCTCGGTTCTCTTATCTGCAGAATGGGGATGACGTGGTAATGGCAGGGCTGTTGCAAGGATTAAGTGAGTGTATATACTTGGCACATAGGGAGAATTGGCTACTATTTATGGGGCCTGAATGGCAATTAAACAACATTAATAACATGCACGCACAAACACACACACACACACTGCAGACTTACGCCAGGTGGCCCATCACTGTGCTCTTCCTTAGCCCACTCCCTGACTTCTATCCAGGAGTGGGCCAGTGACTTAACATGGTCACGTCTCTTTGCACAACTCTCTGAGTTGGCCAAGCACCTTGACATATGTCACTTTGGTGTTTGCGCCCCAGCCGTCGTAAGCGATGGATATTGGAGTATTGGTTCATGCCACAAAGGAAAAATCCTTGACCCAGAGAGGAGACATCTCTCCCAAAGTCAGGTGTCTGGGAACAGCCATATCTGGACTTGAGCCCAGGACTTGAACGTCAGGCTCACCCTCGGAGTCATCCAGCATCATGGGCAGGCAGCACATCTGGGCTGGTTACCACACTAGCTGCTGGGGACCTAGATTCGTAAGTCAGGGCAGTCACTGATTTTCCTTGAAGCTCATACACAGGTAAGGAGGGGGAGAGATGTTCCCCAAGTCAACAAGCACTCAAGTTTATTTCAGATGGTGGTGAGGGGTCCTGAGAAGAGGAAATGGGGTGACATGCTAAGAAGTGCCTGGGTGGAGGGGGCTCCTGGGGACAGGGTGGTCAGGGAGGCTCTCACCCAGGAGGTGACACCTGGCAGAGCCCTGTAAAGTGAGAAGGGGCAGCCATGCACAGGGCTGGGGACAGCATCAGGAGGTCACACAGGGTCCCTGAGTCAGGAATGAACCTGGTCGTTTGTGGCACAAAAGGAAGGTCAGTGAGTCCAGGAGAATGGGGAGGAGGAGCAGACACGCCCCCGGCGCCTGCACGTCTGGAAGCATCGCCAAGTTTCCAAGCATCTTTCTAGGGCAGGGAAGGCTCCACTCTGGGAGCCTTGCTTCACCAGCAGGAGGGGTGGGCGAGCAGGAGGGAGCCCTGTCTTCCCGGCTGCAAGTCCAGGGCTGGTAAACCAGGTGGACTTCCACCGAGCCTGCTGCTTCCCCATCGGGCCTCTGCCATCTGGTTGGGGCATCTCAGACTGAGGAGCAGAAAGTGTGACTGTCACAGGCCAAGCCTGCTGACGAATCACCCAGCCCAGGCGGTGGACCTGTGGTGGGCTTCCCAGTGCAAGTGGAGGCAGCTTTGGTGAGAAAACTTCCCTCCCCTGTGAATTTCCTCCTGGTTCTGACCATGCAGAAACTGGGCTGGTTGGCTGGGCTTCCTCTACTTTATTTGGTTTTCTTATTCTCCGAATAAAAGATAAAAAGTCAAAACATATTCATAATGCTGAATTATAACACTTGGATTTAAGTTTATCCCTGCTGTTTTCTCGAGTGTTTTTGCATTGAAAGCACACCGTTGTATAGAATAAGACATGCTTTGGAGAAAGTGATATGACTCCCACTTCCAGGAATGGAAGGCATTTTTAATTCATGTGTGTGTCTGCATGTGTGTGTATGTGTGTATCATTTCTGTGTCTATGTATGAGTACTGACCATGTCTTTTATTTTCAGTATTCTGATGCTCTGACATTTCCAGGCCTTGCTGACCCTGGAGGGTGTGCTCTTCCCACGCCTTGCCAATTCCTAAGAGACAGGAAACAACTCACCTGGAGCATGTCTTGCAAATGAAAAATCAAAAGCCAGCAATCCCAACCACTTTTTTTTACTAGGCTCTCACTCTCCAGGGCCAGGTACCAGACAACAAGGGACAGCCCCTGTGTCCCAGCATCTGCTGAAATTACTCAAACTCACAACCCTAAGCCCACTTAGTCTGCCTACCCATTCATTCCTCAGTAAAGTCTCTTGCTCATGTCTTGCTTCCTCTCTTTTCCTCTTGAAAGCAAGAGTTCCCCACACGGCCCTGCATAGCACGGTTCCCCAAGTTCCCAGGGTTCCCCATGTGGCCCCGCATAGCATGTCATGTCTCCTGTTTCTTGGGACCTAGAGTATAATGAATGTCTCCCTGCATGATGGCCCTTTCTGCGTCTGTGTCTTACCATGCCTGATTAAAACAAATCCCTGATGAAAAGAGTGCGTCTCTGTGTCCCATTCTGCGGGCATGCACACAAGAAATACACACGTATTCACAGAGTCCCTTATGTGTGCTCAGACATGTTAACTTTGCATCACAAAACCACCGAGTGATGTCAGAGGCGCCATGAATCATAATGACAGCTCCAGGCCTGGTATCCAAGAGACCTCAACACGCTGCTAAGTCACTGTCCCCCGCTATGAGAACTGGTCACTCTCTTTGAGCCTCCAGTTGAAGGGAACTAAATTAATCCAGGATGACCCATATTGTGCTGCAGCTAATGACCCAGTTCACCTCTGGTTAATTTTCTGCTTCTGGGTGTCCTGGGAACGGGTGGTGTTTACTCCAGTTGGGACAAACCTTTATTAATGAGCCGGAGTGTTGGCTGCTCTGGGCCGAGTGTTTTAATGGAAATCGGCCCATGGGCCAGGGCCTGCTGAAGTTGCGGAATGGGAATGAGGTCCTTTTCTTTACCGTCTCTCCTCTGCCTTGATTTGCATGACTAAGCTTTTATGCCTTTTTAAAAAAATGTGTTTGTTTGTTTCTTGATTGTCACTGAATCTCCTATGGAGGAAACAAATTACTTACTCAACAGGCAGGGACCTCAGTTTGGCAGAAGTCCAGGTCTGTTCCTCCAGCAAAGGGGAGTGAGACAGCCACACTCACGCTAACAGGCACAGTTCTAGGAGAGCTGGCGTAGCCCAGGATGTGGGCTAAATGATCACACGGGTCCCAAGCAGACTCCTTAAGAGGGAAAAGACTCGCTCTTAAGGAGTCCCAGCAAAGGACAGTGGTTGAGAGAGGACAGAAAAGAGTCGTTCCTTGGAAAACATGGTTCAAACTAACAAAGCGCTCCAAGGTGTCTCTTGTGAGGTCGTGGGAAGAGAAGACGTTGCTCATTGTTTGTAAATATGTAGTTCTTGACTCTGTCAGAGTCAAGGCCAAACTTTTAAAACAAATATTTTATCACTTCCACTTTACTCAACTGAAATGAAATTCATAGAAAATATAACCTAGCTACATGCATATTTCTTAATCAATGTAACTTCCCAAGAGGGATATAAAGAGGAAAAGAAAGGAATTTATAAGAAAATAAAACACAGTTTAGCATGTAAGTGCCCTGGTGATATGGTTTGGCTGTATCCCCACCTAAATCTCATCTAGAACTATAGCTCCCATCATCTCCACATGTCATGGAAAGGACCTGGTGGGAGGTCACTGAATCATGGGGACGGTTACCTCCATACTTTTCTTGTGACAGTGAGTGAGTTCTCATGAGAATCTGATGGTTTTATAAGGGGCTTGTCCCCCCACTTCACTCTGCACTTCTCCTTCCTGCTACCATGTGAAGAAGGGTGTGCTTGCCTCCCCTTCCACCACGATTGTAAGTTTCCTGAGTCCTCCCCAGCCCTGCAGAACTGTGAGTCAGTTAAACCCCTTTCCTTTATAAATTACCCAGTCTTGGGTATTTCTTCATAGCAGCATGAAAACAGGCTAATATACCTAGCATGACCAAGCCTGAAGATGTAATAATGTCATCAGATGCTTGAACTTGGATGCAGAATCACAGTGAACAAAGCCACAGATGTGGACCTACTATAGCTGGACTGTTCTGGGCAACTCAGACACCACGAGACGCTCTGCCCTTGGTGAGGTGACTTTTTTCAAACTGGTGAGCAACATTCAATAAAGTCCTGAAAAGAACAGAGAACAATCCTCTCGTAGTTGACACCATGGGAGCGGTGTGAAAAAACTCAGTCTAAAACAGTAGGGACAAAAATTATTTCTGTGTAAAATGGAATTCGGTTCTGGGCTCAGATCATTTCAAGCAGCTTTTTAATCTATGTGAACATCCAGCAGGGCATTCAAAATTAGTGGCAATGCATGAAGCAGCAGCAGCAGTGGTGGGCTCCAGAGGATGATCCCGGAACTAGTCACTCAGGCAGTGAGTATTCCCATTTGTAGATGATGAAATACATGCACAGAAAAAAAAGACACTCACCCAAGACCCCACAGCCAGAAAGTGCCAGAGCCTAAATGAAATTCTGTGGGATTCTAACCCTAGTGTGGTTTCCTGCCTCTCTTCTAAGGTCCCTTGGCAGATCCTACAGCATCCCAGGAAATCTCACTGTCCCCAGCACAAGACTGACCCATTTTATCTTTGAACCTGAACTTGAAGAGGAGGACCACCTTGACCACTGTCTATTAATAGACTGTTGGAGTGGGAGTGGACGCTATCAGACCCTCACCTGGATCCCCTTTATTGAGCATGTGCAACTATGCCCCAGCTGCTTTGGATGAAATGGCTCACAGGTGTCCTTCTCCCCAGAGTAAGTCCCTAAGCCAAATGAGAACTTCCTTGTCCAATACCCTGCAACCCCATGTTTATCCTAGGGTAGCCCATAGCCAGTGACTAGCATGAGATGCAAATGCCAGCCCCCTGCCCCAGACTGGGACCAACTCTGGGGTACAATTCATGCCCCGGGGCTTTCCATGGGACCAGGCTGAATTTACTCTCCTTCCTTGCTTAGCATTTTTTTCCTGACCTGTTCTGCACCCTCACTTCCTTCTCTCAGGAGCAGCTTCTCAATAAATCATATGAATAAGCCCTCTGTCATAGGCTCTGCTTCTAGGAAACGACCTCAGACAGGGTCAAGACAGAAACTAAGAGACTAGTCAGGAGACTACTGCAATAGTCAGTTGAGAGATGACAATGGCTTGGACCAAAATGGCCACAATGGAGGTGGAGAGAAGGGATTGATGACTTTAGAATATTAGTGACTGCATTAGGTGCTCTTTCTGTATACCAATAAGCTAGGCCAGGGTCAGCAAACTACCTTCTACAAGGAGCTCTAAACCCCAGCCTTAGGAAGGGGCCCTTTTCCAAGTTTGCCCTTCCTTGGGTTCATTCTGTTAGCCCTAGGAGCCACATTAACATTCTAGTTAATTCTTTTATCATAGTTTAATCATTCTTTATGTAGCATTTTCTCTGTTTAAATCACTGTGTGGTTTCTATCCCCTGATTGGGTCCAGGCTGCTATCCCAAGTGGGTGGAACCCAGCAAGAAACAAACTTGATAAAGAATAAAAAGTCTCAGCTTCAGCATTGTAGAACACAATTTAGAAGGTCGAGTTTGGGGATGAGAAACAGTAGCTTAAGAACCAGCACAAGATCCTTTCCAGCTTTAACATTGTATTTTTTATAATCTTCCCAATCCTTCCATAAAAATGGCGTATTGAAAGATCACTTACTTGGAAATCAAAGAACACAGATTCCACGCTGGTGTCTGCAGTGAATTCTCTGTCTAACCTTGAAAAACAAAATACTTCCCCTCTCTGAGTCTCAGTTTCCTCATCTGGCAAAGTGCACGGTTATACACTCGATGTCTCCTAAGACCCTTTCTACTGTGAGTTGCCCATGGTTAAGTGAGAGAGGAGATGTATGAAGCAGCGTTCCTTGAACTCTAAAGTGCTTAATGATGATAATGGATTCTCCCATGATAATCTGTGTCCATTTGGCTAAGTCTGGCACTCACTTTCTCTCACACCTCATACCCAATCCATCAGCATTTCCTGACAGCACTATCTCCAAAGTAGATTCTTAGTCCACTCACTTTTCTCTTCTCTATCACCCCCACCTTTATCCAAGCCCTCATTCTCTCTTGGTTGGAAAATTACAATAGCCTCCTTACTGCAAACAATGTGCTTTCGGCTGGGCACCTGCTTTCCTGCCATGTGTCTGGAATCCTGGTGTTTGCTAAGCAGAGGGTGCCTACAGGACCTACCCCAGTAAAAATCCTGGGTGCCAGGTCTCTAAACAGCTCCTGTTTTAGTCTGCTTTGTGTTGCTATAAAGGAATACCTGAATCTGTGTAATTTATAAAGGAAAAATATTTGGCTCATGACTCTGATGGCTGGAAGGTTCAAGATTGGGCATCTGCATCTGATGAGGGCCTCGGGCTGCTTTCACTCATGACAGAAGGTGAAGGAGGGCTGGCATGTGCGGAGATCGCATAGCAAGAGAGGAAGCAAGAGCAAGAGGAGGAGGTTCCAGGCTCTTTTTAACCACCCACTCTCACGGGAAGTGAGAGAACTCCCTCGCCCACAAGGCAGCACATTCATCTATTTATGAGGGATCTGCCACCATGACTCAAACACCTCCCATTGGGCCCCACTCCCCAAACTGGAAATCAACACAAGGTTTTTTGCAACACAAGGTTTGAGGGGACAAACATCCACTCCACAGCAGCTCTCCACTCGTGTTAGGTGCCCCTGCTCCCTGCCACTCCCGCAGCCTCAAGCTCTACTTTCACAAATATACATCATGATGTCACTTCCTTGCTTAAATCTCACCAGTGACCCCCTACGGTAGTAAAATAAAACCCAAACTCCTTACTGTGCCCCCCGAGGCCCTGCACAATATGGCCCTTAGCATTCCTTTAACATGGAGAATTTTTCTGGCTCCAGACTGTTGCACTCATGGCTTCTCCCACCGCCGGGACACAGGCTCTCCAGCAGCTAGCATGGCTGGCTCCTCCGCCTCCCCAAGGCTGGCTCCTCAGAACCCTTCCCTGACCACCCTGGTTCAAGTAGCCTTCCACAGTCCTCGCTTTCTATCCCACCTTTCTTCATAGCACTTATCACAATCTGAAATGTTTATTCATTTTCCATCTCTTGCTGTCTCTCCAACCAGAATGGAAGCTCAGCAAGAACAGGACCTTTGTCTTGCTCAGTACTTTACCCCCAGCACCTAGGACAGTGCCTGGGATAGTGCGCAACAGATATTTACTCAATGACTAACTAAAAGGAAACATGTACGATCAACTGCAGGTGATAGCCCAACTCGTGTGCTGGCTTCCTGGTTCCAGGGTCCCTCTTTTTTTCCCATCTTCCTCTCTGGTATTCCACAGCCAGCCTCACACACCTGTACCAGGTATGAGTCAAGGCTTTAGTTGCAAACAACAAAACTCTGTCCAGTAAATTTAAGCAGAAACTTGCTAAAACATAGTGGGTAGCTAGGAGATCCATCCCACCCCAGAAGGGCTAGATAATTAGACTTAAAGCTACATATCAAGGCCGGGTATGGTGGCTCATGCCTGTAATCCCAGCACTTTGGGAGGCTGAGGCAGGTGGATCACTTGAGGTTAGGAGTTTGAGACTAGCCTGGCCAGTATGGTGAAACACCATCTCTACTAAAAATATAAAAATTAGCCAGCATGGTGACGGGCACCTCTAGTCCAAGCTACTTGGGAGGCTGAGACAGGAGAATCGCTTGAACGCAGGAGGGAAAGATTGCAGTGAGCCGAGATCGCACCACTGCACTCTAGCCTGGGTGACAGAACAACACTCTGTCTAAAAATAAAAAGTTACATAGCCAGGAATTTGGTCCAAGTCTTCCCACAGAGCTGTTCACATGAAGATACCTCTAGGTACCAACACCATAGCCACTACTAACCAAAATACACATACGGGACTCTGACATCTGACACATATCCCCTGTCGGTATATCTTATGGACCCAGATGCACCTTCTCCCACTAACAGGCCATCCAGAGAAATGATTCCATGAGGCTGCTGTTTCTTACAGTTACAAGATTCCAATTCAAAAAGTATGGGTACATAGGATTAATACAACCAGAGTCGCCAGGCCTAGCCCTTCCTGAGTAAGCTAGCAGGTCAGATAACTGAGTAATTAAAGTCTACAGAAGATGTAAAGTTTGCTGAATACAAGAAAGTAGTTTCAAGTTTCTATGTGGCTGAAAAGAAGAACAAATACTCACTGAACTCCTTAGGTGAGTGGCCATGGATGATCTGTTTTCCCCTTTAAGCAACTGGCTCTTATCACACCAGAAGGGATTGCAATAAATCATCCTCTAGTTACCTCTCTCCTCAGTGGTGACAGGCGGTGCCAAACCCACATGCCTGAGGCCCCTGTCTTTTCAGATGGTTGAATCGCTGTCAACGTGACTCCCATCGTTACTTATTCTTGCTCAACATACAGTCAACCTCAGTGTCGATGTGGCTGTGCCTGAATGAGTTTTATATGCTACAAATCTGGGACAGACACAGCCTTGGAGACCATGGGGTCACTCCCAGTTTGCATGTATAAAAGGGGAAATCAGTGAAGAAAGGGTTGCCCTGGCTCAAGACTCACCTTCCCTCTCCTCCCTTCTCTCCTTCAATAAATATTCACTGAGTATCAGCCATAGGCCAAGCAATGTGGTAGAAGCCGAACATACACTGCTGAGAAAACCATAGATGTGATTCCTATTGCCATGGACAGTTCATTTGGGGTAGAGGTTAGGGAGGAGAGATATTAACCTAACAGTCATTGAAATAAATATAATATGGAAACCAAGACAAGTACACCTTTTTAAAGTCAATAAAATCATGTGACTCCCTGGCTCCAAATCCTCCTGTGTCTTCATCCCACACACACAGAGTGCAATCCAGCCTCCTACCCTGAGATGCAGCTCCTGCCCACCTCTCTGACTGTCCTCCTGATACTTGGTCCTAATGACTGGGCCAGGCACAGGGGCCTTTTCTCTGTTTCTTTTACCTTATCTGGGCCTCTATCCTAGGTCTCTCTTGCTGACAATCAAACCCAATTCTGCCGACACAGCACATTCAGGAAATTCCATCTTTATTTTTAGGGCCAGGCGATGCCATAGAAGCGTTTAGACCGCAGGGGCGATGCGTGCGTGCAATGCATTGAACGATCACTCTGGCTGCATGGAGGAGATGGAGTGGGTGTTGGATGTGGGGTGTGGTTGAGGGAAGAAGCCACAAGTGAAGCACTTACGGGAGAATGGCCTACGTGATATCTGGGAGACTGACCTCGGTGAACTGCGACTGTTGGAGCTATAGCCCCTGGTACAGGCAGAGGCAGGGGCATCTCACAATCCTGATTTTTGTGGCTCCCACACAAGATCATCTGCCTTATTTTTCCAATGACAGGTTTTCAGATCAATCACTGCTCGTCACTATGCAGCCCTTGCCAGGCTCCTGGCGCCCATTTGACCCTCTCAGCAGCCTCATCGGGAAGGTGAGGCTGTTGTCCTCACTTTCCAGAGAAGAAACCCGAGCAAAGGGAGGTGAAAAACCTGGGCCGAGGTCACCCAGCTGCATCGGTCAACCAGGTGGGCCAACCAGCACGGGCTGTGAAACAGACTGCTGTTAACCCAGGTTCCCGCTCTCACTCTGTGAGTAAGAAACACTTCACCATTTCAGGCCTCAGTTTTCCTATCTGTGAAATGCGGCTAATAACATCACTTCTCTGCAAGGGCTGTCAGGCAGATTCAAGGAGATCATGGCTGTGACGTGTTTAGAGCCATGCTCTAAGTGCTTAGTACCCCCTAAGTGCACAGCAAATCCCTACTAAAATACAGACTGTCCTGTGCAGAAGCAGTTCCCTCCCTGACCCCTCAGCACCAGACAGCCTCAATGAGCCCTCCGAAAACAGAAGCCATGGGTGGTATCATTGCTTCGAAGTCTCATTGTTCCAACAAGGAAATCTCACACATCAACCAGAAAATCTCCCCCGCCTTTGTTTGGCCGTGCTGTGCTGATATGGATCCAAGGTCGCATGATTGTTTTTACTTTTCTTTGCCTGTTTCTTTTCTGTGTGGATCAATAAAAGAGATAACAACTGTACCTGGGTTTTCCTTTTTAACAATTTTAATAATGAACAGGAAATTGGATGGCTTAGGGACGCCACGTCACAAGGTGAGTCGACCCTGTCTACAGACCAAGTGGAAGATGAGATTCAAGGACAGGAAAGAGAAGGGCCCAGTGGGTGGGAATTGGATAATTTGATGGGATTCAATAATCTAAATTAAATTAAACCTTGTCAATGCTTTCTTCATATCACAATCTTCCAGTTAGGGAAAGAATGGGCCCCTGCAAGCAGTGAGTTGAAATGAGGAATTTATTTCATTGTATCTCCAGTTAGAATAAAGCCATGTCCCTTGCCCACAGTTTCTCTGGCCCTGCTGTTCCCCAAAATACACCCACGTGGCTGTCCTCACCTCCTAGCCTTGAACTCGCTGTGCCCTCTGAGAGATCTTTACATGCCCACCTTGTCCTCCACATCCCGGTCTCAGCCCTAACAGAGGTCAGAGGGGCTCCTCACCAGATACTACATTGAAGGGGGGCCCATCTTGCTTCCCCCACACCCCACTAGTCCACTGCCCTGCTGTACTTTCTTCACAGCACTGTCACTCTCTGAAAAGACCGTATTTACTCAGCTGTTCACGTTTATTTGGGTGAATTTTCAGGGTAAGCCCCATGAGATCAAGGGTCTCCTCATTCCTGTTGACCTCCCTTTCCCAGACACCTAGAATGTGCCAGGTACCTGATGTAAGTGCTCAATACATCCTCGTCAGGTGAGTGAGTGAATGAATAACTGAATTAATAACCTGGCCACTATCCAATAAGGTTTGCTACTTTTCCCTTGCCAAGTGAATTAGGCATAAATCCCCAAGCACGTGTGTTCACCCATCCTCTTGTGATGCCTTAAACACAAATCAGATCCATTCCTCTTCTTTGCCTGTAATATCAGCCTTCCTGGAAAGACCCAGGATGCCTTGAAGGCAAGGGGTGTGCTCTGTGCCTCTCTGCATCCTCCATGATGCTTTGCACTTGGCCAGCTCTCAAAAGATGCCCCAGATTGGGTCAGCTGGGGTTAGATCAGGTCGGGTTGCATTGCATTGAACTGAGGCATGAGAAGCTGAGATATCATCTAGAAAGTCTGGTCACTCTTAGCGTATTTCAAAGGACACACTCTTCCATCAATAGCAGCTCTTCGGCCTCTACACCTTTACTTAGACTATTCCCTCTGCCCAGGTGCCGTTCTCTTTCAGTCCCACTTCCAGTGAACTCCTACTCATCCTTCTATTTCTGTCACTTCTTCTGTGAAGCCTGCTCTGATTTCTCCCTTGATGTCCCACTCCCATCCTCAGCCCAAACACTGATCCCTCTGTCTCTATTATAGTTCAGTTTCCCTAGTGCCTCACCCAGTTTCTTCAAATGGTAAGAGAAACACACACAGAGAGATTGCTTTTTGAACAAATTATCAAAGTAACTCTAAAATGAGGTAGAATGAAATCTAAGAACTAGACAGAGACACAGCCATGTGTTTAACACCCACATTCCCCTACAATAATGTCAGCTCTGGGAGGCAGGGATTCTGTTGTCTTCCTAGATCCAGCCCTCGCCCAGTGTAAAACCTCCCACCCAGAGGCCTCCAACAGCATGTGCTGGCTACAAACATACGATGAGGCCACTGAGGGAAGAGGAACTGGGTCTGATGGGCACCCTAAGAGGATCAAGAAGGAGGTAGGTCTAGGCTGCTGCTTCAAAGAAGAGGAGACTCACGTTCATTCAGTAAATATGGGTTGAGGACCTACTGTGCATCATGTTCTGTCCCAAGCACTGGAGCAAAACAGGGATGTGAACAAAACACAAAACCTGCCCTTTTGGTCTTGACCTTCTAATGGGAAGAAAGGCAATAACCAACTTTAAAAAATAGATATACATTACAGACGATCCCCAACTTAATGTGGTTTGACTTAATGATTTTTTGACTTTACAATGGTGTAAAAGTGTTCTGAGTATGTTTAAGGTAGCCTAGGATAAGCTACGATGTTTGGTAGTCTGGGTGTATTAAATGCATTTTCAAATAACAGTATTTTCTATTTATGATGGGTTTATCAGGACGTAACCCCATCCTAACTCGAGGAGTGGCTGGAGTTAACGGCTGTTTGACTTAATGCATTTTCAACTTACGATGGCTTTGTCAGCACGTGGCTTCATCATAACTTGAGAAGCACCTCCAATGTCAAATCAAAAGTGCTATGAAAAAAATAAGGTGGGATAATAGGATCAAGAGGGATCAGAGGATTTGCTTATTTATTTATTTATTTACTTACTTATTTTGAGATGGGTTCTTGCTATGTCGTCCAGGCTGGTGTGCAGTGACGCGATCTCGGCTCACTGCAACCTCTGCCTCCTGGGCTCAAGCCTCTTGAGTAGCTGGGATTACAGGTGCCTGCCACCACACCTGGCTATTTCTCGTATTTTTAGTGGAGACAGTTTTACCACATTGGCCAGGTGGTCTCGAACTCCTAACCTCAAGTGATCCACCCACCTCAGCCTCCCAAAGTTCTGGGATTACAAGTGTGAGCCACCGCACCCAGCCAAGGAGTTACTTTAGACTGGTAGTCAGGAAGGCCTCTTGAAAGAGAGGACATTGGAGAAGAGACCTGATTTCATGGTGGGGAGAGGAGTCAGGATGTAACCCCATCCTAACTCTAGGAGTGGCTGGAGTTAACAGCTGTTTGACTTAATGCATTTTCAACTTACGATGGCTTTGTCAGCACGTGGCCTCATCATAACTTGAGGAGCACCTCCAATGTCAAATCAAAAGTGCTATGAAAAAAATAAGGTGGGATAATACCCTTTTTGATAATTTGGATCCCAGGAAAAGAGCGCTGCAGAGGGCTAAACAGAGAGTAGAAACAACGCAAGATGGGCATGAGTTTGGCCCTTAGAGGAAGAATAAGGGGCTGGGGTGGTGGGCTGGAGTGAGGAAGGCCAGGAGGGGAAGCAGGTGGTCCAAGAGCCTCACCAGGGAATGAGGGAGGTGCATACCCACAACATATGGGACCTGATGCATGGGTTACAAACCATCGTGCATTCACACGACACCTTGGGGGATTTCTTAGTATTTTTGAGTATTTGCTGCAATTTTTAGTATTCTAATGTCATAAAACCCTTCAAAAATGCTGAGAAGCTCCTCTCAGTATTGGAAATATATCCTACATTGATCAGAGTACAAGTATTTTAAGAAGGAGATCTCTTCCTGCTCCTCCTATGGGCACCCCTCCAAAAAAAAGGAGATCTCGTCTTCCCTACCCTCACCCCCTGATCTGTTAGCAAGACCTTTCTTTGTCAGGATGCTAATTTCACACAACAGAGCACAAAAAATACCCAAGCCCCTTGCCTGTCCTGCTGCCTACCTTGGGTGATGATTTCTACCCCTTCCTTATAAAAGGACCAGAGCTATGAAAACAAGTGCTAAACCCAAAGATCAAAGAATGGTCCCTTCGGTTCCAAGTAGCCAAGCAGAATACCTGGAAATATGAAACCTGCCCTGTCCCCCATTGTCCAGATGGAAGGAATTGGGCTTACAAAGGACCGCACAGGATCTCACCGCTAAGATGGTGCTCTGTTCCGTTTATGAGCTTATTCTGTCAAGGTCTGTTGGGTTTGGTTTTGTGTGAGGTTTAACAGGATTTCAGGCTTGGGGGTGGTCTCTGGATTTTTTCCTTCTTTTTCCTTTTGATGCTTAAAAATACCCCACAACACTAAAGAAACAATCGTGGCTGAGAAGATTAGAATTATACAAAATGAAATTCTCTTTCATAAAAATGATGAAGGGTGTCCGGTCACCTCTGGAATTGTGTTTTCCTCTCCTCGTACAAAAGCCAAAAAGCTGAGGATTTTGGTTAAAGAAAAATGACTATGAATAAACTGTGCCCATCTTGAGGTTCCAGTTTCAAACCCTAGTTTTCAAAAGCAGAATATTTGTGAAACAGAAGCGATACAGCATTGGGTCAACTTCCAGGTCACACGATACAGAGAAGAGAAAATAAATTGGGTATCTGGGGTTTATCACCTCTCTCTCTCTCTTTCTCTCTCTCTCTCTCTCTGTGTGTGTGTGTGTGTGTGTGTGCACGTGCATGTGTGTGTGTGATACACTGGCTCACAATGGGTACAGTATTGTCTTCTGGGAGTTTTGAAATGATGAGGGGTGAATTTGGGGCTTCACAATAATTGAAATTATCAAAGGCTAATTTTTTTAAGATAAAATCATGACTCTCAAACCAATATTAAATGAACGTGTCACAGTTTTATTTAACTCAGTAATGGATGAGGGAAGTAGAAAGGTTTTAAAACCAATTCAAAAGGAAATTCAAAGAGCAGACACATTTACAGGCTATTAGGAATGCTGAAATGCATTTGATTAATAAATGCAAAACTGGCTTCTTTCATAATGGGGGAAAGAAGTGCATTGAAACCCCCTAGACATAATGTGCATCTCTATGGACAGACATTGCATTGCTCTGAATTTGCTGCAGATAGACTTGTATCTATAAAGAACTGGAAAATAGTCTAGTTAGAGACAATGAAAGACAAAGATCACCTGGCTTGATGAGCTAGTCAAGACACACACTAAACTTAGAATTTTTCCCTATGTTTTCTTTATGAGGGCTCCCGGTATTCAGTAGACAGGAACACAGGACGCTATCACTCTCACCCCATGCAAGACAATCCCACACAACAAATAATTATCTCGTAACCCCCATGACTTTTGAATGTCTTTCTGGATATTCCCGCAGATAAAAACTCTATTTATAATAAATGAGCCTCAAATCTAACTCCATAGGAACACAAAGCATTTGATACACCTTTTAATGCACATTAAATGTGTTTTCTTCACGCCTCCTCTGTTTAATTTTCTGTACTTCTTAGACAGGGTGACTTTTGATTCTCTTGCATTTTTAAATCCAGACATATTCATCAATGGTAGGAGCAAACATTTCACTCATATTTTATGCCTCGTAGTGCAGCTGTCCCCAAGCACGTACTTATTATGCATTAATTTTGTGTAATTCTATTGTTTCGTTATTGTTATTATAAGCAATATTTTACTAGTTAGTTCCTTTTTATTTTCCCCTTGATAATAAAGCAAGGACAATAGCCTGATTTCTTCAATTCTGTGTACAGGTAGGTCATGTTATTTATGAATTTCATTTCAGGAGTGTAAGGAGCAATACGATATTTGCCATAAAGGTGGCTGTTCAGTTAGTCTGGTGGTGGAGAACCACTGTTTCCTCAGGCATTTCTGTTTCTCCAGTAACAGCACCACAATTCTCTTTGGGGGAACAAAGCTTGCCCCCTTGGATACAGTCTGGAGGACCTGCCAATCAAGGTGACAGGTCCCACACTGGCCAATCAGTGCTCTCTTCTCAGAAGCTACATCTTAAGTAGGGTGACCAAGACATCAAAAGCAGTTGAAACTGCTTAACTCTGGCAGCCTGAGTCAGTTCCTGTTGTTCACCAAGTGCCCCAACCCAACACATAACAAAGGAAATAAACGACAAGCAGAAACCCAATAAAAGACGTCTTACTGGCACGTCTATCTAAAATATTAATAATGATGCACTTGAAAACCTCAAGAACTAGTTTGAGGCAAAGAAACCTTTCATCCAGCTTTGACAAAGACTCTCTCCTTAACCAAACATCAATCAGGTCCTCTAAGCCTTCTTCTCAACTCGACCTTCACCTTGGCTCCATCCTTGCCAGACCTGCCTAGCCCAATTTCAGCAAGAATCCTGATAAGTCAGTTTGGAGAGCATCCCCTCAAGTCCCACCCTTGATATCTGGTCACCCTGGCCTGCCGTCAGCCAGAACCTCACTCAGTCAAGTCCAGCAGGAATCCCTTCACTCTTGATGTATCCTTGGTGAATTTCCATCCACAACCTTGCAACCTGCTCCTTGGCCATAAACCCCCACATGTTCTTGTTGTATTCAGAATTGCGCTCTGTCTGTCTTCCCTGTTACAATCATCTTGACACCCATGGTAGTTGTCCCGAATAAAGTCTTCTTTATCATTCTAACAAGCATGGGAATAATTTTCTCTTTTACATCTTTTACACAAGAAACATATTCTGGGCCCCGAATGTGAGGCAGGCCCTGTGCTGAGCAGTGGGAATAAAATGAGGACAGACCCAGGGAAGATCCCTGTCCCCACGGAGTGCATGGGGTGGCAGTGGGGAGATAGGACACAGGAACCGGGCAGGTTGATTACCACAGACAGGCCTTATAAGAGGATTGAAGGAGGTGTCTAAATGGAGTTTTTGTAAAACAAATTACATGTCAAGGTCTGCTACTTTGTAAAAATGATAAATTTTATGTACCATGGGCAGCCAACCCCTAATTTCTCTTGTCTCTGAAGTTCTGGATTTACTGTCTGAAGCGTTCCAGAAGCAGAAAGTCCTGGTTCAGCAAAGGTTGTTTTCATTTGCATTTTGAATACACCAGAGACTGCGGTGCCAATCAGCATGAAAAAATATTTTCTCATACAATCCTCAATTTAGGTAAAACAGCACTTTTCTCTAGTAGTCTTTCTAGTTCATTATAGGCTCCTGGTTGAGGCTCTGTCAAAACTAATGGCTGTATTCTCAGAGGGCACAGGTGACCTGCAGATGTGGGGCTTCATTCTCAAGGTCACTTTCATGGGAGATGCCCCCAACATGTCCCTCCCCAGGATTGAGTTTCTCTGCCCCGCCACTCTTGGACCATAGCCACCCAGTCCTGGTCACCTACATAATTCATTTCCTTCACTTTGGGCCCAGTTATGTAATTCCATGCATTTGATATCATCTCCTCCAAAATGGACTCTAGGTGTCTAAACTGAACTTAAGCAAGTGGGGCTGCCAGTTATTTAACTAGACTTCGGCTGGGAGTCAATGGCTAAAAAGCAGAAACAGTCCCTGGAAACATGATGAAATTAAATAGCATGGAGTTTCACCAGGCACAGTGGTTAATGCCTGTAATCCCAGCACTTTGGGAGGCTGAGGCTGGCAGATCATGAGGTCAGGAGTTCGAGACCAACCTGGCCAACATGGTGAAACCCTGTCTCTACTAAAAATATAAAAATTAGCTGGGCGTGGTGCCATGTGCCTGTAATCCCAGCTACTTGGGAGGCTGAGGCAGGAGAATCGCCTGAACCTGGGAGGCAGAGGTTGTCATGAGCTGAGGATGTGCCATTGCACTACAGCCTGAGCGACAGAGCAAGAATCTATCTCAAAAAAAAAAAAAAAAAAAATAGCATGCAATTTTTCCAATTACCAGACATGCAGAAAAGCTGGAAGTATAAAACAACTGTTCCTGGCCCCTGGTCCCTCACCTTCTGTCACATCCAGAGCCAACCACTTTTGATACTTTCTGAACCATATCTATATTTCCAAAAGCAAGACATCTCAAGAGTAACAGCTCTTGTCCATGGCACTGCATGGATCAGTACTGTGTTCCTTCTTATTGCTGAGTAGTATTTCATGGCATGAACAGTCTACAACTTAGTCATTCATTCCCCTATTGGTAGACATTCGGGTAATTTCCAGTGTGGGGCTGTTAAAAGCTGCTTATAAACATTCTTGTTGGCATGATTTGTTTCCCTTGTGGATATGCCTTGGAGCAGAATTGCTGGGTCATAGGAGAGAGGCATGATTAATTTTTTTAATTGTCAAAACACTTTCCGAAGTGGCTATCCCATTTCACATTTCCACCATCAATGTACGGGACTTCCAGCTGCTCCACACTCGCACTTGGCCAGTTGCAGACATCGGTTGCTGGCTTGCTGCTGTGACACATGAAGGATTTAGCAGAGGGCTCTTCCCAGTAGCAGAATTTTTACCTCCTACTTTAGAAGTAAGAAAGATGGCTCTGTGAAGGTAAACTCCACAGATCTGAAGCTTAGCTCTGTCACTTACTAGTAGCTGTGCAAACTTGGAGAAGCTGTTGCATTTCTTTGTGTCTCTGTGTTCACATCCATGAATTGGGAAGGTAATCATTTCTACTCCACAATGTCGAAAGTACCAATTTGAAGACTGTATTATATGTAGTAAACAACAAATGTTAGTTACTACTATTCTGTTATTCTAGTTACTATTAGTAACTGTTTCTTATAGGTACTGTTATTCTATTTGGGGTTTTCCTGGTCATTTTAAGGATTTGAACACCTTTATTTCTTTGTCCAACTATGGACAGTATCTCTTGGCTCCCTGCTTTGTAAGACAATGCTTCTAAAATACAAATAAAGATGCCTTCTATGTGCCAAGCACTGTTTGGGAAACATCATTTATAAAGAAATATAATCTTCACATCAAACGTCTGATTCAGGTATAATTAATTACGCTCAGGATGGAGATAGGGAAACATAGGAGCAGAAAGGTGAGATGGCTCACCCAAAGTCCACAGCCTGGAGGTGGCAGGGCCAGGACTCAGATCCAGGCAGGTGGAAGCCAGGGTCCACATGCTTCCCCACTGCTCCTAGGTCTCCTCTTTGTCCAGGCCCTCCTAACCCTCACCCACCTCCCAGCCTCTGCCAGGCATACTTGTTGCTACAAATAAGGTGTACACCATAAAAGTTTAAGGAAAGTGGAATTCTGTTTTCAAATCATATCAGACATCCACCCAGAGAGAATAAGAGGTATTTGAAGACATTCTTCCTGGCCTGGACCACAGAGACTCCAGCTCACCTGGGTTTGCTGCTCATTGAGAAGACTCTTCAAACGCACATGAGTTTCTGACATCCTCCACAGCCTCCCAACCCTGGCCCAACGGCCTTTCAGTCATCATTTGGGGGACAGCCCAGATGTCCTGAACTCAAAGTGCAGCTTTCTCTGCACCAGTCTGTGGACAGGGCAAGTCCTTGAACCCCTTTGCTTCAGTTTCTGCATCTGTGTCTCCTCCAGGCCTCCTACTTTCCAGGCGATCACATCCTGACTGAAGCCTTTACATACCATTCTATGCTGAGCATTCTAAAATAGTCTAGTCCTACCTCAACTTCTTCCAAAATCTCTACTTGTATATCCAACTGCCCACCTGACACCTCAAACATGGTCTTAACAAAGCTGAACTCTTGCTCAACTTCAGGCCCCAAACTTATTCTACTCACCGTCTACCACATTTCAGCAAACGGAAAGGTCACCATTCTGGTGACTCTGGCTGCAACCCTGGGAGTCTTCTTAGCGCCTCCCTTTCTCTTGTTTGCAGCACCAGCTGAAAATATGCAGCCAGAAGAACGGCCAGCTGAGCCCAGTTACCCCACAGAACCACGAAAGCTAATTAAATGTTTGTTGTTTTGAACCACAAGAGTTTGGGGTTGTTTATTGCATGGCTCTAGATAACTGAGACATGGTGCTTTCATAGACAAATGTTTTAGCTACATCCTGATATAAACTACCAGCTAGGTCTTCAAATATGCTCCCTTTTCTATGTCTCAAACTTCAGAGCTAGCCTGCCACAAGGACAATTTCCCTGCCACTCCTGGATAATAACTCTACAATTACTTAATATGGTTTTTTTTGCAAATGGACTATAAAACTTGGCTCATTTGTATAATATAGGCTGCTAAGAACTAGTAAAACTAATGATGGCCGTGCATATTGACTGAGCACACACCATGAGCCACCTGTAGCTCTAAGGGTTTTCCATATGATCCCTTGTCTAGTCCTTACTATGGCCCTATGAGGAAGATACTATTATTATCACCATTTTACAGATGATGACAATGAGACACAAAGAGGTCACCCAAGGCCTCACAGCTGGAAAACCAGGGAGGTGAGACTTGACTCCCTATTGTCCAGCTCCTAGAGTCTAAATTCTAGGACAACAACAATAATAACCACTGGTATATATTGACTTCTCGCTACCTCACAGATGCTTTTCTAGCTCCTTGTTGATTTCTCCCCACAGCTCTTGGAGATAGGTCTATTATTATATGCATGTTATAGGTGAGGAAACTGAGGCACAGCAGGGCTGAGTCACACACCTGGGAAGTCCATGGCAGAGTCAGGATTCAAGCCTAGGCATTCAAGCTGCAGCACTCACGCCCATCACCATTCCCTTGTGTATCCGTGAAATAATGTTCAAATACACTCATAACCATCAGATAGCAAGATTTTTCTGTGCTGTCTAACTCATTTCATGAACCACCCAGGACAGGTAGATCACAATGTGGGAAGCGTCTTCCCAGTCTCAGGTGCCTCCTACCTGGGGACCCAGTCTACTCACTGGGTGGACCTGCCTTATTTCCATCTAGGGCCCTGCACACACTCCATACCTAGCTGTCCCTGGATGCAAGGCCCTTGGTGCTTGAGGCTGTGCCTACCCAGGACCACATCCAGCTTCCGGGGCTCCCACCCTTTCTGGCCTGTCCCCACCCTCCTCCTCTGTGCCCTCTGTCCAGAACTCTTGTCCTGACAGCCGCCCTCTTAGCTGGAGATGAGAATGCAACTGCATCCACATTCCGCCTGGATTTGCATCATCGGGCACATTTACTGCCCTCTGTGCCATAATAACTCACTTGCTCTGCACTCGACACTTTTCAACTCCGTGCATGTCCCTTCTCCCTCCTGCATTTTTAAGGTGGTTATCACAGATACGGCAGACATTGGCTTTCCCAGACATTAATCTGGCTTTAAAAATGCAAACAGATCAATTCCCGACTTAATGTAATCATTGTTGCCCCTAGAATCAAGGGAAGGGCAGAGGGGCACACTTTGGGGTCAGCATACTTTCTAACTAGGGGAAGAGTTGAGGCCTGTAGTATTTTCCACAGCACGGTCTGCTCCATAAAATCACACAAATTCCTCATTGTCCCCTGCAGAGGGGTAGAATTTCCTGGTCCCTGTGAGTCAGACAGGACTCCTGGGCCAGGATTTTCATGAAATCTGAGTCAGACAGAGAAGTTTGCAAGAGGGAAGTGATCCAATTGGCTTTGAAGAAAAAAAAAAACAAACAGCAGGTTTTCCCCCCAAAATTTTGAAGCAGGATCCATTATAAGACACACAGTTTTCATCAGAACATGACTTAAATGTACACACATACAGATGCACACACAGAGAGTCAGGAAAGTTACGGACTTACGAAAGATGTAAGAAACAAAGTATGGGCTTCACTGAGTCTTTGTTTTAAAAAGCAGCTGAAAAGAAGCTTATGAGATAATCAGGAAAACTTGAACATTGACTAGATATTTGATAATATCAAAAGAATTATTGCTTATTATTTGTAGGCAAGCTACTGGTATTGTATTTGTGTTTTAATAAGGAGTCTTTCACTTTTAAAGACACATACTAAAGTATTATGTTAAAAATGTTATAAGGTCTAGGCCTCAAAATAATTCAAAAAAAATAAACAAATTAGTATAAGGTGATATAGAGATGAAATGAGATTTACCATGTATGTTAAAACTGGGTAATGGGTAAATAAATGAAAGTTTCTTACACTTTCTTCAATACTTTGTATGTATTTGAAAATATACATAATATACTTTATATTAATCAAATTAAAGGACCTGGGGGGGAACTACTGGATCAAAACTCATAAATAAATCAAAGAAATTCCAATCAGATAGTTTGCAATAATTATAGCAAGTAGTGTCTTAGAGCAAGACTATTCGGGCTTGAATCCTTTCTTTGACACTTACCAGCTGCATGGCTGTGGGCAAGTTACCTACCCTCTCCCTGCTTCTACTTCCTCCTCTGTAACTCATAATAATAATAGTATCTACATGCTGGAGTTGTTAAGAGAATCAACGTGTTGAGTGCTTAGAGGTATATCTAGCACGTAATAATCACTATCCTAGCAGTAGTCACAGTGGTGGCAGCAACAGCAGCAACAGTAGTATGCAGAATTCTGGAATCCTTTTTTCAATATTGAGGCCATCTGAAAAACATACTGCAGCTCTACGTTGGCTTTGAAGGTGTTAAAAGAAAAACTTTAGACAAAGTTAATTTAACAGAGGTTATTTGGACAAAGAACAATTCAAGAATCAGGCAGCACTCAGAACCAGAAGAGGTTCTGAGGGTTCAACTCAGCAAGGTGGAGAGCAAGTGTTTATAGACAGAAGATGTAAATAAAGTAACAAAGTAACCTGATTAATTACAGCTAGGCATTTGCTTATTTGGACGTGGTCTGACCTGTTGGCTGCTTCTGATTGGCTGAAGCTCAGCAGCTTGTGATTGGCTAAAGCTAAGCCACTGGTGATTGGCTGAGATCTGGCTGTTACAAAAAATCTATACTCCTAAATCAGGTTTCAGTTTGTTTATACACTAAGTTAGGTTGCAGAGCTTGATGGAAGAACTCAAAGTACAGAGACAGCCTTGAGCTAATGGCCTCCTGCTTATTTAATTTAATAAAGTTTATAGGGTAGAAGTGGAAGTGAGGTGTGACAGCTTGTTGGAATGCTCCTTGAAAAGAAACCTGATGCTTTGAGCCCTGCTGACTTCATTCCTTCTTTCATTCTGGTTGCTTTGGGGGCAACACGTCTGGGGCTGGGGCTGGAGCTGAAGTTGCCATCTTAGACCATGTACTGTTCCAGGGAATAGAAGCCATGCATTGCAGGAAAACCCAAATGAAGAAATCAGATCCCTGGATGCTTGGTCAACTAGTACCCACATGCCAGCCTTGAGCTATCGCCCCAGACTACCACGTGGGAGAAAAGTACATGCTCATCTGTTTAGATGTCTATGACTGGGAGCACCATTACTCATGGCAGTAATCTGGATCAGGTAATCCTACCTAGTACATTAAGTTGTAATTTGTTTATCATAAATCATAAGAGATGTCATCTCAGAGGAGAGAACATAAATTGATACAGTGAAACATTCTGCATCTGGAGATCCAAAGGGTGTTGTTCATCCTCTTTTCAATACATGGAGCTGAGAGGAGAGACAATGAAGTCATTCTGACTCATCCTGCCTCAAAGATTTATTTATTCCTGTCTTTTCTATCTTCTTGTCAAATTTCATGGTCTTAGGTGAAGCAAAAACATGAAAAGAAGATTCATGAGTATGAGCTGTGAAGCCAAGTTTGAAAGGAAACTGACAGGTTGAGTTAGAAAATATGCTTTTTCCTAGACTGCATGCTTTGTCCTCCATCCTTGGCTGACAGCCCCTGCTCTGAGCTTCCAAGCCCTACTTGAATGATATCCCTTCTGAGATGCCTTCTCTCCAACCCTAAGAGAGCATTGGTCAGACCTCCATCATTGGACAGACAGTAATACCTTCTAAACATCTGCAAACAAATCCTGAGCATTTTATAGTCTCTTGCCCAGTATCCATTCTCCTTTCTTTCAACATTAGCCTTTGTGGATGTTTTCCTTCCCAATTTCCGGTTCCCATGACCCAGTGGGGCCCCTCCCTTGACCTCAAGAATAGAAAACATCCTGAAGACTATTTGGGTTTGAATCCTTTCTTTGACACTTACCAGCTGCATGGCTGTGGGCAAGTTACCTACCCTCTCCCTGCTTCTACTTCCTCCTCTGTAACTCATAATAATAATAGTATCTACATGCTGGAGTTGTTTGCCAATCAGTATATACCATTACTCTGATTACAGTGATTGGTCCAGGAGCAGTCACATGACCTAAGCTGGCCCAATCAGAATGACTCTTGACTAGGAAGTTATGCTTCTATTATGGCCAAGTAAGCCTTTAGGAGGCCAGTCCTCTCACATGCAACAGCTATAAACTCAACAAAATTTTTAAAACAACAACCTGAAAGCACAGAATGAGCAAAGGCAGACAGATATGGGAGGAGAGTTGATGCTTAGACAGATTTTCACCTGAGAGGGGGTTCCAGTCTACAAAAGGGGGACAAGTAAAACTCCAAGTAACAATCAGTCATCTTACTCACTTGAAGAACCAGAGGACCAGGTTCTGGGAAACCACAGCCACTGGAATGGAAGAGGGAAATTATAAAAGCAGAGAGACATTGGAGACAGGGAGCCCCAAATTTTATGTATAAACTTTCCAAATGTCTAGCTGGTCCCTAAACCACATATGTGTAGACAGACTACAAGTAGCCCAGCTAAGGCTGTCACAGAATTGAACTGAAATTTGAGCTGCTTCCCAATGCAGAAGACACAAAACTTTTCCATTTTTTTCCTTTACCTTTAGTAGTTGAAGGCAAGACGTTTTCAATTTGAGTTCAGCCACTTTAGCCGCTTGCTTAAAAAATCAGCAGTCTTCACAGGAAACCAACAGAATCCAGAATTATTGTATTGGTCACAATATTCTGGATATAATGCAAAATTGCAGGAAAATAGGGCAAAACTTCAACATAAAAAATAAGAATAGAGACTCATCTGAAGATGACTCATATGTTCAAATTAGCAAACAAAGATTTTTAATAGCTGTTATGCATATGCTAAAGTACATAAAGGAAAATTTATTCATAATGAATGAATAGATAGGAAGTCACAATTAGAGCAAAACTCAGAATTGCTATGTAAACTACTGGAAAATACTTTAACCAAATGTGAAGCTAATTCTCAGGCAATTCTTTTAACCCAAAGGAAGAGATTGAAACTTCCCGGGACCACAGAACAGAACTTGAAAAAGAAACAAATACAGCAGAAAGAAAACCTAAGAATTAGAGAGAAACACAGTGTTCATAGGATTAAGTGTTTCAGTCTACCCATACCTGAAGCCAATATGTCCCCTGGGCTTTCCTGTGAATCATAGCATGATTCAAACAATCCTTGTTCAAGCAACTTGGAGTTGAGATTTTTGTCCTTTTAGTAGGAAGAGACATACTGATTGTCTTATGTAGGGCTCTCTCAGAGGCAGGAGACAAATTTGAATGGAAGTTATTTATTTGGGAGCTATAAAAGCAACAGCAGAGGAATTGGAAATTGAGACACGAAAAAAGAAAGGAAGCAATCCAAGGTGGCTCGTTAGGCAGGTTCTACAATAGGCAATGCAGACTGAAGGCTGTGTAGAACATGGTGAATTACCCCACTCAAAGGGCAAAGGAGCTGGGATTTTTAGCCACGAACTCACTTCCATCACTAATTGGGGGCTGTCCCTGGGGCACTGACTCTCTGGCACCTCCAACCTGCCCCCACGCACAGGCTGAGCACACTCCAACAGCCAGAGAAAGTTCTTAGGCAGAGAGCTGCAGGTGCTCACAGTGGATGTCACTGGCATTTATTTATAGGAACAGTGAGTACCCAGGAGAGGCGGGCAGGGCACCAACAGCATCTGCTACACACTACACACGACCTTGGCTTTTGTGTGATTCTGAGGGTCTTTGAATATAGAATTAGCTTTGCGATCACCTCCCTATCCCCACTGCATAGCAAGGTGTCTGACATGTACATAGTTGAAACCTAATAAATACTTGTTCTCTCTGAATGGCAGGAGGACTATTTCCTGTGGGGGTAGGGAAGACAACAAGGTCTGCAGTAACTGATTATCTACTTACTAAAGGCTAATGGAAATTCAGAATTAAAGTAGCAAGATGGCCGCCTTTAAATGATTTCCCACGTTAAGAAAATGGAAGATTTCCTGTGCTCTTGAGAACCAATGTTTTATTTAAGGAAAGGTTTGGACTGTTACAAGTATCTCAGGGAATTTCTTCGCTCTGTCCACGGAACTCAAATGGAATATTTCTCTCCTACCCGTGGCTGGAATAACAAAGCAAAGGGTTGATATAGGATATTGTAGGGTAGATCTTGGTGTCTCAGGAGAGTTCCAAAAGTGAAAGAAATGGCTCCTATGCAGGTTTTGCGCCCTCCCAAAAATGCTCCCAGTGTGTCAACATCTGGGCACTCAGACAAATGGGACCGTTGCCATTTAAACAAAGAAATACTTTCAACTCAACACATTTGTTGAGTGGCCCTTAGAATTTTCAACCCATAGAATTCTAGGATTGTGGATTTTATTTGGTCTAATCCCTAGCATCCTCATTCTGCATGACTCCATAATTCCGTTCACTCATTAAACAATATCTTCGGAGCACGCACTATATGCCAGGCACTGTGCTGCATGCTGAAGACACAGCAGTGAACAAGACAGAGAAAAGTCTACAGCCATGGATGCTGGGTTATGGAGAAGAAAGTGATAATAGTGAATAATTCTATGGCACTTAACACATGCCATGCGATAGGTTATGTGCCTTATAAGTGTTCTCTGGTGAAATCTTCCACAATTATTCTCTAATCTGATGTTCTTATTATCCTTAGTTTATAGATGGAAAATAAAGTAGGCATAGAGACCTTAGGAAACTTGCTCTGGGTCACAAAGCCAGAAAGTGGTGAAGTCTGGATTCAACCCTGCCATCTGACTTGATTCCAGGCTTTCGACCTCTACCCTCAGACTGCTCTGCAGGTTGTTTATTCTACAAATTTGTATTAGCTTTCTACTGTGGGCCACACACTGTGCTAGGCACTGGGGCTGTAATGAGGAAAAAATAAATGTGACTGCTGCTCTCATTAAGTTTACATTGTAGTCCTAGACAACATGGGTCAATAAATTCATTCATTTATCCACTAGCTGAGTTATTATTAAATGACCAGTATGCAGCTATCAGCTCTAGGATTGGCAAAGGTAAGAAAGACATGCTCCCAGCTAGAGTAGAGCAATTTGGAAGTGTGTATAATACTTGCATCACATCCCCAGCTAAGGGGATGGAATCAAGATGTGTGCATTCAGGTGACCCCTTACCCCCTGTAGGTGTATAGTCCAGCCATAGGGCAATGCTTATGTGGCCAGTAAATGGTAGCTTCTGGAGCTTAAGTTCATGTGAAGAGGAGGCTTCCCTGTGCCATTCTCAGCCCAAATAATAGGCAAGACAGGGTAAAGAGAGGGCAGAGACTTCCAGAAAGCAAGGGAAGCCAGTCTACAGAGAAGTTCCATGAAGCTCCCAAGAAAAACAGAGATTTTATTCTCTCCTGCCCGCGAAAATATCCATAGTTTGAATGGTTTTAATCAATTGAGGAACTTTAAGAGGAAACCATGTTCATGCAGAACAATGCCAAATCCATTTGAAATTCTAACCAATTCAGCACAATGTGAACATGCATGCACACACACATTTAGAGTGCTAATCAAGGTGACCAAGATATCTTTGGAATCTGATCAGGTGTAGTGGATACTGTTGACTGCCTACCCAACATTTCAATGCTATCCTTACAAAAAAAGAAAAAGAAAAAAAAAGGCCTTAACATTCCAGGAATTCTGCTTTCGCCACATTCCAGAGACTCAAGAAAGTTCATCCTGTTCCCATCCTAGCTACAACAGTGTTCTAAGGGCGATCTCAGTCATTTCATTGACAGGGTTTTGGTCAAGAGCACACATGTCATGCAGTTGAGGTCAAGGAGATTTGAAAAGGGTTTGCTTGTGGTTTCGAGGAACTCCCTGCTTGCTCTTCTGAGAATGCTTCCAAAGTTACCTGATTTCTTCTTCACCCAAGAGGAAGTCCAGCCTTGGGATGAAGTCAGCACACAACAGCAGGGCAAAGAGGGAAAGGGTCTGATCCGTGAAGACATGTTAGGATTGCCGGATTACCTCCAGTTTATATGAACCAACATCTTTTGTAATTGTTTAAGCCAACTTCCGTATGAGTTTCTGTGATTCGTACCAAAAACATCCTGATACACAGTTAATTTGCAGTGTGCTTTGGAGAGCTGTGAGCTGATTTTTATTTTATCTCACATTTTCAGCAAGATTGTTCAAAGTTCAAACCACATTTGGGAGGTGCCAAATACCTCACCATCATCAAAGAGGCCATGCAGGGAGAATATTCATTTTGAAGAGGAGGAGGTTTGTTAATGGTTGGTATTGGGTTGTCTCTTAAAAGCATAATACACCCAAAAATTGATCAACGAAACAGCTAAAAGTGCTGCTACTTCAAAAGATCCCTTCACCTGGGGCCTTGCTCAATTCTGCTTACCTAACTATACCTAGATAAATGTGTGAAAAGTGGTATTCACACTTTTGCTTCATTGCTGTGTGTGACTAAGTGGATGAGACTGAGACAGGTGGAGAGAGAATGAGGAAATGCAACAACTTCTCCCAATTCACTATTTCCTGAGTTTTCTCTCTTCTTTTAAACTTCCCAAAATGAACTCTCTGGAATCACAGCACGAGCATGGCAGGGAATGTGGACATTATTATCAATTGTTTCAGACCCAAAACCCAGACCCAGAGAATTCCTTGTTGCCCTTGGAGCTATTTTAAGGTTTAAGATTTAAACCATATTCCTATTTTCTATATATTTTCCAACATTCCGCTGAATGTAATCCATATGGATGGATTTTTTTTTCTTAAAAGAGAAAATATGGCCTTGGTGAGAATGCTGGTGTTGCAGCTGCCTCCTCCCCTGCACTCCACCCGTGCACGCAGCCCTAGACTCACTCCGGCTGGGAAGCAGAGAGGCTGCGTTCAATATAAATGCAAAACGCTCCAGACATTCATGATTATCTGTGCTGTGCATGAATAACGACAGCAGCTTGCAAGTGGGCAGGACTTGGCAGAGAGGCCCCGTCGCAAATCCACTGCCACACCAACACGCTCCGACGAAGTGCCTGTGAAATCTGCCTTCAGTCACTAATTTCACACTCCAGGGACAGAGCTGCGAACAGCCCAGAGCACATAATTCCCATTTTAATAACACTTTCCTTAACCTTCAGACATCCTGTTATGGCATTTTTTCCACCTTTAAAAAATTAAAATGCTCCATTCCTTTAAGGTGAAGTCTCAGGTTTGCTCTCATTTAATCATCTCTTTACTGTGTTGACTTTGTAAACAGCAGAGATTTTATTTTGTCTTTAGATCATTTGTGAAGCTTTTTCTGACTTGGCTGCATTTTTACAAAAACAAAGTGAATCGTTCGCATACTCTGCATTCATTTTTCCCTCTCCTGCAGCTTTCTAAATAATGTAGGTATTTTGGATGCTTCTGTCGTGAGCACGGAATGCATTTGCAATGCCCTGCTAAAATATGCTTTTCATCTTCCTTCAGATCATAAAATGAATTTTCTTCTCTGAGTTTCTGCAGACCTGAGAAATACCCTTCTCTTCTGGAACTTGTTGCAAGACACAGGGGACGGCCCTTTGGGAGAGAGGAAAGAGTGAGGATCCCAAGTTGACAGATGGGCAGACATCGACCCAAAGAGAGCAATTTGCAAGATTTCTGGTGGCTGGATTTATGAACCCCAAAAAGGTTTGCCTTGGAAATTAGGGTTTGGTCATTCCTGTTAACTCAATGGGGTGTTCCCCTCAATGACTCAGATATAACATCTATTCAGATGACTGGGTATTGTGAAAATCTGGTTCTGTTGCCTTAGAACATACATCACAAGTTTGTTTCTGATATAAATTGGCGTGTTGGGGTTGTTTTTGTTTTTTTAATAAGCCATGGTTCTCATCATAGTACTTTTAAAAATAGGATTAGTCTAGCAATCGGAATCTTAGAGGCGTGCATCTCAAATTTTAATCCCTGATAAAACAACAGATCCTATCCTGAAAGATTTAACATTTTGTTCTTTGTGGATTTTCTTGCTTCGGTTTACACATTTTGTTCTTTCAGATTTTCTTGCTTGACTTTTAAACTATTCCATTAAAATAATATTTATCTTGATTTTTCAGAGTTTCGGCATTCCCCCTCAAAAAAGCCCAGAGAAAGAGCCTCACTTGATTCATCTTAGTCCCAATGCAGAATTTACTTCAAGCCCAAGGGTGAGGTGAGTTTAGGGGTCCCCTTCTAAGGATAGGAGTTTTGGGGCCCCTAACCTTTCCCTCATTGAGATGGTGAATTTGGATCTTGATATGGTTTGGCTCTGTGTCCCCACCCAAATCTCATCCTGAATTGTTATCCTCATGTGTCAAGGGAGGGACCTGGTGGGAGGTGACTGGATCATGGGGGCAGTTTCCCCCATCCGTTCTCCTGACAGTCAATGAGTTCTCATGAGATCTGGTGTTTTTTTAAGTGGCACCTCTCTCTCTCTCTCTCTCTCTCTCTCTCATCCGCCTCCATGTAAGATGTGCGTTGCTTCCCCTTCACCTCCTACCATGACTGTACGTTTCCTGAGGCAGGTAGTTCTTTATAGCAATGTGAAAATGGACTAATACACCTCTGTCTTGGAAAGAGGGAAAATATAAGAGTTTGTAGCTGGCCCCAAGTCTCAGCTCTCCTGACCCTTACTAACATCAGCAATTTAATCCCAAGTGAGCCACTGATACATGCCATCCACTTCCCCATGACCTGTCTGTCTTGCCCTCTCTTTTCCCCTCTCTATGTTCTCATTGTGACCTGTGGCAAGGCTGGCATCGTACTTTCAGGATCATTAACATCAGAACAACAGAGTGCCAGAAAGTTCTTGTGTGAGGGTCTCTCAGATGAAACCTCCAAACACACAGATCCCAGTATCATCCTTGTGTACACAAGGCACACACCTGAGAAGAGGCTGGGGGGGTTTCAGGCAAGAATTTCAGATTCAGCTGTGATCCTGGTCCGCCCCACCCACCCTCCCCTGCTCTAAGACTGATGTAAAAGTCAGCTTTGTCACTCTCAGCACCCTTCAGCGTCTGCCAGATCTAGACAAAATACCAACCACAATTCTTGGATATTTGCCCTCCAAAATGCCAACCCTTCAGATACGTGGGAATGTCTAGAAATGTCTACTTGGGTAAAAGACGCCCCCGGCCGGCTATTGCCCATTTTCCCAGATGATTGAAGCCCTGGAGTTGTCTGGGACTGGTTATTACAGCGGCAGAATGTTCTTTTATTCTCCCAACACATATTACCCTTCTTCTCATAATAATGCAGAGGAACAAATCTGCCATGGAACCCTGATGGTCTTGCATGTATCAACATAGGCCATGCAAGCAAGGCTTGAACTATGGCTCATTGGAGTCTTGGCAGAATGCCTTAGGATCCTCCAGGGACATGAGGTACCCCAGGCATCTTCCACTCACTTCCCTCTCTCCCTGAGAGGCTCACGGGACAGTTTCTCACTACCAAGCAGGTTCCAGTAGGTTTTCCATCTTGCCCCTCAGAACATCACTGAAGACCATAAAACTGCTCGGCTGTACTTCAGGACTGGCTCCTCTGCATAGGGTGTCCCATCAATCATGGCAGTCATCCAGGCCCTTGCATTTAGGTGTCACCTACATAAGAGCCCTGGGAGCTTGTGTTAGGCTGCTCTTACATTATTATAAACAAATACCTGAGACTGAGTAATTTATAAAGGAAAAAGGTTTAATTGGCTCAGTGCTGTAAAGGCTGTACAAGAAGCCATAGCACCAGCCTCTGCTTCTGGGGAGCCTCTAGAAGCTTACAGTCACAGCGGAAGGCCAGGCGGGAGCCTGCATGCCGCATGGCAAAAGCAGGAACAAGAGGGAGAGAGAGTAGGGGAAGTAGGTGATGCTCACTTTTAAATGCCAGATACTGTGAGAACTCACTGTCATGAAGATAGCACCAAGCCATGAAGGGTGCGCCTCCCCATGATCCAAACCAGGCCCCACCTCCAGCACTGGGGATTACATTTCAACATGAGATTTGGGTGGGGACAGATATCCAAACCATATCAGAACTACCACCCTTGGCTACTCTAGGTAACTCAACAGCCAGCTGAATCTAAACAGAACTCATTGCTCCTTCATAGGCCAAATCTTTCGGGACTCACCTTACCTCACCTTGTCCTTGACAATAACACTCAGACATCATTGTGGAGAATTAACTTTCCCTGTTGTGAAGTCTGAGGCAGGTGGTAAATTGAAGTACCCTGGCCTCCCCTCACCAAACAGTAGGTATAAAACCTCAGCTGGGAGAACCCAGCCCTCTCTGGACCTTGGATCTTAAGAGAAGCAGCACAGACTACAGGAACAGCCAAGAACAGCAGCAGTGATGCCCTTCTGGGCCTGCCCGTGACTTCCTGCTCTCCATGCCCCCACATGGTTTTGGTTCCTATTCTTTTTCTAAACACGGTTTCTCGCCTTTCTTTTGATTCTCTGAGCTGCCCAATAGCGTTGCCGATCAATTCTCCTTTCTGAGAGTACAGCCTGAGTTGACTTCTGCTGCTTGCCATCAGACAATTCTTCCTGACACCGCCAGCCCGTTGTTCCTTGGCAATTCCTTCTTGCTTAGTTTCGGACCTTTCAGTAACCTGACTGTTGCCAAAACACCAGGAGTTTGGTCTAGGTCCTGCTGCTCGCCACACAGAAAGCCAATGACTGAGATGAGCATTACCAAGGAAGAAGGCTTTCACCAGGTGCTGCAGCCAACGAGACGGGAGCTCAGTCGCAAACCCATCTCCCTGACCAACTAAAGTGAGGGGTTTATATAGCAGAGAAGAAACATAACCATGTGTAAGAAAACGTGAGTTAGGGAAGGGCAAAAAAGCAATCATCTTGACTGCATCTCATTACCTGGATGTGGTGATCGGGTGAGTTTCAGTCCTTTGATACTTTTGAGAGGCCTGGGGATCCTTTCTTGAGGAAGAAACGCAGACAAAACAAATATAAGCTTCAAGCTTTAAGACCAGAAGGGCCAATTTCCATGTTTATCTAAAAAACTCCCACTCACGCCTGTAATCCCAGCACTTTGGGAGGCCAAGGTTGGCGGATCATGAGGTCAAGAGATTGAGACTATCCTGGCCAACATGGTGAAACCCCATCTCTAATAAAAATACAAAAATTGGTTGGGCGTAGTGGCATGCACCTGTAGTCCCAGCTACTCGGGAGGCTGAGGCAGGAGAATTGCGTGAACCTGGGAGGCGGAGGTTGCAGTGATCCGAGATCACGCCATTGTACTCCAACCTGGCACCTGACGACAGAGAAAGACTCTGTCTCAAAAAAAAAAAAAAAAAAAAAAAAAAAAAAACCTCTCTGTGGGACTTTTGGGTCCGCTTTGTGATTTCCTGTTTCCCATTGGCTCTCTCGCTCTTTCTTCATTCCCATCCCCCACTACAGTTTGGACCTCGTATCTTCCCGCTGACTATTGGAACCTCCTCCTGACCCTGGCTGCAGCTCCCTCTGCCAACACACCCAAAGCACTCCATCTACATGGAGTCTACTAAGACTGTGACCCTCTCCTTCCCCACCCCCCCGGCTTCAGAAGCCTTCCACAACTCTCCTTACCCCACTGATGAGTCCCGAGTATTTGTGTCCAGACCACCAAGAAGACACTAGATGATTTTACACATACCACGGACAAACAAGTTTTTTAAAGTCATGTTTAAGTCATGTATTTATTTCCTTTCACTCTGGGGAAACATTTACACTCAGCCATCCACCTTATGTTTTCACAGGTATAAACACCTGGGGTGAAGTCTTCATTTGAAGGAATAACGTACAAATCGCATGCTAATTGGGCAAGCACTGTATACAAGCTACCTATCGCTGCTGTAACAAATTTCCACAAAGTTAGTGGCTTGAAAAATCACATGCAAATGTATTATCTGGGGTCCACAGGGCTGTATCCCTCCATAGGCTCTAGGGGAGAATCTGCTGACTTGCCTGCTCAGGCTTCTGCAGGCTGCCGCATTCCACAGCTCATGACCCTTCCTCCCACTTCAAAGGAAGCAATGGCATCTCTCCCCGTTTCACTTTCACCATCCTACCTCTTTCTCTTTCCCCGGCTCACATCATCTCATCACTGCTGACCCAGGTCCTCCTGCTTCCTTCTTGTAAGGACCCTTGTGATTACATTGGTTCCCCTCTCCCCAGATAATCCAGGTCCATCTCCCCATCCCAAGGCCCCTCACTAGTCACACCTGCAAAGTCCTGTTTATCACGCCATGTAACATAGTTACAGATTCTGGGCGTGAGGACATGAACATCTTTAAGGGACTGTTATTCTGTCTACCACACATGGCGATGGTGGTAATAGGTTTTGGACGTTTAAATTCTAACTTATTTAGCTGGGCATCGACTCTGGACCCATCTGTCAGCCCAGCATAAATGACTGCCTCACACACCCCTCTTTGGTTTTGGCCAGATGACCTCCTCAGCAGCTGCTCCCAACCCACCTACCCCCTTCCACCCTGTTTCATGCTCACAGGTTCCCCCCAACACATACACATACACACACCTCTCCTCCCGCTTTACCACCCCTGCGAACCCTGTAAGGTTCATGCACCACCTCCTCCAGGAAGCCTTCCCTAAGCATGAGAGCCCACAGGGATCGCTTCCTCTCCTGAGCCTTCAGTACCTCATAAACAAGCACTTACTCAACACTTTCTCTCTGTACACTTCTCCCTCACGGACCTGACTAAATGCAGACTGTCCCTCTCACCATCCACACTGGGCAATCCAGAGGAAGTTCCTTTGGAAGACCCGTCCTAAAGGTATAGCTCTCCTTCAGGCAGAAAATCCCTTGAAGACAAGAACAGAACCTCAAGCAGAAATAAGCAAAACAGACAATTACTGACCCACATAACTTATGGGCAGTCTAGGACAGTGGTTCTTAGTGGAGGAAATTACGTCCCCCCCCGACCGCCGCCCAGGGACATTTGGCAACACCCAGAGACATCTTTAGTTGTCACGATGGGAGTGGCAGGTGGGAGGGTGGCATGCTGCTGGCATCTAGTGAGTAGAGGCCAGGGATGTTCTTAAACATCTGACAATGCTCAGGACAGTCTCTACAACAAAGAAATGCCCAGCTCAAACATTCAATAGTCATGAGGTTGAGAAAACCTGATGTAGGGCTATGGCTTCAGGCATGGCTGCATCCAGGCACTCAAATGATTGACATCTACAAGGCTCTATTTGCCTCTGCAGTGGCTTCACAGACAAGAATTGTCTGCTCTGTGGCCCTGCTTACACTCTCACAGAAACCAGTCCAGTAAAAAGAGACGTGTTCTTTCTAGTAAATCAAACCAAAGTCTGAGCAACAAGTTTCATTGGCCGTCTAGGAATCACTTTGACCTAAGAGAATGAAGGTGGAGGTGGAGAGAATACACTGACTGTCCAGGGCTGGGACATGAGACCAAATCTAGGACTGAGGGCTTAGCAGAGTCAACTCACACACATGATTGAAGACAGGAGGGCTGGTTGCTGAGAATAAAATTAGGGCCGTGCAATTAGGAGAAGGAATGAATATTGGATGGACAAGAGCAAAAACTGCTCATCCCTACACGTTTATGAGTGAGAGAGAGAGGAGAAGAACTGGTTTACAGCTAATGTTAAACACACACCATGGAGAAAGAAAAGGATGAAATACGAGAAAAGGAAAGAATGCAAATGTGAGTTCATTGTACTGACCAGAAAGTATGTGCAACTGAGGACTTGCAGGCATTTTCTTTTTCTTTTTCCTTTCTCTTTTTTTACCTGGTTAAGAAAACAACTATAAATAAAGGCAACATGCAAATACCTTCCACGAATTCAATGAGCACAAATGAACTGGTGCATGAGAAAATATTTTTGGAAAGCATGATACATTATACAAACAAAATGGAATGTGGAAATTATTGCTCCAAATGCTGGAGCTATTAAACACATATTTCCCTCTGGGTCCTGTTTCTGTAGAGTAATCATGTTTTATTTACCTGTATTTAAAGATTAAAGTTTAAATTTTAAATATGGCACCTTAATTCCTTAACAAAGAGAAAGAATGCATATCTTGAGGTAATGCTGACCAGCAGCTCCATTAATCACAGCTTTCTGTGGCTCCATCTACTTCAGGGTCTGAGTGATACATTTAATGTGCCTGCAAAAGCCTCTGGTAAACAGGGAGCAGTGTTACAAAGGCTTGCTGGAGCTGGTGGATATTTAAGGGAGCAGGTCAGAGCTCCTCCTGAGGCAGAATGAGAGGCTGTCCCCATCTCCTGACAGGCTGGACTCAAAGGGGAGAGAAAATTTTTTTAATGAAAAAAAAAAAAAAAACTGTCTTTGCAATGAAATGTAACAATTCTCTTTCCTTTTCTTTTTTTTTAATTTATTTTATTTGAACACAGGTTCTTGTTCTATCACCCACCCAGGCTGGATTACAGGGGCATGATCTTGACTTACTGCAGCCTCCACCTTCTAGGCTCAAGTGATCCTCCTGCCTCCCAAGTACCTGGGACCACAGGCATGCGCCACCACATCTGGCTTTTTTATCTGTAGACATGAGGTCTTACCACGTTGCCCAGGCTGATCTCAAACTCCTGGGCTGAAGGAATCTGCCCACCTCTGCCTTCCAAAGTGCTGGGATTACAGGTGTCAGCCACCACACCTGACTCCCTTCTCTTTCTATCTCACCTGACAGTATCTCTGCATCCCCATCTCTTACCCGACTTCTTAGATATCCTGGCCTCATCTCTGATCCTCCAGATGTCTGGCCTTTGCACTTGCTGTTCCCTCCACCTAGCACACTGTTTCCTCAAATCACCCATGGCAGCCCCTTCTTATCCTTCAGGACTCAGCCTACATGTCACCTCCTCAGAGAGGCCCTCCCAGACCACCCAGAATGAGACAGTAGCTCCACCCCCACGATTCTTTATCCCCACAACACTTTGGGAGGCTGAGGCAGGTGGATCACCTGAGGTCAGGAGTTTGAGACCAGCCTGGCCAACATATAGTGAAACCTCATCTATACTAAAAAATACAAAAATTAGCTGGGCGTGCAGGCGCATGCCTGTAGTCCCAGCTACTTGGGAAGCTGAGGCAGGAGAATCGCTTGAAACCAGGAGGCAGAAGTTGCAGTGAGCTGAGATCACACCACTGCGCTCTTGCCTGGGTGACAGAGTGAGACTCCAGAAAGAAAATAAGAGGGGAGGGGAGGGGAGGGGAGGGAGGGGAGGGGAGGGGAGGGGGAAAGCAAGCAAGCAAGCAAAAAGAAAGAAAGGAGAGAGAAAGAGAAAGAGAAAGAAAGAAGAGTGAGAGAGAGACACTGAAAACACAAAGAATGCTGCCCTCAGCACCTCCAGCAGGAGCCAGCCCTACTGACCTTTTGCCTTAGCTCAGTGGAGCTGACTTCAGACTCCTGACCTCCAGAGCTAGAATAGAGTCCATCTGTGTTGTTTGAAGCTATCAAGTTGGTGGTAATTTGTCACAGCAACCACAGGAAGCTAACATGCCCTCCCACATACCTGGAGCTTCCTATTCCCAAGCCTGCCAAATGTCTCCCTGAACTGTGGATTAGCAACTGACGTGAGTACCCTTCACTGATCTGTTTATCCCTCTCCACTTACTGAATATCTGCTCCATAAAAGTAGGAATTTTGTTTGTTGTGAGATCTCCCGCACCTAGCACAATGCCTGCAGATAGCAGGTGCTCAGCAAACATCTGCTACAAAGCTGCACCTGAGTCCCGAGGAGGGAGGAGGAGCAGATCCTGGGATAAGCCAGGGGACAGAGCTCCCAGGAGAAGCAGCAGCAAGGGTAGAACCTGAGCCACAGCCAACCCCATCCTTCTAGATGGCCACTGTAGGACCCACGGATAAACTTCCTCCTAGCCCTGCTTCTAGAGAAGTCCCTTCAACTAAAGCCATGGAAGCTGGGGGCTCACTTAGGAGCCCCTACAGTGAGAGACTAAGAGCATAGACCCTGAAGCCAGGCTGCCTAGGTTCAAATCTCAGCTCTGCCACTCACTAGCTGAGTGACTCAGGGCTAGATAATTAACCTCTCTGTGCTGATTTCCTCATCTCCAGAATAAGGATAATGATAGTGCCCATCTCATAGGGCTATTGTGAGGACTGAAATAGCAAATGCATTTAGCACAATGACTGGCACATGGTACACATGGTCTACTGCTCCTATTTGGGTGGAAAAGTCCAGCAAGTTGGAAAGATTGCTAAAAAGCAATGAGAGTATACCAGGGCGTCTAAACTGACAAGCAAAGGGTATGATTAAAAGACAAGCCAGGCTGGCAGCAAAGCATCAGCTTTCCCCGTGCCGGGGCCGTAGACAAGGAATTGAAAGTAGTCTGGCAATGCTTCGAGAAAAATTAATCACCCCGCTACCTGCCTGCCCCTGCCCATCCCATGTAACCTGTACTCTCCCACCCCCTCCCCCAGACAAACGGGTCCTGGAGCCTCCTGTCGCACAACCCAGGCTGCCACATTCACGACACACCCCAGCTCAGCCCAGCGAGTTGTTTTCCGCCCCATCTGCCCAGACACAGCCCTGTGAAAACAGGGCCAAATGCAGAGCCAGGACTGTGCTGACTGCAGAAAGGGCAGAAGAAGATAGGTGGGGTGTGGGTCTGCACGGTGGAGCTGCTACACTGTGTGGGTCTCACACGCAGCTTCCCTCCAACAAGCCCCTGCACTCCCCACCCACCAGATGTAAGGAGGGAGGGAGGGGTGACAGTGGGGTTTCCTGCAGAGAAGGCAGAGCTGGAGCAGGGCCCAGGCTGCAGGGACCTGTGTACAGGACACAGATGTCACCGGGGGCTTCCTACATGAGACACAGTGAGTCACCAGGATTCAGGATGGAGGTTCTGAAGGAGGAGCCTGGGGGAATTCAGGAAAGAGGTGACATGAGAATCCATCAGCTACCACCCAACTCCTTCCCTCCTCTGCCCAGGATCAGGACTGGGGCCCAGGAGACAGGGTGAGCTTTCTGCAGGAGACACCCGCCCTGAGAGGAACCTGGGCTGTCATAGCCACACAGACACTGCAAGCCAGGAGCAGTGGCCATGCCCATGGGGCTTGTCCTGAGGGCTATAAGCATCTGTCTTTGCAGTGACCAAGGGGAGACAAAGCAAGGGACAGAGACACCTTCTCATCAGCGGTGGTTCCCTCCATAGGTCTCCAGAGGGGACAGTGGGTCCAGGGAGCGGGGACAGTGGTTCCAGGGGGCAGGAACAGTGGGAGACTGTCATGGGTGCTGCATCAGGATGTCCCCTTCTGCCCTGAGCATCAGGCAGTCCCCTTGAGGATCTCACATCATCAGCCTCTGACTCAAGGACTTCCCAACAACCCCCTTGCTCCGTTTTGGGCACAGGCATCTATATCCATTTACTCCTGGCCCCTGGTGGGTGTGACCTGGGCCCTCCTGTCAGACACCCTTCAATCCCTTCCCACACAGCCCAGGGCCAAGCCTCAGCACCTCATGCACAGCCTCAGACGACGCCCCCGGGATCCAGGCACTGAGATGCTGCATGTGGTCCCATCCCAGTGTCTTAGAAGGAAATGAGGCTTGAATTTCTCCTGGGATGCTGGACACGCCGCATCTCACGGCACTGCATAAAAGGATGCTTGGCGAGGCATCCTCCCTGCAATAACCATCATTTAATAAGGCCAGAAGAAGTGGAGAAGGTGAGGCCGATGGAGCAGCCACGTGTTCAAAAGCAGCCCCCACCCATGCACCAGCAGCCCTCAGAGATGCAGGCAGCTCCACCCAGCAGATAACGGGTGCCCAGAATGTGCAGAGCCAGCCCAGATCACAGCCTGGATCTCAATTTGCAAGAAAGAACTTGCCGGGTTGAGCGGCTGCCACGAGTCCTGGCAGCTTGGCATTTTCTCCTGGAGGCTGTTTTCAGAGCCAGACCAGGGGCAGGGGCTCCCCCTGACCACCATGGGCCCCCACAGTCTGCACCAGGCTCAAGTCACCAGGCTGATTTCACGGACATTTACAGAGCCTGCAGGAGGCCATAGCTTAGCACGTCCCCTGCTAATTAAAGGACAGCGGCCAGTTGTTGCCCATCAGAGCTTACAAAGGATGATTGCTTTGGTCCCCAGGGAGTGGATGGGAGCCTATCAGATGCCAAAATCTGGTGCCTGCCACCTGGCATTCTTTGGAAATGACCCTTTGAGGAGCATTGGCCATTGTCGGGGAGACAGGTATTGGGGAGCCTCCCTCCCAGCTCTAGGGGCTCAACTTTGCCCACGTAGGGCAGGAAGATGATACCCTGAAATGATGCCTGTCCTCACACAAGGGAGGTTGGGGTCTTTGTATGGGAGGGGTGTGTATGCCTGCAGGCCTGGGGGTCAGGGGCCCCATGCAGGGCTGGAAGAGGGGGTGTCGGCCACAGGACCAGCCCTGCTTCAGCCAGGACAGCCTGGGTTTGAGTCCCTGCTACAGATAAAAAGAACCGAATCCAACCATTTGTCTCCAATCTGTTCTCAGCCTCCACCTCTCGCCCCTGCCCCTCCACTCCTGTGTTCAAGGAAGGCAGGGCCCGGAACCTGTCATGAGGGGCCTGGGGCTTTCCATGGCCTGATTGGTGACAGTCTCTGGGGAGCCCTTTGGCGGACACATTCCGACTCTCTCAAACGCCTCACACCCGGACTGCCATCCCCCATTCCACCAGCAATTTCAGGACTGCGCAGGAAATTTCATCAAATTTGCAAGTGTGTTGTTTCTCCTTTTACCCCACATTCTATCTGTGAGAGGCTCCAGAATTCACCAGATGTAATATGTCTTTGGGATTAATATTCTACGTTAAATCCTTTGAAAGCAGTCAACAACTGTAATCCAATTACTACTGGCTGTATCTTTCATGCTATTTTGCCCCAAACCTCATCCTGTGTGCCAAGCTTACCACACACACACACACACACACACACACACCCCACAGCAGATGCCAATTTTGTGCCTCGCTGCCTCACATAACATAGGAGCGTTGAGTAGTGAACAGCTGATCTGCATCAATTAACGTGGAAGATCGTGTGGGCCCTGAAGCTTTCATACTTACAAACCGGTGTTGAGCTGGGTTGTCATGGAGATTAGGTGGAGGGACACCAGGGCTCCCCCCAGAACTCCAGGCCTCCCTGATGAGCAGGTCACATGGGGATCTGGGGGAGGCACAGGCAGGAGCTGCATATTAAACACACCTGACTCACTGTGTCTGTGAGTGCATGGGCGCGTGTGGGTGGGAAGAGTGCATGTAGGAGTGAGCATGTGTGAGTGAGCATGCGTGTCTCTGTGTGCTAGTATGTGCATATGAGTGTGTCTGTGTGACTGTGTATGAGTGTGCATGTGTGGGCATGTGCATGTGTGTATGTATATGAGTGTATCTGTGAGTACATGGATGCATGAGTGTGTGAGGGGGCATGTGTATGCATGTGTGTGCACATGCGTTACCATGTTAGTTTGTGCACACATGTCCAGGTCCCACATGGGATGAAGATGGAATGGCTCTAAAGATCTGCCAGACACATTTCAGGTCCTAACGGAGCGCTTAAGCTCCAAGGGGTCACTGAATGGACAATGAGTGTTTCTGAGTCCAGGTGGCCCTGACTCAGCAACTCAGGAAGGCAGCTCCTGGAGTTCCAGGAATAGCCCCCACCCTGTCCCTCTCCCTCACAGTCACAGGCCCCTCCCCACTCCCCTGCCTCTCCCCGTCTCTGCTCGCACTTGTTCATCACTTCTTCGTCCTGAAGTTCAGTGCCCCTTGACCCCTCAGCGTGGACTGTGGGAACAGAGAACCACAGCCTTTTACCTGATGTAACGGAAAGTCTTGGCACCAGTTTAGACCTGTGTTCAGTCCTATAAACAGGCCTCAAATCAAGGAAATGTAAAGTTCTGAGAACAACGATCATTGCTGGGTGACCCCCTTTGTGACCCTAAGGCCGTGAGACAGATTCTCTAACGTTTTTAGTGCAGCATACCATAAGAAACATGTTGCAAACTGCCACCACACACACACACACACACACACACACACACACACACACACATTTATACAGAAACACATTTCCCCAAACGACACTCACCCTCGCTGCACACCACACGCTCTGATGTTCCCTGGTCTAGTCTATTCTGGTCTATTGCAGCTTTTCAATGCCGGGTTCAATCCTCTAAATTGATTTCAAGACCCACTAATGCATCACGGTCTGTGATTTGATAAACTCCACGCTAAGACACATCCTGTTGTGAGGTGTTCGACGCAGAGGCCATTTATCCAAAGCGATCAGGGAGCAGGATTAACCCTGAGGCACGCCTCCTCCTTCTCAGGCGGGCAGGGAGGAGGCTCTGTGCCATGGGACCCACAGAAGTCCTAGTCTCAGGGTTCCTTCCCTGTAGCTTCTGTGTGCCCAGCAGCTGGCAGGGCAGTAGGGTTGGGGTGGGGGTGTCACTCCCACAGACACACAGCACACGGCAGAACCCTGGCCTGAAGCCACTCAACCCTGGGGCCTCCCAGGCCCACCTGGGAGCAGGCCTTGGGAGACAGCTGTGGGGGACAGGGCCTCCCAGTGTACATAACAGGCCATGAGCTGGGCAAGCTGCTCCTTCCCGTAACCTCAGACCCTTCTTCTGACCCACTCAGGACCAGCTCCAGGGAGCTTGGAGACAACCCTGGGCCCAGAGAAGCAGGCAGATGCGGCCGTGGATAGACCAATGCGGCTGTTGGTATCATCTTGTGCTTCTTTTTACTTTACTCACTTTGCGGCAGCCAGACACTTGAGCCTGCACACTTCCCCTCACTTCACGCTAACAGGGTTTGCAGGATGGGGCGCATGCTCCCAGCAGGATAAGGCTGACAAACAGCACCTGACATTCCTGGAGCACCTGCTGGCACCCAGGCGGGGCTTAGTGCTCCATTTGAGTCAGGAGTCTTCATTCCGCAATAGCAGCTGTGTGACCCCAGGTAAGTGGTCTAACCTTTCTGTGCCTCTTCTTTCTCAACTCTAAAGGAGGATAATAAAGTTCCTACCCCCAAGGAATCCAAGATGTGTAAGAAGGGCCTGGCACATGGCAGGCAGGCAGTATAGATGGTGGGGATTAGCCCCACTATACAGATGAGGAAACTGAGGGTCAGAGGCACTGGCCTTTGGGCAGGAAATGGAACCTGCACCTAAGCTTATCTAATGCTGAGCTCTTTGACCTCACTCTCTTTTGGCTGCCTTCAGAAGGGACAGGGCAGAGGGCCACCCCCTTGCACACATAGAGGGGCTGAGCACCCAAGGACCCTGATCACCTGGCTGAGAGCACCCCTGCTCCCACAAAGACCCTGACCACTCGATGTGCTTACATTCAGGCCTCAAGCCACCCACTCCACACAGCACCAGCCCTCCACAGAACGCGGTCCTCCCCAGGAGCCATTTCTCTGCAGGATGGCACTGCTGCCATGAGGAGGACCCCTCCTCCCTCCTTCATGACGACCTCCCCTCACCTGGCTCATCTCTTGGCAGATGCTGTCATTTACACTCCACCATGGTGACAGTCTTCCTGGCCACTCTTGTGACAGGGCCTTTTAGTTTCTGACTGACACAGTCACAGCCCGATTTCACCTGACTTCACTTATAAAGGTAGGTTTTCCTTCCCAGCCTCACATGGGGGTGGTCTCAGTGCAGTTCTAGAGGCTGCGGGCTGGGAGGAGGGACAGTGAAGAACCCCAGCCCGCCCCAAGCAGGAGGTGGCAGGGACCGTCGGCTCACTGGAGACAGTCGGTGTCCTTGGCCACTGCAGTTCTCCCACCTGAGCCTGGGCCCCCCAACTCCACACTGGGACAGATGCTGGAGGGGTGAACCCCGAATACCCTCCCTAACCAGAAACCGAAACCCACCAGATCCCAGCCCCGCCTGGCCAGAGAGTCTCCCTTTCTAACAAAGTTGAAAATACAGATTTTTAGAATTAAAATGTCAATGTTGGCAACTAATTCAAATTAATCTTTATTTTTTCTGGTGAAAACCTGACCCCACCTGGGAGCAGGCCCCAGGGGATGGCTGTGGGAGATGGGAACCCCCCTCCCAAGTGCAAAGAACCGGCCACAAGCTGGACACAGATGCCTCTTCCCAAGCCTACCTGGGAGTGAAAACTGGAAAACATGCTAGACACATTCTGAAACAGCTGTGACACCTTACATTATTTTAAAAGTCCGCAGGTTGAGTTTCTCTCAGACCCTTGACAGCTGATTCCTTCTGATTGTTGAGGCCTCAGCTCATATGTCACCTCCTCAGAGAGGCCCTCCCCCATGGTCCTATTTAAGTAACCTCCACCAGAGTCACGGTCAGCAACATGCACCTTCATCTCCTTCTTGGTGCTGACCCCTACCTGCAAGTGCCTTGTCCGCTTGTGGTTGGCATGGGTGCTGTCAGCCTCCATCAGTACTTAGGCTCCGTGAGGACAGAGGCACATCGCCTCACGCCCTAGTGAATCCCAAATCCCAGCCCCAAGCACAGTGCCTGGCAAAGGACACACACAGGCAGTAAGTGCTGCTGAAATGTCCCCATGGAGCCAGTGGTGATCTGTCCAAGCTCTACAGTCCTCCCGATAATCATGTTGAGAGATGGGGACACTGGGACCATCCTCCTGACTCCACTCCTGGCAAACAGCCCTCAGACCCATAGGACCGGCTTGTCAACATCACCTTCTCAGAAGATCCTCATACATAAGCAGGTTCAGTGGGTGAATGAAGCCTACTTCTTCAACCCATGTGATAACCACACAGCACCAGGATTCTGCCATCAAACCTTTCTATCATCCGTCCTGCCTTGGGAATTCAGACTCACTCAGAATTTAGAGTTTCACAGCTCAGAAGAGAACATGATGCCAGACTGGTCTGAAATATTTGGTTTTAAAGCAAGATCAAGTGATCACATTTGTGAACTGAAATCATGTGTTTGCTTCGCACCAAACCAAGTGTTTTTCCAAATTATTTTCTTTAAATTCTCCCCAGAATGGTGAGCAATATTAATTGTTTTCAATAAAGAGTGACTTTCATCAAAGCCGTGAGCTTTATCTGCTGTTTTTGAGGAGAATGCTGGCTTGGGGAAAGTGATTGGAAATAGCAGGTCTTCTTTGTGCATTTTATGATTCCAAATGTGCTAGTTGGAACAAAGGGGTGAGAAGTTAAAAATCCTCTCGTGTAAATGTTTAGAAATGCACTAGAGCTCTTTCTTGCTCTTTGAGGTGAGAGGTCACCCTGAAAAGGTACAGTCACACCTGTTTGGGCTCCCCCGGGTTCTGAATGTCCCTAGATCCCCGCTTCCCCCCGACCTTGGCAGGTCAGACTCTGAAGGACGCTCCCTGTCTATGTGACCTCACATCAGGTACAGGGACCACTGCACCATTGCATTCCACTCTGGGTGACAGAGTGAGACTCCATCTCAAATAATAATAAAATAAAAAGGCAAAAATTCAGACAACTAAACAGAAACTGGGCAAAACAGTTGAACCAGCCCTTCACAGAAGAGGAAATGTGAAGAAAAGGCCAATAAAAACATGAAGAGCGTCTCAGCCTAACAGGATGAGCTGTCACGTGACAACCACCAGACTGGCAAAAATCCCACAGTCCAATAAATGCAAGCATTGGGGAGAGTGGAGAGCACCAAGAACACTCAGCCACTGCTAAGAATGATTGTGAATTTTTTTGTTATGCTTGTGTATGAAAGGGTGTGAGTTGTGGGTTATGAGGAAAATCACATTTCCTACCTGGGATGAAATTTTAAAGATTGAAAGCTACTGACCGGGAGAAACTGGCACATGTGTACAAAAGAAATACCCTGAATGTTCTAGCAACACAGTCCTGAGTGCCCCAACCCGGGCAAACATCCCCAGGAAAATGAAGACACTTCCCATGTCCCCCTCAAACCACAGGAGATCACGCAGCAGTGAAAATGAATAATGTCAATGTGGATGGGTCTCGGGAAGAGAATGGAGGACAAGAATAGACATGGAGCAAATGCTCAGACTAGGAGCAGCCAGACAGGAGAATTTCTCCACATCAGAGTTCAAAACTATGGCCGCGGTAGCAGAGCAAGACCCTGTCTCAAAAAGACAACAGAAAGATCAAAAACTAAATGGTATATTTAGGGATATACATGTATGTGGTGAAATGAACATACCATGAAGAAAAGTACAGGAATAAGAAAGACTAAAGCAGAAAGTGACTCCCTCTGTAGAAGGGAAGGGACTGGGACTCAGGAGGGGCCTCCAGGGAACATCCAAAGTTCTGTCTCTTCAATTCTAGTCCCTAAACTTGGTGGAGGTCCTGTGTGACCAATGTGTCAATACTCTTTATCCCTGACCCATATTGTACAAATGCTTTTTTCTATCCAGTCTTTAGAAGACAGTTATAAACAAGATGCATTAATAGCAAGATGGTGGATGAGCATAGAAAGGCACATCAGGAGCGTCCCTGTGCTCCATCCATGGAACCTCACCATGGACACCCTTGTGCTCATAGGCCTGGTCTCCTCTCAAGACAGTCAGTGGTCGGGGATCAGAGGCAGCACTCATCACAGCAGAGAGGCAGGACCAGCTGGGAGAGGCCCTTCTGTAACACCTACTGCATCACCAGGCTGTGCGAACAGACTCAGCTGCCAGAACGCACAGAGTATCATTCCACACTGAAACCTCACGGGAAATGGTAAGTTCTCAGTTTCTCCATCAATACAACTCTCAGATTAATCTCTGTCCTCCATCGCTTCTCCACGAAATGACTGTTTATGGCTTTGCTTAGGCCTATTTTTCCATTTATTTTTTATTTTACTGACTGAAAAGATATATATTGCGTGTGTGTGATTTTGTCTGTGTCAGTCAGGAAAATCATGGTTTAATTCGTATTGTTATTGCCAACATCATTGAGTTTTTCTTAAGCTTTTCAATTCCTAAGAGTATTAATGAGAGTCTCTCTATCTGGTGAGAAAGAAAACAAATCCAAACTGTGTAAGGGGAAAAAGAATGCATTAATCACTAGAACTGAGACTTTCCCAAGCTTAACTTGCTTGGGGTACAGCTACTCAACAGTTTCAAGAGGCCTCCTGTGACTCTACTTCCCCAGCTTTGGCTCCATGTTTAGCTCCACGATCCTCAGACTTAAACAGCAGCACCGGCTCCTCCCTGGATCTTCACCTCCATGACCCTCAAACTACAACAGCAGCACCAGCTCCTCCCTGGATCTCCAGATTCACAATCCTCAAACTACAACAGCGGCACCAGCTCCTCCCCGGGTCTCCAGATTCACAATCCTCAAACTACAACAGCGGCACCAGCTCCTCCCCGGGTCTCCAGATTCACAATCCTCAAACTACAACAGCGGCACCAGCTCCTCCCTGCATCTCCAGCTCAGTGACTCTCAGACGTGGCAGGCATCACTGGCTCCTCCCCAGGTCTCCCTGACCCTCAAATTTGAACAGCAGCACCAGCTACTCCCTGGGTCTCCAGCTCCACAACCCTCAAACTTCAGCTATAACACTGACTCCTCCCCGGGGCCAGCTGCTCCATGACCCTCAGACTTACATGCGATATCACCGGCTCCTCCCCGGTCTCCAGCTCCACGACCATCAAACTTGAACTGCAGCACCTGCTCCTCCCCGGGCTCCAGCTCCACGATCCTCAAACTACAACAGCTGCACCGGCACCTCCCTAAATCTCCAGCTTAACAACTCTCAGACTTGAGATGAAGCACCGGCTTCTCTGCAAGGCTCCAGCTCTATGACCCTCAGATTTGAACAGCAGTAGCAACGGCTCCTGTCCGGGTCTGCAGCTGCACAATCCTTAAACTAGAACATCAGCACCAGCTCCTCCTGGATCTTCAGCTCCACAACTCTAAGACATCAGTGGCAGCACTGGCTACTCCCTGGGGCTCCAGTTCCAAAACCCTCAAACTAGAATAAAAATCAGTTCCTCCCTGGGTCTCCAGCTCCACAACCCTCAGACTTGAACAACAAAAACACTTGCTTCTTCCTGGATCATCAGCTCCACGACCCTCGGCCTTAAACAACAGCAGCACCAGCTCCTCCCTAGATCTCAAGCTGGACAACCTCCAAACTAGAACAACACTGCTCCTCCTTGGGTCTCCAGCTCCTAGACCTTCAAACTAAAACAATACCACTCCTCTGTTAGTCTCCTGCTCCAGGAACCTCAAACTAGAGCAACACCGCTCCTCCCTGGGTCTCCAGCTGCTCGACCCTCAGACTGCAACAGCAGCACCAGCTCCTCCCTGGACCTCCAGTTTTAAGCCAGATCAAGTGATCACATCTGTGATCTGAAATCATGTGTTTGCTTCGCACCAAACCAAATGTTCTTCCAAATTATTTTCTTTAAATTCTCCCCAGAATGGGAAGCAATATTAATTGTTCTCAATAAAGAGTGACCTTTCATCAAAGCCGTGAGCTTCATCTGCTGTTTTTGAGTAGAATGCTGGCTTGGGGAAGGTGGCTGTAAAGAGCAGGGCTTCTCTGCGCATTTTATGATTCCAAATGTCCTAGTTGGAACAAAGGGGTGAGAAGTGAAAAACCCTCTCATGTAAACATTTAGAAATGCACTAGAGCTCTGTCTTGCTCTTTGAGGTGAGAGGTCACCCCGCAAAGGCACAGTCACACCTGTTCGGGCCTGAGTTCTGAATGTCCCCAGATCCCCACTTTCCCCCCGCCCCGACCTTGGCAGGTCAGACTCTGTGAAGGACACTCTGTGTGACCTCACACCAGGTACAGGGACGGGGGAAAGAGAGGCGCATCTGGCTCGTAGGATGGTCCTGCAAGGCCACTTTTCTGGCAGGGAGGTGACACCTGCAAAAAAGTCTCACATTTCTCCCAGCCTCAGTCAGGTCCAACAAGAGGTGGATGTTTTCCCCCTCTCAGTTATTACAGTATCTTTTTTTCTAATAATTAAAGTTACAACTCATTTCAAAGGTTTTTAAAAATAGCAGAAAACAAGCTTTTAAATCACAAGTGATTCCAACACCAAACATAAGCGGCATTCCCATTCTGATCTGTAGTGCTCCTATTAGACAATACACACACACTATCACACTCACACACTTATGCATTTTGCTTTATTAAAATAGAATAAAGCTTTATGGGGCAAGGCACGGTGACTTACACCTGTAATCCCAGCACTTTGGGAGGCTGAGGCAGGTGAATCACTTGAGGTCAAGAGTTTGAGACCAGCATAGTCAACATGGTAAAACCCTGTCTCTACTAAAAATAAAAAATATTAGCTGAACATGGTGGCACGCACCTGGAATCCCAGCTAGTCGGGAGGCTGAGGCATGAGAATGGCTTGAACCCAGGAGGCAGAGGTTACAGTGAGCTGAGATTATGCCATTGTACTCCAGCCTGGGCAACAGAGCAAGACTGTCTCAAAAAGTAAAAACAAAACTGGACGTTGTCTGTCTAGGGTAGTGTTAGGGACATTCATCTCCTTCCAGAAGACATTCTGCCATCCCCAGGATAGAAGCCTAATGCTCAAGGTTCAAGGTGGTAGGAATAGCTCCGACCATCATCTGTTTATTCCAGGAAGCAGGTCAAAGGAGGGAACAAATAAGAAATGACACTAAAGATATGTCAGTCCATTTGCTTTGCTGTAAAGGAATATCTGAGGCTGGGATATTTATTGAAAAGAGGTTTAATTGGCTCACAGTTCTGCAGGCTATACAAGCATGGTCCCAGCATCTGCTTCTGGGGAGGCCTCAGGAAGCTTCCAATCATGGCAGAATGGGAAGGGGAAGCAGACACATCACGGGGTGAGAGAAAGAGCAAGAAAAGGAGGAGGATGTGCCAGGCTCCTTAAACAACCAGATCTCCCATCAACTCAGAGCAAGAACACAGTCATTGCCATGGGGAGGGCACCAAGCCACTGTGAGAGGACTCTGCCCCCATCACCAGAACCACCAGGCCCCACCTCCAATATTAGAATTCACATTTCAACACAAGATGTGGAGGTGACCAACATCCAAACCATATCAAGACAGAAGTTACAGAAGGGGGTCTCCAAAAATGCCACCCAACACTTTCATTACCTCCCATTGGCCAGAACCTGGTCACATGGCCACAACTCACTGCAAGGGAGCCTGGGAAAATGTAGCCTGTGCCCACCCACTGGGAGAGCACTGGTGCCAGGGTGGGGGGCCACGACCAGTTGTTTATGCTTCCTGCTTCTTTCTTCTTATAAAAATCCTTAGAGATTCATCTTTGCATATTTTTCTGACTATTCTCCTAGGGATAAATGCCTATAAATGGAATTTGGGGCCAAAAGTTATGCACTTTCATTGGCCAATTGCCAAATTGCCCTCTAGAAAGATTGTACCAATGAACTCACCCAAGAGGTGGGGTTCTAGTTCATGAAATGTTTCTCCACCCATTTCCTTTTAATCCACACCCTTTGGCCTTTATTAGGCTTACACATCTCTTCAGAATCCTCACTTCCTAGATCATAATCTTGGGATTTAATACATGTTTTTCGTTCAAGTTATTATTAATATTAGATTTATCTGACTATGCGTGAGCCCAGCCACAGCCTTAGGGAAAGAGATATATCTTTCAGAGGTGAAGAGAATAAAAATTAATAATCCTCAGAGACTTTGAAACTGAAGTGGGCAGGGAAGGGTAGAAAGAACAGCTCTCATTCTATTAAGAGCATGGAGGGATTTTCACAGAGCACGTAGTGCTGAGCACAGGAGACCAGACACCCGGGGGCACCCAGAGAGCAGCCCTTTCTCAACAGAAGAGGAGTGAGCACTGCACAGAGCTGTGGAAAGGGAATCCCAGGCAGGGGTAACAGCAGATGCAAAGGCCCTGTGGCAGGCACTGGCTTGGCCTGCTGGAGAAGCAGAAAAGAGGCCAGTGTGTCTGGAGTAGAGGGGACCAGCTTGTCCAGGTTTGCCCAGAACTTTCCTGGTTTTAACACTAGAAATCCCCAGTCCCGGGAAACTTCTGAGTCTCAGACAAGCTGGGATGATTTGCCTGGAACTGCCCCTGCTTTGAAACTGAAAGGTCTGTGTCCCATGACCCCCTTCAATCCTGAGCAAGCTGAAGCAGTGGGTCATCCTATGCTGCAGAAATGTGCACAAGGGTGAGCAGAGCCAGCAACTCTCTCCCAGGTCCTCTCTCCCCTGGGCCTCTGGAGTGACCCATGTGGGCACTGGCATCCAGGATGAAGACTACACTTCCCAGAATCCCTCGCAACAAGCAGGGACATGTGACCAGGCTGTGGCCAATGGGGAGGTGGGCCTGTGCACAGCAGCTGCCTTTAGAGGAAGGAAAGTTTGTGCGCTCTTGTCCCCTTCTCCCCTCCCTGCTGGCTGGCAGGAGACAAGATGGACCCTGAGGTGGGGGGAAGCTACACACTAAGGAAGTCAGAGCAACAAGATGGAAGGAGGCTAAGACCCTGAAAACCGCACAGAGAAGAATCACCCGACTGGCTTTGACTTTCATGTGAAACAGGAATGAACCTCTATCTTAGTTAAGCCGCTGTGATTCAGGGTCCCTATCACTTTCACTGAGGCTGTAACCTAATTGGTAAAAAGAATAGGAGTGGGAGAGGAGATGAAGTTGGAGAGGCTGGCAGAGGTCAGATCATATGGGGCCTGAAGGCCAAGGTGGAGGAAGAAACAGGCGACATAGGACTCAAGGACAGCACCTGCTCCCAGGCAAAGGGAGTTTGCCGTGGGAGCTCCTCCCTGTTTGCTGGAGTAAGCGAATTTTACGACGTCCCTTAGGACTCTGTAAGATGCACGTCACAGTCACAGGTTCTCGTCTCCTAAGAGTCCTTCCAGGGGAGCTGCCCCGCCCATAAATAACCCAGCCCCACGTATTCTGTTATAGCAGCGCAAATGGACTGACACGTCTTTCGTGTCAAGAGACTGTGAAAGAGCAGGAAAGATCCCCTCTGAGTGTTGGGAGCTGTTGTAGTGGCTGCTATTCCTCATCCTGAACTGACACACAGACACCACTGTAGCCCTCGCTCCTGGAAACGCCATATAAGTTGGGTGAGGCAGGACCCAGGAAAGCTCCCAAGCCGGTTTCCCTCCTAGCCCCAGGGCCACTGAGTAGGGCCACATTATCTAAGATCAGTTGGACCCTGTATAGCTGCCATGGCCTGGAGCAAGTGCCAGGCACTGTGGATGATGAATGTGAGAACAGCATCATCCCTGCCCTCCTGAAGGTGACTGGCCAGACCGTGGGATTCCTCCACAACCACCTTCACACACACAGCTCACTCACGCTGAGCAAGAAGCAGAGCTTGGGATCGCCTGACCCACTCCCCCTCACCCAGGAACAGCTCATAGAAAAGCGCCTATAGTTCACACAGGGCTGATGGTTCCAGCTTCCAAGACACCCCGAGGCCTCCTTGGCTACTTCGTAATCAGACCAGGTACGTGCAAAGAGGTATGAGTCTTTCTTTTCACTTAATTGAAAACACCACATCAGCAAAGAGAGCATCCATGCCCAGTGGCCCTTTCTTCCCCCAACAGTGACCATTAACTTTTAAAAATGATGCTTTATGAGTCATTTGCCAAACCTCCTTCTTCATGCCGAGGTGTACTGAGGCTCATAAATAGGCCAGACTTGGGAAGGGACAAACGCCAGAAATGCTGCCAACGAGAGGCCCAGGCAGAGCCGGTCTTGGGGCTGCCCAGCCATGTGTGCGCCAAACGTGGATGTGTCAGTGGCCATGCCAGGAGTTAAGCCCTCCGCCACGGGCCTCTGGATGGACAAGGCCAAGTCTTGTTGAAGAGGTGAGTTCAGCTGAGCCAACCATAGCAGAAATACACGAGGGAGACCCCATGGCTGCTCTGATTAAAATCCCCTGCTAATCCCACCTGGCTCAGAGGAGGAGCCAAGTCCTCACGGCTGCCTGCGACCCCCGCCTGACTCGGCCTCCTCTCGCCTCTGATTCTCCATGCCCATCTACCCCTCTCTGTCTCTTCTCCCACCACGCAGAGGAGATCCTGAAGGTTCATTCTAGTGGATTCAAACCCATCTTTGCCACACAGATAGTCACTAAAATGAATGGGCATCATCTATAAAGAGTCCTCTTGAAAAAGAAAAAGGCAGGCCAGGCACGGTGGTGGCTCATATCTGTAATCCAAGCACTTTGGGAAGCCAAGGCAGGCAGGTCACCTGAGGTCAAGGCAGCCTGGTCAACATGGTGAAATCCCGTCTCTACTAAACATACAAAAAATAGCTGGACATGGTGGCACATGCCTTTAATCCCAGCAACTCTGGAAGCTAAGGCAGGAGAATCGCTTGAACCCGGAAGATGGAGGTGGCAGTGAGCCAAGATCGTACCACTGTACTCCAGCCTGGGTGACAGAGGGCAACTCCATCTCAAATAATAATAATAAGGCAAAAATTCAGACAACTAAACAGAATCTGGGCAAAAGAGTTGAACCAGCCCTTCACAGAAGAGGAAATGTGAAGAAAAGACCAATAAAAACATGAAGAGGGCCTCAGCCTAACAGGATGAAGTATCACGTGACACCCACCAGACTGGCAAAAATCCCACAGCCCAATAAATGCAAGTGTTGGGGAGAGTGGAGAGCAACAAGAACACTCAGCCACTAATAAAAATTTTTTATCACTGATAACAAATTTTTTTTGTTATACTTGCATATGAAATGGTGTGTGTTGTTATGAGGAAAATCACATTTCTTACCTGGGATGAAATTTTAAAAAGTGAAAGCTACTCACCAAAAGAAACTGGCACTTGTGTACAAAAAAATGCCCTAGAATATTCTAGCAACACAGTCCTAAGGACCCCAACCTGGACAAACATCATCAACAGGAAAATGAAGACACTTCCATGTCCCCCTCATACCATGGGAGATTACGCAGCAGTGAAAATGAATAACGTCAATGTGGATGGGTCTCGGGAAGAGAATGGAGGACAAGAATAGACATGGAGCAGATGCTCAGACCCAGTGCAGCCTAGGAGCAGCCACACAGGAGAATTTCTCCACATCGGAGTTCAAAACTATGGCCGCAGCAGCAGAGCAAGACCCTATCTCAAAAAGACACAGAAACTTCAAAAACTAAATGGCATATTGTTTAGGGATAAACATGTAGATGGTGAAAGAAATAAACTATAAAGAAAAGTACAGGAATAAGAAAGGCTAAACAGAAAGTGACTCCCTCTGTAGAAGGGAAGGGACTGGGACTCAGGAGGGGCCTCCAGGGAAGCATCCAAAGTTCTGTCTCTTTGTTTTTATTCCCTAAACTTGGTAGAGGTCCTATGCTTATTCTTTATCCCTGACCCATATGGTACAAATGCTTTTTTCTACCCAGTCTTTAGAAGACAGTTATAAACAAGATGCATTAATTGCAAGATGGCGGATGAGCATAGGAAGGCACATCAGGAGCGTCCCTGTGCTCCATCCATGGAACCTCACCATGGACACCCTTGTGCTCATAGGCCTGGTCTCCTCTCAAGACAGTCAGTGGTCGGGGATCAGAGGCAGCACTCATCACAGCAGAGAGGCAGGACCAGCTGGGAGAGGCCCTTCTGTAACACCTACTGCATCACCAGGCTGTGTGAACGGACTCAGCTGCCAGAACGCACAGAGTATCATTCCACACCGAAACCTCACGGGAAATGGTAAGTTCTCAGTTTCTCCATCAATACAACTCTCAGATTAATCTCTGTCCTCCATCACTTCTCCATGAAACAACGTTTTACAGCTTTACTTGGGCCTATTTTTCCATTTATTTTTTATTTTACTAACTGATTGAAAAGATAAGTAGTGTGTGTGTGTGTGTGTGTGTGTGTGTGTGTGATTTTGTATGTGTCAGTCAGGATAATCATGGTTTCATTCCTATTATTGCTATAACCAACATCACTGAGGTTTTTTTTTTTAAGCTTTTTAATTCCTAAGGGTATTAATCAGGGTCTTTCTGTCTTGTGGGACAGAAAACAAATACAAACTGTGTAAGAGGAAAAAGAGTGCATTAATCACCAGAACTGAGACATTCCCAAGCTTCACTTGCTTGGGGTACAACTACATCCTGTGACTCTCTCTACTTCCCCAGCTCTGGCTCCATGTTTTAGCTCCACAACCCTCAGACTTAAACAGCAGCACCGGCTCCTCCCCAGATTCCAGCTCCTCGACCCTCAAACATCAACTACAGTGCCAGCTCCTCCCCGGGTCTACAGCTCCACAAACCTCAAACTACAGCTGCAGCACCAGCTCCTCCCCGGGTCTCCAGCTCCACAATCCTCAAACTACAACAGCAGCACCGGCTCCTCCCCGGGTCTCCAGCTTCCTGACCCTCAAACATCAACAGCAACACTAGCTCCTCCCCAGGTCTCCAGATTCATGATCCTCAAATTACAGCAGCAGCACCGGCTCCTCCCTGGGTCTCCAGCTCAAGAACTCTCAGACTTGAGAGGCAGCACTGGCTCCTCCCGAAGCCTCCAGCTCCCCAACCCTAAAACTACAACAGCAGCACCAGCTCCTCCCTGGATCTCCAGCTCACAACCTTCAAACTTCAACTGTGCTCCTCCCTGAGGCCATCATCTCCATGACCCTCAGAATTGCATGGTGATAGCACCGGCTCCTCCCTGGATCTCCAGCTCAATGACTCTCAGACTTGAAAGGCAGCATCGGCTCCTCACCAAGGCTCCAGCTCCAAGACCCTCACACTAGAACAGCAGCAGCAGCTGCACCTTGGGTCTCCAGCTCCACCACCCTCAAAGAAGAACAGCAGCACCGGCTCCTCCCTGGGTCTCCAGCTCCACCACCCTCAGATCTGAATACCAGTAGCACCAGCTCCTGTCTGGGTCTCCAGTTCTATGACCTTCAAACTAGAACAACGGCACCAGTTCCTCCCAGAGTCTCAAGCTCCACGACCCTCAGACCTAAACAAAAACAACACTGGCTCCTCCCTGGGTCTCCAGCTTCAACCCAAGACCCTCAAACAAGAACAGCAGCACCAGCTCCTCCCCAGGGCTCCAGCTCCACCATCCTCAGACTTAAACAATAACAACAGCAGCTCCTCTGTGGGTCTCCAGCTCCACGACTCTCAAACAAAAACACCACCACTCCTCCCTGGGTTTCCAGCTCCATGACCCTCGAACTAGAACAACACTGCACCTCCCTGGGTCTCCAGCTCGACAACCCTCCCCCTAGAACAGCAGCACTTCCTTGCACCTCCAGCTCAACAACTCTCATACTTGAAAGACAGCACCTCATTACCAATCCCTTCTCATGAAATTCAGCAGTCAAGAAAACTGCAGAGGAAGTAAATGAATAAATGTTTTGCTTTCAAATCGATGTTTCTTTTATGTTCACACGAGTCAGGAAACTTTTCTACTTGCTGTCAACCTTGCAACCTACCTATGTCCTAATGTAAGATAGAAATCCACCATTCGAAATGACCTTTAAAAACTTAGCAATATTTTTAATATAATCTTATCTCACAGCTGTAGAAATGATCTTATTTCTCTGTGCCTGTGCAGAAGTCTTAGGAACATCCAAACTATGAATTCACTTTGTTGGCATTCCCGGAATACATATTATCCCCAAATGTTACTGCCCTCCTTAAAAGCTTCTAACATGTCCCCCTCACCGGAGCATAAATGCCAGCTCCCATCCACAGCCCACAGTGCCCAGCATGGCCCTGCCCTCTGCCCTGGCCTAATGGTCTCCCCTCTGCTGTTACTTTCCTGTCGGACAGGCCTCTGTCGGTTCCTCAAACCACACAGGTTCAGGCCTGACTCCAGGCTTTTGTCCCTGCTATGCCTCTGCCTGGGTTGCCTTTCCCCGGCTCCCGTCCTCCTCTCAACGTGCTCAGCTCCAGCCTGCTGGTTGCCCCGAAGGTTGATAGATACACAATGTCCTCCTCCCATAGGCCTTTGCACACACTCTTCTCTTTGCCTGAAATGCTTCCCCCTTTCACATCTGGGTTTACTTTTCTAATTACCAGTCATCCTTGGAGTCTCCACTGAAATATCGCTCCCTGCCCGCCCCCATCACTTGGACTTAACCTTGGCTAGGTTGCCAAACCCTGTCTCCTGACTCCAGGAAGCTAGATGCCATCCCAGCACTTGGAACTTGCCCATTGCAACGTTTTGCACGCTCGTAATTATTCTATTAGGTTGGTGCGGAAGTTACCGCAGTTTTTGCTGTTACTTTTAATGAACTGCAGCACCAGCTCCTACCCGCTTTTTATTGCCATTACTTTTAACGGCAAAAACCAGGATTACTGCTGCACCAACCTAATAGAATCATTTATATTTATTCATCCATCATCTGTCTTCCCCTCTAGAAAGCAAGCTCCACGAGTATAGGGACCAAATCGACTCAAATCGCTCCACCTTCCTAGCACATTATTTGTGGGTAATTATTTACCGACTGACTGATAGAGAAACACCTTCATTGTTGCTGGGAGGAAGCCCGTGACAGGACACTCCCCTTTGAAAGTCAGTGTCATGGGCCGTTAGCATTTGCTTTTCACTCCTGCACCCGGGGCTTGGCTGGGCTGAGGCTGATCTAGTCTGGACTTGACTCCAGGCTGAGGGTTGGAACCATGCGTGCTCCACATGCCTCTCAACCTGCAGTTGGAGCCGACGTTCCCTGGGGCACACTCATCTCATGGGAAAAATCAAGAGCATTAGAGGGCAGGCCTGGCAGTGCCAACACATTTCAGGCTTCTGCTTGTGCAGTGTCTATTAAAATCACCCAGGCACAAGCAGCACCTATGGGATGGATAAGTCTCTCCAGCCTCCCTCAGGCCCTGGCAAGGATGTGGATGTGTCATACTCTTACAAGAGGAGTGAAATATTGAGGCCCATCATTAAATCACCTACAGCAAGAAATGTCAGCCTCTGTGTCCCCACTCTGGGATCATTCTTCATCAGCAGGTTTACTGGAGCTGACTGCCCTTTGCAATGGTTGTCCGCAGGATTAGGCCAGTGCTGTTCCCCGTGGAGGACAAAGAAGCCTCAGTTGGCCTCCAACTGTTGGGAAGAAAAGGATATTAGATTGGCGTAAAACAACCACAAGCCCCAGGGGACCTGTGCCCCATGAGACAGGAGAGGGGCAGAGAAGAACCATGGGAGCTCAGGGACGCTTGCATCCCCAGCCCCACTTCCCCACTTACCCCCATCTCTGCTTTTTTTTTTTTTTTTTTCCAGACAGGGTCTGTCTGGCTGTCACCCAGGCTGGAGTGCAATGGTACAATCTTGGCTTACTGCCATCTCCGCCTCCCAGGCTCAAGCAATCCTCCCACCTAAGCCTCCCCAGTGGCTGGGACCACAGGTGCATGCCCCCACACCCAACTAATTTTTTTTTGTAGAGACCTGGTTTTGTCGTGACCAAACCAGGCTGGTCTCGAACTCTCAAAGTGCTGGGATTACAGATGTGAGTCACTGAGTCTGGCCTGCTTTATTTTTCTTTACAGTACTTGGAACCTTCTAATGTACTAAGTACACATGTATTTTCTCTTTTTTGTCTTCCCTAGAATAGGAGCTTTACATGAGCAGGTATTTTTGTTTATCTCATTTATCACCCTATCCCCAGTGCCTAGAACAGTGGCTGGCATGTGAATGATGTGTTCTAAGTAAATATTTTTAACAAATAAATAAATGAAATATCCTACAAGAGAAAGCTAGTATTGGGAGCTCACCCATCAACAGAACCAAAAAGCCAGAGACCTTTAGCCTGTCCCTACCTCTGAACGCAGCCAACCCCAGAGGAGCCAGCAGAGGAAAAAAAAAAAACAGGAACAAAGGTGGGGAAGGGAACAGGTGGTGCCCGCCCAGCTAAGGACCCCCAAGGCTTAGGCTGAACTGGAGCTGGAGAAGAGACTCATCTAGGAACTGGGTGTGAGATTAAAGTTTAGATTTGTCTGGCCTGGATTTTGTAACACCTAAACATCAGTTATTCCATTTATTTTTGTTTTTGTTTTTTTTGAGACAGAGTCTTGGTCTGTGGCCCAGGCTGGAGTACAATGGCACAATCTCAGCTCACTGCAACCTCCACCTTTCAGGTTCAGGTAATTCTCCTGCCTCAGCCTCCTGAGTAGCTAGGTTATAGGCGCTTGTCACCATGCCCAGCTCATTTTTGTATTTTCATTAGAGACGGGGTTTCACCATGTTGGTCAGGCTGGTCTTGAACTCCTGACCTCATGTGATCTGCCCACCTTGGCCTCCCAAAGTGCTGGAATTACAGGCGTGAGCCACCACACCCGGCCATATTCCATTCATTGTTAACAAGTCTGTTATTATAAATCAAAGTGATCAAAATCCTGGGGAAACTTCCCCAGATGTCATTAAGAAGCAGAGACCAGAGACCTGTCACCAGGATGGGGACTAAGGCGAGGCGGGGGACGGAGGCACTCATCTCTGGATTATCAGGTGCAGCAAGTGAGGCAAAAAATTTAAGGGGGTGCCAAAAAATTAACCGATCAAAATAAACAATATTTTAATGCAGAATTTTTTTTAAAAAATCAAATTTAATGCAAAAAAAAAACCCTAATGGAAAAAGTTATCAACATTTCAACTAAGACACAATCCACCCATGCATTTGCATGACTTGGCCTCACTTGCTCTCCCGAACCCAGCCCTGCCTCACGGAAGCTGCTGGAAGGCAGCAGCTGGAGAAAAATGAAGCTCTTTCCTCCTCATATCCAGTTCAGACCTTCCATAAACCAGCTGCAGGGGAGATCGTGATGACCCACCGGTGCCAACCAGGACCACAGTCTAACATCAGGACCATGATACCCAGGTCCATGTTGACTGTCCCCAGCTATGCCCAGATGCTTTGACTTAGAGGCTCAGGCCAGGACTTCTTCTACTGTTGACATCAAGCACTCGTTAAGAGAAAACAGACAAGGCCAGGCGCGGTGACTCACGCCTGTAATCCCAGCACTTTGGGAGGCCAAGGTGGGCAGATCACCTGAGGCCAGGAGTTTGAGACCAGCCTGGCCAACATGGTGAAACCCCAGCCTCTACTAAAAATACAGAAATCAGCGGGGTGTGGTGGTGCTCAGGGTGGTGCCCAGTTGAGGCACAAGAATCACTTGAACCCAGGAGGCAAAGGTTGCAGTGAGCCAATATCATGCCACTGCACTCCAGCCTGGGTGACAAAGTGGCACTCTGTCTCAAAAAAAAAAAAAAATAAAGAGAAAACAAATAGCCCCAAGTATGGGAACTCAGGCCTCCCCACAGACAAAATCAAGGAGCTTAGTTATTTGAAACACAGCCCCGTGTAGGGGTAGGATCAGGAAAGATTCTGATTTTCCACTTTATTCTCTTTCTCTGTTGCTTGGCGTCTCTGGCCATGAGCCCGTTGTTTCTGTAATCAGAGCAGATTGTGGGGAGAAAAAGGACAGGCCACCTGGCAACGCGGTCCTGTTTTTCCTGGATCAGCCTTTGTGTGAGGACTGTGCCCCATGGGTAGATTGGGGTCTCTGAGGAAAGAGGAGGAGCCAGATAGTGGGACATTGGAGGTGATGGCCCTTCCCCGGTGGCCCAGTGCCTGCTTGTCACCAATGGTCATTCCCAGCATGTTGGGATGGCCCTCAGGGATCTGGTTGTGACTCTTGGGGCCATCAGAGTCTGGCAGGCCCACGTCTGGGTGTGAAGACACCTGGGGCAGCTCAGATACTGTCTCTGGCCACTCACACACCCAGCACTGAGAGGCCACAGCATGTCTGCCCACGGCCCTGTCCTTGTTCACTCGGCAACTAACCAGTCATTGTAAACACTAACCATAGCTCGAGTGTAGGGTCCCCAAGTTCCTGCTAGGCCAGCAATCGTGCCCCTTGTGCTGCTGTATCTTGGGGTGCCCACAGGGTCTTCTTATGGATAGAGACAGCATCTCTGCACCCGATAGCGGAGGCACAGGTGTGTTTCAGTACAAACACCTGGGCCAGCCAGACAACACAGCCTGGGCCTAACAGCTCTGATTTGCCTGAATCCCAGAGTTGGCATGGTGGGGCCATTCATTCCAGCCAAACCAGAGAGAATGTCCCTGGGCAGGATGAGGAGTGCTCAGAGCAGGTGAATGAAGCTCTGCAGGGAATGACATCTCCTTTGAGGCATGAGGGCCCCAAAATCAATCCAGGGACACTATCTGAGCACCCCTAGGGTGCACATCCGGCCTCAGGAAGCAGGGAAATGTCAGCCAGCAAGGACAGGTCTGTGCTCCGTGGATGGGCCAGAGAGGGGGGTTGCAGCAAGGGAATCCTCATCACTGAGGAGAAAAAGGCCAGAGTCACAGCCTGGTTTGTCCCCTTCTCACTGGGTGCTGCCAGGAGGCCAGTCCAAGCCAGTGACTCCCGAGGACAGGGGTCAAAATGGGCTGAGATCCTCTCATCACTTCCTGGGGTCTTTAGATAGCCTCCCACCCACCAGCCCCCACCTCCGGCCCTGCACTGTCTTTTCCAAGAAGGCACTGGGAGGCTGAGGGGCTGAGCTTCAGGGAGACCTTCCACTCAGTCCCTGTGGACCTGTTGAATGTTTAACTTATCCTTAAAAAACATGCCTGCCTCTTTGCATGTCTGACTCTCTGTAAGGAGCATGTGTTACTTTGCTACAGAAGGAAAACATCACTCCAAACCACCTGTGCATTTAGCAAGCACCAATTCCCAGCCCAGAGTACTGGGTTCGCTGCTGCAGAAAGCAAAAGCTCAAAACTCATGTGAAGCCTTCAAAGGCCGCCTGGCCCCAAGCTCACCCTTCGGAATTCACTGACAGGTGTGTGGGGGGTTGTTTCTTCTCGGCATCTGGTGTCAAGAAAAAGAAGACACAGGGATGCTGGTTGATGGTTTAATCCCATCAGACCCAAACTTCGATTTTCTGTGTCCCTTACATTACCCTGCCGACACGCCCCTGGGGCTGAATGGACCACAAGCTGCTGTCCTGAGCAGGGAATCCAATCCATCCTTGATCAGATGGTTGAAGCAGCGCACGCCCTCTAGGGCCCTGCATGGGGGTGGGAGTCCCTCTTCGTTTTTTTTGTTTGTTTGTTTTTTGTTTTTTTAGTATATTTTATTGCGTTTCAGGTTTTGGGGTACATGTGAAGTACATTCAGGACTGTTGCAGAGGTACATACTTGGCAATGTGGTTTACTGCCTTCCTCCCCATCACCTATATCTGCCATTTCTCCCCATGTTATCCCTCCTCACCTCCCCACCCCCTACTGCCCCTCCCCTAGTTTCCCCCCACAGACCTCAGTGTGTGGTGCTCTCCTCCCTGTGTCCATGTGTTCTCATTGTTCAACACCCACCTGTTTACAATAGCAAAGACTTGGAACAGGGAAAATGGGCACACATACACCATGGAATACTATGCAGCCATTAAAAATGAGTTCGTTCATCCATGCATAGACATGGATGAACCTGGAAACTGACATGAGAACAGAAAACCAAACACCCTCCTCGGTTTTATCTCTCAAGGGATGACCCCTCACTGGGCGGCTCAGACCTCAAGGGAAACAGGCCTGGGGGAAGGTGTGTGGAAGGATGGCGCCCCTGCTGGGAGGACTCACAGGTGAGAGACCCCCCACCCACTCAGGCGATTCACACGCAGGGTCTTTGGGGCCCTCGGAGGAAACATTGTTTCACAGTGAACACAGGTCCTGCCATCCAGGGTCACAAGTACCGGGGGCAGGGACAACCACCCACTCCAGAAAAGATGAATTCAGTCAGGCAGAAACTTTAGCTCAAGATGAATTTTTATTGAACATGTTCCTTAGGCTGCCTGATGGAGTTTAAATGTTGTCAAATGCCTTTCAAAGGAGATTTGGTTCTTTATTGCTCTTCTTCTACTGTGGGGGCCGAGAAATGATCTTCCCGAGACGCCACAGGAGGGGAGCTGAGTTCACAGTCACCTTCACCTTCACTGCTGTGAGGCCGGGCCCCCTCGCCACTGCTGCTAACCCAGGTTCCCTTTGGGTAAACCCAGAAAATTCACATTCCCTTTCAATGTGATTTCTGATGGATGCATGAATTAAGTGTGATGTCTAAAAATGAAGCAACAGGAGTGTGGGGGAAAAATATTCTCGGGAAATGGGTATCCTGTGCTCCAGCCACATGGTCCCCCCACCTCCTATGGCTTCAGGGTAGCTCCATGGCCAGCTGCACCCCCTCCCCAGAGTCAACAGCAAGCTCAGGACACGTTCCCTTCTGCAGTTGCAGGTCTGCCCCCGGCCCTGGCTCCAGGCCAAGGCCCCCTGCATGTGATCTCTGGGAGTCCCTTTCTCTGTGGCCAGTGACATTGAAGGTTCTTGTAGGGGCCTAGAGCCTGTAGTCCCTGAGTTCCTCAGAAAGGCTGCCTGTGCCAGGCGGGTGGCACCAAGCCTACCATCCAACACCACAGGCTGCGAAGGTGAACATCTGTGCAGAGTCAGATGTGTAAGAGATGCTGTGTCTCTTTCTTTTCTTTAAGTCTGCCTCATTTTGACTGCAGCCTCCGTCCCCCTGGGCTGCTAGGAAACGCCATCTTAGCCATTCTTCCTCTCCCAGCCTGAGAGGCGGTCTATGTCTCAGGCCTTGCCTGGGTCTAATGCTGGGAATGAGGGAGGCCAAGCCTTCCTCTCTCTGTCCCTGGTTATCACTAGTGGCCCATGTCTCCCCCAGCCCTTGCAGTCCCTGGGGTGGGAGTGTAGCAGTGATGAGCACAGCTTCCAGAAGCCAACAGCCTAGGCTCTGCGCCACATGCTGCCACTTACCCCTTGTGTGACCCTGAGCAGTGATTTACCACTCTATGCCTCAGTTTTCTCATCTGCCCATCTGCTGAGAAGTTACAGTAAGTTCATAGGAGTTGCTTAGACCAATCCCTGGCAAATAGGGGTTCCTCGGGTGGTAGAAGCTGTTCTGTCTGAAGCCCAAGACTGGCAATATGCCCCTGACACTCTTGGGAACACAACACAGGTCTCTGCCACTGTTCAAACGCAGACTTCAGCAAGCCTGCGCAGCTCGGCAGAAAGCTCCTCGGCCCACCTGGCTGCTGCCCAAAGGCTTCCACCCTCCTGGGCACTTGGGCACATCTCTTCACTGGTTCAGGACTTTGCAAAAGCCAATAACTTCGGCCTTCTTTGACTCCCTTGCCATTTCCACCCAGTTCCTCTGGGCAGACACCACCTCTATCTGTTCCTATTGTCACAATGGCGCTGCATAACAAACCATCGCCCAAGGGAGGAGCTCATGAGAATCACCCTTCAAATGAAACTCAATTCGAGGGCTGTTGTATGAATGGCAAAGGAGGCTCCCTTTCCTCTGGGATAGGGAAGCTGGAGGAGAGAAGAGGGGCCCTTGGAGGTGTCATCACTACAAGGAGAGAGCCGTCCTCCAAATGCACCAACAACTCTAAGAAAACAAGCCTGGAGGGACGCAGAGACAGGGAGACTTCCCGACTTCATCTGAGCACCTGGATGCAGCAGTACCTGAAGGCAGCTGGCCTTTTGTGTTAATTTTCTATTCCTGTGTCAGATTACCGTGCATTTAGTGGTTCAAAAACACGCCCATTTATTAGCTCATAATTCTGTAGGTGAGAAGTTCGACCCAGCAGTACTGGGCTCTGCTCCGAGACCCACAAGGCTGAGGTCGAGGTGTTGAGTTCTTACTGGCTCTGGGGGTAAAATCTGTTTCCAAGCTAGTTCTTGTTGTTGGTGCAATTGAATTCCATTTGGTTACAAGGCTAAAGCTCCTCCTTCCAGGTATTCTGAAATATACGATAGATTATTGTAAAGTGCAGTCACCCTACTGATCTATACAATACTAATTATGTCTTCTACCTGACTATGGGTTCATGCCCATTAATCAAGCACTTGTAAGATTAATTAATCTCTTCATGCCCCGCACCCACTTCCTTCCCAGCCTCTGGTAAACACCAATCTACTTTCTATCTTCATGAGATCCACCTCTGTGGCTCCCATATGGGAGTGAGAATGTGATATTTGTCTTTCTGTGCTTGGCTTATTTCCCTTAAAATGATGCCTCTAGCTCCAGCCACATTGCTGCAAATGACAGGACGTCATCTTTTTTACGGCTGAATAATAACCCATTGTGTAGATAACACTTATGTAAATCCATTCACCCACTGACAGCCACTTAAGGGGATCTCATAGTTTGGCTATTGTGAGTCGTGCAGCAATCAACATGGAGTGCAAAGAAACATAACGAAACCGGAAAAGACTGAGTCTCAACTTCCAGCCAATGCTCACCAGGAACCACTCTCAGCTCTGAGAGGCCTCTTGAATCTTTGGCATTCAGGCCCCTCCTTTTTTTTTTTTCTTTGCGATGGAGTCTCACTCTTTCACCCAGGTGGGAGTGCAGGGGCACTAACTCGGCTCACTGCAACCTCCACCACCCAGGTTCAAGCGATTCTCCTGCCTCGGTCTCCCGAGTAGCTGCCACCATGCCCAGCTAATTTCTGTATTTTTAGTAGAGATAGGGTTTCACCATGTTGGCCAGGATGGTCTCAATCTCTTGACCTTGTGATCTGCCTGCCGCAGCCTCCCAAAATGCTGGGATTACAGGTGTGAGCCACCACGCCCAGCCGCCCCACCATTTTTAAGCCAATGGCATTTTGACTCACTCTTGTGATTTGAATTCCTAACTTCTGCTCTGATCTCTAGGCCCAGATTTAAACAGCTAGTGTGATTAGGCCAGGTACACCTGATAATCTGCTTTCTGATTTGCTCAGAGTCAACTAATAGCCTTAATTAGAGCTGCACAATCCCCGTTATCATATGATGTCACAGTAGTAGCCCACCCACAAGCTCCACCCACATTTAAGGGGAAGAGTCTTGACAAGGACGAGGGTCACTGGGAATCATTTTGGAACCTGCCCACGCACCTCTGGATGCTTCAGTGATGTGAGGCCTAACATTCTTTTGTTTGTTTAAGGTAATTTGAATTATTCCTCACTTAAAACCAAAAGAGTAGGCCAGGTATAGTGGCTCATGCCTGTAATCCCGGCACTTTGGGAGGCCAAGGTGGGCAGATCACTTGATGCCAGGAGTTCGAGACCAACCTGGACATTTAGCAGCATGGTGAAACCCCATCTCTACTAAAAATACAAGAATTAACTGGGTATAGTGGCATGTGCCTGTGATCCCAGCTACTCAGGAGGCTGAGGCAGAGAATTGCTTAAACCCAGGAGGCAGAGTGGCAGCAAGCTGAGATTATGCCACTGTACTCCAGCCTGGGTGACAGAGTGAGTCTCAAAAAAACAAAAAAGTTATCCAAGCAATGGAATATTATTCAGTCGTAAAAAGGAATGAAAATGCTGGTTCATGCAACAACATGAATGAACCTTTAGACCATTATAACAAGTGAGAACAGCCAGACACAAACGATCCCCTGGGCATAAGGTCCCATTTATGAAATGTCCAGAACAGCCAAGTCCATAGACAGAAAATAAGTTCGTAATTCCCTAGGACAGCTGAGGAGTGACTAACGCGTCCAGGGTTCTTTTCAGCAATGACGCTGTCCTGGGATTCGATACCAGTGAAGGTTGCACAACCTCAAGAATACTGAAAAACACTGAATTTTACACTGTTGAAGTGTGAATCCTATGTGGATTTTGATTTATATCTCAAAAACCAAAATGGAATGAAGAAACAAAGCGTCTCAGTATAAGAGGAGAGCTAGAAAATCAAAGATGTGGTCTGATCGGGAGAAGTAAGGCCCCTCTCCGGGAAGATGGAGCCTTGCCTCTGCAGTCATCCCCGTCACACTTTTCGCAGCCATCCCATTCGCTGGGGAGGCAGAGGTAAGGAAGAGAATCAAATTATTTTTTAAATTTCTCACATTATTGCGGGTTAGCCTGACACGCTGCTTATGAAAGCTCTTGCTCAAAACCACCTATTATTGGATAGGCTTGCAAAAGAGAAATTCTTCTGGAGTTCATTCCACAAAAGTAAAATGAATGGCTTATGAGGGTTACAAATCAGCCTGAGTGCAAAGGGAAACAGGCTTTGGCAGCAAGGCCCAGAGTCATCTTTTCCCCTAGGGCAGTTTCCGCAGAGGCCATTCATTAAAAGGTAGTTTGTAGATTTTCCCCATATGGGGGCAAATTCATTCTTTCAGCCATTTGGGGCAGAAGGTCCAAATGTCGCTGGCCCAATGTCCTCCTCAGAAAGGGGCACAATGCCCAGGGCTCTTGAGGGATGGCCTTGGGCCCATGCCCAGCCCTGACATCCTTCTTAGACAACAGCCTACTCACACTCCCAGGCGTGGCCTGTACCTGCCCTCTGTGACCTGACTCCTGTCCATAGCAGACTGGAAGGGGCAGAGCCCCCTGACTCCGGGGGCCAATAAGAATCTCTTCAAGGCACTGAACTGAGGAAATGCACATTTGGAGACCATAGAGGCTGCCATTTTCAGCCATGTAATCAGGGAGGCAGAAGGAAGAAAAGAATGAAGTGACACCAAAAAGCATGTGAGGCTCCGGGGAGAGGGCAGAGTGACCAGCAAGTAACCTGATGGCTTCCCAGGTCTGGTCCTGCCCTTCAGAGCCTGGACCCACCTCCCACCACTGACTTCCCTCAGATGGCTGGTGTCCTGGTCCCAGGTTCCTGTCCTCCCCTGCAGTTACCCTGAGTGTGTGTTCCCATTCACCTCACAGAGACCCTTTGTTTTCTACCAGAGAGAAGATTCCAGAGATTCTGAGGAGGAATCCTTTAAGAGTTTGCATGGGAGAGGTCTCGAGTCTTCTGGCAGCAGAAGCTCAGGGAAACCAGGAATGTCCTCACTAGAGGCTTAGACAGACGGCGAGGCAGCTGAGGGTCTCAGCCATGAGCAACAAAGACACACCTGAAAAGTATGAGCAGAAAAATCTTCATCAGCAGGATCTCCCACCCCACAGAGCAGATGAGGGTGGGGAAGAGTGGGAGGAACCACAGAATCTGCCAAGAGACAGCCCTCACACAGAACTGGAGGTCAGGATGCTGCCCCTGGGACAAGGGCCTCTCCCCACCCTGACCTCCATCTCCCTTCTTCCCCTCACTTGCTCAAAACTCAAAGTCCCAGGAAAGTGCATATGAAGGGCCACTTAGACCAGGGCTCACCCCTCAGGAAACACACGTGGGGGAGGCAGGGTTGCACCCTCAGCTTCCCTAGGGAAGTGTCACCAGGAATCCCACACACCCCTTCAACCCTGCCACATAGGAGGGGAATTCCCAAAAGGAAGTCAAGCAGCATCAGGGAGCGGAAGTGGATCATGGCAGCCAGAAATGATTTCTGTCACCCTACTTGATTTCTGTTCCCACTTGGGCTGGGACCACAGGGAGCCTTGAATGCTGGACTCACTCACAGCTCAGCTCTCCGTACAGCAGGCGGGGACAGAAATGCATGACAGGTCTCCACATGTGACAGGCAGGTCCATGCCGCCACCTTTCAGCATCTAAACTCCAGCTGACATGTGGCAAGGTGGTGCTCGGGGGATTTTACCATGAATCTTTTACAATGAATATTTATTTACTTTATAATAAAAGTGACTTTTGATTTAGAAAATTTGAAAGCTACAGGTTCTGAGAGTGGCAAGCTAGCAGTTCAGGCTGATGGGTACAGATGCCTCCAGTCAGGTCATCTGCACAGGTTTGGTCCCCATGGTGGCTCCAGCACTGTGCTGGATGCCCAGAGCTCAGAAGAGTGAGTCTTATGGACACAGCTGCCTCCAGGTGCCCAGCTGGGCTTCCCATTACCCTGCAGCCAGCCCATCCTTTAGATGTCCTGCAAGACTAGGTCAGGACACGGCACTTGCTGCATTTGCCCTGTGCAGACACGGGCAGCACATACGCATCTCGCTGCCGACATTTCTCCGACATGGCGTCTGTGAGATTTCTGTCTTCTGTGCAGCAGCCGCCTGCGTAAGGCAGTCATGCCTCCGGCTGAGCAGCACCTCTTTGGGGTCTTTCCCCCATTCCCTGACGAGCCACGCAGAGGCTGGCAGCTGTGAGAATGTGGATCCCTCACTGCAGACCTCCCAGGACAGTGAGCCTGTGACCGGGCATCAGTAGTGGCCCTGGGGGTTTGCAGTGCCAGTCTCACCAACCTCCCTCCCTCGAGACCTCAGATAAACCATTTCTGGGCCCTAGAATGTCAGATCTGGAAGGGGCCCTGGGACCACCTCACCCAGGGGCTTTATGTCCGTTTCATCTGAACTCTGTTCACGGTGGCCTGGCAGTGCTTCTGGGTCCTGGGTTTCTGGAGACATCACCTCCACCCCATCACTCAGCAGAGCAAATGCCAACATCATGTCCAGTCCATCATCCGTTGGGAAAGGATGAGGCATGCAAGACCTGGGGAGGAGAAACACTGACCAGGGATGCTCCCCGGGTAGAGCCTGGATGAATGACCGTGGAGCATTTTATAAATCACAAAGGCCTGTCACACCCTGCTGTTTCATCTGACCTTCATGATGGTTGGCCAATGGCGGTGATCCTGCAGACCACACATCTAAGACCAGATTGACTGCATGAGGCATCATTGTGCTATGTACCACCCAGAAAGAAAAAACATTGACAATTAAATTCTGGCCCGCGATCAGATCCCATCAATTATGTGACACAACCAGACTAGAGAGATATTAACATGGGACGAAGTGCATCTTAGAATCAATGAAACTCAGTGTTCTCTCCATTTTATAGACCAGAAACAGACTGCAAAGTGTTCCGATGTATTCTTGGAAGTCCAGCCTCTGTGTGACCTCAGCTTCCTGGAGATGATCTCCAGTTCATGGTGGACGTGAAGATGTGTTGCCCTGATCCCACTTCAAGGAAGGATTTGCTGCCCAGCACGGGAAGTGTGCTCAGCAGAGAGGCTCCCACTTCCTTAAGGCTACCCCAAAGCTCAGAGAAGAGCAGGCGGGTGCATTGCATACTCATTTCTACCCTGAAACATTGACCATAAGTGGCGGAACCAATGGAATGGGCTCAAGTGTTGGGTCCGAGGCAGCATCTGGGAAAGTTTCTTCCCAAGGCAGAGGGAGGAAGCTGGGGTTAGTGCAGGGACAGCGAGAGGAGGAAGGAGAAAGATTGTCACCATCCACCTGTCCACTCCATCACCACTTTGGGGAGAAACAGAAGGGCGAGAAGCTGTGGTTCGTTGAAGACCTGAAGGTTCTGCCTCCGCATTGCCTTCTTCAAGATCATTTTTTTTAAAAATGAAATATTGACAACTTTTCCTGCAAAACCTAGTGTTATGGTTAATTTTATATGTCAACATGAATAGAAGACAGGATGCCCAGATAGCTGGTAAACATTGTGCTAGGTGGTTCTGTGAGGACGTTTTGGAAGATATGGGCATTTGAATCAGTTACTGAGTAGGGAAGCTCCACCCTCACCAGTGTGGGTTGACATCCTCTATTCATTGAAGGCCTGGATAAAACAATAGAACAAAATGGTAGGAAAGGCCGATTCACGCTCTGTTTGAGCTGGGATATCCATCTTCTCCTGACCTCAGACATGAGTGCTTCTGGTTCTCCTCATTCTCAGATCTTGGGACTTGGACCAAATTCTACCACCAACCTTCCAGGTTCTCCATCTTGCAGATGGAGCGTCACAAGACTTCTCAGCCTCCACAATCACGTAGGCTCATTCTCATTATATATATATATATATATATATATATATATATATATATATATATTCTGTCTCTTTTTTTTTTTTTTGAGACTGAGTCTTACTCTGCCACCAGGCCGGAGTGCAGTGGCATGATCTCGGCTCACTGCAACCTCCATCTCCTGGGTTCAAGCCATTCTCCTGCCTCAGCCTCCCAAGTAGCTGGGATTACAGGCACACACCACCATGCCCAGCTACTTTTTGTATTTTTAGTAGAGACAGGGTTTCACCATGTTGGCCAGGATTGTCTCCATCTCTTGACCTCGTGCTCTGCCCACCACAGCCTCCCAAAGTGCTGGGATTACAGGTGTGAGCCGTTGCACCCGGCCTTTTTTTTCTTTTTTTTTTTTAAAGAGGGAGTCTCACTGTGTTGCTGAGGCTGGAGTGCAGTGGTGCAATCTTGCCTCACTGCAACCCCCACCTCCCAGGTTCAAGCCATTCTCCTCCCTCAGCCTCCCAAATAGCTGGGATTACAGGCATATGCCACCACTCCCAGCTAATTTTTGTATTTTTAGTAGAAAATACAAAATACAGGGTTTCACCATGTTAGCCAGGCTAGTCTCAAACTCCTGACCCCAAGTGATCTACCCACCTTGGCCTCCCTAAGTGCTGGATTACAGGCATGAGCTACCACCCTGGCCTATCTGTTCTGTTTCTCCAGAGAGCCCTGACTAATACACCTAGCCTCAATAATCATATCTTCATTCTTTCCCAGCCAGGGTTGTTTAGTGAATGCATTGGCTCACTTATTTATTCATTCCATAGATATTTACTGAACGCCTGCTACGTGCCAGAAATCTTACAAGTGCTTGAGACTCAGCAGTGGAAAAATGCAGCCTCAAATTTCTGCCCTTAAGAAGTACATTTACCACTAGAGAGAAACTGGAAAGCAAATGAGATGCAAACCCTCCGGGCTGTGTATCAGACCCATGTGGCATGTCGCCTCGGGTTTCCCCACCTACCACTGCAGGAACTGACTCAGTGCAGGTCCGCAGGACACCACTGTGTTCCGACTGCCTCCTGCTGACCCAGCGGTGAGGGAGGCACCCTCACCCTAAATAGTATGAGATGGCCAAGCACAGGACACCCAGTATTGGCCAGATGAGATGGGCAGCAGGTCAGTCACAGATACAGCCCGCAGGGGAGGACAACACCCTCCCTGCAGAGGCACAAGGGGTGCACCTGGGAACAGAGAGAACAGGAGGGGCTGGGGGAGACAGACCCTGTAGTTACAAGGGGGTGAGGTGCCCCTGGTTCCTGTGGGCAGAGAGGTGAAGGCTGCTAAGCTGAGGACCAGGTGGAAGGCAGCTGCTCCAGTTGACAGGGAACCTGCCAGGTGGGAGCCTTTCCCACTGAGCTGGGGGAGAGGGATTAGGCCTCTGCAGCCCTGTGAAGCTCAAAGACATTAAGGCCATACTTATTATTGCACCTCAATTTCAGGCCTTACACCACACACAGCCTGAGACCAGTGGCCCAAGATTCTGAATCCTCTACCAATTCTGGATTCAGTTAAGGAACCACAAATATGAGTGTGGGATCTGGCTTCCCCAGCAGCCGTCAAGGGACTGGGTGATGCACCCTGGTGTTGAGAAAGAGATGACTCCCTGAAGAGCAAGCCTGGACCCTCAAGGGAGAGGAGAAAAGAGGGATCAGCCATAGATGACTCCTCCCAACCATCCTTATATGGGCCATCCTGAGGGGAGTGTTTCTGTACAGCATGTCTGGAGATGGTCCACATGACTGGGTGACCGGCTAGGTCTCTGGGAGGCTGTCAACAGCTCGGCCATCACTTCCCAACCTCCCCACCTCGCTCCCCACTTCCCCACCATGGGCCCCTGGGACTGCATCTCCCCCGAAGGCACTGACTTTTGCGGTTGGCCTTGGGCTCTGGGTGAGGAGACCTGGGCTCAGATGATCTCCTCTGGGACCCACGGGAGACTGAGTCACACAGTGACAATGCTATAAAGGAAACTGACACAGAAACAGGGCAGGCAGGGCCAGAGACATAGGGCTCAGGCCTCATTTCTCACTGGGTCATGTGGGGCTGAGAGTCCAGGGGATGAAGGATGACCCAGGAGCCCCAGGCTCCACGAGGAGATGGACGTGGACAGGGCTAGAAGGCATCCTGCATTTAATTCCATGCTCTCAGGGTAGAATGTGCCAGGGAAGGTGTGTGTTTAGCAGCAGAAAGGTGGGGGTTTCCCAGGCTCACGTGGCATTGTGGGGCTTCCCATCAGCCCCTGTCAATTGTGGTGTGGGCCAGGGATGGGGTGGCCTTATCTGGAGGCCAAGGGACTCCCAGGCACTTCTGGGCTTGAAAATGGACTAGTCGGGTGTGGAGAGAGCTGATCCTTCCCAGAGGGAAATGCTGGCAGCAGGAAGGAAAGGTCTAAGAGCCACACATAAGCAAGTCCCCTGCTGGTCACCTCCGCCACTTGCCGCTGATGCCTGTGGCTCTGCTCTCCCTTCCTCTGTGCGTCTGCTTTCTCCTCTGCCTTGTGTCTCATAGAGACAAGATGGCTGCCGTGTCACCTTCCATGACATCCACTCAGAGCCATGACCAGAAAAAAGAAGATAGAAAAGACAGAGTTGCTCCTCACAGATCCCCTTAGAGACCCCAGATGTCCCCACCAAAAGACCCCCAAATTACATCTCATTGACTAGCCCTGACTCACATGTTTTCCCCCAAGGCAATCACTAAAGCTAAGTGAGATTGCCACGATGGGTTCAGACCAACAATAATCCACTCCCTGGTGTCAGAGAGCACATTGCTTCCCAACATCTGAGCAAAATCAGGGCTCTGTTTGCAAGGAAGAAGGATGTATGAATGTTGGGGTCTACACCAGCAATTAACCAACTTACTATGCATTACAGTGGAATGGCCAAATGCCTTGTGAATGAATGAGTAATGTACTCACAAAAAGACATATGAAGATTTCACATGCACTTCAGAGCCCTCTTTTTGGAATTTTTGGCAAGTCTGAAAGTTTGACTTTCCACTAGAGGCTGCGATTCCTGCACAATACATTCGTAACATCAAGGATCTGTTCTCCCCAAAACACATCTTAGCGTGCCCTGAGATCAAGATTTTTCTTCTGGGAACACAAGCAGAAACGGGTTCAACTTTTCTGCCACTTCTCCTTTATCTTGCATTGGGCAAAAACAAGGAATGTCAAAAGGAACGTGTAGTTTTAAATAAGGGAACTGAAGCCCAGTGAGGGAAGATGGTCTGCCCAGATCTCAGACAGGTCTGGGGCCCTGAACAGGTGCACCTTGGCTCAAGGAATTTCAGTGATGCTTCAATATTTTCACTGAATGTCACAGGGACATTTAACGTGTCCTTGTGTTGGCAAGAAACTTGAGGCTCATTCACAAGAAGACCTGATGGACGGACTATGGCTGCATCTTCCAGCCGTGCCTGGGTGTCTTTGATCTTCTGATAAAAGTCTTTTTAACCTGAATTATCTGGGGCACCACCCAGCTTTCCCTTTCCTGGCGTATATGGGTTCTCATGAACACCTGGGCGTGAATGCACATTTGCATCTAAGCCTTCTGTTTGTTTTCTTCTACCTGTTTGAATGAGGAAGAACCAGAGACATTTAATAACCTGTTTCCACTTGCTGGTTCCATGATAGTAATTTGACTACACAGGGTCTTTAACATTTCACCATCACAAAGACTCAATTTCATACGTGAATGAGTCAATGTCAAATGGTAAGAGGAGGAGGAGGGGGGCCTGTCATGTTTTCCTGACACCTCTTAAATGGTTTCTTATTTCATATTGATACAGATCAGGGACCGTGGATCATGCTGACAAGCTCATCAATTACCTGCAACTCGCCAACAATACCAAGGTCTTGCTTTCTTGGTGGGGTAGTTGATGACTGCTGAGGATGTCTGTGAACTTGAAATTGTGTTTATCTGCCAGAGACCTTGAACCTGAGAACTTCCTTCCATGCACAGTGGTACAGATGGCGAGCTTGGTGTGAGTATTGTCGAGGGACATAAATTAGAGCTATTGGAGTTGGAAGAGAGGGAAGGATGTATTGCTAATTGCAGCATCATTACAGGGCAGCCTAGAAGCTAAAAGAGACACAGTGTCAACAGTGAAACCCCAGAAGTGACAGACAGTGTCTATCTGAGCAGAGACCAGTGACTGCATTTGGAGGCAGAGGTCATTACCACGGGCAATTTACAGGCTCTATGACTCTGTGGGGGAGAGAAACTCACTCTGACATGCAACAATATGGTAAAGTGGGCATTTTATTTTTTTCAGGAGCCATAATTTTCAGATGATGACTTTTAGGATCCTTTAAGGAGGATAATTGATTACCTGACAAAGAACCTGTAGCATTTCCTCCATGCAATGGAAGAGAGAAAAACAGCAACAATCAGCTCTTTCAAGCAGAAAAGGAGCATTTTTCAGAGAAAACACCGAAAAGTTTATAACAATGGGAGCCCGAGGAAACACAAATACATCTTGCCTTCTTGACAAATAAGATTTAATTAAGACAATCCTCCTGCTGGAAAGGCAGGGCTTGCCTGTGCCGTGCAGGGAAAAGCGACAGGCTCAGGAGTGAGAATCTCCTTGAAATGCCGTCCTGTGTGGCCTCTTAATTATTCATGAGCATCCTTGTCACTGAATTTCATGGTTTCACCTATTTTTAGTTGATCTTTTTACTCCAAATGCTACTTGTATTACTTCATGACATAGGTAATGCGTCCACAATAGGCACAGATGAAACAGAGAGGCTTGTGCTCACCCCTGAGGAATTCCAACAGCGTGGTTAGCACTTTGCAGGCGGGTCAGGAACTCTGCCGTGGGAAGCGGGGGTCTGAGAGCAAGGTCAGGGACCATGGTTCGTGCCCATCCCCTCCTTGCCTAGTCTTATTCTTGGGACTGAACTGGAGACAGGGAGCCAGGAGAAGCCCCGGGCCCCTGCCCCCGGATGCTCACCATAGGCAGGCAGCTATGTGCAGAGAGATGCCTCAGTGAGCCCCAGGTTCCTCATGAAAACCTACAGCTAAGGTAAAATCTACACTTCCCGGCCTGGGCTGCTTCCCACTGTATGCTCCTGAAGCCAAACACCTTCATTCTGACCCCTTGGCAGGTCCCTGCATATCATATCCCCCCTACCCCACCATGTCTCAGGAGGGTCCTGGGGCTTCTCCTGGCTGCCCTGCCTCCAGTTCAGTCCCAAGAACTGACCTGGCTCTCAGACCCCCCGCTTCCCATGGCAGAGTTCCCGGCCAAGCATTTCCTGAAAATCAGTCTTCTTAGATTTTCTCCTGAGATGTGGCCGAGGCCCTAAAACAGAGGTCGGCCATCACACCCAGATTCCTACCAATGAGACAGGCCACGGTGGGAATGAGGAAGAAAGGATCAGCCCTAGCCAAGGAGGCCCTCCCATGGGCACATCCGAAAAAAAGATCAGACCCCTTCACACCACAGAGGCTGCCCTTGGCCCTCAGGATGGCGTCCAAACCCCCACGTGTACCGACCCCCTCCAGTCCACCTCCTACCACTCACTACTGTGTCCACTCAGTCATGGCCACACTGACCTCTTCGCTGGCCTTGAACAGACCAGGCTTCCTGGAACCTCAAGGCCTTGGCACATGCTGGCCTCTCCTCCTGGAGTATTCCCCCACCCCCACCCTGATCCTGACCCAGTTACCTCCAGGAGCCGCATTACCTATCAGGTCTCAGATGAATGTCACCTCCTTGGGGGGTTCATGCCCATCCCCTCCTTGCCTAGGCCCAGGGCCCAGGTCAGGTCCCCCAAAGCCCTTCTTATGTGGTGCCTCACTTTGAGAGGAAGCACTTGTTATCAAATTTAGGGCACCCTCCCCAGGGGCTCCAATACCCAGGGGCTACTCTGGAGGCTGAGGCAGGATTAACAACCTCCAGGGGCTTGTTATCAAATCTGGGGCTTTGGCCCTACGCTGAGACCACTCCCACTCCTCAGCACTGTCCCCTAACAGAACGGCCCCATGACTGTGCCCCTGCCTGAGTCCCAGGACACTCATTCAGTGGGTCCACAGAGATCTACTGAATGCTTACTGTGTCCTAGAATTGTCCTAAGAACCAGAGCAATTTTCTTGGGTGTAGTTGGTCACCAAGTAAGTAGTTCAGGAATCTCAGACCTATGAGAACGCACATTCTGGCTGAGTGCACTCATCAGAGAGGAGAGGAATGCCACCGTTTACAAAATAACAGGCCTCTCCTTTGCCATCCAGGCACACACACAAAGAAGACACAGTGAACAGTCAGTATTTCACCCAGATTCAGGCAGCGCACCCTAACCCATGCTGTATCCTCCCTGTGATGCAAGAACAGGGTAGGGTGGAAGTTCTCTGGCCACTTGCCTCCCAAGCTCATCCATGGGAATGCACCTCCGTCCCAAGCCGCCAGGGAGAACCACAAACCCCCCTCAGCCAGCAGGAAGCTGTCCCCACCCTCTCCCCCATTCGCCCCCTCATTTTCTCCCCTCCTCCATTGACACTCCTCAACTCCCCAGACCCCATCCAGCCCCAATGTGGCATGATGGTCAGTTATTCCTGCCTGGTCCCGAACTGTCCATGAGAGTGAGAGTAAGGGGAGGATAGGACCCCCCAGGGTAACCTGGCCTCAGAAAAGAGCATCTAAAACACCATCAGAAGCATCACCTTGTGAGGTTGCAACTGCCAGCAAGTCCCATCCACTGACTCCGTCTTTGCACAAACAGCTTCTCACTTCTTCCCGGCCTATTGCTACCAGAATCTCAAGATGCCAGACCCCAGGAAATGGGGCAGAGGGGCTCTGATCCATCTCATCTGCTTGACTATTTGATTAATATCCTCCTCTGCTCTGCCCTCCCCACCATTTCATCATCAGGCCCAGCCACACACCTGGCCCATCGCAGGAGTTGCACAGATACTTTCCTGAATGAATGATGGACACTTTGGTTTGGGCGGGGCTGTTAACTTTTTGACCTTGGGGTGAGCACCATTTCACACACTTTCAGTAATCAAGAAATCTTTAATTATAACTCACTCATCAAAGGTATTTTTTCTCTCTGAGATGTTGATTTAGTTCCTATTTTTGTTTCTCTGTCCATGTGGGAAGTAAACAGCAAATTGCCTGCATGTAGAATGTATTCAGTGAAGCTGCCTTAATTAACTAATTTACTCATGTCTCACTGGAGAGCAATCAGAAGGAGTCCTTGTTGGTGCTGTTTAAGTTTGCAAAGGTGCCCTTCCCTTCCACAGCCGCAGGTGTCCTGGATGGCTGAGGCTGGGGAAGGGGCAATGGATTCCCACCCACTCACACTAATTTCCACACCCAGCGCTGACTCCATTGTAACAGAGCACTGGGCAAAGGCTTCCTGTCCCTAAGATTCCTCCTCGAGAGCATCTTCAAATTGTGGAGGAAGCCCCTGAGTTTATGCCTGTGGAGCTCTGAATTCTGTAAAGCACTGGCCAGGGGTGGGGAGGCTGCACCCAGACCAGACCCACCCCCAACTCAGGGCTCACCCCAGCCACCAAGTCTCCCAGGGCCTCCATTCCTCACTGTGAAGCAAGGGGTGGAGCTCCCTGATGGGGAAGGGTCCTGCCATCGTCATGTCCTATGAACTGTGTAAGAAGCAAAGGAGACAGCACCTGCTTTCCAAGGCCCACCCACTGGGCCAAGGCTCAGCTTAGGTGAGAAGGCCAGTCTGTCCCTACCCATGTTTCAGCTCAAGGGACACAACTCTTCCTGCTACAAAGCTTCCTTTTACAAACAGGTAAATCCTGGTTGGGGTTTTTTATTTTTATTTTCATTTTTATTTGGAGACAAGGTCTCACTAAGTCACCCAGGCTAGAGTGCTGTGGCACAATCATGGCTCATTGCAGCCTCCACCTTCTGGGCTCAAGTGATCTTCACACCTCAGCCTCCCAAGTAGCTGGGACTACAGGCACACACCACCACACCCAGCTAATTTTCTTATTTTCTGTAGAGACAGGGTCTGACTATGTTGCTCAGGCTGGACTCAAACTCCTGGGCTCAAGCCTAGGCCACCCAAAGTACTGGGATTATAGGCATGAGCCACTATGCCCAGCCAAGGATTTTTTAAACCTCTATGTCCAGGTAGATTTCCACCGATATCTCCTTTTGGCTAATTAGCTTAATCATATTTCCTTGCTGAGCATCATCATATGAAATGCCCAGTGTTTATTTTGTGGCCAAGGGACAGGTTTGTGCTTTTCTAAGCTCTGATTTTCTTGCCTTTTAAAGATTGTCAATGGAAGGAGATGAATAATGTAAAAGCAAGTGCCTGACACAGGGCTTGGTTCAGACATGCTAATCAATAAATCCCTTCCTTCCATCCTGCCTTCCATCTTCCCTTCTTTTTTTCTTTCCCCCTTACAGGGGCAGCAGTGATAAAAGATATATTTTACAGGGCAGTCAAAGGGCCAAAGGTTTGTTTGTCCCCAACCTCAATACTTGTTTCTTTCTTTCTCTTTTTTTTTGAGATGGAGTCTTGCTCTGTCACCCAGGCTGGAGTGCAATGGTGCAATCTCGGCTCACTGCAACCTCCTGGATTCAAGCAATTCTTTGCCTCAGCCTCCCAAGTAGCTGGGATTACAGGTGCCTGCCACTACGCCCAACTAATTTTTTTGTATTTTTGGTAGAGATGGGGTTTCACCATGTTGGCCAGGCTGGTCTTGAATTCCTGACCTCGTGATCCACTCACCTCGGCCTCCCAAAGTGCTGAGATTAGAGGTGTGAGCCACCGTGCTGGGCCAGTGTTAGTGTATTTTATGTGTGGCCCAAGACAATTCTTCTTCTTCCGGTGTGGCCCAGGAAGCCAAAAGACTGCACACCCCAGGTTTATACAGCCCACATTTAGAGCTTTTTTTCCTCATTCTGGGATGCTGTGGATGATCATGCATTATCTTTGGTTGTCATGACTCATCTCCTAGGACAGTGCACCCTCCTTGTTTGTTTCTCGTGATATTGACGTGTTTTGAAGATTTCATCTTGTACCAGAAAATTAGTAAGTCCTAAAAGGGGACAATCAGAACAAGTCACAAAGCAGAAGCTGGAAGAATGGGGCTCCTACTGGCCAGATGTAGGCATGTAAGAACATAAAACAATTTCAGTGGTGGCTGTGAATGCATGGAAAAAAACAGAATCCCTGAGTCCAGAACCACACTGAAAATAGTGACTGAGAGAAGTGCAGTTCTTCCCGGAAGAAGGCCAGCTAATATTCACACAAGCCTGAACAGAGTTAGAAAATCGCTAATATACACACGAGCCTGAACAGAGTTGCAGCCATCAAGGTCATCATTATATGAAGACCATCAGTGGAGCAAAACCACTGGGGGAAAGATTTTGACAAACAGGATATCCACAAGGTCCCAAAATATCACCACACATGTTATTTGGCAATTACAAAGGAAAAGGGGTCCTTTACAACAGAGAAATCTGATGTCTAGCACCTTAACCAAGCACCCAACTCAAACTCAGCACAAAGGGTGAACAGAGTCAGTCCCAGCTGCAATGAGCTGGGGGAAGTTTCCTTCTACAGCAATCCTGGCCACGGCATTTGGGCTGAACCTCTCCCAGGGAAAGAAGCAGACTCAGCCGGACTGGGGGCCCTCCTGCAGGCCAGCAGTCTGGGCTCCCACCTAACCTCACTCGGACAGCCCACAGACACTCCATGCTTTGAGCTCTACCTCCCGCCTGGCCCTGGACTGGAGCTGGAGATGTGAAGATGGACGCTTTGGCACCTTCAAGGATGGGGAGGGTGCTCAGGAGTCTGTGTCAGGGTCTTGGGCACTTGGACAGCTTCCAATAAAATTGTGACTCCTCCGCTAAAGGAAAAAATGAAAATACACATTATATGTTGTTTCTTCTCCTGAACAAACCAGGTGGAACAGCTTCAAAAAAAATCTGTTGCTAGAGGTGCACTCAGGAGCAATTTGTGGGCTCTTGGTCATCCTAACAAGCGAGAAGCCAGGGGTAATAGGGACCATTATCGTCACTCTGCCATCAGCATTCATGACTGCAACATCAAAGGGCAGCTAAGCAGAATCATCGGGAAAACACCCAGTGTGATGGGAAATTTTATCAGCAGTCCGAGCCCCTCTCCAGAGCTGCTGCTGTTGGAAAAGCCAACTTGGCTACAAACAGCAGCAACAGGCTTCGGAGTCAGCCCAGAAGCAGCAGGAGGTGGAGTCTACATCCGCCAAATCAGGGGTGACTTTGCCTAGGATCTGGGTTCTTTAAAGATGCCAAATATCCATCCCAGAAGCCTGCAGAGGCAGACCCAGGAGGCGCCACTCACTCAGCACACATTTAAGCAGGGCCGACTGTGCGCCAGGCACAGTTGTAGTCTCTGGGCACAGCAAAGAACAAAACAGACAAAGGCCCCTGGCTTCAGAGAGCTCCCGACCCACAGAGGAAGACAGACGACCAGCAGGTGACAGCCCAAGAGCATGTGCAAAGCAGATGCTGGTAGTGCTGCCTGGGCCCTGCAGGCCTCATTGTCTTTGCCCTGCCATAGCTTCTTGCTGCCCCTACTCTCCTGCGGGACCTCCTCGTGCTACAGGAGCCCATGTGGCGTGGGAGTGGAGTCCTGGGAAGCTGCCCTGGGCAAATGGAAGCTTCAGGGGAATAGACCTGGCTTCCTGGCCTCTCCAGCGCACACCACTGAGGCTGCTCCTCAGTGCAGCTGAACCCCAGCAGCCCACAGTGGGCACCTGCTCCTTATCACACCAGGATGGGTGTCTTTTCCTTCCCATCTCCCTCCCCACCATCCTGCCCAAGCTTCCTGGGGACTTCTCCAGACAAACTGAGTCATTCCCAGTCTGGAAGGCACGAAGGCTGCACGATGCACGTCTGAGTTGTGGTATTTCTGCATCTGCCACACCTGCTGCCATGTCGGGTGTTGTACAGGCTCCCAGCCATGGGTGCTCATGTTCTGCTGCACGGAATCCAACCTAAGGCTGTGTGTGACACGCAAAGTGTGTCAGATGGCAGGAATTACACTGGAGAAATAAGCTGGGAAGGGGGAAGAGAGGGGGTGGCGGTGGGAGCTGTGATTGTTCATGGACACCAGAGGAGCCCCCCAAGAAGGGGGCCTTGCAGCAGGTGCCCAGGTGGTGAGGGCACAGCAGGTGGCCATTCCAGAGAGGAGAATTTCTGGGTGGGTGGGGTGGAGGGTAAGACCCCAAGCCGGGGAGCTCCCAACCTGTCCTAGAAAGAGCAAGAGACCGTGGGACTGGAGTGAGAGGACACAGGAGAGAAGCAGGAAAGAGACCGGCAGGTGGAAGACACCAGAGGCTCAGAGCTCTGTCGACCAGGGAAAGGCTGTGGCTGCACAGAGCGAGGCTGGAGATCTGGGCTCAGCACAGGGAGTGGCTGATCTGAGTTGTTCAACAGAATAGACTGTGGTGGAGGCTGAGCAGGGGGCCCAGGGAGGGCCGAGTGTGATCATCCTCCGAGAGCAGCGAGGCAGGGACACAGGAGTAGGCAGGTACTGGAGTGTGGAAATCAGTCCATGTGGACAGCAGAGGGATGGAGGTGCTGAGGGGTCAGAGGGTGCCAGGGGAGGAGAGGAGCTGGCCATGTCAGCTAAGCACCTGGGCAGGAAAAGCAGCCATCACGGAGGTGGGGAGTGCAGGGAGAAGGCGGAGAGGAAAACCCATGACTATTTGACATGGAAAGAGACCAATGACAGCTGAATGCATGAACCCGGACATCAGCTAAAGGTCTGGGCTGGGCACAGAAATAAGCATTTAAAAATAAAACTAAAAGGCTACTCCTGATGTCACAGGCAAATCAGATCAAAATCCCCAGAACATGACACATTATATTTTCCATCAACCGTGGAACCCTTCCATCTGAGGAATGCATGGGCTTGATGAAGACTAGGAAGCAGATGGGGACTCCTGCGGTTAGAGCTGGACCATGTGGATCCCCCACCATACCCCCCACACAACCCATTGCTCTTGCCTCGGGCTGTGGTCTCCAGAAGCGGAGACTGAGATGGAGTTTTCTGTGGAAGTTGTTTTTAGGGATCAACACTTGTGAAAGGAAGTGGGTGGCTGGTCGGGCAGGGGGAGATGTTGACTATGGTAGAGGTGGCTCCAGCTGCCAGCTGGAGGCCATCTCCCGACCATACACTGCCACAGCCCAGCAGCAAATTCTTCCTTGAGGGGAGACCATGTGTTGTTCTTCGTGTCTTCCTCTCTGCATCTGCTCATGCTGTTCCCTTTAACTCTAATGCCCTCTGCACAGCCAAACCCAACTCATTCCTCAAGAACCACTCAGCTGGCTCCTGCCATCCTGCAAACCCGTCACCAGTTCCCTGTGAGCTCCCACCCAGCCGTAACCTCTCCCCTCTCAGAACTCCCAGTGTTCCAGCGATGTCTCTCCTATTTTGTAGATTATAGTTTTTTCTATAAAGGAGTTCACATGGTCCGAATCTTTATGAATGGAGTCCCCACAGTTATTACAAAGTTGCATAGAGAGATGAAGCCATCACAGTCCAAAAGAGTTCACTAATGAACAGACCACTTATAACATTCCTCTCCAAAATCCACCCTGTAGTCACAGCTGCACTTCTGTCCCCTGTGCCAGTGCCAACAAGTCCTCGGAGGTCAGCCTTCCTGAGGGTGACATGAAAACATCTGTGCACACAATGCAAGTAAATGAAAACCAGTGCCAAACGGAAACGCAAATCTTGCAAAGACTATAGGATCTGGTGAAATTCATGAAAGTGAAATTGGTGAAAACAGCTCATGGAGCCATGGGCACATGAAGGCATGGCAATGAGACCAGTCACCAACACACTACCTGATGGGTATTTAAAAGGAATTGGCTGTGTATAAAGGAATTTAGTCCTTTGGGGAAATGAATGAGCTCTAAAACATTTTGCAAAACTGAATTTCTTTTGTGTAACTGTGAACGTTAAACATGAAGTGCAGGGGATTTATAGGAAATTGATACACCCAAATCAATGCCTCCTTCATTGCAATTACAGCATCAATTTTGTTAAATATAAGAAAATACACTTCCTCTAAAACTTTTCATTTGACTCTTCAAGATAAATCTCAACCACTGTTTTCTACTCTTTATTTTGAAATCTAAAGTCCCTGTCTTAAGTAAATTGACTTTAAGGGACTCTTTTTCTTGGTTGACAAAGACCTCCTGTGCTTTTCTTATGTCTCATACTCAACCAAAAAGACCTGAGGACATAGCGCAGGCATGTTTTTCAGCCTAGAACATAATAGATGCCAACTAATGTTAAATGAATGGGTAAACTAACAAAGCAGGAGCACCCCAGGACACTCTGTTCACTCAAGCTGGCTAGAGAGAAAGCAAAACTTATACCCAACATTCACGATGCTGGCTGACCTCCCAGGAAACCACCAGGTAACTTAAGACACCAATTCATTTGAAAAGGAAAAGGATGACTTGTTTAGCAAATGATGCCAGAACAACTTGTTTTCCATTTGCAAGAAAATTAAGGTTAAAACTAAAATGCATCCCCATCTCATGTCTTCTATGAATTTTAATTCTAATGACTTGGAGATTTCATTGTATAAAGTAAAATTAAAATTTTGCAAGAAAACCTACAATACTACAGATATAATCTAAAAGTTAGGGACATCTTACAAATCAAGAATGGAAATCCTGAAGAAATAAAAGAAAAAAATAAGCATATTTGAATATTAAAATGTTTTCAAGATTATGTATATTTCAAGTACATTTCAAGATTATGTAAATAAAATACACATACACACTATAAATCTGTAAAATTATTGTAAGGAAAATGATAGCTAAAGGTTAATTTCTATTATATATGGAGAGTTCTTACAAACTAACCAGAAAATGGCAAAGGTATAAAGAGAGCATTCCCAGAAGAGCAAATCTCAACATTTAAAAAAGAAAAATAAGGAAAGATGGGGGCGGGGGGGGAAGGAGGGAGAAAGGAAGAAAAAGAAAAAAAAGAATCAAGTAAAGGGAAAAAAAAGATGTTCGAATTCCTCAGTATTCAATAAATTTCATATTCAACTCTGAGTTATGGCTTTATGCCTAGTGCACTGACAAAAATGTAAAAGTACCATAAATCCTATTGCACTGGGGCTATGGGAAAGATGGACTCTCCTACAGTCTAGTAGAAACGTGGAATATACAATCTCTTCTGAAGGCAATCTGGCAGCATTTGGTAAAATTGTAAAAAGTGCATATACCCTGTGTATACACCCGGCTCTTGAACCGTTGAAAATCCATCCTATTTGTACCAAAATGTACGAAGATATTTACTGCAGTGTTGTTCATAGTGGCACAGAACCAGAAGCAAAACAAATTCCCATTACCAGGGGAATGGCTGAGTAATTTGCAAGTATATTTACTCCATGACATAATGCACATCTGTTGTAAAGAACTATCTTTAATTTGGAGCTATACAAGATGACTTGAAGATATTTCTACAAGATATTGAGTGAGAAAATCAAGATGCAGAAAAATGCATATTGTATACTATCATTTTTCCAAAACAGTGACATTTTCCCTTTAAAAAAATTACTTTTATACCTTTGTGTGTGTGTGTGTGTGTGTGTGTGTGTGTGTGTGTGTGTGCGCGTGTGAGAGAGAGAATGAAAAAGGAGTTCTGGAGAAAGAAATGAGCTTTGTAGGGTTATGGGATTATATGAATACAAAGGAAAACATGGAAGGTTATACTTTTTTAAATATAAGTTATATTTGGAGATGGAGGGGCAGGTGTGAGGGGAAGGGCAGAGAAGAAGAAAGTGTCTACAGTTGTCAACAGGAACCATATGATCCCTTTTATGTAAATGTGCATGTGTGTCTCTACATAAGAATGTTACAACTAAGAAACCATCTGGCCTCACATATGTAGTGAAGAAGGTAAATCCTAACCTTTGTCTGCCTGAAACAGTGAGGAAGTCATGAATGAGAAGGGAATCTGAGCCAGAGGATAAACAAGATTTTGATAAGCAAAGTGGGCAGCAAGATGGAAAGAACTCCTGGCAAAGGAAATACCTTAAACAAAGCAAGGCATTTGGAAGGGCAGGTGTTTTACCCATTCAACAAACTTATTGAGAGCCAATGTTGTAGGCAGAATTTTCTAGACGGCCACAAGATTTCCATCCCCGGAGCGAACACACCCTAACACCCTCTATTTGCATGTAGGTGAGACTTGCCCATAGGATGGGATTTCACTCCTGTGATTAGATTATGTTCTGTAGCTGAGATGAGATTTGCAGGTGTAATTAAGGTCCCTAATCAGTTGACCCTGAGTTCATCCAAAGGGAGATTATCTTAGTTGAGCCTGATCTAATCAAGGGAGCTCTTTAAAAGAGAATCTCAGGCTTTTTGAAAGAAGATATCTGAAACCAGAGACATGGCTCTCCCACTGTCCTTGAAGAGGCAAGCTGCTGTGAGTTCTATAGCTACAAGAAAATGAATTCTGCCAACAACCACAGGAGCATGGGAGAGGAGCCAAGCCTCAAATGAGACCCCAGCCCCAGCCAACACTCTGATTGCCACCTTTGAGACCTTGATCAGAGGGCCTGGCTAAGCCATGCCCAGACTTCTGATCCACAGAACCTGTGAGATCATAAAAGCACATTGTTTTAAGCTGCCAAGTTTATGACAATTTATTATGTCACAGTGGAAAACTAATCCAGTCTGCTTTGTGACTGCCCCCACTCAAAGCTGTGAAGAAACCACACTGGACAGTCAGACCTGGCTTTAACCTCATGGGGCTCATGGTCTGGTTGGGAAGAAAATCTGCACTCAAGAATTTAAATCAGTGGCTGGACACAGTGGCTCACACCTGTAAACCCAGTGCTTTGAGAAATCAAGGCAGGAAAATCATCTAAGGCCAAGAGTTCCAGGCCAGTCCGGGCAACATAGTAAGACCCCTATCTCTACCAAAAAAAAAAACATTTAAAAAAATTTTTAGATTAAAAAAAAGCCATGTGTGTAGTTCTAACTTACTCAGGAGGCTGAGGTGAGAGGATCCCTTAATTAAGGCCAGGAGTTCAGGGTTGCTATGAGCTATGATCATGTCACTGTACTCCAGCCTGGGCAATAGAGTGAGACCCCCATCTCTGGAAAAAAAAAGTTAAATCAATAAACAAGCTAGTTTTGAAAAGACTTTGAAGGAAATGAGTGTGGCTTTGAGTCGGAGAGTCACTGGGGCAGGGGGCTGCATTCGTGTGGCTGGTGGTCTGTGAGGGCCTTTCTGAGATGACTTTGATGCTAAAATCCCAAAAAAGAGAAGGAAGTGGCAGGTCAAAGAGCCACAGAAAGAGCAATCCCAGCAGAGGGAACAGTATGTGCCAAGTCCTGGAGGCACAAAATGTGGTCCTATTTGACAGACCATGTGTAGAATCACTTCTCACTGAGCAAGCCTCTGATTGTTGGTTTAGACCCTTGAATAATATCCATCATTTCACATATCAAGCTGATTCTACAATGCATAAAAATATCTTCATAGTCACAATCATCTAGTAAGCCACAGTGTGGGCTTGGGGGGTACAGGGAGGCACACACACCACCCGGGATGAGGATGTCTGTTTCCTTTTCATGTACTTTTTACATATATGTATTTCCTTTTTTTTCTTTTTTCTTTCTTTTTTTTTTTTTGAGATGGAGTCTCACTCTGTCACCCAGGCTGGAGTACAGTGGTGTGATGTTGGCCTACTGCAACCTCTGCCTCCCAGGTTAAAGCAATTCTCCTGCCTCAGCCACCCGAGTAGTTGGGATTACATGTTCACACCACCATGCCTGGCTAATTTTTATATTTTTAGTACAGACAGGGTTTTGCCATGTTGGCCAGTCTGGTCTCAAACTCCTGACTTTAGGTGATCCACCCACCTTGGCCTCCCAAAGTGCTGGGATTACTGGCATGAGCCACCATGTCCAGCACTTACATGTATTTCGTGTGTGTGTGTGTGTGTGTGTGTGTGTGTGTGTGTGTGTGTGTGAGACAGGGTCCCACTCTGTAGCCCAGGCTGGAGTGCAGCGGCGCAATCTCAGCTCACTTCAACCTCCACTTCCAAGGCTCAAGTGATCCTCCAGCCTTAGCCTCCCGCTTAGCTGCAACCACAGGCACAAGCCACTATGCCTGGCTGATTTTTATATTTTTTGTAGAGATGGGGTTTCAACACGTTGCCCAGGCTAGTTTCTAACTCCTGAGCTCAAAGCGATCCACCTGCCTTGGCCTCTCGAAGTGCTGGGATTACAGGAGTGAGGCACAGCACTCAGCCACATATATGTATTTCTTTATACAGTTGCCCGAAATTCCAGCAGGGAGCACTGATTTTTTTCATTATAGTAATTATATAATTGTCAGCTCTATGGGGGTATAATTTCATATAATAAATGTCACCAATTTTAAGTGAACACTTTGTTGCATTTTGACAATTGTATGCAGTCATATAAATCATCACCATGTAATCGTAATCCAGAATGTTCCCTCATCCCAAAAAAGTTATCTCCAGTTCCCTGGCAGTCAATCTCTTCTCTCCACTATCAGCCCCTGGCAACCACTACTCTTTGTCGCTTTCGTTTTGAATTTTCCAGAACTGCATGCAAGTGGGATCTACACTGGGACTGGCTTCTTCCTAAACATACTATGCTGCTGCTGTTGTTGTTGTAAATACATGTGTTGGGTGAGTGAGGAGGGCAACAGAAGTGGGAGAGATAGCGCTGTGCACAGCTGGTATAGACTTGGCTATTGAATGCCACACAGGGAGACACAGACACACAGACATGGCAGGCCGGGCAGCATTCTGGGGCCTGTAACACCCAGTTGATCGGTGAGAGGCAGCAGGAGGGCTAGAGGCACCCAGGCACCCTGGAGGATCCCTGGTCTGAGGTCCCAGATGGTGTTGGTGGCAGCAGCGGGCCTCAGCATACATCATTCAGGGCCTTGCAGGCTGGAGAACTCAGGCAGCATGAAGGCTGTGCAGTGAACGTCCGGGCTGTGGTATTTCAGCTGCATCTGCCCCGCCTGCTGCTGTGTCGGGTGCTGCACGGGCTCCCGGACACGGGTGCTCATGTTCTGCCACACAGCATGAAGCAGTCCAGCTGAAGAGGTAGATGGGGACCATGAAGTAGGTGTAGCCCACCACTGCAACTGGCAGAACTGCTGCATCTCCTTATGAGGTGCAGGTGCAGCCACAGCTGCTCTCCCTGGCAGCAGAGAATGCCATCCTTCTCAAGGGCCACCTTCTTCCACTGATAACAGGCTTCCATGAAGAGGCTTTTGGCAGGACCCATGTGGTCTGAGAAGTCAGTGATCACATCAAAGCCATCCTGGTTCTGCTTCATTAACTCAAAACCATCACCCACATGAAGAGATGGGCTTTGGGCTGGGTGGGGTGACCCACGCTTGTAATCCCAGCACTTTGGGAGGCTGAGGTGGGTGGATCACCTGAGGTCGGGAGTTCGAGACCAGCCTGACCAACATGGAGAAACCCCGTCTCTACTAAAAATTCAAAAAATTAGCCAGGCGTAGTGGCACATGCCTGTAATCCCAGCTACTGGGGAAATTGAGGCAGGAGAATCACTTGAACCCAGAGGTAGAGGTTTTGGTGAGCCAAGATTGCACCATTGCATTCCAGCCTGGGCAACAAGAGAGAAACTCTGTCTCAAAAAAAAGAAGAAGAAGGGTCAACTTTGAACTAGAGTAGCAATTGGCCGTGCCTGGCAGGAACTTCTTAGAGATGTGTATGATATCCTGTCAATGTCACACCGGACCATGCACTCCATGGAGAGGTGCTTTCCCCACTTCATGCAAGACACCCATCTCTGTCCCCAATGATCAGCACCTTTCGTGGGTGGGGGTGGCTGCAGAGCGGCAGGTTGGCTGTCATCTCCTAGTAGGAGAACTCATCCCTCTCTGTGCCTGGGGTAACGCCATCCAACACCAGCACATTGCTGTAGGTTTTACTGCAGAAGACAAGCATGTTCTGGTAGTGCGAGCACGGGTCATAGAGCAGAGACAAGGCCTGCCCAGACCACAGGCTGCACGTCTGGGATGGCAGTGAGGCCAGAGGCAGCAGGACCATTGGGGTCAGGCTCCATGGCAGGAAGACAATGTGGGGCACGGACCTGGAACTACAGGTCACATGAAGCCACAGCACACTGGGACCAACTGCAACATACTTTTGAACTCCATCCCTGTTACTTTTTTATCTTTTTGAGACGGAGTCTTGCTCTTGTCTCCCAGGCTGGAGTGCAGTGGTGCGATCTCGACTCAGGCAACCTTCGCCTCCTGGGTTCAAGCAATTCTCCTGCCTCAGACACCTGAGCAGCTGGGACTACAGGTGCACACCACCACACCCAGCTAATTTTTTGTGTTTTAGTAGAGATGGGGCTTCATCATGTTGTCCAGGATGGTCTTGAACTCCTGACTTCATGATCTGCCTGCCTCGGCCTCCCAAAGTGCTGGGATTACAGGCGTGAGCTACCACCCCCAGCCCAACCTTGTTCCTTTTATTGGTAAATCACTTCTTTTGCATTGCTGTTGAGTAGTATAATATTCCATTGTAACTGCATACACTGATGTGTTTACCCATTCACTGGGTGATGTGCATTTGTGTTGTTTCATGACGAATAAAGCTGCTATGTGTGGACATATGTTTTCATTTCTTTTGGATAAATACCGAGGAGTGAGATCAGTGGGTCAAACAGTAAGCATGTGTTTAACTTTATAAGAAACTGTGAACTGTTTTTACAAAGTGGTAATACCATTTGAACCACCACCAATAATGTAGGAGTGTTCCGTCTGCTCCAAATGTTTGCCAACCCTTGGTCTTGTCAGTCTCTCTCAATTTAGCAATTCCACTGGGTGTGTCGTGCCATCACATGGTGATTTTACAAAGACGTTGAGCATCTTTCCATGTGCTCAGCTGCCACTCGAATATCTTCTTTGCTGAAATGTCTGTTCAGATCTTTCGTCCTTTTTTAATTGGGTTTTCCACTTCTCAACTTTGAGTTGGTCTCCATAACCTTCACCACCAGATGTGACTTTCACTATTATGTTACCTTGCAGAGCAAAAGGGATTCTGTCGATGTAATCAAGATTAAATCGTCAGCTGACCTTAAAATAGGAATATCATCCTGGATTATCCAGGTGGGCTCAAGATATTTACATGAACTTTAAAAGGCAAAAAGGAAGGCAGAGAGATTCCAAGCATGAGAAGGAGCCCACCCACCATCGCTAGCTTGAATATAGGGAGGACCCCATGGAAAGCATGAGAAGGAAATGAATTCTACCAACAATGGTGAACTTCAAAGAGGCCCGGAGTCCCAGATAAGAACCATCTGGCGGATACCTTGATGTTAGCCTGGTCAGACCCTCAGAGGAGCTCCCAGCCACGTCATGTTGGAAAACCAGTGAGATGAGACATGGTTGCTGTTTTAAGCCCTTACATTTGTGGCAATTTGTTACACAACAGCAGAAAAGTCATACACCATCTCTTTATTAAAAGCAAAAAAAAAAAAAGGTAAATTAAGAGATCTACAAATTTCAAGAAAAATGAGAGTGCATATTCTTATGTGGAACAGAAGTTTTTACACTCACGTGTTGCTATGCAAACAAGACACACTTGTGTTGAAAAACTACAGCCAACTCCTTCCTGAACACGCACCTCCTACCTGGCCCCTGTGGGCATCTGAATTCATACCTCAGTTTTTAGAGTTCCTGGAAACCAGTTTCTCCTCCTCAGAGCCTCCCATCCCAGGAAGCCCAGGCCCCTCAGTTCTCAGGCAAGGTCCTGTTCACATTTTCCAGATGACATCATCCCCGCAGGAGCCAAGGCTCTATTTGGAGGTGTTTTCTTCCATGCTCTGTGTGTTTTGTTTTGCTTTGTGTTTTACCTTCTTAGACCCAGCAATGTGTGCTTCTCCAACATGTTAACGCAAACAGCCACTTCCCAAACTGAAGAGGCACATGCTACCTTAATTACGCGGTTGCTATTGAAACACTCGAGTGATAGACAAAACCTTTCATGTGGGGACAAAATTAATTGTACACAAACAAGAGCACATTTTATCTCGAGTTAAAGTCTCCAACGTTGCCTTGGCAGAGAACTCTTCGGCCATTTCTCTCCTTTTCTTTTGGTGTTAAGTCTCACCCCTTTTATGAGAGATTTTCTTAGCAAACAGGGCCAGGCTTCAAGGTCCCCAGAGGGTTTTGCTGTCACTTCCCTTTATAGATCATTCTGTGCCTTCTGTTGAAGCTTCACTGGCTCCGGCCCACGTTGAGCTATGGCCCTCCCACCCCAGCCCTGTCCCGTCCTAACGGAGTCCCCTCCCCCAGCCTCTAAAGTGTAAAACTGTCCCAAGTCTATAATACCCTACCGTCCCCAAGGCCGGCAGCAGTCCGAGGTAAGCGATTGATTAAACATGATGAATAACAGAGCGGAAGATGAGGCGTGGGGAAAGAGCTCACTTTAGCTGCAACTCTGAGATTTATTGCTGAGTGCCACAAATAATGAAACCATCAATCTTCCCTGAACTAAAAAAGGAATCCACCACAGCAAGTTTGAAAAAGGCAGGGAGGAAACGTCCTGCCCCCTTGTTGCAACAGCATAAGGCCTGGTTGCTCTGTGATCTCGCTGCCCAGCTAATCCACCCCAGGCACCCTGGAGACTATGCAGAGGGGACATCGCTGACCTGCCACCTGCCCGGTTGCTCTGATCCTGAAACCCGCTGACTCACTTACAAGAGGAGACGATGGTCTTGGGCCGAGAAGATGTGTTACTGGCATGACAATGGGTGTTTTCCGGTTCACACATCATCACAACAGCACAGTCCTTGAAGTCCTTGACCAGTGCCAGGAAGGTCCTTTTTTTTTATTTTTTATTTTTTTTTTTTGAGACAGAGTCTTGCTCAGGCTGGAGTGCAATGGTACAATCTTGGCTCACTGCCACCTCTGCCTTCTGGGTTCAAGCGATTCTCCTGCTTCAGCCTCCTTAGTGGCTGAGCTTACAGGCACACACCACCACACCCAGCTAATTTTTGTATTTTTAGTAGAGATGGTGTTTCACTATGTCGGCCAGGCTGGTCTTAAACTCCTGACTTCATGATCCGCCTCCCTCGACCTCCCAAAGTCCTGGGATTACAGGTGTGAGCCACTGCACCCAGCCAGGAAAGGTACATTTCAAGCCTCCCACACAGGGACCTCTGCAGCAGGCTTCCTAAATGCAAGGTTGCCCAGACCTGTGGAAACCTGTTCTTCTCCAGCCCTTCCTTCCTTTAGCTGCCCGTTAGCCCTGGATACTTCAGCAGCCGTGACCTGGGGCCCTTTCCACGCATCTCACTGTCCTGGGTTGAACTGTGTCCCTTTCAAAATTCCTTTATTGGAATCCTAACCTGCAGTACCTCAGAAAGTGACCTTCTTTGCAGAGGCAATCAAAGTAAAATGAAGGCCTGGAGCGGTGACTAATGCCTGCAATCCCAGCACTTTGGGAGGCCGAGGCAGGTGGATCACCTGAAGTGAGGAGTTCGAGACCAGCCTGGCCAACATGGTAAAACCCCATCTCTACTAAAAGTATAAAAAATTAGCCAGGCATGAAGGTATGTACCTGTAACCCCAGCTTCTCGGGAGGCTGAGGTTGCCTCCCAGGTTCAAGCAATTTCCCTGCCTCAGCCTCCCGAGTAGCTGGGGCTACAGGCACGCACCACCACACCCGGCTAATTTTTGTATTTTTAATAGAGACAGGGTTTTGCCACGTGGGCCAGGCTGGTCTCAAACTCCTGACCTCAGGTGATCTGCCTGCCTCAGCCCCGCCAAGTGCTGGGATTACAAGGGTGAGCCACTGTGCCCAGCCCATTTCTTTCTTCACAGCAAACTGAGCCCCATTAACTCAAAAGCCCACTGGCACCAAACTCAAATTTGTACACACCTGATTATCTTTAAAATAACCCAAAGAGATTTTTAGCCATTTGCTGCCTGCCTGCTTTGCCTGACCTGCAAAACCTCACGTGACAGCTCTTACTCATACATAAGATAGAAAGCCCTGTCGTTACAGGGCCCCCAAAATTCCTCTGCCCTTGGGAGCACCCTGACCCAGGGAGTCCGTGGCAGGCTGTGCTGCTGAGCGACATCACTTCGTCACACAAGGCCCTGCCCCAGAGTTCCCTTGCCCTCCCTGGCTTCTGTTGCGAGGGACCTTCCCTGCTTGCAAAGCTGTCAAAGTCCTGCCCAGTGACGTGAGTCTGTGCTACTGCCACCTCATGGTCAGGTTTTTCCCCTGATCAGCCCCCACACCCCTGGAACTAACACAAATGGAATGGCCACGCCCTGGAACCCTGATGCAGAAGACCCAACCCTTCCCACTGTGCTGCAGGCTGGAGGCATTAACCAAAGCAGGGACCTCAACTCCTCCATGTCCAAGAGACCGGGAAATGCAGGTTTTAGCTATCCAGCCTCTGCAGCTCTGGAAGCCAGCCAGGTGGAGGTGCCCACCCACAGCACTCATCACACACTGACCTCGGGCTGCAGCTTCTGCTTTCCTGACACAGGCCCCCTTAATTCCTGTACCGGGGTCCAAGGAAGCCTCTTCACATCTGCCACATGGTGAGGGCTGGGAAACCAACTGGGCTGGACTCTGATCCTCCAACTTCCTCTCCAGGGTCACTGACTATCCAGGGTCTCCCAGAACTTTCCAGTTTTAGCACCGATAGTCCCATATCCCAGTAAACTCCTCAGTTCTGAGCCAATGAGGATGGGTGGTCCCCATGCTCCTCTCTCAGCAGAGCCGCCCCTACTTCTTCTGTATATGATTCCAGTGAACAAGTGTTCTTTGCTAAAAGTGACTGCAAATAATCAGTCTCCAGCACCCCCCAGATAGAAAAGAACATTAGCTATGGTACAGAGTTTCCCAAAATAAGGCACAGATATGGGTCTTTCACAAATGAATGCTGCTTTTTTGTTTGTTTTTTTAAATAAAGATGGGGCCTCACTGTGTGTCAAGGCTGGTTTCGAATTCCTGGCCTCAAGTGATCCTCCTGCCTTGGTCTCCCAAAGTGCTGGGATGACAGGCACGAGCCACCATACCCAGCCTGTGCTGCTTATTTTAATAGTATAAGAGTACTTGGGCCCAGCACAGTGGTTCATACTTGTAATCCCAGCACTTTGGTAGGCCAAGGCAGTTAGATCACGAGGTCAGGAGATCGAGACCATCCTGGCTAACACAGTGAAATCTCATCTCTACTAAAAATACAAAAAATTAGACAGGTATGGTGGCAGGCGCCTGTAGTCCCAGTCCCTTGCACTCAGGCGGCAGAGGTTGCAGTGAGCCAAGATTGTGCCACTGCACTCCACTCTGGGCGGCAGAGCAAGACTCTGTCTCAAAAAAAAAAAAAAGTACTTGTACATTAGACAAAAATAAAACTAGTATATGAAACATGAATTTTAAAAATTTAATAACAGAAGAAATTGTATAATGCAAATGATAAAAATCATGGTAGTAGCTCAGGAATGTCTGAGGTTGAAAGCTTGCTTGCAGTAGGAAAATCTGAGCCTGGGAGCCCGTGGGCTGGGATAGGCAGCCTCCCTTGGCACCTGCTGGCTGTGTGACAGTGGATGCGCCGCATGCCCTTTGACTCCAGCTCCTCGTGTGAAACATCTTGGTTCTGTGGGTTCTTCTCCCTCAAATGCAAAAAGACCAGTCAGGTCATGGATGCCAGGGTGGGGCCTGCACAGTCTGCCCCCCAGTTCCTGCTGCTGAGACCTCCTGGTGTGGCCCCGGACTTGTCCTCTCTAATCCTGGTCCCCAGCCCCCTCTGTGTTTGAAAACGTCCCATAGAGTCAGCCACTAAGTCCCTGTTTGGATTGAGTTAGGTGTCTGCCACTTACAGCCAAAGGGCCCTAATGGATATAAATGGCTCTAGACCAGGGGGCCCCAACCCCCAGGCACAGACCACCACTGGCCTGTGGACTGTTAGGAACCAGGCTGTACGGCAGGAGGTGAAAGCCTGAGCTCTGCCTCCTGTCACATCAGCAACAGCACTAGATCCTCAGAGGAGCACAAACCCTGCTGTGAACTGAGAGTGCGGGGGATCTCGGCTGCACACTCCTTATGAGAATCTAATGCCTGATGATCTGTCACTGTCTCCCCTCATCCCAAAATGAGATCGTCAAGTTGCAGGAAAACAGGCTCAGGGCTCCCACTGACTCTACATATGGTGGGTTGCATAATTATTTCATTATATATCACAATGTAATCATGATGGAAATAAAGGGCACAATAAATGTAATGTGCTTGAATCATCCCGAAACCATCCTCCCACCCCACCCCTGAGTCCGTGGGAAAAAATACCCTTCATGAAAAAGGTCCCTGGTGCCAAAATGGTTGGGCACTGCTGCTCTAGATGGTCCCATCATCCTGCATTGTGTCCCAGATCACTTCCCTCTGGCCTTGCCGGCTGCACTTTTATACATCCTGGACTTTCTCTCTCCTCCTGGGACCCCCTTTCTCACTCTCCCACTTTCCCTGCCCAGCCCGGCTCACGTAACAGCTCCTCCTGGGAGACCTCCCTGACCTCCCTTCTCTGAGCCACACGGCACCTGCTCCCCTGGACAGGCTTACCTGCAGCCCTGCCTCCTCTTGAACTGGCCGACCACAGCAGGGTCTGGGTGTTGCCACCTCACCCAGCCTGGGGCTAGAGAGACCACAAGGCCTTCCTCCCTCTGTGGACGGGGTACTAGACACCCTGCTTGGACTCATTCATCCCCGTAGGCTCCATCTTTCTGTCTGAACTTCTATTTCCCCTGACAACAATGTCTCTGGGTTTGTAGCAAGCAGCCTGATCACCTCCTAGCACATACACAGCCACGGGATGCCTCCCCTGACACATGTGGGCTTTTGCAGCACGAATTTCATGGGTTGAGGGGTGAACATCATGAGTGTGGGGCTCACTCAAGCTTTGTTTTCCACCATGAGAACATTCTAAAGAAGGCCTGGAAGCTTGTGGCATCTGCCAACATACTCTCAAAAGTAAATTCATCACAGCTAGTAAGTCCCCATGTTTTGAGCATCTCCATAGGAACAGTGCGAAGTGACCTTGGATTTGCTCTTGACGCCTTTCTCCCTCACATCATTTCCAACTGATCAGAAAATCCTGCCGGCTCTACTTTCAAAATTAGTCCTGATTCCCACCACTTCTCCCAACCTCCACTGTCCCACCCTGGACCAGGTCACCCTCATCTCTCGCCTGGAATATTCCAGAGCCTCCTTGCTGCCTGTGTCTCCTTCTCACCCTCTATGGGGCCATTTTCCCCATGACAGCCATAGGGCTCCTGTTAAACCCATTGGATCACGTCCTCTCTCTGCTCAAAACCCTCCAGTGGCTCCACCATGCTTGAGTCAAATGCACATTTCTCACTTTGGTGACGAGGCCCTGCACGTGGTTCAGAATCTTCCTAATTTTTGGACTTCATTCCTGACTTCGCTTCCTACTTCTTACTCCACACAGGCTCACCAGCTCCTCAGTGACATTCCGGCATCCCATGCTCGGCCCACTCAAGCCCTGCCCTCTCCGGAACACTCTCCCCATACGTTTCCATGGTTCACGTCTTAGCTCAGCTGAGACGTCACAGAGGGGCCTTTCCTGGCAGTCCTCTTGGGCTATCCCTGTCTCCCTATCTCTTCACCCCAAAGGCTGGTTACTTCTCTCCATGCCCCTTGTTCACCTTACTTGGTGCCCAGGAGCCTGGCTTCTAGGGACTTTCCCAGCCTCCCTGGCTTCAGCCCTCAGGTTCTCTGGCAGGGGATGGAGGATGGGAGTAAAGACAGTTGCCCTAGCCGGGTGCAGTGTCTCACGACTGTAGTCCCAGCACTTTGGGAGGCCAAGGCGGGCAGATCACGAGGTCAGGAGTTTGAGACCAGCCAGGTCAACATGGTGAAACCCCAGCTCTACTAAAAAATACAAAAATTAGCTGGGCATGGTTGTGGGTGCCTGTAATCCTAGCTACTCAGGAGGCTGAGGCAGGAGAATTGCTTGAACATGGGAGGCAGAAGTTACAGTGAGCCAAGACCGCACCATTGCACTCCAGCCTGGGTAACAGAGCGAGACACTGTCTAAAAAAAGAAAAAAGAGAGTGAGAGAGAGAGAGAGTTGCCCCTTCGGTGTTGGCAGCAGCTGCAATTCTCAGCACCCACAGCGTCTTCTGTGGCCCCTTCCCCTGGCTCATGTTCAACCAGGTTCGGCTACACTACCTCCTCCTCTTGCCCCTTCAGGCCTCAGGAGGCTGGAGCCAGTCTTAGGGACCGCACCCCTTCCTTGGTGCCCGCAACCCAGCCCCACCGCTCGTGGTCACAGAACAGTCTCTTCCTTAACTCTCCCCAGCTCCTCTTTTCCATGAGGCTTTCCTGTCCCTCCCTGAAGAGAAGATTTAAAACACTCAAATAAGCTGTGACACAGCATCAACGCCTAAGATAGATGCCGATTTTAGAGACGTTAAAGATGTGGAAAAACACACACCTTAGAGCCAACGGAAGGTGTTATACATTGATGCGTACCTTGTCTCTTTTACTCCTCCAGTGGGAACTCCATGAGGCAGGGACACTGCCTGTTTTCCTGTTGACTTCTCAGAGACCAGAGTGATGCTTGACTCATGAGCTCACTACATACTTTTTGGGGGTTTTGTTGGTTTTGTTCTGTTTTGTTTTTTTGAGATGGAGTTGCTCTGTCGCCCAAGCTGGAGTTCAGTGTTGCAATCTCAGCTCACTGCAACTTCTGTCTCCTGGGTTCAAGCCATTCTACTGCCTCAGCCTCACAGGTAGCTGGGATTACAAGTGTGCACCACCACGCCTGGCTCATTTTTGTATTTTTAGTAGAGATGGGGTTTTGCCATGTCGGCCAGGCTGGTGCCGACTCCCCCCTGCAACCCCATACCTCGGCCTCCCAAAGTGCTGGAATTATAGGCGTCAGCCACCATGCTCAGCCATTTTTTGAATAAAAGATTGAATCGAGAGACACCCAGTTTGTGGTAGCTGGCCTCCAGTGAGCGCCCCTTTCTGGGACTCAGCTGTCCCCTCACATTTGGTACCATGTTTGGTGGGGTGACCAACAGAATTTGGAAGAAGTGATGATGTGCCACTTCCAGTATTATGTTATAAAACCACAGTTTCTATCTTGGTCTCTTCTTTCCCTCTCTCTCACTCTGTATCTCTGTCATCTCTCTTCCTCGCTCAGCAGCCATGTGGTGGAGACGCTCAGGTGGTGAAGGACCAAAGCCTCCTGCCAGTAACCACATGAATGAGCCTGGAGGCCCAATCGCCTCCAGCTCTTACGAATCTTAGAAGACTGCCACCCCAGCCAACAGCTTGCCTGCAACCTCATGACAGATTCTGGGAGCTAAGTTACTCCTAGAATTCTGACCCTCGGAAACATGTGTGATAATAAATGTTTATTGTTTTAAGTCACTAAGTTTTGAGAGTAATTGTTTAAAAAACCAATAGATAAACTAAGCCGCAACTTAGTTAACCTTCTATATCTCAGAACATAACCCTGGCACAAAACACACTAAGCTCGATCAAGCATGTATCACCTTCTTACAGTGACCTAGCAATGTCTCGTCCTCTCCGCCATCAAGCCTTCCAGAATCGACTCCATTGTTCTCTTTCAGCCTGAGCCCCAGGACTGACTGAAGGTGGGGGCTTCCAGACCTCCCACTATACCACCAAGGTCCAGTGAGCTTTGCCCTTCCCCAGTCCTGACGCTGTTGCTGGTTAATTTTCCTGCAGACCCTTCTACATGGGGCCCAAAAAGACTAAGGGAAAAGAAACAGACATATATACCATGGAATAGTATGCAGCCTTGAAAAAGAAGGAAATCATGTCCCTTGCAGCAACATGGCTGCAGCTGGAGGCCATTATCCTACATGAATTAAAGCAGGAACTGAAAACCAAATACCACATGTTCTCGCTTATAAGTGGGAGCTAAACATTGGGTACACAGAAATCTAAACATGGCAATGATGGACACTGGAGATTACTGAAGGGGAGAAGAAGTGAAGGGGAAAGGGCTAAATTGCCTATTGGGTGCTATTCTCAGTACATGGGTGATGAGATGAACTGTACCTTGAACCTCAGTATCACACAATGTACCCAGGTAACAAACCTGCATATGTACCCCTGAATCCAAAACGAAAGTTGAAATTATATTAAAAAAAAAAAAAAAAAAAAGGCTGGGAGCTGTGGCTCATGCCTGTAATCCCAGCACTTTGGGAGGCCAAGGAAGGCGGCTCTCCTGCAGTCAGCAGTTTGAGACCAGCCTGGCCAACGTGGCAAAACCCTGTCTCTACTAAAAAATACAAAAATTAGCTGGGCATGATGGCAAGTGCCTGTAATCCCAGCTACTCAGGAGGCTGAGGCAGGAAGAATCTCTTGAACCCAGGAGCAAGAAGTTGCAGCAAACTGAGATTGCGTCACTGGACTCCAGCATGGGCAACAAAGCAAGACACCATCTCAAAAACGAAAAACAAGAAACAGACATTTATATGAGACAGTCTGTAGAGGTTTGAAATGTAACATGATCCATCATGCAGAGATTTTTAGAGAGAATTAATTGTTCCAGTTCAGTGTGAAGGGACTTAGACTCCTTTTTTTGTTAGAATTTTCCAAACTGCTAAGGGTATATCTGTAATTGTCACCTGCATCACATGTAATCAGGGACCCATATGAAAAAGTGAAAGGTTCCTTTCTTACATAATTGTTTTTGGTGAATTGAGAAGTTTTGTATCCATCATTCAAAGTGCACAGGCCAGGGGAATGCCCAACATTCCCGGCTGCCCACCCTCCCACCGCAACTAATGTAAACTGGGAAGCAACGGTTGTTGATACCGACACAATGGTCATCATCACATTTCAGGGGGTTTTGTTTGTTTGCTTTTTTGTTTTGAGACAAAGTCTCACTCTTGCCCAGGCTGGAGTACAGTGGCGTGATCTCAGCTCACTGCAACCTCTGCCTCCCAGGTTCAAGCAATTATCGTGCCTCAGTCTCCCCGAGTAGCTGGGGTTACAGGTGCCTGCCATCACACCCACCAATAATATTTGTATTTTTAGTAGCAATGGGGTTTTGCTATGTTGGCCAGGCTGGGACAGGACAGGGCGGGACAGGAAAGCCTCAGGAAAAATACAAACATTTTTAGTAGCGATAGTGTGTCACTATGTTGGCCTTCAACTTTTGGCCTCAAGTGATCCGCCCACCTCAGCCTCCCAATGTGTTGGGATTACAGGCGTGAGCCACCACACCCAGCCAACATTTCAGGGTTGTTTGTGTAAGACAGGGTCTCTCTGTTTCACAGGCTGAATGCAGTGGTCTGATCATGGCCTCAACCACCACAGCCACAGCCTTCTGGGCTCAAGCGATCCTCCTGCCTCACTCTCCTCAGTAGCTGTGACTACAGCTGCATGCCACCACCCCCAGCTAATTTTTGTATTTTCTATAGAAATGGGGCCTTGCCATGTTGCCTAGGCTGGTCTCAAACTCCTGGGGCTCAAATGACCCACCCACCTCAGCCTTGCCAAGTGTTGGAATTACAGACGTTTCTGTTTTTTAAAAAAAAGCATGACTGGATACAATCAGGATTTCAGTAGAAGTAGGAAATATGGGAATGCCGGTGAGCAAATCAGTCCAGAGAGAACACGCGATGAGAACAAGGACGTGGGAAGATGGGATGTAGGTGGAGATGAGGATGGGGGCGGGCTGGGGCTGAGGTCCAGAGTTCAGGCGACAGTCAGGAAATCTACAGCTGCCCAAAGCAGTAAGACTGCCCAAGCCAGAGGCACATAAGGCAGTTTTCAAGAGTATAAAGAGCAAGAGATCATTAAACTCACTTACCAGGAGAGACAAGAGACAGTGGGAATCATTTAATGAGAGGCCTTGACACTGCAAAAACTCTAAATTCATTCTGTGTTCAACTGTTCACAAGGGAGGAGGAGGAAGCAGGTGCCTTCAGAAACCATAATACATTTTTCTTACTGAGGCAGAGTATACAGAGAGGAAGAGATGGGAAAAAGAAGAAACTGGGTGATGGGAAATGGAACTTACCGACTCTTGGTATTGGAGCAGCCATTTCTCTGACACACATATACTTTAAAAACCAGCTGGTCCCTCTCCACAGGTCCCAGCCAGTTCAGAGTTTTCAAGGAAGCAGCTCCCAGGCTACTGTCACCTTCCTGGGAACTGTGAGCAGCTCATCACCCAAGCCAGCAGAATCCCTTTAACTCACAGGCTCTGTGAGCATAAGGTGGAGGGCCTCCTCCACCCAGTTGGCCGATTCCCTGGGTGGATTTTCTTCTGATGATCAGAAAAATATATCAACCTTTTCCAGATTTCTGGCATTACATTCTGTCATTTGGAGTACAACTGATTCTTGAACAACGTGGGAGTTAGGGGCACCAAATCTCGTGCAGTCAAAATTCACGTATAACTTTTGACTCTGCAAAAACGAAACTCCTGATAGCCTGCTGTTGACCAGAAGCTTTACTGATAGCATAACAGTTTTTGTATGTTATATGTATCACATACTATATCCTTACAATAAAGTTGTCTGGAGCAAAGAATGTTGTTAAGAAAATCAGAAGGAAGGGAATACACATGTACTCTGCATTAAGTGTCAGTGGATCATCATAAAGGTCTTCTTCCTTGTCGTCTTCACATTCAGTAGGCTGAGGAGGAGGAGGAGGAAGAGGAGAGGTTGGTCTTACATCTCAGGGTGGCAGAGGCAGAAGAAAGTCTGCGTATATGCAGACTCTGGCAGTTCTAACCTGTGTTGTTCAAGGGTCTATTGCATTTGTTACCCAGTGGGATGAAACCAAGATAAATTAAACACAGGTAAGTTCCTTTTCAGTTCAATACATTAAAGTCTGCACATAGAATACTCAAATTAAACAACAAAGATCCAAGGCTCTTTTGGATCCAATTTCCTCAAGACTGAAGAGGAGAATATGCCCCTCTGAGAGGCTATTCAGATGGTCTCTGTGTATTAGTATTCTAGTATTGCTGCTGCTTTTTTCTTTTTATTTTTTTGAGATGGAGTCTCACTCTTGTTGCCCAGGCTGGAGTGCAATGGTGCAATCTCGGCTCACTGAAATCTCCACCTCCCAGGTTCAAGCAATTCTCCTGCCTCAGCCTCCTGAGTAGTTAGGATTACAGGCAAACGCCACTACACCCGACTAATTTTGTATTTTTAGTAGAGACAGGGTTTCACCATGTTAGCCAAGCTGATCTTGAACTCCCAACCTCAGGTGATCCACCCACCTCAGCCTCTCAAAGTGCTGGGATTACAGGCGTGAGCCTCCGTGCCTGGCCTGCTGTTTCTTTAGCTAGGGTCTGGGCACAGGTGTGTGTACCTGGTGATGATTGATTGAAATGTACTCTCATGGTCTGGGCACTTTTAAATAGAGATGAGGTCTCACAGTGTTGCCCAGGCTGGTCTCAAACTCCTGACCTCAAGTGATCAGCCCACCTCAGCCCGCCAAAGTGTTAGGATTACAGGCATGAGCCACCACGCCTGGCTTGGGCACTTTTCTTATGTATGCTACAATTCAATATTTTTTACTCCAAGTGGGATTTTGATTGAGGAAAAGCAAGGCTTTTTTTTTTGAGATGGAGTCTCGCTCTGTTGCTGAGGCTGGAGTGCAATGGCACGATCTCGGCACACTGCCACCAACCTCAGCTCACTCGGCCTCCCAAAGTGCTGGGATTGCAGGTGTGAGCCACAGCACCTGGCCAGGGCTATCACTACCATTGATTTATTTAGAGATGGAGTTTTGCTCTTGTTGCCCAGGCTGGAGTGCAGTGGCAAAATCTTGGCTCACTGCAATCTCCACCTCCCAGGTTCAAGCGATTCTCCTGCTCAGCCTCCCTAGTAGCTGGGATTACAGGTGCCTGCCACCCCGCCCAACTAATTTTTTTTTCTGTATTTTTAGTAGAGACAGAAAATGTTGGCCAGGCTGGTCTCAAACTTCTGACCTCAGGCGATCCACCTGCCTCACCCTCCCAAAGTGCTGGGATTACAGGTGTGAGCCACTGTGCCCAGCTCTACTATTTATTTTAATGTCATTTGTCATTATCAGAGTGTGGCCTATAAAAATCTTTATTTTTAACATTTTTTAAAGGTTTCCTTTGTACTCAAAGAAACAAGAAAAAGGAAATGATTTATTAAAACTTCTTAAGCATCAAATATCCTCGCCCTGGTGTACATTTCCAGCTCTCTTCTTTCCCTTCCATGAACTTCCTCTTGCTGGGCTCCTAACCTGGCCTCTCCATCCTTAAACTGTAGCTCTCATCATGCCCCAAACACCCTCCCTTTCAATAGATTATGAGTAACTGAAGGGTCTGAGGCCACGTGGTTTCCATCTCTGTGTCCCTGCAGCTAGACCAGTACCCAATGTGGCAGAGGCACTCCACCAACATTCACTGACTACAGGTGAATTAAATACACCTGTGCCCTGGGAGGGGGCTATGCAGGAGGGCAGGTGGTTCAGAGAACCCTTCCTCCAGCTCCAGCGTCATCTCTACCTTGGGTCCATTCACAGCAAGATATTTCAGATTGTCCTTCAGAGAGCCTAAATAATTAAGGGAAAACATTCTAACATTCACCTATTGGCTTCTCTGCCAAGCCCCAGTGGCTTGAAATAAGTAAATCATTTAAACTATCCCATCCTTCTGTCTCGGGGAAGGCGTTGATAGACAGGGAATCAATAGATTCAATCAGGGAAGTGAGAGGCATGTGGATAAAGGTCCCAGGCCAGGGCCTCGCTGCGGCCCTCGGGGCTAGAGATGCCTCCGAAATCCAATCAGGGCTCTTCACAGGGGACATCACCACTGCCCATCACTACATTCTTATTCCTGAGCTGGCCAGGGGTCCCTGTGAGAGACAGGGACACATGCACTCAGCAAATGAAGACAAAATCTCCACTTATCCCACAGTACAGCCTCCGAGGGATTCGGGGAGCACCTGCTGGGAGGGAGGGGCAGAGGCCACACTAAGGGTGGCACATGGGTAGGACCCAATCCTGCCTGGCTGAATGTCCCCCCACGCTTTCTCCTTTCCCCAGGCCACCTGGACTTTAAGAGCAGTCACCTGGTGCCCTCATGCCCCAGCTTTCCAGCCCAGCAGCACCCTTGACTGCAGCTGCCAGGCTCTGTACCATATGGCCCCTGCCTGCTCTCCTCTTTCACCCCCTCTGCCTTCCTGCTTCGCTGGCTTCTCTCTGTTACTTTTTTTTTAGACAGTCTCATTCTGTTGCCCAGGCTTCAGTGCAAGGGCTCTATCTCAGTTCACTGCAAACTCCACCTCCCGGGTTCAAGCGATTCTTGTGTGTGCCTCAGCCTCCCAAGTAGCTGGGATTACAGGCATGCATCACCACCACACCAGGCTAATTTTTGTATTTTTAGTAGAGACTAAAAATAGTTAGGGTTTCACCATGTGGGCCAGGCTGGTCTCGAACTCCTGGCCTCAAGTGATCCACCCACCTTGGCCTCCCAAAGTACTGGGATTATAGGCTTGAGCCACCACACTCGGCCTTCTGCTACTTCTTTGGACCAAGGGTCCCACTCTCCTGTGAAGCCTAACTGATGCTAACCCCCATCACCTGGAAGGTTCTTCTCCCAGTCACTCAATAGCCCTCCTAGCTCAGGACCTCCCGGAGGATAAATGTGAGATTATTTCACAGAGCAAACGGGGCTAGCACTAAGATCGCTGAATCCTGTAGTGGTTCTTCTCCAATTCTTCAGTCACCTCAAAGAAAACATCTTGATTTGGTGCTGATACGCCTTTAGCTCCTTTCTCCCTGCATGTCATCCTTTTGAACAGAAAAAAGGACAGGCCCCGGGCTTTCTGTAGAATGAAACGCCTCTGTTTAGGCTGATTGCTTTTATTTCTACGGTCATCATCCTTTTGCAAGTAAGAGATGCTGGTTCTCTATTTACTCTGGTGATAGAGTTTTCCTTTCGAATTAAAGTTTCTTTGTGAAAACAAAACTGGGGTTGCTAAGCAACATGCCCTGATGTTAGAGTTGGCAGAAATGGCCAAAGGACCGGGGCATGGATGAAATCACACTCTGGGTTGCTCCAGAGTGTTCAGTAAAATGTGCCTCTAGCAGCTGCTTGGGGATGTGGAACTTAGAGAAGTAAAAAGCAGAAGAAGATGCCAGGCCTGGTGGTTCATGCCTATAATCCCAGCGCTTTGGGAGGCCAAGGCGGGTGGATCACATGAGGTCCAGAGTTCGAGACCAGCCTGACCAACATAGAGAAACCCCACCTCTACTAAAAATATGAAATTAGCTGGGCATGGTGGCTCATGCTTGTAGTCCCAGCTACTCAGGAGACTGAGGCAGGAGAATCGCTTGAACCTGAGAGGCAGAGGTTGTGGTGAGCCAAGATCATGCCATTGCACTCCAGCCTGGGAGACAGAGTGAGACTCTGTCTCGAAAAAAAAGAAAAACAGAAGAAACCCACGATGTCATTAAATGGAGGGGTCCTCGCAGAAGCGAGGAGGGCAGCTGTGAGATGCAGAGTGAAGAATTCAAGCTCAGCAGAGACCGGAAAAAAGTGGAGAGGAGCAGAAACGTCAGCTCCATGAATGGCAGTAATCTTAATGGTTTTGGACATTCCATGCACTCAGGATTCAAGCACTGGCTTACAATAAGATTGTGTGATCCTTTCAAGATGGAATTGTTGGTCACGTGAACAAATTTGCAGTGAACGTAACAGCCACCTGAGGCAGGTCCCCCCAGGCCATGGATAAACAGTCATGCCTGAGTCACCCTCTTTCTTAAACATTTTTTCCAGTTACCTGAGCCAATAAATCCACGTTTGCCTTAGACCACTGGGGTTTAATTTTTCGTCACTTAGCAGGTGAAAGAATCCTAAATTACAGAAACCAGAGAACATAGGTTCAATTACTCCTCCATTTTACAGAAGAGGAAACTGAGGCCCCACTTCCTTCTATCTTGATCCTCAGATTTTTGAGACTGTCTCTGTTTTCTCCCAGCCAAGGAGAAGAGAAAAAGAGACAATGCTCACACCTCATTAGCCGTGTTTTGGTCACAAGAATGCCTGGGAAATATAATCTTTATTCCACGCAGCCGGACTTCCTGCTACCAGGAGGGATGCTGAGGTCATCCAGCAGTCTCTGCCACACCCAGGTAACCCCTGCCCTGCTCCTGTCCCCCATGGGGCAGCCTTGAGTGAGGGACAGAGGACCCGCAAGCCCCACTGCAGCCTGACAGGGCATCTTCATCACATGGCCTGGCCAGGTGATCCCCAAAGGAGGACAGCACTGGGGTCTGGGCAGGACCAAGGCTCTGGACAGGCCAGAGAGAAAAGGCATGAGCAGTGATGGAAGCAATATCCACAAAGGCCCCGCCCCCTTCCTGGGTGTCCAGGGAACCCCAGAGTCTCCCTTGGTGACGCTGGCTCCTTCCCGCACCAGGCACCTGAGACAGAGGCTGCGGTGAGAGGACCCCATGGTCAGTCCCTCTTGCATTGGATGGGAAACTCCTGCCTTTGAATGAAATGCTAATTATAGCCTCCATGTGTGCAGTCTGTTACCTGCTAAAAATATGCTGTCTTATTCTTGTCTGCACAGGTGCAGCCAAGTTGGGGGAAATCATGCTGTTTTTAGCAGTGATGCAAGCAGACAACTGAATCCTAGACTCTTGGGGACGGCGTCTGTCTGCCTGGGAACTTGTTTTCAGGAGTGTGAACAATGCAAAGGGTCAGTCAGAGGAGGTGCTGCAACCCCAGGGGCACAGCAGAGCAGCACTAACGGCGGGAGGAAGCGTCCTTTCAACAGTGGTGTAAGCCTCACGGTGGAGGCGGCCTCAGCTTCCAGGGATGACATTCGTCATCGTAGCAGGAGGGAGGCTGTTAAAACAGGCACTGGGGGAGCATAATGGGATCCCCAAGCCACCCAAGAAAGCCTGAAAACAGGGATGTTGGAATGAGATGGGGAAAAGAGGGTCCCAAAGACAGTAGAGGAGGCAGGTATGGGGAAGGATTGAGAGACGTCATTCATTCATTCATACAATATTTATTGAGTCCTGCACATGCCAGGCACTCTGCTAGGTGCTGGGCTGAAAGGGACTGATAAGGTTGCTGCCGTCGTGTTCATTAAAATAATGTTTCCATACATATTGAGGCAGGAACTGCCCAAGGCACTAGAGACACACACTGAACAAAAACCCCTTCCTGGGGCTAAATTCTAACAGTGGAAGGGGGATCTGATGTCCCCTCCCCCAAGAACAAGTGAACACAGAAATGATGACAAGATTTGGGGACTCCCATGGGACCCTCCCATCCCTGTCCCTGGGTCTCCAGTTCAGCCTTCAGGGGTCCAGGAGGTGTCAGCTTTCCCACCTGGCTGCGTCTGCTCCTCGGTTTGTCTCTCATGCTGCTCAAAGGCTCAAACCAGCATCCTCAGTCCTGATGCACTCCCTCACTCTCGGAGGGGGCACAATCACAGGATGCAAGTGAACCACATATTGGAAAAGGTGAAGACCTTCCGGATCTAGACAAGAGGATCCCATTGGCTAAGCCAAATTTGCGCACGACACCTGAGTGAGAGGCAGGTTCTCTGGGCTCAAATCCCAGCCCACCGATTACTAGCTGTGTGACCTTGGGCAAGTTATTTAAACCTCCCTGTGCCTGAGTGTCCTTGTCTGTAAACTGAAGATGATGATAGTTCCCATTACTTAGGCTTATTGGACAGGTTAAGGCAAAAAATATCAGCAAAGTGCTCAGTGCACTGTCTGCCCATGGAACGCAAGGGTTCAAACTGTTAGGCACCATCACCCTCATTATGATTGTACTGAATTTTCTATTGATTATTGGCTTTATATTGATTACTAATTGATTTTCTATTGATTATTGGCTTTATATTGATTACTGATTGATTTTCTATTGATTATTGGCCTTATATTGATTACTGATTGATTATTGGCTTTCTATTATTTCTGATTATTGCTGACTGGTTTTCCATATTCTACGGCATCTGATAACATTCTCATGACCTTCATTCCTGGCCCTACAGCATCATGTGTTTTTTATGCTGGGACCGATTCCATTCCCTGGATCCGACCTTTCCCTGTAGAAACGCAGGCTGGGAAGGGAGCTCTGAGGTCATACCCACATCTTTTTTTTTTTTTTTTTTTTGAGACAGAGTTTCACTCTTGTTGCCCAGACAGAAATGCAGTGGTGTGATCTTGGCTCACTGCAACCTTCACCTCCCAGGTTCAAGTGAGTCTCCAGCCTCAGCCTCCTGAGTAGCTGGAATTATAGGCATGTGTCACCATGCCTGGCTAATTTTGTATTTTTAGTAGAGACGGGGTTTCTCTATGTTGGTCAGGCTGGTCTTGAACTCCCAACTTCAGGTGATCTGCCCTCCTTGACCTCCCAAAGTGCTGGAATTATGGCATGAGCCACCTTGCCCAGCAGTCCCCCAATCTTTATCACAATCAGCAGCCACGGATGTCCCTGAGCCCAGGGCTGGAGCTGGCCCATCGTCCCTCAGGTATTCCACCTTCCAGCATCTGCTCACCCTGGATGGCTGTCCTGCCTCACCCTGGCATCCCAGGCACCTTTCTGACCACAACCCTCCAGGGCCCCCATCACGGGACTGATGGGTCAAGCTCTGCCCCCCTCAGTTCCTGTCTCTGCCCACACTCCCCTCACATCCGCCCTCAGTGCCTCCAGCCTCCCTGCCCTGTCCAACCATCACCCCCTCTTACTCCCAGCTTATCCCTCCTCAGAGCCTTCTACCAGGAGTGACCTTTCCTAAATATGCCCACCCTCTGCTGGCTCCTCCTTGTCAGACAAGGCAGATCATGTGACACCACCTCAGGAGCCCTCCCATCTCATCCAATGTCAGCCACACTCTCCCACCGGTCATGCCACTCTCCCTTGTTTCATGGGTCTAAGATGGCTGCCAAACTCCAGCCATCACACTGACATTCCAGATAGCAGGAAAGCACAAAAGATAAAGAAAAGAATGTCTCTCCCTTTAAGGACACATCTCTGACATTGCATATGATCCTTTTGTCTACTTTCCCACTGTCTAGGACTAAGTTCCCTCACCATGCTTAGCTGCAAGGGGACTGGGAAATATAATCATGACTCTGCGTGACTGGAGGCACAACGGATAGTCAGCAGTAGTTCTATCACTAAGGAAGAAGGGGGACCAGCTAAGCTATTAGGGAACCACCTGGACTCCCTGCTGCTGCCCCCTGCTGGCTATTTCACCTTGGGCAAGTCACTGGGGCTCTTCGTTGTGAACCTCAGATTTCACATCTGTAGTATGAAGCGCAAACTCACAAGGTCCAGCCTGCTCTGTCCCATCTATCCTTGCAGCCACACCTCTTTCCAGTCCTCTGCCTGATTCACTTTGCCCCAGGAGCACGGGACTCCTTCGTCTCAAATGTGCCAAGCTCATCCCTACCACAGGGCCTCCGCATTTGCTGTTCCCTAAGCATGCAACTCTCTTCTGGCCATGTTTCCAAACTCTGGCAAATTACACACACAACGTAACCATCTTAACCATATCTAAGTGTACAGTTCAGTGGCATTAAGTACATTTACACCATGGTGCTGCTGTCACCACCATCCCTCAACAGAACTTTCCATCTGGCAAAACTGAAACTCTGTATCTGTTAAATACAACTTCCCATTCTCCTTCCCCTCCGTCCTTGACAGCCACCATTCCATCCTGTCTTTACGATTCTGACTCCTCTAGGTGCCTCCTATATGTGGAATCATACAGTATTTGTCCTTTTGCGACTGGTTTATTTCATTCAGCTTAAAGTCCTCAAGGTTCATTCACGTTGCAGCATGTGTCAGAATCTCCTTCCTTTCTAAGGCTGAGTAATGTTCCGTTGTATGGATACACCACGTTTTCTTTATCCATTCATCTGTCAATGGACATCTGCATTGTTTCCATCTTTTAGACAATGCAAATAATACTGCTATAAGCAGGTAGCCCTTCAAGTCCCTGCTTTCAATTTTTTGATGTATATACCCAGAAATGAATTGCTGGACCACATGGTAATTACATGTTTAAGGTTCTGAGGAACACCCATACTGTCTTCCATATGGGTATACAATTATACCCCTATGGTATACTCCTGTGGTATACAATTATACCCCTATGGTATACCCCTAAGGTATACAATTATACCCCTGTAGTCTAATTCCATAGGGGTAAACAATTTACATTTCCTTCAACAGTGCACATGGGTTCCAGTTTTTCCACACTCCCACCAACACTTGTTAGTTTCTGTTTTCTTGATAGTTGACACCCTAATGAGCGTGAGGCTCATTGTGGTTTTGATTTGCATTTTCCTAATGACTCGTGGTGTTGAGCTTGTCTTGTGTTTATGGGCTATTTGTATATCTTCTTTGAGAAATGTCTATTCAAGTCTTTTGCTCGCTTTATAATAGAGTTATCTCTTTTTCTGTGGTTGAGTTATAGGAGTTCGTTTAATATTCTGGATACTAGCCCCTTATATATATTAAACATTGTCTACCACTTCAGAGGTTACCTTTCCACTCTGCTGTGCCCTTGGATGCAAAGTGCTTCATCTTGCTGTAGTCTAGTGTATCCGTTTTTCCTTTTGCTGTCTACACTTTCAGTTTCACACCCCTCAATACATCGCTGCAAAACCCACCAGCGTCAGGAAGCTGTTCCCCTTATGTTTTATTCTAGGAGTTTTATAGTTTTAGGTTTATGTTTAGGTTTTTGATCCATGTTTTGAGTTAATTTTTATGTAGGATGTAAGGTTCTTGTGCATGTAGATGTAGCTTTCCCAACACCATTTGCTGAAGAGAGTGTCCTTTCTCCATCGAGCGGTCTTAGCATCTTTGCCAAAGATCATCTGCCCTGCATGTGAGGGTTTAATTCTGGGCTGTTTACACCGTTTCCTTGTTCTACAGGCCTATCCTTATGTCAGCGTGACACTGTCTTGATTATTGTAGCTTTGCAGTAAGTTTTGAAATCAGGAAGTGTGGTATCTCTGTGTTCTTCTTTTTCAAGATTGTTTTGGCTATTTGAGGTGCCTTGAGATTCCATGTGAATTTTAGTATAAATTTTTCTAATTCCACAAAAAAAATTGGAATTTTGATGGGGTTGCATTGAATCTGTAGATCGCTTTGGAAGGTTAGGTCATCTTAACAATTAAGTCCTCCAATTCTTGAGCAAGCACCTGGTGTCTGCGATTATTTGTGTCTGCTTTCATTTTTCAGCAATTTTTGTAGTTTTAATTTTGTATAGTTTTTTATAACTTTCAGGATATATATCTTTTGCCTCTTTGTTTAAGTTTATTCCTGTCTTTTATTCTTTTTGATGCTACAGTAAATTGAATTGTCTTCTTAATTTTCTTTCTGAATTGGTCATGTTCATTGATTTCTGCATGTTGAGTTTATATCCTGCAACTTGTCAGATTCACTTGATAGTTCTAACATGGAAGGTTGTAGAATCGTCAGGGTTTTCTACATATATAAGGTCATGTCACCTGAGTACAGAGATAATTTTACTTCTTCCTTTCCAATTTGGATGGCTTTTATGTATTTTTCTTGCCTAATTGCTCTAACTAGGAGTTCCACTGATATGTTGAACAGAAATGGTTCTTTCACTACTTTTTGCTCAGTAGATTCCTTTCCTGCATTAGAGTCTCAACTCAAACATGGTCTCCGTACAGAGAGAGCCATCCTTGATGCTCCCTGATCCCCAGGCCCTTGCTATCACATCAACACACTTTATCTTACACCACTTAGTATGATCTGAAATTACACTCCGTATTTGTTTAATTGTTCATTTCCTGTCTTGCCTCCTGCAGGGGGCTCCACGGGTAGAGGGACCTGTCCTTCTTGCATGCCCCATGCCTAGGATGGAGTTCGGCACAAAGACATTCCTTGATAAATGTTTGTTGAATGAATTAGTCAAAGATGGGACTGAGGCACCAGCAGATGTAGACTCCCACACCCCTGGCAATGCTTCCTTCTCTCAAGAGGTTTCTTCTCTGCCTGCCCACAAAAGGCCTTCATCCAAATAGGCTGATTCTTCGCCATCCTCTATAATTGCTCTGAGCTGCTATAGTCAGTCATCTGAGAGAGGATGCCCAGGACTGGAGGGGCAGAGGACATGCCTTTGTTATCAGGGACAGTCAGAGTAATAATATCACATTTACAACCCGCCTCACAGCCTGCACGTACTTAAGCATCTGCCGTCCCTGAAAGAGAAAGATAAACACAAATTGAGGCATTTCGGCAGAAAATGAAGGGAAGATGAAAAGGTTTAAAAATGAGCAAGGGATGCAATTTCCAGCATTGAATAAGAACATATGTTTCTTCCTGGTCTCAAGATAAAAGAGGATAACTGAAGGAGAAAACCACTCAAAGAAGGTGATGTTTTAAACTAAAGATTAGCCCACAGCAGAGTGTCGGGGAATCTGTAGTAATGGAGACTCTGAGATAAACTTTTTTAAATTAAGAAGCAGAAGGAGAAAAGGCAGCAGCCCTGAATCTGGACTTTGAAACGTCCTCCAGCCATCTAAGTCTGTCGAATGTCGGCAGAGTGGGCGCGTGGCAGGGGAGCCGGGGCCGCCGTTCCTCCCCTCAGCCTTTCCACTCTCAGTTTAGGGATAACCCATGTTTTATGGCTTGTCTCTCAAGACCGATTAGAAGCAAAGCTGCCCATTACAGGCTAAATCTCAAAGCGCTCCTACAGAAATCTCCCTTCCTAAGCCCAAAGCCCTGATTCCGGGCTGCCTCTTGACCTGACTCATCGGTGATCCTGACCCTGGCAGAGGACGATGGGCTGATGCACACAGTGCTTCCTGCGGGCTGGGACTGCAGTTCTGAGCTCTCCAGGTGCATGAATTTGCTTAATCCTCACCTGAACTCCACTATGCTGTTGGGATCCTGCTCACAGGTGAACAGAGCTGGGCTGGGGGGAATCAGTGCTTCCCGGGCCATAGCTGCAGGACAGCAGAGCCACTTCAAGAACCCCCAGCCAGCACCAGGCCCACACCACTGACCACTGACGGCGCTCTGGCTCTGTGACGTAAGAGGGGCCTCAGCGACAGCCCCTGATACCAATATTGCTCCAGATGCCTCTTTCCAGGAAACAGTCCTCTTCTCAGACAGTGAAGCCAACATAACAGGACAGTGAACCAGACTCTTCCAGAGCTCTCAGAATCGTGACTTCATTCCCATAGTTAGAAGGGTGAGAATGAAATTAGTTGGGTGTGGTGGCACACACCAGTAGTCCCAGAACCCATTTGTTTTAAAGAGAGGATGGAAGTGTCTATGAAAGCCATCAATCACCACCCTAACGTGAAAGAGGAACATTCAAAAGATTTCTAGGAGGGAATTAGCAGGAGGAGACACTTTGGCCCAAGACAAGGAGCAGGGCTTCAGGAAACCACCTGCAGAGGCTAGGCTGCTCTCCACGCAGGACAGAGGCTCACAGACTCCTTCCCCCAGGAGTGCTGGGAATATCCATGGGCAGAGTGGATGCTGGGCTGGACCCAGCTGGAAAGGGGTCCCCTGGGTGAGGGTTCCCTGGGCTTTACATGAGGCAGGAATCGAGGGTGAGGTTTGCAACAAGGGGTGCATTCCCGGTGCCCCAGTGTCTGGAAAGCATGTGGTGTGGAGGCCCAGGGTCTCTCTGAACCCTCCCCTACCCCCCCCCACCGCCCCCGCACCTATTTCTTGTCAGTTTCCCTTGAAGCAGATCCTGAGAAGAGGAGCATCATGCAAGGACTGGATCTAGGATCTGCACCAGGGTGGATGGGAAAGGGGTGGGAAAAGGGGAGCAGGAAGAACCAGAAGCCGGGCCAGGGTGGGGCCTTAAGCCAAGCCCCTCAGGGAGGGAGGCAGGCTTCAGCCCACCCTGCAGGGGAGTCCAGCCCAGGGTGTAATGAGTCACAGCCACTCCTTGTCCTGCCTCAGCGCAGGGAGCTGGGCTTCCAGACACCTGCACTCCAGACACAACCAGCTCTCTGTTGAGGCAGGGCGGATCCAGGAGCCCCAGGGCCATCCTCTTATGAGAGCCAGAGGTGTGGCCCATGGAGGGGAAGGAAGGCACAGCTATGAGGGCCCGGAGGTTAACACAAAATGCAGATGAGGATCCCAGGGCACAGGGGCTGGCACCCCCGCTGGCCGAGCCTTATTTCTCTGCTCACTGCCTGTGGGAGCCTCAGTGTGTTGCACTCCCTCCCTGAGCCTCAGTTTCCCCAGCTCCAGAGTGAGAATTGTCATACTGTCCTGACCTCCAAAGGCTGCCATCAAACCAGGAGAAACTGCCAGAAAATCCAGCACAGCTGGGACCAGCAGCGGGCCCATTAAGAAAGCTAAATATGCCAAAGTGGAGAATCCAAAAAAACCCATTTACACTCACAGCTTTATACAGTTAACAGAAAACACATCACTCTCCTATAATTGGCAAATATTTTCATGCCAGGGCTAATGACTTTCTTCATAATGTGGGCCTGCTGTTGGATTCGCCCATTGTCTTTGTTCTTTATATAATCCTACAATGTTCAGTTTTAGCTTCTTTGAAGCGGAATGAGGGCATAAACACACTTGCCACGCACTCCAAGTGCAGAATCCTCCCACACTGGCATTGTCCAATAGAAACAGAATGTGAACCACAAACATAATTTAAAATTTTTCAGCCTGGCATGGTGTTTCAGGCCTACGATCCCAGCACTTTGGGAGGTCGAGGTAGGCGGATCACGTGGTCAAGAGACAGAGTCTCTCTGTTGCCCAGGCTGGAGTGCAATGGCGCAATCTCAGCTCACTGCAACCTCTGCCTCCTGGGTTCAAGCAATTCTCATGTCTCAGCTTCCCGAGTAGCTGGGACTACAGGTGCAAGCCACTACATCTGGCTAATTTTTTTGTATTATTAATGGAGACAGGGTTTCACCTTGTTGGCCAGTCTTGTCTCGAACTCCTGACCTCAAGTGATCTGCCCCACCCCCAGCCTCCCAAAGTGCTGGGATTACAGGCTCTCCCACCCAGGCTGGAGTACAGTGGCATAATCATAGCTCACTGCAGCCTCAAATCCCTGGGATCAAGCAATCTTCCCACCTCAGCCTCCCAAGTAGTTGGGACTACAGGTGTGCACTACCATGCCCAGCAATTTCTTTTAATTTTATTTTTAGTAGAGACAGAGTTTCCCTACGTTGCCCAGGTTGATCCTGAATTCCTGGGCTTACATGATCCTCTGGCCTCAGCCTCCCAAAGTGCTGGGATTACAGACTCGAACCACCGTGGCCTGCCTGCAGCAATGACTATCATATTAAGCAGTTACTGGACAGTTCTAGATACTTTTCCAATCTCTTTTTCAGCTTTTTGTCCTTAGCAAATCTTGACAGACAATTCAACTTGGTTTCCATAAAAACAGCGACTCCCTTTCTTTTTCCGCTCCTAATTATCCATTTGCTACGTTTATTAAGTTTTCCAATTGCAATGCCAAGTACATCTGGAGTAAACAGGTTTGGGAACAAAAGCCCTGACTTTCAGCAAGCAGAAAACACGATGGGCATTTCAGACAGTAGCAGATAGCCCCAAGCTGCGGACTTGTCCATCTGTGTTTTTACAGAGGAACGGAGGGCTTGGAAACATCAGGGGCATGAGTTAAGGGAGCTACCCAGAGAAGATTCCACTCTGCATTTAAAGCTCTACATTCAATGAGTGGCAGGCAAAATGTAATTGTTGTCATCTCTGCTAGTCTAAAAGCACACCACTCCACCAAAGCCCTGCTCAGGCGGCTGCCTAACCAACATCCTCCTCCACATTCCTCCTCCTGACAGAAGCCTGACTTTGTCCTGGTGTCTACCTGTTCCCTGTGCAGCCCCTTGGTTCAGGGGATTCTGATGTGGTCCTCAGCTTCACGGTCATCCCAATTAGCCTACGGGTATTATATTCAGCAATGTCCTGGTGATTGTCAGTGGTTCCTGGAAGGTCACATGGCCCAAGATGGCCAATTGTACTGAAGACAAGGAATACATCCCACACTTGAAGGAGTGATTTCTCTCTCAATGCCAGGGACCTGTGATAGGGACAGGAGGCAGGGAAATTCTGGGAGAAGAGGGTGGTCCCCAGCGAGGGTCCTACCCTCAAACCTGGAACCACAGCCCAAAGTGAGAACATGCATTCCTGTTTTCTCACTTGAATGTTGCCTTTTCCAAAACCGCCCATGACACACCCCAGTCCCCATCCTGTGCCGTAAAAACCCCAGGTTTCTCCAGCAGAGAAGAGGAGAAGTAGCTGGACATTGGGGAGAAACAGTTTGACTTCAGAGGAACGGTTTGATGATGTTGCTTCGGAAAGGGGTCCACCGCGGATAGCCAGACTCCAGGGAAAGGTTATCTTCCTGCTCCATCCCCTTTCCATCTCCCCTTTCATTGGCCATAAAATCCTCCATATTCACCACCCTTTGATTTGTTCATGAGACCTGAGTTTTCTTGGATGACACACAAGAGCTCAGGTGCCACAGGTGTGAACACCAAACGCTGTCACACGGACCCTCTGCCCTCGCTGGCGGGGAGCAACAACCTCATGCAAAAAGGCAGAGGGCCCACTGAGCTGTTTAACACTTAAGCCATCTGCGGACGGATGCCAGAGCTAAAAGAGCATTGTCACACATGTCCTCCGGGGTTGCAGGGTTTTCAGGTACTCCCCCTTAGGCACTGCCTCAGGGCCCACACAGAGTTTTACTTTGCAAAACCCAAAGGCACTCGTCCCAGCTCCTGAACCTGCTCACCTACATGCTTCCTCCCACAAGGGGTTGGGCACAACAGCTTCCAGTGAGTAGAGTTTGTCCTGCTGGCACCGACACTCCAGGTATCACCTGTGAAGGGGTCAGGGAAAATTTCCTTCTTCACCTGGACAAGGAGATATGTGGTCCCAGTTGCTGGTGGCAGCCACGTTGTGACATCCCACAACAGGCGATGGCAAAACAGAGAGACTGGTGGTGTTGCAGAGCCAGGCATGGTGGCTTGAATCAACCCACCCTCAAGTCGCCCTCTCTCTCTTTTTTTTTTTTTTTTTGAGACAGAGTTTCGATCTTGTTGCGCAGGCTGGAGTGCAATGGTGTGATCTCGGCTCACTACAACCTCCACCTCCTGGGTTCAAGCAATTCTCCTGCCTCAGCCTCCAGAGTAGCTGGGATTACAGGCATGCACCACCACGCCGGGCTAATTTTTGTTTTTTTAGTAGAGATAGTGTTTCACCATGTTGGCCAGACTGGTCTCAAACTTCTGATCTTGTAATCTACCCGCCTCGACCATCCAAAGTGCTGGGATTACAGGAGTGAGCCACCGCGCCCAGCCAAGTCCACCTGACACATTCACTTACCACATAAGCCAGATTCATTAGGGGTTTCAGTCACTTGCAGCCAATAGCAAGCTAACCCACACAGTCCCTCCTAAAAAGCCTTCTCTGACCCTCTCCCTTCTCTAGATCCTGGGACCTTTCTCCCTGCACTAACCCACTGCATCCTGTATGCCATTTATGTCTGTGTTTCTCCCACCCACCATGGGCCCACTGAGAACGAGCTGTGTTTCTTCACTCTTCTTAGCCCAGGGTTCTGTGCTTAGTAGGTGCTTTGTAAATTCCATTGCACAAATGTATATTTTATTGCAGTTGCTTTAGAAAGCTGGATAGCTGGGTGGAAAGCATTCCTTTGTTTTTTGCTTTTAAGAAACTCATCACTGTGATGTAAACTGCTCTGTGCGGTAACACTGAAGTACTTCTATGCCAGTAAAGACAGGTTTTAAGATGCTTTATTTCACTGGAACAAACTACATGTCCATAAAAGTCCCATCCGTCTTTTTTCCAGTTGATGGTAATTGAAGACTCCGCAATTTCCTTCCTGCCATTAATATCTTCTTTAACTTTCAAACTCCCTTAAACAGATGCAGCGCTTTCCCACAAAGCCATCTGGACAGGTGGCAGCCATGTTAAATCTCCCACATGGCCTGCGGCACTCTGAGAACTCACAGAATCCTCTTCCATTCATTCTTTTTTTTTTTTTTTTTTCTGAGCCAAAGTCTCGCTCTGTCGCCCAGGCTAGAGTGCTATGGCACAATTTCAGCTCACTGCAACCTCTGCCTCCCGGGTTCAAGCGATTCTCCTGCCTCAGCCTCCCTCCCAAGTAGCTGGGACTATGAGTGCCCGCCACCATGCCTGGCTAATTTTTGTACTTTTAGTAGGTACGGGGTTTCACTATGTTGGCCAGGCTGGTCTTGAACTCCTGACCTCAAGTGAGCCACCTGCCTCAGCCTCCCAAAGTGCTGGGATTATAGGCGTGAGCCACCATGCCATCTTCTTCCGTTCATTCTTTTTTGGTTTTTTTGAGATGAACGTTCACTCTGTCGCCCAGGCTTGAGTGCAGTGGCTCCATCTTGGTTCACTGTGATATGGCTCTGATGAGACAAGGTACACCAGGATTCTGGTCTCATATCAAATTAGATAAGACAACATGGAAACAGGTGGAGTTGTTTTAACAAGCAGAGAGTTTAATAGGCCAGAAGGGGCAAGAAGGAAAGGAGAAGGAAGGAGCTCCCCCGTACAGAGACACAGGCGCTCCAAAGCCGAAAGAGAAGGTACCCACCTGCCAGGGCTATCAGCCAGGTATATATACAGAGGCTGGAGGAGGAGGTGTCTGATTTGTATAGGGCTCAGGGGATTGGTTTGACTAGGCTTGTCATTCATGTAGACTGTGGAAAAAGCTGGCCCTCCCACCCTAGCCTTTTAATATGCAAATACAGGGCACCAAGATGTTCTACACTTGTGGCAGTGTAGAAAAAGCTGGCCAGCCCACCCTAGCCTTTTATTATGCAAATGCAGGGCACCAAGATGTTCCCAACTTGCCCCCCGCACCCCACCGCTGTGTTACCAGGATCATGTGGGGAAAGGGCAAAAAGGCGCAGGAATCTCCATGTTTGGGTGGACCCAGTTTCTAATGGCCTTCATTTGCATATCAAAGGTTGCTGGCCTGGCTCCAAGACCTGGGGCTTTACGAGAATCCGGAGTTGCTTTAAATAAATGAAAACTTCCCAAAGACCCATTTTCCTCTCTGTCTGCCTAAAATAATTTCTTAATAACTCCTACCATAACTGCAACCTCCGCTTCCCGGGTTCAAGCAATTCTCATGTCTCAGCCTCGCAAGTAGTTGGGACTATGGGTGCATGCCACCACACCCGGCTAATTTTTGTATTAGTAGAGAGAGGGTTTCACCATGTTGGCCAGGCTGGTCTCAAATTCCTGACCTCAAGTGATCCGCCCATCTCAGGCTCCCAAAGTGCTCGGATTACAGGTGTGAGCCACGGCACCAGGCCCCATTCATTCTTCCTCCACAGGTGCCGCCCATCCTTTCAAGATCGGCACCCTCACCATTAGAATAAAATCCAGCTGGAGTCTTTAAAAGAGAAAGCAAAACTGCCTGGGGCAACTTTAGGTTAGGAAAGAATGTTTTGGATTTAAATCAAATGTTAGGGTTTCAGGACCTTCTGCAGGTGGGGAGGGACCCCGGAGACTAAGGGTAGGGAGCCTGCTTAGCCTCAGGGTCACCCCCGGACATCAAGGTGCACTCCTGCAGGTTTCTAACGCCCCTTGTCTTCCCTCCAAGCCCATCACTCTCATTAAAAAAAGTGCTCCTACAACTTTCTGGCCATTAGGCCAAATCTTAGAGTCAGCGTGACCCTCGTCTTTCTCTTACTCCTCCACATCCCATCCATCCACCAAATCTGCGGGCTTTATCTTCCAGCGATGGCCACCATGTGACCACCTGCCCACACCACTCCTAACACGGAAGGCTGGGCACCCATCGTCCCTTCTTGACTGTGGCAGTCGCCTCCTTGCTCATCTCCCTACATTGACTCCCTGCATTGATCCTGCACCATCCATGCTCACAGGCAGCCAGAGGGATCCTTTTAAAATATTAAGGCAAAATACATCAAGCCCTCCATGCAAAACCCCCTTATCACCCCTTCTATCTCAGAATATGACCCAGATCTTTGCCGTGACCCAGGCTCTCCATCACCTCAGCTTGAGCTCTTCTCCTCCTTATTCCCTCCACGCTGACCCTCCGAGAACATGCCCAGCACATTCCACCACAGGGTCTTTGCACATCTGGTCCCTCTGCCTGGAAACTTCCTCCCCTAGATACGCACATGGAAGACTCTTTTAATTCCTTCAGTCTCTGCTCCAAGGTGACGCATCTCAGAGAGGACTTCCACACTGCCCAGTCTGAAGTAAACCCTCCAGCCACTTGATATTTCAAGTATATGTGTGTGTGCGCACGCGTGCACGCACACACACACACACACACACACCTATGTGGCTGTTCTTGTGGGGGCGGGCTGCACTTGCTGTTCACTGCCCCTTCCACCCCAACCTCCCTGGAACGTCAGCTCCCCGAGAACAGGGCCTTGGTCTGTTTCATCCATAGTTGCGTTGCTGGTGTCTAGAGAGTGCCTGGCACCTAGGAACTGCTCTGTAAAGAGCTGGCAAATGAATGAAGGTGCACTCTTCTGAGAGTGCAGCCTCTGCAGAGAACTCAGGGAGACGAACAGAAGCTGCCCGGCCCAGGGCATCTGAACCCAGGAGCTGGTGTCCCTGCAGGAAGAGTACCCAGGAAGAGAATAAGCTGTACTTTATCTTCTCAGTACAAAGGATTTTTTCGTAATTCTCTGGCCATGGGAACCATTCCAGAAGCCAGAGTCACCAAGCTTGGCCTCACTGAACACATTTCCTAGAACGAGCCTCAGGTGGTCTGGTCTGCCCGTCTCCACAGGTAGCTCCCCTATCCAACAGGACAGAGCCAGATGATGAGGGAGTGGACCTTGGTGCATCTGAGGGTTTATCTTGGGCCGCCCCTGCTCCAGTGAGGAACCTGCAGGCCGAGGACGTGACGTGACTGAGGGTGTTGCAGGCAGAGCCCGCCAACAGTGGCTTTCTCGTGCTCCAGGGCGCTTTCCTGTGGGAAGATTCTGGAAGCCTTTACTGATTCCATTCTCTCAGCCTTCTTACAAGTCAGCAGGGCAGAGGCCGGGGCAGCAGAGCCCCACTTGGCAATTGAAGAAACTGAGGCACAGCCAAGGTCAATGACTCACCATTCTTCAAAGAGCTCATTACTGTGGGGCCCCTAGTGAGGTGGTTACAGAGTGGGCCCCAAGCAGTAGCCTAGGCTCTACTCCTTTCAAGCTGAGCAATTGCTCACCCCTGTGTGCCTCCGTTTTCCCAGCTGCAGAACCGGTAATAAGCGTAATTGACCCGTGGCTTTTACGAGGGATGAAACCCAGGCATCACCAATGGGAGAAGCCCAGCCCTGGAGGAGATGCCTGTTCCACCTCACCCGCCCCTGCCCTGTGGGTTCTGAGGCTCCTTACCCCTCTGCAGATGGAGGTAATGGCAGCCCACCCACACAGGGTGGCTGTGAGAATTCATGGTGGTGTTTTGTTGATTCCACGTGTAGTCGATGCTTCTTGTTTTGTTTTGTAAAACAGCCAGAGCAGGGCCTCCGACAGCAAGCACAATATACGTATTTGTTAAATGAAAAACAGAACGCAAGTACGATTCTCAGGTCAGTGTCTGATGTGAGTGATGCTTGGTGAGTTTCAGCTGCTCTTTCAGTGATGAGGACCAGAGCGAGCGTGCCTTGACCTTCCCGCTTCCCTCCCACCCATGGTAACCCCCAGGCCGCATCTCAGGCTTGAGGGGCCGCCTGGACACCATTTCTCCTTAAAGGTCACCTTGCTCTCTCCGCTCCCGAAACCCACAGCCTGCCTCCACCAGACACCCTGTCTCTCACACACACACACATTCTCTCTCTCACGCTCACAAATACACACTCACATACACACATACACAGACTCACACTTATACACAGTCTTACACACAGGGTCACATACACAAGCTCATACGCACAGGCTCACACACACATTCACACACATACACAGGCTCCCATACACCTACACTCACACATGCATACACACATTCACACACACACAGGCTCATATACTCACATACACATACACAAGTGCACACAGGCATGCACCATCACACCTGGCTAATTTTTGTATTTTTAGTAGAGATGAGTTTTCACCATGTTGGCCAGAATGATATCAATCTCTTGACTTTGATCGGCCTCCCAAAGTGCTGGGATTACAGGCGTGAGCCACCAAGCCCAGCCTATATGCTTAAATTTACTGGAAAAAAATTAAGTAGAAACCAAAGCAGGCTGGGCACATTGGCTCACATCTGTAATCCCAGCACTTTGGGAGGTCGCAGCCTGAGGATTACGAGGTCAGGAGCTCAAGACTATTCTGGCCAACATGGTAAAACCCGTCTCTACTAAAAATACAAAAATTCGCTGGGTGTGGTGGTGCACGCCTGTAGTTCCAGCTACTTGGGAGGCTGAGGCAGGAGAATTGCTTGAACCCGGGAGGCGGAGGTTGCAGTGAACCAAGATTGCGCTACTGCACTCCAGCCTGGCACCTGGCGACAGAAAGAGACTCTGTCTCAAAAAAAAAAAAGAAATCAAAACAATATCATCAATTGCAGCTAGGAACATCTGATGGCCTAACAAAGGCTCTAGAGGCCCCACGCTGGCTCTTTCTTGGCTCCAAATGGAGAGGAGCAGCGTTGGAAAGGAGTTAAGATATATTAGCACCAAACCGGGACTCTTGTTGAGACAGTGGACCAGCTTTCTAACCATGTGTCTCCATGTTAGGAAAATCTGAGTCACCTAGTGTCACTTGTCATCATCCCCAGGGGAGCGGGTGCTGTTCGTGCCCTGAACATAGCCCTGGAACTCTCCAGCAGTCTCAGAGCCACTTCTCACTGCCTGCAGGTTTTTGTCTATGACCTCAGCAGGCCACTCTACCCACATCTGTGGCAGGTGGGCAGTGCCAGGGGATTAACACTCACCTCCAACAACCCCCAAAGAATAACTCATAGGAGTTGGCATATAAATACCCCCACTCCCTCGCTCCTGGGATCCTCCGTTGTGTGTGATTTTCTCCATGGGACTGAACTCCAGCTGTCCTCTGCTCTAGCTGGCTTTGTACCATGCCCTGAATTGGCCTCCTCCCTTTCCTGTTGTACTTCCTAAATCCCTGCCAGAGTTTCCTGAGGTCACCTTTCAAATAAACTACTTGCTCCCAAGTTCTTTCTCAGAGTCTGCACCTGGGACAACCCAAACTAAGGCATCAACCACCAGTGACATTTGTCCCAGTCACATCCTCAAGGTCAGATCTCAAATCTGAGAGGCTCAGTCCAAAGAGACCCAGAACACAGCTTGGCTCTTATAACTAGATGATAAATCAACCCAGGAGAAGCCTGCATGGCAGTTTATAACGGGAGGGGCTGGAATTTTCTGTGAAGTATTTTCATATGGCATTGATTACTGAGAGTAAAACTAGAAAGAAATCAATCAGAACTGCAGTTGGAAAAGCTCACTCTGGCTCCTGCCGTGGAATGTGGGTGGGTGGAGCCCTGGTCTGCACAGGAAGTCAGATCGGGTACCACTGCAGTTGTCAGAGGTAACACTGCAGGAAATTGGCAGAAGTGGCCGCCCTTGGCAGGTATTTAAGAAGGACAATCACAGGAATTTGAAATGGATTAAGCCAGGGGAGGAGACTGAGGAAGAGGTGATTTCTGACTTATAATGGATAGAAGTGGCAGTCACTCCAAAGACAAACACAGCAGGAGGAGAAGGTTTGGGAAGGAAGGTCAGGAGTTCAGACCCAGACACATTGGGCTTGAGTTGCCTTCCAAACATCCAGGTGGAGGTGTCAAGTCGTCTGTTGGATAAATGAGACCAGAACTCAGGAGAGGTAAGAACAATAGTAACCATCAGCCTGCAGACATAAATGAGGGAAAGGGTATGGATTTTAAGAGGGGTGTATGTGTTTCTCTTTTATTGTTTTATTTTTATTTAATTTTTTAAATTTTTTGAAGCAGGGTCTTGCTCTGTCGCCTAGGCTGGAGTACAGTGGTGCAATCATGCTCACTGCAGCCTCAACCTCCTGGGCTCAAGCGATCCTCCCACCTCAGCTTCCCAAGTAGCTGGAACTATAGGCATGTGCAACCACACCCAGCTAACTTTTGGGTTTGTTTTTGCTTTTGATAAAGACAGGGTTTTGCCATGTTGCCCAGGTTCAAACTCTTGAGCTCAAGTGATCCACCAGCCTTGGCCTCCCAAAGAGCTGGGATTACAGGCAGAAGCCACTAGGCCCAGCCATGTTTCTTTAAAAAAAAAAAAAAAGTTTAATTTTTTAAAACTTTATTATTTCATTTATATGGACATGGAAAAAATGTTGAATTATGATAAAACACACAAACATAAAATTTACCATCTTAACCATTTATAGACCCTTGAGTTGCTTTCACCTGTTGGCTATTGTAAATAATGCTGCTACGTCTTCATGTCCCGGTTTTCAATTCTTTGGGGCATATACCTAGACGTGGGATGGCTGGATCATATCGTGATTCCAGTTTCAATTCTTCGAGGAACTGCCATATTGTTTTCCATGGTGGCTGCACCAAAACGTTTTACATTCCCACCAACAATGTACAAGAGTTCTAATTCCTCCATATCCTCACCAACCCTTGTGATTTTCTGGGTTTTGACAGTAGCCATCATAAAGGATGTAAGCTGGTCTGGCCAAGATTTTTGAAATACAGATGTCACAAAAGGTACAGAGCAAGAAAAGGACTTGTGCAACATCATTAAGCCAGGAGATACTCTGGTCATACTTACATCATTACCAACCTCAGGAACCTGGATCAGCTGGGGATGCTCTTGGCTACAGGTGGCCATGTTTGAAGGCATTTGCTGTCTCATTAATAAGAACTACCTGGGCTGGTTCTTTTCTGCTCAGCCATGGTCAGCTGATTGGTGACAGTGATATTTTCCTTCCTGGCCATATGTTGACTCTCTTCAATCCCACATATATGTGCACCCAGGACCACACATAGAGCAGCAGGAAGGGGGCGTGAGGCAGGGCCTCCTTCTTCCAAGACTCTGGCCTTTTTAATAGGAAGAAAATGATGTCCCCAAAATCCAGCAAATACTTCCTGACATCTCATTGGCAAGAACCAGCCAAGTGCCCATGCATATGAATGGTACCGGGTGAGGGGTGCAGGTTAAAGCAGAGATGGCTGGGCCCTACCTGCAGAATTTCTAGATTCAGTGGGTCTGGGATGGGACCCATGACTTTGCATTTCTAACCAGTTCCCAGGTGATGCAGATGCTGCTTGTCCAGGGACCACTGGCTGAAGTGACCTTGAGCTGGGCACATTACCACCCAAACCAATCAAAGGGGAAAAGGAAGTAGATGGTGGTAAGATCCAAGATTCTCTGCCACAAACGCTGTGGAGCTCACTTGTGTCTTTTCTACCCACTAGACTCTAGGCCTCCTGGGAGCAGGGGGTCACAAAAGTCACCTTTTTGGGCCCTGGGGTCTGATATATTTACTGTGTCTTGGTGAACTTTAAACAGATTTTTAAAATGAGTGGATAAAGGAACATCTCACTGAAGATGTCCAAGGCTGCTGCACCCTCGGGTCACCTTGATCAAAACACCTTCCTGGAGCCCAGACAGGCAGCCTTCAAAACAGAAAGCAGCCCCTTCCCTACCAGACAACAACTCCCGTACAAAGCAGCTCACGTGTCTTCCCTGTCAGCCTGTCCTCCCAGGGAAGGCTGGCTCCCTGCTCTGAAGTGACACTGCAGGGTCAGAACTCAGCCTGTGGAGAACCCAAGAACAATACCTGTTTGGGGGTCTTCACTGGTGACACAGAGACCCTGTGACCATCAGTCCTAAATAGCACCTATTAATTGTCCACCGGGTTTGATCCCTTGTTGAAGTCAAAGAAACAAGCCCTTAATTCACTCATTGTCTAAACAGACACCACCAGCTGAGAACTCCTATAGCCCAGCATGTGTTGCTTTATGACCCTGAGCAAATGAATGCAGCTGCAAACAGGCGGTACCTGTTACCTATTCCTTATCCACAGGAGAACCTTCTGGAAAGTTGCTAACATGAAATACATGATTAATGAAGAAAACGCCTTATCCTTCTGTTCTGCACTCACAGTCACATGTGATCCACACAGTGGTCCTCAAAGGAGCTGAGGTTAGGGGAGACCTGGGAGCCCGTTTACCAATGAGGATCTACTGTTCAGAACTGACTTCCTGGATATGTGCAGTGAATATCCAATCAGCAGCTATAATACTCATAAATGCTCCCTCTAAGGTGAAGTGGAACAGACTAGGATAAGCCAGGCTTACCCCAGAGGCCTCTGCTGTAAGCCTGGTTGGCAGCCCAGCCCTTGTGGGTACCAGGACCTGCCAGAGCCACAGACAACCAGATATAAGCACAAATGGATGAGTCACACAAGAGCAATCTCAGGATGAGGACAGACCTGGGTGCCAAGGGGGCAGAGATTCCACCAAATCCTGGCAGATGAAGGGGCTGTGATGGACAGGAGGCACCTCTCAGGCCAGACACATGTGGCAAGACAAGGTCTTGCTGGAAGTCAGGCGAAGAAACGCTCCAGCAGGAGCCCAGCAGAGACTGGCCCTGGGTGCTGATAGGACCAAGCTGGCCCCAGCCTCCCTCCAGAGTCTGTGCAGGGCTCAGGGAGCTGCGCCAAGGTGGAACAAGAGTAGAGGCCAGGCATGGTGGCTCATGCCTATAATCCCAGCACTTTGGGAGGCCAAGGCAGGCAGATCACTTAAGGTCAGGAGTTCAAGACCAGCTGGCCAACATGCCGAAACCCCATCTCTACTAAAAATGATTAGCTGGGAGTGGTGGCGCATGCCTGTAATCCCAGCTACTTGGGAGGATGAGGCAGAAGAACTGTTTGAACCCAGGAAGTGGAGGTTGCATGGAGCCAAGATCATACCACTGCGTTCCAGCCTGGGAGACAGAGTGAGGTGCCATCTCAAAAACATAAAAGAGTAGAAGACCTGAGTCCTCTTCTCCCTAGTGTTAGCCTTGCTGTGTGTTCTTAGGGGTGGTGCTTTACCTCTCTGGGGACAGTGAGCCTGATGTACCTGACTCTAGGCCATGCAGAGGCCAGGCTGGGCCCCCTGACACCCACTGACTCCCCTCCAGCAAACCCGTTTCCCAGCTCCCATCCTCCCACCCTAATTTCCAGGGCAGGTAGCGTGTGTGCACTGGGCAGTGGACACAGGGCTGTCTCAAGCCAGGTGGAAAGGGGACCATCCCCTCCCTTCTCGACCCCTCCCCAGACACTATCCACAGCCCAGATGGGCTTTCGTCCACCTCAGCAGCCAGCCTCCCACCCTCTCCCTCCGCAACCAGAACTGCTTCTGTGGATACCTGTTGGCATGTTTTTAGGTTAGCTACACATTTATTTCAGGGTCAATGAGTCCTAAGCACCTCTGGGGAAACCCAACTCTCCTGCTCCCCTAGGCCTCCCCAGGAAGCAGGAGTTCTCAGCCCTGGCTCAGGCTGGAGCCACCTGGGGAGCTTTAGAAACCACCCATGCCCATGAGGGATGGAAGTAGGGTGATGAAAATGTTCTAAAACTGGATTCTGGTAATGGTTGCACAACTTGGGAAGTTTAAAAATCATTCAATGGTACACTTAAAATGAGTGAATTTTATGGTATGTAAATTATACCTCAATAAACTTGTTTTAAATAAAAATACCCAGGCGTGGGTCTGTCACTGAACCATTAAATCAGAATCTCTGATTTGGGGCCTGGACTGAGATTCTTGCTCTGGTGCCACCATGGAGACATCTCTTTCCCCTGCCACCATCACTCACCCTGGGAGAAGAGGAGTGGCCACCCGCCCCCACCCCATTGATGGGCATATCCATTTCCTAGAGCAGTTATAACAATAACCACGAACTGGTGACTTAAAACAGCATTAATTGACTCTCATAGTTCTGGAGGCCAGAAGTCCAAAATCAAGGTGCCAGCAGGGCCACGCCCCTCCAAAGGCTCCAGGGAGGACCTTTCCAGCTGCTGGTGGCTGCTGGAACCCCTGATGGCCTTGGCTTGCAGCAGCCTCATTTCCAGCTCCAGCTCCTCCTTCACAGAAGCTTCTTCCCTGTGTCTCTATGTCCCCACTTTCTCTCTCTCGATTTTTTCGTGTGTGTGTGTGTGTGTGTGTGAGGGAGTCCAGTTCTGTCACCCAGGCAGGCGCAATCTCAGCTCACTGCAACTTCTGTCTCCTGGATTCGAGCAATTCTCCTGCCTCAGCCTCCCTAGTAGCTGGGATTACAGGCCCCCGCCACCAATCCCAGCTAATTTTTGTATTTTTAGTAGAGATGGGTTTTCACCATGTTGGCCAGGCTGGTCTCAAACTCCTTCTCTTAAGTGATTCACCCATCTTCGCCTCCCAAAGAGTTGGGTTTATAGGCACAAGCATCCTCGCCTGGCCCCCACTTTCTCTTCTTAGGAGAACACCCATCATTGGATTGGGATCCACCCTAATATGAGTATAATCTCATCTCAACTATCTGCATCTGCAAGGACCGGAGTTCCACATAAGGTCACATTCTGAGGTTCTGGATTGGCATGACTTGGGATCTGGGGACGCCATTCCACTCACTACAGTGGAAATGAGAGTGAAGTCCACTGCAGTAAAGCCAGCCATCCCATCCCCTATATTACATACACTTACCTGAGTAGACTGCCTTTTTATTATCGTCCAAATTTCCAACACGTCTCTTAGTTTCCTAACTGGAGTGCAGTGGTATGATCTCGGCTCCCTGCAACCTCTGACTCCTGGGTTCAAGTGATTCTCATTCCTCAGCCTCCAGGTAGCTGGGACCACACGTGTGTGCCAGCACACCCTGCTGATTTTTGTATTTTTAGTACAGGCAGGGTTTCACTATGTTGCCCATGTTAGCCAGGCTGGTCTTGAACTCCTACCTCAGGTGATCCGCCCACCTCAGCCTTCCAAAGTGCTGGGATTACAGGCGTGAGCCACCGCGCCAGCCCTAACTCACTTTTAATTGTAGCTTTAGCTGAAAAGCATCTTTATCTACATGCCCCTGCATACGGACATCCAGTACCAAATAGTGTCTTTTTTAAAATGTGCAGGCTGCCAGGTATGGTGGCTTATGCCTATAATCCAGGCACTGTGGGAGGCCAAGGCAGGAGGACTGCTTGACCCCAGGAATTCGAAACCAGCCTGGGCAACGTAGTGAAACTTTGTCTCTACCAAAAAAAAAACAAAAACAAAAAAAAACTAGCCAGGTATGGTGACATGCCTCTGTGGTCCCAGATATTCAGGAGGCTGAAGTGGGAGGATCGCCTGAGCCCAGAAGGTCAAGGCTGCAGTGAGCCATGATTGCACCACTGCACTTCAGCCTGGGCAACAGAGCAAGACCTTGTCTCAAAAAGAAAAAAAAATGTACACTCCAGTAATTAGGTTAAAATTTGCCACAAAGTCTACCTACCAAAATGAAGTGGGAGGGAGCCCACAGAGTCAGACCCTTGCCAGTGGGTTCACTCTCATTTAGCAGAGGGAAGTCTCTGTTTGTCCTCTTCTCTCCAGGTTCCCTGCCTCAGCTCCTGTGTGAGCTTCCAAGGGCTGGTCTCAGGGGTGAGAATCAAAACGTTTAACCACAGGCCCTGACCCATCAGCCCAGATGCCCGCTGTAAACAACCAAAGCTTTTTCCAGGCAAATGTTGACCTAGCTGGTCTCACACAGGGCAGCATCAGCACTTCCAAGAAGTTCTCCCAGGGGCATTATGCTTGGAGACCGTTTCTGTGTGAGCCTGTGAACAGCCAGTGGTGCTTAAAATCACGGGCCTCTGGCCAGCCTATTCAACAGTAATTACAAGTGCTTAAGAAAGGTTGGTGTTAGATGCCAGACACTGTTCCAAGCTCTTGGTATATAAGCTCATTAATAACTCACAACAGTCCTAGAAGGTGGAGAGATGATTGTCATTGTCCCTATTTGGCAGGTGAGTTTAAGGGACAGAGGCCCACAGTAACACACAGCTGGTGAGTGGTAGCACTGGGATTGAAGCTGTGTGGATTTATCGCTAAAAACTGGGGTCCAATCACTGCACTGTACTACCTCTTCTGTTTGAAAACATCACATATAGGATATTCATTCATTCATTTAACAAGCAACTATTGAATATCCACTCTATGCTAGACAATGTTCTGGGCACTGCAGCTGCAACAGTAAATACCTGGAAGTGGAGAGGGGGACATAGACAGTGGTCACAGACACAAAATAAAAACAGAATTTCAGAGAGTGGCAGATGAAAGGAAGATGCTAAAATGGGGAGGGAGGATAGAGTGACTGGGAAACATTTTTAGGTGAAACAGACAGGGACAGACTCTCCCGGGAGGTGACATTATACTGAATTCTGAGTAGTGAGAAAGAGTTGGTGGAGCACAAGCCCTATCTGGGGAGGGAGATGCCAGGGAGAGGCCACAGAAATCGCAAAGACTCTGAGGCAGGAAAAGGCTTGAGGAACAAAGTGAAAGATACCTTTGTGGCTGTGAGCAAGAGAGTGATTATGGAATTACTGTTTATTTCCTTTAGTGTGATAATAATGGGGAGGTTACTTGGGAAAACAACTCATTCTTAAGAGATGCCTGCCCACGTCCTGAGGGGTAATGTGTCATCGTGTCTGAAACCACCTTTCAAATGGTTCTGCAATGTCTAAAGCACACATGGCCACATAGTAACAACTGTTGATTCTCGGTGGAGAGTCTAAGTGCATCCGCAGTACTATTCTTTCAACTTTTCCATGTGAAATTGTCATTCCATGTAAAAATGGAAGCAAGACAGCAGAGACAGATGTTGGGGTGTCAGGCAGGAGCAGGATGGCATTTCCATCTAAGAGGAGGAGATTTTAAGCCTAGGAGAGGCGTGATCTGGTTACCTTTGGCATCATTGCCTCAACTGCCCTGGATTTCGAAGTCTGGCTTTGCAGACCGTGAAGGAGTGTGTCTCTCAGGGGCGCATGACAGCATGTTTCCAATTCTGATTTAGTGAACACTCATTGTGTAGCTTCCAGCCAGGCATCGTGTGTGTGTTTTACTTTCATTAATCTCACTTAATCCACACGACAGCCTGCAATGTCCTTGATATTATCCTCGTTCTTAAGATGAGGAAACTGAGGCCATGAAGATCAGCCGAGCAGGGGCCAGACAGTGGAGGCAGAGCGTAGGTTCCTTAGAAACCTCTGCCCTGGGGGAGCACTAAGTCATCATTCCACTTTTACTAAATCATCGTCAACATTCATCATAATTGATTAATTAATTATGATCAAAGCTTGAAGGTGATTTTTCTGGAATACGATTGCAAAACTAGACGCACTGTTCCAAAAAGAGCCCTAAAGTGAAATGCACTAATGGTCAAATGGACCCTGCTTTTCCCCTTGAGAAAACTATCTTCCAGCAGAGTTCCACGTACTCCTCGACCACGGAGAGCTGCAGCTGTGCTGCCTGGGGCCACATTACTCATTTTAATCCTCAATTGCACATATACTGATGCTGTCTGTGTGCCTGGATTTCATCACATCACAAAATATGTGGAACCCACATCTTTAATCTTTCTTGCCTGCTTATCCAAAGGAAAACCACTATCGTGTTAAGCAACTAGACAAATTGTCCTGTTATCTGTGTTCTTAGAACAGTGTCTTGACTAGAGGCATCCCTACTGTCTGTCACTGGTAAGAATTCAGAATAAACATCATCATTCTTTGAAATCACTCATAAGCAGTCCCCAGGAGACTGCAATTATACCTGTTTATAATTCTCCTCCCTCCCAAACTAGCCCTTGATTCATAAATGTGCACTTTTAGGCGTTAGAGTAAATTAGACTATACAATTATGTGTAATTAAAGGGGAACATGGGTACCGTGCTGCAGAGATTAACTGTGTTTTGCTGAAGTAAAGCATGTCTGTGTCAGTGTGCTAGCCCAGGGAGGCAGCAGGAAATACAATTAATGTTCTTCTTACTTAATGGGGCTTTCTGGTACTGTTTTTCATTATCACAATATCTCAAGAAATATAAACAGTTTTTCTGTAATGCCATCGCATTTCTACCAACAACACAGCTTGGGTCTAAGTGAAAATTCAGCAGAATTAGCCACAGATTTATATTGTGAGGGATGATGCTGGAATTTGTATTTTAAAACCCATGCAAAACTGTCTGCACTCAGGAACTGAGAAGTTGGATCTCAGCCTCCTGAGAGTGGCTCTGCAGCCTCTTCTGCTCTTGTAGAAGCAACTTACAGCCAAACTTGTGCACGTTATTAAAGCCACCTGTGCCCCAGTTCTACGGCTCGCATTCCCAAGCCTCCCGTCTGCAGCCATGTTCCTACTTCTAATGTTTCTCCTTTACACGCCAATTTGTTTGAGACATGTTAAAAGCTTGACTTTTACAACCCTCATAAAATCCCATCGACTCCAACCCAAATCCAGCCAGAAGTGCTCGGACAATCAGATTGAGTTTCAGCCTCTTGATGGAGATAAAGAAACACATAGCAAGAATGATTTTTGTTTAATGGTCGCACTTGAGTCAAGGGAGGAAAATAGGAACCCTGGCTTTGCAAGGGAGATAGACCCCGACAGTGTTCTGCACAAAAGGACTGCCAAGGAATTTGCCGAGGGAAGAAACAAGGCATGGAGGCGTCAAGAGAAAGGTCCCCCTGAGGTTAAATCAACAATGCGGGGGAGGATGGGGCGGTGTAAGGAGCTTGAAAAGCCGGATTGTCCAGCTAGGATGGTCAGGATCATACCAAGAGATGTCATGGGGGTGACGGATTTGGGAGGAGAAAGGCTGTCCCGGTGTGAGTGAAGGCGGCAGGGGCTGGAGTATCAGGAAGCCACGGGGGTGCCCAGTATTCTGCTGAGCCCCACTGGGGGACATGTGAGTCCTTGAGGCCCCTCACGTCTCCCAGACAGACACTGAGCTCCAGAATGGGGCCAGCAATCCTCATCTGCCTGGAAGGACCTGGAAAACAGGCTGAGGCCTTGAACCCAGAGGACCAGGGAGTTTGTTGGGAATTATGGGGAAACATGGCCAGAGGAGCTTTGCAGACCCTCTGACCTCATGGGTGTCTGAGCCAGTGAGTTAAGTCCAGACTAAAACACATGACCCACAGCAGCTGCCTATAATAACACATACACACACATGTGCTCGGACACAGGTGCACATGCACACACACACAAAATCTGTCCCTGTCTACTTAAGGAAGGATAAGTTCTTTGAACAGCAACAATGGCAACAGAACATATCCAAAAAGATTAGCAAATGCTACATGTCAGGCCCGCAGTCCCAGAAGAAGGGACTGTAAGCTTCCCCTCCCTGACTGGGGTTACCTGATGAGCAGAGAAGGATGGAGGGAAACATTGTGGGCAGGAGAGGCATGTTGATGAACTCGAGGCCTGAAGGGCACTGTGCAGTAATGCAGTGGTTTTTTAAAACTTTTTTTGCAGTGGAAATTTCCCCACCCCTGAAATATTCTCCAGAACCCAACATAAAAAGTAGGAAACAGGCAGATCCCATTCCTGGGCCTCCCTCCTCCACTCCAGGCCTCAGAGGCACCCCCAATGGGCACTGAGGACCCAGTAAGAAAATTGCTTCTGCAGTGGGGTACATGTCCCAAAACCAGGGACAGCCTCAAGTGGGCTGAAATCCTACTGGCCAAGTTTTTGACTATAGGCCAGTCCATTTCTCTCTCTGGGCATCAGTTTTCTTGAAAGATTGTCAGGAGGATTACATGAGATGACCTGGTGGAAATGGCCACTGACCACTGAACCTACCAGAGTTGCATTGTCCAGCATGAGAACCCTGAGCCACAGGTGGCTGGTCCAAATTGAGATGAGATGTGCCGTCTGTGTAGAATGTACACCGGGTTACAAAACTTAGTAAGAAAAAATAATCTAAAAAGATCTCACTAATAATTTTATATTGATTACACATTGAGATCAATTTTGGACATACTAGGTTAAGTAAACAACAAATATTAAAATTAATTTCACCTGCTTTGTTTTCAGACAGGATCTCACTATGTTACCCAGGTTGGAGCACAGTGGAAGTCATGGCTCACTGCAGCCTTGACCTCCCAGGCTCAAGTGATTCTCCCACCTGAGCCTCCTGAGTAGCTGGGACCACAGGTGCATGCCACTACACCCAGCTTAACCTTTGTATTTCTTGTGAAAATGGAGTTTCACCATGTTGCCCACGCTGGTCTCGAACTCCTGAGCTCAAGCCATCCACCCACCATGGCCTTCCAAATTGCTGGGATTACAGGCTCCAGCCACTGTGCCTGGCCCTCACCTGCTTCTTTTTACTTTCTAATGCCACTACTAGAAAAGTCTAAACGATATATGTGTCCTTCTGCAGAGATGAGGCAGAAGGAGAGGGGTGTCCATTATTTTTTGGTCTATGATAGTGAAGCCTGATATTCTGTCCCAAGGCAAAGAAGATGGGAGCCGATCAGCCTTTTCAGTGATACCAAAAAGGCCAGCATTGGATTTGGAAAAGCAAGTTCAGGGTGTTTCTGATTTATTTAGGCTCTGACTTGATTGAGGTGGCTAATGGAGGTTATGGGGAGGAGCCTAGAGCCCCAAACCCAGTCAGGAGATCCGATTTGAATCTCAGATTAAAACAGGAAGACTTTTTCAGTATTAAGTTCCTCCCCGTGGATGTCTGTATTTATTTGTTAAGTCTGACAACTCTAGCATGGAAGATCACACCAGAGAAAGGAGACGCTGGGTTAAAAAGTATAAACATCCTTGAATTTAAGAGCATGAGCCTGCAGCTAAGGCTTCTTGGGTTCACGGGATCCACCACTTATAATTGTGTGATCTTCAGACAGTTCCTTAACCCCTCCTGGTTTCCATGGTAAAACGAGCAGAGTAACTTACTGTGTGAGATTGTCATAAGGTTTAATAAGTGACTGCTGCTTACAAGTGCTTTCCTACGGCAGCGTCTGTTTCCCCTTAGCAGCTCTGCTGTGTTTTCTGCAGCTGCTTTTGGGTTCTCTGTCCGCTCTTTGCCTAGCCGCGTCAGGCCGGGCCCCACTCCGGCCTCTTCCGTGGCGCGAGGGACTTCGGAAACCGCGGCAGACAGCACCCCCTTGAGTCGAATTCCTCCCCTTTCGGAGGAACCCGGTTTCTCTTTTCTTTGCTACTCCCGGGCCATTTCTGGGCAACGGCTGCTATTTTCACTCAAGCCCAAGTTAATTTTTCGGGGAGCTCTAGGGGCGCGCACCGGCAGCTCCGTTCGCCCTGCGATTGAGCTGCGGGTGGCGGCCGGCGCCGGCCTCTCCGACGGCCAATGTGTGTGGCTGGAGGCGAGCGCGAGGCTTTCAGCAAAGGCAGTCGAGTGTTTGCAGACCGGAGCGAGTCCTGTGAAAGCAGATAAAAGAAAACATTTATTAACGTGTCATTACTAGGGAAGCGCCCGGCCGGGCTGTCGCACGCCCAAAGGAACACTTGGCTCCCTCCAGCCCCGAGAGAGAAGAAGAAAGCAGAAAAGAGGCAGATTCACTTCGTTTCCAGCCAAGTGGACCGGATCGATGGCCCTCCTGAATGTATCACTATATTTGATTTATTAGAGATGCCCCCTGGTGTGTGTGTTACACACACACACACCCGCGCGCACACACGCTCTGGCTAGGGTCCCTCCCTCCTTTCCAGCTCCTGGGCGAATCCCACATCTGTTTCAACTCTGCGCCGAGGGCGAGCGGGAGCGAGTGTGTGTCGGGTGAGTGTGTGTCTGTGTGTCCCGGCGAGGGTGCGCGCTCGGCGCCGGGAGCGCGGCCAGCAGGGTCCGGAGGCATCGGGAGGCCGAGAGCCGCCGGGACCCCAGCTCTGCGTCCACTGCCCCGTCCCGAGCTGGACTTCGGGGCCGGGGCCGTGCGCCGCGGACTGGCAGGACCGGGTGGCAGGTCGCGCGTCCCCAGAGCCGGAGGTAAAAGCACTTGAGCGCGGAGGGCTCGAGGAGGGCTTCGCGGATGGGCCCCCGCGCCCGGGGCCCCCGCAGTCCGCGGCTCCCGGCCCGACGCTCCCCGCCCCGGCGCGCGCCCGCCTCCCCTGCGCGGAGGCCGGCGGCCGGCAGGCGGGCGGGCCGCGCGGTGCCAAAGGGCTGGCTGGGGCCGCGCGGCCAGCCGGGCTGGGGCGATTTCAGAGCGGCCAGGGCGGGGCGCGGAGCCGGACTTTGGCAGGGGCGGTGCGCGGGGCGGGGGCCGGGGGCGGTGGCGGCGCTGGGGGGCGGGGAGGAGGGAGGAGGAGGAGCAGCCGCGCTCGCCGGGGGATGCAGCAGCGGCGGCGGCGGCGGTGGCAGCAGCAGCGGCAGCAGCGGCGGCGGCGCGGAGTCCCCTGCGCCCCGCGGCCCGGCCGGCCTGCGGCAGAGGCGGCGGCGCCCAGCGCCGGGTGAGGCTGCCGGGGCAGTGCGCGCTGGTGAGTGGGGCACGGGGGCAGGGGCGGCGAGGGGGCGTGGGGCTCGGGCGGGGGCTTCCGGAGGCCGGAGCCTTCCCCGGCGTGAGCCCGGCCGCGAGCGCCGCCCAGGTAAGCTGGGGCCGGTCCTGACCGCCCGGCACCGGCCCCAGCGCTGCGCGCGGAGGTGGGACCCGGCGGGCAGCAGGGACGCTCAGGCGCCGGCCGGCCGCAGGGGGATGACCTGTTTGACCCCGCCGGCGGGCTGGGCGGGAGGGCGAGGACTTCCCGCCGCGCCCCTGACCCGCGGACGCGCCACCCCGAGCCCGGGCATCCCCGGGGGAAACGCGCCTGGGCCCGCCGTCCGCAGGGGCATAGCTTTGTTGACCCTTTGGGTTTAGAACCAAGGGACCGGCTAGAAGCCAGCACACGTGGGGCTTGTCCGGGCAGGACTCGGGGAAGCCGTGGCCCGGATCTTCAGAGTGACTGGAAACTCGCAGACACCGAGAGGACAAATAGGATCGAAAAGGCAGACTTCCTGCCAGGCCAGGGCAGAACCAGTTTCCATCGCGCGGCGGAGAGATGCTCCCCTCCCCAGCTCCCCGGGGCTTCAGAAGTCTAGCGGTGAATTCTAGGAGTGCACTTTTCCAAACAAACAGTCCTTATAGTAGTTCTTTCATTCGTTCTACAAGCATTTCTGGAGCACCCCCTCGTGCCAGGCACCGCGTTCTGTTCCAGGGAAACGCGGCTCAACAGGATCTGGCTCCTGCGCGCCAGAAGCTGCCGGTTCACTTGGAGGGCAGCAGGGTAGAGAGATGTCGTCTCAGAGTGGAAGGTGGGAAGAGAAGCCTGCAATCATGGTTTGCACAGTGGCCCCGGTCCTCAACTCCCCACCTGCCCAGAGACCGAGGACCACGCCCCCTGCACGCAGTAGGCCCAGCACACAGTAGGAAGAGCAAGCCAGACCTGCCTGTGACAACCCCCTCCTCTTCCTCCTCCCCCTTCTTGAAAGCTCTGATTCATTCCCTACCCCCCTTTCTGGACAGTCTTCCTGCAGCTTGTTTTAATCACTTTTTGAGTTAAAAGTCAATATTTAATTAACCAAGTAATTACATTCAGCTTACGTTTCAATCTGGGTATTTGCTCATCTGTGCGTGTTGGGACCTCCGCCCTCTCGCCCCTCCATCTGTCCCCTGCCTCTTTCCCACAGCCCCCCCCCCCCCTTTGGGGCAGAGATGGGTAGGCTGCGCTGGAGCAGATTCTCAGGGGGAGACGGAGCAGGTGAGAAGGGCTTTCTCTGGAGGACAACCCCGGATCTGCACTCTCTCCGGATTTCAGCTTGTAGTGAATAGTGAAGGGGATTTCTTTACTAAGCCTCCGCCCCCCATTACGGAACCACCAGAGGTTTCTAATTAAATTAGAGCCAATCGTTAAGTATAGGAAGGGGGGTGGGGAGGACAGAATGAAGGCCCTTTCCCTGTAAGAGATGTTCTCCTCAGCTTTGTCTGTCCCACATCATAGAGAAGAGAAAACTCAGCCAGACAGCCTGTCGGGTGTGTAATTTAGCGTTCTAATAAGCAGCTTGAAAGGCGAAGGTGGTGGGCTTGGCGGACAGCACGTTGGACCTTTGTACACCGAGGTCTCTTCCTTCCCCGGCCAAGTTTGTGTACATAAAAGCCATGATGTTGGCATCACTGCTGCAGCTGTGGGTCAGTGTGGGTTTGGGGTTTGAGCTTTGTGTGCACTTCTTGGGTTTTTTTATTTGAATTTATGGCTTTTTCTGAAACCCTAATAACATGTTAAATTTTCAACCTTGAGAGCAGAATGATGAGTTGATTGTAAAAGCCTGGGCTTGGGGAGGACAGCATAGCAGTGTGCGCGCCTGTACTCGTGTGCATGCGCGTCTCCCAGTTCAGCAGCTGTCCAAAGGACCGAGTTGATATGCGGTTTCACACCTGATTTGGGAGATAACATTTCCTTCTCCCTTTTTCTGGCACTGGTTTATCTGCCTGGACCTGCCTCAAGAGGGCAGTTGGGTTAACCAGGCAAGATATCACCCAATTCTGTTAGGCTGTTGGCTGTTATCTGATCTTAGAGGAGCCCCGCAGAAGGCATCCAGAAGCTCTGTCCTACACAAGAACAGCAGCACTTCTGACCAGCTTGTAGTTCAAAGGTTTATTCCAGACTTAAGATAATTGATAACATTTAGGTAGTTTTGTACAGGCCTGATCTGAGGCATTGATCTAAGCCCTTCTACCTCACTCATTAAATCCACACAAACCACTTACGAGGTAAGTACTGCAACTGTTGCCATATTAAAAACGATGCAGTGGCTCATGCTTATAATCCCAGCACTTTGGGGGGGCCGAGGCAGGCAGATCACAAAGTCAGGAGTTTGAGACCAGCCTGTCCAGTATGGTGAAACCCCATTTCTACTAAAAAATACAAAAATTAGCTGGGCATGGTGGTGCACTCCTGTAGTCCCAGCTACTCTGGAGGCTGAGGCTAGAGAATCGCTTGAACCCGGGAGGTGGAGGTTGCGGTGAGCCAAGATGGTGCCACTGCACTCCAGCCTGGGTGATAGAGTAAGACTCTGTCTTTAAAAAAAAAGAAAAAAAGAAGCTGCGGCACAGAGAGGATTGTGACTTGCCTACAGGTGGTCACCGGTAGAGTGGGAATTCAAGAGGCCCTCAAGCTCCAGGGTCCACTTGGAACCACTGGGCTCTCCGCCATGACCTTGGCTCTTGTCCCAGATGTAGAAGAAACACACACGCAGGGGAAGAAGACACCTCAGACAGTAAAACTTTGCAAAGTAAAAGCACCACAACTTTCCATAAACCTCACTGTTTGGACGGAGAGTCCTGGGTTTGTATTTGGGGTTTTTTGCCCCAAGGAAAACATGCACCTGCCTGGTGCTTTTTTCCTTCTGCTTGTGAGCAGACACACACTCCACTCTCCCTTCTCTCAGTCAGATGCAAAAGGAAACATCAAAAGTAACTGATAGAAAAGCCAGGGGATCTGAGATGATGATTTCAGCCCACTCAGAGCACAATGGCCAGAGGGTGAAAGTTCTCCTAGAGGTGAGACCTGCCTGTGGTCAGTGATGGAGTCGCTCACGCTGGCCTGCCCTCAGAAAGGTGGCCATTCGGGTGGTGCCAGGGTGCTCTGTGTCAAGCCTGGGCCTGTGTGGATGTGGAAGATGGGGGCCTCTCAATGCTGACCTGCAGGTGAGGGAGCCCTCCCTGAGACCTGCTTTCCCTGGGTCTCCTTGTAATGGGCCTTGGTGGAGATGCTGCAGACACCCCGGCCCAGCCGGATTGAAGGCACTGTCTAATTGGAAGAGCATTAAGATCATTATAATTAATTGGCATCCCGATAAATGGCATGGTTGCCTAATTGAGGTGGTTGCTAGGGAACGAGGCCTTGCTGGGAGCCTAAAGGGGAAGAGGCACTGGGCTGGCCACAGTTGGGTGTCAGGGTACAGAGCCGGCGGTGAATGGACAGGAAGGGAGCGCAGTCCATCCTTGTCTGCTGGCGTTCAACGAGCAGTGGCTGTGTGCAAGCTGCAAATGGAAAATCAGTTAGGGGTACTTGCCTAGGAGGACTGGAAAGTAATCAGGCTCCTTTCTCTTGCAAGCAACAAAGAGAAGAAAAAAACTCAAGCCAGCTTAAGGAGAAAAGAAGGGGACTTTATTGGTTTTCATAACCAAAAGTCCTAAGGTGACAAAAGTCCTATAGCTTCAGACACAGCTGGACCTGCGGCTCAGATTTTGTCATGAAAATTCATTCCTCTCCACCTCTACTCTGCCTTCAGTGGGGCTGGTGTCTCTCTCCAGCTCTGGGGAGGGCAGGCCCTGGCAGCTGTGGGCACCGTGGCTAGGAGAGCCAGACTGCCTGGCTCCCTGCCCAGCAGTGGGATCTGGTGCGTGCTGCCTAACCTTTCTGTGCCTTGATGTTCTCATCCAACAAATGACGATGATCATAGCACCTGTCTCCCACTTGTGGTGAAGCATGAAATGAGATGATCAATGTCAAGGGCTCAGCAGGGCATCAGACCCAGGTAAACCTTCAGTAAGCATTGGCTATTATCATAACTTAGGTTTCAGGCCTGTGATCCCAGCACTTTGGGAGGTTGAGGTGGATAGATCACCTGAGGTCAGAAGTTCAAGACCACCATGACCAACATGGAGAAACCCTGTCTCTACTAAAAATACAAAATTAGCTGGGTGTGGTGGTGGATGTCTGTAATCCCAGCTACTTGAGAGGCTGAGGCAGGAGAATCACTTGAACCCAGAAGGCAAAGGTTGCAGTGAGCCGAGATTGCCCTGTTGCACTCCAGCCTGGGTGACAGAGCAAGACTCCATCTCAAAAGTAAATAAATAAAATGGAAAACTACTGGAGGGTTTTAAGTCCGGGAATGAAATGATTTGTGTTTTGAAAAGATCCTGCTGGCTCCTCTGAGAGGTGTGCTGTGCAGATGGAAGTCACCAGGACTTTCAGTCATGTGGGAGGGACCGTGGTGGTGTCCATGGAGATGGAATGAAATGGGCACTGGAGATGTGTTTTGGAGGTAGAGCCCACAGGACCTCCTAGTGGACTGGATTTCAGAGGGAGGGAAAGGGCTTTGATTCTCAGCTAAGGGTGATTTTGACACCCAGGAAACATTTAGCACTCTCCAGAGACAATAGCAGTTGTCCCAACTGGGGAGGGCTCCCTACTGGCATCTAGAGAGTAAAGGCCAGGGGTGCTGCTAAACCTGCAGTGTAGGGGTGATCCCACAACGAAAAATGATTCAGCCCAAATATCCGTGGTGTATCCTGCCAGGGAATCAAAGAGGACGAGGCAGCCTGGTGCGGGGTGATTGCTAAGTAGGAAAGATAGGGGAGAAGGTTTTGGGGAGGAGGAGTGATCTGGAATTCGATGTGGAAATGTGGGGTTTGAGGTGAACCACCTGGAGGTCTGAAAGCGCCGCGGGTGGTGAATGTAAATGTCTGTAGCCGGTCGGGGCTGGCCACCCAAATTTGGGAGTTACCAGCCTGTCGATGTTATTTTAAGCTCTGGGACTGGACGCTATCACCCAGAGAGAATGTGTTTTGTTTTCTAGTGTGCTTTTCTCCCCCCAAACCTCCCCCTACTGCCTGTCATTAATCTGTTTGATGAATATTTTTAGCACATCCCACATGCTTACCTCTCTGATATTTCCAAGAGGTTCCCGAAGGCTCGGGCTGAGCCTCCCCTTGTCCATCGCCTGGTTGCTCAGTGATTAACAGACAGAACTAAATATTCTTTGCTCTGCCACAGTTGCCCTTGGGAAATTGCTTAAGGTCGTGTGGGATCTTGGACCTCATAGGCAGCACGATGCCTTCTGGGAGGAACAACTGTTGGCATGGCTCTCAGAGCTGCTCTCCAGCCCAGACCAGGACTTTGCGGAGTTCTCTCTACCCAGAATGTTTTGAATTCCCCACGTTCTCTTAATGTGATTCCAAAGCACACGTTGCCTAGTGGTCCTGGCCTCTGCCACGGAGCGTCATCGTATGAAAGGCCTGGCCTAGCCCCCTACTCAGCACGCCTGGGCCCAGCTTGAATCTTCTATAAATTCTATCCCAAACTCAGAGCTGCTATAGCCAGGTCTGTGTGTGCGAGTTGGTGCCATCCCCAGGGACCTCAAGTAATACCAAGGATGTGTTTGGCCAGGTGGAAGCCAGATGTGTTAGGGGAAGAATGTGGCTTGTGGTCAGGACCCCAGCGGGTGACTTGACCCACCCCAGGAGCCAGAGAAGTGGAGCTTTTTTGTTTTTGAGACAGGGTCTTGCACTGTCACCCAGGTTGGAGTGCAGTGGCACGGCCTCAGTTCACTGCAGCCTCAACCTCCTAAGCTCAAGTGATTCTCCCACCTCAGCCTCCCAAGTAGAAGGGACTACGGGCACATGCCCCACACCCAGCTAATTTTTTTTTTCTTTTTTGGTAGAGATGAGGTCTCGCTATGTTGCCCAGGCTGGTCTCAAACTCCTGGGCTCAAGCGACGTTCCAAAGTGCAAGGATTACAAGCATGAGCCATCCTGCCTGACCTGGAGCTTTTTGAAAAGAAGAAAAGAAAAGAAGTGGGAAAAACTGTTAGCTCACTGAAGCCTCAGAGATGTTCCTACTTGGTGAAAATCAGACCATCTGAAAGCTACATTTCTGGTCTGCCCTCAAGACAGACACTATCCACAGACTTCTGATAGCAGGCCACTTACCTGGGTATTTCAGAGACCAGCAAAGCCTACTAGGATTCTTAATAGATCATCTGAATGTGAATTAAAATGGTTTCATTGTGAGGAATCAAATCTCTGACAGTGGCTTATGCAATAGAAACGTTTAATTCTCACATAACACAAAGTCCAAAGCAGGGGAGTCAAGGGGCTGGTTTTTCAGTACAACAGTGTCATCCAGGGTCTCAGGATCTTTCAAGCCTCTGTTCCTCTGTTCCCATCATGTCTTTGGCCTTGTTGCCTCATGGTCTCGATGTGGCTGCCATAGCTCCAGATATCACATCTCCCTACAAAGTAGGACTATAGGACAGAACTCCTTGCTGTCTCTCTTTTAATAAGAGAGTAGAATCCTTGCCAGAACACTCCCACCCCAGCAGACCTTGCTTTACATTTCATTGGTCTGGGGTCGGGTTTTGCACTCACCTCTAAATCAAACACTGGGAAAGGGCCTGGCTCCTTCCAATCCTTCAGATCTCAGCTCAAATATCAATCACCTCCCTAGAATGCTAGAAAGACAACCTGTTTTATACTGATAACGCTCTGGAATTAGCTTGGTTTACTTATTTGCTTATTTGTCCTTTGTCCTCTCTCCCCTCACTAAAAAGTAAGCTCTGTGCCCATAGGGACATTATCTTGTTCATCGCTGTATCGCCGGCACCAAGAATGAGGCCTGGCAGTCTGTGGACACTCGGTTAATATTTTTTGAATGAAGGAAGCAAGAAAAGAAAGTGGCTTGGAGAGCTACAGGCAGAGCTGGCTCGCGTGCTTGCTCAAAGGTGACTGCTCAGGGCAGGGGTGTCAAAACCTGTTAGTCGTTTGCAGACAGCTGAGCAGGGCGGGTGGGAGGATTGCTTTCACACACTCACTTGCTCCCCAGTGCCAGAGCTGGGGTTTTGTGCTAGCATTGCTTACAGAGGAGGGATTGGCCCCTTTATGCTCACAGCAGGGACCTCATGACTTTGCAAAAGGGCTGGTGGGACCTCCGACTTCTGATCACTCTTGGACCAAGCTGGTCTTCCAGGTGGATGGTGGCATTCTAATGAGGGCTCGTGGGTTGGATATTTCTGCATGTGCCCTTGAAAAGACGACTCCCTTCCCTAAATTGTCTCTTCCTGAAAGAGCAGCTGTCACAGCCCAAGAGACCAGCCTCTTTGACCACCTCTCCCCAACCTACCCTCCTGAAAGCTCACATTTACCGAGCACTTCCTACAGGCGAGTGGTAGTTTAAGTGTCGCTCCTGTGAATGCATAACAACTCAGCGATGTAGGGATCTTCCAGCCTCATTTTACAGATGATGAAAGAGACAAAACGAAGTCTCCCCTTGCTCTGCCATCCTATTAGAATAGGCCATCACAGGCTGGCTAACCGGGGGCTCTCTTCAGCACCCAGAAAGGTTTTGTTTGAACCTTTTAGGTAGTTGTCAGATTTTTAACAACTATGAGATTTCACATTTTAAAAATTAGGGTTTTTAGCTTCTCCTGAAAAATGGGAAGATGTGGTCCCTATCATTCCCTATAGCCTGAGAGAGTGAACCAATTCATTTGGCTTTTCATTGTACTTTCCCCTCTGGTTTTCTCATTGTGAAGCAATATTTGTCTGTTCTACCATCTCTACCAAAAGTGGCCAAATTAGAGCTGGAGATGAAGAGGGGCTATGGGGTTTCCTTATGGGTCCGTTTCACCCATTGATGTTACCTGCCTGGCCCACATAGGCATTTGAGTTAGTCTCCTGTTGCGATACTTTGTACCAAATGGCTACACTTCTAGGAACATTGTAAGTGTGTAGTAGTAATAATGTCTAATATCTATTGATTACTTTTTGCCCAGTGTTTCATCATCACAGCAACCTTTGAAGAGGGCTTAATATCATCTTCACTTTATAAGTACAGAAAAAATGAGGCACTGTGTGTGATGCCCTCACTAGAACAGGAGGTCCTGAAGCTCGTTCATCTTTGTACCATCGGTGCTAGGCTTACTGGCTGTTTGAATGAAAGATTGAAGGAACGAATGAATGATGTTCTCCCCAGTGTTCACTGGCCCAGGAGATCGAAAGCCTTGACCTCATAGTCATTTGTGACACTCCTGTTGGGGGAATGGGCTCAATTAGTGTCATTGAGGGTTCTTGGGTTGTGTTTCTGCAACTTAACAAACCACTCCAAACTCGGTGGTTTAAGGTAACAACATTTTATTTCAGATGATTCTGTGGGTTGGCCAGGTGGTTCTTCAGCTTCATGTGCTATGACCTGGCAGGTCTAAAACAGCCCCACTCAAATGGCTGTCAGCTCTTGCTGGCCACCAGATGAGAGCTCAGTTATTCTCCACGTGTGCTCTGCCCTGTGGCTGCTTGGGCTTCCTCACAGCATGGTAGGCTCAGGGTAGCCTGACTTCTAAGAGTGCAAAAATGAAAGCTGCTAGGGCCTCTTAAGGCTTAACTGCAAAACTGGCACAGCATCACTTCTGCCACCTTCTCTTGGTCAAAACAGGTCACAAAGCCAGCCCAGTTTCATGAGGTGGAACCCACACAAGGGGTTGAATGCCAGGCAGTGTGGCTTTTTGGAGTCCACCAAAGTACCAATTTATCACAGATTGTAAGCAGCAGAGCCCAACACTTACTACCTCAAGCTGGAACAGGATTTACCGGGGGACTCAGGACAGGGCAGGAACTGAGGAAATTCTGGGGACCTCAGCATGGGAGTTGCTAGCAGCCTCCTGGAGGGTTTCCATTCCAATGCGACAAATGCACCCCTGCTTTTTCTTTCTGTCCTTGATCCTTCGTTTGAGAGTTGGGGACATGGTGAGAGAGTCTGATTGGCCGACCTTGGTCACATGATCAGCCCTTGGCAGAGAGGATGGAGGCATCTTGGCAGAGGAGAGAGAGTCCTCAAAAGGAAGCTGGGGTGCTATTGTCAAAAGAAAGGGACCAGATGGACAAAAATAGTGAGAACTCTCTGCACGGCCCCTGCGTAGGTGACTCCATCACTGGCAGAGCAATGAACATTTAAAAACCAATGAATGGACTTTGAAAGTCTGGTATAAGTGGAATGCCCAAATCTGTGTGGCAGCTGCCTCAGCGCCAGGGCCCCATAGCTCAGGGGCTGCTGGAGGTCTCGAAGCTGCTCTCCACGTTATGGGGCAAAGTCAATTCCTAGAACCCCTTGCCATGCCTCAAAATCCCTCTCCAGAAGATGGGGACAGTTTGCTTCTGGCTCCTGAAGAGAGCATGCGTGCTAATAAGGAACCCAGGCTCAACGCCTGCACTCCCTCCTCCCAGACCCCGCCCCGCCAGTGAGTCTGCCTTCCACCCCCACACCTGGTGACACCCAATGATTTCCCCCTCTTCCCCCGGCAGGGAAGGCTGCTTGTTGGAAAAACGGATCCAGACTCATCTCAGCTCGCAGAGCCCCTGACCCGGGCTCTCCTCCCACTTGCCGGTCTATTTCCGGCTGCTAATTAGATTGCACAGCACTCCACGTTGGGAAGCCGACCTGTCATTCCAAAGGCACTCCACGCGCATCTCCAAATGTAGCGGGTGATTTGGTAAAAGTTGCTTCTGACTCCTTCCCCCGGCTTCTGAAGTAATTGTAAGCGTCGGGCCGTTTCCAAGGTGAGCTAATGAGCAGCTCATCTGCTAATAGCAGGGGCGAGCTGGCTGAGGACGGCAAGCTCGCCTGTGGATTGGGTGAAAAGGGAAGAAGTAATTGGATTATTAATACCGAGCTGTCAAAATACCTTTTATTCCTTTTATATTCTTCTGGAAGGAAACGACAATCTCTGCAAACATAAATACATGTTCTGTGGGGGTAAACAGGGCTAAGAAAATGTGGAGCTGAAAAGGAGGAGGGTTGGAAAGGTAGAATTGACAGTCCTCAGCGTGGCGGTCTACACTGAGAACCAGCCCACAATTAGAGCTGAATAATGACTCTGTTCAAGCCGGACTTTATTGCTTTTGGCCAAAGGCCTTTTGCAGAAATAACTTTGTAATTCTCTGCCAGGGAAGCTTTTGTCCACAGCTGAGACAAAGGAACAAAGAACAGAGGTGGGAATTTCTGTATCTGATTCGCACTTCCTCTAAACAGCTAGAAAGGACAGTGGGTGTGGCCTACCCAGAAGGCGTAGGTTGGGGCAAAGGGGTGTCCAGCCTCCTGTGGGCCATACTGCTGTGCTCCGGCCAGGTAATGTTGGTTTCATTCTGCACATTCCCACCCCAGGGCCTTTGCACTTTTACTTCCTCTGTTGCATAGAAAGCATTTTGCCCACAACTGGCTTCTTGCCCACCTCTGCTCTCAGCTCTAATGCTACCTCCTCATGCCAGAGAGACCTTTCCCAATTTACTGTCCATCCTATCACCTGACAGCTTTCTTCAAAGCTTGTAAGACAGTCTGAAATTTGTCTTCATTCATTGTCTCCACCACCAAGGTGTCACAGCTCCCTGAGGACAGAGGCCTGGCCACAGCTCCCTGAGGACATTTGGCAGAGTCTGGAGATATTTTTGATTGCCACAATTAGGATAGGTGTGACTTGCATCTCATGGACAGAGGCCAGGAACACTGCTAAACACTCTGTGATGCCCAGCGCAGTCCCCCAGTGAGGAATGATCCCGACCACACGGCAGTAGTGCCAAGATTGAGAGACTCAAGTTTATAAGCAATGGGTGCTGGTTCCTCCACGATAGACTTTTCTTTCTAAATAAATTTACTGAAATAAGAGAGGGAATGAATGAATGAGTGAATTAATGATTTTAGGCCCAGATTTGGGTATTCTACTTATACCAGACTTTTAAAAATTCATTTGGGCCAGGCGCGGTGGCTCAAGCCTGTAATCCCAGCACTTTGGGAGGACGAGATGGGTGGATCACGAGGTCAAGAGATCGAGACCATCCTGGTCAACATGGTGAAACCCCATCTCTACTAAAAATACAAAACATTAGCTGGGCATGGTGGCGCGTGCCTGTAATCCCAGCTACTCAGGAGGCTGAGGTAGGAGAATTGCCTGAACCCAGGAGGCAGAGGTTGCAGTGAGCCGAGATCGCGCCATTGCACTCCAGCCTGGGTAACAAGAGCGAAACTCTGTCTCGAAAAAAACAAAAAAATTCATTTATTTGTTCCAAGACCCTGGCATATGGGATGGAGCACAGAGGGTAACGATCAGCTCTGCTGTCCCTTTCAGAGCAGATAGGGCTGTACCGTTTGCCTCAAACCAGGAGCCCCTGCCCTGGAAGCTGCCATCTTGCCAGAAACTTCCTGGGAGCTGCCTGTAAAAAACTCCAGCAGTAGTTGATTCTTGCCCAGGTAGAGAAGCTGTGTTATCCTAGGCGGAGTTCTGGCGGGTTGGGAAATGTTTCCAGGTCACCTGCCTAGCCAGCATGATTAGTATCCTTCCAAGCCTGGTCCCAAAGCCCTGGCCCAGCACCCCACATTTGAAGCCTCCAGATCTTCATCATCACCTCCCTGCTGTGTCCTGCCACTGAAGTGCCAATACCTGCCTGATGAGGGGGGCTCCCAGGGACAGCAGCCTTCCCTCCTGGACTCCAGTGCCACCTCCATGTTGACAGTGGCTTCAAGCACAGGGCTCAAGGGCAGAGCCTGAGCTGGAGAATTTCTTGTCTCTGCAGAAGGGAAGAGCTTGGGGGAAGTTGGGGCCTTTTCCCCAAATGAAGTCTTATCGTTCTGTTGGGTTTTCTGGGTTTGTTAGATGGCTTCCTTTCTACTTAAAAATAAGCCGGGGGTGGTTAAAAAAAAAAGGGAAGAAAATGTTTGCAACATAGATAGAACTGGGCAGATGTGTTCTCTGGAATAAGCAGGAGAGGTTGTTGCTGTGACGCTAGCTCCCAGTACAGGCCCTTCAGTTCACCCTTTGGCCCCACTCAGAACCCCCTGGACCTGTCATCATGGCTTTAACCCCCTTGGGTCACATGAGAAGGAAGAGTAGGGTTGGGGCAATCTTCAGGTTGCCCCAGGACTTTCCAAGGCTCAGGGATCACCCAGCCCTGACGGTCAGGGATGGACAGAGGCTGACTCAGATGGGGTTTCACTTCCAAGGAGGGAGGATGCCCTGCAGGGGAGGCCCACGTGGCTGCCCCAGGCCTGGCCGGCCTCTGTAACCCAGCAGGACTGACTGTTTTCCAGGATGGCCACACAGCTCTCTGCATCCACAGTGGGACCTTGATGCTTCTCTGTCAAGAATTAAGTCTGTGTCCCCCACCTTGAATCTTGCCAGACTTGTGTAGCCCTGGTGGAAGGAGCACCATGGGACAGCAGAAAAGATGAGGCAGCTTCCCCTAGACTGCTGGGACCCTCACTGTTGCGCAAGAAATCAGACCCCAATGCAAGGCCGCCATGCTGTGAGGAAGCCCAAGCCACACTGAGGTCACATGGTGCCCACTCTGCAGCCCCTTCCAAGCTCCCAGCTGACTGCCAGCAACAACTGCCAGACAAGCCAGTGCTCTGCTGAGCCTTCTCAGTGGTGGCCTCAGACATTACAAAGCACAGACCAGCCCTTACTGCTGTGTCCTGCCCAAGTTCCTGGTCAGGAGCCTCTGAGTGTTGAAGAAAGATTTTATTTCACCACTAAGTTTTGGGGTAAATTGTTACACAGTAATAGTAACTGGAGCATTCAGCCAGTTCCAGTCTTCCTACTGTGCAGTTATTCATTCATTTATCCACTGAACAATATCCAGAAACCATCCACCTCTTGCCCCTTCCTTTCTCCCACATAGTCATCTCAGTGGCCTCCCTCATGCCCCAAAGTCTGTTCTCCTCACGTAGTCAGAAGGATCCTGTTAAAACCTACATCAGGGCTGGGTATGGTGGCTCATGCTTGTAATCCTAGCCCTTGGGGAGGCCAAGATGGGAGGATTATTTGAGTCCAGGCGTTCAACACCAGCCTGGGCAGCATAGCGAGTCCTCATCTCTCCCAAAAATTTAAGAAGCAGTCAAGCATGGTTGTCCTCACCTGCAGTCTCAGCTGCTTGGGAGGCTGAGGTGAGAGGATTGCCTAAGCCTGGGAAATGGAGGTTGCAGTGAGCTATGTTTGTGCTACTGTACTCCAGCCTGGGCGACAGAGCAAGACCCTGCCTCAAAAAAAAAGAAAAACTATACCAGATCACATCACCCGCAGGGTAGAACCCCCAGCCCCCCTCACTCAGAATCACAAGGGGGCCGCCATGCTTGCCCCCTTTCTGCCCCTTCCTCAGGCGTCGTTCTACCTCAGGACAGTCATGCTTTCTGTTCCCTGTGCCTAGGATGCTCCTCTCCTAAATATACACAAGGCATGTCCCCTCCCCTTCTGCGGGGATCTGCCCAGTTGTCATCTCTCAGAGAGGCCTTTGCTGCCCACCCTATTTAAGGTTACACCCCCTTGGCCAGGCATGGTGGCTAATACCTGTAATCCCAGCACTTTGGGAGGCTGAAGTGGGCAGATCACGAGGTCAGGAGATCGAGGTCAACTGACCAACACGATGAATCCCCATCTCTACTAAAAATACAAACATGAGCTGGGCGTAGTGGCGCACACCTGTAGTCCCAGCTACTTGGAAGGCTGAGGCAGGAGAATCACTTAAACCTGGGAGGCAGAGGTTGCAATGAGCTGAGATCGTGCCATTGCACTCCAACTTGGGTGACAGAGTGAGACTCCATCTCAAATAAATAAATAGTTACATCCCCTAGCGCTCCAGCCTTCCTCCTTAGGACTTGATCTCCTTGGGACACATTGCCTCATACGCCATGTAATGTATTTTGGTGTCTGATCCATGAAGGCGTGTTTCTCCTGATCCCCAGCACTGAGAATAGGGCCAGCAGCATAGTAGGTGCTCAGGAAAGTTCGGTTGACTACCTGGAAGAATTAGCACCTTGGCTGTGCCAGAAGCTGGGGCTGCGGTGGGGAGCAACCAAGAGACCCCTGCCCATGGGAGCTTCTGGTGGACGCAGGAGCCTCTACAAAATAAAAACCCAGGCCTCACGCCTGTGATCCTGCACTTTGAGAGATCAAGGTGGGCTGATCCCTTGAGGTCAGGAGTTCCAGATCAGCCTGGCTAACATGGTGAAACCCTGTCTCTACTAAAAAAAAAAAAAATACAAAAATGAGTCAGGTGTGGTGGCGGGTGCCTGTAATCCCAGCTACTCAGGAGGCTGAGGCAGGAGAATCACTTGTACCAGGGAGGCAGAGGTTTCAGTGAGCTGAGATTGTGCCACTACCTTCCAGTCCGGATGACAGATTGAGATTCTGTCTCAAAAAACAACAAGAAAAACACCTCAGGCCAGAGAGTAGAGGAATCACAAGTTGTGGTAAGTGCTCTAAAGAGAGCAGCATTGGGATGGAGGGTGGGAGTGACAGAGCAGGGCCTGCTTCAGGGACAGAGGGCCAGGGAAGATGCCGTCTTCACCTCCCAGACTCTACCCAGCCCAGTCTGCAAGGCCGTGCCCAGGGAAGAGTCTGTTTTCCTTGGCAGATGAGGAAGCCGAGGCCCAAGTCACAGCCAGAGTGGCCGAGTCAGGCCCAGAATTTGTGATTCCCACACCCACGTTCCTTCCGCTTTTTCACAACTGCTCTTATCAGTTGTCAAAGAAGGATGGTCAGGTTGGCCCTCTGCGTCCTGCCTGCCCCGCTCCCCGGCCGCCACCGCCGCCCATGTGGGTTCAATTGGTTGCAAGTGACAGAAAGAGCAACTAGGTATGACCTAATTGAAGAAAAGGAATTTTACTCCTGATCTTAAAGAGTCAAAGGATGGGGAAACTGACCTAAAAAGAAAACAGAAACTAGTTAAAGAGAAAGAATTTATTGGGCCTGAAACAAAGAACCCAGCAGTAAATCTTCCTCTTTCAGGCTTGGCTGGATCCAGGTGTCCAGTGCCATTAAGACCCAAGAATGTTGCAGTTCACAGCACTGCTCTGTGTTCTTTGTGTTGGCTTCATTCCTGACCCCACTCCAGGCAAGATGACAGTATCTTCCCTGGTCCTCACATTGGAGTGAGTTAGCCAGTTGTAAAAACTGGGTGCCTCTTCTGACCAGTCAGGCCTAAGCGCCTGGATTACTCTGGCCCATCCCCAAGGCAGGGGTGGGGAGGCTTTGATTGGCCCAGGTCTGGAACTCACGGTCTAGCCTTGGCGCCCCAGAGCTGGAGCCTAATTTGAACTTTGTGGACCAAGGGTGGGGAGAAAAGGATCCCCAATAATTTTTTTTTTTAGATGGAGTCTTGCTCTGTTGCCCAGGTTGGAGTGTGGTGATGTAATCTCAGCTCACTGCAACCTCTGCCTCCTGGGTTTAAGCAATTCTCTTCCTTCAGCCTCCCAAGTAACTGAGATTATAGGCACACGTCACCACACCTGGCTGATTTTTGTGTTCTTAGTCACTTGTATTTTTAGTACAGATGGGGTTTCACTGTGTTGGCCAGGCTGATCTTGAACTCCAGACCTCAAGTGATCCACCTGCTTTGGCTTCCCAAAGTGCTGGGATTACAGCCGGCAGCCATCACACCCAGCCTCAGATCCCCAAGAAAATCGGGAGCTGTTATGGAAAGGAGGTGAGATAATAATGCTGGGTGGCCCAAACCTGGCAGAGAACACAAGCCAGCATTGATTGGGCACTCTGCATGCAGATCTGTTAAAGGGCTTCGTGCATGTGAAACCATCCACTCTGTAGCAAGTGCCATAAGTGTCCTCACTTTCTGGATGAAGTCAGTGAGACAAGAGGTCAGACACTTGCCCGACATCTAGGAAGTGGTGGAGCCAAGATCCAAAGCCATGCAGGCTAGTTCCAGATTATCACCCCTCCTCCCACTCAGCCTGTTCCCTGCTGTGTTTTCCCCCAAGTAAGTATTGGGCTGTTCACTTGCCTCTGTCTGCTTTGTCAGCTCCGTGAGAATCAGAAGTTCTGTCTTTTTTTTTTTTTTTTTTTTTAAGTGATCACGAAACAGTACAAGGCACGTAGCAGATGCTCAGGTATTTGAGGGTGTGAAGTATACGACCTGTCAGACATCTACTTACTTGACATGCAAAACATTTTGGTGCTCCGCTTCCTAAGACTTGAATATATTGTTTCTAAATTTCCTTTGAGCTCTAGCTGCGATCCGCAGCCACCCTGTTCTGAAAGTTTGCCTGTGATTTGCCATTATTTCCAGCCCTCTTTTCTGATCATTCTCACGTTTAGCTGGAGTCTTTCAAGTCCAGCTTTTCATATGTTGACTCAGAATATCACTTCCAGGAGGGCAGGGAGTTTTCTTTTCACTATTTTACCCACAGTGCCAAGAACTGTGCCTGGCACGCATGAGCCTTCAGGAATTTCTTGATACATCAATAGTTAGGCAGGCAGCTGGGTTCCTAAGCCCTGCGTTTTTGGCCTACGATCTTTGTGCCCTAATTTCCTTTCCAGATCCCGAGCCCTCGTCTTGAAACCTGATCTTTCCCTCCTCCCTCTGAATGACCCTTCTATTGTCCCCCGCCCTGCTCTTGGGAGCCGACTTGGTTCTCTGCCTCCATTTGGAATTCCAGGAACAGGCCAGGAGAGCTACCAGATGGCCTGGGCCGGGGTAGGGGAGACAGGGAGAAGCTATGGGCTGTAGGTCACAGAAGCTTCTGTCCTTTCTTTGACAGCCCCAAAGAGGAGGAGAGAAGGCTGGAGAAACTGTAGCCAGGAAGAAGGGGGGACACTGGAGTGTAAAGTTTAACAGATGTGTGTGTGTCATCCCCTGTCTAGACAGCTTCTGGGCTTGTGAGGTTTGGGACCACACTTTCCCATCCCTCCAGGGGCCTCTCTCTGTTTCCTCTGCCTGCTTTGCCCAAACTCTTTCTCCTGCTTGAAGCATTCTGTCCTCCACCCTCCTCTTCACGGGCTATCCAAACCCTGTGGATTCTTCAGAACTTTGCTCCTTTTAGGCTACTCAGAGTTTATGCTGAGTATGCCTCCAGGCAGCCCTCCCTGACTGCTCCCAGGCCAGCAGTTTCCCCTTTCCTATTCCTGTTTATGCAACACACTTAACCTCAGTCCTTGGTATCACTTGTTGCCTTCCAAGTCAGCATATATCAAACAAGTAGGCTCTGGGATCGGAATGTCTGTGCAAATAGCCATGCTGCTTACTGGCTTTATGTGTCACCTGGAGGCGGCACATCAAGTGAACCTCCCAGGGGACAGGGAAGAATATTACTGTTGTAATCAGGGCAGGATTCTATCACCGAACACTGCCTCACATATAGCAGGCCCTTCATAGATATCTGTAAAGTGAATGAAGGAAGAGAGAAATAATCAGGCTCTCCGGACCACCTGGGGAGGTCCCCAGGTCTGTTGTTCTGGCCCCGGCCCCTGGGATGTATCTGACACCCACCATTTCCTTTCTTCCAGCCTCTCATGGACGTTTCCCATCTGACCAATGCCTCCTCCTGCCTCTGGCCCCTTAATTCTGAGCATTTGCCGTTTCTAAATGCTCAGGATGTTAGGTGTTTCCAGAGATGTCTCCTGGGCTAGGGAGCCTTTGCCGAGGTCCTGGAGAAGACTCAGAATAGAGAGGAGGAGCCAGAAGGACCTGGAAAGGAGCTGGTGGGAAGAAGAGGGGGTGTCCTTGGGAGGAATGGAGGGGCAGGCGGCTGGTGCTGCACGGGGTTGCTGGGTACTCTCTCAGTTCAGCCCCTTTGAATATTTTACCAAGAAGAAGAAAAAAAGGCAGAATCCCTTGTGTCATTTTTAATTGATTTCTTCAGCATCCGGAGAGAGACTGGCGTGAGGCCAGGAGAAGTCTGAGCCAGGGGAACTCATCAAAAATCAACCCACTGATGACTTGGTCTGATGAAATAATTAGCTCCTGTTATTCTCTGGCTTCTGGTGCCAGAGCTTTGACTTCCATCCAGAGGATAGCGGGTAATAGCTGCTCAGGAGTGGGGGACACCCTGAAACCAACATGGGAGCCAAGTCCAGCTGACCACGCCCCTAGGCCCCATCTTGACCTAGCCCAGAGCTCCCAATGAAGGCTGCCCTTCCCAGCCCCCCTGCACCTTGGCATCACAGGCCCAGGGCCAAAAAAGCCCTTAGAGAGCACCTGGCAAATGAGGAAACTGAGGCTGGGAGACTCTTAGGAACTTGCTTGAAAATCTGCTTCTGGGAGTCCTGGTTGAGCCGCCCACATCGGGCCAGACTAGGTTTGAACCCCTTCTCTGCCATTTACATACCCATATGATCGTGGGAAAGTGATTTTGACTCTCTGTGCCTCAGCTTCTTCATAAAATGGGTGAAATATTGATGGGTGGGTGTGCATATTAATTGGGTTGACGCTTGCAAACAGAGCAGACACTGGAGTGTGTTGCAAGCTTTCAAAAAGCTTCTGTGATTGGTTTTTGGTTTAAGAGAGTTGCTATTTGTGGGACATCCCATCGAAATTCTTCCAATATTAGCGCTCCATGTCTGTCTCTCTGAAGGAACGTGAACATGCATTTTAGCAAGCTCGTTGGTGCATCCATAGATTCAAGTGCAAAGATCCCGTAGTGTTTCTTGATGGAGGGACATGGGCCACTGATAATGTATTAGTCCATTTGCACGCTGCTGAGAAAGACATACCTGAGACTGGGTAATTTATAAAGAAAAAGGCTTAATGAGCTTATGAGTTCCACATGGCTAGGAGGCCTCACAATCGTGGCAGAAGGCAAAAGGCATGTCTTACGTGATGGCAGACGAGAAGATGAGAACCAAGCAAAGGGGAAACCCTTTATAAAACCATCAGATCTTGTGAGACTTACACACTACCACAAGAACAGTATGGGGGAAGGACGGGCACTGTGGCTCATTGCCTGTAATTCCAGCACTTTGGGAGGCTGAGGCAGGTGGATCACAAGGTCAAGAGATCTGGACCATCCTGGCCAACATGGTGAAACTGTGTCTCTACTAAAAGTACAAAAATTAGCTGGGTGTGCTGATGCATAGCTGTAGTCCCCACTACTCGGGAGGGTGAGGCAGGAGAATTGCTTGAACCTGAGAGGCGGAGGTTACAGTGAGCCGAGATTGCACCACTGCACTCCAGCCTGGGCAACAGTGAGACTCCGTCTCAAAAAGGAACAGTATGGGGGAAACCACCCCAGTAATTCAGTTATCTCCCTCCCACTGGGTCCTTCCCACAACACGTGGGAACTATAGGAGCTACAATTCAAGATGAGATTTGGGTGGGGACATGGACAAACCATGTGAGATAAATAGCATGGTTTGGGGATGGCTGATCTGGGCTGGTTCCGGGATGATTCCATGGCTAGCGCTTGTCTCCTTTCCAGCTGCCTTGCAGCCTCCAGCTACCTCCAGCAGAAAGTCTCAGATGGTGCTTTGACCCTTTTCAACACCTGTTAATTTCACTTCAGAAGAGACAGAATGTGTGAGCAGGAGGCCACGTGAAGCCTGGGAAGCTCTTTGAATCAAGTTCCACTGATTCCGCTTTCTTCAACTTTTATGTGTACAATTAGCTCTACAGAGAAGCGATGTCCACTTTCCATTTATCTTTGGATAGGAAGTTTTCTCTTCCCAAAATAGGTGTTTGTGTTTTTATTTTAAAATCAGGCCATTTAAGGAAGCACATTAAGCCCGTAATCATCGAAGGGCTCTGCAGATTCAGCGGAAATCGGGGCAGTGGTCTTTGAATGGAGAGAGTTGGGAAACCTGAGTCTCGTGATGAGAAGCCCACACTGAAGGGTAAGGGAGGGCAGAATTCACGTCCCATCCCTGCCATCTTCTCTCTGGGTGGCCTTAGGATGGTAATGAGGCCTCAGTTTTCTCTAGGACTAATAGTACTTGCACGAGAGTGCTTTGGTGGAGGTTGAAGGCGATTCCACAGAGTGTCAGACGTGGGACACAGCTGCACCAGTAGGAACCATCTTCTAATGATGGTTTACACTGGATTACGGGTTCCAGTGAGTTACCATAGGCCAGGCTCTAGCCCCAGCACACTGTATCAACACATTTAATCCTGCACACCCATTTTATGGTTGAGGAAACTGAGGCACAAAGACTTTGGAGTTACTTGCTAAAAGACCCTGAGCTAGTACTCAAGCTTTCAGCAAGTGACTCCAAAGCCCATGTCCTTAACCATCATGCCACGTGGCACAAAGCAGGTGCCCAGCAAACAGTCACCACAGTGGCTCTGGCTGTCATGAAGTGTATGTTGCTGCAGATGAGGGATTGAGAAGGAAGCTATTGTTTGTCCTCTGGTCCTGTGAAACACAGTTCTCATGTCAGATGACTGTATCAAGTGTGTTCCCAGCTCCCCTGAAATTGTGACTCTCTCTCAGAGCCACTTGGGAAGGAGGCACTAAGTGAAGTCTGCTTCCTGCTCCCAGGGAAGGTGCTAGAAGGGAAATGGGCTGTCCTGGCCAGGCTGACACAGAATCCAGGTCCCTGAATGAAGTAAATTAGGGTGTGCATCGGGGCAGCTGGGAGAGTTGATTGAAAGTACCATTTCCAGAGGCAGGTGGAGCAATCGGAGCAAACAAGTGGTGCAGCACCCCGGAGCTGGCAGCAGAAGGAGCCCTTACTTTCCCTCGACTTGATGGGGCAAGAGGAGGGAGAGGTGAACTCAGAACTGGGTAGACACGAGAGCCAGAAGGGGCCCCCGACAGAAGCTCTGTCCACATGCAGAGAGAGACACGAAGTCTACTGTCTGGGGAGCTGCTGCGTGCAGGAGAGGGAGAACAAACCTCTGACTTCCTGCCGCCTCCTATGCTGCAGCCTCCCAGCCTGAAGCCAGAGAGCTGGGGTGTGCCGACCACGCTGTCCACAGAGCTTAGCCTCCCAGGGTGCCGAGCAGAGCTGGGGGAGCAACAGAGCAGGAGGGAACTTTCCTGGGGTTTTTCAATCATAGCACTGCCCAGAGAATACAGTGGCCAGCTCCTCCTTGGTGTCCGTGGAGGGTGGCCGGGGCAGGGCATCAGTGATGGATGCCTCTGAGCCATGTAGACCCAGGACATGGCACAGCCCTGCCGAGCCCGGCTTCCCTCACTCTGCTGAACTCAAAGGACCTTAACAGAACCTCCATTTCTTTCTTTGTCTAATGATTTCTTTGTGCCAAGGCCTGGAGACATAAGCCTGTCTCTGTCCTCAGGGAGCTGACCCCCTAGTAGGGAAGAATTGGACAATAAATAAGATAAATTGCAGACTGTAGTGGTGATCACAGGAGAGATAAAACCGGTGATAAAATGCGGCGAGTGCTGGATTGGGGGCCCACTTTAAATAGGGTGGTCAGGGCAGGCCTCCCTGAGGTGATGAGGTTTGCTCCTCTGACAGAAGAGAAAGAACCAGGAGTACAAAGGAGGAGGGTTTTGTTTTGGTTTTTTGAGAGAGGCTCGCTCTGTCACCCAGGCTGGAGTGCAATGGCACAATCTCTGCTCACTGCAACCTCCGCCTCCCAGGTTCAAGTGATTCTCCTCCCTCAGCCTCCCGAGTAGCTGGGATTACAAGCATGTGCCACCACGCTTGCTAATTTGTGTATTTTTATAGAGATGGGGTTTCACCACATTGGTCAGGCTGGTCTTGAACTCCCGATCTCATGTGATCCACCTGCCTCAGCCTCCCAAAGTGCTGGAATTACAGGTGCGAGCTACTGCACCCGGCCAGGAGTTACTTTTAAAAGAGCAAGTGCAAAGACCCAGGGGCAGAGAGAAGCTTGATTTGTCCAATCAACAGAAAGAAGCCAGTGGGGATGGAAAGGAGAGGTTGGAGAGAAGTGGTCAGAGGCCAGATCTCACACACCCAGGCAGCCCTGGCGAGAAGTTTGCGTTTTATCCTGTGAGCCATGAGCTGCCGGGGAAGGTGCAGCAGGCGGGCACGGAACTGGCACTAAGGTGAGGCAAGTGCCTGGCACTTGCACAACCTGGTGGCGAGCATCCCCTTCAGTTTGCGCCTGCAAGGGGCGCTGTGCCCTCTCCTGCCCAGTGCTGTGGCCTGATCTGCACTTTAGGAAGATCCCTCTGGCTGCCCTGGGAAGAATGGAAGATGAGGGCAGGGAAGAGGGAGGCAGGAGACCCCTCAGGCCGCCTTGTAGTCCCTAGGAGAGACGAGGCAGGCAGCAATCCCCCTGCCAAACGTGGAGCCCTCGCTGAGTCCCTGAATTGTGACTTCAAGCTGATAACCAGGTTCTCCCATGGAGGGCAAGGACAAACAGACCCTCTCAAGGTCACAGCGACACAGCCGCCCCCATGGCACTTGGCTTCCTCCTGGTGCATCTGCAGGCTGTGGCTCTCTGCTCACTCGCTCTCTCGTTTTAAATAAATGATAACAAAAGTCTATATCTGGATAGGACTTGAAGGCTCATTTCCTCAAGAAGTGAAAAAATGACCACAGAGAGCAAAGAGCAGAGTGAGATTAGAGACCTGCTCGAGCCAGAGTCGCCTCCCCGCCTCCCACACCCACATTCTCTTTCGACCTAGTCTGACCTGGGGCCAAGGGGATGACTGAGGGCAAGTGGCCCGTGGCAGGTCTTCCCCTGTCACCTTTTATGCTCAATTTTCTCTTTTGTCATTTTGTTTATTCTGCAACTTAAAACTAATAGGAGGCCGGGTGCGGTGGCTCATGCTGGTAATCCCAGCACTTTGGGAGCCCAAGGCGGTGGATCACCTGAGGTCAGGAGTTTGAGACCAGCCTGGCCAACATGGTGAAACCCTGTCTCTACTAAAAATACAAAAAATTAGCTGGTCATGGTGGCAGGCGCCTGTAATCCAAGCTACCTGGGAGGCTGAGGCCTCCTCCTGGGAGGAATCGAGAGGTGGAGGTTGCAGTGAGCTGAAATTGTGCCATGGCACTCCAGCCTAGGTGACAAGAGCGAAACTCCATCTAAAAAAAAAAAAACTAATAGGAATACCTTTTTGTCCAGTTACAAGATCCCTTAACAAAGGGTTTTCACACACATCCCCAATGGACTGAAATCTTTTAATGGCCCTGTCTTATGACGGCCATTTTATTCATGGGGAAACTGAGGTTCTAAACTGGCTTGCTCACAGAAAAACTGAGCTGGCGAGTGGAGTATCTCGCACTGGAACATGCCAGTTTTCCAGCCCAAAACATCCAACTCTGGGTTCTCATTGAATCCCCTGCTGCTGGGGAGCTGAGTCTTCATCTCCCTCACCTCTCTACCCCATGGGGAGGGCAGATGCAAGAGGACCACAAGTGTTCGCTCCCCGAGCCCAGCCCACCGCTGTCCCTCTCCCTGGGGACGATTTGTCAGTGGAATTTGGGGGGATTATTCAGACACAGGCTGATGATTTGACTCGGGTCTCGGGCTGCCACTGACACATCAGAGGCTCACTGGATCCAGGGAAGAAATTCTTTCTGCAGAAGTGGCCACAGAAGGCTTTTCTGCCAGGCTGTTGAGCAAGCAAATTGTAAAGTTTGCTAACTTCAGCGGCGTTCGGTTTTCACTCTGCCGTAGCCACCCGTTCAAAGAAACTCCCATTGTTCGTGCCAGCCGCCGTACAAATCATTATGCAAGAATGAGCAGCCGGCAGCCTTGACATAAATATTGACCTGATTCTTCCTCCTCCTCTAGATCTGCGAGTAAAGAGGGACAGGGGACAAGAAACAGAGCCACAGACACAACTTCAGACTCCTGCATCCCGAAAGAAGCACCAGATCAGCAAAAAAAAAGAAGATGGGCTCCCCGAGCCTCATGCTGTGCTTGCTGTCTGCAGCCGTGTTCTCCCTGCTGGCTGGAAGCTCAGCCTTCCTGTCGCCCTTCCGCCTGAGCAGCAGTTTTCAGAGGGAACGCAGGAACATCCGCCCCAACATCATCCTGGTGCTGACGGATGACCAGGATGTGGAGCTGGGTAAGCCTCAGGGTCCCAGGGTGGCACCTTGGCCCCACAGTGCAGGGTCCCTGGGCTAGGCTGAGGCTCCTGAGGCAAGGCAGTGGTGGTGACTCATAGAGCTCACCTTTGAGTGCATTGAAACCAAGACATGGGCTACCCACACATGTTTGGGGTCACAACTGGGTCCTCAAGGTTAGGGGTCTCTACCCTTCTCCAGTTGCAGAGCCGTTCCTGGATTTCTCCAAAGAGTTCAAGAAAACAGGCCAGGCGCAGTAGCTCACTCCTGTAATCCCAGCACTTTGGGAGGTCAAGGCTGGCAGATCACCTGAGGTCAGGAGTTCGAGACCAGCCTGGCCAAAATGGCGAAATCCTGTCTCTACTAAAAATACAAAAATGAGCCAGGCATGGTGGTACATGCCTGTAATCCCAGCTACTCAGGAGGCTGAGGCACTAAAATCACTTGAATCTGGGAGAAAGAGGTTGCAGTGAGTGGAGATCATGCTATTACACTCCAGCCTGGGTGACAGAGTGAGACTCTGTCTCAAAAAAAAAAAAAAAATATATGAGACATGCGCCTGGAACCAGATTTTGGAGGCTCTTGTGGGTTGTGGCAAAGACTGCCAATCATTGATCTGGTGAAAAGCAGTCCCTTAGCCTCTGTCCACTCTCTAAAGATAACAGTACATTGTTGGTGGCAACAAATGGAAAGGCTGACTAGGTTAGCCTTGGCAACCTGAATCTGTCTTTTAGCTACCAGGAAAAGGTAATTTACATGAACCAAGTTGTTCCTTGCAGTGCTTTGTATTAATGACCACAAGTATAGATCTTTTTTTTCTTTGGGAGCTTTTCCGCGCAAAAAGAATTTGTAGCCAGGAAGCAATCAGAGCCCAGAGCTTTTATTGACAGTTTGACACATAGGTACCTGTCTCCTGGTAGCATTTAGAATGAGCCGCATTTGATAACCATGGAGAGTCTACAGACTATGGCCAGAGAGGTGTGTTTTGTTTGTTGCAGAATTTTGCAGTGAGATCTTGCAGGTAACACCTGTAGCTCAGAGCTTCTCAGTCTCACATTATGTAGCCCCCACACTGTTTCGGTTGAAGTCATGCCTAGGAATTTCCGATGCCCTGCACGTTCGTTCATTCATCCAGCAGATGTTTATTAAGCATTTGTTCCATTCAGTGTACTGTGTCAGGAGCCAGAGAACTGGGGGGAGGTTCATTCCAGGTGGAGAGAACAGGAAATTCAAAGATACTGAGATAGAAATGAGCTCGGTGGTTTGGAGCAAAAGAAGAAGAAGAAAAAAAAGTGCCAGGGAGCCAGAGTGGAGGGAGCTGGGGCCGTGATGGAGAAAGATGAGGCTGAGGAGTCCACTTGGGCCGGGTCGCACAGGCCTTGCGGCCATGGTGGGGGCTTTGAGTTTGATTCTTAGTGAGGTAGACATGGATGAGGGTGCCTGAAAAAGAGGAAGGCCATCACCTCACTTAGGTTCCAACAGGACCCCAGCTCTTTTGATGAAATGAAATTGCAGGAGGTAAGGGCAGAAACAGGACACCTATTGGGAGGCCAGTGCCGTGATAGGGTGGGGGCGATGCTGGAAGCTGAGACCTGGGCTTCATCATGTGATGAGGTTTGCTCACCTGATGTATGTTTGGGAAGTAAACTGATTGATGGGTTAGGTATGTGGATTAAGGAAAAGAGAAGTTTCAAGGGAAGCTCCTAGATTTGGAGCCCGAATGAGAAGGTGAGTGTCTGAATACCCACTCTTAGGAATAATATATTTTTACTACAGCAATATGATCCAGCCAAGTCTCATGTCTGAATCTGACTAAATTTTGCATCTGTGATTCATGAATAAAACCAACAGTGTATGCAGATAAAGGAATCCAGTGGTGTATGCAGATACAAGGAAAGGAGCCACGGTTATGAAGTAAACACAGGAGATAGGAGAGCAATGAAAGCCATGGCTGGCTTAAGATACAGAGGTTTCTTCTCTCCTTCTGACAGATGGAAAAATTGAGGCAGAGAGAAGCCACCTGTCCAAGTTTCCACAGCTAAAATGTGGTTAAACAAGATTTGAGCTGGGTGCCGTGGCTCACTCCTGAAATCCCAGCACCTTGGGAGCCTGAGGAGGGAGGATTGCTTGAGGCCAGGAGTTCGAGACCACCCTGGGCAACACAGTGAGCCCCCGTCTCAAGAAAAAAATGTAAAAATCAGCCAAGGATGGTGGTTGGCTACAGTAGCAGCTAGCTAATGGGAGGCCGAGGTGGAAGGATCACTTGAGCCCAGGAAGTCAAGGCTGCAGTGAGCCTAGGTCACACCACCGCTCTCTAGCCTGGGCAACAGAGCAAGACCCCATGTCAGAAAAAAAGAGAAAAACAATATTTGAACCCAGAACCCATGCTTTTAACCACTGCTCTATTTAGCCAGACTTCTGGGATGGATATTGAGTTGTTTCCAGATTGGTAGTGTGTATGTTTGTTAGTTTTTCACTGTTACAGATATTGTTGCTGGAAATTTAAACATGCATCTTTGCACAGGCAAGAGAGTGCATCTGAAGGATAAATTCCAGGAGGTAGATGCGGTGGGTTTAGAGCCTCTGGTGTTCAGTGGGCTCTGTCAGCTCTTGCCCAGTAGCATTACACTGTATAGATCAGAGCCTGCAAGTCTTGACCTCTACAAACAAGCCAGACCTCTTCCACCAGCAGCACTGGGTTTTAAAGGAGGCTGAGCTTCCTCCAGGAGGTGAGGGCTGGGAAGGTGGTCATGGGAGGGGGATGACAGGCTTTTTATAAACCACTAGACAGACCCAGATCAATAATGCATGTCCCAAAAAAGCCCAATACATTATCTCACAGTCTGCTACAACTGGCACACAGCAGGTGGTCCTAAAAAATTTATCATTTGCTATTTTCTGCTCATCCGCACAGCAGTTCTGACAGTCCTCTGGGCTGGAGACTTCTCGACTGAGATAATCCCAGGATCCTTCTAGTCCCAGGGCAGCAAAGAGCCTTCCATCCTCATTAGGGTCTGGTTGGGAGGACTGGTGCCAGGCGCACAAGACGAGGGGCTTGTTCTGTTTCCTTATTGCAGGCAGGGTTGCAGGGTCAGGGCTGTACCACATATATTCAACTTTCTTTTCCCTGCACGCATCTGACTTCCTGAGGTGTCAAATGCCCAGGGGAACTGCTTCTAGGGCCTACTAGTCTGTGAGTGGCCTCCATTATCAGTACATGTTCAAAGTAGTTGGGGATATCCCTGTGTTTCGATGGCCCTTGGAGACCAGCTGACTTTTGCTGGCCTTCCGCTCCAAAAGAATAAGAGAGGGAGAGGCATGTGGAAGTGGTCTTGTTCACAGATATCCTTCGTTCAGGGGCATTGTAGAATCTGTGGGCTCTGCCAGGGTTTACTGGCTTAATTTGAGCCAACCTCTGGGGAGCCTCTGGGGCTCTGACAGGCTCCGAGACACCAAGAGGATTAAGACATGGTTCAGGCCTGGAGCAGGAGAATTTCTGCAGCATCCCAGTTCTGATCTGTGACTTGAGCATTTCTTTAACTGGGCTTGTTTTTGAAGTTTAAATATTATTTTAAAAGGAACCTCTAAATTCTGACTGTAAAGGGAAAACCACTACCCATTGCCTTTGGTAAACGATCACTGCTAAACCAAACACAGTGAAAACCAGTGCTTTTAAATTTCAGCAAGATGCTGCCTCCCACGAAGCCGGTGTGTCTTTGCTGTAATGAAGGTGATGGGCAGTTTCAGAAGAGGTGTTAAAGGTGAAGGAGCGCCTCCCAAGACGTTCTTCTTGACCTGACTAGCAGGATAGAGACTGGAAAAGAGACAAACTTTCTCAAGCTTTCAATGTAGGGTCCCCACTTACATGGACACCACATGGTGGTGGCTCTTGTGTCAGAGGGTTTTAAGGGCACAGCCAGACTCCAAGTCCCAGAATATTTGGGCAGATTCCCCACTGTCCATTTTCCTGAGTGTTCACGCCAGGCAGAGATAGCTTTTAGTGGCCCTTTCCAATATTAGATTTGAGTATGCCCCATGAGACTGGATGCAATGTTTGCATTTCTTTTTTTCTTTTTCTTTTCTTTTTTCTTTTTTTTTTTTTTTTTTAATTTTTTGAGACAGAGTCTCGCTCTGCTGCCCAGGCTGGAGTGCAGTGGCGCCATCTTGGTTTACTGTAGCATCCACCTCCTGAGTTCACTTGATTCTCCTGCCTCAGCCTCCCAGGTGGCTGGAATTACAGGTGCGCCACCACCACGCCCAGCTAATTTTTTTGTATTTTTTAGTAGAGACAAGGTTTCACCATGTTGGCCAGGCTGGTTTCGAACTCCCAACCTCAGATCATCCACCTGCCTCGGCCTCCCAAAGTGCTGAGCCACTGCACAGCCTGATGTTTGTATTTCAAAAGAATTATTTGCCTTTCAAAACATGTTTATTTTTATTTATTTATATATATTTTTTGAAACAGGGTCTTGCTCTGTCACTCAGGCTGGAGTGATCACTGCTCACTGCAGCCTCAACCTCCTCGGCTTAAGCAATCCTGTCACCTCAGCCCTGAAGTAGGTGGGACTACCAGCGCACACCGTCACACCCAGCTAATTTTTGGGTGTTTTTTTTTTTCTTTTTAAATAATGATGGGGTTTTGCCATGTTGCTCAGGCTGGCCACAAACAACTCAAGCGATCCGTCCCCGTCGGCCTCCTAAAGTGCTGGGATTACAGGTGGAAGCCACTGCACCCAGCCTTTCAGAACCTTTTTAAATGAAAGTGCTTCCAGGTGACTGAGGCAGGAGCATTGCCTGAACCCAGGAGGCGGAGGTTGCGGCGAGCCGAGATCGTGCCATTGCACTCCAGCCTGGGCAACAAGAGCGAAACTCCGTCTCAAAAAAAAAGAAAGAAAGAAAAAGAAAATGCTCCCAGTAAAGAGAGCTGTCTCCTAAGACACTGGATTCAAAGCCTCACTCTACCTCTGAATGTTTGTCCTTGGGAGAGACTTGCCCTCTCTGTGCCTCAGTTTACTCCTCTATAAAGTGGAGATGATGATCTGTCTTCCCGGCATTCTTGTGAGGACGGAATACCTGGCACCTGTCCTATTGTGTGACAGTCTGCTCTCACTCGGATTGTTAAAGCCATCCTCTGTTAGAGCAGCCTGGGCCAATGCCACAGAGTACTGTTTGTCTGTAGCAAGCGTTACCTATCAAAATGACATGAAGGTCGGGCACGGTGGCTCATGCCCGTAATTCCAGCACTTTGGGAGAATGAGGCAGGTGGATCACCTGAGGTCAGGAGTTGGAGGCCAGCCTGGCCAACATGGTGAAGCTTTATGTCTACTAAAATATAAAAATTAGCCAGGCATGGTGGCAGGCGCCTGTAATGCCAGCTACTTGGGAGGCTGAAGCAGGAGAATCCCTTGAACCTGGGAGGCAGAGGTTGCAGTGAGCCAAGATCGTGCCACTGTACTCCGGCCTGGGTGACGGAGCAAGACATGGCAGTGAACGGTGACATTACTGTAGAGTCTTGGCCCAGCTGACACAGTGGGGTGGGTGCTGCCCATGCTCTGCCCATGGCTCAGGTGACCTAGCGCACACTTTGCCAGGTACGTGAGCCTGGCATGGCGACATACCCCAGAATGTGAGTGATCCTTGTCAATTAGGTTTGCCATGGGTTCTTCTGCTGTTACTGCCTCTGCTGATGAACAGAGTTGCACCATCATTGCTGGCAAAAGGCAGCTGAGTGGTGGTTTTGGGGCCTGCAAAAGTGTCATGGGAACCAGCTTCCACTGGATGTTAAAAACGTTTGTGTCACAGCCACTCTCTATCAGTCTAGATTCTCTCAGTTATGAGTGACATAAACCCAACTCAAGCAGGACTGAGGAAACAAAAAGGGGACTTTATTGGACTTGTATAAATCAGTCCAAGGATCCAGAAGCTTTGTCTCTGGATGGCCTCTGTCCCTCCGTCTCCCTGGTCTCTCAGCTTTCCTCCAAGTTAGCTTCACTGTCAGGCTGGCTGTCCAGGCAGCGTTCCTGGCATTGCTAGACATATGTGAATGCCATATAGGTGCAAGCCATCCCTGTGGAAAGAGAGCTGCTCTCACCTGGGAGTGCTAGTAAGTCCCGAGATTGAGGCTTTTTGGTCTGACGTCTGGGACATCTGGTCAACCAGATTCAGGGGAATGGAACACTATGGTTAGCCAGACGGAGTCACGTGCACATTCCTGGAGCCAGGACTGGGGCCAACTCCACTTAAACCATGAGGACTGGGATTGGGGTACAGCAAATTCAAGACATATTAAGTCTATAGTACATAAGAGAGCAGAAAGTGAGGAGGAGAATAAAGCCAGGAGGGGCAATCAACCAGGAGGACAAAGGTGGAGAAAAGAGTTGCTGGGATTTTATATAGGGTAATCTCATTGGGAAGGGGGAAATCTGAGCAAAGGAGGTAAGGAAACCAGTCATGGGCATCCCTGAGGAAGAGCATTCCAGGCAGAGGGAACGGTATGTGCAAAGGCCCTGAGGCAGACACTGTCCCAGCAGGCTGAGAGCAGCAAAGAGGCCAGAGCACTGTGTACAAGGGCGGCAGGAGGAGTGAGCAGTAATGCGGAGGTGGAGGTTGGATGGACCGTGCAGGGCACGAGCCTTTGAATGGAAGGAGGATTTGGGCTTTCTCAGTGATGATGGACACCAATAGAGGACATTGAGCAGAGGAGGAGCATCATCTGAGTGGTGTCTTCATAGGACCCCTCTTGGAGGGTCATGAGACTAAAGAGGTGTTTGTTATGAGAGCAGGGTGTCCAGCAGTGAGGAGTCTACTGCAACAGTCCACGCATGAGATGGGCCCAGTGAGGAGTCTGTTGCAGTGGTCCAGGTGTGAGATGATGGTGGCTCAGGCCAGAGTGAGGAAAGTTGTAGGTGCTGCTCATATTTCAAAGGTAGAGCTGTTGCAAGTGCTGATGGAACTGATGTGGACGGGAAAGAAGAGTTGAGAAGGACTCCAAGGTCGTGGCCTGAAAAACAGTGAGAATGGATTTTCTGTGTACAGAGCTGGGGAAAGCTATGGTTACAAGCTCAGTTCTGGACCTGGGAAGCTGCGGGAGGCTGAGGCAGGTGGATCACGAGGTCAAGAGATCGAGACCATCCTGGTCAACATGGTGAAACCCTGTCTCTACTAAAAATATAAAAAATTAGCTGGGCATGGTGGCGCGTGCCTGTAATCCCAGCTACTCAGGAGGCTGAGGCAGGAGAATTGCCTGAACCCAGGAGGCGGAGGTTGCGGTGAGCTGAGATCACACCATTGCACTCCAGACTGGGTAATAAGAGCGAAACTCCGTCTCAAAAAAAAAAAAAAAAAGAAAAGCCAGCAGGAACTGTCCAGTAGGCAGCCACATCCGTCAGATGCTGAGGAGAGAGGCCCAGGCCTGGGTGGGCTTAGAGGAGGGGAGGGTGGGGATTGTATGCAAACTGTGTGCTTGTTTGTGCTTTACTGAATCTGAGACCCTCCCCAGACTCTCAGAGGGGTCTCAGATCCTGAAAGTTGCAGGGATCCAGCCTGGAGAGCTGTCCAGTGGGAGAGGCAGGTTTTTAAAAGAAAGGCGTGGCAGAGGTCTGGCTGGCCTCCTGTTTTCCACTTTCCATCTGTGCACACAAGGAAACCACACCCTATACCACAAACTGATAGCTAGGAGATCAACTCCAAGTTGCAGGCTCAGATACTCTCTGTAGGGGCCAAATGGCTGGAAGCCAGGACAACACGCCCAGATTCCAGCTGCCAGATCGGTGGTAACTTTCAGCTCAGCCTCCCTGAGATCCCACCTCCTGGCATTCCTGTCGCTGGTCACTAGAGAAGTAAAAACGTGAATGCAGGTTATCTCAGGAAGAACAGAGGCTCATTTGGACCCACACTGGTGTTCAACTTGCCAAGCACGTTCCTGTAAGTTGATTTTTTTTTTTTTCAATTTGGTAACATTTGGGAAGATCGCTTGAATTCTGGAAGTTAAGTGTATCAGGATTAGGTTTGGCTGCTTGTAAAAGAAAACATAAAATAACAGTGGCTTAAACAGGATAGAGTTATCAAAACGTCTGGAGGTAGGCAGTCTAGGGCTGGTTTGGTGGCTACAAGGTTATCAGGGACCCAAGCTCCATATCCGCCTTTCTGTCCATCATACTTACTGTGTGGCTTCCATCTGTGAAGTCACCTTGTGCTTTAGAACAGCTGCTGCAGCTCCAGCTATCACAGACATATTCTAGGCCACAAGAAGAATGAAGCAGAAGGGTAGGAAAAAGGAAAAAAAAAACATCTCAGAAGTCACATGCAACACGAATAGAACTTAGCCACATGATCTCAGCAAGACTTACAAAGCACATGCAAATTTGAATTCTTTGTAGAGGATTTAAGTGTGTTTTTGCTAAGGTGTGAGCAGGTGTGAGGCTGGTTGCCCTAGGGATAATGCAGTGCTCCATGCTAATTAGTAGCAGTGGGACAAGAGGTTACTGGAACCCAGAGACACAGAGGTCCACCCCACGAGAGCTGTCACCCTCCGCTGGTGCCATAGAGAGGAAGATGGAGGCATCTGTCCTCCAACCTGACTTTCTTCTTTCTCTCATCTCCTGCCAGGGCCCTTGTCAGTCAAATCCAGCCCAGAGGGTGAAGGGGCTTGTTGAACCAGCAGCTCCAGGCCAGTGCTCTGGGGTGGAGACCGGGACAGAGAGTTGGGCTTGAAGGCCAAAGGCAGGCTTGTGGCACATCTTTAGCTGCAAGGGAATCTGGGAAATATTTCCTAACTGGATCCATGGAAACTAAACTCAGGGCCTGATCAGAGGAAGAAGGGGAAAGAGATATTGGTGGGCAGCCCAGGGTCTCAGCCACACCAGAAATCAGGAACGAGGGTCCCAGTGAGGGCAGCTCCCCCCGCCACAGCAAACAGTGTGGCCATGCAGCTGTGTGGCTGGATGGCGGAGAGACCTGCGTCATGTGGAATCCTGAGGTGGGAGCACTGCAGGCAGAAGCGCAGCACATGCAAGAACCCTGTGGCAGGAACAGGTTTGCCAGGACCTTGGAGGAGGCCAGCAGGACCTGCGAATGAAGGGCAGGAAGATGGGGAATGGGGCAGAGAGCAGACAGGGCCCAGCAGGCCGAGCAGCAGGTCTGGATTTGATTGCAAGGCGATGGAAGGTCCCCAAAATGTTCTGAGTGGGTCAGCTATGCGTGACTCCTGTTCTCAGAAGCGCACCCTGGCTGTGGATGAAGAGGAGGTCAGGGAGGGGAGTGGAAGCAGGGAGATCAGGTGGTGGTCACACAGTCCAGGTGGGAGATGCCGATGGCGTGGAGCCGGGCGGGGCGCTGCAGAGGGAAAGAGGTGGGTGGATTCCGGTGCTGCTTGGAAGGTCGGCAGGGCTTGCTTGATGGATTGTGAGTGGGCGGGTGAGGAAAGAGGAATCGGGGATGACTCCTGGGTTTTTGGCTGAGCTGTTGGGCAGATGGTGGTGCCATTTACAGAGATGGGAAGGCGGGGGCAGGAGGAACAGATTGGGAGATGTGGGGAAGGGTGGACATTAAGCTGCTTTGCAAACATCACCCACTAGGTCTGTGGCTTGGTGGCAGCTCTGTGTAGCCCCTTCTGAAAAGTGGGGAAAACGCCCTGGAAGCCCTGCCCCATTGAATAAATGTCCCCTGCCACGGGAGGTTGATTGTAGCATTTCAAGTTGGAGGAATATTTCTGGGTGGAGCTTCTCAGAGAGGAAATGACCGATAATTGCAGAGCCCTGTTAATTATACCCAAGTGCCATCTCCCCGCTATAGTTCACAGTGACTGTTGCAGAATTTTCTCCCAGGAACTTCTGCAACCAGAGGCAGCAGAAAGCAAAGGAGAAGAAATGAACTGCATGGTCTCTCTGACAACCCGACGCTTATTAATAGAATCTCAGTCCTGCCTCCTCAACATCTGCTTAATTGATTTTGGGTTTAGGAACCAATTTGGAGCCTTGGCTTTTCTAGCTGAAACCAGCAATAACACTTGACTTTATTTTGTAATGTCCAAGAGTCAGGAACCGTTCACCTTTGCACCGTCAAACGGAAAACAACCTCCTCACGGCAACAGGTCCCAGGAATCCAGTGTAAAGATTCTGGATTGATTACAGGCGTGGCAAGAGTTGCCACCAGCAGCAGGGAGCACGTGACTAGGTGAAAATATGAGATTCCCTTTGCCCACGTGCCACTGCTGATTTCTCCTGTTTGTGCCGCAGGCCTTTCCCCCTCTGCTGGAGACAGAGCTACTCTGGAGCAGTTGGTCAGGTCTGATGGGGCCCAGCCCGCTGCATCCCTTCGGCAGGTGTTGCCTCAGGCATGGCAGGGAGCTCACAAGCTGAATGCCAGCCTTGCCGACATTCCAGGGATACTTTTTTTTTTTTTTGAGACGGAGTTTCGCTCTTGTTACCCAGACTGGAGTGCAATGGCACGATCTCGGCTCACCGCAACCTCTACCTCCTGGGTTCAAGCAATTCTCCTGCCTCAGCCTCCTGAGTAGCTGGGACTACAGGTACGTACCACCATGCCCAGCTAATTTTTGTATTTTTAGTAGAGACGGGGTTTCACCTTGTTGACCAGGATGGTCTTGATCTCTTGACCTCATGATCTACCCGCCTCGGCCTCCCAAAGTGCTGGGATTATAGGCGTGAGCCACCGAACCTGGTCCATTCCAGGGTTACCTGAGGGCCAGGAGAGGGCTGCCGAATGAGTTCCAGCCTGGTAGGTAGGTACCAGTGGCCAGAGGACTGTGTGGGACACAGGGTCTTCCCCACCTGTGGCTCAAGCTATGAGCCACATCATCGCCTACCTGTCCAAGTCAAAGCTCTGTTCCAACCTGTACCTGACCCCTCTCTTCCCCACTGAATGCCTGTTCTCTGCAGGTCTCTGTGCCCCAGTAGAGCATTCCCTTTGCAGATTTATTTAGTTGGTCCCTTCACTTGGAATAGAATCAACTAAGGATTGCAAACTCCATGCCCACAGGGCTAGGCAGCTGCTGCCAAGGAGGGAGTATGCATGGTTGGGCCGTGGAGGACCGGAGTGGGGTCTTCTAAGTGGGCCTTCACTACTTGGGTCCAGCCCACTGTGGCCCCATCAAGGCCAGATCTTTGCATTTTTCAAACAAAGCCAGAAAGCTGAATTGATATGAAATCTCGCAATTTAAGAAAAAGGTTATTCAATTTTTAAAGTCCTTTCCTTTTGGGCAGACCTAAATCAAACACACCCGCAGACAAGATTAAGTCTAGAGGGACTCTGTTTTTGAACTCTGTGTAGGAAGATACTTGTTTAAAAGCTGACGTGCAGCCAGGTGCAGTGGCTCGCTCTTGTAATCCCAGCACTTTGGGAGGCCAAGGCAGGCGGATCACTTGAGGCCAGGAGTTCAAGGACAGCCTGGCCAACATGGCGAAACCCTGTCTCTATTAAAAATACAAAAGATTATCCAGGCATGGTGGTGGGTGCCTGTAACCCCAGCTACTCTGGAGGCTGAGGCAGGAGAATTGCTTGAATCTGGGAGGCAGAGGTTGCAGTGAACCGAGATCACACCACTGTATTCCAGTCTGGATGACAAGAGTGAAACTCTGTCTCAAATTAAATAAATAAAAGCTGACATGCATTAAGTTCTTTCTGTATGTCAAGCATTGAACTAAAAACCATTTATATATATATATATATGTAAAAATTTTTTTTCTCTTAAAACTCAGAACAACCCTAAGAAGGAGGCACTGTTATTCTTCTTGCTTTGCAGATGGGAAAACTGAGGTACAGGGTGGTTAAATCATTTGCACAAGGTACCTGGTTAATGGGAAGTGGCAAAAATCAAGATCTGAAATCAGGCCTTCTGACTCAAAACCTTTCATCCTATTGCATATGGTGACATAGAATCTAGAATTTCATAGTCCAGCCTTCTATCTAAAGTTATCTATGGGCTGTGTTTTTACAGAGGGGGAAACTGAGGCTTAAAGAAAGTCAGTGATTTAAGGCAGCTCACACCTCATTCTTGGTCTCTCAGTTCAGTGCTCTTTGCTTACCCAAAGTCTACAGAAGAGAAGGGGCCTGGCGATTCAGTCTAGGACCAAAGTGTGTGTGCATGTGTTTGTGTGTGCATTATACACACATACATATTCATTCATAGCAGCTGAATCCTTTAACTCAAAAAACTAAACAGGTAAGAGGAATGAGGAGAGGGGTGTGGCCTGGAGAGGGGTGTGTTGTGCCCCCTTCATCCTCAGCCTGTCCCATGCCAGGTGGACCTTAAGGTCCCTGTCCTCAAGGAAAGGGCAGCAGTCTGGCCCCAGGTAGAGTGTAATAGTGACATGTGACCACAGCAGAGTGTCCTGTTTCCGGGTTATCTGTAGGAAGCCCATGTGGGACCTCTTTCCCCAAATTCCAGGCCCCACTTCATGTAGGGACAGCACACAGACAGGCCTACAGACCCATGTAGGAATGCCAGGTGCCAAATCCTGCCCTCTCCCATTGTTCGAGAAACCTGTGGCCCTCTTGCTCCATCTCTTTTATTTAGTTTTTATTTCTTCAAGAGTTCAAGTCCATCCTGGCCAACATGGTGAAACCCTGTCTCTACTAAAAATACAAAAAAAAAAGTTGGCTGGGCATGGTTGTGAGGCTGCAACCTCTGCCTCCTGGGTTCAAGCGATTCTCTTGCCTGTAATCCCAGCTGCTTGTGAGGCTGAGGCAAGAGAATTGCTGGAACCCAGGAGGCGGAGGTTGCAGTGGACTGAGATCAAACCAGTGCACTCTAGCCTGGATGACAGAGGGAGACTCCGTCCCAAAGCAATCAATCCACAAAATTACACAAGCAAAACTTTAAAATATCCAAGTAATACAAAGCAGAGATAGCCTTGACGCCCCACCCACCATGTACACCACTCACCCCTAAAGGCACCATCTGCAGTCTGCACGCCCCCTAAGAATGTTTCCTCTTCATTTACTCACATAGAAGCACCAGGAGGAGCAGCAAAAGACAAGAAGGAAGGGGATGGTATGATTCTAATCAGCACAGTCCAGAGAAAGCCTTGCTGAGAAGGTGATATTTGCAGAGACCTGAATGCAATCAGGGACCAAGTTTGGGCTGAGGAGTGGCAGGTGCAAAGGTCCTGAGGCAGGAGCACACTTGGCATGTTCAAGGAACCACAAGGAGGTCAACATGACTGGAGCAGAGGAAGCTTCAGTGTGTGGTAGGAGTTGTAGCTGGGCAAGTGAGCGTCAGATCACCGAGGGCCTCATGGGACAGAGGGAGGACTCTGGCTTTAACTCTGAGTGGGGCAGGCAGCCACTGGAAGAGTTTGAGCAAAGGAATATGACGATTTCACTGACTGTTTTAAGGAGTCCTGCCAGGAAGGCGCAGTCGCTCATGCCTATTATCCCAACACGTTGAGAGGCCAAGGCAGGAGGATTGCTTGAGCCCAGGAGTTCAAGACCAGCCCAGGCAACATGGTGAAACCCTGTCTCTACAAAAAAAATACAAAAACAAGCCGAGTGTGGTCATGTGTACCTATAGTTCCAGCTACTTGGGAGGCAGAAGAGGGAGGATCACCTGAACCTGGGGATGTCCAGGTTGCAGTGAGCCGTGATCCCACTATGGCACTCCAGCCTGGGCAGCAGAGTGAGACCCTGTCTCAAAAGAAAGTCCTCTGGCCACCAAATGGAGAATAAAAGAACAGCTTAGGAGTCTACTGCAATAGTCCAGGCAGAGGAAACGGTGGTTAGATACGAATTTAAGTCAAGGTCCTGCGTTGACTGAGCCACCTTTGTTTTTCGCCTGATTCTTCCTTCCGAGGCTTTCCCTAGGAGACCCTGCCATCACAGACTCTGATTTGTCTATCACTCATTTTAAGAAACTAGACATAGGAAGGCACCATCTCATTAGTTATTGATCAAAATCCCCCAAGTTGGTGGCCACCGGAGTTTGTCTGGGAGGGGTGTGGGGTGCCCCTCCTCCCAGCTGAAACAGGCCTCCAGCTATAGGAGCCACCTAAGCCTCAGGAATGGTGGGGGGGGGGAAACAGTCATGTTTGAAATCCCAAAACTCCCTGGCACCTTGGTAAGTCCCCCTAGATAGTGGTTGCCCTGACTTAGACCTTCTTCTGAAAAAGGGCAAATTCATTCAGCATTTCCCCTGGCACTGGCAGTGTGGTCATCGGTGGCAGGTCAGCAAAACACTGACTTTGTCACCTGTGGACTTACTGGATAGAGCATCAGAAAGTATACAACTCGAACCTTCAGTCTCTAACTCCACATAGTTAACCTGGATTGAGATTAAAGGTTTTTTTCTTAAATCACATTAAAGAAAAGTATCAAATGATAGCACAAATGGGGCACAGAGAAGCCCCCAAAAAGCCATCCTGAATGGGTGGGCAGTTCTTGAGTGTCATGGGAGAAACTGCATTCTGGCAGTCGGGTGGTTTGGGTCCCCAAATTTAAGTCCCAACATATGGGAATGGGGGTGGGCCCTCTCCAGCCCATCAGAGTCCCAGAGGTGTCAGAGTGACCTTACCCTTGGCCCAGGGTGGTGGGAAGGTTTGGTCATGGAGAGAAACCGGGTCTGTTTTTGTCTGCATGTCCCTAGATTTATGTTGGACGAAAGAAGTTGAGGTTGGCTGGCCTAGCTTCATTGAAAAGCTTGAAAAGTGGCCTTTTCATTGCTGTGTGGCCACGTCGTTGAGGTCCTTCCCTCCCGCGGGAGCTGTCCTGCTGCGTTAGGGCCAGGACCAGGCACGGGGATGAGATCATATGTTTCTGTGTTAGAGACGTGGGTTTACACAGCCTCGTCGCTATGGCAGTTTTAATAAAGCAGGTTACTGTCCCCGAGGGGAGGCTTAGCACGTAGCACTGTCTGTGCACAGATGCTGCTGTCATTCCAGGGCACTGCTGTCCTTTACTCGTGGATTGACACAGTGCTCCTCCGCCAGCTGATCTGGAGAGGGTGAGTGCTGGACAAGAGCACCCCCACAGCTCACTTCCTCTGGAATGAGGAGGAGGAGATCTAAGCATGTTGAGACCCTGGATATGAGCCCATTAAAAACAAGAAATGGCTCTGCGGACTGTTCCCTGTTTGCCAAGGCAGCACTGGGGGCTGCGGACTGCAGGCGATTTCATCAGGTGGCAGCCTGCCCCGCGTTCCTTTCCAGGAGGAGGGTCTGACCAGTCAGGTGGGTGGCTAGCTTTTGTCCTTGCTGCAGGCTCTGGAGACGGAGAGAGGCTGAGCTCTCACTACCAGCTGCTTTGTCCTTTCTCCTTAGCATTTGGTCCAGGGGCCAAAGGATTGATTCCACTTGGGGTGCTCTGGACTCATGCACTTAAGAAATGCACCTGCTGCGTGTCAGGCACTGTTCTAGGCTTTGGGGCTAGAGCTGTAGAGGCATCAAATGTCCCAGGGAACAGAAAACAGGATCAATAAGTAAATAAAAGTATATCACATGTTAGATGATGAGTGCAGGGTTGAAAATGTCAGGCAAGGAAGGGAAGAGAAAATATTGGGGGCCAGGGAAGGCTCCATGGAGAAGGGAACTTTTGAGTAAAGACAAGAAGCAGATGAGGACACCTCTGTGTGGCTCCAGGGGAGAAGCATTCCGGGAAGAAGGAATAGCAGGGCGAAGGCTCTGCGATGGGAGCACACCTGGTCAGTCTGTGGACAGCGGGGAGGCCCCTGTGGTTGCGGAGAGGGAGACAGGGTTAGGGAGGGAGAGGCATTGGGTCCCACCATACTCTGGACAGCCGTAAGGACTTGAGCTTCTCCAAGTGAGCGGGAGCCCCGGAGAGCGTCAGGAGAGGAGACTCTGGCTGCACCGTGGGGAAGAAATGGCCAGAGTTTAATCAGGAAGCAATTGACCTGATTTCAGGGAGAAAGTACGATTGCCTGGCCCATGGGGGAGTGGCAAGGGTCTGATTGTGGATGTTTATGTTGAGAGAGAGCAACAGGCTTTGCAGGTAGATTGGATTGAAAGATGGGAGGAACGGTGGCCAAGATGATTGCCCAATTACCCAGAGGAAAGGGGAGTGGCTTCAGGAGCTGGAGGGGTGGTGACATCAGGGCTTGACTGTGGGGTGGCACTCAAGGTCTATTCTACAGCCAAATGACATCAACGGATGTCAGCGTTGTACCAAGTCACACATCAAGGGATGTCAGGTCCAGGTTGTGCCAAGCCAGTGATTGCCAAATTCTAGTCATTCCCTCACAATTTGCATCATGTATCTATGTGCCACTTGTGCTATTACTTATTTTTTAAAAATCAGCTGTAATTTTGTGGGGGGTTTTTTGTTTGTTTTTTAAAGAGGATTTCCACTACCCTAAAGGAAAAGCTGAGGTTACTTGCCCTAAGTAGAAGGAAACCAGGCCATGCAATTAATCTAAGGCAATGCCACCCTCTGCCTAGAGTGCCAAGCGGCCTTTCACACCACCAGCATCCCTGGTGTTTAGTGATGTGATCCTGTGCCATCCCCACCTGGTGTGCCTGAAGAAGTCACCACTGGGTTACCCCCTTCTGGGTCTCAAGGGACCATTATGAGCTTAACTGAAGCCAGGAGTAGCCTAAAAGCATGGGGACCTCACTGTACTTCCTCAGAACACTGTTACCCCGCCCGTGTGACCAGGACATTTCATGAACGTGAAACTCAGCACCCACCTCTACTGGGTTTGAGTCTTCACTGCCTTCCCAGCCACACAGCCTTAGCCAGTCATTCAACTCCCCAGGCTCGGTTCCCTCTTCTGTAAAATGGGCCACTGGGAGAATTGAGCGATGAATGTCTTCAGCCCAGCCATAAGCATTCAGCCAGTGATAGTCGCCACTATTAATTACAATGATGCCTGTTGGCATAGAAGACTGCCCTCTTCCCCAGGAAGCAGTTGGAGTGTTCTCAATTCCTTAGAAAAATCAGAAGGTTAGGCCAGGCCTTGGTGGCTCACGCCTGTAATCCCAGCACTTTGGGAGGCTGAGGCGGGCAGATCACGAAGTCAGGAGATCAAGACCATCCAGGCCAATATGGTGAAACCCCATCTCTGCTAAAAATACAAAACATCAGCTGGGTGTGGTGGCATGTGCCTGTAATTGTAACTGCTTGGGAGGCTGAGCAGAATCGCTTGAACCTGGGAGTCAGAGGTTGCAGTGAGCCGAGATTGCGCCACTGCACACCAGCCTGATGATAGAGCAAGACTCTGTCTCAATAAATAATCAGAAGGGTGCAACACCCAGACTTTCAGGGGTCAGGCAGGTAATGAGAGTGGGTACGGGTGGTGTAAGACTGTAGGGAGTGCTGGGGAGTGCGGCAAACTGGAGAGCATGTATTCTGTGTGATGCTATTTAACGTCAATTTTTAAAAATCCACTCTACAAGACACCAACAACACAAAGAGAGATATGTGGACACCATCTGGTTTGGACTCCTGAGATATGAAAACCCTAGAGTGTAAGATGATATTTTAGTTGTTAATTTAGCTCGTATCTGTTGAGCATATTATGTGCCAGGCACTGTGCTAGGCAGTGAACAAAGTAGGCTGAGCCCTCCCCTTGCAGAGTGCTCTGGTGAAGGCAGCAACATACAAATAAGTGAAATCAAAATGACTCACGTTCAAGGACAGTAACTGCTATGGAGAGACACGGAGCAGGAAAGCGGAGTGGAGAGTGCTAAGGGTCGGGGGAGGCAGTTTCAATACACGCCAGGGAAGTCCTCTCCAAGAAGGTGGCATCTGATCAGTACCTGGAAGGAGGCAGAGGGAGCCCCGTGATCAGAGGGATGAGAGCATCCCAGGCTGGGGCTACAGCTAACGCAGAGGCCACGTGGCCATTATGCAGTCCTGGACTTCAAGGGCACGACCTTGGTGCCTTGATTGGTGGTGAAAATTCAAAGTTGAAGGACCTGATTGGTGAGCAGAGGGCCTTCCCCAGATCCCAGGAGGCGGTGGTGGGTCTGATGCTTGTTTTCCGATCTCTAGGGGGTTGCTAGGTGAGTGGGATCACAGCGATCACATGCCTGGTAGACCCTGTTTTGGTTTCCCACTGCTGTCCTAACAGATCACAAACTGCGTGGCTTAAAACACCAGAAATTGACTCTCAACAGTTCTGGAGGCCGGAAGTCCAAAATCAAGGTGTTAGCATGGCTGTGCTTCCTCAGAGGGCTCCAGGGGAGAACTTTCCTTGCCTCTTCCAGCCCCGGGGGACCCCAGGAGTTCCTTATTCCTTGGCTTATACATGCCTCCCTCCAGTCTCTACTTTCCTTTGAATATGGCCTTCCCCTCTGTGCCTGTGTATCTTCTCCACTTTGTCTCCTGTGTGGACACTTGTCATTGATGTAGGGCTCACCGGGGAATCCAGAACAAATCTCATCTCAAGACCCTCAACTTAGTTACATCTGGATGTCTGTTTTCATGCTGCTGATAAAGACATACTTGAGACTATGTAATTTATAAAGAAAACGAGGTTTAATGGACTCACAGTTCCACGTGGCTGGAGAGAATGAGAACCAAGCAAAAGGGGAAACCCTTTATAAAACCATAGATCTCATGAGACTTATTCACTACCAAGAGAACAGTATCGGGAGAACCACCCCCGTGATTCACTTGTCTCCCATCAGATCCCTCCCACAACGCATGGGAATTATGGGAGCCACAATTCAAGATGAGATTTGGGTGGGGACACAGCCAAATCATATCACCCTCTTTCTAAATATGTCATGTTCACAGACTCGAGAAATTAGGGCATGGTCATATCTTTAGGGGATGGGGACACCCTTCAACCCACTGCACACCTTAAGAACTGCAAGGAAAAGGGGAAAAACCAAACCAAGGATGGCCATAGAAGGAAGAGAAAGGATTTCCATGGAATATTTCGATCAAATCACTAAGTGGGTACCAACCACAGCATACAACTGAGCATGTACTCTTCACACCTATGTTGAGTACCCACTGTGTGTCACACACAGCAGCAATGCTAAGGATTCAGTGCTGAGCAGAGCACATGGCCTTTGCCCTCCTGGGACTGTTGCCTGAACACAGTAGGGCCCCCATGTAGGTTCATTTGCTTCCTTCCTTCCTTTCCTTTCTTCCTAAGTGCCTTGCTCTGCTTACTGCTTAGTTGAGAAATAAGAGCAGGCATGGCCAAGTGAGGTGGCTCATGCCTATAATCCCAGCACTTCGCGGGGCAGAGGCAGGTGGATCACTTGAGGTCAGGAGTTTAAGACCAGCCTGGCCAACATGGTGAAACCCTGTCTCTACTAAAAATACAGAAATTAGCTGGGTGTGGGGGCTACTCGGGAGGCTGAGACAAGAGAATCACTTGAACCCGGGAGGCAGAGATTGCAGTGAGCCAAGATCACACCACTGCACTCCAGCCCAGGCAACAGAGCAAGACTCTGTCTCAAAAAAAAAAAAAAGAACGGGCATGGCTGAAACCTTGAAGCCTAGGGTATGATCAGTACTCAGAGCTCTGAAGCCCCAGCAGCCAGAGTGGTAGGCCGATAGGTTGAATTTGGGGTGAAGGGTAATGGGTTCCAAGCTCAAAGAAAAGTGGAGAAGAGGCCAGCAGGGTTTGTGGCTGATGGCAGGACACCTCAGCCAGGGAGTACTCAGGGAGAAGGTTTGCCACCAGGTTGGCATGACCAGATTTCAGTAGAAGCAAATAATTCCTGGGAAGATTCCAAAGAAAACAAAGTGTGATCTTCCCACAGTTTACATGGTGGTTGGTTTCCAAAAGAAAAAAAATGTATATTAATACCCTGCGAAAACAATGTTCTGTTTAAAATTTGTAAAACAGTTTGATTCCAGCCTCAGGTCATTTATAAACAGGTTTTTACCTGTCCTGCAGACAGAGATGCAATTACAGTACAGGACAGTGACACTACAGTCACTTATAGTCACTTACAGTCACCTTCAGCACTAAACTCCAGACCTAGACTGCAGGAGTGTCCAGGCAGACTCGGAACTCAGGGTTCTCCCTGACTGCACAGGACTGCCCCACCGTGCAGCAGTGGACCCTGCCCCATCTGCCCCGCAGGTCTGCAGAATGTGCCCTCTCCAGTCCTAGAGATGCCACGTGCCGAGAGCCACCTGGTGCCAGTGCCCCGGATCTTCCACCCCGCGCCTCACTTCCGCCTTCGCCTCACTTCTGCCCTCCCCTCACTTCCACCTTCATCTCACTTCCGCCCTCGCCTTGCAGGTTCCATGCAGGTGATGAACAAGACCCGGCGCATCATGGCGCAGGGTGGGGCACACTTCATCAACGCCTTCGTGACCACACCCATGTGCTGCCCCTCGCGTTCCTCCATCCTCACGGGCAAGTATGTCCACAACCACAACACCTACACCAACAATGAGAACTGCTCCTCACCCTCCTGGCAGGCACAGCATGAGAGCCGCACCTTCGCTGTGTACCTCAACAACACCGGCTACCGCACAGGTGAGCAGGGCGAGGGGCGAGCGCAGCAAGGTCTTTTGCCAGAGACCTCCTCTGGGCGTCCCTGGGTGTGGTTGGGCACCACTGCAGTATCCGAGATGATTCTGGAGAGCCCTTACAGCAACTCTCTCATATTTCAAAGTTGCGCATTTATTTCTGTGTGTGTGAGAGAAGTACATTTTTATTTGCTTACAGTAGTGATGTAAAGTGACCTTGTCAAAGGAATTTGAGTCCCCCAAAAAGTAAGTCTTTTCAAGATATGAATTACAGTGCAGAGAGGCCCCAAGGTGCCCATGCATGAGTTTGCATCTTCTGTTAATTGTTATTAAGCCCATCAGAGACTGTTTTGTTGACTTCAAACCATCAGCTTGGAAGAAGGTTCTGGAACATGGGAGTGGGGTTGGGAATTCGTGGAGAGGAACAGATACGGGTCTGTGCGGTTGCTGTCTACATGGGGGTAACCAGGGTGGTACAGATGCTGACATGGTGGTTGACTGCCCACACTCACCCAGTAAGTGTCATCCTGGGTGCAGGGCCCCCAGTTCCTGTCGGCTTATCCTGCAGGAGGGCGTCAGTGGGCTCCGAAGGCTCACCTGCCAGGCTGGTTGTCTGAAGTACAGATGCAATTATAGTATAGTCACTGACCTCCAGCACCATTGCAAAACCCTCCAGACTCAATTCATTTAACTTGCTTTAACTAAAAATAAATAAATACTCCCCACCTTGGGTAAGAAGCCGCGACAGTTGTGAAATCAAATATTGTGGCTCAGATGTTGCAACCCCAGGAAGTTGCATCCAAGTGACAAGGGGTTTGTTTAGGAGGGAGTGCCGCAAGGGAAGGATGGATGCCTCCTTCAGCCCTGTTCACAGCTCTGAACCTGCAGCCCTCGAGGCTGGGCACCTTCCTGTCAGATACACAGTGTGGGCTGGTAGGGACACAAACCAGCAAGGTGTGTCTTCTTACAGCCTCATCCCACCGCCAGAATCGCCTAGAAAGTACGTTCTGCTGAGAACTAGGGATGCCTCATTCGTATACCTTGTTCCTGTATATCATGCATGCCACTGTGCAGAACCAACCACCTGTTGGTTCCCCTGGGCCTCTGCAGAAAGCCACTTGTGTCAGAGGTTATCGTGGCCACCACCCTAGATGGTTGAGGGGCCTGGATGTTGCTAGCAGAAGCAGGACAGGCAGGCCTGCAGCAGAGCAGTGGGCCCTTATTGAAGACACACCTGCAGCTTGGGTCCAGAAAATACAGCCATGCATACTCAAGAGTGGCCAACCTTGAAATATTTTAAAGTCTGAATATTTCACCGAAAATCTCCTTATTTTTAAATATGCCAGTACAACTTATTTTTTCTTTTCTTTTTTTTTTTCTGAGACAGAGTTTCTGAGGCTGGAGTGCAATGGCACAATCTTGGCTCACCGCAACCTCTGCCTCCTGGGTTCAGGCTATTCTCCTGCCTCAGCCTCCCGAGTAGCTGGGATCACAGGCACGCACCACCATGCCCAGCTAATTTTCTGTATTTTTAGTAGAGACGGGGTTTCACCATGTTGACCAGGATGGTCTCGTTCTCTTGACCTTGTGATCCACCCACCTCGGCCTCCCAAAGTGCTGGGATTACAGGCTTGAGCCACCGTGCCCGGCCTATTTTTTCTTTAATGTATACTGGGAGCCAAAGAAAATATGTCTGAGGAGTGAGTGTGTGGCTCACAGACTCTCTTTTCACAACCTCTGGCTGAAAGGTCAGTACAGAAACCTTTCATTTTGGATGCTGGAAGATTAGTAAAGACCGTAAACCTGTTCTTAGCACTCCCCCTCATTTCACAGCCAGGGCCACTGTAGCCCAAAATAGACATCTGCCCAGAATCAGAGTGAGGTGTTTGTGGCATAATCAAAATGGAATGCAAAATCATGGGAATTCAGAGGGGAACATGGAAATCGTATTCATCAAATTGAAAGGAAACTTACATATTCTGTGACATATTGAGGGCTCAGAGTGGGAGCTAAAGGTAAGTGTTTCAAAATCTTACAGGCAACATGAGAAAATGAACCATCTCAAGAGTAAATATTCTCTGCAGTGGATTCCCAAACTTGTCCTTGAATGTACGCAAATCACCAAAAAGCTGTCTCCCTAAAGAAGTGCTTTTATTCAACTATGCTTCATTATTATACCCTCATGAAGACTGGGAGCATAATGTCAAGTGTAAAGAGCCAGACACAGATGACGTTTACATTTTTGTAAAACCACTACTGAGAATTTTATTCATTATATTTAGAATGCCACTCTGTACAAGGAATCCCATTCCAACCTTACTTTCAACACTCAGGTCCCTGAAAACACCTGTTTAATCTCATGAACTGGTGTACTCCTGGTTATTAAATAACAAGAGCCACATTCCCTGTGTTCTTTCCCTCTTTGCCCTGGCAGCTAGGAAGCTCAGGTTTGAGTTTTATATTAAGTTGTTGTTTAAAGTGGAAACATTTAAAAACCCAACTGCATTATGTGTTATACTGATCAGTGTTAAGAAAAATGACAAAAAACTATAATGAATTCAGAAACCTTTTAGATTTTTTTCTTTTAGATTGATGTGTACACACATATTAGAATATATAGTAAATTTTTAATCCCCCAAGCATCAAAAGTAAATCATTCCTGCTGAGTCTTCAACCATATTAAACCCTGTGTTCATGTGGCCACGTAGCAAAGTTGGATTTAAGTTTGGCTGTGTGTGTGAGAGAGACCCAGGATGTCAGCTAAAATTCCAAGTTGCCCTGGTAGCCCTGCTCTATGAAGTGGTCAGAGACTCACACTTTATTTCTCCTTACTTCCCATTGGTGAGAAACAAGTCACATGGCCATGCATTGCTGCAGAGGGACCTGGGAAATGTAGTCTTACTCTGGGTATACATATGCCCAGATGAAAACTATTTTACTACAGGAGAAGAAGAAAATGGATACTGAGGGACAAGTAAAGTCTTGGCCACCCTAACAGTTATTAGCCATTTGTATTTGTGATACCTGTTTGAATAGAGGAGGTCAGCCCAAACTGAGGAAGACTGACCCAAGAAAAATGCTACTTAAGTGGACCAACATTTCATAATAAATAATGCTTTCAATGTATTTAGTAAGGTATTTGATCTTGAAATGAAACTATAGTATTTCAAGAATAACTCTTACGATATATCTTTTTTTTTTTTTTTTTTTTGAGACAGAGTCTCTTGGTCACCCAGGCTGGAGTGCAGTGGTACAATCTCAGCTTACTACAACCTCCGCCTCCTAGGTTCAAGCAATTCTTCTGTCTCAGCCTCCTGAATAGCTGGGATTACAGACACCTTCCACCACGCCCAGCTAATTTTTGTAATTTTTGTAGAGATGGGTTTTGCCATGTTGGCCAAGCTGGTCTTGAACTCCTGGCCTCAGGTGATCTACCTACCTTGGCCTCCCAAAGTGCTGGGATTACAAGCATGAGCCGCTGCACCTGGCCCTCTTTAGGTTGCATCTAATGGTATTTAACAAAGATTAGACTCTAGTTGTAACTAATGAGTTTATTTATTTATTTATTTAATTTGAGATGGAGTTTTTTGCCCTTGTTACCCAGGCTGGAGTGCAATGGAGCCATCTTGGCCCACTGCAACCTCCACCTCCCAGGTTCAAGCAGTTCTCCTGCCTCAGCATCCCAAGTAGCTGGGATTACAGGCATGTACCACCATGCCTGGATAATTTTGTATTTTTAATAGAGACAGGGTTTTGCTGGTCTTGAACTTCCGACCTCAGATGATCCGCCCACCTTGGTTTCCCAAAGTGCTGGGATTACAGGCATGAGTCACCACACCCAGCCATGAGTTGATTATTTAAGCAAGTGAGCTGATAAAGTGTAGGGAGGAGTACCATGTGTTTCACAAATTTAAATGGATGGCAAGATGATATCCTGTACTTCACCAGGGAAATTTCTGCAAAAGTATTAGAGGATTTGATCAGTTTTTCCAAGGGCCTCTCTCGATTCTTTGACATCTGAATCTTCCCCTGTGAAGTGCATATTGTACATCATCATCCTTCTCAATAGTCTCTTCTCATTCATGTAGTATCTGCATGAACCAGATAATTATCTGTCAGTGGATTTGCATGTGGTTTTTGAGCTATCTTCCAGCATCACTTTAATTAATTTCACAAACCCCGCATCTTTTAAAAGATTTGCAACTTCATTTTGCAGTGATGGGGCTTTGCATTGCCCCATGTTTCCAGTGGAAATTGACAAAGGACAAAGTTGAGAGATGCTAAGTTAAAGCAGGATAAATATCAATTTGTTTATGAATATTTCTCTGTATGGCTTCTTGCAACTTGGGGGACTCGAATCTCAGATATGAGTACCCTTGGAAGAATAAATTGCATCCTCAGGTTTTTTTGTTTTTGGGTTTTTTTTTTTTTTTTTTTTTTGAGATAGGGTCTCACTGTGTCGCCCAGGCTGGAGTGCAGTGGCACAATATAGGTTCACTCCAACCTCCACTTCCTAGGTTTGAGAGATTCTCCTGCCTCAGCCTCCCTAGTAGCTGGGATTACAGGTGGATGCCACCATCCCTGCTAACTTTTTTGTATTTTTAGTAGAGACAGGGTTTCACCATGTTGGCCAGGCTGGTCTTAAACTCCTGACCCCAAGCGATCCACCCACCTTAGCCTCTCAAAGTGCTGGGATCACAGGCGTGAGCCACCATGCCCAGCTGCTCACCTGTATCCTTTGTTTAGGGAGCAAAAAATTCAATGTGTTTTTGAAACCAGCTGCAGTCAGGGTTCCTGTCCATTGGATCTAAAGGCAGTCTATTGCCATGAGCATCGCACATCTGCAAGGGCAAACAGGGCAGCCAGGAAGTGCATTCAAGTGCACTCGCAGAACTCACACATTACCTTCTCAGAATCGAGGGGGACAGAGCCAGAGTAGAATTGCTGAGTGGAAGGAGATGCCTGTTTTCAGCTTTGCGCAAATTGCTCTTCAAAGTGGAGGGACTGACCCATTTGCTATCCCATTGCTAATGCATGTGACTTCCTGTTTTCCCATGTCCTCACCAACATTTGGTGAGATTGTACCTTTTCATATTTGCAATGGTCACGGCTGAGATGTGATAATGCACTCTTGGCTTTGTTTGCATTTTGCTGATTCCCAGAGAGGCTAAGCACATGCTGCCACATTTGGATCCATGAATGCAACTTACTGTGACATAATCAGTACATTGGCCTGAGGTGGGCCATGTGATGTGGTGCTGTCATGCCAATCGATCATCGTCATTGATCCCATGGTATCACGGGTTGGATCTCGGAGTATCACGACCTTGTCACAAGGCTGGAGGTCTGCAGATGGTGGCTGGCACTCCAGTGGCTCTGCGCCTCCTTGTTCAGTCCAGCAGGAGCAATAGAGCATCCTTTTCCAGAATGCTCAAGGCATGAGATTCTTTCTGATTGGACCAGCCTGAGTCACATGCCAGCTCCTGAGCCAATCATCATGGAAAGCACATGGACTGTGCCAGTTCACCCAGCATGGGTCACCTGCTCTGCAGCCATGGCTGAGTCCGTTTTTCCCCAGCACTTGGACTGCCAGGTAGAAATCTAGGCTTGCTGGGAAGGGTCAGAAAAAGCATACTGGAGTGTCGATCACAGTTTTACTACACAGTCTTTGGCCAAAAAAAAAAAAACAACCAAAACACAAAAAGTAACATCAACAAAAAAACAACCTTTTCCAGCCATTTCTGATGAACTAGATTGGCGTTCCATTTCTGTCACCATTGGGATAATAATGCCTTTCTCCTTCCACACCTGAATTTGGCAGTTGAGGTTGTTTCCCGGCCCCGGCTTCTGCCATCTGATCCAGACTTTTGTAGAGATGGTGGCAGGCCGTCTGCCTTTCTGCATCATGTTCTAGAATGTGCCAGGGGAGCCGGAAGTACATCCTCCTTACAAGACTGGGCCTTGCCAGGGCTTTCAGTTGGAGCCTGTTTTGGGGTTTAGCCCTGAGCATCCTAATTATTTTCACTTTTCTCACACACAGCTGGGGAGAGAGGTCTATTGAGAACTGGAACCTGGCCATCAACCTTGGGCAGCCACCCTCACTAGGGGATGAAGGGGGGCCTCTGTGGCCTGATGACCCCTATCATGAGACAGGGTTTTCTGAAATAGGGTCTTGCTCTGTCACTCAGGCTGGAGTAGATCTCTTGAGGTCAGGACACATGGGGCATCCCACTGCCCTCTCATGCGGGAGGGTGGTAAGGCACCCACTGGGCATTTTGGCATCCCCAGTAAAAGACGTGCTGCTGTGTGTGAAGGCAGGGGTGTGAGCGTGTGTAAGTGAGACTTGTTCTTTCCCTAAAGTGGTTTCATTAAGGACTGCAGGGGCAGGAGGGCTGCTACGTAGGCCATCTTCATCTGTGATACTATGACGTGGCTCCACACCCCTCTCTCCCTGCCACTGTCTCTGGATCTGCCTTTCTGGATCTGCCTTTCTGGATCTGCCCTTAGCCTCTGGCCCTGAACCCCACCTGCCCTCACCCCCCTGTATGCTGACCATTGCCCCTGAGGTCTCTCCGGCACATCAAGCCTGAGTCCAGTATCACTTCCTGGTCACGTCCCTCCCTCCCCAGCGCCTCTCACAGGCTTCTCCTTGGCACCTCCAGTTTTCCAGTTGCTCAGGCCAAAACCTTCATGCCGTTCTTGTTTTTCCCACTCCTCTCCTACTTCACATTCAGTCCATCAGCAAAGCCTGTCAGCTCTGCCTTCAAAATATATCCGGAGTCACCTCTGCTGCCACCATCTCATCTGTACCACTGTCTTCCCCTGTTCTGGGCTTCTGGGATCCCCCAGCTTCTGCCTTTATGACCCCTTGGTCTGTTTTCAACGCAGCAGCCAGAGGGATCTGATCAGAACTACTTCAGATGCTCTCTCCTCCGGGTAGAGCCCTCTGTGGCTCCCACCTACTCAGGGTAGAGGCCCCCACAGCCACCCCAGGGTCCCAGTGATCTTTCCCTTCTCTCCGACCCCTCTGAGCCTCCTGGTCTCCCCTCAGCCACTGCGCTCCAGCCACAGCTCCTCAGGCATCAGCCACGCCTGACATGCACCATGCATGCTGCTTTGCACTTCTTTTCTTTGCTTAAAAACTTCTACACGTCTGCACTTGCTTCAGGTCTGTGTTCCAATGCTACCTCCTCAAAGAAGCCTTCCTTGACTACCCCATGCCTCCTCTTTGTCCCACTTTGTTTCCCACCAGTGCCCCCGTCGCCACTGAACGCCACCAACTGTGTCTTCTGCCCATTTGTTGCATTGATTATCTCATTTATAAAATGCCAGCTCCCAGGCCAGGTGTAGTGGCCTACGCCTGTAATCCCAGCACCTCGGGAGGCAGAGGTGGGCAGATCATTTGAGGTCAGGAGTTTGAGACCAGCCTGGCCAACATAGTGAAATCCTGTCTCTACTAAAAATACAATGGACGTGGTGGCAGGTGTGCCTGTAATCCCAGCTACTTGGGAGGCTGAGGCAGGAGAATCGCTGGAACCCGCGAGGCAGAGGTTGCAGTGAGCAGAGATCATACTGCTACAGTCCAGCCTGGGCAACAGAAGGAGACTCCATCTCAAAAATAAATAAATAAAATAAAATGCCAGCTCCCTGGAACAGGGGCCTCTGTTCTGTGTCCTCGTGGGTCCCCTGGCCTAGAGAGTGCCCACCCCATCATAGGTGCTCAGGAGAACGTCCTGGGATGAGTGGTAGCTGAGTCTCCACATTCTGTCCCGGCCAGCAGCCCATCCCCCATCTCTTCCACACTTCTTTCTACTCCAACCCCCACTTCCACCATCTCAGCCTTTTCTCCTCTTTCTTCTCAGCCCCTCTGTGCACACAGGGAAGAGAAGGCTGAAATGATTCCTGGGATGCAGTCCCTGGGCCACTGGTGCAGCTGTCCCTGGCCTTCACAATGGCAGCCTTCTCTTCACTTGGCTCTTCTCCTGCATTTGCTCCCTACTCTCTTCCTCTCCCCTCGAGTGCACACAAGTGTGCACGCACGCACCCACGTGCGCACACACAGCTCCCTTCTTCCCTCAGTCCAGCTGCCTCTCATCTGCCCGTCTCCCCTCCCCCTCTCCGGCCTGTGGAGAGCCTCTCCATTCACCCTGTGGAGTGCATCCGCTGCTCACAGCAGGGAGCCTTCCTGTCTCTGTCTCTGCACAGAGGACCAGCCTTCCCCACTGTGGGGATCCGAGCATCCACAGGGATTGCCCAGCCCCTCCTCGCAGGACCCAGGCTGACCCAGCGTGTCCTGAGAGGCACGGGTTTGCCGTCTCCGTGTGCATCTACAAGTGAGTTTCTTCCTCTAATTTGTTAGTCACTTCCTTTCTCCAAGACCTCAGATTTCAAAACAAGTGAAGTGCTTGTTTTGAATTGGACCAAAGAATTAGTCTCAGCCTTAGGCGCCTTTGTGACCTTGAGCTGAGATGTCATCCCCTCTGGGCCTCAGTCTCCACATCTGTGCAGCAGCGTTGTGACATATAAGCACTAGTCACCTAGTGCCCGTGATAAGATGGTACCCTGAGTGACATGTGACTTGTGCTCACAAACCCAGGAGGAGAGGTTTCCTGCACCATAAGAGGGAGTGGTCACTGGGAAAGGAAGCTGGTGTGAGGCTGATGGGACAAGGTTTCCATTTGTTTCCAGGCAGCAACCTCTGTCCCAGCCCTTAGCAGGTGTATCTGCTTTCCTAGCAGACCACAGACTGGGCAGCTTAGAACAAAAGGCATTTTCACAGTTCCAGGGGCCAGAATTCCAAAATCAAGCATCAGCAGGGCCACACTTTTCCCGAAGGCTTCAGGGGAGAGTCCTTTGCCCTTGAATTCCCGGGGCTTGCTGGGAATCTCTGCACCCCCTGGCTTGTGGCCACATCCCTCCACCCTCTGCCTTTATCTTCATGTGGCCCCCTCCCCGTGGGTCCCTCTCTTCCCATGGCCTGCCCCTCTCTGAATCAGTGTCCAAATTTCCCTCTTCTTTCAGGACACCAGTGGTTGGACTATAGCTGGCTCTGATCCAGCATCATTTCATCTTAACTTACAAAGACCATATTGCAAACACAGTCACGCTCACAGGTACCTTGGCAAGGACCTGAGCATATATTTTGGGGAACACAGTGCAGCCCATAATGGCTGGGTTCTTTCACACGTTAACCCTGCCCCCCCACCCCACCCCCGCGCCAAAGGCTGCAGAGCCTTGATGTCAAACTGAGCAAACGTGCCACCCTTCCCGTCTTCACTGCCCCAGCTGTGGTCCTGAGTGGGGAGCAGTGTGGCCGCCCCGCAAATCAGCTCTGTGCACATCCTTCCCTTCCCAACCATGGTTTCTCACAGGGAATCTCCACCTGCTCTGGTCATTGAAACAGCTGCAAGATGAAAAGAAAACGGAGGGGAAGGGTGACTGTGGTGGGCGACACATACACCCTGTCTCCTGGGCCTCAAGAGGCTTCCAGGGGGTCTCAGAATGCACGGGACTTTTGCAGTCCTCTCCCAGGTGCTAGCTGCAACTCCCTGAACATTCTGGAATGAATTAGGCTGGAGCCACACGGCCCAATACCGTTGCCACTAGCCATGGGGAGCTATTTAGCTTAACATTAATTACAATTAAATTAACATTTCAGTTTCTCAGGTGCACTAACCATGCAAGTCTCCAGTAGGCACATGTGGGTTCTACACTGGGTAATGCAGATGTAGAATGCTTCCATTGGCACAGAAAGGACTCCGGGACAGCATGAGAATAGAGCAGCCTATGGCTGGGCCTGTAATCCCAGCTCTTGGAAGGTCAAGGCAGGAGGATCTCTTGAGGCCAGATTTCTTGGGCAATACAGCAAGACCCCTGTCTCTACAAAAAATTTGAAAAAGTAAATAGCTAGGCATGGTGGTCCACACTTGTAGTCCCAGCTACTTGGAAGGCTGAGGCAGGAGGATCACTAGAGCCCAGGAGTTTGAGGCTGCAGTGAGCCATGATCGCACCACTGTACTTCAGCCTGGGCAGCAGAGCAAGACCTTGTTTCTAAAAAAGAAAAAGAAGAATAGATCCTAATCAAACGAAACCTTTTGGGAGTGGAGAGTGGGGAGTGAGGAGTGACACAAAGCTTTGAGAATGGGCAATAAAAATGCAGGTGGTGGTAGTTATTGAGCTTTAGGCGAGTGCTTTCCACGATTCCTCATCTGTAATCTGGCATCCCCCTCATCATCCCTGCACTTACTTCCCCTCGTGCTCCCGGCACCTTGATCTGTCTTCCCTAACTTTCCCAAACCATGCTGGGTCTTGGGTCAGGGTCTCAGGACAGGTTCCTGTTCTCTGAGCAGCAGGCACCATCCATCCTGGGGCCGGCAGGTTGTGACAGCTCAGGCAGAGAGTCCTTTGGGACCTTGTCTGTGCTGTCGCAGGCAATTTGAGCAAATGAAGGGAAACTGAGCTACTCTACATCCGCCCTTCTGAGGCGGGGCGAGGGGCCTGCTCTCTGCCATCCCTGTGTGAACCCATTCTTGCCTGGAGGCTCCAAATGCATGGAGGGCCAGGCAGGTAGCCCAAAGCGGAGAGGCAGGCTGGGTGGGGAGGGGGTGCCCAGATTTCCACTGTGGACTGTTCACTCTACTTTTTAAGAATGAGCAACTGAAAACACCAGGCAGGCCCACAGCAAATGCACCTGAGGGATAGATGAGTCCACAGGCCACCAGCTTGCAAACTTCTTTCTAACCTGGTGGTTCTCAAGGGAGCACACCGCCCCCTAGGGGTTAAACTCTGTGATGGCATTGCCGGTGGTGAGGGATTTGAGGCTGCTGGCTTCCTAGGGCCGGGACCTGGAAGGCCTTTGATGTCCAGCCCTGCACAACAGAGCCCACGTGGCCCCCAAATTGCATTGCATTCCACACAGCTTCTGAGTTTCCTACCACATGATTCATATGGGTAGATTATTTTATGTTTATTGTTATCTGAGCTTTGAATCTATGTCTATTTCATATGTAAATACTGGAGGGTTTGCATATTCCTGGGAATGTACCGGACAAGAAAATGGAGGCAATGTTATACTTGAGTGCAAAACTTCCCCAAGAGTCATTCCTTATTTCTGAAAATCCCATCCCCAACGGCAGTGCTACCGCAAAGGATTTGAATGGCAAATGTCACACACCCACCCAGCTGCACTTGTAACTGTCACACTCCCAGTGAATCTGTGTCTAGGTTCAGGCGTCTGCCTGACTACTCTGTTGCGTCTTCTTGATGGATGTGCTGGAGAAATTTTATATTGAAATTTATCTTCGTTATAAATTGCTTTCCTTTTCTTGTAGATTGCACTTAGAGCATTATATTGATTTTTTGGAAATGACATGCATAGGTAGCTTTTGTTACCTATAAATTTCATTTCAGGAAAACAAGGGAGTGCTACAAAATATTTGTCATGGAAGTGGGAGGTCAGTCTAATGGCGCTGAGAACAGCTCTTTGAAGGATCCAGGTAGTGTCAGATTCCTCCAAGGTGATAATTAAATATCCATTGAGTGACAGGCCTTGTTCTGAGGATCTGTTGTGGATTTTGTCCCTGCACTTCTAGCTCATCCAGCTGAACAAAACCACACTTTAAAAGGCACAAGACAGATATTTAAGATACAGCTTGTCCTGGCGGTGACTCAGCAGGCAATAAAACCTGTCGCTAGAGACGGAGTCTTCCATACCCAGCTAATTGAGTTTCCCGGGAATGGATGGGTCTTGTCCTCATTTGCAGGAGCTGCATGACCCTCCTAGGAAGCGGGTGGCTGGGGCCAGCATTTAATAGGCACAGGCAGCCTGCCCTCCATGCCACCATCACCCAGAGCTCCACCTGGCCCTGCTACAACCAGTCAGCAGGCCCTTGGTGCCCTCTGCAGCTCAGTCTTCCTTGATAGCCACAGCCTTGCTAAAAACAGGCAAGCGGAAGACAGGAGCACATGGAGTGGCAAGACGGAAGCAGCCCTCGCCTCTCGCCCTGGTGATGTGCTTGTCCCTGTTTGTCCCCAGCAACTGGCCATTCCTTCTCCCCACCCACAGCCAGAGGACACTGAAAAAATGTAAACCTTACCACAGCACTTCCCGCTGAAAACCTCCCATGCTGGCCACTACTCTTTGGATAAACTGGCATCTCCTCTCCAGGGCTGTCAAGACCTTGTCTGGCCTGGGCCTGCTCACCTCTCTGTCCACACCTCCTGCCTGTCCCTTCCTTGATGGCAACACTCAGGCCACCTAGCCTCCTTGTTGTTCCTCAGACCTTTCAAGGTCATTCCTGCCTCAGGCCCTTTGTACGTGCAGTTACCTCTATCTGGAGCAGTGGCCCCCAACCTTTTTGGTACAAGGGACCGGTTTCATGGAAGGCAGTTTTTCCAAGGACTGGGAGTGAGGGGATGTTTTGGAATGATTCAGGCACATTACATTTATTGTCCACTTTCTTTCTAATATTATTACGTTGTAATATGTAATGAAATAATTGTGCAACTCGCCATAATACAGAATCAGTGGGAATTCAAACTTGTTTTCCTGCAACCAGATGATCTCATCTGGGACATGGGAGACAGTGCTAGATCATCAGGGATTAGATTGTCATAAGGAGCCCACAACCTAGAACCCTCCCGTGTACAGCTCACAACAAGGGTCCACACTCCTATGAGAATCAGCTGCTGATCTGACAGGAGGCGGAGCTCAGGCAGTGATGCGAGTGATGAGGCTGGCCACCTGCCTCCTGCCGTGCAGCCCAGCTCCTAACAGCCCACAGACGGCCCCCTGTCTACCTGTCTTCAGCCCAGGAGTTGGGGATTCCTGTCCAGAGCACTGTTCATACACCATGGAGAACGTCCTCCATTCTCTCTTCCTTCCTGCCCTTCCTGTGCCAGTTAGTACTTCTCATCCCCATCATTCTTGACCATGACACCCGACTTTCTGTTCTTCTTAGGACTTCTCACCCCCTTGAAGTTATCTTAGGTATTTGTGAACTTTTTTTTTTTTGAGATGGAGTCTAAGTCTGTCAGCCAGGCTGTAGTGCAATGGCTTGATCTCGGCTCACTGCAACCTCCGCCTCCTGGATTCAAGCAATTCTCCTGCCTCAGCTTCCCAGGTAGCTGGGACCACAGGCACGTACCACTACACTCAGCAAATTTTGGGTTTTGGGGTTTTTTTTTTTTCTTTGACATGGAGTCTGGCTCTGGCACCTAGGATGGAGTGCTGTGGCAAGATCTCAGCTCACTGCAACCTCCACCTCCCGGGTTCAAGCAATTCTCCTGCCTCAGCCTCTCAAGTAGCTGGGATTACAGGTGCATGCTGCCACACTCAGCTAATTTTTTATATTCTTGGTGGAAGTGGTATTTCACCATGTTGGCCAGACTGGTCTCAAACTCCTGACCTGAAGTGATCTGCCTGCCTTGGCCCCCCAGAGTGCTGGGATTACACGTGTGAGCCACTGTACATGACCAGTTAACTTATTTTTTACCTGTTTTGTTGGCTGCCCATCCAAAAATAGCACCAGGCAGGTATTGGGCACTCAGTAAAGATTTGAACAAGTCCCCAAACTTTGGGACGCTATGGTGGGAAGATCACTTGAGCCCAGGAGTTCAAGACCAGCCTGGGCAACATAGAGAGACTCTATCTCTACAAATAATTTTAAAAACTGGCCAGATACATTGGCACACATCTGTGGTCCCAGTTCCTCAAGAGGCTAAGATAAGAGGATCACTTGTGCGCAGGTCATCAAGGCTGAGTGAGCCATGATCGTGCGACTGCACTATAGCCTGGGCAAGAGAAACACCAACTCAAAAGAAAAAAAATCGAACAAATGGAGAACTCTTGGGCCTTAGGCTTGAAGTAAGCAAAAAAATGAAAACAAGATCACTATCTCATTTATCCAGCATGAAGAAACATAATTGAAATTACTTCAGGCAAACCTTGCCAGGTCCCAGTGCTCAAATGCTGTCGGAACCCTGTCTTTCTGCTTGGGTTTTCTGTCATTTGGGTTGGCTTTATTAGAAAGGTTCCCTCTTTGTGATGGCCGGATGGCCCCCACAGGTCCATTTCCCCAGTATAGTGACCTCAGCTGAAAGAGAGGCCTCTTTCCAAAGCCTCCAGCAAAAGTTCCAGGGAAAGCTCTCATTGGCTCAACTAGGGTTCTGTGTGTCTTTCTCACCCAATCACAGCAGCCAGGCAAAAGGGGATACCTTGATTGGCCAGGCCAGCATCATGGGTATGGCCCAGGAGTCAGAGGTAGAAAGTACCTCATCAGAACATGTAAGGCTGAGAAGGGGGAAAGATTGGTTCCCTCCCTCTTTTTGGTAACCAAAGGCACAATTATGAAAAGACAGGAGAATGGATTCTGGGTGGAAAAATAAAACAGATGTCCACTATAAAATCCAAATCCAGGCTGGGTGCGGTAGCTCAGCCTGTAATCCCAGCACTTTGGGAGGCCGAGGTGAGCAGGAGAATCACTCGAACTTGGGAGACAGAGGTTGCAATGAGCCAAGATCACACCACTGCATTCCAGCCTGAGTAACGAGTGAAACTTTGTCTCAAAAAAAAAAAAAAAAAAATTCTACTTAAAGGGCAAGTGGGAGGAGAGCATTTCTCCCAGCCCCCAGCTCTCCCTGCTTCCAACACAAGAGGCCTTCTTCATGTGGAATGATGACCCCACCTTCCTCTTTTGTTTCCACACAGTTCTCAGTTCAGCAATATCCCATCTCGGGCATCCAGAACTTTTACAGCACTGATTTATCACTTTGTGCAGTGATTTGCATTTAGTGGTGTTTTTTCAAAAGCAGAAGAACAGGACTCAGGCTGTAACCTTGCAAAGCAGCACAAAGTTAAAAGGATCCAGTTACAGAATATCAGAAATACCCCCGCCCTGAGAGCTTTGGAACTCTGGGTTTATTTAATGCATTTCTTCCCAGCCCTGCCTCCTCAGCCAGTTTGTCTGCCAAAAAAACACAAAGACTTCAGTCCTGTGGCATTTCACATCTAATATTTATGCTGTTCTAGAGTTTGCAAAAGGGCTTCCTTTTCATTTATCATTGTTCCTCAGGAGCCTGTAGCTCCTCTTCCAGGTTAATGGGATTGTTCTCTGCTGCCCAGACCAGGAGCCCCAAGAAGCCAAATGACAGATGGTGACAGTCACCCAATGGAGGACTCTTCTGCTGGTGGCAGGGGTAGAACCAAAACTCAGCCTGAACCAGCTCAGTTTCTATTTTGTGGCCCTGGGGCCCAAATATGGATCTTGCAAAATGACAACTGGCAGCCTGAGTCTACACTTCAACGCAGAATTGCCGGCAGGAGTTATGGTGCTTTTTAAAATCTGGAAATATCACCAAAAATATCCAGATTTCAAACTTCTTAAAAAAAAAAAAAAAAAATAGGCTGGGCATGGTGGCTCATACCTGTTATCCCAGTACTTTGGGAGGCTAAGGTGGGTGGATCACTTGAGGCCAGGAGTTCAAGACCAGCCTGGCCAACTTGGTGAAACTCCATCTCTACTGAAAATACAAAAAAATTAGCTGGGCATAGTGACAGGCGCCTGTAATCCAAGCTACTTGGGAGGTTGAGGTGGGAGAACCACTTGAACTGGGAGGCGGCAGTTGCAGTGAGCCAAGATCATGTCACTGCACTACAGCCTGGGCAACAGAGTAACACCCTGTCTCTAAATAAATAAATAAGGCCGGGCACAGTGGCTCAAGCCTGTAATCCCAGCACTTTGGGAGGCCGAGGCGGGTGGATCACAAGGTCAAGAGATCAAGTCCATCCTGGTCGACATGGTGAAACCCCGTCTCTACTAAAAATACAAACAATTAGCTGGGCACGGTGGTGCATGCCTGTATTCCCAGCTACTCAGGAGGCTGAGGCAGGAGAATTGCCTGAACCCAGGAGGTGGAAGTTGCGGTGAGCCGAGATCGCACCATTGAACTCCAGCCTGGGTAACGAGCAAAACTCCGTCTCAAAATAAATAAATAAATTTTTAGATGATGATGGTATTCCCGTTATTGGTAACATGGTGGGGTCAGTAAACTATGTCCTACAGGAGTCTGCTGCCAGGTTTTATCAATGAAGTATTTTGTACACAACCAAAACAAAACTTAGCTGGGCACAGTGGCCCGCACCTGTAATCCCAGCTGCTGGGAGGCTGAGGCACAAGAATCACTTGAACCTGGGAGGTGGCGGTTGCAGTGAGCCGAGATCGTGCTACTGCACTCAGCCTGGGTGATAGAGGAGACTGTGTCTCAAAAGGAAAAAAAAAAAGCTCCTAGACATGACCAAAATACCAAAAATGCTTTAGTGTTATACCTGTTATGAATTTCATGGAAATTTCGAGTAAGAGCCTGTTACAATCTCAGGCCTTAAAATACTGAAAACATACACAGTGTGACAGTATGTAAACTTCAAGTCCCAGTAAGTGGGAAAGTCCAACATGGGAAGTAGTTGGTAGTGTAGGTCATGTCTATGCCGCTTTGTCTCTGCGGTGGCAGAATTGAGTCGCTGCAGTACAGACCATAGCGCTGCATAGCTGAAAACGTTTACAGTCTGGACCTTCGCAGAAATAGTTTGCTGAGCCCTCTTAAGTGGCACTAGCCCACTGGATTTGTGCCACCGGGTACCCCAGGATTTATTAGAATGTAGGTGGAGTTTAGGGTACTTCAGTCCCAGTTAACAGTGGGTTTGCGATGATAGGTGCTTAATTCTCTCCCGTTTGACGGTTTGGGCATAAACAGCCCAGAGGTGATGTGGCGGACATCATGTTGGCTCCCAGGTACCTGATTGGTGATGGTCAGGTGGCATTCCATCATCCCGGACAGTCATACTCATCTAAAGCAGCATCCCATCCTGTCTGTATCCAGCCAGCGGGATACAAAGAATTACAAAGGAAGACAATTACATCAAAACACATTTATCAAAGTATTTTATAAACTGGGATATGTATGCTTTTTTTTTTTTTTTTTTTTTGGAGACGGAATGTTGCTCTCTCGCCAGGCTGGGGTGCAATGGCATGATCTCAGCTCACTGCAACCTCTGCCTCCCAGGTTCAAGGGAGTCTCCTGTCTCAGCCTCTGAGTAGCTAGGAGTACAGGCACACACCACCACGCCTGGCTAATATTTGTATTTTTAGTAGAGACAGGATTTCACCGTATTGGTCAGGCTGGTCTTGAACTCCTGACCTCAGGTGATCCACCCACCTCAGCTTCCCAAAGTGCTGGGATTACAGGCGTGAACCCCCATGCCCAGGCTACATATGCTTCTTTACACATAAAATGGCATGATGTAGTGGTTATTTAATGGATAAATGATAAAGTTTCTTCCGTGATTTCAAAGTAGCACTGACTCAAATGATATTTCCAGATGTCCAGGTTAACTGCAATGTGATATGAAAATATCCGTGATTCCCATTGGTCACAAAGTCGCAGGGATAATTCATAATTGAAGGGAATCCTAGTTACAGGTTAATGAGAATAAACCAATATGACTATGGCTCCTACCTTTGTCCCCCACCAATGCTTCAAGAAAGGCAGAGTACTCAGGTGTGGGACTGACCTTCCCTCAAAAGCCCACGGCCAGACGAATTCTGGGAGAATGCAGCGTGGAAAAATAACCTCAGTGTGTAATTTCCCTTCTGGAATTCTGGCAGAAAGCACTTCGGTGATAGTCTGAGCTCGTGGAGAACAGGAGCTCTCAGAGACTGAGTCGCATTTGTGTGTGTCCCCGCCATTAGCCGTGGGGCAGTCCCCCTGCTAGTCCCTCTTCCCCGAACAGTTCCCTGTCTCTCCACCTCCCTGTGGATGGGAAATGCTCCAGTCTGCACTCCCTGGGGTGCTGCTGAGAGACTGCACAAAGCAGTCACCAAATGCCAGGTAGAGACAGACAGCTTGGGGTTGAGCCTCATCTCAGCTCTGACACTTAGCAGTCATGGGATGTTGGGTGAAAAAGAGTTTTTGCCGCTCTGTGCCTATACAGTAGGGGCCAAAAAGGATCTACCTCACTGAGCTGTTGTAGATCGTCATCTAAACCAGTGATTCTCAAAGCGTGGTCCCAGGACCTCTAGACTCAAAACTATTTTAATGGTAATACCAGGACACTACCTTTTTACCCTCATTTTCCTTCCAGTAGACAGTGGAGTTTTCTAGCAGATATAAAGCATATGTAGTTACCTAAAAAGTATTAACATACTCTTCCCTTTTCCATCTGCATATCCATTTTACTTTATTTTTTAGAAATAGGGTCTCACTCTGTCACCCAGGCTGGAGTGCAGTGGCACAATCACAGCTCATTGTAGCCTCGAACTCCCGGATTCAAGCCGCCTCAGCCTCTCGAGTAGCTGGGACTACAGGCAAACACCACCATGACTGGCTATATTTTATGTTAGTGTTTGTAGAAATGAGGTCTCACCGTGTCACCCAGTCTTCCAGCGATCCTCCTGCCTCAGCCTCCCAAAGTACAGGGATTACAGATGTGAGCTACTGTGCGTGGCCTCCATCTGCATATCTGTATGAGTCTGGATTTTTCATGTCAAACAACCAAAACAACATATCTAAGTGGACTGAATGCTGAAACAGATAAAAGAATCCTGCTGCCTTCCATTAAACAAGGCATTAAAGAGATTGGCAAAAATGTGAAGCAATGCAGCTCATCTTATTAGTTGCATTTTGTTTGGGGAAAATGTAGTTATTTTTCATTTTTTTAAATGTATGCTAACAAATAGTGAGTATATTTAAATGAGTGAACAAATATGTGTTAAATTTCTCAGGTTTTTTGTTTGTTTGTTTTTTGTTTTTTTTGTTTTGTTTTTGAGATGGAGTCTCACTTTGTCACCCAGGTTGGAGGGCAGTGGTGCGGTCATGGCTCACTGCACCCTTGACCTTGAGGGTTCAAGCAATTCTCCTGCCTCAGCCTCCCAAGTAGCTGGGACTACACGCACATGCCACCATGCCCAGCTAATTTGTTATATTTTTAGTAGTGACAGGGTTTCACCGTGTTAGCCAAGCTGGTCTCTATCTCCTGACCTTGTGATTCATCTGCCTCAGTCTCCCAAAGTGCTGGGATTACAGGCGTGAGCCACTGTGCCCGGCCCTCAATTTTAATCTCTAATTTAATAACTATCACTAGATATAACAACATAAACAAGACTCTGGGTTCCTTAATAACTTTTGACCATATTGAAAGTACTGCTGTTGCCTTATGCTGACCTTGAGCGCTTTTTTGGTTTTATAAAGCACACCCACAAACGGAAGTCATGTCCCACGTGGGCTAAATAGATCCAAACTCAGCCAACCAAACACCACACAATCACAAAGGAAGACAACAATTCAATAACTCTACCCACTCTTCCACTCACAGAGGGCATGTGCTGGGTAATAAACAGAAAAATCTACATTCTCAGCCAGGTGCGGTGGCTCGTACCTGTAATTCTAGCATTTCAGGAGGTGGGGGTGGGCAGATCACTTGAGGTCAGGTGTTGAAGACCAGCCTGGCCAACATGGTGAAATCCTGTCTCTACTAAAAACACAAAAATTGGCTGGGTGTGGTGGCTCATGCCTGTAATCCCAACACTTTGGGAGGCCAGAGCGGGCAGATCACTTGAGGTCAGGAGTTCAAGTGGCTGCACTTGAGGTCAGTGCAGCCAACATGGTGAAACCCCATCTCTTCTAAAAGTACAAAAATTAGCCAGGCATGGTGGTGGACACCTGTAATCCCTGCTACTCGGGAGGCTGGGGCAAGAGAATCTCCACGAGGTGGAGGTGGCAGTGAGCCGAGATTGTCCCACTCTATCGCCTCCAGCCCAGGTGACAGAGTGGGACTCCATCTCAAAAAAAAAAAAAAAAAAAAATCGACATTCCCTCACTCAGCCTCCCATCACGGGGTGTTCATTGGTTCAGGCATTCACCCATTGATTCCAGTGTTCATGGAGGCCTCACTGCTGACCAAGCTCTGCTCTAGACGGGGCACAGGCAGAAACAAGGCACGCAGAAGCCACTGCCCTGGCGGGTCTGATACTCTGGCGGGAGAAGCACGTGATACAAACTAGAAGATGAATTAATGTTGCAGGTGAATAAATACAGAGAGAAGCAATGTTGGGGAAAAGGGGAGAGCCTGGGCACTGTGGGGAGATGCCATTTTAAAGAAGGGTTCACACTGAGCCCCAATAAGTTAACATTTGAGGCCAGGCATGGCGGTTCATGCCTGTAATCCTAGAACTGAGAGAGGCCAAGTGGGAAGATCACTTGAGCCCAGGAGTTGAGACCAGCCTGGGCAACATAATGAAACCCTGTCTCTAGGAAAAAAAAAAAATACAAAAAATATAAAAATTAGCCAGATGTAGGGGCCTCCCACCTACTTGGGAGGCTGAGGCAGGAGCCTGGGGAGGTCGAGGGTGCAGTGAGCCATGACCGAATCACTACACTCCAGCCTGGGTGACAGAGTGAGACCCTGTGTTGGAAAAAAAATAAAAAGCTTCTTGCCAATAGCTGAGAAGAGTGAGGAAGCTGCCCGTGCAGGTGTCTGAGGATGGTGATTCCTTCTGGGGAACAGCAAGCACAGAGGTCCTGGGTCAGGCGTGAGCTTTGGGATTGGGCTGCTGGTGGGATCGGAGACCATGGGACAGGAGCACAGTGGGCTGGTGGGGGGAAGTGAGGGAGATGCGGTCAGGGAGCCGGATCAGAGACAGTTGTCGGACTTTGTAGGGCATGGCGAAGACCTCGGATTTTAGTTCAGGTGAATGTGGACCCACTGGGGTTTTGCACAGTGGGGGCTGGATCCAGTTTGTTATTTAATGGGATCCCCTGGCTGCTGTGGAGGATTGGCTGAAGGTGGGAGGGAGGAGGCAGGAGGACCGGGGAGGAGGTTCCAGCAAGATCCAGGCAGAGGCAGCGGTGGCTTGGCCCAAGATGGTGACAGGTGGATGATGGGCAGTGGTCAGACCTGGGTGTGTCCTGAGGGTGAAGCTGCTGGGACATGTTATGTGAGGGACGACAGAGGAGCCACAGTCCCCTCTGTGGCATGTAGCCTTGGACCCCTGACATTGGCGGACGTCTAGATCACAGGGTGAAAATCGAGAGTCCAACGTGAGGTGCTGGTTTGACACCAAAGGAATTGATTTGAAGGAAATTACTAAGTATACGATGGTCCAAATGATACATAAAAACAGCCAAACGTGTGTAAGAACCATGCAGACAACTGAAATTTAGTTTTCACAGACTCCACATGTGTGAAGTGGTGTGCTCTGTTTCGGGAAGGGTGGACTTTCCACATGGTTCTGCTTCATTTTTCACCGAACTTTCTGAATTGCTTTGGCAAACAGTTTATTGTCATTGGCTCAGCTCCGGGCTCCGCGCTCCAGCCCATTCTGCTAATAGATGTGTGTCACGCTCAGCCGACTTTGCTGTGCGGCCTGAGCTCCTCCCCAAGCTCATTACTGAAGTCTCGGAGGGGCCTTGCCATTTTCCAAAACGGTGTCACATCTGGTTTCTAACAACCATTTTTATTTCTCCAGAGGCCGGAGTTTTCATCCCCCTCCCTGAAAAAGGACAGCAGGCTATATTTTGAGAACTCACAGTTCCTTTTTTGGTTTTTTTGTATTTTTATTATTTATTTATTTATTTTCAGAGACAGAATCTCTCTCTGTTGCCCAGGCTAGAGTGCACGATCATGGCTCACCACAGCCCCGAACTCCTGGGCTCAAGTGATCCTCCTGCCTCAGCCTCCCAAAGTGCTGGGATTACAGGTGTAAGCCACCGCACCTGGCTCTTTCAGAGTTCTTTATGCACGATCTCATTTGCTGCTGCTCCCATTTTATAGATGAAGTCACTGAGGCTCAGAAAGGAGCACTGTTTTGGCCAAGGAAGTCAGAGTCCTCTGACTCTGGAAACCAGGCTCTTCAAAGCCACAGTGCACCCCTGTCGTTACTGGCACATTTGGACTTTTTACACTGTGCACCTCACACAGTTTCACAACCTCGGCACTGGTGACACTTTGGGGCTGGATCATTCTTTACAGGGAGAGGGGGGCCGTCCCATGCATTGGAAGATGGTCATCCCTGACCTCTGCCCCCTGATGCTTGTAGCATGTTCCCCGACCCCCAGGTCATAGCAGAGAAAAATGTCTCCACACACTGCCCAGTATCTCCTGTGAGGCAAAATCACCCCTGACTCAGTGTATTCTGCACACAGACATGCTTCTGGCTGGCAGCTCTACCTGCTGCACTGACCCGTTTTTCCAGCATGTAGCACTGTCGTCCTACAGTTACTTTAATAGAAATTCCTTTTTTTTTCTTTTCTTTCTTTTTTTTTTTTGTTGTTGTTGTTGAAACAAGGTCTTACTCTGTTGCCCAGGCTGGAGTGCAGTGGCAGGATGGCAGGATCTTGGTTCACTGCAGCCTCTGCCTCCACCTCCTGAGCTCAAGCGATTCTCCCACCCCAGCCTCTTAAGTAGCTGAAACTTCAGGCGTGCACCACCACACCTGGCTAATTTTTTGGTTTTTTGGTAGAGACAGGGCTTCGCCATGTTGCCCAGGCTGGCCTCAAACTCCTGAGCTCAAGCAATCTGCCTGTCTTGGCCTCCCAAAGTGCTGGGATTAGAGGTGTGAGCAATCATGCCCGGCCTAGAATCCCTTTCAGTAAGACATGCAGTGGCCAGCTCTCCAGCACTCCTGCATTCCTGGGCGAGGGGTGTGAGGCTTAACATTAGAGGGCACTGCCCCACCTTGTACGGCCCTTGTACCTCAATCAGGTCCACCGACCAGCCACCCTGTCGGCCGCTGCTCACCGTGTGCACACTCTGGGCCAGATACTGGGCTGGGGCTACAGTGCACAGGCAAGAGTCCTGCCTTATGGACCCCACACCCTAGGTGGGGAGATAAGGATAGACAAGGAAACAAATGCATCTGTAGGATACTTTCAGAGAGTGCAGAGTGCAGTGGAGGAAGTAAAAACCCCAGGGAGTGTAGAGGGACGGGTGGCCAGTGACAGCTTCTCATCTGACCTGAGACGCCAGGGTGAGGAGGAGACAGCCCATGTGAGAGGGAGGAGGCAGGTGCCCCAGGCAGAGGGAAGAGCAGGTGCCAGCACCCTGGCAGGTGGAGAGCCTGGCTCATAGGGAGCTCAAGGCCTGGAGAAGGTAGAGCAGAGTGAGCCCAGCAGCGTGTCCCTAAAGGGAGATAACCTGATGAGTCTTGGGCTCAGAAGGGCCCTCTGGCCATTTGGGGAAGTCTGGGTTTTGGGAAGGCAGTGGAGACAGAAGTCCAGGTGGAAGGTGGCTGTGAGAAGGAAGTAGGTGAAGACGAAGATGCACTTCTGTCTTTTTAGGGATTTTATCACCCTGCGGAAAGCCTCTTACATTTGGATTCCCAAACACCAGGGTGCAGAAGGGCCAGGACGGGAGACCTGAGGGTCCAGGGTGCAGCTTTTGAACAGCTGTCTTACAGGGGTTCTCCTGGTTCTCTGAGCATTCCTTCTGCTTCTGTGTCTCCCCAACCCATAACTCAGAGTCCCAGGGTAGAGTGATTGGCCAGGCGTGTCACATACCTGCCCATTGGGTGAGGAAGGGCACCTTGATTGACAGTGGGGGCTTTGTGTTTGGGAGACACCAATGGTGCTGTGGCTCTTCAGAAGTTATGTGAAAGAAAAAGGAAAAAAAGAAAAAATGGTGTGTGTGTTTATTCATGCATGTGTGTATATGTGTGTGTTGTATACTCATGCATGTGTGTATATTCAAGCATTGTGTGTGTTATATTCATACATGTGTTTATATTCATGCATTTTGTGTATTGTGTATTAATGTGTGTGTATATGTGTGCACGTATTGTATATGCATGTGCGTGTAACTTGTATGTCTATGCACATGTGCATATGTGTGTGATATATTTAAGCATGTGTATATGTATTTCATTGTGTATATGTGTGGTATATTCATGTATGTGTGTATATGTATGTTGTATATTCATGCATGTATATGCATATGTATCTCATTCGTGCATTGTGTATATGTTGTGTATTCATGCGTGTGTGTATATGTGCTTTTATTGTATTTTCATGCATTTTGTATGTTTGTATATGTACATGTATATTCATGCATTGCATCTATGTGAATGTTGTATATGCATGTATATATATGTGTCCCATATATTAATACATGTGCATATATGTTATATATTCACACATGTATGTGTGTTTATATTCATGTGTGTATATATGTGTATGTTGTGTATTTGTGCTTGTGTATATGTATTCATGCATGTGTGTATATGTATGGGTTGTATATTTATGCATGTGTGTAGATGTGTGTGTATACTTGTTCCAAAATAGGACAAATTGCCAAATTAAAGTGAATACATATTTAATCAAATGGTGTAGCATGATTCAGCAAGTCAGCTCTAGAACATTTGGACTCTTGGAGAGTTGTTTGTCAATTACCTTTGATGTAGGATGTGGGTGGAGATGGTGTGGGATGAACATATACTGAAAGTTGCTGATGTCCTTAAAAAAGCCCTATTGATATTTCCACCCAGATGGCCCGTCGTGGGGGAGAGAAAGTCCTCGGAAAGCAGTGCGTGCTTTATGTCCTGTCAGCTGCCTCTTGGGAGGCCCCTAGGACAGGTCAGGTCCTGTTTCACCTTTTGCATGCCTGTCAGCTCATCCGCATGCATAGCAGGGGGTGGTGGCGCACCGTTGTCTCACTCACTGCCAACAAGCACGGGGCAAAGTCCCTTGTCCCACAGCTAGGAGGTGGCAGATCCAGGATTCAAACCCAGACAGTCTGACTGCAGAGACACTTTGGCCACTCTGCCACATTACCACCTGTGTTACTGGGGAAAGTGGGGAACTAATATCGGGAGGAGCAGTGTGTTCCTGTGCCGGCCCAGCATAGCAGGGAGAGGTGGCCAAGGTTCCCAGTGGTTTCCAGTTGCAGGAGCCCTCTGTCTCCCCCATTGCCCTTGGCTATCCCCAGTGATACCTTGCGTGTTCCTGTACCAGGTTTATCACCAGCTAATTTTAGTCCCTGGTTGCCACGAGACACCACTTTCACACACCACAAATGCAATTATCACAAGGCAATTTCAGTTAGATTTGGGGCTGGGAGAGATAACAGAAGGGTCTCCTCCTCCCATCAGGCTCAGAATCATTCCCTAGCAGCACTTAACTCAGACAAATGGAGAAGCAGCTGTGTGAAGCTTCCACCGCAGAGCTGCCTGCAGGGGAAGTGGCCGACCTGCTGGGTCACAAAGCAGGGTGCAGAAAGGATTTGGGGGGACTAGCGATTCCTGCCAAGGGGGCAGAGGGACTCCATTAAGCCAGATGTTAACAGCAAGAAGTTGGCTGTAACAGGGGACCAGCCCATTGGTGGATAATGAAAATATAACCCCTAGTAGGCATTTGCTGTGTGCCAGTTCCAAACAGTATACAGCCATGTGTCACATGATAGGGATACATCCTGAGAAATGTGTCATTAGGTGATTGTGTCATTGTGCGAACATCATGGAGTGCGCTTACACACAGCTAGGTGGCATGGCCCACTACACACCTAGGCTGTATGGTGCAACCCATCATTCCTAGGCTACAGACCTCTACAGCATGTGACTGTACTGAATCCTGTAGGCGATGGTAACATAATGGGAAGTATTTGTGTATCTAAACATATACGTGAATGTATTAATAGAAAGTACAGTAAAAATATGGTATTAGTGGATATGGTGGCTCATGCCTGTAATCCCAGCACTTTGGGAGGCCAAGGCAGAGCCCAGGAGTTCCAAACCAGCCTGGGCAACATAGTGACACCTCGTCTCTACTAAAAATTAAAACATTAGGCTGGGCCCAGTGGCTCACGCCTGTAATCCCAGCACATTGGGAGGCCAAGGTGGGTGGATCACCTGAGGTCAGGAGTTTGAGACCAGCCTGACCAACATGGTAAAACCTTGTCTCTATTAAAAATAAAAAAAATTATCTGGGCATGATGGCAGACACCTGTACTCCCAGCTACTTGGGAGGCTGAGGCAGGAGAATCACTTGAACCTAGGCAGCGGAGGTTGCAGTGAGCCCAGATCATGCCACCGCACTCCAGCCTGGGCGACAGAGTGAGACTGTTTCAAAAAGTCACATTAGCCAGGGGTGGTGATGTGCATCTGTAGCTACTCAGTATGCTGAGTTGGGAGGAGCGCTCGAGCCCAGGAGTTTCAGGTTGCAGTGCGCCATGATCACAGCACTGCACTCCAGCCTGAGCATCAGAGCAAGATCATAGCTCCACAAAAAAAGGTATAATGTTATGGGACCACCATTGTATATAGTCTGTCATTGACCAAAATGTCATCTGTACATACATTCTCATAGCTACCCTCTGAGGTAGATATTGTTATTAATTCCATTTGACAGCTGGGGAAACTAAGGTATTAAGAGGTTAAAAGACTTGCCTAAGGACCCAGGGCTTTCAGTGTTGTAACATATTTCCACAAGCTCCTTTAATGTAAAGGGCTTTCTTTTTTTGTTCAGCATCATTTCCTTAAGAAGATGATCCTTTTCATCACAACTGCTACTTCATTTGTGTCACTTAAGTCTGCCTTCAACTAAGGTCTTCTGGTTGTGTAGAGTCCGTCAAACATTGACACCGTCAGCATTCCCATGCTCAGCTTCCGTTTATTCTGCAAATCCGCTTTACTTTAAAGTTTCCATTTCAGCATCTTCACTTTTCATTTCTTTGCTGGGCTTCATCTCTGTTGGCCAGTTCTTTCCTTCATGATCCACTTTTGTAAACTGCCTTGTAGATGTATTACTGAGAGACAAGGAGGTCACACCACTACACACTTTGCTGTCTGTGCATGACTGAATCATAGATGCATAGCGACCGGACACCTGTAATAGACTGAGAAACCATATGCTGGGCCATTGATCACAGTGTGCATCTGTCATATACAGCGACCTGTGCACTGAAGCGTGAGCAGTGATGTTTGTCCTTTATGCTGTTCCTCACAGTTAATAATATAACAGTGGTAGCTAAGTTTAACCTGTGCTGCGGGGGGACTGGTGTTATTTAACCGAACTGTGAAAGCTAAAGTTCGTGCATGTTGGAACCATGCAGCGCGAGGGCAGCCTGTGATTAGCTGCTCCTCTTGTCATCATTGTCTTCGTCCCTTCCATCCTCATTGTTGTGTCTTTGTTGCTTTTCCTTTGCACCACAGAGCCCTGTGCACCATCCTAGCCAGTTTAGAATCCAAATCCACCTCGGATTGATTGCCATGATTTCTCCCAGGTTACCACCATCCTATTTGAAATTCCAAAGGGATCCTTTGTTGCTCACAGGGAATTTTGCTTTACACCAGGGGTTGGTAGACCCTTTCTGAAAACAGCCACATAGTAAATATTTTGCCTTTCCCTGAACTAACCAGTTTGCCCATGATCACCAGGGGAGTGTGGTACTGATGGGTCAGTCAAGGATTTGCACACATCCCTGGAGTCAGGATTCAAGGTCAGCCCATGTGTACTTAAATAAGGAAGTGTCAGTGCCCAAAGGATAGCAGTCAGAGCCAGGCAGGTGAGGCCTCCACCCAGTGCCTGGCACATAGGAGGCAGTAAGTGCTCTGGCCTTTCGGTAGATGCTAGCCAGCTCATTGTCAATGGCCTTTCCTGGCCTGCCATTAATTCCTCTTAATCTGCCTGCCAAATGTTCCACCCCCATGCCAACCCCCAGCTTGCCCCTCCTCTCGTGCTGTCCCCACCTCCAAAGCTCAGCAAATCCAGCCTTCCCAGACACCAGCCACCTGCCACAATTCAGGCTGTGCTTTTAATCTTGGTTTTAATTCCAGCTCGTTCTCTTGGCTGTGTTTCCTAGCCCAGGAGCCCCAGGGCCCATGCTAATTTGCTTCTCCCACCTCAACTGGTGCTGGAATAACAATTTTTAAAAGGGCCTTTGGGAAATCTAATCAAATGAGAGCAAAATCTAATTTGGCACTAAAAGCCTCTGACAAGTTATTTTCTAGGGCCTGGTGGAGGCTGAATAATACACGCTTTTTGGGTTTTTAAGGGCTGGGGATTGGAGAAAGGAAAGACGTGAAAGGGGAGATTCTAGCAGAGGAAACAGCTTGGGACATGCTGACATCCGTGGCATTGAAAAGAATGGGCAGGAGAAGGACTCCCACACACTCCCTGTGAAGAAATTCTGATCCCAGGAGCCAGGCCAACAAGCTAAACTCTAGCATTCATCAGAAAGACCTTGGCCCAAGCCTGCGAGAACCAGTAGGTTCACCAGGTGGGGACTTGGAAGATGTGGGAGTGTGGCGGGGAACCCAGTTCCCCAGTGGGGAGTTCAGTGCAGCCTTTTTCTCCGGCTTTGGGTTCACTTTTCTGCAAACTGAGTGGGTGAAAATCTGTGTTTCTTTTTTTTTTTTTTTTTTTTTTTTTTAATTTTTTATTGGATTATAGGTTTTGGGGTACATGAGCAGAGCATGCAAGACAGTTGCATAGGTACACACATGGCAGTGTGCTTTGCTTTTCTTCTCCCCTTCACCCACATTTGGCATTTCTCCCCAGGCTATCCCTCCCCACCTCCCCCTCCCACTGGCCCTCCCCTTTTCCCCCTAATAGACCCCAGTGTTTAGTACTCCCCTTTCTGTGTCCATGTGTTCTCATTTTTCATCACCCACCTATGAGTGAGAATATGCGGTGTTTCATTTTCTGTTCTTGTGTCAGTTTGCTGAGGATGATAATAGACTGGATTGGAAAAATGTGGCACATATACACCATGGAATATTATGCAGCAATCAGAAATGATGAGCTCGTGTCAAATCTGTGTTTCTTAAATGACATGTGGTCTGGGCTCCTTTCAGAATGTGTCAAAAGTTGTGGACCTGTTTCCAGGAAAACGCCCACAGAAGGCACAGTCTGGCAGGCAACATTCCAGGAGTGGTCCACACCCTCATTCGTGTTCCCCATCGTGCTTCCTGTCGCCACGCCTCATTACAGTCTCCAGGGCCCTGTGGGATCTGTCCCTTCTTCCCTGTGATATCATTCCCTCCCACCCTCATTGTCCCTCTTGGGTTCCTCGATGCCCCCACACTTGTTCCGGCCTCAGGACTTTGCACCTGGCCGTTCCCTCTGCCTGGAGCAGTTTTCCTCACATCCCCACTGCCTCCTCCTCATCAGCCCAGCCGGGCCTCTCACAGCAGCGAGTGCGGCCACTCCGCCCTGTCATTCTCCTTTATTCTTTTCATCACATTCGTCACCATTTCGCACTAGAACATCAGCTGCCTGAGGGCAGAAGAGACTCTGGTGGTCTTGTTACTTCTGTGATTACAGTGCTGGGACAGCTCCCTGCATGCCGTAAGTGTTTAATAAATACTGTCAAATGGATATAGGCATGCATCCCTTCCCTAGGGCAGCGGGACCCCAAGTTCAGCAAGTTCAAGTGCCACCCTCATGATGTTTACCACGCCCAGGTGCACTGATCCTATTATTATTTTGCCCCAAATGGTTTCACTCTTTGGACTTCATTGTTTGGAAAGGAATCTTTGTCATCACTGCCAATATTGTTTGCCATGAGTAGCAAGTGTTGGGGCTCTGTAGGGGGTATAAGCAAAACGCAGGTAATATAAGCGAGATCTGGTAGAAAGAAAGTGATTTTTTATTCCAAAGCTAGCTTAGGAGAAGTACAGTCTTCCTGCCTTAAGGGTACTGCTTTGCTTTTGGAGCAGAAAGGAGGTGCTTTTGCTTGTTGGTTGGTTGGTTGTTTGTTTTGAGACAGAGTCTTGCTCTTGTTGCCCAGGCTGGCATGCAGCGGCCCGATCTCGGCTTACCGAAATCTCCATCTCCCAGGTTCAAGCAATTCTCTGGCCTCAGCCTCCCGAGTAGCTGGGATTACAGGCATGCACCACCACATACGGCTAATTTTATATTTTTAGTGGAGACGGGGTTTCTTCATGTTGGTCAGTCTGGTCTCGAACTCCCAACCTCAGGTGATCCACCCGCCTCAGCCTCACAAAGTGCTAGGATTAGGAGGTGCTTTTAAAAGGGGGGCCTGGCATGAATGAATGGCACACGGGGGAGGAAGTGAGTGGCGGGGGGTCCGAATATCTCACTTGAGTATGTCATCTACTGGGAAGTCAGCTGGCGGCCACTGGTGCCTTTATGAGTGGAACTAGGTTGTAAGGGTGGCCAGAAACTCTCCACCTGGGAGGGGTTTTGCAGCTGGCATACTTTGGGCTGTAGATGGACCATTGTCTCTCCAGGCAACCTCCCGGTGAGTGAGAGTTCTGCTCCAGAGCCTCTAAGTGCATGGCTAGATGAACTTGCCCTGTAGAGAGTGTCTGGTGTTGGGGAGGTACAGGTTATAATTGCATTTCTAAAGGGCTAAGTGGGAAGTGAGGCACAGGGGAAATGGAGAAAAGAGAAGAGTAAAAAATAATAAAACTCAGCCAGGTGTGGTGGCTCACACCTGTAATCTCAGCACTTTGGGAAGCCGAGGCAGGTGGATCACCTGAGGTCAGGAGTTAAAGACCAGCCTGGCCCATATGGCAAAACCCTGTCTCTATTAAAAGTGCAAAAATTAGCTTGTCGTGGTGGCAGGCACCTGTAAACCCAGCTACTTGGGAGGCTGAGGCAGGAGAATCCCTTGAACCCGGGAGGCGGAGGTTGCAGTGAGCCAAGATAGCACCATTGCCCTCCAGCCTGGGCGATAAGAACCAGACTCCATCTCAAAAAATAATAATAACGAAACTCATCTTTTTCTTAGAAAAATGGTAATACTGATTTATGAGGGGGCTTTATTAAAATTTACCCTCTTCCTTGTTGAGGTCCTGAGCCAATTAAAAAATCAAACCCAAGAGTCAGCAGATGAAAGTCAGTGCAGTGGTCTGATGAATCTGGTGAAGGCTGGGTTTGAGGGCATGGCTTCCTTCTGAGGGCATTTGGGCTTCCTGACCAAACTCCAGAGTGTGGCAGACTCACCACTGACACAGGTCCACACCTCTCCTCCCCACGAAGACAGGACAAGCGTCCTGAAAACTAGCCCTCCCTGGGGGCAGCTGACTCTCCAGAGGAAAAGCAAGGGAAGGATTGGGCTGTGCATGCCCAGTTTGGCCCTCCAAATCCACTAGACACATGCTGGGGGTCAGCAAACCACAGCCCATGGACCTCATCCGGCCTTCCATTTGTTTTTGTAAATAAAGTTTTATCAGAACAGAGTCCCACCCACATGTTTATGTCTTGTCTGTGACTCTTTTTTCTTTTTAACAATAGCAGGGTTTTGTTGCCACAGAGACCCTCTGACCCACAAATCTTAAAATATTTACTATCTGGGCTTTTACAGGAAAGGTTTGGTGACCTCTGCTGTATATTGTTTGTCCCCTCAGAGGAGGTACAGGACAGCATGGAGAGAGGCCAGGAGTGTTGCCGAAGTAGAGCCATCAGCATGGAGGGCAGCGTCAGAGGTGGGGGACGAGGTCACTGGGTTTAGGAAATCTTGTTTCCTGAGCTGCACTTGGTCTCCAGGGATCTTCTCACAATATGGCTGTAAAGACCTGAGGGTGAGATACTGGAAGGTGGGACCATGGGCAGGTTTATTTAAATAAGATAGGGTTTCTCAGCAGAGCCCGGTGGCTCACACCTGTAATCCCAGAACTTTGGAAGGCTGAGGCAGGTGGATCACTTGAGGTCCAGAGTTTGAGACCAGCCTGGCCAATATGGTGAAACCTCATCTCTACTAAAAATACAAAAATTAGCCTGGCATCGTGGTGCACACCTGTAATCCCAGCTACTCGGGCGGCTGAGATAGGAGAGTCGCTTGGACTCAGGAGGCGAAGGTTCCAGTGAGACGAGATCACCCTATTGCCCTCCGGCCAGGGCGACAGAGGAAGACCCTCTCTCAAAAAGAAAGTGGGGAGGAGGATTTCCAGGAGTAGGCACTGCTAACATTTTGTCCTGGGTCAGTCTTGGTTGTGTGGGGCTGTCATCTGCGTCAGAGAATATTGAGCAGCATCCCTGGCCTCCACCCTCCTGATACCAACAGCACACCAAGTTCTGATGAAATCAAAAATGTCTCCAGACGTTGCTATGTGTCTCCTGGGGACAGAGATGAACCCGCTTCCAGCCAAGAGCCACTGCTTTGAGGAGCTGGATGCATCGAGGCCTCTCCAACATGCCAGGTGCCATGCTGTTGAGAGAAAGAGAAGCGCAGGCCTTGAGCTTGCCCAGGACTTCCATGCTGCCTCCCACTCAGTTACTCCCTGACACCCAGCCAGGGACGCCCCGTCGCTGTTTAATTAGGCACCCACCACCTAATTACATTTCACTCTGTGAAAACTGGATGTGACTCAGACTCAGAGACGGTGCAGCTGGTTCCCCGCCTCCTCCTCTGTAGAACGCCAGGTTCTTCCGGTTTATTTTTGTTCCATCCTTCCACACAAAGGGAGGTTCCACCCGGACCTTACCTCCGAGGCTGCTGGGGGATCTTCCCTTCCTATCTCACCTCCCCTGTGTACCCAGAGCCTTCTGTCTCTGGAGCAGCCACCTCCAACCTTGCATGGTGGGCACGTCATTTCATGAGATGCTTCCCCTTGCCATGTACTTTGGGGGTTCCAGAATCCAGCTGCTTGGGTTCCTAAGGGGTCTTCCCACTCCTGGAAAGTGTCAGCCACCTGCCAGGTCACCAGGAAAACCCCTGCAGAGGGAGCCAGCCCTATCGAAGCTCTTCCAGGCCAGGTAGCTCTCCCCTTTCTCTGAGAACACAAGTGGAGGGGTTGTCCTCTCCTCTGGGGGTGCCAGAGCCCCGTCCCACCCAGTCTTCTCTTTCCTCTGGGCGTTCACCTCCCCTGCCTTTCTCTTCCCCTCCTGGGTTCTCGGCCGAGCACTCACGTACACAGGACCCAGCACCCAGCTGTCTGTTAGCAACATCTCCTTACATCCCTACAACCACCTTGAATGCCTGTATTCTGGGCTGTCAACAATACTCATCAGGAATCTCAGTGCCACAGTATCCTCATCTAGAAAGAGAGGACTAGAATACGATTGCTGTCTCTAGACTCAAATTTTCCCAGTTCTTAAATACGACTTATTATGATTTTTTTAAAACAGAGTCTGTCGCCTAGGCTGGAATGCAGTGGCGCGATCTCGGCTCACTGTAACCTCTGCCTCCTAGGTTCAAGCAATTCTCCTGCCTCAGCCTCCTGAGTAGCTGGGACTACAGGCACGTGCCACCATGCCCAGCTAATTTTTGTATTTTTAATAGAGATGAGGTTTCACCATGTTGGTCAGGATGGTCTCGATCTCTTGACCTTGTGATCCACCCACCTCGGCCTCCCAAAGTGCTGGGACTGCAGGCGTAAGCCACTGTGCCCACCCTATAGATTATTAAAAAGTACACATGCAAGCCAGGTGCCGTGGCTCATGCCTATAATCTCAGCACTTTGGGAGACTGAGGCAGGCTAATCACTTGAGGTCAGGAGTTCAAGAACAGCCTGTGCAACATGGTGAAACTCCTTCTCTACAAAAATAAACCAGGCATGGTGGCATGCGCATATAATCCTAGCTACTTGGGAGGCTGAGGTGGGGTGATCGCTTGAGCCTGGGAGGTTGAGGCTGCAGTGAGTCTGAGTCATGATCGTGCCACTACACTCCAGCCTGAGTGGCAGAGTGAGACTTGTTTCAAAGAAAAAAAATGAACATGCAAAATAAAAACAGAAGAGGATCATGAAGAGGTCTTGCCTGTTCCCTCATCACAGAATTTATAGGCACATCGCCTTCCTGATGAATTAGGGTGATTTTATTTTATTTTATTTTATTTTTTTTTTTTGAGACAATGTTTCACTCTCGTTACCCAGGCTGGAGTGCAATGGCACGATCACGGCTCACCACAACCTCTGCCTCCTGGGTTCAGGCAATTCTCCTGCCTCAGCCTCCTGAGCAGCTGGGATTATAGGCACACGCCACCATGCCCAGCTAATTTTCTGTATTTTTAGTAGAGACGGGGTTTCACCATGTTGACCAGGATGGTCCCGATCTCTTGACCTCGTGATCCACCCGCCTCAGCCTCCCAAAGTGCTGGGATTACAGGCGTGAGCCATCGCACCCGGCCATAGCGTGATTTTCTTTAAGCTTTGTCATTGATGTAAAGCGTGCATGTGGAAAAGTGCACGGCTCCCAGATGACCAGGTCAGTGAGGTGTCACCAACTGAACCACCAGCAAGAAACAGAAGACGACCATCGCCCGAAAAACCCCCTTTCTCCCACCCACCCTCCCCCCGTCTCCAGGACACCCACTGTTTCTATTCTAACACCATAGATTTGTTTGGCCTGTTCTTGGATTTCACATATATGAGATCACACAGCATGTATTCTTTTGTTTCTGGTTTATTTCTCTTCACATTCTTAGGTTGTCAAGATGCATCCATGTTCTTGAATGTAGTGCTAGGTCTTTCATTCAAGTTTCAGTGTAGTCTTCCATTCTGTAAATATGCAACAATTTCTTTACCCATCCTTTTGTTGATAAACGTTTCATTTGTTTCTACTTATTTACTATTATAAATGTGCTGCCATGAGCACTTCTTACACCTGACTTTATGTGAATGTGTGAATACTTTTCTGTTGGGTAAATAACCCAACAGTTATTAAACAGATTTAAATTGCTGGACAGAAGTTATCGATGAGTGCGGTGGCTCACGCCTGTAATCCCAGCACTTTGAGAGGCCGAGGCGGGTGGATCACGAGGTCAAGAGATCAATACAAAAAAATTAGCTGGACACGGTGGCACGTGCCTGTAATCCCAGCTACTCAGGAGGCTGAGGCAGGAGAATTGCCTGAACCCAGGAGGTGGAGTTTGTGGTGAGCCAAGATCGCGCCATTGCACTCCAGCCTGGGTAACCAGCGAAACTCCGCCTCAAAAAAAAAAAAAAAAAAAAAGTAGCAGACACAGCCAAAGAGGTTCCCCCGGTGGAGGGACCAGTCAGCTCGAGTTGTCCCACGTTCCCACCAGACTCCAGCCTGGGCGACACAGCAAGACCCCGTCTGCAATAAAACTTTTAAAGAGACACGCTATATTACAGATGCTTTTAATGTTTTGATAACCATATTTCCAAACCACTGATTTTCTCTGTAATCCTGTATCTTGTATTCAATGCATGTAAGAGCGCTGGAGAAGGGATCCATTGTCTCTGCGTTCCACAGGTCTCCATGGCAGAGCAGGTGTGCATGTGCGGACCTCGGGCACGTAGTGGTTTAATACAAAGTGTTGCCTATTTTTTTTATGTTAGCCATTCCAGTTTGCTGTGTAGTAGACAGAATCCAAGGCATCCATGAACTTCAATGGGAAAAAAATTGCAGATTCGTTTTCACTGACCTACAGCGGAAATTTAGCATTTGCTTTCAATATGAACATAGGCCATAAACCACAATATGTTGGCAGAATCTGTAGCTTTGTCATCTGTAGAAATCATCAGTATTTTAATGTCCCATTGTAGCTGTTGCAGATATGGCAAAATCAAATATTTTCATGCATAACTATTTTGAGATGATCATTCTCTGCAAGGTGTTAAAAGACACGCTAGGCCAGGTGCGATGACTCACGCCTGTAATCCCAGCATTTTGGGAGGCCAGGGCAGCTGGATCACTTGAGGTCAGGAGTTCCAGACCAGCCTGGTCAACATGGTGAAACCCCATCTCTACTAAAAATACAAAAAAAAAATTAGCTGGGCTTTGTGGTGGTAGATGCCTGTAATCCTAAACTCAGGAGGCTGGGACAGGAGAATTGCTTGAACCCAGAAGGCAGAGGTTGCAGTGAGCCGAGGTCATGCCATGGCACTCCAGCCTGGGCAACAGAGCAAGACTCTGCCTCAAATAAAGATGAAAATAGAAGACACCCTGTATCACAAATGCTTCTAATATTTTGATAACCATATTTCCAAACAACTGACTTTCTCTGTAATCCTGTATCTTGTATTCAGTGCATGTATCCATTGGCTTTCCCAGAGGGCTCCATGGCAGAGCAGGTGTGCGTGTTCAGGCCTCAGGCACACAGTGGTTTAATAAACATCATCAGGCACATTCTCACGTGGCCTCCTGATCCCTCTCCCTCCGCAGCTTTCTTCGGGAAGTATCTTAATGAATACAACGGCTCCTATGTGCCGCCTGGCTGGAAGGAGTGGGTCGGACTCCTTAAAAACTCCCGCTTTTATAACTACACGCTCTGTCGGAACGGGGTGAAAGAGAAGCACGGCTCTGACTACTCCAAGGTAAGCCTCGACCTCTCCGGGCCTGGGCGAAGCTGCGCGGCCCAGCAGCTAGGGTCCCAGCCCAGGAGCCAGACTGCTTGTGTTCGGAGTGTGACTTCGACACTTAAATGTGTCACCTTAAGCATTTTACATACGTCTTCTTCTCGAGTTTTTTCATCTCTCAGCCAGGCACAGTGGGTCATGCCTGTAATCCCAGCACTTTGGGAGGCTGAGGCAGGCGAATCACTTGAGCCCAGGAGTTCAAGACCAGCCTGGGCGACATGGCGAGACCCTGACTCTACAAAAAAATTACAAAACTTAGCCAGGTATGGTGGTACATGCCTATGGTCCCAGCTACTGGAAAGGCTGAGAAGAGAGGATTGCTTTAGCCTGGGAGTCTGAGGCTGCAGTGAGCCAAGATCTTGCCACTGCTCTTCAGCCTGGATGACAGAGCAAGACTCTCTTTAAAAAAGAAAAGAAAAATGTATTCATTTCTCAAAGAGTAGTCTCTGTTTCCCAGAATTTGGTTTTTTAACATTTTGCTAAGGCAGAATATTCTTACAGAAAATATATATACAGAGTGTACCGTTCAAAGGCTTGTCACAAACTCAACAGACGTGTAATGAGCACCCAGCTAGGCCAAGAAGAGAATGTCACCACCACCCCCAGCAGTCCCCTCATGGAATTCCCCCGACTCGACACCCTTCCCACGAGGATAGCAATGATTCAGACTCCCAGCGTTATAGATTCACTCTGCATCTGGCTTCTCTTGCTCAGGATTACGTTGACCTCATTCTCGCTGCACAGAACTCCATCGTGTGCTTACACCACAACTTGTTTATTTCTTCTACTTTTATTGGGCATTTATGTATATCTAGTTTGGGGTTATTACAAATGGTGCTGCTGAGCAGAGTCTAGAACCTGGCTCCTGGAGAGCCTACAGGCTCATTTCTGTTACATATTTTCCCCACAGCAGCATTGCTGAGCACAGGGCGTGTACATGTTTAGAGTCAGTGGGTGCTGTCTGAGCATTTGCAGAAATGCTTGATCCTCAGTCATAGTTTTTTCTATTTTTAATTTAAGATTGACATGAGGTAACATACACAGATCTTAAGTGGATGGCTTGATGAATTTCCACATACGTGTGCATCTGTTTCACCACAGCTTAGATCAAGACATAGAGCATTTCCAGAAGACTCCCTGGGACCCCTCTCCAGTCATAACCCCCACCCTGGGGATGACATCTAGGTCAGGAGTTCCAGATCAGCCTGGCCAACATGGTGAAACCCCATCTCCACTAACAATATAAAAGTAATCTGGGTGTGGTGGCAGACACCTGTAATCCCAGCTACTCAGGAGGCTGAGGCAGGAGAATCACCCAAACCAAAGGAAGCGGAGGTTACAGTGAGCCGAGATCAAGCTGTTGCACTCCAGCCTGGGAGACAGAGCAAGACTCCATCTCAAAAACAAAAAAAATGCCAGTTTATACTCCCAGCCAGAAATGGGAGGCGCTGTGCCTCCCTTATCAACACTTGGTGTCTTTTTTAACAGGGCTGCTTTGCTGGGCAGGTAATGGTATTTGGTTATGGTTTTACCACAAAAGATTTTGAGGGTCACATGAGTTAATACGTGTAGGACATTAGCGGAGTCCCCTTGCACGTAATAAATCCTCAGTATGTAATAGCTTAGATCAGAGCAACGAACGTTTCTGTAAAGGGCCAGACACTAAATACTTCAGGCTTCACAAGGCATGCAGTCCGCGTTAACACGGCTGAAGTCTGCCGTTGTAGTATGAAAGCAGCCGCAGATACTGTACAAACAAACACGGCTGTGCTGCGAGGAAGCTGCATTTACCAAAACAGGCAGCGGGCCTGCTTGGTTGGAGTTTGCTGACCCCTGGCTTAGATGATGAGGAGGAGGAGGAGGAGAGGCTGACAGTGATGTTTCATTTATTACCATTTTAAAAGAAATAAGGAAATGAACAAATCTTCCTGCCCCATCTAAATCGTCAGAGTCAGCTCTGACATCCCCCCACAGCTGATACATTCTTTCCCCAGACCGTCTGCCAAATCCATCCCTCTTTCTCTTTTCCCATCCCCACTGCCATTAGCCCTGGGCCCGGCTTGCTGTGACTTCCGAGGTTAAAGTCAATAGAGAACAGGTGATCACTGCAAGAGGGTAGCATGCCAGGAGGGAGTAAACGATAGGGAGTAGTGGGGACTGTGGAGAAGGTATCTGTCCAAAAGGGGCCGATCGGGCCCAGGTAGAACTGTGGGCCCAGATGGCCAGCTTTCCTGATTTTTCAGCAGAAGCCACAAATTTGTCTTTTTTGCCTATAAAATATCCTGGTTTGTATCTATTGGCACCTAACTCAGGCTCTTCTGGAAGCCTGCATGAATCGGGCAGGCCTGACCACAGTGCTGCGGCCCTTGCAGCTCATCACGTCGTTCTTCCTGCACCCTCCAGGGACGGTACAGTGAGCTTCACCTCTGGGGTCAGTGAGATCACGTTCAGAGCCCCAGCCTTGACTCATGTTATGTGACCTTTGACAGGCTGCTTATTCCTAAGAGCCTCCACTCCCAAATCTGGAAAACAAACTTACCCTCTCATACTTAATCGTATGCATTTATTGAGCACCTACTGTGTGCCAGGCACCGTGCTGGGAGTCAAACATGTAGTACTTCCGCTATTTACAACAGTCATGTGCGAGGAGTGGACTAGTCAAACTTGATTTCATTATTCATTCACCACCCCCAACAAATATTCATTGAGAGCCTGCCATGTGCCAGGCACCATGCCAGGTGCTGGCTATTCCCGGGTGCATGAAAACAGACCCAGTCACCATCCTCCTGGAGCTCACAGTCTGGCATGTGAAGATGTGCTATAAACTACTGAGTGATGTGCACACAGCATTAATGCGCACACACAGACACATCACACCTCTCTATTTTGTCATCCCCACTATGAGCCATTTCAGCCTCCAAGCTTGCTAGTTATTACAGTCAGCTCAGTTTTGTTGTTGTTGTTGTTGATTTGCTTGTTTGAGATGGAGTCTTGCTCTGTCGCCCAGGCTGGAGTACAATGGCGTGATCTTGGCTCACTGCAACCTCTGCCTCCCAAGTTCAAGCAGTTCTTGTGCCTCAGCCTCCCGAGTAGCTGGGATTACAGGCGAGCACCACCACACCTGGCTAATTTTTGTATCTTTAGTAGAGACAGGTTTTCACTGTGTTGGCCAGGCTGGTCTCGAACTCCTGACTTCAGGTGATCCACCCGCCTTGGCCTCTAAAAGTGCTGAGATTACAGGTGTAAGCCACCCCACCTGGCCTTCAGTTTTTTTTTCTTTTTCAACTTTTCTTGGGCACATGGGCAGCTTGTCAGAAAGGGGAAGTGCATGCTGCTGGGGTTTGGAGTACAATTGAACCCACTTTCCAAGTGGTGAGCACAATACCCAGCAGGTGGTTTTTCAGCCCTTGCCCCTCATCCTCCCTCTTTGCCCTGTTTCCTGGCACGTAAAGATGTGATATAAACTTTTTTTATTTTTTTGAGATAGAGTTTCGCTCTGTTGCCCAGGCTGGAGTGCAGTGGTGGGATCTCGGCTCACTGCAACCTCCACCTCCTGGGTTAAAGCAATTCCCTGCCTCAGCCTAGACAGCATAGAATGACTGTCCTTCTGCCCCATTTCCTTCCCCCTCTTGTATCTGTCTGTTGTTCCCCTCTTTATGTCCATGAGTGCCCAATGTTTAGCTCCCACTTATAAATGAGAACACGTGCCTTTCTGTATTCACGTTACTTTGCTTAGGATAATGGCCTCCAGCTTCATCCATGTTACTCTGCAAAGGACATGACTTCATTCTCTTTGAAGGCTGTGTAGTACTCCATGGTGTATATGTATCACATTTTTTTTACACAGTCTACCACTGATGGGCATCTGGGTTGGTTCCGTGTCTTTGCTATTGCAAGCGCAGGTGTCTTTTTGGTAGAACAATTTACTTTCCTTTGGGTATATCCCGGTAATGAGATTGCGGGATTGAATGGAAGTTCAACTCTTAGTTCTTTGCATCTCACGATCTTTTAGTAGTGCTTTCCTGCCCTGAATTTATCAAGTCTTATCCATCTTCTCTTCCATGAGTCTTCCCAGATTGCCCTAAACTATAGGGTAAATTTTTTTAATCAGACTGGGCTCTCGCAAGTTGTTTATGAACAGAAATTGAACTCCAAATGGCTTAATCAAAGAGGAAATATATTCAATTGTTTAACTGAAAACCAGCTGTAGTAGTGTCAGGTATGGGTGGATCCAGGAGTTCAAATGAACCCCCAAGGAGTTGGTTTCTCTCGACTGTCAGCTCTGTTTTCTTCTGCTCAGCTCTATTCACAGAAGCTCTCTCTCCTCCTGGTAGCAGTGCGACCTTCCTTACATCCTCCCAGCTTCCTGTCCAGCTGCAAGCTGGCGAGTCTCTTTCCCAGGATTCTGAGTGAGTCTTGGTCCATCTCATTGGCTCTGGATCAGTCTCATGTCTGTCCCTGAGCCAATCAGTGTGGCCGGGAGGATGCCTGGTTCCCTGGACTATTAGTCATATGCTCTGCTCCTGAGCTAGACATGGGCATAGCAGGAGCTCTACCCTGGAACACTGGCTGAGAATAGAGCCCCAAATAAGAATGGAGTTTCCACCAGAAGGCTGAGTAAGTGTTCAGCCGCCAAAAAACACTCTGTCCTGCTTCTGTTCTGGAAACCCCAGCACACATGGAGATCCCTCTGCCTCTGACAGGTCATCCTGGGCTTCCTATAAGTCTGATGGGTCCAGGCCTAAGTGGCAGAAGGCCCCACCTGCACTCTGCACATAGTAGGCCTCCAGCCTCCCAGGCGAGTTAACTCCAAAGTTCTGATGAGGCGGTCTAGCAGCCCTGCTGGACTCCCTGGAATATACACTACAGTCCCAGCGCTCAGCACACTGTTTCCCTCCTCCCAGCCTCAATGCAGGTGGATTCTCTAAATATCCTGAAAAATACATTCCCTCCTTTTTAAAATTCTTCACCACATCCATGCCTCGTCTCAGAGAAGCCCAATAATCAAATTATCCAGGGGTACTCAGGGCTCTTCTGGGACTAATCATGGGGACATAGAATGTCTGTCCTTTTGCCCTGTTTCCTGCCCACAAACATCTCTCCCTTGAATAAGAACATCCCCATGAGGGGTGTGAGGATTCCTGGGCCCCCAGTTACCAGGGCCTGGGAACAGAGCTGCTCTAACAGGAATGTGGGCAGTGGGCGGGGTGGTGAAGTCAGAACTGGCTCAGGTCCAGGGTTTGAATCCTGAGGGTAGCCATGGGCAGCAGTAGGCCAAGAGTCAAGGGAACAGGAGTGAGCCTGGGGTTTCCAGCCGAGGCAGAGCTCAGGAGCCCTGGGCCCCAGACTCGTGCAGTAAGATGCCTCTGACAAGGCACTGCTGGCCTCAGAGGGCCTTGTTGGGAGACCCAGGTGGGGAGGAAGCAGCAACTCTTCCTACCTAAGCCCCCTCAGAAGGCCTCTGAGGACTCTGTCCCAAGTCACTAATCCACAGATGGGCGCACATACCACCAAAGGGGTCCAGATGTTAAGGGCAGAAATGAGATAGTGGTGATGAGAAAAGAGTGATACAGGACAGGCACTAATGGCAGAAGAGGGTCGGAGAGGGGAAGACAGTTATCAGCGGGAAGGGGAGTGAGAATGACCTAGGGTTGTCACCCGAAGAAGCTTCCAGGTAGCTGGTAAAAGCGGGCCTGGGTATTGGGCGGCTCTGGGGATAGGTGATGGCAGTGCACAGCCAGTCTGGTGGCAACCTGGCAGATTCTATGACCTTAAATGTGCCCCACCCCTCATGGCAGCATTGTATACTTCTCTGTCTGGGAAGCCTCAGTCGTATGCAGGAGGTGGCATGACTGAGCAGTTGGTTGTAGCTTTGTTTGTTACTGAAAGAAATCAGCAAAGTTCACCAGTGCAAGAAATAACTAAATTGCTATGAAGCATCCTTCCCCTGGAGGATCCTGGGCAAAGTATGAGGCAGGTCTGTTTATGTTCTGAGCCCATCAGGCAGAGTGGGAAAAGCAAGTTCCAGAACTCCTCAGGTCCTTAATCAAGTATCAACTCACTGCAGCCTTCCTGGACCCCCTTGTATAAGGGCACCCCCACACACTCCTTACTGTAGCAAATCACCATCTGATTTGTTACACCCTGTGTGTATTACTAATTGATTTGTTACATCTGTCTCTTCTCAGAATAAAAGCCCCATGAGGGCAGGAATGTTCATCTGTTTTGTTCACTACTGTATTTGTCAGATAGATAAATGAATATGTACAGTATGATGTGATTAATATAAAAAAGATGCATAAAGTGACACTATAACGTACCTAACAAAACACTGGAAAGGTTATTCCCAGTAGGGGACAGAGGAGCCAAGGTTTGGGGGTGGGGCAGGTAAGGAGTAATCTAATCAATGGGACTTCACTGTCCTTTGTACTATATTAATTTTCACAAGGAAAATGCAGGCAGGTGGTTCTTGAGGAATAATGACTAACACTCATTTAGACATATCATGTACCAGATACTGTTTGAATCATTCTTTCTGTTTTTTTGGTTTTTTTTTTGAGACCAAGTCTCACTCTGTTGCCCAGGCTGGAGTGCAGTGGCTCGATCTCGGCTTACTGCAACCTCTACCTCCCAGGTTCAGGTGATTCTCCTGCCTCAGCCTCCTGAGTAGCTGGGATTACAGGCGCATGCCTCCCCGCTCAGCTAATTTTTGTATTTTTCGTAGAGACAGGATTTCACCATGTTGGTCAGGTTGGTCTTGAGCTCCTGACCTCATGATCCACCCACCTCAGCCTCCCAAAGTGCTGAGATTACAGGCATGAGCCACCGTGCCCAGCCTGTTTGAATCATTTTACATAAATTAACCCATGCACGTCTTACCATAGTCTGTGAGGTATATACTGTTACTATTCCCAACTGTCATAGAGAAAACTGAGGCCCAGAGAGGCTAAGTAAGTTAACCAGGCCCCACAGCCTAGTAAGTAATAAAGCAGGATTCGAACCCAGGCCATCTGGCTTCAAAGTCCACTAAACCACAACCCATGGGCCAAGGCTGGTGGTTTTTGTATGGCCCTTGAGCTAATAATGTTTTTTACATTTTCAACTAGTTGAAAATAACAATCAAAAGAAGAGTATTTTTCACTTGGTATATACATAAAATGGAATGTTATTCAGCCTTTAAAAAGAAGAAAATCTCGCCAGGCTCATTGGCTCATGCCTGTAATCCCAGCACTTTCGGAGGCTGAAGCAGGTGGATCTCTTGAGGCCAGGTGTTTGAGACCAGCCTGGCCAACATGGTAAAACCCCATCTCTACTAAAAATACAAAAATTAGCTGGATGTGGTGGCACATGCCTGTAATCCCAGCTACTTGGGAGGCTGAGGAAGGAGAATGTCTTGAACCCAGAGTGCAGAGGCTACAGTGTGCTAAGATTGAGCTACTGCACTCCAGCCTGGCTGACAGAGTGAGACTCTGTCTCAAAATAAAATAAGGAAATCCTATCCTATGCAGCAACATGGATGAACCTTGAGAACATTATGCTACGTGAAATAAACCAGACACAGAAGGACAAATGACTGCATGATTCCACTTACATGAGGCATCTACATTAGTCAAACAATAGCAGCAAAAAAGAGAATGGTGGTTGGAAGGGCCAAGGGAAGGGGGAACTGGGGATTTCCTGCTCAAGATGTATGAGGTTTCAGTTATGCAAGATGAAACAGTTCCAGAGATCTGCCGTGCAGCGTGCTGCTTAGCGTTCACAGTACTCTACTTCACCCATAAACTTCGTTCAAAAGTGTACCGCTCATGCTTTTTACCACAGTAAAGCTTTTAAGAGAGTGATTTTCATGACGTGAAAAATATATGAAATTATATTCATCCGTACGTAAAGCTTTGCTGGAGCATGGGCATGCCCATTCATTTTCCTGATGGCTGTTTGCAAGCCACAATGGCAGTAATGAGTAGTTGCAGCTGAGACATGGGGCCTGCAAAGCCTAAAATATTTACTGCCCAGCCCTCTGCATCCCTGCTGTAAACCACTGTGGATGCTTCTCAACAATCATTTTGTTTGTGGAGCAGGTCGAGATGGGCCTGACCCAAAAATACAAAGGCCTTGGCTCCAGCTCTGGAGGCATGGCTTACTCGTTTTGGGACCTCACTTCCTTATCTGCAAAATGGGTCTAATGTCCATTTGTCAAAGTTGCCATGACGGTCACTGAGCTAAGGTACTTGATAACACTAAGAGCTCATGTTCATCGCGAGTTTTCTGGAGCCCGTGGAGCCACCGCTGCCCACACACAGTGCCTCAGCCTTGGAGGGAAGTAGTGCTGAGTGCCCACTGGAGGAAAACATGCTTTTGCCCAGGGCCAAAGCTGGCAGTCTCCACAGACATGGCTGCTCAGTCGGTGAAGCCTGTGGATGCCTCCAGGAATCACCTGAGGCTCAGAGAATGCCAGAGGGGGTGGGATGCACCTGGGGGTCCCGGCTGTGGCTTCTCAGCTCCATGGAGCTGCACAGGCCAGGAGCACCCAGGGAGAGCCTGACTCCCGGACACTGGGTTCTGGAAAATGTGCCTATGTGGCCCCCACCCGTCTCATCCTTCTGCTCACTGCTCTGAATCTCAGAGTCCTTCCTTGTGGCTCACCCTGGGCACCCCAAATGCAGCTTGCTCATATCTCAACTTGGCCTTTCCCCCCAGCCCAGGCCCTCCCTGTACCCTTCCACTAACTGCCCAAACCAGAGACCAACAGGGAATGGGGGTTGCCTGTCCCTCCGGTAACCCGCACCCACTCAATGGCTGTGTCCTGGCTACCCCCAAGCATTGCTGGATGTCACCCCCCACCAGCCTGGTCCAGGCCCCCGTGGCTGAAGTCCTGAGGCCAGAGGGATGGACAGCTTGCATTGACCGGCCCAGCACTAACTGCCCACCAGTGGAGCTGGTGGCAGCTTTGCAGGCAGGTGTGTCATATGGCATTGTAGGGGTCCCATGGAGTCAACAGGGACTGGGGAAGACTTAGCCGAGGAGTGGCCATTGAGAAGGACAGATAAGGAGGGGAGCTCTCAGACATGGAGAAACTGCCCAGCCACCAAGACAGTCCCAATTCTTAGCTGAACGGTGACAGAGAGCTGGCTGTGCACAGGACATATTGGCAAGAGCTTCACATCTCTCAGCATTGCAACCCGCCTGCCAGTCTGGAGAGGCAGGTACCATAATCACCCCATACACACTTCCACACGAGACTGTGGGAGCCCCTGATCTACCCTCCTAGGTCTCATTCCTCCCCTGGCCTGAACCCTTCCCTGAAGGTAGCTGGTATCCTAGAGCTTCTTCCCACACATGCCTTGATTCTTTCATCCTATATGCAGATATCTCAAACAACGTACAATGCTGTGTGTGTGTCCTTAGACCTTTTATAAATGATAGCATATTATACATGTCCTTCCACGACCTGCTGTTCTCACCCTATATAACATTGTAAGATTCATCCATGTTTGATTTGTGTTCATCCATGTAGCTCTGCCCTTTTTCACTGCTTTACAATCCCATTAAATATCCTCTCCTAGGAATGGAGGTTAATGGTAGCTTTATTTTTTAAAAAGTTTAACCACGGCCAAACAGGCGTATAGTTCTAAGATGAAGTAGTGAGGTTGAGTCTATTATGAAGAGCAACGGTGGCTTCCCACCCTACCCCACTGGTGAGTGGCAGCAAGTGTCTACTGGTGGTTCCACCTCGTTCTCATGCCATTTCCTGACTTGACCCCTTCAGGCCCTGACTTGATTTCAAGGTACAGAGCTTTGCAACATCCACTGTAAGTTACCTTCATCATTTTAAGAACTTGTCTAATACCTTTAGATCATGTTCGGAAACTATACCAGCAGCTCTTTGATTTATGTAACATATATTATTTTATGTAATAAATTCTATAGAGCCCCCTTATAAAATTGTTTTTACTCCCCAGAATTAATCCATAAACAATATTCAAGGAGCAATACGTAAAGTAGCAAGTGACTTTCTCTGCTTCTCTCCTCTTTTCCCAGTCTTCAGTCAGCATTTTTGATATCTATCCTTCCAGATTTTTCCTTGATGCTCAAAAATATATGAGGTTAGAATTTGGTTTCTCCTCTTCATCCTCCCTTCCCTCTGCCACCACAAAAAAACAGAATGTTTCTGGGTTTGACTCTATTGCTTGCTCTTACCTTTAATCATGTATCTTGGACAAGTTTACATATAAGTAACTACAAATCTAACTGCCTCTTTAATGTCTGCTTAGCATTGCACAGTATGGCAGCAATGCCACCAGGTGTGTTGGCTTATGCCTTAATACCAACATTTTAGGAGGCTGAGGCAGGATTGCTTGAGACCAGGAGTTGGAGATCAGCCTGGGAAATCACTTGCTAGCTGTATCCACTTGGGCTAACCACTGTTAGACACTCAAGACTCTCTTTGTAGAGACCCTGTCTCTCTACAAAATAAAAATGAAAAATTCACTGGGTGTGGTGGCACATGCCCATAGTTCTAGCTACTCAGAAGGCTGAGGCAGGAGGATCGCTTGAGCTGAGGACCTCAGGGTTACACTGAGCCATGATTGTGCCACTGCACTCCAGCCTGAGCAACAGAGCAAACCCTGTCTCTAATATGTATGTGTGTGTATAATATATATACATGTATATTATTATACATACATCCTCCTGGTCACTGCAATGTTTTTGTCTTATAAACAATATTACAGTGACCATTCTTGCACATATAGATGTGGTGGATGAGTATACCTGAAAGAGTGTCTGTAGATGTATGAATACATCATAGTATGTATATATGTTGTATACTTCAGGATAGAAGGTGTAGCCACCTCTTCACCTTTTTTTTTCTCGAAAATAAGTACTTTTTGAAGTGAGGGCAGAGCTGCTTTCTAGCAGAGGGTAAATTTCAAGAACCCGTTACCTTCAATTAAGATTAGTAACTAAAGGTTTACTAAGTTCAGGAAGAGTTGTATGGTGCTGTGGCTCATGCCTGTAATCCCAGTAATGTGGGAGGATCACTTGAGCCTGGGAGATGGAGGCTGCAGTAAGCCATGATTTCACCACTGCACTCCAGTCTAGGCAATGGAGCAAGATCCTGACCAAAGTTTAGGCAAATCTCAACTTCTTAGCTGAGCTTTTAAAGCCTCCAGTTCTGGCCATTTATTTTTCCTCCACCTCTTTTCTTCTTTTGCCCAGTATGTAAGTTAGTTCCTTACTTTCCTAGAGATATTGCTGCATCCCCATCCCTTTTTTTGTGCAGCTCCTTGTATCATCTCTGCATTTTACCCTCTGACGTTTTACCCTTTTTCCAAGGAGCCAGTTGCCATATGCCCTCTTTTCTATTTCTAGGACACATGGCAAGCTCATTCCTGCCTCAGAGCCCTGTTGTCTCTGCCTGGAACTCTTCCCCTGGATCAGTGATTCTCAATCCTGAATACACATTAGAATCCCCTGGAGAGTTTTTAAAAAGTCTGATACCTGGGCCAAACCACAGGCCAGTCCAGTCAGAATCTCGGGGTCCCAGGTATCAGTAAGCTCTCCAGGGGATTCCAGCAAAATCCAGTGATGTAGATCTTTCTATGCCCAGCTCCTTCTCATCATTCAGGTCTCAACTGAAATGTCACCTCCACAGAGTTGCCCTCCCTGACTGCCCCAGCTAAAATATGTGCCTTTTTGTTACAGCTCTCTGTTTTATAATATTTCCTTCATCTATCACACCTTTTAACTACCTTGGTTCTTTATTTACACATGTATCTGTTCCTGCCCCAGCATAGGCATCCCAGGAACTTAGGGATATACCTACCCTGCATGAGAGTGTCCCCAGAGCCTTTAAAAAACTTCAGACTTAGGATCCAACACTTAGGAGTGCTGGGTCCAGCATTTACTATAGCTGTGTACCATTGAGCAATTTACTAAACTTCTCTGTGCCTTAATTTCCTGTTCTGGAAAATAAGGATTATTATCGTACCTACTTTCTATAGTTATATAAGAATTAAGTGAGCAAATACAGGTAAACACAGAACAGTGCTTGGCACATTGTAAGCACTCAATAGTGTTAGCTATTGTTTTTTTAATATCTTTTTTTTTTTTTTAAGTCAGAGTCTTACTTTCTCGCCAATACTGGAGTCCAGTGGCGCAATCCCAGCTCACTGCAGCCTCTACCTCCTGTGGTCAAGTGATTCTCATGCCTCGACCTTCTGAGTAGCTGGGCTTAAAGGTGCCCACCACCATGCCCACCTAATTTTTGTATTTTTAGTAGAGATGGGGTTTTACCATGTTGGCCAGGCTGGTCTCAAACTCCTGACCACTGGTGATCCACCTCAGCCTTCCAAAGTGCTGAGATCACAGGTGTGAGCCATCCCACCCAGCCTATTATTTTAATATCTATCATGAATGATATATTGCAATTCCTGCCCTGTCCTACCTACCCACTTCTCTGCTTTATCCCCAATGAGCTTAGCACCATTTGCATCATTTGTTTGACATGTCATTTATTTTGCTTATTTCTTGTCTGTCTGCTCCCTAGACTGTCAGCTCCATAAGGGCAGGAATTGTTTTGTTCACTGTTATGTCCCCAGTGCCTAGCACGATGCCTGGCACATAGCGGACACCGGCATGAATACCCGGCTCCTCACCTGTTCTCCTGTCTCTTCCCCACTCCCCAGGATTACCTCACAGACCTCATCACCAACGACAGCGTGAGCTTCTTCCGCACGTCCAAGAAGATGTACCCGCACAGGCCAGTCCTCATGGTCATCAGCCATGCAGCCCCCCACGGCCCCGAGGATTCAGCCCCACAGTATTCATGCCTCTTCCCCAACGCATCTCAGCACATGTAAGCCGCAGCATTCTGCCTGCCAGAGGCTCTGCTTAGCATGAAGGGGGAGGGAGAGGCCTTACTAATGGTAACGTCACCACAGTGACTTAGCTGTGCTTTCTCTCTAATCCTCCTGGTTTAAAGACCCTAAGCACACACTTCTTGTCCATGGTGAAACTGGGATACAACTGCAGACAACCTGGCCAACAGACCAAGGCAGGAGAGTTTTTAACTTGAGATACATGGCCTCCCACCAAGATGTCTGTAGATGGAACTGTGAGGAATAGGTTTCCTTTTAATGCCATGTGTATTTTATTTCAGACACCTAAAAACATTCTTTTGAGGAGGGGGTCTATAGCTGTACCAGACTATCTGCCACCGTTTATTGAGCCATGGGCTCTGTAGCAGGTGCTGTGCTAAGCCCTTCACATCGTGTCCAGTTCCGGAATACTCATCAGGGCCCTTGGGGTGCCAGTTATCTATTGCCATGTGACAAATCACCCCAGAATCTAGCAGCTTAAAGTAACAAACACGAATTATTGCACAGTGCCTGTGAGTCAGGAATCTGGGGGTGGCTCTTCTGAGGCTCTGGCAGGATCTCCTGAGGTTGCAATCAAGGTGTCAGCTAGGGCTGCAGTCACCTGAGGGTTGACTGGGGCTCAGTCCCATGGCTGCACCTGGCCACATGGGCCTTTGTCCATCGGGCTGTTTGAGTGTCCTCACCTAATAGCTGGCCTCACCCAGAGCAAATGATCAGAGAGTGAGGCCAAGAAGGAAGCCACAGTCACTTTTACAACCTAAGCTCGGAAGTGGCACCATCGCTCTGCCATGTTCTGTTAGTCACACAGACCCTCCTACAGTGTGTGGGTCTACACAGCGGTGTGAAGGCCAGGAAGTAGGGATCATTGAGAGCCATCTCGGAGGCTGCCTGTCACACTTGCTGTTCCCATATTACAGATGAGGAAACTGAGGGACAGAGAGGTGAGATGACTTACCTGAGGTCACCCAGCTCTAAGTGGCAGAGCCAAGATTCCAGTCCAGTTCCCTCTTCCACTTCCCATGTCTCTGCGCACCCCTGCAGTTCTCCATCCGGCTGGCTGGGAAAATTCCTGGAAAGTTCTGCCTCTCTGCCTCACACCACCCCCTGCTTAGCAGTGACTCCACAGCCCTTGCTCTGACATGTTGGGGCCACAAGGATGGGGTGGTTTGGAATCTGCCTGAATATTCAGGGTGTTTAGCTTCATTACAGTCGGAATACATTGCCCTCCTCAAGCCCCTCCTGTAATTACTTTCTGACAGCAGTCAAAGCAGCTCAGAGAGAGACCGAAGGCACTGTGTTCACCTCCACATCCCCGGGTCTCTGGGGAGGAGGCTTTGACAGATGATGAGCTGGGTCCCAGGGGCTGCAGCATTGCCGCAGTGCACATCTGACTGTCTGGCTCCCCCTCCAAATCCAAGCCCACTCCTCTCTACCCTAGAAGGCCAGCCTCCCCCACCCCCACTTACAGCTCATCCCGGCAGGGGGTGGAGGCCACTCAACCCCATCTAAGGAAGAAGCTGTGGGTGGGGTGAGGGACGCTTTGCTTCAGCAGCATCTCCTTTAAAAGAGGTACTGGCTTCACCCAAAGCAGCAGCGGGCAGTGCCGGAATTTTGTGATGAAATTGTTTGACATTGCCTGCTGGTTTATTTTCCCTTTGAAATGAAAATTACAGAAATTGGAAATGAGCACTGTCTGCTCTTACGTGAAGCCCCCTTTGCCTTATTAGGGGCATGTTTGGAAGGCTCTCTTATCTCTGGGGTATAATCATTTCCAACAGAAACCAAGAAAGAGAGTTCTGCAGCTGGGATGCTTAATGATGACAGTCATGAAGGGGTGAAGAGGGCCGGACACAGATAGAGCACTAGGGCTTTCTGTCGGGGTCTCCTATCTCATCTCTCCCTAGAAAGCCAGCCTCATGCCCGGTCCCAGGGCAGGCTTTGTGGACTATGGCAAAAGCTGGTAGATGGTGGTACCATCCATCCCACAAACCCCAGGGCCCTGCACCATTCCCATCCCCCCCCATACACACACAGTAACATACATGCAGACACACACAAAGACATGCAAATACACAGACAAGCTCACAGGGACATGCCACACAAGCACACACACACGAGGAAACACAAGCAGCCTGGGCGTCATAGTGGGGCTGTCTCTACCGAAAACTGTAGGGTCCAGTCCTGCATGGTTCTGTGAGCCCCTCCCAGCTGGTGCAGAGACAAGAAATTGTAGCAATAAAAGGCACAAAACATGGAGATCGAGAAAAGAGAGTTTGGGCCCAGGGGTCCACTGCTACCCAGATAGCGGAGACCTGCAGTGGGAACGCTCTCACTCTTATTGAGATGCAAATCTGGGGGCAGGGTAGGTAGGGCGAGGTCTTGGTGGTTGGAAACTGGGGGCAGGGTAGATAGGGCATGGCACTGATAGGGTCAAGTACATCACGTGTCATTCAGGTAGGGGCTCAGGAATTTCTGGCACCTGAAGTGAAGTAAGGAGCATAATGCATCAGCACCTTTTCCATACTTATCAAGAAAGAACTAAAACATTAAGATTTATATTACCATTACTGATTATCTTTTCTAAGACAAAAGGAACCAGGTGCAGAAGCGGAACATCACCCCTGAAACACAGCATCACATAGAGACGGTTAATCCCCGGATGTCTGCGGGCCTCCCTGACAGCCGGCAGGCCTTGCCACAAGAGAAGCGGAGTTTTCTTCTAACTCCTACGGGGAAGGAGACGTCTCAGTCATTTTGGACAGCTCCTTCCCTAACTGGCTAAACAGCAGACGCTTTCCGAGGGCTGGCGCTGCCACACAGCCAAGGCACCCTCCAGCAGCCCTTACGCGGGTGCGACAGAGGGCTTAGAGCATCTTGCCTTAGTGTCATTCATTTCACGGTGTCACCCCAGGTTCACGCTTCTGACCTGAGAGGCATTAGTAAAAGCATTAAGATCACATATGAATAATAACTACTACAGTTATATTTCTAGTTACTTTCTTCTTCATTATTTATATGGAAATAGGCTGAGGCTTTTTGCTTCTGCCTCGGGTCTAATGGGGTCTTTTCCCTACAGAAAATTTAAAATTAGCCAGGTGCATGCCTATAGTCCCAGTTACTGGAAAGGCTGAGGTGGGAGGATCACGTGAGCCCGGGAGGTTGAGGTTGCAACGGTACAATCTTAGCTCACTGCAAGAAGAAAGTAACACAGTAAGACCGTGTCTCTTAAAAAACAAAAGAAACACACACCTGCAGGCACACACCAAAAAATACACAGTTACAGATACACACACAGACATACAAACATGCAAACAGACATAGGCAGAGACACAGAGATACACACAGACATGCCCACAGACACCCCACCAGCCCTCCAAGCTTCCCTTCAAAGTGCAGTATCCGACTGTGGCTTCAAGGGATGTCAGGGCTGCTGCTGACAGCCCCAGACACGTGGTGGAGGAGGCTGTGAGGACACCGCCCTCTTCCTGCTGTTCCCCCCAGTGGAAAGGAAGGGGGATGTTCTCCTTCACACCCTTTTGTGAACCCACCAGACATTCCTCGGATGCTGGAGGAGGTGAGGTTTTCAGATCTTTGTTGAACAGGCAGCTGGGCCCTTGGGAACATGCCCACATCCTCCCTGGGAGAGCCTGGCTTGACACGGGCAACCGGCCCCAAGCACCACCCAGCTCTGCTGCCTCCTGGCCTCAATGTCCTTCTCCAAATCGTTCTCTCTGAGCCTGGGCTGCAGAAATCATCACGCTCCGAACAAACTCACCCCTCACTGTTCTCAAGGGATGACCTTAGCCTCACTTCTCATGGGTTCAGGGATGATTGCTGGAAATTACATCCTGGAATCTGGGCCCTTGGGCCTGCAGGAACGATTTTCCCACAGGCTGCGAGGCTCTGAGAGTATCTCTGCCCGACTGCTGCCCCCAGCAGCCCCCAGTCAGTTCCTTGGTGGGAGAGAGCTGAGAGTGAGGCTGGGCTTGTTCCTGGGAATGTTCTCCACAGCGGATCAGGCCCTGAGACGGCAGAGCTGGCCCACAGAGAGCCTGGCGGTTCTGGTAATGAAAGGAAGTGTGGGCCCTGATGGATTTAGTGCTGAGAGGCTGCAGATCAGCCAGGGCCTCAGAAAGCCGAGTCCAGGGGAGCCTTGGAGATAGTGACTCACCTCCCGCCTTACAAAGCAGCAGCGTCCACTGCTGCCACACCACCCAGCGGCAGCGTCACAATTTCTGTCCCGGATGATTGTGATATTTGAGACACTGCTGAAGTCCTGACATGGCAGGCCAGAGGGAGATGAGTCAGTGCCCTGCTCTGACCAGCCTTGCTTTTCCTCCTCCTCCTTCCCAGAAGCTCCTTGCCCCCGGAACACCCCTGTGAAAAGCAGTAGAAACTCAGCCTTTATCTTCCTTGCCTGGGGAGAGGGGTAAGATTCGCAGGGAACCTAGTCTTCAAGAATTATCAGGCCCAGGGTGAGGAGACCCATGTTTTGTGGGACCTTTTTTTTTTTTTTAGATGGAGTTTTACTCTTGCTGCCCAGGCTGGAGTGTACTAGTACAATCTCAGTTCACCACAGCCTCCGCCTCTGGGTTCAAGCAATTCTCCTGCCTCAGCCTCCCAAGTAGCTGGAACTACAGGCCCACGCCATGACAGCCAGCTAGGTTTTTTTTCTTTTTTTTAGTAGAGATGGGGTTTCTCCATGTTGGTCAGGCTGGTCTCGAACTACTGACCTCAGGTGATCCACCCGCCTCAGCCTCCCAAAGTGCTGGGATTACAGGCATGAGCCACCACGCCTGGCCTTGTGGGACTTTAAACAGTGCTTCCTGTCAGTGGTGCACCCCTCCCAGAAGACCCCCACATGCTGGGTTTTCAGTAGCTCAGATGCGGGGCCCCTGCGTAAGCTGAGGTGACAAGGAAGTGTTCATGGTTTGGTCATGATGACTCCTCTGGTTTCAGTTTAATGTCTCATTGACTAACCAGGGAACAGAGAAGGTCAGAGAAGTTTGAGGACCTGCCCACTGTCTCACAGAGTGAGTGACAGACCCAGTGTACCTGACTTCTGCCGTGGGGTCACCTGTGATTACTAATGACAAAGGGACACACCACTGATAACCTCTCCCCAGCAGTCATCATGCAGTGGGCATAGCCTCTCCCTCAGTGCTCACAGCCGTCCTGGGAGCTGGCACTGTCTGTGTTGTCCTTGGGTAGGAAGCGAGGGAACTGATGCCTTAGGAGGGAACTAACCAGCCAGAGACAGAGCTGGGGTTGGAACCCCAGCAGCTGGTATGGCCAGCTGCCCTGGGGTCCCTCCGTCCCTCATGTCCTGGGTGCTCAGACAGAACTTTGCCCAGCACACTCCTGCTGCAAGATTAAGAGGCACAGTGGCTCATGCCTGTAATCCCAAAACTTTGAGAGGCCGAGGCAGGTGGATTACCTGAGGTCAGGAGTTTGAGACCAGCCTGGCCAAGATGGTGAAACCCCATCTCCACTAAAAATACAAAAATTAGCCAGGCATGGTGGTGGGTGCTTGTAATCCCCGCTACTCTGGAGGCTGCAGTCAGCCAAGATCGTGCCACTGCACTCCAGCCTGCGACAGAGCAAGACTCCGTCTGAAACAAAAAAGAACGTGGCATTTCCCAAATGTACACATCAGGTGCCTTCCTCACAATTTTGGCCTTAAACATATAACTATAACTTATTTAACTTTTTAAATCAATTTCCATTATTTTAAACTAAAATCTACTGCAAAAGGATATTCTGTGGTCCTGCCTTAGCCACAATAACTGCAGTCTGCAACTCACCAAAGGTAACTGCCATCTACCAAAAACAGGTACAAGGTACGCAAAGGAATGCTACAGAATTTGAGTTGGGTGCTGGCTCCTGATGAACACTCTGAACTTGATTTTCTTCCCTTTTTTTGAAAAGGGAGATGAGCAAAGTCTAGAGATGTGTTAAAGACAGACTAGCACCAGTCTGAGACTGGCCTGAGGGAGCCAACAGGGCACTGACTGTCTCACTTTGCCGATCAAGATCCCATCATGCTGTGCCTCTCACGCGAACACCTCACACATGGAGAAACGGGGTTTGGAAAAGCCCCTGATGTGCCAGTGTCCCCTTTCGCACCAGGGGAGCACGCCTGGCCCTGGGCTGCAGACACAGCACAGGGAGGCTGCTCCTCTGGGCTGGTCTGGCAGGGACCGGGCTGGGTCCATGCTGTCCCGGCCTGACCGATGGGTATGTCCTTGCCCACCAGCACGCCGAGCTACAACTATGCGCCCAACCCGGACAAACACTGGATCATGCGCTACACGGGGCCCATGAAGCCCATCCACATGGAATTCACCAACATGCTGCAGCGGAAGCGCCTGCAGACCCTCATGTCAGTGGACGACTCCATGGAGACGGTAGGCACCCCCTGCATGCCTCTGCGGGTGGCCGGGCCCGGCCTGAAACCTCCCAGCCCGAAACCTCCCAGCCCTTCAGGCTTTTCCTGGAGGAATGGCACTCACAGGCAGAATGGAGAGGCCCATGCTAGACCTTGGGAAAGGCTTGGAGCAATCCAGACAAAAGCCTCTTCATTCATGAAACATTCTCAGTCTGTGCTGCCCAGTACAGTAGCCAGGTATTCCAGTTACGTTTTTTTCCCTGCTATTTACATTTTTGAACAGCTTTACTGGGATGTAATTCACATACCATGCAACTCACCCAATTAAAAAGTGTGCAGTTCTGTGCTTTTCACATGCCCAGAGTTGTATAACCATCACCACACCCATGCTAGCGCATTTTGGCTACCCCAAAGAGAAACCTCACAGCCCTTAGCCATGGCCCACTAAATCTCCCTCACCCCGCAACCCCAGACAACTGGTGATCTCTTTCTGTCTCTATAGATTTGGTTCTGCACATTTCCTATAAATGGAATCGTACCTGCTGTGGCCTCTATGTCCCGCCTCTTTCACTCAGTGCCCTGTATGCAAGGTTCACCCCTGGTGACGCGTGAATCAGTCCATTCCCTATTACTGCTGGATAATATCCCGTTGTATGTATATTATCACATTTTATTTATCCATGGCTATTTAACTCGATAGGGTAACAATTTAAAGTCAGTTCCTCTGTCACACAAACCTCATTTCACATGTCTAGTAGGTTCAGGAGGCTGGAGGCCACCTGTCGGACAGCACAGACATTAACACGCCACCAACGCAGAACATTCTGCCACACAGTGCCCTTCCGGATTGCAAGCTCCTGCCATAGGAATGAAACTATCCCAGTTTCTTTCATTCATCCATCCGTCCGATAGCATTTATTGAGTGCTGGTGTACATGGGATACAGCAGGCAGAGAACAAAATGACAAAAGTCTCTGCCTTAATGGAGGCAGCGTGCCAAGGCAGGGACACAGACAATCCACAAATAAGTAAAAGAGGCTGGGCGCGGTGGCTCACGCCTATGATCCCAGCACTTTGGGAGGCCAAGGCGGGTGAATCATCTGAGGTCAGGAGTTCAAGACCAGCCTGACCAACATGGAGAAACCCCATCTCTACTAAAAATACAAAAATTAGCCAGGTGTGGTGGCACACACCTATAATCCCAGCTGTTTGGGAGGCTGAGGCAGGAGAATTGCTTGAACCCAGGAGGCGGAGGTTGCAGCAAGCCAAGATCATGTCATTGCACTGCAGCCTGGGCAACAAGAGCGAAATTCCGTCTCACAAAAAATAAAAGAGATGGAGGCTGAGAAGTGCCATGAAGAACCGTGGAGGGGAGGGTGGGGCAGGGAGTGACAGCAGGCAGGAGGGTGCCGTTATCAAGGGGATAGCCCCTGGGGAAGTTGAGCGAAAACCTAAAGCAGGGGAGGGATGGGCCTGAGATCTCAAGCGTCTGTCACCCAGGGTTGGAGCGCTGGTCACCCAGTCCTCACTGCCCCCCTCCTCCTGCCTGTGTTGCAGATTTACAACATGCTGGTTGAGACGGGCGAGCTGGACAACACATACATTGTGTACACTGCTGACCACGGCTACCACATTGGCCAGTTTGGCCTGGTGAAAGGGAAGTCCATGCCGTATGAGTTCGACATCAGGGTCCCGTTCTACGTGAGGGGCCCCAACGTGGAAGCTGGCTCTCTGTAAGTGTGTCACCCCCCCAGGGACCCACAGAGGCCTCCAGGCTCAGCTTGGGGCTTCAGCCATGCTGACAAAACCCAAGCCACACCCCGGGTGGCTCATGATTTTGGCAGGTGGACCCCAGGGCCAAAGGAAAGCAATTATGTCATGCATTTTATACCCCTCTAGTGGGGAAGGAGAGGCCAGGAGCGTTAGCACCTGTGGAAACAGATTGTGGTAGGGCTGTCTGCCAGGAAATCCAGGGAGCTGGGTTGTGTACGTGTATGCACGCACGCGCGTGTCACCAGCGGATGGGAATGGCACTTGGATTTCAGTTCTGGGCTGGGCAGTCATTGATAAGGGGCTGGAGGTTGTCAGGGAGGAACCCCAGACCTCGACACAGGCAGCTGGTTGTCAGCCGGGATCAGCTGAGCCAGCTCCGGGCAGCAGCACAAAGGGAAACTCTTTTCCCTCCCATCCTTCCTGGAGGACCACGTGGGCCGAAGCCCTCAGCAAGCCATTCTCCTTGGGTTCACCTTTGAGATGACACGTTCTGGCAGCAAAAATGGCTACATCTGGGGCAGGGGAGCAGACAGGCCGGTATTCATGGCAGCAGCTTCCTTGGATCAGCTGGGAAATTATGAACTGGCTCAAATGGGTCTTTTGAAAAGCAGATGTGTTGCTATTGAGATTCTCAGTCGGCCTGACTTCTACCCTCGCCCAGACCCAGCACTCACACAGGGCTGGCTGCAGACTTCCTCCTGAAAAGGCATTGACAGTGCAGCATGGAATTCCAGACTGACATGTTCCCACTGCCTTGGACACATTTTGAGAATTCCAGGAGGCAGGCTGCATGAGTTCAAGTCCAGAGAAAGTGATGACTCTCTGTTGACCTCATCAGATCATGTGTGTCTTGGGCTCTCAGCATCCCCACTGGAATAAGAGCTGTAATAATGATAGCCCATTCGTGTGGAGTACCTATTCTTCAAGGCCTGGTCTAAGAAACTATGGAATAGGCCAGGCATGGTGGCTCATGCCTGTAATCCCAGCACTTTGGGAGGCTAAGGCAGGCAGATCATGAGGTAAAGAGTTCGAGACCAGCCTGGCCAACATGGTGAAACCCCATCTCTACTAAAAATACAGAAAATTAGCCAGGCGGGGTGGCATGCATCTGTAATCCCAGCTATTCTGGAGGCTAAAGTAGGAGAATCACTTGAACCCAGGAGGCAGAGGTTGTGGTGAGTAGAGATTGCGCCATTGCACTCCAGCCTGGGTGACAGAGCAAGACTCTATCTCAAAAAAAAAAAGAACTACGTAGTATTTCATTGCAGGCTGGTCCCGATGGCTCACACCTGTAATCCCAGCACTTTGGGAGGCTCAGGTGGGCAGATCACTTGAGGTCAGGAGTTCGAGACCAAACTGTTAACATAGTGAAACCCTGCCTCTACTAAAAATACAAAAATCAGCTGGACATGGTGACATGGTGCTGCACACCTGTAATCCAAGCTACTCAGGAGGCTGAGGCGGGAGAATTGCTTGAATGCAGGAGGCGGAGGTTGTGTTGAGCCAAGATCGCACCACTGCACTCTAACCTGGGCAACAGAATGAGGCTTCATCTTAAAAGAAAATTAATAATTCATTTCAGCATCAAAACAGCTCTGTGACATGGATGCTTATATTAATTCTGTTTTATACCCAAGCACACAGAGGCACAGAGAGGTTAAGTTGCCTGCATTCACATAGCAAGTCAGGGAAGGGGCTGGGGTTTGAAGCCAGGCATTTTCTATCCCCCTCTGCCACACCTCTCAGAAACCTCGAACCATCCCCGTGAACAGAAAGAATCTGACCCACTGAGGGCTCTACAAACACTGACGTGGGGGGTTGGTCAGCTTCAGAATCTGTGATCTGACTCATAGGACCCAAAACCACATCCCATGTGGTCAAGAAAAAGACAGTGCCAATGTCAGGCTTGGTACCAAAGACACACAGTGTCTGTCAGCCGGGACTACTTTGGTTGCAACCAGAAACAACCTTTGAACCAGATGAGCTGAATGAGAAAAGGAATGTAGTAACTACAGTAACTGAAAATTCCATGCACAGCTCTAGCCTCAGGCATGGCTGGATCCAGCAGTCTTACCATGCCATTGGGAAGCTCTCATTTCTTATCTCTCAGTCCCATTTCCGCTGAATTGGCTTCATTCTCAGACAGGTTTTTCTCCTTAAGGCAGAGCCGGCAACTCCAGATGTTCAGAGGATACAGAAGTGACCACCTGAGCCAGGCTTCCTGCAGCTTAGAGTCTAACTGGGCAATAGACAGTAAACCATCCTGTTGAGGAAGCCAGACTGCTTTGAACAGAAGACCTGAGGCTAGTTCCCACTGGCCAGACTGAGGTCACAGGTCCTTCCCTGAACCAATCACTGTAGTCAGAGGTGACAGAAACCCTTGAGTGACCAGACTGAGTGCATTGGACAGTGGCCTCTGAATGGGGTCAGGTAGTTCCTCCAGAATTAGAAGGTGCTTCACGGAGCAAGGCATGGCCAGGAGAAGCAGCCACTGTCCTCCCCCCGAGCCTGAGGGAGCGGGGCCAGTGGACAAGCTCAGCCCCATCGGCTGGTGGTTGCTGGATTCGGCAGAGCGCCCTTCACTTAGCAGCCTTCCCAGCTCCCTCGCCTCCAGGTTGTTTTACCACCTCACACTGGCCTTTGAGCCCCCGTGACTCAGCTTCAGCCCACCTTCCCCAGCTGCACACAGGCTTGGCAGCCTGTCTGATGTTCACAGGGCACTGGACTGGGGAGAGATGGAGGGTTAAAGATTACTGACACTCTAGGACCTAGGCCCTGCCCTGATTGCCAGGGAACTGGCAGGGAAGGCACTCAGGTGCTCTGATGGCGCGTGTGTCCACCATTCATTCCACAGGAGCTGGACCCTGTGCTGGGCACACCCCTCAAGTCCCTTACCCTACACTGGGAATGCCATCAGCCAGAAACTGAGCCAGGCGAGGTGGCTTATGCCTGTAATCCCAGCACTTTGGGAGGCCAAGGCAGTTGTATCGCCTGAGGTCAGGAGTTCAAGAGTAGCTTGGCCAACATGCTGAAACCCCACCTCTACTAAAAGTACAAAAATTAGCCAGGTGTGATGGCACATGTCTGTAATCTCAGCTGTTGGGAGGCTGAGGCATGAGAATTGCTTGAACCCAGGAGGTGGAGGTTGCAGTGAGCTGAGATCTCGCCACCACACTCCAGCCTGAGCCTGGGTGACACAGCAAGACTCCGTCTCAAAAAAAAAAAAAAAAGGAGCCAGGAGAGGTGGCATATGTATGGGAATTCACTTCGCCAATATTTAGTGAGTAGCTACTGTGTGTCTAAGGGTACAAGTCCTGGGGATACAGAAGTGACCACCTGAGCCAGCCTTCCTGCAGCTTGGAGTCTTACTGGGCAGTAGACAATAAACCAGAGAAATAAGTAAAGTCTATAGCTTATGAGATGGTGATAAGGCTTCAGGAGAAAGGTAAACCTGGGAGGGTGGGGAGGGGGTGCAGTTCCAAATAGGGTCCTCAGGAGGGGCCTTGCGTTGCAGAACAAACTGCCAGACAACACACACACACAAACTTACAGTGTCTGAGGGTCAGAAGCCTGGGCCCAGCCCTGCAGGGTCCTCTGCTTAGGCTGAAATCAAGGTGCTGGCCAGGGCTGTGGTCTCATCCAGAGGCTTGACTGGGGAGCATCCTCGTCCCTGCTCCTGGAGCAGGTCCAATGCAAGCAGAGGACTTGAACCCATGCACTCTGCCTCCCAAACTGCTCACAGTCCAGCTGCTGATTTAGAGTGGCTTGCTTCTTCAAAGCCAGCAAGGGGACAGAGTCCAGAGCAAGACTGCCGACAGGATAGAGATGCCTATCTCATAACACAGCCCATCACCTTCGCCATGTCCCACTGTTGGCAGTAGGTCCAGGTTGGTCCATACCCAAGGCAAGGGGGTCACATTAAGGTGTGATCACCAGGGACAGGTGGGGACCACCAAAGCCTGTCATGGGCCTCCTTGGTAATAAAGCAAAGAACTAAAGAGGGGAGGGACAGTGGCACACCAATCTCCAGGAAAAGGATGTTCCAGGTACAGGGGACAGTAAAGAAGAAGCCCCTGAGGCTGGGCTGTGCCTGGGCTGTTGAGGGACAGTGAGGACCAGTGGTGCCTCAGAGGTCCTGGGGAAGGACTCGGGAAGGGCCAGGATTTGGGCTGGCTGTCAAGGTGGGTTGTCTTCACTCAGGAAGTAGGGGCAGGGAGGGCAGGAGGGGGACAGGGTGGGGCTGTCAGCTCATGCCATGGCATGTCTGAGGTGCAGAAGCTAAGGGGGGGGGGCAAGTGGAAAATGGTGGTTCGGCTGAATCTGAGCCACAGCGGGGAGCTGCTGAGGGTCGAGGTGCCAGACCGCAGCTTCCATTCCTGCAGGTGTCAGCCCCCTGCAACCTGCTGCCCACCACAACCCCCTAACCCCCGAGTGAGGCTGAGGCCCCACCACCCAGGTGTCTGAGTCCCTGATCTCCTGCCTCCCCCAGGAATCCCCACATCGTCCTCAACATTGACCTGGCCCCCACCATCCTGGACATTGCAGGCCTGAAAATACCTGAGGATATGGACGGGAAATCCATCCTCAAGCTGCTGGACTCGGAACAGCCGATGAATCGGTGAGGAAGGGACAGGGCCGGTGCTGGGGGGGCCGGACACTGGGATCCTGACCTGCAGGAACTCAGGGCAAAACCCTATGGGTCTAGAACATGAGGTCCCCAAGGGTCGGGAACTAGGGTTCTCAGGTCCCCCCACCCCAACCACTTACCTGCTGTGGGAAAGAAGCATGGTCCCCTGTCTGAGATTCTGTCTTCCCATCTGGAATGTGGCCAAGGTGACCAGTTGGGGACCTTCTTGGAGCTAAAATTATACAGAGCTTGAAATAATAGCAGCAGTGATGGTTAGTGCTAACTATGCATCGACTGTGCGTGAGGCGCTGTTCTGAGGACCGTGTGGGGATTCTATGAATTTGATCCTCACTGTAAGCCAGTGAGGTGGGCATTAGTGTCATCCCCATTTTACCAGCTTGGAATCTGAATCCCAAGACGATTGAGTGACTTGTCGGAGATACCACAGCAAGTCTGGATGCAGCTCCGGGAATTCAGACACTGACTTGCCATGCCCCTAGCTTTAATGCTGGAGGGTGTGACAGGAACATATTCCTAGGTGTCCAGAGAGGCAGAATAGGAACCGTGAGGGTGAGCAAGTCACACAGGTGCAAGGCGAGCTGAGGCAGGGCACGGGTGCCAGCGTGGCCGCAGCGACATCTGGTGGCCAGCACTCTCACTGCCACCAGGTTCCTGACCTCCAGGTGCTATGTCAGCTCCTGGCTTGCACCTCTGGCAGCGGAGCCCTTCCTTGGTGGCCTCCCAGAGGCACTATGTGCCCACATCTGGCTGCCCTGTAGGGGGAATACGTCCATTAAGGCTCCAACCCCAACTGAGGCCAGGTGAGCTGTAATAGTATAAAATGGAGACATCTGGGGACACTGGCCTGGGAGCCAGGCCACCTAGGGGTCAGGGGACAGGGTGGAAGCTTCCCCTCTCGACTTCAGAGTGCCCATCTAGGAAATGGAAATGACCAAGTGGCAGTTGGTGAAACACACAAAATACATACATGCAACAGCAAAGCATTAAAGACGAAAACACGCAGCAAAGTGTCAAAGACGAAAACACAGAAAACACACAGCAGAGCGTCGAAGACGAAAATGCAGAAAACACAGCAGAGTGTCAAAGACGAAAACACAGAAAACACACAGAAGAGCATCGAGGAGAAAACGCAGAAAACATATAGCAGCGCTTCAAAGACGAAAACACGCCAAACTCAGTGCAATGAATCTGACACCAGGACAGCCGCTGACCTGGCACTGAACTGAAGACAGCTCTTCCAGCTCCGGGGCAGTTGTTGGGCTTCCTGTGCGCACACACTGTTACGTGGGTGGGACTTAGAGTGACTGACCTGGGTCATTTCTGCCCCATGTGCCTCCAGACCCAAGTCTCTAGGGGAAGGGATGGATCAACTTGCAGAAGGGTGCAGAAGCTTCTGACTGGAAACGGAGGCTGACTTCAGGCGTCATCCCTGCTCCTGGGGGTCATCGGGGGTCGTGGTGAGCCCTCACATAGCTGAGAAGCAAGAGCTGTGCTTTTTTTCCAGGTTTCATTTGAAAAAGCTGAAGGTCTGGCGGAACTCCTTCCTGGTGGAGAGAGGGTGAGTGCTGAGTCCTGGGAGGGCCACCACCTGCCCACCTGCCTCTCTCCCTCCCTCCCCCCAGGAAACTGCTGTAGCCCCACCCATCACGGTGTTCAGACCTCCCACCGGGGTAGCAGGGAGAATAGAGCCATGGAGCTACCTTCCAGCAGTGGCTTTGCAGCTGTGTCCAAAGACCCCTCAACACAGAGCCCATTCGCTGCTCCTATAGATGACACAGAATTAGGGTCTGAGGTCACGGGCAGCCTTTTAGCATGTTATATTCAGCCTGTACAATGTCTTCCATGTATTTAACTTATTGCAAACTCATGCCGTTTGGGAAGTTTCTTATGAAATTCTAATATCTTAAGTCTCCTAAACATCAGGAGGTCAGAACAGGGTGGCCCTGCGTCCTCCACTGTGAAGATAAGCCAGAGCCAGGGGGTCCCCTCTAAGTGGACACGTGCGCTTCCCGTGCTCCTCAAAGCTGAGAGGCTGTCCCCGCGGCTCCTGCTGTCTGCCCCACAGCAAACTGCTACACAAGAGAGACAGTGACAAGGTGGACGCCCAGGAGGAGAACTTCCTGCCCAGGTACCAGCGTGTGCAGGACCTGTGTCAGCGTGCCGAGTACCAGACAGCATGCGAGCAGCTGGGACAAGTAAGAAGGCTCCCTGTCCTCCTGACGGCCCCTCCCGACTGTAGCCAGCCCTGGCCTGCGAGGCCCTGAGAGTTGCCCAGCCAGCAGGGCCGAGGCCTCCCAACAGGTAGCCCTTTGCTGCCGTGTGACGCCCAAGATGCTGTTTGGTGATGCTGGGTGACACTAATTATAAGTAATTTTTTTTTTTTTTTTTTTTTGAGACAGAGTCTCACTCTGTCACCCAGGCTGGAGTGCAATGACGTGATCTTGGCTCGCTGCAACCTCCGCCTCCCAGTTTCAAGCGATTCTCCTACTTCAGGCTTCCAAGTATCTGGGATTACAGGCGCGTGTCACCACGCCTGGCTAATTTTTATATTTTTAGTACAGATGGGGTTTCTCCAGGTTGGTCAGGCTGATCTCAAACTCTTGACCTTGTGATTTGCCCAACCTCGGCCTCCCAAAGTGCTGGGATTAGAGGTGTGAGCCACTGCGCCCAGCTAGTGATTCCTTTCTCAGCAGCCTTGGGACCTGACCATGTCAGAGGCCAAGTGTCCCATGGGTGTGCGTGTGCCCTTCACGCCTCTCTGGCCCTTGGCGACCCCTCTTGCACAAAGGGCCCCAGCAGAAGTTAAATAATTTTATTTTACTGCGTTCACTTTGATTTTTCTTTTATAGAAGTGACAAGCAATGGCTTTTAAAAATAAATTCATATACATTTTTTAAAAAGTGAATTGATTGCAAGAGAAATATTAAGGAAATGATGGCCAGGAACAGCCATAATTAGCAGTTTGCTGTGGGGCAGAGAGCAGGAGCCGCGGGGCCGCCTCTCAGTGGCTCAAGCCTGTGGTCCCAGCTACTCCAGAGCAGAGGTGGGAGGATGGCTTGAGCCCACGGGCTGGAGGCTGCAGTGAGCTATGACTGCACCACGGCACTCCAGCTTGGGTGACAGAATAACGTGTCTCTAAAAATAAGAAAAAAGAAAATTACCTGGGAAGTATTCAGAGATAGCAGAAACTGACACGTTTGAGAAAGCCTGAACAAGGCTTTTCTAAGGCTGGAAGGCCAAGGTGGGCTTGGAGAGGAGGGTGGGGGAAGAGCAACACCAGCCGGCAGGGAGGAGATGGGACGGGAGATGGGCATGACAGGGGCAAGGAGAGCAGGTGAAAGGCAGGGGGCCTTCAATAGCAGTGAGTTGGGGGACACAGCAGAGGGCGGAGATGGTGGCGCCAGGTTCCACACTATACCCTACAGCCCTCGCATGCCCCAGCTGTGTGACCCAGGACACGTCCCTCTACCTCTGTGTGCCTCGTCACCTGCCTTGTAGGGTCGCGTGAGGTATAGTGAGCAAGTTAGTATCAACACACAGTGCTGGGCACATGCTATGTGCTGGAGAGATACAGGGAGCAGATCCGACCCGTGGCCTGGAAAGGTCACTTTAGCACAAAATAGGCCCTAAAGAGTCATGTGGTGAACGGGCTGGAGCAGGGTTGACAGACGGGAAGAGAATCTAGTTGGCAGGTCGGTCATTGCAGAATCCCATGAGGGGATCCAGGAGGCTGGAACAGGGGAGAGAAGAGGAGCAGTTTGGACGGTGATTCTGTTTACATTAAGCTTCTGACCACAGTCTGTGGGAAGGCGGTCAGGGTCCTCTTTGCGCTGGAGCAGAGACAGAAGGAAGAAAAGGCCCTGGCAGCATGAGGGCTGGAGACAAGGCATCTAGGGAGAAGGAACAGCGCACCGAGGCCCGGAGGCAGCAGTCCTTGGGATACTGGAGAGCGAGGGCCGGGCTGAGGCAGAGCAGGGGCAGGAGAGGAGGACCCGTGGGTAGGCAACGGCCTGATTGGGAGAGTGTTTGAAGACCTGTATCAGGAGCTTGGGTCTTGTCCTAAAGACAGTGGGAGCCATTGAAAGGTTATGAGTAGGAGAGTAACATGACCTGACTTGCCCTTTGGAAAGATTCCTTGGCCAGGTGCGGTGGCTCACGCCTGCACTCCCAGCACTTTGGGAGGCCAAGGCAGGTAGATCATGAGGTCGAAGATAGAGACCATTCTGGCAAAACCCCATCTCTACTAAAAATAGAAAATTAGTTGGGCATGGTGGCGTGCGCCTGTAATCCCAGCTACTCAGGAGACTGAGGCAGAAGAATTGCTCGAACCTGGGAGTTGGAGGTTGCAGCAGTGAGCCGAGATCGCACCACCATACTCCAGCCATTCTGGCAAAACCCCATCTCTACTAAAAATAGAAAATTAGTTGGGCATGGTGGCGTGCGCCTGTAATCCCAGCTACTCAGGAGACTGAGGCAGAAGAATTGCTCGAACCTGGGAGTTGGAGGTTGCAGCAGTGAGCCGAGATCGCACCACCATACTCCAGCCTGGCGACAGAGCAAGACTCCGTCTCAAAAAAAAAGAGTCCTCTAACTGTCCTGTGGGTGGATTTTCGGAGCAGAGAGAAGCAGGCAGCCATGAGTGGTGGCTGTCGTAGGCATCTCGCGGCAGGTGATGGTGGTTCTGCCCGAGGTTGAAGCATGGCCAGAAGCGGCACTTGCAGATGCAGGTGTAGGGCTGGGTGCAGGCAGGGCGGGAATGTCTCTGGGGTGGATGGGGGTGGCAGGGGAGAGGCGGGTCTGGAGGAGCAGACAAGCAGCTGGCTGAGACCCTGGTGTGCCTTGCAGAAGTGGCAGTGTGTGGAGGACGCCACGGGGACACTGAAGCTGCACAAATGCAGGGACACCATGCCGCTGGATGATGGCAGAGCCTTCTCCAACCTCGTGCCCAAGTACTACGGGCAGGGCAGCGAGGCCTGTGTCTGTGGCAACGATGACTACAAGCTCAGCCTGGCCGAACGCCGGAGAAGGCTCTTCAAGAAGAGTAAGTGTCACGACCTGGCTGAGTAGGATGGGAGGAGAGAGACCCTGCCTGGGAGCCCCATTCTTTCATTCACACAATTCCACAGAGACTGTCACTTTGCCAGGTAGTGATCTAGGGACTGGGGACACAGCCATACCTCCTCACAAGCCACCTGTGCTAGTGGAAGCAGTAATAATAAAACAGATAAGTCCAGGCATGGTGGCTCATACCTGTAATCCCAGCACTTTGGGAGGCCGAGGCGGAGTTCGGCCTGAGGTCAGTAGTTCGAGACCAGCCTGGCCACATGGTGCAACCCGTCTCTACTGAAAAGACAAAATGAGCTGACATGGTGGTGCACGCCTGTAATCCCAGTTACTTGGGAGGCTGAGGCAGGAGAATCGCTTGAACCCGGGAGGTGGCGGCTGCACGGAGCCAAGATCACGCCACTGCACTCCAGCCTGGGCGACAGAACAAGACTCTATCTCAGAAAAAAATCTCCTTAGTTTATAAGACCACGGCCTCATTAGAGACTGAGGTGTCCGGGACGGGTGCGGTGGTCTCCTCCGGTCCACCCAGCCAGGCAGCAAACATCTTCACCATGGAGCAGACACGTCTCTCGCCATTAACACCTAGCCCCTGCTCCAAACAGCGCTTCCCAGTGATGATCCGCCGGTATATTTCCTGGCCAGCTGATTGGAAACTACTACATTAACTGTCCTAGCTGAATAGGACGATTGGTTTCCAGATTGGATTACACAGCCAGCCTCTCCTTGCTTCAGCGTGTGGCACAGTGGATCATCTTTAAATAATGCAAGATCTCGCAGGGAGAAATTCAGCTTTTTTCCCCCCTTATTAAGGCTTAGAGGAAAGAAAAATGTCCCTAAGTAGCTGAGAGTCAGCTCAGCCCTGGTAAGAAGTCCTCGGCAAGTGTGATGTCAGAGGCTGGACCTCCTGTCAGCAGCCTGTGAGTGAGGCAGGGCGACCACCCTCATGATGGACAGGAAAGCCTGGCTCATGTGGCTGATCTGGGACTCCAGCCCTATCTCCTGCCCAGCATTCATTCCTCCCCTGCCAGGGTCTCCCACAAGACACTCTGTCCCTCTATTTTTTTTTTTTTTTTTGAGATGGCGTCTTGCTCTTTCTTCCAGGCTGGAGTGCAATGGCACGATCTAAGCTCACGGCAACCTCTGCCTCCCAGGTTCAAGGGATTCTCCTGCCTCAGCCTCCTGAGTAGCTGGATTGCAGACGTGCACCACCATGCGTGGCTAATTTTTGTATTTTTAGTAGAAATGAGGTTTCACCATTTTGGCCGGGCTGGTCTCAAACTCCTGACATCATGATCCACCCATCTTGGCCTCCCAAAGTGCTGGGATTATAGGCATGAGCCACCACGCCTGGCCTGTCCCTCTTTTCTGAGCAGTCAGCCTAGAGCAGGCTGAGCCTGGGGGCTTTCTGTCCTCCAGGGGACACTGGCAATGTTTGGAGACATTTTTGGCAGGCACAGTTGAGTGTGATGGACGGGTGCTGCTGGCCTCTAGTGAGCAGAGGCTGTGGTGTGGGGAAGCCAGGCCAAGCTGGCCAGCCCACAACAGAAGACGGAGCTGGGAACAGAAGGAAGGGACCAGGACTCGGGGGATGAGACCAGGTTGCCGGGGTTCATTCATTTCTTGAACTCTGTGCAGACACTGAGATCAGAGTTGACCTAGAGAGACACTGACTCTCATGGACCTCGTGGATGAGACAAGAGGTGAAGAAGTTAGCAGAGAGGGCCACTTTCCCAGTGAAAAATGCGTGAAGGAGATGCAGCGGTGGCAGGATAGGGCAGAGGGGTGGTGGCTGCAGGATGGTGCTCAGTGGACATTTATTCAGAACCCGGTACAGAAAGGAGCAGGCCTTGTCGGCCAGAAAGCAAGTGTTCTGAGGAGGAGGAAGATGAAGGACTTCTGTGTGCTCAGAATGGGCGTGGCGGTCCCAGCCACAGAGAGGTGACCGGTGTGGCTCAGGGTGGTGAGCGGCACAGTGGGCACGAGCAGCCATATCATGCAAGGGAATGCTGGCCTAGGGAGGCAGGGAGTGGGCCCAGGGTGTCACCTGAGGTGAGAACATAGCTGCAGGCAGCGTCCCCAGCCACCACGGTAGCTGGTCCACACCAGCTCATCACACCGAACGCTTCACTGGTTCTGTTTTGTGCCATCCTCCACAGAGCCCTGTAAGGCAGGCACCATCATGAGGATTTGCCCAAATCGCTAGGGCCCACACATGTGCTCAAGGGTTTGCAGCTGAGAATACTACTGCCACACCAGAGCTCTCGGCTGCCAGGCGATGAAGTCCTGTCCCATGCCCCGTTTGTGTGGCAGGAAGGTGTTAGCTCCAGGACTCTGGACAGGGACACAGTAAGAGGAATGGGGAGAACAAGTCGTGTGACTTCAGTCCAGGAAAGGATTGACACAGGGCGGGGAGACCATTTCTGTGGAGAGTGGAGAGGAAAGGTCGTGAGCTTTGCCGGCCTTACCGTGTCAGCGGCTCAGCCCTGCGCCTGCAGAGGTCTAGGCAAAAGGCAGCAGCTGTGCCTGGTGAAACTGTGTTCCAAAGACAGCCAGAGGCCGGTCTGGGCCCTTTCGCCGTGGTTTAGAGGCCCCTGGGTCTAGAGCTGGGAGGAGGAGGGTGGTAGAAAGAGGAAAGCAGCTCACTCCTGAGCCCACTGAGACAAGAGGAGCAGAGAGAACACGCTGGGCTATGTCCGGTCCGGGGTCTCTCAGGGCAACCCGAGAGGCACAGGGAGTGCCCTCAGACTTTGTGCACTGGCTTCAGGGAGACTAAGCCGAAGGAGGGAAGGGCCGCAGAGAAGGCTTCCCCGGCGCCAGAAAAGGCCCAAGGCTTTGCTAGAGAGGGGATGCCTCTCCTGGGCCCTCAGGACCCTTTGGCCCTTGTTACTCGGATGAAGGTGTCTGAGAACTGAAAGATACAAAACATCCCCCAAGAACAGGGGCAGCGAGACCCAGGCCACGTGGGAAAGGAAGCCCTTTCCTCCCTCCTTCCACCACCTTCCACCACCACCTGCCTCCAGTAGGTCCTCCTTGGTCACCATCTCCAGGTCACTTGGGACCTAACAAAAGCTGGGCCACTAACTGGCTCCAGGCTCTTCTCCTTAAACCAGGTACATATGGAGAAGGATTACAACGCCAGTGCATGCTGGGGCCAGACACATGCCGGGTGGCAGAGGTTTAACACAAGAAGACGTGGCGGGGCTGTGGCCAGCAGGGAAGACACTGGCCAGCCAGAGGGGCCGCTCCCCTTCGGCTCATCCTGACCACGTGGAGCTGTGGGCATGGGAGACATCTGTTTCCTTTCCGGAAGCTGGAAGCCTCCACCCTCCGTCACCGCCCCCACCTCCCCTTTTTCTCTCTCATGTCAGCAACTCAGATTTGTTTTTGAGACAGAAGATGCAGGCTCTCTGGGGTGTCAAGTTAGCCTACACGCACTGAGTTTTTGGCATTAGGGTGTCCGTAAAGCTCCTCTCAGCCTCATGCCCCATGCACCTGGCTGGCAGCCTCCAGCTCACTGGGTCTCGGAGAAGCTAAGTGGCTTCCCCAGTCCCCATCCATGTCTCTCCAGAGACATGCAGGCACTGCAGGGCCCTTTTCCCAGTTCGAGGTGTTTTCATATCCATACTACTTTTTTTCCTTTTTAATTGAGATGAAGTTGAGATGACATAAAACCTAGCATGTTCACAGTTGTATACAATGCAGAGACATTAAATACGTTCACAGTGTTGCACACCCCTAACTAGTCCCAAAACATTCCATCACCCCAGGAGGGAACCCCGCACCTGCCCGCAGTCACGCCTCACTGTCCTCCCCATCTCAGCAACCACCGATCTCTCTGCCACTGTAGATTTACCTATTCTGGATAGTTCCTATAAATGGAATGAACAATACGAGCCCGCTTTGTGTCTGGCTGCTCTCACTCATCAGGATGCTTTTGATACTCATCCACGCTCTGGCATGAATCAGAACCTTGCTCCTGGTGGCGCATTCCGTTGTACAGATGATGTGCCATCATTTCTTTACCCGTACGCAGCTCTTGTTTGAAATCCTCTCGAGCCGGTGGCTTCTTGGCTCTAGGACTTCAGTGTTGCCGGTGTGATCAGCTTGAGGCCCTCCCAAGATCTGTGAGCAGGCGGGTAGATTTCATGACCCCTCAAGTCGCAAGCAGTGCTGAGCTTCATTCTTAGCAGCCTGGCTCTATCTTGATGAAGGAGCCACTGCCCAGACAGCCCGGCCAGCCTTTCCCGCCTCCCTGACTCTGCCACCCCTCAATGCCCACAGGGTACAAGTCCAGCTACCTTCGCTATCGCTCCCTCCGCTCAGTGGCCATTGAGGCAGATGGCAGGGCGCACCACGAAGGCCTGGGTGATGCTGCCCAGCTCCAAAACCTCACCAAGCGGCACTCGCCAGGGGCCCCTGAGAACCCAGACGACAAGGATGGTGGGGACTTCAGTGGCACTGGAGGCCTTCCCAACTACGCCACCACCAACCCCATCAAAGTGACAAATCGGTGAGTGTCCAGGTGGAAGTTGAGGGTGACGAGGACAGGACAGACCTTTGGAAGGGCTTCCCACATCTCTTGGGCCCCTAGGCTGGTCCTTCTCTTCCTCCACCACCTCTTCCTCCTCCATCACCTCCTCCAGCACCTTCTCCATCACCTCCTCTATCACCTCCACCTCCACCACCTCCTCTACCACCTCTTCTTCCTCCAACTCCTCCTCCATCACCTCCTCTATCACCTCTACCTCCACCACCTCCTTTATCACCTCCTCCATCACTTCCTCTATCACTTCCTCCACCACCTCCTCCATCACCTCCACAGCCTCTTCTTCCTCCACCTCCTACTCCATCACCTCCTCCAGCACCTCCTCCATCACCTCCACAACCTCTTCTTCCTCCACCTCCTACTCCATCACCTCCTCCAGCACCTCCTCCATCATCTCCTCCTCTACCTCCACCACCTCCATCACCTCCACCACCTCTTCCTCTTCCACCTTCTCCACCTCCTCCTCCATCACCTTGTCCTCCTCTACCTCCACCACCTCCACTACCACCTCCTCCATCACTGCCTCCTCCTCTGTCTCCACCACCTCCTCCTCCTCTGCCTCCACCACCTCCTCCATCAACTCCATCACCTCCTCTACCACCTCCTCCTCCTCTACCTCCTCCATCACCTCCTCCTTCATCACCTCCTCCTCCATCACCTCCTCCTTCATCACCTCCTCCTCCATCACCTCCTCCTCCTCCTCTACCTTCTCCATCACCACCTCCACCTCCATCACCTCCTCCTCCTCCTCCACCTCCACCTCCTTCTCCACCTCCTCCTTCTCCACTACCACCTCTTCTACCTCCTCTCCTCCACCTCCTCCTCCTCCTCCCTCCACCTCCTCCTCCACCTCCTCCATCACCTCCTCCTCCGCCTCCTCCTCTCCCTCCTCCTCCATCACCTCCTCCTCTCCTCCTCCACCTCTTCCTCTCCTCCTCTACCTCCTCCCCCATCACCTCCTCCTCCACCACCTCCACCTCCACTGAGCCACATATGATCCCTTCTCTCAAGCAGGTGCCACATCCTGGAGAACTATACAGTTCGGTGTGACCTGGACCTGTACAAGTCCTTGCAGGCCTGGAAAGATCACAAGTTGCACATCGATCACGAAGTGAGTGGAGTGCGGGTGAGAGGAGCGTGCCCTCAGCCACCACGGGCCTGACAAGACCCCCAACTCACAGTGGGAGGGCAGTGAGGCCAGACCCAGGGAAGAGGCTGGAGAGGTGAAGTAAGGTCTTCACAGATTCCTCAACCCAGTGACCGGTGTCAGTCCCAGCATCAGACAGCTTCCTACACAGGCTGAGGGAGGACGGCTTAGCCACACTGTCCCCCTTTAGACTTACAAGAAGTACTACACTGGCCTTGCACAGGGGCTCACACCTGTAATCCCAGCACTTTGGGAGGCTGAGGCGGGCGGATCACAAGGTCAGGAGATTGAGACCATCCTGGCTAACACAGAGAAACCCTGTCTCTACTAAAAATACAAAAAATTAGCCAGGTGTGGTGGTATGAGCCTGTAATCCCAGCTACTTGGGAGGCTGAGGCAAGAGAATCACTTGAACCCGGGAGGTGGAGGTTGCAGTGAGTAGAGATTGCACCACTGCACTCCAGCCTGGGTGACAGAGGGAGACTCCGCCTCAAACAAAAACAAAGACGTCTACACTACATTAAAGCATTTCACCAAGCCCAGGGGAGATACGGGAGCACGCAGTGGGCTCAGTGGGTTCCTGCGCAGGCCAGGCCAGGAAAATGACTCGCTTCCCTTGCATGCGCTGGCTGGAGGGGAGGGCGGGCTTCCTTCAGCAGGCGGAACCAGTGCCGCCTCCCCACCCACACGTGCCCGTGCTGGCCGTGGGGCTGGGCAGTGCAGCCGCCGCTGCTGAGCAGAGGTGCGGGGACAGCCGCCAGGCCAGGCCTTTCTCGCCCAGCCCGTGGCGGTTTCCAGGCTTCCTCTCCTGCCCCTCCCTCAGATTGAGACCCTGCAGAACAAAATTAAGACCCTGAGAGAAATCCGAGGTCACCTGAGGAAAAAGCGGCCAGAAGAATGTGGCTGTCACAAAATCAGGTGAGGCAGTAGCAAGGGGACCTGCCTCAGACCCCACTCTCCTACAGGGCAGTTCATCTCCTCTCATACTGGCCCCCTTTCATCACTTTTTTATCTTCATCTTCTCCCTCATGGCATTAAAAAAAACTGTAATTCACATCCTTATTGTCGGCCAGGCTGCGCCCAGGTTCCAGTCCCGCTAGCTAGAGGCCCACACTTGCTATGCAGAGCCGGCTCCAGGCCGGGAAAGGCCTCTGCCCAAGGCCCTTTCAGAAATTGCCCACGTGGTCTGAGGTCCACGTTCCCAGCTCAGGGGTCCCCTGGCCCAAAGGACTGAACTCTTAGAACAGCTCTGTCCAGTAGAACACTGTGCTGCTGGAAATGGCCTGTACCTGCCCTGCACCCCGTGTGGCTGCTGCACCCTTGAAATTGTGGCTAGTGTCACCAAGGAGCCAAATTTTTTATTTTGCTTAATTCAAACTGAAGCAGCCACCGGTAGCCAGTGGCTCCTGTACTGGACAGCACAGCTGGAGAAGCCTGACCGTTCCAGAAAGTCTGGCAGACATAGGCTCCCCTGTGCTGACCCCAGCCAAGCATGTGCAGGCAGGTGGTGGGGAAGCAGCCTCAAGATGCCAAGGCTTTGACATGTGAAATTAACCCTCCAAAAAGGAAAGGAAAAGGCTGCTGAGGCTGACGCCACCTAAAGCCAGGCCCAGCTTCTAGCCGTGGCTAAATTACCACGAACCTGACCTTTTAAAGCCTAGCCTGGGGTCTTCAGGCAGGGTTCTGGTGCATGCTTGGAGAAAGAAGCCAGCCAGGCAGGTACCTGCTGCCCCGGGGATAGGACAGTGTCCTCCCACCACCACCCCAGAAGGGGAGGGCAGGGGGCAGGGCAGCAGCTATACGCCGGAGTCCCAGGGACCCTCTAAGCCATTTCTGAAGGCTGGGGCTGGGGGGTCTCTTACAGCTATGACACCCAGCACAAAGACCACCTCAAGCACAAAGGCTCCAGCCTGCATCCTTTCAGGTAAGGGCAGCTTGAGGTCCTGGGGAAGAGAGGCCTGCGTGAGAAGTTCTCCTTTAAGCTTAAAGAAGAAAAAGCAAGCCCTGGCCCTTCCCTGGGAAGTCCGTGGTGACCCCGAAGAGGCCTTACTTCCCAGTCCACACTCAGCGGGCCTCTGATGCCCCCTTGTGGCTAAAATGGGGTTGCCGCAACTCCACCAAACAGGGCAGGACTCGGGAAGGGAAAGGGGTGTCAACGGGAGTCCCAGTAGCCGCATAGTTCTGTCCCCACCTCTGTGCCCTCTTGGGAGTTAAAGTAGGACGACGGAAGACCCAGGTTCTGGCCCCGGCTGTGCCTTGGATCAGCATTGGGACTTGGGACCCTGAACTGCTATGCCCATGGGTCTCTGTTGGAGAAGCCTCAACCCAGCCCCTAGGTGGACAGAAAGAGCAAAGACGTGGGGTCACTGATCCCTCAGTGGCCCAACATGTGTCTGGCCCTCTGCGCCCATAGGAAGGGTCTGCAGGAGAAGGACAAAGTGTGGCTGTTGCGGGAGCAGAAGCGCAAGAAGAAACTCCGCAAGCTGCTCAAGCGCCTGCAGAACAATGACACGTGCAGCATGCCAGGCCTCACGTGCTTCACCCACAACAACCAGCACTGGCAGACTGCACCCTTCTGGACCTGTGAGCGAGCCCCGGGCAGGGATGGACAGGCTGGGGCCCAGGGGGCCAAGAAACCTCCATTTCGCTTAGTGACTCACTTGGCCCCAAGCTTGTAAAAGCTTCCACTCCCAGACCTCTCCCAGAAAGGGGGTCCCTGACACCAGGGATCCATGGTGCCTGGGGCAGCCTCTTGGCATTCGAGAAACTGGTTGGGGGGGCGTCCCTGACAGGAGTCACTGTTGGCAGATGGGGCTTCCTCCCACAGGCACTCAGGATGTGCTCTGTCTTCCTTGGCAGTGGGGCCATTCTGTGCCTGCACCAGCGCCAACAATAACACATACTGGTGCATGAGGACAATCAACGAGACTCACAACTTTCTCTTCTGTGAATTTGCCACGGGGTTCCTAGAGTACTTCGATCTCAACACAGACCCCTACCAGGTACAGACAACACAAGCAGCGGGGCAGGGGTGCACCCGTGCCACCAGGTAGGCCGTCCAATCTCAGGGAAGTGATGACAAATTGTCCAAGTCCCATTGAGGCCCTGAGCCAGTGGGAGTAAGTTGAGAAGCCACTGAGATTGGGGGAATCTGTGTTCAGCCTTTTTTGCCTCCATCACGCTGCATGTGTAATATATGCAGCTTCTTCCCTCTAACTTAACATGTCAGCATTCAACCAGGCTTGGCAGGAATTTGTGACGACTCCTGAAACTGTCAGGCTGTAGGGTCAGGCCAACTGTTACCTACTGCAGGGCCTGCACAGACCATGCAGATAATGTAACAGTCACACACGGCACCATGCACTCTGCTAAGTGCTTCTGTACAGTAAGCCATCTAAACACACAGGCGACTGGGGTGGCCCAGGGCCACACGAAAGACCAAAAGGGACTAGGCGCAGTGGCTCACGCCTGTAATCACAAGGCAGAGACAGGCAGATCACCTCATTTCAGGAGCTCGAGATTAGCCTGACCAACATGGAGAAACCCCGTCTCTACTAAAAATACAAAAAAAAATTAGCTGGGTGTGATCGTGCATGCCTGTAATCCCAGCTACTTGGGAAGCTGAGGCAGGAGAATCACTTGAACCCAGGAGGCGGAGGTTGTGGTCAGCCAAGATCATGCCATTGTGCTCCAGCCTGGGTGACAGGCTCTGTCCCAACCAAAACGCACAGTGGGGCATCTGCTGGCCGGAGCATGTGAGGCTATAGGGGCCTTCACTACTGAGCAGCAGCACCAGAGCTTCCCTGCACTGTGGCTTTGGGATTGTCCAGCCTTCAACCTTTCAAGAAAAGCCTGAAATAACTTTTTTAAAACAAAATCTGATTTTTAAATGTCAGCAGCTCAAATGCTTTAATTACCATATAGGCTTCCAGTCTTTCTCCTTAGATAGGTTCACCCTCATACTTTAACCAAAGGGGTAAGTTGGTCACCAGTAGCTCCCAGACTACTACCCAAGAACCCAGGCCACTTACACGTCTATTCACCAAATGGCTGCTTTTCGATCAAGAGGAGCTGGGGGGCTTCGATAAAGGCTGCTGATAAACCCAAGACTTGGAAGGCTTTCTTTCCAACATGGGAAGTTTCCTGACCAGTGGCTGCAGAATTCCAACATTAAATACATAGACATTGTTTTTATTCTCCTGAGTTTTCATTCTCATTAAGAGAGACCCTGGTGAGACTAGAAGCAAAAAAAAGAAAATCACCTAACTCTTCCAAACTCTGGCTCCTGGAGAAGCTGAGGTGGGAATAAGCAGGTCACCAGCCCATATCACCTTCCACCCGCAGCCTGCCTGAAATATGTCCCCATGTTGGTAGAACGAAGGCGGGTGTCGGGGTGGGTCCCTGTACTTATCTTGTTGACAAACTACCCTTTTTGCAACCAGCTGATGAACTCAGTGAACACGCTGGACAGGGGCGTCCTCAACCAGCTACACATACAGCTCATGGGGCTGAGGAGCTGCAAGGGTTACAAGCAGTGTAACCCCTGGACTCGAGACATGGACCTGGGTAAGTAGGCACCCCAACATGGGGCCTGTGGAGAGCAGGGACTCAGGAGGTGGTGTCTACCCCAAAAATGAGCCCGAAATGCCTAGGCTTTGGGAGGTGATACAGATCCAGACAAGACATGGGCGCCCCTGTCCATAGCAGCCAGATGGCCTTTGACAAGCTGTGCTTCCTGAAAGAGGAACGCCTGCACCACCGGCCCAGGAGGCACATGGATTTCCCTCTCATTTCATTTTCTCCCTTTTGTTCACTCATGCTGCATTCAACAAACATTTACTGAGGACTTACACCTGAACCCATGTTAACTGAAGGTGACCCCGACCTCCCTGATTCAGGTGGAGCTGGCGTTCTCCTAGGAAGAGCAGTCTTGCTTGTCTGGACAGTCTAACCGGATGGTATCATCCAATATGACTGGGCAAGGGCCCCATTAAATAGAGCCAGATGTTTGTTGTGTGCCCAGCTCTGTGCTGAGTGTTTATCTGATAAGTCTTTGAAGTGAGTCGTCCTATCATTTTATGGAGGAGTAAAGTGAACAAGGTGGGCTGACTCCAGAGCCCACGCACTTGATCCTGCCCCATCCTCAGGAAACCCTCCCAGGGAGGAGGGAACTCCCTCCTGCACTTGTCAGGGCTCTGGGCTTTCTGTCACCTGGAGCATAGACGTTCAGGCCCATGTCCACCTCCCTCACCATGACTATGGTCAACAATGAATGAAGCCATCAGGGTCCTGAAACTCATAGGGTGACCCCAGATTGTGGGCAATGCTAGGAAGACTTCAGGTGGAGTTCCGTCGTAATTCAGTCTACTCTGAATAGGGAACACCATCAACGTCATGGGACTGTGACAAAAAAGCCGAAGATGGTTTTCTGGTTTTTTGGGTGGTTTTGCCTAAACTATCTGCTCCTGTTTTTTCATTTTCTCCTTCAATTAGGACTTAAAGGTAGAAGAGGCTACGAGCAATACAGGTATTTCATTTTATTATTAAAGCCTAAACCAAGTTCTTACATCTTGGCCCATCCTTCGGTCTCATTTCTGTGAGGCTGCACCTGTTGAGAAACTTCCCTTCCTCTGGTCTGCCCAGGATCATGCACCAAAGATAGCTGTCACCTAGGAAACTTTCTTTGTATAGTTCTTTGGGGACAACTTTTTCTTTCTTGGTGATGGTTTTTTCATTCATTCTCCTTTTGACACTTGAAAACTTAGGATGGTTCAGCGTCGGAAGTGGCCAGGAATGAGAAGACCTTCTTCCAGATCACTGTGAGTTGAGGAACCGGCTTACAAATAGAGATCTGGTTCTGACTGCTTCATTTTGCCAATGCTATTCTACATGCATGCCATTTCTACTTATCACCCTTCATTTGTTCCCATGATGAGGGTGGTGGGGGGAGGAGTACTAATGTAAGTCTTTCCCTAAGAAAACACGTGAATCCATTTCGGGTTTTAGATCAATGCCTTGTCCAGTACACTACTGTTCTCACTATAGTCTGTGTTTGGGAAACTCGAGCTGTTACTTAGAGTTGAGAAGCATTTAAATATTATAAATTGCCAGGCATCTTGAAGGCTATGGCTGCAAAAGTGCTAACTGGTACACAACATCAGCGGTAGGATGGCCTCATTAAATGGTTTCCAGAAAGCCCAGGCTACAAACTCTCACTCCAGTGCCATTGGAGGCTGGCAGGCACTAAGAGACTGGCAACCTGGAAAGGTCACCTCTATTCTAAGGGAGCAGGCCAGTTTGTTCCCTGCAGGAATGGGCTGAGGTTTGCAAGATTTTCTCATTCATCAAGCACATCCAAAGGTGCAGGTATGTGTGAGAACTCTTTAACATGGTCATCTAATTTGACATTAAGTTAACCATGTGGACAAACAGTCCCCCTTGGTGAGCTGCTGTTTGCAACCTCCGGTCTACTCATTTCTTCCTTGATGTGCAGATAAACCTATGTGGCTTTCACAGGACATGAGTTAACAGGCCAGCTAAGGCTTTCTCTGGTACTTCTAGAATTAAGGTACAGAATCTTTACATATCACAACCTCCTTAGCCACTATTCTAATAGATCCTTCAATGCCATTCTTGCCAGGCATTGAATATTTAAGTAAACTACCAAAAACTGAGATGATTGGGTGGTAGCAATCACTTTCTTAGTAACCTAGAAATATTCATTCTCAGCAGCCACATCCTTGAAGCAAAGCTTCCTCATCTATAGCACTGATTAGGAAGTCATGCTAAAGACGATGGTAACTAAATGCTAAGATGAGTTTGTTTGTTCTTCAGGGGACGACTGTGGGAAGGCTGGGAAGGTTAAGAAACAACAGAGGTGGACCTCCAAAAACAGAGGCGCCACCTGACTGCACAGGCAACGAAAAAACATGTGGGTGATTTCCAGCAGGCCTCTGCTGTTGGTCAGGAGGCCTGAGAAAGCAAGCACTCACTCTCAGCCAACATGACAGATTCTGGAGGATAACCAGCAGGAGCAGAGAGAACGTCAGGAAGTCTATTTTTGCCCCTGTTTTTGCTTTGGATTATACCTCACCAGCTGCACAAAATGCATTTTTTCCTATCAAAAAGTCACCACTAACCTTCCCCTAGAAGCTCACAAAAGAAAATGAAGACAGTGAGAGATTTCCTTGGAAATTGGAATTTTTAAATCATAGGGGAAAAACAGTCCTGTTCTAAATCCTCTTATTCTTTGGGTTTATCACAAAGAAGGAACTAAGACGCAGGACAGAGGCAACGTGGAGAGGCTGAGAACAGTGCAGAGAGTCTGACAGTGAGTCAGTAGCACAAAAGAGATGACACTTAGCACTATAAACCCTGGTTGCCTCTGAAGAAGCTGCCTTCACTGTATATATGTGACTATTTACATGTAACCAACATGGGAACTTTTAGGGGAACCTAATAAGAAATCCCAATTTTCAGGAGTGGTGGTGTCAATAAACGCTCTGTGGCCAGTGTAAAAGAAAATCCCTCGCAGTTGTGGACATTTCTGTTCCTGTTCAGATACCATTTCTCCTAGTATTTCTTTGTTATGTTCCAGAACTGATGTTTTTTTAAGGTACTGAAGTTGATGTATGTCCCAAGTTTTGATGAAACTGTATTTGTAAAAAAAAAAATTTGTAGTGTAAGTATTGTCATACAATGTTCAAAACTCCAGCCAATGACCAGCAGTTGGTATGAAGAAACCTTTGACATTTTGTAAAAGGCCATTTCTTGGGAGTTTTTGGTGTGTGTGTTTTTTTTTTTTTTTTTTTTTTTTTTTTTTAAGTATTCAAGATACTGCCAGTCAACACCTTTTTTGGAAGAAAATGCCTTGGGTTTAGAACATTTTTTTAAAAGCGGAGTAGATGGTTGTAGATTAATGACTAAAGTCTACCATATTTCAAGGGACTTCACAGGTAAGTCTCATACCGGCAACTTTGGGACTTTTTAAAAAAATATTAATTGCAAAGCAATTCACCTTAGCCAACCCTTCTTTGTGTATCAGGTAGCGTAACCTGATACAAGTAGTTGTCAGATTTCCAGAATGGGGAAAGTAGAAACTACCACCAGTGCAACCCATTTCTCATTAATACATGACAGATGATAATCCCCAAAGTACTCACATTTTTTTCAATGCCCCACATTAGGCCAACACTCCCTAGCAGCGCCCTAAGCTGTGCTTTTAACCTCTCAAACGTATGTTACCATTATTTGAAACAGGCTTCCTTAACCTGTTTTACCCTTAATCCAACAGGGATATTTTTTAAAAAATGCTCTTTAGGCTCCAATTTTAAATAGAAACCTTTATTTACAATGACATCCAAAATGGTCAGCAAAGCAGTCGAAGCTTACCATCCCCCATAAGTCATTCATGTGGTTTCGATTCTTTGCAGGATAAAGAATTTTTTTTTTTTTTAAAGTAACACAATGTAAACTTGATGATTGAAACTGAATTCATTCTCAAGAGTCTAAGTCAATTCCTGAGAATTTAAATATTGCTCTCAGAATGACATTTCCATCTTCTTTGAAATTCCATGTATTAGAGGGAGAGAAAACACCCTGCTCGTCTGTATCAACAAGTGTGCCTTGGAGTTGAAGACAACTCTTGTTCCTCTGATTACATCAATCCTTGAGGTTTTGCTCTTATGAACCTCCTAATTGTGAACAAAACTCACAGCTTCTGCAAATAAAAAGGAACTGGGCAGTTACACATGTAACCAGCAATCCATTCTGTTCACCTTCAGCTGCCTCTACCTCTGGACCAAAGAACTTTTAGGACATCAAGCCAATTATCTTCTGTAATACCCGACCCCTAATACAGACACCCCCCAACTCACCTTAGCTATTAAATACTGATAAACTAAGTAGCACTGTTGTTGATATGTACACCTTTCAATCCAGATGTAGTTTAGCAAAGTGGCATCATAATATGAACATCAACAATGTAACTTCCATTTATTTTTTAAAGGAAGAAACATGTATCTCCTTTATATCATTCTGATCTTTATAAAATATATATTTTATTTATATATCTTTGGATTCAGCAAAAAAAAAAGTAGGTACTGGAAATATCCCACATTCTAAAAGCAGATGAAAAGAACAGATACCAAGGTTTGAAAAAATGGGGGGTGCAGGGGTGTGAAGAGAGGTAGACAGCAGGAGTACAAAGAATTATCTAAAAAAGGTAAAGGGCAATACAGGTAAAAACAAATTATCTCAAAGACTGCACCTAGTAAAAGAAATCAAAATCTTGAGTTTGCACCAATCAAATGAACAAGTAGAAAATATAAAAACTTATAATAAACTTCATTTTTCCACTATATAAAAAAGGGAGTGCTGCCTTCCAGTAAGCCTGGAGCCAGGTTTAAGGAAAGAATTTTTTATAGTCAAGAAAGGTAAGAGCACCACTCTATTTCTCCCCACACACATAACTTAAAGAAGGTTCAGACACAATTGAGCTGAAATACATGAGACAGACTAACTCGGCTGTGCCTGTCTCCACACAGGAGCACATACCATCTAGAAATCGCAGGCCACTACCATGAAAGTTTTGGGATTTACACTCTTAGATATAGTTTGAACTTGGTGGGGGGAAGAAGGCAAACTCATAATTGTCTACACTGTTTTGAAAATCCACTCTAGTGGTGGGTCTGGAAATACCAGGATTCACTTATTTGTAAGCATATCAAAGATATTAAATGATCTTACCTTCAGAGACATCTAGAAAGACTGGCTAAACGTGGAAATTTTTTTAAAAAATTAATGGCTCTCAGTTATTGCTAGAAAATGACACCAAGGCTAGCAGAGACCTTTGAAATTCATAGACATTCAAAAACCCAGTTCCTTCAACTATTCGAACCAAATGAAGTACCCCAGATAAAGGGAATTAAATTTGGTTTTTCCCTTACTCCCAACTGACTAAAATAGGTGTCAAAGGGAGGCAAGAGCAGAAAGTGGCCTGGGGCAGAAGAGGGAGGGGTTTAAAAGGTACTCAATTAGACTGTGGCTCTCAATCACAGTAAAACCGACTGTTCTGGGTACTGAGTTCCTTAAGAAATAACAGTGACCCTATTCTAATTCACAGGGATATTATGAAAGTATCACATTAGTAGAATGAGGGACAGCTGAGCAGACACCAGAACCCACACCAAGATTCTACTGGAGATCTCTGTGTGGGATTCAGATCTTAGAAACCAAAATCCAAGAACACTCCTAAAGGGGATGAAAAGGTAATATAACTGAACACACACAAACAAATCCCATGAATTGCTGCTATTTAACTTACGGACTGCTTAAAATCCAAAAGATTTTCTTTTCAATCAAATTGCTTAATTTTTTTGAATTCCTGATACCTTTTCTTTTTTTATTTCCCTGTATCTATTCTTTCCCCCCAAATTAACAAAGTGCTTAGTTCTGGTAGAGGAATTTTTTAAAAATTTAAATGCCTACATCTAAACAAATCTCTTTAAAAAGGATTTATATGAAGAGATTGAAAGAGTGAGACATCTAAGGCTGGGGGCTGGGGAAGGAAAAGCTGTGGAGCACCATCCCTCCCCCAGGCCACGAAAGTCAAAGGATGTCTCTTCCATTGGTAGCCTCACCACACAGCTTACTGAAATCAACAATGTTAAATATTTTGCTTCACAAACTCTGTAAAAATGAGTTGTGACCTACAAAAAAGGTATATACATATTTTACATAATACAGTATCTTAAAGGTCGTATTTACACACACCAAAAAAAATCTATTCACAGAAACACTGCGAGATTCTGATTCAGAATGCAGTACCTGGCCTTGGGTTTTCAGAAGTTTATTTTCAAATAGCATTATTGCTCTACCATATAGGCAAAGGGTAACACCAGTACTTAAAAAAAAATTCATAGTTCTTGTCCAACACATAAGTGTAGGCAAAAACCAGGAATGTGTTTCACTATTCCCTCAAGACCTCAAGAACATTGCATTTATCCATTACTTTTTAAATAAAGTGCACTCCGCTGCACATTAGCATGTGAAAAGTTTGCTTCTGCTGCAATTAATACTGTCATCTCATTTTCCCTTCTGCAAAGCCATTGGACATCAATGACAGTTCCTGGAGGTGAAGTATTACAGGACATGAGCGGTAAATGAAAACCATTAGGAGAAAGCCTAGGACAACAAATAATAGGGAAAGAGCAACTCAACAGCATCAGGGAAGGACAATTCAGAATCACCAATTCCACTGGACAAAGGGTCAACAGAACTACTTGGTAGTGACAAAAACACTTGAAGGCTGGGACTGTGCTCTTAGTCCAGTACTGCAACTAGCAAAAGCAGATGTTCTCATCTCTCGAGATTCTTCCAGTGTTCTCTGACCCACCTACATGGATTTAAAAGACTTTGGCTAGCAAGGCAGAAAAAAGTGACAAAACTTTTATGATCAGTAACACGCCACATTTCCAGAATTATATCCCTAGGAGGTGGAATGCCAAAAACATTTCTGTTTTGAACACCATAATACATAGGAGGGCAGGGGGAAATAGGTAGATATTGCAGTTCGGCTTAAAATCCAGTCCTGCTCAAATGACATCAGTTAAAATGCCCTTGACAGAGCTTTCTTCAAAAATGGATGCCCGGAACATGGTATCTTCCCAAAAATCCTAGTGCAGTGTCATTTGTACAGTGGTTTCCTTAGAAGTCCTGGTGCAGAGATGTCAGCAGTATTTCTGTTAGCAACCAGAAAAAAGCTGAGTTTTAAACACATGCTTTGCACAACAAAAAAATGTCCATGTCCACATTCATGGTTTTTCAGGTTCCTTAGATCCCATATTACCAAAAGTATCTAATGGCCCATGGGTTTTTTTAATTACTGTAGTTTTAAGTTATACATTCAAGTTAAAATATACCTAGGACCTTTTGATTATAGCTGAGGCTTTGGTTCTAACCACAGAACAAGACAAACTTTTTGAAAATGGTAAGGAACAGACCCCATACCTGATCAGGACCCATAGGCATGCCAGACATGGGCATGGGGTTCATGTTCATTGGCCCCATGTGGCTGCTGCTGCCGTTCACGTGCACCATACTATACATTGCAGGATTCCCCTGGTGGGCAAACTGCTGCTGGGAAAAGGAGCTGTGAAGAAACTGTAATGTTACCTCTGGAAGGCATTTTGGCGACAAAGGGCATGCCCACAGAAACTATCACAATTGTGCCAAACATTGCTATACTTAAGCTGGGAATGTCAGAGAGAAAACTCCCTGACAGCCTGTGATCCATTTTTCACAGCTTTCTGTACTCAATACCCTAATAGATACATGAAGGGTATGAAGGACTCTCAAAATGGACAAGCCAAAGAACACATCTAATATGAACCCAGTCCTTTCAATCTCTCCATCCAAAAAAGCTTGACTGAAAAATACAGTAGTTCTTGGACTTCTGGGACTAGGATGTGACTCACTTTAGAAGTCACTGTTCTTTACCTGTTCCTGGCCAAACTTCCTGAAGGCCAGCCCTTCATTTCTGAGGACTGATACATGGATGCAGCCTGGGGGTGTTGCATCATGGGATTCTGGGAGGGACCCATTCTTGACGACATCATTGCATTGGGAGGACTAGACACTCGACCAAAGGCTGGATCTGGTTGTTGTCCCATTCCTTACAAAAACAAAGAAAAAAGAAATAAAAATGCCCAAATGTCTTCTCCTTAAAATATCAGATTTCTGCAGTAACTTTTTTTTTTTTTTTTTAAGGGGAGTGGAGGGAAGTGGTAAGTATAAGATACAGAGTACTGTAAGATGCTGCCCCCCAAGTTATTCTAGATTCTCACCAAGATGACAACTAGAGTAACAGGCTTACTACAGAAAGGAGCACCATATCTAGATCACTGAACGGTTACTTGCTTCAATGGGCTTTCTGTAGAAAAGAGACTCCTTATCACTCAGCTCACATCATTCTGTCCCTCTTTAAAGTATAGGGGAGTTATAATCTTCAGAGGACAGGGCTCCCCAATAGACACCTTTATCCCCACCATGTTCCTGGAACCTTCCAAAGGCTGAACTGAAGAGGTATCTGCATTACTGTAATTAATAAATCCAAGTCACCAAGAAAATCAACTTAAAAGCCCACAAAATATATTCCTCTCACTGACTTGACCAAGCATTCAGAGATTAGAGAATTCTACTATACTGGAACATATATGAAGGAGCAAGGGAACAGTTCTGCTGTGTTTCTTCCAAATTAAGAGTTTGGAGACTCTTAATAAGTGGGACTGCCTGGGCGCAGTGGCTCACTCCTGTAATCCCAACACTTTGGGAGGCTGAGGCAGGTGGATCATGAGGTCAAGAGATCGAGACCATCCTGGTCAACTTGGTGAGACCCCATCTCTACTAAAACTACAAAAAATTAGCTGGGCATGGTGGCGCGCGCCTGTAATCCCAGTTACTCAGGAGGCTGAGGCAGGAGAATTGTTTGAACCCAGGAGGCGGAGGTTGCCGTGAGCCGAGATAGCGCCATTGCACTCCAGCCTGGGTAACAAGAGCGAAACTCCATCTCAAAAAAAAAAAAAAAAAAAAAAAAAAAAAATTGAGGTGCAGTGAGCTGAGATCGCAACATTGCACTCCAGCCTGGACAACAAGAGCGAAACTCCATCTCCAAAAAAAAAAAGTGGGACTGAAAAAAATACTCAACTATGGCAGGACACACCTGCCTCAATTACCTGTGTGCTACAGCATCTTTGTTTTCCAATAGTTTAAATTAATTTGGTTTTTCTTGTGAAGTAAACAGGGAGTGAATAGTATTTTTGTTTGTCATGTTCAACAGATGTAGTGAAGCTTATGTCCTTAGTAATGTTAACTTAGGGAAGCCATATTTTCACTATCAGATTTACCATAATTTGGTTGATATGTAAACTGCTGTGGTGGAGCTTGTGGCATTGCAGGTCCAGCCAAAAGCCCATCCATGCTGGGGGAAGCAGTCACATTAGGAGGTGGGCTGAAGGCCTGGGTTTGCTGCTGCTGCTGCTGCTGCTGCTGTTGCTGCTGTTGTTGTTGCTGCTGCTGCTGCTGCTGCTGCATCATCATAGCCACCCTCTGTTGTCGGAAGTGATGACTTAGCAGCTCTCTGCTGCGTTGGGCAACCATTTGGGCATTAAGAAAACCCTGCTAATACCCAAGGAAGAGTGCAATTACATATACATATAGCAAGAACCTGCCAGTTAAATGCATGTAGTACTCCCACAATACCACGAGGTGTAAGACAAAACACCCAGTGCCTTTTTTTTTTCCACAAAGGGAAAGAAAAAAAAAAATTTTTTTTTAAACAGGGTCTCACTGTGTTGCCCAGGCTGGAGTACTGTGGCACGATCTCAGCTCACTGCAACCTTCGTCTCCTGCATTCAAGTGATTTTCCTGCCTCAGCCTCCCAAGTAGCTGGGATTACAGGCATGCACCAACACTCCCGGCTCATTTTTGTATTTTTAGTAGAGATGGTGCTTCGCCATGTTAGCCAGACTGGTCTCAAACTCCGAACCTGAGGTGATTCGCCCGCCTCAGCCTCCCAAAGTGCTAGGATTACAGGCGTGAGCCACTGCACCGGCCAAAATATACAATTCTTTACATAAAAGCTTTCTGACCAGGTGAGGTAGCTCACACCTGTAATCCCAGCAATTTGGGAGGCCGAGGGGCGGGCAGATCACTTGGTCAGGAGGTTTGAGACCAGCCTGGCCAAAATGGTGAAACCCCTGTCGCTACTAAAAATATAAAAACAAGCCAGGTGTGGTGGGATTGCAGAAGTGTCTATAATCTCAGCTACTCAGGAGGTTAAGGCAGGAGAATCCCTTGGACCTAGGGAGTGGAAGCTACAGTGAGCCGAGATCGTGCCACTGCACTCCAGCCTGGACAAGAGACTGTCTTTTTAAAATTAAAAAAAATAAATTAAAAAAAAAAAAGCTTTCTGGCTATTGCAGGGGGAGGGGAAGAACTGAAGAAGAGGTACCTGAAAATTATTTAAGATTAGAAGACAAAAGATAACACACTGTCAAGCTTTAACATGGCTAGAAACACTGCATGAAGTTAGAGAACATTTAGGGGTGGAATCTGAGGACAAATAACTATGAAAGAAAAATATAGGAAAATGAGGATTCAGTGTGTTGGGGTGGTGGAGAGATGAAAGAAGCCAAAAAATAAAAAAGATGAGGTTATACTCAGATAAGCAAGGGTCCACCTCTGAAAATCTTGCACTTTCTTTAAACTTTCAGAAAGAGGGGCAAGGAGAAGCTGTCTGGAGGTTCAGAAGGTGACGTAACCAAAGTACAGCAAAGAAACTATACTGGGCTCCACCAGCTGTGGATCATCTCCAAAGAGCAAACTTTTACCTTCTTTTTGTAGGGCATTCTAGCTCAGCTGACGAAGATATTTTATTATCAAGATCATATAAATATCAGTACTTCCAAATAAGCATAAGACAATGAAAATCAAGCATTTCACAGTTGTTAATTTTTAAAAAAACAATTACAAACAATATTTTGAATCACAGGAGAGGATTGCTGTGTGGTCATCTGCCTCATGCACATTAAGAAAACCCCTCAGTACTATCTCCACCACTGGCTGGAAGTGGAAAGGAATTTTAATATTCTACTTCAGGAAACAGGTCATCTCAGAGGCTATCACTAAGAACATGATTATGTATTCTTTATTTTCTTCTTCATAATCTCAGAGTGTTACCCAGTGAGCATGTTGTTTCATAATCCAGGAACAGAGGAACATTTACAGATTTATTATTTTAAATTCCTAAAAAGCCAAGTGATAGCAACTAATCACAAGGGGAACCAATTTAAAAAACACTAATCAATGGTTTTAATAAAGAAACCTCTCCCTTCTCTGATTCCTCCCAGTCACCAGCCAGAGAGAAGAATGGAAGAGCTGAAAAATCTTTAAAGCAACTGCTTTCTTATGTAAGAAATTCAGAATTACCTTCATTTGTTTAACACACATTTACTGAGAGCCAACGACAGGCCAAGCCCTGTGCTGGGCACAGAGCAATGTATGTGGAGAGGCTCATCATCCTCACCTGGGAGCTCACCTGGGGCTGCATCATAGGCCTCATCACCGCAGCACCACCAGCAGTCGGGTTTTCCATTTTCAATTCAAGTGCCTGTCGGCTCTGATTCAAAAACTGAGGTGAGACAAGCTGGTCAGAATGCAAGTAGAGCATGTCAGTCTGCCAAAACAGCTTTCCAAACCCTCAACACCAGCCAATGAGGTAATGATATCTCCAAACACAATAACCTGGCTAAGTCACATCTAAACTAAACCAGTACTTTCACACTGCATAAAGGTCCATGTTAAAACGTCTTTGGCTAGCATAAGAAGGGCTATTGTTTGGCATTGGGAGAATAAAGTGAAATTTTGCATCTTAAACAGTACCTTCACACCTGTCATTCCAGCACTTTGAGAGGCTGAGGTGGGTAGATCACCTGAGCCCAAGAGTCTGAGACCAGACTGGGCAACATGGTGAATCCCATCTCTACAAAAAACACAAAGAATTAGCCAAGAGTGGTGGCATGCTCCTGTAGTCCCAGCTACCTGGGAGGCTGAGGTGAGGAGATCACCCGAGCCTGGGAGGTTGAGGCTGCAGTGAGCTGTGACTGCCCCACTGCATTCCACCCTGAGACCCTGTATCAAAAAATAATAAATTATATATACATATATACACACATACAACAGAAGCTCAAAAGATTTTAAAGCCAGGCTTTCTCTGGGATTATTCAGGCACAGGGGGAAATAGCTTTTACTTGATCAGAGTAATTCTGAATAATCTGCTTCCTCCATTAGCTTTCCCTAAATGACTTTGAGTGAAAAGAAACAGCAAAAAGTAAAATGAACCCATTAACACAGGTTTTCTGAGTACCTAAACTGACTTTTTTGGAATATTTATTCAATGGAGAGTCTCTGGATCTTTGGATTCCAAACTCAGGCATTTGGCTGCACACAGTGGCTCACGCCTGTAATCCCGGCACTTTGGGAGGCTGAGGCAGGAGGATCCTGAGGTCAGGAGTTGAGACCAGCCTGGCCAACATGGTGAAACCCTGTCTCTACTAAAAATACAACAACTAGCGGCACATGCCAGTAATCCCAGCTATTCGGGAGGCTGATGCACAAGAATCACTTGAATCCAGGACATGGAGGCTGCAGTGAGCCGAGATCTGCACTCCAGCCTGGGCAACTGAGCAAGACTCCACCTCAAAAAAAAAAAAAAAAAAAAACCTCAAGCATTCATCTACTTTTATATGGTTTGGTTCCACCACATTTAGTAACTCAGTATGCTTAAGACACAAACAATAAAAACAATTTTAAAACATTTCTTGTGAACTAACAATAGGGTAAACAGAAGTCATATTTTAGAATATTAAAAGAGAGCTCTAGTTTTATAAAACATCTAGAAAGAAGAGATTCCATTAAAAATACTGAAATCAAGAAGGTTGAAGTATTTGGTTATTAGTATTAAGGATTTTTTCCTAAACAAAATTATCTGCCTTTAAGACTACAAAGTCAGCAAGTAACATTTTTCTTCCCCCAAGAGCAATCCTTCCTGACATTTTTCTTTTTAACCTGTACAATGGAATATTCTCATAGAAAGTACAGAATTCCAATACAACTACTCCTTAACAAGGAGACATTTGCACAAATAAAACCTTACAGAGAAGTAAAACAAAAAGAGTTTCTTTAGTTGACAAGGGATAGAGTACACTAGTGGTAAGAACTCTGAGAATAGTCTGAAAACCACAGAAGGAGAAGCCAGAGGGAAGAACACATGACTGTTACCTGCTGGCCCTGTAGCCTCTGCTGAAGCTGCATTCTAAGTTGCTTGGGGGTGTTTGTTCGGGGTCTCATGATGTTGGCTCGTGGGTGCATTCCTTGGAGAGGAAAATTGCCTTGCTGGTTCATCTGATTCATCATAGAGTTAAAAGATGGTGATTGTCCCTGAAGATGAAAGCCTCCTTGCATTGGAGGCCCCTGTGCTGGATACGTCTGTCCATATAATCCTGGCTTCTGATCCATCATTACTGCTGCTTCTTGGCCTTGGAAAGCATCCTGTTTGGGTTCTAAAGCCTGTCCCTTAAACAACACATAAATGAACAGTGAAGAATATCTATGAAAGCAACAGAAGTCAAATGCTGTAAAGAAGGTGAAAAAAATCCAGGCATTCAACAAGTATTTAAGTAAATGCTTGTTATGTGCCCAGCATCACTTCTCAACATGCTAAGGATATATTCAAAATAACATCCCAGAGGTGATAGAAAAAGAAGGAAAAAATAGATACTCTGAAGAAGAGAACAACCTGCTGTACTAAGACAAGAGCCTACTGGATACTGTGCATTCACCTTTATCTTCCCATCCACAGGCACTGAATGCCAAGCATGCAGCCAACACCCTTGATATGTCTCACTTGAAAGCATTCTTCACCCCATTGAACTTTGCAACACTTCTCATTTTTCTCCCGCCTCTCTGGTCTTTCCTTGAATAAATGCTAACCGTTCTTCAGGGTTCAGTCCTAGGCTCTCTTCTTTTCTCTTAATACATTTTCTACTTAGGTGCTCTCATCCACTGGTGATAATTATCACATTTTTGTCTCCAGCCAAAACATCTCTGAACTTTAAATTTTCTTTATAGAAATGCCTACTTAACATCTTCACCCTACTATCTCAGGTATCTCAAACTAAACAAGCAGAAAACAGACATCACGTCCTTTCCCAACAGCTCTTCCTCCCAAGAAGCCTTGTTCTCCTCCACCCTACCCTACTGTATCACAATACACAGCTGGCCCTCCATATCCATGGGTTCGACACTCATGGATTCAACAAACAGGGGACTGAAAACATTCTGGGGGAAGGAAACCGTGGCTGCACCTGTACTGAATACACACAGTCATCATTCTTCTTGTCATAATTGCCTAAACAATAGTGTAACAACTATGTAACATACATAGCATTTATACTGTATTAGGTATTATAAGTAATGTAGAGCTGATTTAAACTATATGGGAGAATGTGCATAGGCTATATGAAAATACTGTTTTATACAGTATCTGTTTTATATGCAAAGGCTGTTTTATACAAGGGACTTGAGCATCCACAGATACAGGTATCCACAGGAGTCCTGGAACCAATCCCCCACAGATACCAAGTGATGACGGTACACAACCTCACCATCCACTGCCCAGGAACTAAAACCCAGCAATCTAGATTCTTCACATTCTCCCCTTCCAAAAGTGCACGTGTGCTTGCATACACAGAGCAAGTCCTGTCAGGTTTTCCTCCAGGGCATATAACGTATCCCTCCCTTCTTTCCATTTCACCCTCATGACCATTCCCAGGACACCTCTTGGACTCTTGCAGTAACTGACACCTATGTTTCTACTTTGTCCCATCAACTTGGGTTCATGTGATCCTCCCACCTCAGCCTCCCCAGTAGCTGGGACTACAGGCACACACCATCATGCCTGGCTGAAGATAACAAAGCAAATCTTACTTTAACTTAAACGTGGCAGACTGATCAGGCATGTTTACCTGCATTCACTTGCTAACCCTACTAAAATGACAATAGAGGGAACTAGGAGGTATACAGTTTATTAAAAAAATAAAATAAATAAAAGGTAGTGCTTATCCACCAAACAATAAGGAAGGCAACAAGATCATGTATTTGAATATTTATAACAGAAGATACTAAGTAAATAGAGGAGTAGGAACCAGTGCCTATAAAAACTTAGACCTATGTGCCTACAGAGGAAAAATACATATGAAAAATGAGCAAATGTATCCCACAGACCTAATAAAACTCCAATGAGGGTGGTAGGGATCAGAGTATGGTACTAAAATGGAGAGGCTGGTTAGGAGTCTGAGTGCGGAGCAGGAGGTTAACCACCTCCCTGCCTGCTCCCTGACTCCTGAAGTGCCTGTACCTTTCTACCCCATAAAGGTACTGGGGTTCAGGGACACAAGCAGAGCAGAGCAAAGGAGTGAGGCAGAGGCTGAAAACAGGAAATTTTATATTTTGCATATTTATAATAAATTATAAAATATAAAATTTTATTAGACAATATCTCACACTTGCCTCCCTAACCCAGCTCCCAAAATGAAATCAGGTAATAAACGATTACCGGGGGTAGGGTTGGTAGTGGTGGTTGAAAACAACTCTACATGTTGAAATTCAGGAAATCCTGGCTGGGTGTGGTGGCTCACACCTGTAATCTCAGCACTTTGGGAGGCCGAGGAGAATCACAGGGTCAGGAGTTGGAGACCAGCCTAGCCAACATGGTGAAACCCTGTCTCTGCTAAAAATACAAAAAAAAAAAAAAATTAGCTGGGGTTGGTGCCACATGCCTACATGTAGTACCAGCTACTGGGGAGGCTGAGGCAGGAGAATCGCTTGAACCCAGGAGGCAGAGGTTGCAGTGAGCTGAGATCCCACCTCTGCACTCCAGCCTCAGTGACAGGGAGAAACTCCATCCCAAAAATAAATAAATAAAAATAAAATTTGGGGGAGTCCTGAAATAAAAGGGCTAAGGCTACCTCCCCACTTAATTACCCTCAGAAAAGGCAACTGATGCTCCTCACACTTGCAGAGTGTCAACTCAGCTTTTTAATGTCTCACTCTTTAAGAACAGTCACGGATCACCAGATAATAAAAGTTTCCAATGCTTTCCAAGCTTGAATGTGACTCAAACAAATCAAAGACAAGAACAACAGAGAAGACTTAAAAATACAGAATGAATTTAATGCCCAACATGTCAACAGAAATCCCAGAAAAGTTGGTCAGAAAAAAACCAGGAGAGATAAAGTAAAGAAATTATACCAGAAAACACTCCTAAACCAACGGGAGCATCTGTGCATCTCATATCCAGCAGAACAAACAGAAGAAGACCCATACCAAGATACAGCATCATAAAATTTCAGAGGAAAAAGGTTCCTAAATCACTCCAAAAAGAATAAACGAGTCACATGCAAAAGAATCAAAATCAGAATGGAACTATGAAAGAAATCTTTCAAAAATGTAAAAGAAAATTATTTTCAACCTAGAATGTAATACCTAGTCAGACATGCAGGAGGGTGGAATAAAGATATTTTCAGAAACACAAGAACCCAAAATATTTCATGCAGAAGGGATGAAGAAATTAATAGAAGTTATGTTGCAGCAAAACAAAGAAGTAAATCAAGATAGAAAGTAACTTGAGATTCAGGATACTATGAGTCCAACACAGGAGAACAGTGACAATTATTAATTTCAAGATTTGCCTCGCAAGGACACAGTAAAACAGAGAGAACTATAGGAGGGAAGCAAGGAATTGATGGATTATTTAATGTGCCTGAACAAGTAAAGAAGAAACAAAAAGAACTTTTATACTTCTATTGGGAGTATAAAATACGGCTCCTGGGTGCCAAGGTCCTAGGTCACCCTGAAGTTGTACACCAGGACTCCTCAGCGTTTCCCACCTATACTTTAAAATGTTCTGTGACAGCACTTACCACATGGCAGTATAGTTCTATATGCACACATCTATTTCCCCAACAACTGAGAGCCTCTGATGATCTCTCCTGCTTACTGTTGAATGCACAAACCTATACAGTGCCCCCCCTCTATAGTCTTTCAGTAAAAACAGTCATGGCCAGGTGCAATGGCTCACGCCTGTAATCCCAGCACTTTAGGAGGCCAAGACGGGTGGATCACTTGAGGTCAGGAGTTCGAGACCAGCCTACCCAACGTGGCAAAACCCTATCTCTCCTAAAAATACAAAAAATTAGCCAGGCATGGTGGTGGGCACCTGTAATCACAGATACTTGGGAAGCTGAGGCAGGAGAATCACTTGAACCATGGAGGTGGAGGCTGCAGTGAGCCGAGATTGTGCCAACGCACTCCAGCCTGGGCGACAGAGCAAGACTCAGTCACAACAACAACAAGAAGTCACTACAAAATGTGTTTTTCAGAAATACAGATTTGTGAATGACATGTTTTCATAAGGCTGGGTATATAATAGGAACAGGAGACAATGATGTTAGGATGCTCAGATTGGCCACTGTAAACAAGTGTTATTTAAACCAAAAAAAAAAAAAAAAGCTTGCCTCACCAGAATACACACTGCTTGGCTAAGTAGTAAAGACAGCTATAACAATGAGAACTTTTAACATGAATAAAAAGTTGCATTTTAAGAACAGTACAGTAGTTTCACTTAATCACTTCTACAACTGCCTAAAATAGTAAGTTGTTGAAAGCAGTATCACAATCATAAGTATAATTTCCATTTTGACATATGAATTGAGACCAAAAAAGGATATTTTCCAAATTTATTACTGGTATCCATGAATGTAGTGATATAACACAAGTACTAGGAAAGACACACACAGGCATTCTTGTTTGTGGCTTCATGTGTACACACTTACGTGCATTCACACACACACACACACACACACACACACACACACACACACTCTCCTGCTTCTATGTTAATGCAACCTACCTGATTGACAAGTTCAGGGATGCCTAAAGCTCTGTCAATTTCTTCCAGGCCTGTGGCATCTGTGTTGCTGAGAAGAGTGTGTAGCTGGTCCAGTAATGCTCTTTCATCACTCTGGCCTTCCAAGTTGGAAGGCGGCCCGACAAGATCATCCAGGGAATTCCTGAGAAGGGGCCTAGAAAGAGACTTGCAATCAATTTCAATAGTACTCCTCTCTTAAAAAAAAAAGTAACAGATTACAGCAACCATGCATAATATTTTTTAATGAACAGTAACTCAAATACTACAAATACCAATAATAAACCAGTGGTTAAAAAAAAAAAAAAGTGAATGGCATCAATTAAAGTTTAAGGCCCACAATTTAAAAACTTCACGGGCCACTTTAGACCACCATAGACAGTTTAAACCCCCACCACGAAAATTTAATTGCTAAACACTAGGCATTTGAGGTACAGCAAAAATGGGGACCAGGGGAGCACAGGTAAGGATGGGAGAAGATACCCTCAAGAAAATAATCAAGGAGGTAGTAATTATAATACCTGAAAATTAGGGAAATCAAAGGAAGTAAAAGAAAGGATAGAAATGCGCTATCACTGATTGAGTCTGGAGAAACGCCCAAAATAACTCTGTCGTACTTGCCCAGAGAGCTCATTATTGGCAGTGTAATACAAACCCCAGACACCCACAGCAAGTTGCCTCAGTTCTCCAACACATAAAAGGGCATGAAGTTAAACATTTATCCTGCCTCAGAAAAGTTCTGTTAACTTCAAACTATTTGCTCTCTACTGAGTAGAGAAGCATTCAAATAAATAAATTCATATAGTTACCTCACTGTCTGCTCAATAGGTAAGTTTATTTTTGTTTTCCTTGCTTAACTTAATGCAAAATTCTGGTTAAAGTTGACACTGACACTGTCGTCCTCTTGCATGCAAGTAAGTTACTAAGCTAAACAAAAACGAAATATAATCTGCAATCTTACTTTTATGAACATTTTAAAAGATGCACAGGCATTCTTGTATGTAGTTCTTTCACTATCATCACTGAAATGTTTAATTTTAGAAAACAATTGGCCAGTCCTTAAAAATGAATTTTCTCAACAGGCAGCAGGTAGTTGGGGGAGGAAAAAGTTTAGAAAAAAAGTTAATTCTTCTGGAAAATTGAGGCTAACCCTCCGAAGAACATTTCTAAAAGCACTAGAAACACATACTTATATGTTTTCCCCTCCTCATGGGACTTACATTATGAGAGACCATCACCTCACAGAGAGGCTCTCAGATGGCCACTGAATGGCCCTGATGGCTGGACAACATGGTCGTATCTACTCCCCATCCTGTGAATGCCACATGCACTGCTTACTGACTCAGCCTTATTTTTACACACAATTATATGAGAAAGGCCCAGCTGGCAACCAAATACCTCAATTACAGGGAATTCTCATTCTCTTTCACGTTTGGCTCCTATGCTCCAACTCTTTTCTAAACTACCAATGCAGAGATTTCTACAGAGTAACAAAATAAAGCCCCACCTATTTTGAGTGCCATGAGGAACTTGTTCCATGGACAACATGCCATCGGACCAGGAACCGAGTTGGTTAGATGATGCTGCCTGGCCATAGGGATTAGCCCCCATTCCCATGGGGATTTCACCAGGCCCTGAAGGAGCAAAAAGAAAGCACAAATTCTCGAATAAGAGCAAAAGTTATCCTGAAATATCCAATTTTCTTTTTACATAAAGGGGGAAAGAGGGAGACTTACTCATTTGAAGCATCTGCTGCTGCTGTTGCTGAGGCTGCAACATTGGTCTCACACCTGGTATGCTATTAGACCGAAGAGGCAACGTGGGCACAGAGCCACCCAGTGCAGCTCTGGGTAAAGACGTATTATAATCCCCTCCTGGTCTTCCCATGGAGTTTGAATTCATAGGTTCCATTCTGCTGGCCTTTGAGTTTGGTAAGCCCCAGTCTCCTGAGGAAGGAGTCTGAGTCACAGTCACATTTCTGTTTGGTCCACCTAAAACAGGTAGAGATACTTAGGTCTTTTGCATATTATAAAGAAATCCTTCTTATACCACATAAATACAGCCATTACACACATTATCAGCCTTGACAAAACAGCACTTTGTCATGGTAAGAGAAGGGCTAGCCAACTGTGGAGACACAGGCCACTATTCCCACGTATTCAACAAGTTGGAAAATGTCATAGACCAAAAGACTCAAGAGTTTACATAACCAAGACATAGAATAAAAGGCTGGAAAATGTCATAAACCAAGACCCTTGAAGAGTTTACATAACCAAGACATAGAATAAATGAAGGATATTCATGGAAGAAACATACTTAGGTTATTCAAAAAGTTATTATTAACTCCCAATTACTTAGATGGCTTTAAGTATTTTAAATATGTCTTTCCAAAAATAACTCATAAATACTAATTAGAAATAACATACCCATACTTGAGCCATAATTTTCCTGACTATCCATCATTCTTGGATTCCCACCCAACATGGGTTGCTTTGGTAACATGGGGAAAGCACTGATATTTTTTACAGGAGGACTTGAGCCAACAGAAACAGGGCTATCCAGAGACACTGCTCGGTTATATGGAGGACGAACAGACTGCACAGACTGTGGATTTTTCAAACCTGTTGAAAACACAATGCAAAAATATTCCTTGGTGATTTAATACATAAATAATCAAGTAAAAAACACAAATACTACCACTCCCCATCCAAGAATGTCCTTCTTACAAAAACAAACACTGTCTTCCTTTACAAAATAAGTACCAGCCCCCACCTCCCACCCTCCCAAAAAAGGTCTCATATTCCAAATAAAGTAGAAACAACAATCTCTGTGTTGGCTAAAGTACTGAGAACTCTTCTGTAGCCTGATATGGTCACTGATATCCTGCTTCGCTTAATATTGAAAAATTCACAAATGCTCCAAACTTCTGAAGGTTCTTATATATTTGCTTATTAAGTATACTGTTTATAATTTTACAATAAACTTAACCAGATAAGTTGCCTTCTGATCAAAAAGAAATAAAATTGCCTTCTAACCTTTTTCCCCCCTACTCTATTCCAGCTTAGGAAATAATGCCACTGAAAATGAACAACGACCATTCTGAGTAACTGTGAATCCTGCCTTTTCAATTGATACATGTCTCTTTTTTTTTTTGAGATAGAGTCTGGCTCTGTCACACAGGCTGGAGTGTGGTAGCACGATCTTGGCTGACTGCAGCCTCCGCCTCCTAGGTTTAAGTGATTCTCCTGCCTTAGCCTCCAGGGTAGCTGGGGCCACAGTGTGGGCCTTTGTTAAATTGATGAAGAGGGGGCTAGATAAGAACTAGCAAACACCAAAGAAGAAAACTCTCTTAATTAAATGACAAGATTCTGTTAAGAACCAATAGACAGGTTTTAGTTAGAGTTTGAGTTGCCTTTCTTTTTTTTCTTGAGACAGAGTCTCACTCTGTTGCCAGGATGGAGTGCAGTGGTGCGATCTAAGCTCATTACAACCTCCGCCTCCTGGGTTCAAGAGATTCTCCTGCCTCAGCCTCCCAGGTAGCTAGCTGGGACTACAGGCGCACAACAACACACCCTGCTAGTTTTTGTATTTTTAGTAGAGATGCTGTTTCACTATGTTGGCCAGGATGGTCTCAATCTCTTGACCTCGTGATCTGCCTGCCTTGGCCTCCCAAAGTGCTGGGATTACAGGCATGAGCCACCGCACCCAGGTGGGTTGCTTTTTAAACCAATTCTCTGTGACTAAGAAAAATATATGCCCTAGTACCTACTCTACTCATCTGGAACAATCAAAGATGAACATTTTTCTGTAAGTGCCATGATTACTGGTATATTAGTTAGAAATGGGAAGTTTATTTAAAAGTAATTTTTTAAAAATAGGAAAATGTCGGCTGGGAGTGGTGGCTCACATCTGTAATCCCAGCACTTTGGGAGGCAGAGGCAGGTGGATCATGAGGTCAGGAGTTCAAGAGCAGCCTGGCCAATATGGTGAAACCCCATCTCTACTAAAAATACAAAAATTAGCCAAGTGTGGTGGTGTGCATCTGTAGTCCCAGCCACTCGGGAGGCTGACACAAAAGAATCCCTTAAACCTGGGAGGAGGAGGTTGCAGTGAGCTATGATCATGCCACTGCACTCCAGCCTGGGTGACAGAGCGAGACTTCGTCTCAAAAAAAAAAAAAAACAAAACAGGAAAATGTCCAAAAAGCTTTCTGAAGCACATACAATATAAATTAGTACAGAAAACAGAGGCAGAATATATGTTCTGAAAGCTACAAATGCTATTTATATCCCGGTCTCAGTGTTAAGAGTGTTTACAGGTATGCAGAAAAGTTTCAATGGCAGCAAAAACTAAACCTAGTTCCTTTCTTACCCAGAGAATTTGTTCCTTGAAACATCTGTTGCTTGGTCCCCAGATGACTACCATTTGTGGATACAGAATTATTATAAAAGTCAGAACTAGTCAGATCACCAAGAATAGCATCTAGATTATCCAAGTCTCCAGATCCCTGAAAATTAAAGTTTTAAAAATTAGCCTGTGTACATTACTAGACACATAAATATAAACATACCCATAAGAAAAAAACCACATATGAATAGAAGTAAAATACAAAAATTACCTACAAAGATAATGCCCAATTTAAAGGCCAGTTTATGATTAACCCCCATCTCTAATCTTCCTCCTTGAAAGTACAAATAGTTTAAACTACTGAGATTAAATCACTAGATTTAGTCCTTTCCAAGGGGCATTTTTAAAATTTACACAAGACATTTAACTGCAGAATATTTTGCAAGTAACATTAGTCACTAGCAGTGCCTTGATAATTAGCTAACAGACATCTGCATCTATAAATACCTTCTGAAAACAAGTGTGTTAATTAATAAAAGGGGCAAGTTGAGATATTCACAGGCATGCTCTAAAAGGGCTTTGGTCAATAAATGTGGCTCATAGTAGGTTAAGCCCAATCCTAACTTTAAGCTTTTCATTTGCTCAGGTGCATATTAAGTATCTCCTAGAAGTTTGCGAAGTACTTATACAGAATGTCACCTTGTACATGAAATTTGATCCTACCTTAAAATCAAAATTATGCTGCTTAATACAAGTTTTTTTTGTGATTACTTCTACCATTCTCTTAATGACCCAATGTACCCATTCCAGCAATAAACACCTCCTTAAAAATTTCAAATTGGCTACTACAAAGTTATAGTCACATTCTAAAACATACACATCTGTTATTTCCAAATTAAATCATAATACATTTGACTGGTGCCCAAAATAATTATAAAGAAATGACAGCTGAAGATTTGACTTCCTTTAAATAAACCTAAAATGGAAGAATTTGTATATCACATATTATCTTTCTAATACAGAAGAAAGATGAAATACAATGACTAAGCTGAAATATACAGAAAACAAATTACCTCTTCACTGGTTTCTGTCTTAATTTTAGGGTCTTTCTCTTGACTTGAGCTAGGAATGGTAGAGCTGGTACACTGACTCATTTTATTATCCACTCCTTCCACTTGGGGCTGTAGTTCTTTAGAGAGTGCATCACTAGGATCATCCCTGTCCAGCAGGTATCTAAGAAGTGCATTATTCTCCTTCTTCTTAGGACTCAGTTGCTCCTGCTTGACAACATTTCCGTCCCCACAAGAAGTTATACTGCTGGTGTCTTTCCCAGTGGCTTCTGCAGTAATCTTGGCTACTTCAGCTGGTGAATTCCCATTCTGCAGCAACTTGTGTAAAATCCGGTGCTTCTCTTGTAACAGTGACCCATGCATACTGGATGTGGAGGATACTCCTCCAGATGTTGAGGAGGAGACGCCAGAGGGGCTGGTAACACTAACAGAAGATTCTTTACAATTTGAATCTAGTGGGGAGTTGGTCAAAGAGGAATGACCCCGGTCATCAGATGAACAGGTAAGTAACTGCAGTAATTTTTTATGACCTTTGCTTTCCAAAGGACCCCTTTGATTCTCTGACCCCTCAACACTACTCTCCTTATTTTCTTTGTCACCGAGGTGATCTCTGCTATTTGACTGACACATTGAACTCTCCACTGGATTTTGGTCACAATAAAAGCCTAGGGGACTCTTGGAATCCTGACTGCTTACTTTACTTGGCTGGGTTATATTCATATTGGGAGAGTTATCCAATTTGGGGCCTGGTGATGACAGAGTAGATAAAAGAGAAGTCCCCACACCCTCACTGATGGCTTGCAGGGCACTGAGAGAGCTGCTGGAAAAGCTGTGGCTCCCAGTATTGCCAGAAGATCCCATGGGAGAGTGCACACCTGAATTGGAAAAAATTTAGGAAAAGAATTAGACTACCAGACACTGTAACAAAATACAACGTAATTCTTCAAAGTTTCTATTCATCTGTTTTAGAATAGAAACTTTGAAGAAGTTTATTTCTTTATATTCTTATTCTTTATAAGAATTACACTAGGATGGAAAGAAGAATTACTTAAAAAAAAAGGAAATGTCAACACAAATACCTGCAACAGGAGAAAACTGATGTGAGGCCATCTTTGGACTCCCACGATTACGAGGAGAAATCATGATATTCTGCTGGTTGGGGGCAAGACCAGGACTCCCATGTGGGGGGCTACTCATGTTGAGCCCATAGTTGTTGTTCTGGTAGGAAGATGGTGATTGCATGCCTGGCCCAGAGGTCACTGAAGCTATGTTACTGGAACCCCCGTACCTAGCTCCACTCATCTGCCCTGTGGTGCTAGGGTCTGCCAAGCCATAGGCCCTGCTGCTTGGCATCTGTAAGCCTTGGTTTGGTGACATACTCATGCCGCCTACTGAACTGTTGCATCCAGCCATAGGTGGTCTAATCCCTTGTCCAACAGGATTTGGGTTTGTTCTATATCCATTCTGTTCTCTGCAAAACAAACAGCAAACATTTACTAAAAAATTATAAGTATGCCTGAAAACAGCAAACATTTACTAAAAAATTATAAGTATGCCTGAAAACGGCCAGCCACAGTGGCTCACACCTATATTCCCAGCACTTTAGGAAGTCAAGGCAGGAGGATCACTTGAGCTCAGGAGTTAGAGAGCAGCCTGGGCAACATAGCAAGATCCTATCTTGCCAAAAAAAATTTAAAACTTAGCCAGGCATGGTGACATACATCTGCAGTCCTAGTCACTCAGGAGGCTGCAGTGAAGGATTGCCTGAGCCCAGGAATTCGAGGCTGCAGTGTGCTGGGATGGCACCACTGCATTCCAGCCTGGGTGACAGATCAAGGCCCTGTCTCTATTTAAAAAAAAAAAAAAGAGAGAAAAAAGGGATGAATTAACTACCCTGGAACTTATCTTTTTAGGCAGCATTCCAATACCTAGTGACAATTCCAATCTACATATTGATCAATTATTTACCTAATAACATATTTTTCAGTAAGCCACAGAATCTGTATGAGTGAGCCCACTGTAGTATTATGAAAGACCAACAGTTTGGTTAACTGGAGTATCAGATGGGCTTTATTAGAGTTGCCACATATATAGAGTTGCTTCACCTGGAGGTACCTGCAAATTACTCAAGATAATTAATGGGTAAATAGCCTCCCCTTCATGAGTTTCTTATTTGCCACTACCAACACCAACAGTAACTACCTTTAAAGTGTACCCTCAAATTTTAAATTCAGTCCCCAAAGCAACAGGCATCATCAGAAATGAAAGGTAAGACATGTAATCAGATTTTATATGCTCTTTTATCCATCCATTAGCCTTCCCATCCCCTAGCTTTCCTGTAAAGTATTTAATAAATAATCACTTTCACATAAAAATACAACCTTAAACATATCATAATCTGAATCTAAACTCATTTCATCAAACCCAATAACCTTCCTGTGTTTTGACTCATTATTTTGTCCCTTCCCTTTTTACTTAAATAATAAAGCATTTTGAGAACACTGCTGCATTCAGTGTTAGAATACACAGTAATCTATCATTACCTCTGAAGAAAGTGGGTTGAAACAAAGCCATGTCGATCATTTGTTACGGGATTTCGGAAGAGTTTGCTTTTTGTCTGTGCAGTCACTATAGTTCCATCAGCCAATGAGAATCGATATACTGGGGTTTCTGCATGGCCATTAAGATAAGCTGTTGAGGAAAAGATCCCATCAGTAGTAACTACAGTCAGCAGAACAAATATATATATAGGAGGCATTAGGAAATATACTTCAAGTACAACATTTCTAAAAATCCAAGGAAAGACTGGATCTGCACCAAAATTATGAACAGGGTAAAAAAAGAACACTCAGGAATCATTTTCCTATCCCACACTGACAAAACAGCAACTACACTCATCATGTATATACCAAACATAATGACAAACAAGATCAAGAATAAACTCCAAAACCAGGTATGGTGGCATGCACCTGCAGCCCCAGCTACTCAGAAGCTGAGGCAGAAGGGATCACTTAAACCCAGGAGTTCGAGTCCAGCCTGGGCAACATAGCAAAGCCCTGTCTCTAAAGAATAAAATAAAACAAAACAAAAAGACAAAGAATCAACTCCAAAATTCTTTACCTTCTTGATAGTGACGTTTCTGGGACCATGACTGCCCATCATTTAGACTAAAAAATCTCTGAATACACCTTCGGATTATATCTTCAAAGCCAGGCCTCATGGAGGATCTCAGTGAATTTGTATCTATATTGACAACCTTTCCTAATTAAATGGAAAAAGGAAAAAAGATTTATATCCAGCCCACAAGTATTTACTGGCTGCCTACACATGGCTTAGAAAATAAAATAAAAATATGAAATCTTTGCTCCACCTTCTCTGATCCAAATTTCTACTATACTCAGAGCATTTCTCCTTAAGGACATAGTACCACAGGATTCTCCCAACATGTTCTGCTATGGAGCATAATAAAAAATTTGGTCTTTGTCCAGATTTCTAGCACAGAGCTCCTATCTAAAATCCTCAGAATTTCCTGAGTAATAAAAGTATCTTCAGGTTATTCATAAAAAGACCCTCTGGAACAAACCTCAATTTGCACCAATGAGGTGACTTACTTAGGGTGAGGCCTCTAGATCACCTCAGGATGAAGCTGGTAATCAGAAAGACCAAGTAATAAAAGGATTAAAACTTTCTGTTAGTAGTTCCACCTATTAACCTTCAGGAATTGGGGGTGATGGAGAAAAGAGAGCCTGGTGATTAAACTCTATAAAAAATTATTGGCAGGGTGTGGTGGATCATGCCTGTAATCCCAGCACTTTGGGAGGCCAAGGAAGGCAGATCACAAGGTCAAGAGATCAAGACCAGCCTGGCCAACATGGTGAAGCCCTGTCTCTACTAAAAAAATACAAAAATTAGCTGGGCATGGTTGGTGGCGCATGCCTGTAATCCCAGCTACTTGAAAGGCTGAGGCAGGAGAATCACTTGAACCTGGGAGGAAGTTGCAGTGAGCAGCGATTGTGCCACTGCACTATAACACCTATGAGGAAAACTGTTTGTTCAAAGAGATTCTATCCCTGCAACTATGAAGCAAGAGAAAATACCTGCTTAAAGAGCTAACAGGGACAATTGTTTGCATCTGAGAGATGATCCCATTTTTCAAAACTTAATACCTAAATTTGGAGAGTTAACCAAATACTCATTTCCTCAATACTGGAAGCTTCTGACAACTTTTGCTTAATATCAAATACAGTGGAGACACAAACACATACTCAAAAATACTATGAAATTAAAGGAGGTTTCATGACAACAGATGGTCCTTAAAAAATGTCTAGGCCTTTTCACTCTAAGCAGCGCTAGGGTGGCTGGCAAAAACAAGTGCCTCACAAAAAGTGGCAGAAGGGGAACAAAGAAGTGGCTGATCCATTTTCTAAAAAAGATTGGTATGATGTGAAAGCACTAGCTATGTTTAACGGGTAACAAACTAGTCAAAAGGGCTCAAGGAACCAAAACTGCATCTTATGGCCTAAAGAACTGTATTTTTGAAATGAAACTTGCTGATCTGCAAAACGAAGAAACTACCCCTTGGAAAATTCAGACTAATTACTGAGGATGTCCAGGTCAAAAACTATGTGACCAGCTTCCATGGCTGGTCTTGGATCAGCTTCCAAGCCTTTTCTATGTCTCTGAACACAGACAGATTGATCCAAGCCACGGAACATGGCCTGGACATCCTCAGTAATCTTTTCAGTGACAAAATATGCCCCACGGTTAAATGTGGCAAACTATGAAGCTCCTGCTGATGTCAAGATTGCTAATACTTACCTGTTTTGTCTGTTTTGTGTAGATTTAACTAAGAAATGCAATAATCAGATCTGGGCAATCTCTTATGCTCAGCACCAACAGATATGCCAAATCTGATGATAATGGAAGTTATGACCCAAAAGGGACAGACAAATAGGTTGAAAGAAGTGGGCAATAAACTGATTCTAGAGAAATTAGGAAAGACACAGAAAAGCTTGTCCATTTATTTATCCTTTCTATGACATATTCATTAGAAAAAGTAAAAATACTGAAGAAAACCAAGTTTGGTTTGGGAAAATTCATGGGGCTTCACAGTGAAAGGTAATTCTGGAAAAACTGTTGAAGATTTGAAAGGTGCTAGTATTGAACAAGCTGATAAAGATAAAACACCAGTCCAATATCTGTTTAAAAATCAGAATTTTAAGGGTGACCAAAAGTCTTATTAATGGCGGAAGGAGGCTAGGGAAAGGGGACAAACGCATTCCAGGAAACAGTAAATGCCTGTGCATTCGTGCCCAAAATAGAGCAGATTTGTCCTCAACCACCTACCCTAAGTTCAGCCCTGGGCCACATGACAAATACAAAATAGATGTTCATAAAAAGTTTATTAAATGAAACACATCAGGGAAAAAGAATAAAATATCTCCAGAGGTCACAAAAAAGTATCGTATTGAGTGCAATAAGCCTCCTATAAAACAAGAGATACCCACTGGAAGGCATTAACTATAACTATGGTAAGATCTCAGTTTTAAATTATATTAATCACACAAAGCATTTGATTTTTCTTGCTTGGTCATTTTTTTCTTTATCATGTCCTGTTTTCTTTCATGTTTGGTAATTTTTAAATTTTGTAATAAACATGTATTGTTTATATATATACTATGAAATAATTTTCAAAGATGCTACTTGCTAAACTGCTTCAACATGTTTTCTTTAGTATTTTCAGTAACAAATGTAAAACAGGGCTATTCAAGGAGAAAATTTAAAATGCCAAACCATAAGAAGGGCAGAAATAGACCCCCTCTAAAAGAATAAAATAATATATAAAAATTGCTATCACTATGCTTATCTGAAGGTGAGCAAATGGAAAAAATGTTCAAATATAAAGTAATATCCATCAGCGTACACAGACTATACACTGAATTGTCAAAATAAGTCTTTGCTATTTTTTTTATTCTGTGAAAATTAATCTCAAGAAGTCTGAAAACAGGTAACTGAGGATGGCACAAAATGGTTGAATGACTGCAAAAATAGCAATATTTCTTTTAAAATATTCTGTATTATGTATATTAGATATACATATTACAAACATATACATGTATATATAACAGCTACAGCTATTTTTATGTTTATGTAAACCTACTCCATTTTATATCACTTGTTAAAGGTCCATATTGTAAAATTAGTGTTACACAAAGCAAAGAATACAGGCTAAGTCAAACTGACTTAGCTATAAATTTTCTTATTAGACATGATCTTGGACAATAACCCAATCTCTGTCACCTCTGTTTCTTTATCGCTGAGATGGGGCATATATGACAAACCCTTGGCATCCCCATTTACAGTTAGGTGACCATAAGAGTAACCCTGAAGGTAAATAAAAATAATATTGCCACAGTATCTAACATCATTAATGCATCTTATCAACCACGATGTGTTTAATTTTTTATTTCTATGATAAAAAGTAGCAGACCAAGACTGAAACTCAGGTTGATGTCAAGAATTACTCCCAGCGAGGCACGATGGCTCACGACTGTAAGCCCAGCACTTTGGGAGGCCAACATAGGCAGATCACTTGAGGTCAGGAGTTCAAGACCAGCCTGGCCTACATGGTGAAACCCCGCCTATCCTAAAAATACAAAAATTATCTGGGCATAGCACATGCCTGTAATCCCTGCTCGAGAAGCTGAGGCAGGAAAATCACTTGAACCCAAGAGGTGGAGGTTGCAGTGAGCCAAGACTGCAATAAGGCACACCTGCACTCCAGCCTGGGCAACAGAGCAAGACTCAATCTCAAAACAAAACAAGCAAACAAAAACAAGAAAAAAACTTCTCAATAATTCTTACTAAATTACCTGTTTTTTTTTAACACGTTTATTTATGATAAATGGGCTTGAAGTTAAAGAAATACTAAATTCTGACCAAAAAAATCCCATTTGGAGAGAAAACCAGGTATCCCTAAACTTGTTTTTTTTTTAACTTATTTGGGGGATTTAAGGTGCCAAACATACCCAGCTCAAATGCCAAGAGTTTTAGTGAAATCCTTTTAGGGTTGCATAAGAAACATGAAAAATGATACACGTAAAGCACTCACTACAACAGGTAAACATTTCTATGATAGCACAGATGAAAAATAGTTAACATTGACAAAAATTTCCAAAATAAAAATGTACGTACGTACACACACACACACACACGATTTTACCTGAAAGATCATGTCTGGTAATAAAACTCTCAGGGTTTGATGGATATACTCTTTCTCCTGTAGTAATGCGGCGTGCCACACAGATCATACAAGATTGCAAATCTACAATAAAAAATTCAGCCTGATAAGTATTATACTTAACTTTTGGATATGTATGTTCAATTGGCAAGCAAGAACACAGAAATCAGTAAGAAGAGTTTTAACAACATAAGTTACAAGTATGTCCCCCTATTTGTTTCATGAACATCAAAAACATATGATAGCTCTTACCTTCCCCTTCCTCCATCATAGCTCGTGGCTGAGACAGAGCAAAGCACTGCATTGTTTCATATCTCTGGCGCATTTCAGGACCGGTGTTTATGTCTTCCAAAATATCATGTGTTTTCATCAACATACGGCAATTGAATGTATGGCTTTTTTGTCTCTGGGTCTCATTTGTCCAGGAAACTCCATTAACTTTGGAAAACAAATTGAAATAACATTTTGAAAAGCTGGTAACTCAGTCTATGACCATCATCAAGAATTCAAGCTGCATTTTCTCATTATGCATGTTTTCCATAGTTGTATCTATACTAAACTTCAGGCTGGCACTATATAAAACATGTGAATAACAGAAATCTTACTGCCTATTTTGTAACTACACACACACACACGCCTCTTAAAATGTATACCAAATTATTAATTCACTGACTCCATATTTGAAAATTTTGCTATTAAATCACATGCCTTTCTATGCTCATTTGATCACCTGACTTCCTAAAAAATACATTGAATTTCCTAAGAAATGATCAAGGAAAAAAAAATTAACCTATTAGAAAATACACATTAAAAGTCTACCTGTAGATTTTGGTAAATTTTTAAGAAAATCCTTTCTGTCTTCTTCATGTAAGATATTGTAAACACTTGTGTTAACCAGGTCCTCTTGCTTATATTGCAGGTATTGTGTGACATTTTCTGACACAAATACAATGTTTCCATCTCGATTCACCACAAACAGGAAACCGTCCAGCGCCTAAAATAGCATACATTAATACAGGCTATTATGGACTAAATTGTATCCCCCTCCCCATAATTCTTAAATTCAAACTCTAACCATCAATGTAACTGTATTTAGAAACAAGACCTTCAAGGAGATAAATGAGGTCATAAGGGTAGGGACCCTAATCCAATATGACTGGTACCCTCCCTATGAGGGGAGAGGAAGACACCAGGTATGTGCATGCAGAGAAAAGGCCATGGGAGAACATTGTGACAAGGGGAATCCAATCCTGCCAAAACCTTGATCCTGAACTTCCAGCCTCCAAAACTGTAAGAAATAAATTTCTCTCCAGCTGGTTTAACCTACCTAGCTGTGGTATTTTGTTATGGCAGCATCAGCAAACAGCAGCCACAGGAGTAAGTACAATGTGTAAAAACTACTGCTGACTTAATTATTGCAAACAACTATAAGCCACCATTACTACTAACATTAGCACCATTTCTACATGCCTTGTTAATAAGAAGAATTGGGGGTGGGGGAGTGCACACATAAATGTGTTCAGCATGAAATCTGAATTAATGCCTAACCTAATTTTTAAAGAATTATATCTTCAAAGGAGATTTTTAAAATGAGAAAAGCATCCTTAGCTCTTCCCAGTTTCCCATTTGATGCCAAGTCAAGCTACAGAAACTGCTACACTATTCCTTAATGAGAATTTATAAAGAGGAATTTCAAAACTGATCAACTAAAAGTAGTTAGAACAAACTACCTGAAACAAAAAGAAGCTGACAAGTTACCTTTATGAAGGGCTTCAGCCCCTAAACAAATACAATGCATATTTTTTTTTCTGAGATAGAGTTTCATTCTTGCCTGGGCTGGAGTGCGACGGAACAATCTCAGCTCACTGTAACCTCCGCCTCCTGGGTTCAAGTGATTCTCCTGCCTCAGCCTCCCAAGTAGCTGGCATTACAGGCGCACACCACCACGCCCAACTAATTTTATACAATGCCCATTTTTAAGTCTTAACAGTTCCTCAAGTATAAAAAACTGCAGCGTGCCATATGATCAAAAAAAAATTTTTTTTAATGTGATCATGCAAAAATTCACCAAAAAATGTCAGAACTAAAACATACAGTCATCATATCCCAGTATCTATGGAAGATTGGTTCCCAGACCTCCCAAAGACAGCAAAATCCAAGGATGTTCAAGTCCCTCGTATGAAACAGTGTATTTGCATATAGCCTATGCATATATTCCAATACACGTTAAATCATCTCTAGATTACTTATAATACCTAATACAATGTAAATGCTATATAAAGTTGTCACACTGAAGTATTTTTTATTGCCTTAACATTATTTTTTATTTCTTTCCCCAGCCCCCAAATTTGTAGTGCAAAACCCATGGATATTAGGCCATTTGTACCCAAATATCTCTGAAATTATAGGTTAACCTTTCTTTCCTGCTTCTTTGTATTTTTATGTTTATATGTGTGTGGTTTCTCAGTTTGCAACTATATTTTTACTAGGGAGGCAAGGCTTCCTGAATTATGTATATTGTAAATACAAGAGCATTTTACCATCATATTCAGAATACTGAATTGTCTCAAAGAAAGAAATGTTTTCTTTTTCTTCTCATTTCCTGACCAAAATTTCATTTTTTGTAACTTTATAATAAACCAAAAGGCAACACAGCTTACTGGACAGTTAAAATTGTTTGCACTTGCCTGAAGTAACAGTGGTCCTAAAGAGTCTTTATCAATAACTCCCTGCCCTGTAGAAGACACATCAGCTTTCTGAACATCATCATCACTGGAAATAGTTTTTCCTGAAAAGACAGAAGGCAGTACAACAAATAGCACATTTATCAGTTATAGACTAAATCACCTTCAAATAGTCCCCAGAATAGACATAAAGATACACAGACACATGCCCCATATACATACAAAACATTTCCTCATAAGAAAATGATGCCTGAATTTTATAACATCAAAACTAAACTTCACAGTTACCCAGGAAGGCAGAAGACACCTAAATTGTTTCACTTCTAAATGCACTATCCACAGCTTCCTGAACGGGAACTAACAAATGACAGGGGCAAGGTGGAACAACACTGGCGTTTTCCAATTGTTTGTTAACCATTTCTAAAGGGTATACCTGGAGGCCCGGCACAGTGGCTCACACCTGTAATCCCAGCACTTTGGAAGGCTGAGGCAGGTGGATCACCTGAGGTCAGGAGTTTCGCCTGGCCAACATGGCGAAACCTTGTCTCTACTAAAAATACAAAAATTAGCTGGGCGTGGTGGCAGGTGCCTGTAATCCTTGCTACTCCAGAGGCCAGGGCAGGAGAATTTCTTGAACCCAGGAGGCAGAGGTTGCAGTGAGCCAAGATTGTGTCACTGCACTCCAGCCCAGGTGACAAAGCAAGACATCATCTCAAAATAAATAAACAAATGCACAGCTGGTCAACACATCTGTCTATTCCCATACTTGCTAGCCTCCATCAGTTGTACTCCCTACCCAAACAAAGGAGCAAAAAGGCAAATATAGGAGCAAGTTCCTTCTAAAACAGGGGTCCCCAACCCCCCAGGCCACAGACCAAAATCAGTTTGTGGCCTGTTAGGAACAGGGTCACACAGCAGGAGGTCAGCAGCAGGCAAGTGAGCAAAGCTGCATCTGTATTTATAACAGCCCCTCCACATCGCTCACATTACCACCCGAGTTCCATCTCCTGTCGGATCAGAAGTAGCATTAGATTCTCACAGAAGTGCAGACCCTAGTGTGAATTGCGCATGAGAGGAATCTAGGTTGTATGCTCCTTATAATTCTCTAATGCCTGATGATCTGTCACTTTCTCCCATCACCCCCCAGATGGACTCGTCTAGCTACAGGAAAACATGCTCAGGGCTCCCACTGATTCCTCATTATGGTGAATGGTATAATTACTTCATTATATGTTACAATGTAATAATAATAGAAATAAAGTGCACCATAAATGTAATGTGCTTGAATCATCCTGAAATCATCCCCCCTACCAGGTCCATGGAAAAACTGTCTTCCACAAAACCAGTCCCCGGTGCCAAAATGGCTGGGGACCACCACTGTTCTAAAAGACATTAGTGTTTTTATTACCTTGCTCTTTTATTTGACGTATCTGTCTTACTGTTTCCTTTAAAATCACACATTTATCTGGTTTGACATTGAAATTGTCAATATCACTAAGATTAGCAGATATCAGCTCAGCCAATTCTTCAATATATTTACTCTCCTGCTCCCGTCTCCGCTTTTCACCACTGCAAATAAGACTAAGGGAAAAGGGGTAGAAAAGGGGAAAGAGAGACATGATATACATATCACAAAAGAGCTGTCAGTGGAATCAGCCCCTATTGTTACTATTGTTTCTTATAGTGTAACTATAGAAAGTAACACTGTTACTTTTTTGGGGGGGGGTGGGAAGGGAGTTTCTTTCCCTCTTGTTGCCCAGGTTGGAGTACAATGGCCTATCTCAACTCAGTACAACCTTTGCCTCCCACATTCAGGCGATTCTCCTGCTTTAGCTTCCCGAGTAGCTGGGATTAGCTGGGATTACAGGCGTGTACTACCATGCCTTGCTAATTTTTGCATTTTTAGTAGAGACAGGTTTCACCCTGTTAGTCAAGCTGGTCTTGAACTCTGATCTCAGGTGATCCACCTGCCTGGGCTTCCCAAAGTGCTGGGATTACAGGCATGAGCCACTAGGCCCAGCCTATTACTTTCATATGTAAACAAACTAAACTCAGCCAACAGAAACTAAGGAAATGCTGTCTTGGAGAAATAGTACAACATAATAGAGATTCATGTAAACCTAAATTCAGTTCCACCTTTGTTAGCTAAGTCACCTTAGGCATAGTTAGCCTGTCTTCTACTTCCTTCATCTAGAAAACAGAGATAAATCGGGCAGGCACAGTGGCTCACACCTGTAATCCCAGCACTTTGGGAGGCCAAGGCAGGCTTGAGACCAGCCTGACCAACATGGAGAAACCTCATCTCTACTAAAAGTACAAAATTAGGCAGGTGTCGTGGCGCATGCCTGTAATCCCAGCTACTCTGGAGGCTGAGGCAGAAGAATCACTTGAACCCGGGAGGTGGAGGTTGTGGTGAGTCGAGCTTGTGCCATTGCATTCCAGCCTGGGCAACAAGGGCAAAACTCTATTTCAAAAAAAAAAAAAAGAGAGAAAGAAAACAGATAAATCATCTTCACCTCTTAAAGATAAACTAACAAATAAGAACAAAAACAGTGGTAGCTACTTATAAATGATGAGGTTTTATTAATTGTAGTTTGTTATTTTTCAACTATCGCATTAAAGCTCAATTGACACTGACTTTGGAAATACTTTAAAAACTATGTAGTGTTACATAGCTTACATTATTTTGTTTCTAATTTTTAAGCTTCTCATTTCACTTAGTAAAAACAGGATGCAACCTCACAAGTAACAAAATATCAACTGATTCTTAATCTTAAACTCATTATTAAAAGATACCAAAGAAAGATGGCTGGGCGTGATGGCTCACTCCTGTAATCTCAGCAATTTGGGAAGCTGAGGAGGGTGGATCACTGGAGGTCGGGAGTTCGAGACCAGCCTGACCAACATGGAGAAACCCCATCTCTACTAAAAATACAAAATTAGCTGGGCATCGTGGTGCATGCCTGTAATCTCAGCTACTCGGGAGGCTAAGGCAGGAGAATCCCTTGAACCTGTGAGGCGGAGGTTGCGGTGAGCCAACACTGCACCATTGCACTCCTACCTGGGCAACAACAGTGAAATTCCATCTCAAAAAAAAAAAAAAAAAAAAAAAGATACCAAATATTCTTACTTATAATAACCTTGGTTATCTATTCATAACTCCTACTCCGCCTTCCATTCAGAAATTCTTATAGGACCATGAATTGTTAATAGTCTACCTTCTACCTGCATCAGCAATAAAAAAAAAAAAAAAAAAAAAAACTTCTATTACATCAGAAAGATGTCCATCTCATCAGTAACACTCTATTTACCACAAAGTGAAACCACAAAAAAAAAATCTAACCAGAGAATGTAAATAACAAGAAGTTAAAATGTTATCCTTAAACAAAGGCAGAGAGAGGGGAACAAGTGTGGTAAAACATCCAGAAACAAATCACCTACCCTTGTCCTGGAGTATCACATGGCAATTTTCGTTTTCGTGAATCAGTGGCCAGTGGATCCAAGTTTTCTCCTAATCCACTCATCTTGAATATACATCGGCAACTAAGAAATATTAGAAATAAGCACATTAAAAAATATACATGATTCTATGAAGGTATGACTGAATGACTGCCTCTTGTAATTCAGAACTACTTTCTCTAAACAGGTAACTCTCAATATTCTTTTTCATAAATGACTATACTGAAAACAACCTCGGATTTCTTATTCTAATATAGTTATGCAGAACATATGTACAACTCCAAAACAGAAATGTTCCTCGAATCCTACTAAAAATGTCTATCTTGCAGTGTGTGGTGGCTCACGCCTGTAATCCCAACACTTTGGGAGACCAAGGCAGGTGGATCACCTGAGGTCAGGAGTTTGAGACCACCCTGGCCAACATGGTGAAACCTTGACTGGCCAACATGGTAAGACCCCGTCTCTACTAAAACTACAAAAATTAGCCGAATGTGGTGGCAGGCACCTGTAATCCTAATTATTTGGGAGACTGAGGCAGAAGAATCACTTGAACCGTGTGGTAGAGGTTGCAGTGAACCAAGATGGCACCAATGCACTCCAGCCTGGGCAACAAGAGCTAGACTCAGTCTCAAAAAAAGAAAAAAAGGCTGATGGAAAAATAATATGCTTTCATTAAAATTTCATTGATGAAGAAGATAAATATGGAGTAATAGTTGAGAAAGATGAGCAGGTTTTAACATTCAGATTACTCAGTAACAATTTAAGACATCTACTAAGCTTTCATTTACTAAGAATTTTATCTTTACTAAACTTTGGTTTAGGACACGACAATCACTGTTGTAAAGAATAAAATTTCAACTAATGAAGCACAACAATTCTAAACTATTTTTTATATATTAAAATGCATCTTGCATTCCAGCTAAACTCTTAGACACATGCTGGAGGACATAAATTTCCACTAGGTGGCAGAATGATACCAAGAAGGAAGACACGAAAAATTTTACCCAATATGCTGATCAAACTTCAAATGTGTAGCTTTAAATTAAAAAAAAATCAAAAGCAAAAAATCCAAAAAGTTAAAAATTTTAAAACCACATGATAATAACATAGATCAGAAAATATAGATTACAACATTGTCTTTACAGCTGCACTAAATAGTATTAATTACCAAGGAAATTCATTCTATAATTTTGGTTGTAAAATGGAAAGGCTAAAAAGCTGAGATTATTTAAATATTTGTTTCTTCCCCATGACAAGTTTAAATGAAGAAGAGAAAATGGCTTAAAATAACTTTTACTAGTGGTGGCTCACTATTATGATTTTTAAACACAGTCAGATCACACAATCTCAAGGGTACTGTATTTTCAAATGTGTTAATGTCATAAAAGACAAAGTCTGTGAACAGTCCAGATTTTAAAGGAAGCTATAAGAGAAATGACAACTAAATGCAATATTTGATCCTAGACTGAATCCTGTACTGGACGGTAGAAAATGCCATAAAGAATATTATTAGATCAACTGACAAAATTGGAATATGGACAACAGGTAAAAGTATTTACCTTTGCCAGGCACAGTGGCTCACACCTGTAATCCCAGCACTTTGAGACGCTGAGGCAGGTGGATCACGAGGTCAAGACATCAAGACCATCCTGGTCAACATGGTGAAACCCCATCTCTACTAAAAATACAAAAAATTAGCTGGGCATGGTGGCACGTGCCTATAATCCCAGCTACTCAGGAGGCTGAGGCAGGAGAATATCCTGAACCCAGGAGGCAGAGGTTGCGGTGAGCCAAGATCACGCCATTGCACTCGAGCCTGGGTAACAACAGTAAAACTCCGTCTCAAAAAAAAAAAAAAAAGGTATTTACTTTTTACCTAATGTTGTCAATATTCAATCTACTTAAGTTGATATATGAGCTAGCATTATTTAAGAGACCAATATACTTAGTACAATATTTGGAATTAAGAGGCTATTACACATGCAAATTAACCTCAGATGGTTAAGAAAAGTACATATATTATGAGTGAATGAATAGGCAGGGCAAGGATGAGGAAGGGAGTTGACACTATGTGATCCACTGAAGGGAGAAACTTAAAAACTCTTTGTACTATTTTCTTGAAACTTTGCTTTAAGTTTGAAATTATCCTCAAATAAAAGAATTTTAAGCTTAAAGGTATGTTCAGTTTTGATTTTCCAATTTTCAAAAGAGTAGCTTGAGTAATCCCAGTGCTTTGGGAGGCTCAGGCAGGAGGATCACTTGAGTTTGAGACCAATCTGTGCAACACAGTAACACCTCATCTCTAAAAAAATTTTTTTTAATTGGCCAGGCATCATGGTGCACACCTATAGTATTAACTACTTAGGAGTAAAACAGGAGGACTGCTTGAGTTCAGGAGTTTGAGGCTGCAGTGAGTTATGATCACATCAATGCACTCCAGCCTGGGCAACCAAATGAGACTGTCTCTTAAAAACAGTAATGATAATAAATAATGATTAAAAAGAATAGTAATTCCATTCCTTAAGGAAAAAAACAGAATAATTCTTGCTATGTCTCTATAATGGGTTTTATATTTTCTTTTACATTTCTTTCAAAGGTTATTTTTAAATTGAATGGCAAACTATCCATTGAGTAAAACCTTTTTTTTTTTTTTTTTTTTTTTTTTAAGACAGAGTCTTAGTATGTCATCCAGGATGAAGCACAATGGCATGATCTTAGCTCATGGCAACCTCTGCTCCCCAGGCTCAAGCAATCCTCCCACCTTAGCATCCCAAGCAGCTGCGACAACAGGTGAGCACCACCACACCCAGCTAATTTTTGTATTTTTTGGAGAGAGGATCTCACCATGTTGCCCCGGCTGGTCATGAGCTTCTGGGTTCAAGTTACCTGCCTGCCTTGGCCTCCCAAAGTGCTGGGATTACAGGTGTAAACCACCACACACAACCTACATTTCTTTATTTTAAAGATTTAGGCTGGGCATGGTGGTTCACGCCTGTAATCCCAGCACTCTGGGAGGCTGAGGCAGGCGGATCACAAGGTCAAGAGATTAAGACCATCCTGGTCAACATGGTGAAACCCCGTCTCTACTAAAAATGCAAAAATTAGCTGGGCATGGTGGTGCGCACCTGTAGTCCCAGTTGCTCAGGAGACTGAGGCAGGAGGATCACTTGAACCTGGGAGGTAAGGTTGCAGTGAGCTGAGATCATGCCACTGCACTCCAGCCTGGCAACAGCAAGACTCCATCTCAAAAAATAAATAAAGATAGAATTTATTCCACATTCTAGATATAATTTCCTTACTTTGGCTTTTGTATATAAACTGAATACCTGAAAACAAAGGGAGAAACTATTCAGCAGATAACAGTACTTCTTTAATTTGAAATATATAATTTAGCCTATGTTCTCAATATTATTTCCATTCTTTGGTGTTAAATATAAGTTGAATACTCAGTACAGAGTAAGGGACCTACCATATAACAGGTGGTCAATAAACGTCTTGAATAAGTATTGAATAAATATAAAAGCAACATTCAACCTACTAAATCATATTTTAGAAGTTTCCTTTATTCTGATCTATAACAATCATTCAATGCAATTCTACTGCTTTAAACTTTTTAAATGTTTACTTCTACAGTTGACATACAGTGTTACAATAAATTCTGGCAGCATAAATTAAATCAACAAAAACTAAGCCATCAAAATATCTTAATATACAAAAAAAATTAATAAGCACAAATTATCAGTTAAAACCAGAAATGCATACATATCATTTGTGTTAAGTCATGTTTATGTGCATATAAAACCTAAATATGTCTACGTATGTCTACAGACACATGCAGCTTTTTCTCTTCATCTCAAAGAACAAGCTACACTGTACACATATGCCTGTGCAATCTTCCTGCTACCAAACTTACTCATTCATGGAGTCTAACCTAATTATCCAAAAAGATACTAAAGGAAGGCTGGACACGGTGGCTCATACCTGTAATCCCAGCACTTTAGGATGTCAAGGCGAGTGGATCATGTGAGGTTGGGAGTTCGAGATCTGCCTAACCAACATAGGAAACCCCATCTCTATTAAAAATACAAAAGTAGGCCGGGCGCGGTAGCTCAAGCCTGTAATCCCAGCACTTTGGGAGGCCGAGGCGGGTGGATCAAGAGATCAAGAGATCGAGACCATCCTGGTCAACAAGATGAAACCCCGTCTCTACTAAAGATACAAAAAGTTAACTGGGCATGGTGGCACGTGCCTGTAATCCCAGCTACTCAGGAGGCTGAGGCAGAATTGCCTGAACCCAGGAGGTGGAGGCTGCAGTGAGCCGAGATCACGCCATTGCACTCCAGCCTTGGTAACAAGAGTGAAACTCCGCCTCAAAAAAAAGAAAAAATACAAAAGTAGCCAGGTGTGGTGGCGCATACCTGTAATCCCATCTACTCAGGAGGCTGAGACAGGAAAAGCGCTTCAACCCAGGAGGCAGAGGTTGCAATGAGCCAAGATTGTGCCATTGCACTCCAGCCTGGGCAACAAAAGCGAAACTCCATCTCAAACAAACAAATAAATAAGAAAAAAAGAAAAAGTACCAAGGGAAAATAACTTAAAATTATGAAAATGGTGTTTACGCAAACATGAAGGTATAATTATATGAGATATAAAATATTTCTTATTTTTTGTTTCGTTTTGCTTTTGAGATGGAGTCTCACTCTGTCACCCAGGCTAGAGTGCAGTGACACAATTTTAGTTCACTGCAACCTCCGCCTCCCAGGTTCAATTGATTCTCCTGCCTCAGCCTCCTGAGTAGCTGGGATCACAGGTATGAGCCTCCACACCCAGCTAATTTTTGTATTTTCAATAGAGACGGGGTTTCACCATGTTGGCCAGGTTGGTCTCAAACTCCTGACCTCAACTGATCTGCCCCCCTCAGCCTCCCAAAGTGCTGAGATTACAGGTGTGATCCACCATGCCCAATTACTATCTTGGTCTTTTAGAACGGGTTTGACAAATTTGTAGTTCTTACTCAGACATGGACAAACTTGAAGTACATGTACTGTACATATGTGTAAGACACCACAATGTCTAAGAGTAAATGACAAAGTGTTCTACAACAAAAGCAAAGTAGAGCAAACATATCCCGAATTTCATTAAACTGACAAGAATGTTCAAAATGAGGAATAAAAAAGCATTTCTGGTCCCCAAAATAATAATTTCGGTATATACAATAATATAATTCCTGAGCACAGATGTCTATGACAAACACTTCAGGTACAGCTTTCTATTTAGTATTAATCTTAGATATAAACAAAAAATCAAAAATGCCACACCTGTTGCCACATTCATTGCCACACCTGTTGTCTCCTTCTGAGAGGATATGTTGTTCAGTTTGGTAGATTACTTATTTTAAGACATAAAAGATAAATGCCTACCACAGACGCACTAGATCTAAATCGCTTTCAATCAACAGTCAAGAATGAAGATGAGAGAGGCGAACAAGGCATGTACCAATACCATGAAGTTCGTAAGGGGTAAGAAACATGGATCAATAACTGCCTGAGACCAGCTTACATTTTGACATCATAAACTACAACTCATCTAGTGTGGAGAATATATGGAGTTGATAAAATCCATCTTCAAAGGGGAAATGATATTGTGAAGCACAACAGCTTCACAATAAGTTTGACTGTAAGAACAGTCTACGTCAGGCACGGTGTCTCATGCCTATAATCCCAGCACTTTGGAAGGCTGAAGTGGATCACCTGGGGTCAGCCTGGCCAACATGGTGAAACCCATCTCTACTAAAAATATAAAAATTAGCCAGGTGTGGTGGTGTGCACCTGTAGTCCCAGAAAATCAGGAGGCTGAGGCAGGAGAATTGCTTGAACCTGTGAGGCAGAGATTGCAGTGAGCCGAGATCACACCACTGCACTCCAGCCTGGATGACAGAGTGAGACTGTCTCAAAAAAAAAAAAAACCCTGCCCCCAAAAATAAAGTCTATTGGCATTGAGTCCTTTCTTAATTCTGACTCCCTACAATTAGATATTATCACCTATAGTTGAATAGAAAAAGAAATTAGGACCACAATATGTACTTGCCCCCAAGTAATCTGTCCTCCCGAAATTGTATCATACATTCAAATAGTGAGATGCATCCATATTTTGAAGTTTCCAATGCACCTCGAATGCACTTACAAGAAGATACACAATCCAGTCTCAGAGGCCTTTTCAAGGCCCTGGCACCACTGTATAGAAAAGAGCTATAGTGAGGAACTTTTCATTTTATCAGAATTTAAAGGCTAAAACCAAGTCAATCTTTCAATATAAACTCTACCACCCAAATCCATGGGCCGTTTTTACAATTATTTTCCTCATCTAAAATGTTTCTACTAAAAAAAGTTCTATGCTACATGACTTAAATGTATTAATATGGCAATACACACTTTAAGACTGCATTTAAGCAATATATTCTATGCAATTCCTTTATTTTTTTTAGAGAGAGTCTCACTCTGTCACCCAGGCTAGAGTGCAGTGGCACAATCTCCACTCACTGCAACCTCCACCTCCTGGGTTCAAGCAATTCTCCTGTCTCAGCCTCCCTAGTAAGCAGCTGGGACTACAGGCGCACACCACCACACACGACTAATTTTTCTATTTTTAGTAAAGATAGGGTTTCACCATATTAGTCAGGCTGGTCTCAAACTCCTGACCTCAGGTGATCCACCCACCTTGGCTTCCCAAAATACTGGGATTACAAGTGTGAACCACCGCATCCAGCCACAATTACTTTAATATAGAATAGTAACAATTAGAATATCTTTCAATGCTATCAAAAGCTAATGCTATTTCTATATTATATGGAAAAGTCCAAAGTACATCAGTAAGATTTAAAATGACAAGTATCTTAAAAAACTAGATAGAATGGTTCCTATAAATACTATAGGTCTTTCTATACATATATAGGTCATCTTTCTATGAACATGTTGAAGCTTAGATATTAACGGAATGTATAATAAATTGCTAGAAAATGAACTTTCATGGAACAACTAATTATTGAAGCTAAAAAGCAGCAAAGAATTATACTTGCTACCTCAAAAACCATGACCATTTTGGTTTACGGCTCAGCAACCCTAGTCAGCTTTACTTTTGGTTATTTGGGATTAAGACAAGATGGTAAATGCTTCATTACACATAGCAAATTAGCCAAATGGACAAGGATACAGGAAATACTCCCTGTCCAAAAGGAAAAGATATCGATCAACATTACCAGTGTTCATTAGGCAGGCAAGAAGTTATTTTGGGGACGTAAGAAAGGCTATACTGCCAAAATAGGAGATGGGTTATCCAGTAAATCTAAACTGACATAGAGACCAACTAAATTAATAAGGCAGAAATGAGATAATTTTGTGGCAGTACAATGTTAGGCATCTCAAGTATACTGGGTAATTTATTTACCATGACCCTCCAAAGTATGAATTACTACATTTCCATTTTACAGATAGAGAAATGGCTAAATAACTTTCCACTAGATCACACATATTCTGGACGGCAGTGCTGGAACTATAATATGTTTTCAGACTTCATAACCAACGAAGTATATATCAAATGTTTCTGGGCATTTTATTCCCCCCGCCCACAACCACCAAAACAAGTCATTTACTATAACTTGTTTTGGTTATATATCCAACCAAACTATATCCAACCATAAGTATATCCAATCAGTTAGCCAGAAAATTTCTCAGCTTATCTGTAAGAACACTGAGAGGTTATGACAGCCATAGTTTAGGGGCATGCAGTATTAGGGACAGGGGCAAGGAGGTGCTCAAGCTCAGCAGATACTAATGCTGCCTTCAAGTACCTTACCTAACCATTACCCTCCAATGTCACTAAATTGCCCTTCATGGAGGTCTAATATTATCCATGACCCTTACTGCCACTTGAGATGGGCAGTGGCTCACATAGCAAGAGCAAAATTTGAGATCAAAAAGTACAAACAATACCCTAAAATGGTCAGTCAAATGTTGTTATTCTTGGGTTTGCTATGATTAAACGGTGAAGCTACTTAACTATCCCAGCAGTAATTCAGTTTACCCATCAGGTTTGTTTCCCTAACTTATACAAGGTATGATTAAATACACTAATTAGAGAGAGGTTTGCTGTATTTCTTGAGAATCATGGCAACTTAAGGAATTTTTTTCAAAGAGCTGTGGATCTGAACTGGTTTATTAAAAACTGTTTTCAAGCACAATGCAAAAGCAGAGACTGCTCAAGCCAATCAGATAAAAACAAGTTCTTGGGAAGAATGAGACAGTCATACATAAAAGTTCTACCCAAACTGACATTCCTCATCAGACAACTTAGAAAATAACCACCACTAGTTAATACAAGGGCTTAATCTTACAAGGTTTTTTCTCTATTCTAAAAATATCAAAAAGTTTCTTAATCTTCTTTGTTTCAATCCATCGTCCATACCCTTACTAATAAAATAAGTGGAACTCCAAGAGAACTGGTACCATGGAGAAAAGGACTGAAGAGAACTATAACATGTATATGTAAGAGACAGGGGAAGGCAGGGAAGAGTCAAGTTCATAAACATGAAACTGTTATAAAAGCATCCCAAGTGGATGACTCGTCTAGTTAGTATCCCCTACCTTTGTTTACCTTCTACGCTGGTAAGGAAGAGCTGTGAGGAGACAAAGCAGGAGGGGAAAGAGAAGGACATTTTTAAAAATTTATTTACTTACTTTTCTTCTGCTTCTTCATCCTCTGTCAGAGAGGCAAATTTTTTATATCATTTTGTTTTGTGGTTGATAATTTGCTATTATGTTTTGTACGATAAACTATAATGCAATCCCTCCCCTTTTTTTTCAATTTAATTCCATTTCAGCTTACACAGTTTGCATGTCCAGAATCATTTTAGACCCAGAAAACAGAGATAAAATGACACTACCAACTTCTAGAACTCTCACACTAGCAGAACAGGAAATCATAAAAACAATTAAATTTGATAAGTGTTTAAAAAAGAAGGAATCATATGAACACAATGAATAGGAAAGCTAGGAGCCTACAGTTTTTAGAAATAAAACATATACATGCTGTCTACAAGAAACTACCTTGGTGGAGATATATACAAGAAAACAGTATAACCTCAGTTCTTGGTAATACCTTCTCCACTATCTTTCCTTTATAATGCCAGCATATTGGGTGAAGGGGTAGCAAGGAACAATAAAGTAAAACATCCTATTTTTAATATATAAATTGAACAGAAAAGCATCTGAATGTAAATTATTTTATGCACAAGGTTTCATTCTCTTCTCCCTTCTTGCACATTATGTTCCAGTTTAAACCTGATGGTTTAAACCTGATGAAGTTGAATTCAAACATAAACTCCCCAGAGACTACAGTACCAGAACTGGGCATACCAATTAGCCAACACAGGTGTTAGTTGCAACTGGAAGCTTGTTGCCAGGAGACCTCTCAACCTCTACATGAGCAACAGAGTTGAAGTTCACAGATATACACTGTGCAGAGGGAGTTAAGGAAGCCAATTCCATCTAAATCTAAATCAAATTACCCTCTCCTGACAGCATACTAACTAGCGGGATAACTTTTGTTTTAAAGGTTACACTGACTTCTAAATTTAATACACTAAATCTAACTCATATACAAGAACAGACTTAAGTCTGAGTTTCATAAACTTGAATTTGGCTTCATTTTAAACAACGTATTAACAGTCATACTTCTTCCTCATCAATCACCACCAGCAGCCCCCAAAATGACCTTTATATTAAAAGTTTTTAATAAAGGTAACTGAAACATTTCCTATTTTATTTTTAACCTTAAGTCATTAATTCTTTTTTAAATCTCTCCCACATCCTTTTCTATCTAGAATATTCCTGCAAGATTAATTTGTCGCTTCTGGTAAAACCAACCCCAACTCTCCCAATTAGACAAAGTTTTCCCTTCTTTATCCTAAGTACTTTCCATACTTTTATTATAACATTTTATAAATTACACTATTTCTGTCTCTTCTTCCTGCCTTGTAAGCCCTAAACCATAGCATAAACTTGTATGTAACTCTATTTTATTATAAACTCCTTTTCTTTTTAACTACTACCACCATTCCTCTTCTCTTTTCCAACTCCAGTTCTCCTTTGCCTTCCCACCAGCTATACTTTTGACCAACTCCACATCTTTTTTGTTGTTGTTTTGGTTTTCTTTTTTTTAAACGTCTTCTTGAAATACAGAGAAGATTCTCCTTTTGCAGAGGTATAAAGAGAAAATTTGGCCAGGTGTGGTGGCTCACACTTGTAATCCCAACATTATGGGAGGCCAAGATGAAAGGATAGCTTGAACCCAGAACGTCAAGACCAGCCTGGACAACATTGCAAAACTTCATCTCTACAAAAAATACAAAACACTTAGTTGGGAATGGTGGCGCACACCTGTAGTCCCAGCTACTCAGGAGGTTGAGGTTGAGAGGATCACTTGAGCCCAGGAGACAGAAGTTACAGTGAGCCAAGGATCGTGCCACTGCACTCCAGCCTGGGCAAAGGGAGTGAGACCCTGGTCCTGAGGGGTGGAAGGAGTGGGGATTTTTGTCATCGTCTGTATTGCTGCTTAGTCTGTGGCTCAGTCTTTTTTTTCCTGATCTCACCACTTGTTACTCCTCAACAATTATTAAATAACTCTAAAGGTCAAAAGAATCCTTAAAAAAAAATGTTGCCGGGCCAGTTGCAGTAGCTTACACCTATAATCTGAGCACTTTGGCGGGGCAAGGCAAAAGGATTGCTTGAGCCCAGCAGTTTGAGACCAGCCTGGCAACAGAGTGACTCTGTCTCTACAAAAAAAAAACTCAAAAATCAGCTGGGCATGTTAGCATGTGCCTGTGGTCCCAGATATTTAGGAGGCTCAGGTGAGAGGATCACCTGAGCCCAGGAAGTCAAGTCTGCAGTGAACCATAATCATTGCACTCTAGCCTGGGGAAAGAGCAAGACCCCGTCTCAAAACAACAACAGTTTCCATATCCCTAGAACAAAATTTGTGTCTGATAACAAAATTTGTCTTTTCAAATAAATCTCCAAAGTCATTATTCATCTAATGACAACAACAATACCAATAACAAATAAGAAAATACACATCAAAAAGTCAAAAAAGAAAAAAGCTCTCAACATTGTTTTCTGGAGGGTGGGGTGGCACTAGTAAAAAGGTTAAAAGGTGTCAGAACTGAAATTCAATAAAAACCCTGACCCTCTCCATTCCTCTCTAAAAAACAGCTACTGTATTATGTGGAGCTAAAAACTTACACCATTAGGTCAAGATTGTTTCAGGGAAGAAATGTGCAGCAAGTAAAAATATAAAATACTGAAAACAAGAGGAGATGCATATCACTCAATTTAAAATACAGCATTAAAAAATAAGAGTAAGTCTGGTGATTAAACGCTATTAAAATATTCTTGGCTGGGTGTGGTGGATCACACCTGTAATCCCAGCACTCTGGGAGGCCAAGGCAGGTATATCACAAGGTCAGGAGTTCAAGACCAGTCTCACCAAGATGGTGAAACCTTATCTGTACTAAAAATACAAAAATTAGCCGGGCATATCAGCAGACACCTGTAATCCCAGCTACTCAGGAGGCTGAGGTAAGAGAATCGCTTGAACCCGGGAGGCAGAGGTTGCACTGAGCCAAAATTGTGCCATTACACTCTAGACCAGGCAACAGAGCGAGACTCTATCTCAAATAATAATAATAATAAATAAAATACAACACAGCTTGGTTTTTTTCTTTGTTGCTGTTCAAAGGTTAGTTTCATGATCCATTACTTTAAAGACCTTTTTTTCTGTACTTCACAAAACCTGCCTATGCATGTCTAGTAAATGAAGTCTATGCATTACTATTAGAGAATATTTGAGGCAAGAAAACTTTATTATGAACTTCTGTAAAATCACTCATACACCTAAACTGGTTAAAACCAAAACCTACTTCAGCAATTATCTTGTGGTCTCTGTTCAACATATTGGGTGCTGTCCACATAGAAAAAAGAAATTGCATCCCCAATGCTAAGTGCTTGGAGTAGATGAACTGCTGATCAAAACAGACAGGGTATTTTGCCTTCAAGGAGCTGATGACTCAGTGTCAGAAATTAACAAACTAGTAAGTAAATCATCAGCAACTGTATTATATGCTACAAAATGTCTTTATTTAAAATTAATGGTGGCCAGGCACAGTGGTTCACGTCTATAATCCCAGCACTTTGGGAGGCCGAGGTGGGTGGCTTATGAGGTCAAGAGATCGAAACCATTCTGTCCAACATGGTGAAACCCCATCTCTACTAAAAAATACAAAAATTAGCTGGGCGTGGTGGTGCATGCCTGTAGTCCCAGCTACTCAGGAGGCTGAGGCAGGAGAATTGCTTAAACCCAGGAGGCGAAGGTTGCAGTGAGCCAAGATCACACCACTGCACCCTAGCCTGGCAACAGAGCAAGACTCAGTCTTAAAAAAAAAAAATTAATGGTTAATCTGTGATGCAGAAACAGAAACAACTGAGTACCTGACATAGCCTATAATGTTATATAGCTATTCAAAGTCCTAAATTTCTGTAATAGATCTGGTTCTTACTAATAAAAGAAGTAGATTCAGGTTAACAACTAAATGCCCCTCAAACTGGCCAAACTTCAGATTGGTTACCTCAGACCTCCTCTGTATTTAACTTCTGCTCTGTGGGTTATGTCAGTATTCACTATGTTAGAAATTAAAACTTAGAAACATTCGCTTTTTTTTTTTTTGGAGACAGGGTCTCAGCTCTGTTGCCCAGGCTGGGTTTCAGTTGCAGCACAGAATAGAAGCAGTTGTAACAGGAACTGAATGTGCTGCTACAAGACATCAAATACAGCAAGGTGAAAGGTTTAAGTCAAATGTTTCTAGAGTTCCCACCAAATTCACTAGATCTCAAGCCTTTTGATCTCAGGATTCCTTTATCTCTTGAAAACTAGAAACCTGTAATAACTTCTATGTGGGTTATGTCAGTATTCACTATATTAGAAATTAAAACTTACAAACATTCGCTTTTTTGAGACAGGGTCTCAGTTCTGTTAGTCCACTGTGATGCGATCACAGCTCATTGCACCCTCAATTTGCTGGGCTGAAGTGATCCTCCCACCTCAGCCTCCCAAGTAGCTGGGACCACTGGCATGTGCCACGATGTCCAGCTGGTTTTTTTATTTTTTATTTTTTAAAGTGGAGACAAGGTCTTTCTATGTTTCCCAGGCTGGTCTCAAACTCATAAGCTCAAGCAATTCTCCCACCTCAACCTCCCAGGGTGTTAGAATTACAATTACAGGCATGAACCACCACACCACATTCATCAACCTTTTTTTTTTTTTTAGAAGGAGTTTTGGTCTTGTCACTCAGGCTGGCTGGAGTGAAAACAATCTTGGCTCACTGCAACCTCTGCCTCCCAGGTTCAGGCAGTTCTCCTGCCCCAGCCTCCCAATTAGCTGGGATTACAGGCAACTACCACCACTACCACCATGCCCAGCTAATTTTTGTATTTTTAGTAGAGACGGGGGACAGTATTTCACCATGCTGGCCAGGCTGGTCTCAAACTCCTGACTTCAGGTGATTTGCCCATCTGATTTGCCAAAGTGCTGGGAGTGCAGATGTCAGCCACTACACCTGGGCCTCATTCACTTTTTAAAGCCCATTATATATTAAAATAAATAACAATTTTTGCACACAAAAAAATTATGAAACAATATGAGAACACTGACAGTGTTTACATATTTGTAAATAATTAGCTGACTTAATAGAAAACAATTATTTACTTCTGCATTCCACCTGGTAAATTTTGATTAAAGGATATAAAGAAAATCTGCCCTCACAAAGACAAAAAGGAAGGATTATTTTAATAGCCTTTTATAAATAATTATGGATATTACTTCTGGTTATTACATTAAAATAAATGGTAATTTCTTAAAGGTTAGTTTTATAGAAAAGAAAAACATAATTTCCCTCTACCCTATCTGAGTTCTTAGTTGGGACAGACCCCTTAACAAGACAAATTAACCAAAGAAAATCAGAAATATTGTAAGTATACCTCATATATACATGAGAGATACCCAGAGAAATGAGTAAATTTGTTCATTTCTAAGAGCCGGCTTAGAATTCAGACTTAAATGCCATCTTCAGCTGAAACAAAGAACAAACGGCATGGGGGATCAGGGGCAGTGGTTATGGAGAGGTGAACAAGAAAAGCATGGTAAACAACAGTAAGGCTTGTTACATAGATTTAAGTCTATGCCTTCTCCATTAATACGTTTCTAGTGATTGAATCATCCTTTTCCTGGTAATGAGGAAGACACTCTTACAAGTGAGATTTCCTTTATAGATATAAATTTTCCCTTATAAAAGGGTAACGTCTACTCTGTTTTCAGAACTTCTCCTGTGTCTCAAAATAATTCTTACACCAAAAAGGCATATTTTAGGGCATATTCTAGTCTCCTACAGTTGCAAAGTGGAATCTGAAGCCATATAAATGAATTTTCATGTGGTCTCATTAAAATGCATTGGATCTAACTTGCACTCTGAACAGATCTTTAACCCAAGCATCACTGTATAATCAAACACTGGTCATTTAGATAATACGGGTTCATTCAGTTTAAGTAGATCTTTCAAATGCTGGTACATTTCATTATACTTTTTTTTTTTTTTAACCCATATTCATTAAATGTCACCATCTCTCTCATCAGGAAATAAAAAGCTGTCATGTTCATGATGGCAGATTCAAGTTTACTCACTTATAATTTCACTTGATGCTCAAATGTTATCACTGTCAACCAATAGTCAGATGTTTTCCCTGTAATGATAGGTCCATCTCCCTCAATTTCAAGACAGTCTCCAAATAACCAAGATACAATAGCCATGGTTTGTCATTCATTCAAGTAAAAATGGTGTTCCACGAAATAAGGAGATACTTCAGTTCACAATGCAAACAACTGCACAAGTGCTTTTCCTGGAGACAACCATCACACTTTGGTAGCAGAAGCCTTTGTGCATATTTTCCCATTCTCATCACACAGAATATTAAGACAAAAAAACTTAAGGGTAGAGATGAACAATGTCGCTGCTTCATCATAGACAATCCTAAGCAGAAAACTGACTTTTTTTCTTTATGAGCGCATGCCAGTGAAGAATGTAACATCTTCCTTAATAGAGTCTGGTGCCACTGCCCTAATTCATGGTAAGGTGTCAGCAATTTTATGCATCACTGCTTTTGCACCATCAGTGCAAACATCAACAGGATGAAAATAGCAAATAACACATTAGCATTATTATGAGAACAGTCTTAATCATGCAGACCCCTAAAATTCTCAGGAACTTCTAGGGGTCCATGCACCACATGTTGAGAGCCACTTTATCAGATTAAAGTTGAGGCCAAGAGCTTGAAAGGTTGAGGCCAAGAGCTTGAGGCCGTGGCTTCTCCAAAATATCCCCCACATTCATGTAATAAATGTTTTAGGGTTAGGAGCAGTGACTCATGCCTGTAATCCAATACTCTGGGAGGCTAAGGTAGGAGGGTCACTTGCCAGGAGTTCAAGACCAGCCTGGGCAACTCAGCAGGATCCTGTCTCTACAAACTACAAAATACAAAAAAAAATTATCCAGGTATGGTGGTAATAAAGTAAGCAGACAAGTAAGTAAATAAACAGATGCTTTAGTACCTACTAATCGCAGGTCTATATAAACAAGCCATGTTGTGAGATCAAAAGAACATGGAGACTTCTGGATAGGATAACAGAGAAATGCTGCTATCAATCAACAACACCTTATTCCCTTGCTCCAAACAATGACAGATTAAATACCAATTTTGTATTAACTTCAAAAGATACAGTTATGCTCAAACATGACAAACATATTTGTGGACCATAACAGAGGAAAAACATAAAGCAATAAACTAATAACACCATGAACCCAACTGAGTTCTAGGACAAGAAACAAGCAAACGCAGTCAGGAAATCAAATCATGCACAAGATAAGAGAATCAAAAGCAAGGCTCACAGGTAAAAACAAAAAAAGTTTCACAGGTGGAAACCAAGCAAAAAACTTCTGAAAGGAAAGTGAAAAAAGGTATTATCAACAGCTAAAGTTATTACTTCAAACTGCCACCAGCAGTTGCAGAGGATATAAAGTACTCTATTATATATGTACCTCATATATACATGAGGTTATTTTGCATTTTTAGTAGAGACTGGTTTTATTATGTTAGGCTAGTCTCGAACTCCTCACCTCAGGTTATCTGCCCACTTCGGCCTTCCAAAGTGCTGGAATTACAGGCGTAAGCCACATGCCCAGCCTCTATTTTAAAAATAATAATTGAAAGCCATTAAAAATGATAAAAAGAAATGGAAGAACCTTGCGGTGCTCACGCCTGTAATCCCAGCACTTTGGGAGACTGAGGCAGGCTTAACACCTGAGGTCAGGAGTTCAAGACCAGCCTGGGCAACATGGTGAAACCCCGTCTCTACTAAAAATACAAAATTAGCTGGGTGTGGTGGCAGGCACCTAAAATCCCAGCTACTCGTGAGGCTGAGGCAGGAGAATCGCTTGAACCTGGGAGGCAGAGGCTGCAGTGAGCCCAGACTGCACCACTGCACTCCAGCCTGGGCAACAAGAGCAAAACTCTGTCCCAAAAGAATAAAAATAAAAATAAAAACTCTGGTCTCAATTAAAAAAAAAAAAAAGAAAGAAAAGCAGTAAGAATAAATGGATGTTAAAAAAAACTATAAGCTTTCACGAATTAATAAGAATCTGAAAAGACAGTATCATCAATTATCCATGGCCAAACTCTGGATGGACATGGGATACTTTTATCTGAAACCAAGAATCATTAGACAAGGTTAATTCCTAGACTGGACACACAAACATCATCATTATCAGTAAACCAAAAAAAAAGATAGCTCCCACACAAATGGAGCATAGTGAAGTAAAGAGAGGAGAAAACACAGACTTGAAAGCTGATTTGAGCCCAGCATGATCTCACCAAATTTGTATCTCTTAACCTCAATTTCATCTTCTCTAAAATAGACAACCATCACCTTTACAAAGTTATTGAAAGGATTAAAAACCATAGGTAAAACAAAACTTCAGTGATGTTGGCAAGGCTCTTGAAAAATGGGTCCCGGCCAGGCGCGATGGCTCACGCCTATAATCCCAGCACTTTGGGAGGCCAAGGCAGGTGGATCACAAGGTTAAGAGATCGAGACCATCCTGGTCAACGAGGTGAAACCCTAAAAATACAAAAGTTAGCTGGGCATGGTGGTGCGCACCTGTGGTCCCAGCTACTTGGGAGGCTGAGGCAGGAGAATTGCTTGAACCCAGAAGGCGGAGGTTGAGGTGAGCCGAGATTGGGCCATTGCACTACAGTATGGGTAAGAACAGCGAAACTCCGTTGAGAAGAGAGGAAGGGGAAGGGGGAGGGGGGAGGGGGGAGGGGGGAGGGGGAGGGGGAGGGGGAGGGGGAGGGGGAGGGGGGGGAGGGGGAGGGGGAGGGGGAGGGGGAGGGGGAGGGGGAGGGGGAGAGGGAGAGGGAGAGGGAGAGGGAGAGGGAGAGGGAGAGGAGAGGAGAGGAGAGGAGAGGAGAGGAGAGGGGGGAGAGGGGAGGGGGGAGGGGGGGGAGAGAGGAGGGGAGAGGAGGGGAGAGGGGAGAGGAGGGGAGAGGAGGAAAGAGGGGAGAGGGGAGAGGAGGAAAGAGGGGAGAGGAGGAAAGAGGGGAGAGGGGAGAGGGGAGAGGAGGAAAGAGGGGAGAGGGGAGAGGAGGGGAGAGGGGAGAGGAGGGAGAGGGGAGAGGAGGGGAGAGGGAAGAGGAGGGGAGAGGAGGGGGGCGGGGAGAGGGGAGAGGAGGGGAGAGGAGGGGAGAGGGGAGAGGGGAGAGGGGAGAGGAGGGGAGAGGGGAGAGGGGAGAGGAGGGGAGAGGGGAGAGGAGGGGAGAGGGGAGAGGGGAGAGGAGGGGAGAGGAGGAGAGAGGAGGGGAGAGGGGAGGAGAGGGGAGAGGGGAGGGGAGGAGAGGGGAGAGGGGAGGGGAGGGGAGGAGAGGGGCGAGGGGCGAGGGGCGAGGGGCGAGGGGCGAGGGGAGAAAAGAAAAATAAGTCCCTCAAGAACCATATGATTTACAAACAGAATCAAGTTTACTAAGAAAAACAGAATTTGGCCACTTAACTAAAAAGTAACTAGGTCTACAACCTAGTTTACAATAAAAATTTACAAAAAAATTCCTGCATTACTGATACAGACAGGAGACAGGGAAATACTGCAGAGAAGAGGGCAGTTTCCTGGCAAAGGCCCCACGCTCAAGCCTGGAAATCCACAACCCTAAAATGAGAACAAGCATTCCTGTCTTGGTGCCTAAAAGTTGCCTTTTGACCAGCCACACTCCCATATAAACCTCAAGCCCAGCTCCACGAGGAAACGAATAGAAGAGCAAAAGAAATGGTGCAGCAGAGGAGAGAAGAGAAGGAACATCTGAACACTGAGAGGAGTTCGGCTGAGGACAGTCAGATGGGCCACTGGATGGCCAAATTCCAGGGAACGATCATCTTCCCACTCCATCCCCTTTCCAGTTCCTCATCCATCCCCCTGACAGGTATTTCCATCCCTCAATAAAATCCCGGCATTCACCATCCTCAAGTCTGTATGTGACCTGATACTTCCTGGATGCCAGACAAAGACCTGAGTACCAAGACAGCTCTGAGCTATTTAACACTTTAGCCATCCATGGCTGGCAGCAAAACTAAAAGAACATACTGTACACATGCCCACTTGGGCTTTGAGAGTTGCAGGCTCCCACCCCTAGACACTGCCATGAGGACAGAGCCCACAGGCACTTGCCCCAATCCTTACACCTGCCTGTATGCATGCTTCCCCTCCCAAAAGGGGTTTGAGAGGAGAACAGATGAGCCACAGCCCTGCTGGCAAGTCCTGCAAGATTGGGGGGGGGGGGCGGGGGGAGTCAGGGAACTCTCCCATTTCATTAGCTGAATAAATTAAGCAAATTGTCTAAATCTTGGTACCTATGAGAGAATTTAAGAGATGTCTCCTGAGAAATACTAAATTCTCAAAGATGCTAAGATCTTCAAATAGAAAAGTTTTATTAGTGCTCTTCAATTGTTCTGCTAGGCACTTAAAATGTTTCCTAAAAACCTCTCTGATACTGTACATTTCTCTGTCAAAAGAATTTGTAGAAACAGAACTCTTATTAGGAAAGGCATTTGGGTTACAAGTGACCAAGGATTATTTCTCCCCTGAAAAATCATGTTAACGTTCATAACTGATTGCTCTGCTTTTTTTTTTTTTAAATGTAAAGCCACTGGCAATTTAGCCTTAAAAAAGGTCCCTTATTATTCATCACTCTTAATAAAATGGCTTCCTTTCCAACTGCCAAAAGGAAAATGGAAAGAAACTTAGGCTTCTCATTTTTCAAATAAAATTAAGAGAGAGCTATTTAAGTACTGAAACACCAACAGTTTACATGGTGCCTTCACACCACAAACTACGCTTAACAAAAACCCAAGTAAAAATTATCATACACAAAAATAAATTTCAACTTTCTTCTCAGCACCTAGGAATCACAGCCTTAAACTACTAAATCATATCTGGAAATAAAAAGACAGTAGAATTACAGCTGTGCATGGCCAATTTATCTTCTGAAGTCAAAGCTTGTCACCTTGCAGCAAGTCAACGTGATCCGCATATCAATATACCAGATGGTGGCAGTGTCTGAAACCTATACCAACCACAAAAGGTGTTATTTTAATTAACAAGTTGGGGCAACATTATGAACCTTGCAGTTTTATTCTATTCTTTTTGCACTGTTATAATTTAAGGACAATTTTAAAAGGCTAAGAACCCAGACAAAAAAATTATGCCATTCCAATTCTATTTATGCCACCCTCCAGTAAAATAGCCTTATAAATAGCTTTGCAAAGAAAACAGCAATATACCAATAGTTGAGTTTAGAAAAAAAGTTAATTTCTACAATTAGTTTTCTACAATAGGACAAAATTTTATGGTAAAGATATTAAAGAAGGGCAAAATCAAAACAATATAACAAAAGAGCTATCTGGAATGTGTTACATTATTTGTAACAGCACAGAGACTATAAAGATAAATTCCATGGAAATGAATTAAGTAGTCTACATTGCTGATTTTCAAAGTCTACATTGCTCACTAAAGATTTATACTTAGTTTCTTGTATTAATGACAAGCAATACATGTAAAGCTCAGGAACATGTGTTGAGCATGTGTGTGCATACAAAGCTTTTGAAGTTGCTTTAAAATGTGAAAATGAATATGGCTCCCCTCGTTATCTTGATAAATGTCAGCTGTCATGTACTCGTGTCCAATACATACTATTTTTCACAGAGCAGAATCCCAGAAAACACAATTTTGAACCCACCAGAGCTGCATGTAATGGTTATACATAAGCAAATTCTATTTGAGGTCCGAAGTTTAAGGGATTTCAATATCAACTTCTAAACAATGCAGGCTTTATATGTTAAATATTACACAGATTCAAAAAACATACTCTAGAGGTTTTTAGAAACAGATAAAATCATAAGAAGGCAATTACTCTAAAAGTTTAGCACATGAGAGACAGGGTCATTTATAAGAGTGATACAAACTGAACTATTTGTACAGCAGTTCACCTTTTATTAGATTACTGAGCTGATATTTAGGCCAATTCTATTTCTTAAGATACAAAATTAAGTATTATAAAGCTATATATAACCAATCTAATGACTGTCATGTCTATATCTAAAAGCTTAGCAGAAAGTAAACCACCCTAACCTTTGGTCTTTGCTATGGTTTGAATATAGTTTATCTCCACAAAAACTCATGTTGAGGTGCCTTTAAGAGGCAATTAAGTCATTAAGATGGATTAATGCGGGCCGGGCGCAGTGGCTCAAGCCTGTAATCCCAGCACTTTGGGAGGCCGAGGCAGGTGGATCACGAGGTCAAGAGATCGAGACCATCCTGGTCAACATGGTGAAACCCCATCTCTACTAATAATACAAAAAATTAGCTGGGCATGGTGGTGCGTGCCTGTAATCCCAGATACTCAGGAGGCTGAGGCAGGAGAATTGCCTGAACCCAGGAGGCGGAGGTTGCGGTGAGCCAAGATCGCGCCATTGCACTCCAGCCTGGGTAACAAGAGCGAAACTCCGTCTCAAAAAAAAAAAAAAAGATGGATTAATGCCTTTCTCACTCCAAGTCCTTGATCCCACAGGTTTGGATTAAAGAGTGGGTTGTTATAAAGTGAGACCACCTCTTTTGTTGGTCACTTTGCACATGTTGCTTCCCCTTCCACTTTCCCACTGTGGTGTTATGACATGGCACAAGGCCCTCACCAGAAGCTGACCAGATCTTGAACCTCCCAGCTTCCAGAATCTTGTGCTAAATATACCTCTTTTATAAACTCCCTAGTTTCTGTTGCTGTAACAGAACACCACAAAACAGACTAAGACATTCTTTGACTTTAATAATAAAATATAACTATCAATAGAAATTCTTTTGAAAGCATCCCCTATATAATATGTGAACTCTACTCAGAATAGGTTGCCTTTTACAGCAAAGTTGTTATATGAGCAAAACTAAATTCAAGATAGTTAAGGTTTTTTGTTTTTTTGTTTTTTTGTTTTTTTGTTTTTTGCAGGCACAGTGGCTCATACCTGTAAACCCAACACTGTGGGAGGCCAAGGAGGACAGATAGCTTGAGCCCAAGAGTTCGAGACCAGACTAGGCAACATGGCAAAACCCTATCCCTACCAAAAATACAAAAAATTAGCTGGGTGTGGTAGTGCACACCTGCAGTCCCAGCTACTCAGGTGGCTGAGATGGAAGGACTGTTTCAGCTTGGGAGGTGGAGGCTGGAGTAAGCCAAGATCACACCACTGAACCAGAGAGCCTGAGTGGCAGACTATGACTCCATCTCCCAAAAAAAATTTTTAAAAGACATGTAAGCTTTTAAAATTATAAATGTGGCTGGACATGGTGGCTCACACCTATAATCCCAGCACTTTGGAAGGCCAAAGCGGGCAGGAGTTCAAGACCAGTCTGGCCAACATGGTAAAACCCTGTCTCTACTTAAAATACAAAGATTAGTTGGGCATGGTGGTGCACGCCTGTAATCCCAGCTACTCGGGAGGCTGAGGCACGAGAATCATTTGAACCCGGAGCTGGAGACTGCAATGAGATGAAATCACATCACTACTCTCCAGCCTGGACAACACAGTGAACTCCATCCCAAAAAAGAAAACAAAACAAATTATAAATGCATTAATCATCTCCTACACACCATCATAAAAACAAGTTATCTCCACATTTTAAATACAGTATCACTAGTCAGCAGTCTTCCTCACATAGAAGGTGACACTCTTAAACGTTTAAAAGATACATACAAAGGAAGAGATCTTCCTTTGTACTAAACAGCAGATCCACCAGGACTATTACTTTTTTGGATTTTTTAAAATTGTATTTATAAACTTGAGAGCAAAAATTGATTCCTGAAGGTACTATGCAAGATAGCATAAATATCTCACAAACGTTTAGTAAACAAATAGAAAAAGTGGAGATGGATCTGGGTATGGTCTTTTTAATAATACGGTCTTTTCAATGTAAACTTTCTTGAAACATGAAAAAGATATGCTGCTTGAATTTATATTGACCTTATAATTATAGGATAACCCCTATAAAGAGACTGAATAAAGTTTTTTAAAAATTGAGGTGAGGCTGGGCACGGTGGCTCACACCTGTAATCCCAGCACTTTGGGAGGTCGAGGCAGGTGGATCACGAGGTCAAGAGATCAAGACCATCCTGGTCAATATGGTGAAACCCTGTCTCTACTAAAAATACAAAAAATTAGCTGGGCATGGTGGTGCATGCCTGTAATCCCAGGTACTCAGAGGGCTGAGGCAGGAGAATTGCCTCAACCCAGGAGGCGGAGGTTGCCGTGAGCCGAGATAGCGCCATTGCACTCCAGCCTGGGTAACAAGAGTGAAACTCCATCTCAAAAAAAAAAAAAAAAAATTGAGGTGAGTGCAATTAACATGTTATTTTTGAAATCTAACAATGTTTGAGACAGGAAACATCAGGTTCATGAGAAAACAGTATTTTTCCATAAAATTTCTTTATGACATCATGGTGGTCTTAGCAGTTCTGAAAACATCAGTTAGATTCTTTAACAGCTTTACTGAGATATAATTCACATATCATATGCTTACAGTACATGACTGGCTTTAAGTATATTTCAGAGTTGTGTAACTCACTGTAATCAATTTTAGAACATTTTCATTACCCCAAAAAGAACTCAACATCCCTTAGCTGTTATTTCCCCTCCTCCCATTCCCACCCCTCAACTTCATATAACCCAACCTCCCACCCATTCACCCCTGCCCTTGGCAACCACTTAGGTATTTCTGTCTTCATGGATTTACCTGTTCAGGACATTTAATATAAATGGCATCACACAATATCTAGTTCTTTGTGACTCCTTTCTTTTACTTAACATAGCGTTTTCAAATACATCCACATTGTAGCACTTATCAGTCCAGTCATGCCTAGCTTAATGACAGGGATTCATTCCAAGAAATGTGTCTTTAGCCCATTTCATCATTGTGCAAACATCACAGAGTGCATATTAACAAACCTAGAAAACATAGCCTAAACTTATGCTATATGGTATAGCCTACAGCTTCTACACAATAAACCTATGCTGCATGTTAATATATTGAACACTGCAGGCAACTGTAATACAATCGTATTTGTGTATCTAAGCAAACCTAAACATAGAAAAGATTCAGTAAAAATACAGTATTATAGTCTTCTGGAACCACTGTGATATATGTGGTCCTAATCCTTCATTAACTAAAACACTGTTCTGTGTTACATGACTATATATTTCTGGCTAATACTTCATTGTATGGATACACCACATTCTATTTATCCACTTATCAGCTAATGAAAATTTAAGTTGTTTTTCTGCTATTACGAATACTGTTGCTATGAATATTTGTATACAAGTTGTGTGATATTGTGTGTGTGTGTGTGTGTGTGTGTGTGTGTGTGTGTGTGTGTGTGTGTTTTATATTTTTTTTCCTAAGGAGTCTCGCTATATCATTCAGGCTAGAGTGCAGTAGCATGATCTCGGCTCACCGTAACCTCCACTTCTCTGGTTCAAGTGATTCTCCTGCCTCACCCTCCTGACTAGCTGGGATTGAAAGCACACACCACCACACCCAGCTAACTTTTTTGTATTTTTAGTAGACATGGGGTTTCACCACGTTGCCCAGACTGATCTCTAACTACCGACCTCAGGCAATCCACCCACCTCGGCCTCCCAAAGTGCTGGGATTACAGGCGTGAGCCACCGTGCCCAGTCAATTATACATATTCTTTTTTCCTTTTTTTTTGAGACAGAGTCCCACTCTGTTGCCCAGGCTGGAGTGCAGTGGCACAATCTCAACTCACTACACCTCTGCCTCGGGGTTCAACTGATTTTCCTGCCTCAGCCTCCTAGTAGCTGGGATTATAGGCGTGCACCACCATGCCTGGCTAATTTTGTATTTTTAGTAGAGATGCTGTTTCACCATGTTGGTCAGGCTGGTCTTGAATTCCTGACCTTGTGATCTGCCCACCTCAGCCTCCCAAAGCACGGGGATTAGGCATGAGCCACCATGTCCAGCTGATTACGTGTATTCTTAAATAAGAAATCATGGGCACTAATAATAAAAAAAAGGTTTCAGCCAGGTGCAGTGCCTCACACCCAAACTGTAATCTCAGCACTTTGGGAGGATCACTTGAGGTCAGGAGTTCGAGCCCAGCCTGGCCAACCTGATGAAACCTATCTCTACTAAAAATACAAAAATTAGACAGGTGTGGTGGCACGCATTTGCAATCCCAGATACTCAAAAGACTGAGGTAGGAGAATCACTTCAACCCAGGAGACGGAGGTTGCAGTTAGCCAAGATTGTGCCACTGCACTCTGGCCTGGACAACAGAGCAAGACTCGGTCATAAAATAAAATAATATAATATAAAATAAGATAAAAACAGGTTTGATAATATATGCAAATGATGCTTCCAAAGTTCACTAGTAAACCCTAAAGAAGCCAGGTTCTTTAAAAACATTTATTGTAAAAATCTAAAAACCATCATGGAATCTTAACTATGATTAACACGCTAATAGGCTCTAATGGGGAAAGCAAACAACATGCAAGAAGAAATGGATAATGTAAGCAAAGAGACAAAACTCTAAGGAGGAATCAAAAGGAAAGGTTAGGCCAAGGTATCTCATGCCACTAATCCCAGCACTTTGGGAGGCCAAGGCGGGTGTGGATCATCTGATGTCAAGGGCTGGAGACCAGCCTGGCTAACATGGAGACTTCTCATCTCTAATAAAAATATAAAATATAGCCAGGTATGGTGGCAGGTTCCTGTAATCCCAACTACTTGGGAGGCTGATGCAGAAGAATCACTTGAACCCAGGCGGCAGAGGTTGCAGGAGCCAAGATTGCACCACTGCACTTTAGCCTAAGCAACAGAGTGAGACTCTAACAAAAAAAAAAAAAAAACCCAGATTAGAAATCAAAAAGACTAACAGAAATGCAAATGCTTTTGATGGGCTCATCAAAAGACCAAACATAGGAGTGGGGTACCAGTGAAACTTAAGATCAATACAAACTCCCCAAAACTGAAAAAGAAAGAGAAAATGAAAAAGAACAGAATATCCAAGAATGGTGGTACAATGATAAAAAGGTATAACACACACAAAATGGGAATCCTATTCATATTAGATTTTAGAAAAGGCAAAACAGTAGTGACATAAAGCAGACCAGTTGGAGGTTTCTTCTGGTTACTGGGGACCAGTGGAGATGACTGATTGCAAAGAGGCACAAAGAACATTAGGGTATGGTAGAAATGTTTAATACCATGACTGCGGTGATGGTTACATTTGTCAAAACTCATTAAATTGTAAATTCAAGGTTGGTAAATGTTTTGTATGTATATTATGCTTTAATAAAGTTGGTTTTTTGAAATCAACTACTTAAAGTTAAGGAAAATTACAGTGCTTATTGCTAATCCTATGATAAATAAAAAAGTTATATGAAATAACTTAGCTAATAAAACAAGAAACAATGTATAAAACATTTCAGTAGAAAAATTTACTTTTGGCTCAGCATGGTGCCTCATGTCTGTAATCACAGCACTTTAGGAGGCCAAGGTGGGTGGATTTCTTGAGCTCAGTTCAAGACCAGCCTGGGCAACATGGTAAAATTCCCATCTCTACCAAAAATATTTTAAAAATTTATCAGCCAAGTGTGGTGGCATGCACCCGTGGTCCCAGCTACTCAGGAAGGCTGAGGTGGGAGGATTGCTTAAGCCTGGGAGGCAGAGGCTGCAGTGAGCCAAGATCATGCCACTGCAGTTCAGCCTGAGTGACAGTGTGAGACCCTGTCTAAAATTTTCTTAAAAAGAAAGACTTTTTCTAAAGTAGTTCCACCACATTGAAAGTATATATGTCAGCAGTTAAAATCAAATTTATGTTTTAAAACTTTAGAGCAATAAAAATATTTTAAACGGGGCTGGGGCCAGTGGCTCATGCCTATAATCCCAGCACTTTGGAAGGCCAAGGCAGGCAGATCATGAGGTCAAGAGATCAAGACCATTCTGGCCAACATGGTGAAACCCCTAGTAAAAATACAAAAATTAGCTGGCTGTGGTGGCACATGTCTCTAGACACAGCTACTCCAGAAGCTGAGGCAGGAGAATCGCTTGAACCCAGAACGTGGAGATTGCAGTGAGCCAAGATCATACCATTACACTCAATCCTAGCAACAGAGCAAGACCTCTCTCTCTCTCTCTCTCTCTCTCTCTCTCTCTCTCTCTCTCTCTCTCTCTCTCTCTCTATATATATATATATATATATATATATATATATTTAAGATAACTCACACCTGTAATCTCAGCACTTTGGGAGGCCAAGGTGGGCGGATCACAAGGTCAGGAGATTGAGACCATCCTGGCTAACATGGTGAAATCCCATCTCAATTAAAAAAAAAATAAAAAATAAAATTTAATTTAAAAAACATATTTTTTTAAACAAGAGATGGAAGAAAGGATCATTGCAACATTGTTTATAATTCAAAAGCTAAATGAAACTCTAGTGTTTATCAACCGCAGATGTGAAAAATGAATTCTAATGAAACCATGCAAAAGAATACAATACATCAGTGGTAAAAATGAATTACACACAACATGACTGGATCTTACAATTTAGAAATCCACCATATTGGCTGGGTGCGGTGGCTCACGCCTGTAATCCCAGCACTTTGGGAGGCCAAGGCAGGTGGATCACAAGGTCAAGAGATCAAGACCATCCTGGTCAACATGGTGAAACCCCGTTTCTACTAAAAAAAAAATATATATATATATATATATATATATATATACACATACACACATACACACACACACACACACATACATATATACACATATATACACACACACACACACATATATACATACACACACACACACACACACACACACACACACAAAATTAGCTAGGTATGGTGGCGCATGCCTGTAATCCCAGCTACTCAGGAGGCTGAGGCAGGAGAATTGCCTGAACTCTAGAGGCGGAGGTTGCGGTGAGCCGAGATCGTGCCATTGCATTCCAGCCTGAGTAACAAGAAACTCCGTCTCAAAAAAAAAGAAAGAAAGGTAAACTCAACCCAAAGTCATACATCTAGTAAGAGGTGGAGCTAGAAATTAAATCCAAGTCATTCTAACTTCAGAGCCAACTTTTAACCAGTCCCACCAAATAAATAAATAAATAAACCCTTATGTCATGGTATCAATTTTTTTTTTCATAGAATCTCAGTATAACCACATCATTTATGGCTATTCTAACTGTTTGGATAGAACTGGCCTAACTGGACTTCCCAATAACAAATTATTGTTTTCCAGCCGCACCAACTAGAAACTCCCACCAATCTAAAAAATTTAAAAACAGTTAAATCACGGTCCTTTGCAAGTAATTACCAACCAAGGACTGTAGATTCTTGACCTATCCCTATAGACATCTCCTTTAAAAAATCATTTAAAGTCCAGGCGTGGTGGCTCACATCTGTAATCCCAGCACTTTGAGAAGCCGAGGTGGGCAGATCATCTGAGGTCAGGAGTTTGAGACCATCCTGGCCAGCATGGTGAAATCCTGTCTCCGCTAAAACTATAAAAATTAGCCAGGTATGGTGGCACATACCTGTAATCCCAGCTACTCCGGAGGCTGAGGCAAGAGAATCGCTTGAGCCCAGGAGGCAGAGGTTGCACTGAACCGAGATCTCACCACTGCACTCCAGCCTGGGCAACAAGAGTGAGACTCTGTCTCAAAAATAATAATACTTTTAAATATCTTCCCCACAACCCCCACCCCCACCAAGATGGAATCTCTCTCTGTCGCCCAGGATGGAGTGCAGTGGTGCAATCTCGGTTCACTGCAACCTCCACCACCGGGTTCAAGTGATTCTCCTGTCTCAGCCTCTGGAGTAGCTGGGATTACAGGTGCCTGCCACCACACCCAGCTAATTTTTTCATATTTTTAGTAGAGATGGGGTTTTGACATGTTGGCCAGGCTGGTATTGACCTCCTGACCTCAAATGATCTGCCCGCCTCTACCTCCCAAAGTGCTAGGATTACAGGTATGAACCACCGTGCCAGGCAAGACTTTAATCTTCCAATCTGACTGGTTATCATACATTTTGAGTGATGTAGTAGCAGTTTAGCAGGTAACTAAAAGGTTCTGTAATGTAAAATCTGATCTCTCAATCATAGAACCTTAAAGCTGGAAAGAACCTGAGATCACATGTAAAACAAGTCAATTGATCATTATGAGGAAACTGATGCCAAGATGAATGTACTACTCTTCCTAGTTCCCATCTGGCATCATGTGTTTTCTGGCTTTAAATGAGAGATATAATATCTAAGGCAACATTAACAAATGTTGATTTTTATACATACGACACTATAGAGGCAGGAGAGAGAAAGCTTTAAAATCAGAATTTAAAAAAAAGACACTATAAACCTAAAGACAATTCACTTAAGTGTTTGGTTTTCAAGTAATCATTGCTTTGTAAGATTTCTATGAATTTGGTTCCTATTTTAATTAGAAGGCATGAATGTAGAATTCATAAACAACCTTAAGGTATACAACAACCTCTTGGTACATAAAGAGTACTAATCATAAAAGATAAAAATATATATTAAGTTGTACTCCAAAATTCAAAATGCCTATTCTTGAAATGAAATTAAGAAAATGTAAAGAAAAAAGACTGGAAGAAAACACTTTCAAAACACGTATCTGAAAAGGACTTGCATCCAGAATATACAGTTTTTAAAATGTATACAACTCTGTAAGAAAACAAACCACCAAATTTCTTAAATAGGCAAAACATTCAAACTTGGTTTAAAAAAAAAAGAGAGAGAGAGACACAGAAATGCTTAATAAGAAAAAGCAACTAATCTCATCATTAGTCATCATAAAAATATAAATTAAAACCATAATGTGATACCACTATTCCCATATTAGAATAGCTGAGATTAAAAAGACTGACTATATTAAGTGGAAAAGATGTGAAACTTACTCTTACATATTGCAGATGGAAAATACAAAGGTACAGCCACTTTAAAAAACAGTTTCATAATTTCTTATAAAAGTAAGCATATATTTAACACCCTGCAATTACACTTTCAGGTATTTACCCAAGAAGTAAAAAAATTCACACAAATATACACAAACTTGAATGTTCATAACAGATTTATAATAGCCAAAAACTGAAAACACAAGTTATGATGTATTAACACAATGGAATGCTACTCAGCAATTAAAACTACTGATACAGTAACATGGATGAATCTTTTTAAAGTTATGCTAAGTGAAATAACTATTACAGCATGGCTGTGGAGAAACAGGCTCTCTCATATGCTGTTGGTAAGAACCCAAAGTGACAAAACATCTATGAAGTGCAATTTGACAATCCAATAAAAAACTAGACATACATTTACCCTTCAATCCAGAACTCCCACTTCCAGAAATTTATCCCAAGGACATAACCCCAAAACTAGGAAGGTGTATATATACAAGGTTATTCAATGTAACATTATTTTGATTACAAAATATTGGAAACAACCTAGATAATAACCACTTAAAATAAACTGCAGCCAGCCACAGTGGCTCACACCTATAATCCCAGCACTATGGGAGGCCAAGGCAGGTGGAGCAACTGAGATCAAGAGCTTGAGGCTAGCCTGGCCAACATGGTGAAATCCTGTCTCCATTAAAACTACAAAATCTAGCCAGGTGTGGTGGCATGCACCTGTAATCCCAGCTACAGACTGAGGCATGATAATCACCTGAACCCAGTAGGCAGAGGCTGCAGTGCACCAATACTGTGCCACTGCACTCCAGCCTGGCCGACAAAGTGAGACTCTGTCTCAAAATAAAAAGAAAGAGGAAAGAAAAGAAATCACTCCAGTAAACTGAAGTACCTGCGCATGTAAATGCATAAATGAAGACTGCGCATTTATGTAACAATGAACGAGATGGGGCTAGAGGAAAGAGAATAAGTACTCAATGTGAGGTGTGTGTGTTTACACACCTGTCAACTCATACCTAAGGAGATAATATTTCACAGGTATACAGTTTCTATTTGAGAAAATAGGTTCTGGAGATGGAAGATGATGATGGCTGCACAACGATATGAATGTACTTAATGCCACTTAACTATACACTTAAAAATGGTATATTTTTTCAAGACCAGCCTGGCCTACATGGTGAAACCTCACCTCCACTAAAGAAAATACAAAATTTCACTGGGCAGGGTATTGGGCGCTTATAGTCCCAGCTATTTGGGAGGCTGAGGCAGGAGAATCACTTGAACCCAGGAGGTGGAGGCTGCAATGAGCCAAGATTGCACACACCCCTGCATTCCAGCCTGGTTGACAAGAGCAAAACTCTGCCTTTTTTTTTTTAAAAAAAAAAAAGGTTTATTTTATGTTCTGTAAATTTTACAATTAAAATTAATGGGAAAGATCTCTTTGGCATGATATGGCATTTTTCCAGGAGATACCAATTAAGTGGAGAAAAAAGCAAAGTGCAAAAGAATATATGTAGTATGCCATCTTTTGTGTTAAAAAAAAAAATTAAGAGATATCATCAAAAAAAAGAAACAGAACGGATAAGACAGAAAACATTTAAGTTGGTTACCTATCCAAACTGAGGAAAAATGGCATGGAAGGGATACAAAACCAATGTATGCCTTTTGTGTAAAATTTGGACTTTTGAAAGCATGTTATTCTACATATTACAAAAATAAAAATCAGAATGGGAAGCAGCATAAGTAAACAAGTAAATAAACTTAATTTTGGCTCAAATGAATACCTCAGCTACAACATACAGAAAGTAAGAATGGAAGTAAAAGTAGGGTGGAGATCGGGCATGGTGGCTCACGCCTGTAATCCCAGCAACTTGGGAGGCAGAGGTGGGCAGATCGCCTGACATCAGGAGTTGACGAGTCTGGGCAACGTGAGACCCTGTCTCCACTAAAGATACAAAACTTAGCCAGGTATGGTGGCACACACCTGTAGTCCCAGCTACTCAGGAGGCTGAGGCAGGAGAATCGCTTGACCCCAGGAGGCAGAGGTTGCAGTGAGCCGAGATCGCGCCACTTCACTCTAGCCTGGGCGAAACAGCAAAACTCTGTTTTAAAAAATACAATAGTGGGGTGGCGAAAGAGTTTGGAGGGCTAATCCAAGCAATTAAAATTTTAACCATTTACTCTCAGTCTTGGGTAAAACTGGGGGGTAAAGAATTACAGACAAATGTTCCACTCATTTTCAGTTTCTTTATTGTAGTGAAATGGAAAAAGCAATTCTGAAATTATTTTAGATGTATTAGAGGATTGGGCAAATGAGTAAATGTACTAATGTTGAGAGTCCGGGTTCCCACACAATAAGGAACATAAAAATTAAAAATGGGATACAAAGAAAAAACGCTGTAGACATGATAAAGATGTAAATACTGATATAAACTCATGATTTCTAAAATATGTATATCCGGCCGGGCGCGGTGGCTCAAGCCTGTAATCCCAGCACTTTGGGAGGCCGAGGCGGGTGGATCACGAGGTCAAGAGATCAAGACCATCCTGGTCACTATGGTAAAACCCCGTCTCTACTAAAAATACACAAAAAATTAGCTGGGCATGGTGGTGCACGCCTGTAATCCCAGCTACTCAGGAGGCTGAGGCAAGAGAACTGCCTGAACTCAGGAGGCCGAGGTTGAGGTGAGCCGAGATAGCGCCATTGCACTCCAGCCTGGGTAACAAGAGCGAAACTCCGTCTCAAAAAAAAAAAATATGTATACCCATATTTCAATGAACACATGTGCAGTCAGCCCTCTGTCTCCAGGGATTCTGCATACAAATCCAAATCAAAAATACTCAAGAAATAAATTTTAAAAATACAACAATAAAATACAGACTAAAAAATACAGTTTAATGACAACCTACACAGTATATACACTGTGTGTTAGATGTCTTATAAGTAATCTAGAAATGATTTAAAGCATATAAGAAACTGAACATGAGTTCTGTGCAAATACAATTGCTACCTTATAGTTTAAAGAACTTGGGCATACACAGATTTTGATGCACACAAGGGTCCTAGATCCCATCACCCTCAAGTAGGAAGGGATGACTGTATGAGTATGTGTGTAAGCATGCATATTATTTCCTAGCCCTATCCACTAAAAAGGTCAAGATGAGAAGACAGCCCAGAAGTAGTGAGGACACCTAGAACTCAGAAATCTTGGTCTCTCAAACTTTTATTCCCCACAAGGACACAGCGGCACACTTACAGGAGCTTCACTAGCCAAACCTCTAGAATAATTTGAGCACCAAAATAATTAAGTGGGGTAAGTGAACTGTAAACCATTAAAAAAATAGGAATTCATTAACCTATAACCAATAGATGGGGCTACTGATTACGAAATATGGCCAAGAGTTGACTGGTAATATGAAAGGAAGGCTGGAAAAAAAAAAATGACCATTTTGCAATCATCATAATAAAAAACTGGATCAGACAAAAGTCAATGAATGCTAAATCTAGAGGAAACTGTGAAAATAATCAGAATATCTGCATTGTTTCCCCACAGGCTGCTTATTGCTTGGCAAAAGAGGCGCGGAAAAAAAAACATACAGTGGAGAAATCTGGCAACACCTTGACCAAGGGATCAAAATTTGCTTCACAATAAAAGACAGATGGAAGTCATATGACTCCATCTCTGAGTATCACATTACCTATGCAGTATTCCTGCCAATACGTTACATCTTAATCTAATCACAAGTAAATTTCAGACAAACATAAAATGAACATCTCCATTAAAGAGAGTAAGGGTGTTAAAGAAGGGTTGTATACGTCAAGGTCGTAAGAGATAAAGGCTGTGAAATAGCCCAGGAAAAAGGAGCCTAAAGAGAAATAATAACTGAATGCAAAACCTGACCCCAGACTGAAGTCTATACAGGAAGCATAGAAAATGCTACAAGAGAATTTCTTAGGTTAACTGACAAAACTGGAATATGGGCAATAGATTTCATCGATGTCCATTTATGAAGTTAGTAACTGTACACTGGTTATATAGGAGAATGATTTGTGGGAATGACAACAGAAGTATTAGGGGAAAGAAGCATAACATATGTAACTCACCCTCAAATTGTTCAAAAAAAAATTGGTGTGTTTATGTTTGTGTGTGTAGAAAAAGAGGAAAGAAGGTAGGATGGCACAAATGCAAATAATAAAGCAAGTGGGTGAATCTGGATAAAGGATATCCAGATGTTCTTTTTATTTTTGTAACTTCTGTAAATGTGTATTTCCAAATAAAAGGTTTTTTAAAAAAAAAAAAAAACAAAAAAAAACTGGCCAAGCGCAGTGGATCACACCTGTAATCCCAGCACTTCAGGAGACCAAGGCGGATGGATCACTAAGGTCAGGAGTTCAAGATCAGCCTGGCCAACATGGTGAAACACTGTCTCTACTAAAAATACAAAATTGGCCAGGTGTGGTGGCGGACGCCTGTAATTCCTGCTACTTAGGAGGCTGAGGCAGAAGAATCACTTGAACCTGGAAATAGAGGTTGCAGTGAAACAAGATCACACCACTGCACTCCAACCTGGGCAACAGAGTGAGACTCAGTCTCCAAAAATAAATAAACTGTGGAGATAGTTGTCTGCTATGTTCAGGAAGAATTGGTATATATCACAATTAACTGAGAAATTTTATAGAGAAATTGCAAGACCTATAACCAGTGGCTTGGATAGATTCTCAGATAAAGTACCATTTGAAATGTCAGAGAAGGGAGTTTGCACTTTTTTCTCTGTAAGCCAAGGAAAGGCAGCCCAAACTTAAGAGCACAACAGAAGCTTCGCTAAAAGTATACATTTAGGAAAATCTGCTAGCAAAAGTTTAAGTGGATATGGAAGCAGTAAAGACACAAGAACAAACACAATCATGAAATTATGGGGTCTTGGCCTTGGAAGCTAAAATCGGCAACAGAAAGTGGATCAAATGCAGGAGACATGAAAATAGAAAGCCAGATAAAGCCTGCTTGCCAAATGTAGCAGAGTGGGGTGGGATTCAAAGACAACTCCGATTTCAAGCCTAGCTAACCAAGAGAATGATGGTATTACTAAAGGAAATTTAACTAAGCAAAGCATGATTGCTTTCTCAGCAATCAGACAGCTTTTTCTATTCTCATTTTTCCTATTCTGATGTACTATTACAAGTTAAGAAAAGGGAATAGGCGCAGTGACTCACGCCTCTACTCCCAGCACTTGAGGCCAAGACAGGCACAACATTTGAGGCAGGCACATGGTCAGAAGTTCAAGACCAGCCTGGTCAACATGGTGAAATCCCATTTCCACCAAAAATACAAAATTTAGCCAGCCAAGTGTGGTGTCACACGCCTGTAATCCCAGCCACTTAGGAGGCTGAGGCCTGAGAATTGCTTGAACCCAGACGGTGGAGGCTGCAGTGAGCCGAGATCATACCACTACACTTCAGCCTAGGTGACACAAGAAGACTCTGTCTCAAAAAAAAAAAAAATAGGCCAGGCACAGTGGCTCACATATCCCAGCACTTTGGGAAGCTAAAGTAGGTGGATATTCTGAGGTCAGAAGTTCCAGACCAGCCTGGCCAACATGGCAAAACCCCGTCTCTACTAAAAATACAAAAATTAGCTGGGTGATGTGGTGGGTGTAATCCCAGCTACTTGGGAGGCTGAGGCAGGAGAACTTGAACCCAGGAGGCAGAGGTTGCAGTGAGCCAAGATCAAGCCATTGCATTCCAACCTGGGTGACAAGAGCAAGACCTTATCCCCCAAAAAAAAAGAAAAGAAAAGAAAAAAAGAAACAAAGGAAAGGATTAGATGAAATGTTATTTGCCAGCACAAGCTATCTGGGGAAATTCACCTTCACAAGGTGAAATAGTAAATATAACTTTAAGCTAATTCAGATGTTTGACTAAATGCCATTAAAATATTCACACATGGCCGTGGTGGCTCACGCCTGTAATCCCAGCACTTTGGGAGACTGTGGCGGGTGGATCTCCTGGCTACGTGGCAAAACCCTGTCTCTACTAAAAATACAAAAAAATTAGCCAGGCATGATGGCACACACCTGTAATCCCTGCTACTCTGGAGGCTGAGGCAGGGGAATAGCTTGAACCCAGGAGGTGGAGGTTGCAGTGTGCCGAGATTGTGCCACTATACTCCAGCCAAGGCAACAAGACCAAAACTTTATCTCAAAAAAAAAAAAAAAAAAATCCACACATAAGAAGAGAGAATTTCTTCTCTTCCCCCAAAATTATGTTTGTATATGTATATATACACATATATATAAATACCATTACCGTTTGTATGACACATCTGAACTGCAATTGTTCTGCTATATGCAGATTTTCTCTATTTCTGCCATGCCTAAAACATCATCTCCTCTTCTTTCTCCTTTTCAAGCCTGCTCAACCTCACAAGAATGAGTATACATTCTTCATCATGATCCATTTAATGAATAATATATAATTTTCTCTTATGACTTTTTTTTTTTTTTTTTTTTTTTTTTTTTGAGATGAAGTCTCCCTCTGTCGCCCAAGCTGGAGTGCAGTGGCACAATGTGAGCTCACTGCAACCTCTGCCTCCTGAGTTCAGGCCAATTCTCCTGCCTAAGCTTTCTGAGTAGCTGGGATTACAGGCACATGCCAACACGCCTGGCTAATTTTTGTATTTTTAGTAGAGACAGAATTTCATCATGTCTGCCAGGCTGGTCTCCAACTCCTGATCTCAGGAGATCCACCCACCTCAGCCTCCCAATGTGCTGGGATTACAGGCATGAGCCACCAAACCAGGCCATGACTTTCATTTTTAATTTTTTATTTATTTATTTTCTAGAGACAAGGTTTCATTCTCTTCCTAGGCTTAAGTGTAATGGTACAATCATAGCTCACTGCAGCTTCAAACTCCTAGGTTCAACGACTTTCCTACCTCAGCCTCTCAAGTAGCTAGGACTATAAGCACATACCACCTTGCTGGCTAATTTTCTTTTTATTTTTTTGTAATACTGGGGATGTTATTATGTTGTTTAGGCTGGTCACCAACTCCTAGCCTCAAGTGATCCTCCCGCCTCCAATCCCCGAAACACTGGGATCATAGGTATGAGGGTATGAGTGAGCCACCATGTCCAGCCTCCTTATAATTTTCTCCTTTTTCTATTTCTTTTTTGGAGACAGAGAGGGTTTCATTCTGTTGTCCAGGCTACAGTGCAGTAACACAATCACATCTCAGGCACAGCCTCAACTTTCTGAGCACAAGTAATCCTTCCACTTCAGTCTCTCTAGTAGCTGGGACTAAGGCACAGGCCACTATGTCTGATTACTTTTTGCAGTTTCTATAGAGACTGCAACTCTGTTGCCCAGACTGTTCTCAAACTTCTGGACTCAAGTGATCTACTCACCTCAGCCTCCCAAAGTGCTAGGATTATATGCACTTGGCCATAATTTTCTTAATAACATTTTCTTTTCTCTAGCTTACTTTAAGAATACAAGACATAATACATGTAACATACACAATACATGTTAATCGGTTGTTTACATTATCAGTAAGGCTACTAGGCAAAAGTAGGCTCCTAGTAAAGTTTGGGGAAAATCAAAAGTTACGCACATTTTTTACTGCACAAGGGGTCAGTGTCCCCAATCCTCAGTTGTACAATGGCCAACTGTATATATACATACATATTCACTCAAGTACTCTAAGCTCATTCATTTAACTAATAATCATTAAAAAGAAAAACATGGCTGGGCGCGGTGGCTCAAGCCTGTAATCCCAGCACTTTGGGAGGCCGAGGCGGGTGGATCACGAGGTCAACAGATCGAGACCATCCTGGACAACATGGTGAAACCCCGTCTCTACTAAAAATACAAAAAATGATCTGGGCATGGTGGCGCGTGCCTGTAATCCCAGCTACTCAGGAGGCTGAGGCAGGAGAATTGCCTAAACCCAGGAGGCGGAGGTTGCAGTGAGCCGAGATCGCGCCATTGCACTCCAGCCTCAAGAGTGAAACTCCGTCTCAAAAAAAAGAAAAACACGAAGCATACAGAGTTTTAATGAAATCATATATTAAGGGAGAGGGAAATACCTTCAGAAGGTTGAAGACAAAAAATTACAAAGAATCAAATCAAAATAAAGCTGAATTACCTGGCTAACCAGTCAAAAGATGCTCAAGCAGTTTATTTTTATTCGTCTCTGAGTCCACCGTCCAGCAAGTATTTTGATCCTGAAGACAAAAAAAAGAGGAGAGATTGAATTTTTTAATTGTATTTTCTTTATTTAAGCATTATGATTAGTCACACACAAATTAAGTCTTCTGGCCAGGCACAGTGGCTCACACCTGTAATCCCAGCACTTTGGGAGGCCGAGGCAGGGCAGGCAGATCACTTGAGGTCAGGAGTTTAAGACTGGCCTGGCCAACATGGCAGAACCCCAACTCTATCAAAAATAGAAAAATCAGTCGGGTGACATGGAATGCGCCTGTAATCCCAGCTACTTAGGAGGCTGAGGCAGGAGAATCACTTGAACCCAAGAGGCAGAGGTTGCAATAAGCCAAGAACAAGCCACTGCACTCCAGCCTGGGTGACAGAGCAAGACTCCATCTCATAAAAAAAAAAAAGCCGCATAAGTCTTCCCATTTTTCCCTTCCCTAGGCATATAAAACAAAAACTATCAAGTACAACACCTCTTCTTAGGAATCAGAGCAGATGTCTTATTGTACCATTTATCACTACTTCTATTTAAAAAGTCAGGCACAGGGCCAGGCACAGTGGCTCATGCCTGTAATCCCAGAACTTTGGGAGGCTCAGGTGGGAAGACCACTTGAGGCCAGCAGTTCAAGACCAGCCTGAGCAAAATAGCAAGACACCATCTCCACCAAAAATAAATAAATAAATAAATAATAAAAGTCAGGGTCAGGCACAGTGACTCACACCTATAATCCCAGCACTTTGGGAGGCAGAGGTGGTTGGATCACCTGAGGTCAGGAGAATTTGAGACCAGCCTGGTTAACATGGTGAAACTCCATCTCTACTAAAAACACAAAAAATTGGTTTGGTGTGGTGGCATGCACATGCCGTCCAGCTACTCGGGAGGCTGAGTCAAGAGAATCGCTTGAATCCAGGAGGCAGAGGTTGCAGTGAGCCAAGACCATGCCATTGCACTCCAGCCTGGGCAACAAGAGCAAAACTCCATCTCAAAATTAATTAATTAGGCCGGGAGCAGTGGCTCATGCCTGTAATCCCAGCACTTTGGGAGGCAGAGGCAGGCGGATCACAAAAGGTCAGGAGTTCGAGACCAGCCTGGCCACATGGTGAAACCCTGTCTCTACTAAAAATACAAAAATTAGCCAGGCGTGGTGGCTCATGCCTGCAATCTCAGCTACTCGAGAGGCTGAGGCAGGAGAATCACTTGAACTCAGGAGGTGGAGGCTGCAGTGAGCCGAGTTCGTGCGCCTGGGCAATGAGAGCGAAACTCTATCTCAAAAAAAAATTAAAGTCAGGCATAGTATATACAATATATACTCTATCACAGTTTGTAAAGATGAATAATACCAAGTGGAGGTGGTGGAAACCAGCTCCAAATCTTGAAAACTGATCAAAACAGATGGGTACTCTGAACTTGTAGGGATATTCATTTGTCCAAAATGGGTACTCAACAGAGAATAAAGACAACATTAATACCCTGGCAGAAGCAAATGCCTAAATGCCCTAGTCCAAAAATTATCCAATGGAGGGAGGGGTGGATAAAAAGCAAGGAGGCAAGGGCCAGAGGAAAGACTCAGATGTTTTCTTGTCTTCTGCAAAAGGATGCATTTTGATCACCGAAACAAAATATTAATTGGGAAATAAGAGACCGTTCTTCAGAATAATCTGCAACAAAATACATGAACATATAAACAGCAGGCTTTTGCACTTGAAGACATGGTGTGCAGGTTCTGTTGTGATAAATAAGTGAGCCAATAAGAACATTCACCTTACCTTATGAATTTCCAAATTTAACAATAAAGCAACAATCTGACTGCCACTAATTCCAATGGTTTGGAATCAAGATAACAATTGTAACTATGCCCTAAATTTAATAGTTTTCATGCTGGAATTGGTAGGTCTGTTGGTACCAGGGAAAGGAAAAATGATACATTCACAAGTTACAAGTAACATATTACAGCCATGGCCATTCCATGTAGTGTACAGTCTGCAGACAGCGTAGAGAGCCAACCACAATCTAGCTGCATGATGGAAAGGTCTGTTGCACTTCTAAAACCAAAATTAAAGAGGAGAAAATCAGGAAATGGGGAATAGGAGGCATATTATATGTGGTTCACAAAGAAAAAAGAAAACTCTAGATAGTGCCAGGTGACTCTCCCTTACTCAAAATGCTTGGAAGCATAAATTTCTTGGATTTTTTTTTAATATTTGTATATGCATACTGAGATATCTAGGGGAAGAAACCCAAATCTAAACACAAAATTCATTTATGTTGCATGTACACCTTATACACACAACTGGAAGGTAATTTTATACATTTTTAATAATTTTGTGCATGAAACAAAGTTGTAGCTTTTTTTTTCTTTCTATTTTTGAGACGGAATCTCACTCTGTGCCCAGGATGGCTGGAATGTGGTGGCATGGTCTTGGCTCACCTCTGCCTCAACTTCCCAGGCAGCTCAAACCATACTCCCACATCAACCACCCAAGGAGCTGGGACTACAGGCACATGCCATCATGCCCAGCTAATTTTTATAATTTTTATAGTGACAGGGTTTCACCATGTTCCCCGGGCTGGCCCTGAACTCCTGAGCTCAAGTGATCTGTCTGCCTCTGCTTCCCAAAGTGTTGAGATTAGAGATGTGAGCTACCATATTCCGCTGAATGTGACTTTTTTTAACCGGAATTTTTTTAATTTTTTTGAGATGGAGTTTCGCTCTTGTTACCCAGGCTGGAGTGCAATGGCACGATCTCGGCTCACCGCAACCTCCGCCTCCTGGGTTCAGGCAATTCTCCTGCCTCAGCCTCCTGAGTAGCTGGGATTACAGGCACGCGCCACCATGCCCAGATCATTTTTTGTATTTTTAGTAGAGACGGGGTTTCACCATGTTGACCAGAATGGTCTCGATCTGTTGACATCGTGATCCACCCGCCTCAGCCTCCCAAAGTGCTGGGATTACAGGCTTGAGCCACCGCACCTGGCCTTTAACCGGAATTTTTATGCTATCCAATTTAATTCTTGTAAGATAAAGGGAGAAAAGGTAGGCAGAACTTCTGTAAACAACTTCTAAGATCTTCTGGCCCTGTTTTAAATCAGGTTTCACTTCTAAAATGGTTCTCTTATTTTTGTTTCTTTATTAGGAAAAAGGAAGGAGGGTCGTGGGGTGGGGGTTAACACCTAAGGGGCAAGAGAGGTGGCATCAGGAAAGGATTTTTTTTTGTTTTTGAGGGGAGGGGGGTAAGGGGATAGGGGGCAGAGTTTCACTCTGTTGCACAGGCTGGAGTGCGGTGGCATGAACTCAGCTTACTGCAACCTCCACCTCCTTGGTTCAAGCAATTCTCCTGCCTCAGCCTCCAGGGTAGCTGGAATTACAGGTGTGTGCCACCACATCCAGCTAATTTTTGTATTTTTAGTAGAGACAGGGTTTTTGCTATATTAGCCAGGCTGGTATTGAACTTCCGACCTCAAGCCATCTGCTCACCTTGGCCTCCCAAAGTGCTGGCATTACAGGCATGAGCCACTGTACCCAGCCAGGAAAGGAATTTGAGTCAGAAATTATCTAACAGCATAATGGACCTAGGAAACAATTACTGCTGCCTAGTGCAGAAGGCTGGTGAGAGGGCCTAGATTAATACTCAAATATTATAGTACTGGTTTTTGTACTTACCAAAGGAATGTTGACCCCACCAATGTGCACCCTTAGACCCAAATGTTAAGTGCTGGACCCCCAGGTGGAAGATCATACAAAGTCAGCATGCCCAGATGAACCAAGAATGCAACCATGGTGGAATCTAAATGATCACACTAAGGAACACCGAATGAACAACCGCAGACACCACATGGCAAGATAGAGGATCCAACCAAATCAAGCCTTGGCATCACCCCATGGCAGAATCCATTTAGATCACACCTCATTACTCTCCAAATATAAAACCTGCATCCAAATTCCATCTCAGAGAGACAGAGTTGAACCCAACTCCTATCTCCTTGCTCAGCAGCCTTGCAATAAACTTTTCTTCCTACAAAAACTTGGTGCTCAATGTTTGGCTTTCCATTGCATGCACAGGGAAATACACCCAATTTGGTTCAGTAACGCAAAGACAAGCCAGATACAAAATTCTCCTCTCAGAAGAAGTGTATAATTAAACCAGAGAGATTCCCAAACAGTCACAGAACTTGACTACCACGAACCTGGAAAGGAGTACTACTATACACCAGGATCCAGTAAGCATGTTAGTAAAAGTGCTGGTGAGTTAAACTTGCCTGGAACCAAGATTCTGCAAAGGCAACAATCCTAGCACATTTCTTAGGACAGTATTTTTTTTCTTTATCAAAAACCGTATTATCCCTTTTCACAATTTAGAGTTTAGTCAATCACACATACAAAAACCAAATTATACTGACATGAAACTAAATTTGACAAGTTCCAGAAACATTAGACATCTAAGAAAGTGGCAGGAACATTAATTTTTCTAACAGACGGCCGGGTGTGGTGGCTTATGCCTGTAATCCCAGTACTTTGGGAGGCCAAGGTGGGAGGATCACTTGAGGTCAGGAGTTCGAGACCAGCCTGGCCAACATGGTAAAACCCTATCTTTAAAAAATAAAAAAAATAAAAAATTTCTAGTAGAATTAACAGTTTACTGATGAGACCTACATTACCAAAACCTGCATGACCAGGCCAGGCATGGCAGAGCACACCTACAATGCCAGCTACTCAGGAGGCTGAGGCAGGAGGACCACTTGAGTCCAGGAGTTTGCATCCAGCTCGGGCAACACAGCCACTGTATTGTTTTTTGTTGTTTTTTTTTTTAAACCTTCATCACCAAAGACCTAAGAGGAGGTGGGGGGAAATGAAACATCAAATTAAGCCTTGTTGATGGCAAGTCTGAGAAGATGTGCCTCAAGGCCAGAACAAAGAATAAAATTGCAGGAGAGAAGCTGATACACAGGAAAATCCAAACTATGCAATATATAATGCTGATGTTTAGAAATATATAATGCTGATGTTTAGAAACACCAACACGGCAAAAAGCAGCCACTGAATATTACGAACATGTTTTTCTTTTGCTGTTGAACATGGAAAGGGGCAGGACTCCACAATTAATCATATTAAACCCATTGTTCTTTCTAAGCTCCCACTGGCATTGCTCCCAGGAACTCCTTCCTCACTTCCCTAAAATCACAGAAAAGGGGAACCACTGTCATTGGGAAAAGCCAGCTGTTGCCCAGTAATCTTCAAAGCACTACGGAGTAGACCGGTTCACCAAATGAATTTCAGGTTACTTAAAGGTTGCATAATATTAGTGTTAAATTTAACATCAAAACCCAACACTTTTGCAGTTGGGATTATTTATCAAGTGGTAAATATCTTTGGTCAAAACTCTAACCATAGATTTCACTTGCAACAATCAACTGCAGCTAATCTGTAGCTATAATGAAAGGGAAAGACCAAATGCAAGTTGAAAATCATATGAACATTTAAAGTTATATAAAATGGGACCAGGTGGACTGGCTCATGCCTATAATCCCAGCACTTTGGGAGGCCAAGGTGGGCAAATCACCTGAGGTCAGGAGTTTGAGACCAGCCTGGCCAACATGGCAAAACCCCATCTCTACTAAAAATACAAAAATTAGCTGGGCATGGTGGCAAGCACCTGTAGTTCCAGCTACTTGGGAGCACGAGCCAGGAGAATAGCTTGAATCTAGGAGGCAGAGGTTGCAGTGAGCTGAGGCTGCAGTGAGCCGAGATCACACAGCTGTGCTCCAGCCTGGGCAACAGAGCGAGACTCTGCCTTAAAATAATAATAATAAAGTTATATAAAATGGTGCCACTTTTTTGAGCTATGTAAACTTAACTCAATTTAAGAATTTTTTCCTATATTCAATTAAGTAAAAATGTATTTGCTTCCTAGGAGAACACTGGTAAGACATTTATTACAATCTTTTTTAAATACTATAATCTTCTTGACAAGGGTGTGGGGACAAGGAATTATTTCAAATTATAGCATATGCATGTCTAGTAAAATAAGGACAGGTATTACCCACATATCTTGTGATATATACTTGAAAGAATCAAGCTGACTTACAATTTATTCTACATAATTATTTAATAAATTAAACATTTAATTCTATATGGAATCAGCCTGAAAATTCTTAATAATGCAGTGAAAACAAGTCTTGGCTTCTGAAAACCTAGATTTTGTAAAGTCCTGCTTCTTGAAATGATCTTGTGTGAGACTTTAATTCTATTTCAATTAAATGCTTGCTGTGTATCTATTAGATGTCAGGCACTTGGAAATAAGCAAATCACAGTCTCGGCCATCAATTAATTAGGAAAAGGGAAGCAGGTATAAACAGACACTAAAGTTCCTAAAGTGAAAGCTATGTTCATTCAGTAAGCATCTCCTACACATCAATGTGCCACGCTGTGCTAGACATCAGGAATAAAAGGAAGAATCAAAAAGACCAGAGTCCTATAAGGGTGTAAGGGAAGAACAGAGAAAAACTACCCTGCCTTTTTTGTAGGATTGTTGTGTTAACTGTTAAGCACTATTTACAAGTAAAAGCAAGACAAATCCAAAACCATTTATCTCAGCCAAAGGGGGAGGTATTAATTGTACGATTTTTACAATTATGCCGAGCTGTCATAACCAAAATGCCTTTGAGTTTCTTTACAATAAAAGGCAAAGGAGAAAAAAACTTCTAAGAAATGGCCATTTGTGTAAAAATTACATTGAGAAACAGGAAACATAAATGGAGTATATAAAGGTAGCTAAAACTGAAAATTTATTTTTAACATATCCAGGAAATTATGCCATACATTTTTGCTTATACAACGATATTATCAACTGATGAACAATGGCACTAGCCTAAAGTTTTTTTAATTACCTTTAGATTAAGGAGAAAACTTAAAAATCTGGTTGGCAGATTAGCTTAACATGCCCGATATCCTTGGCTGAGTTAAAGTTACCAATGGCATGGTTACCATAACAGGCATGCAAGCAAGCTTGTGCTTGTTCTACCTCTCTCTCCCCACCACTTTGGAAAAACTGCATGCAGTGCTGCAGGATCACACAAAATAAATACAGGAAAGAGTGGGGGAGGGTTGGGTGGAGAGGTGAGCAAAGCTCTACCAGTGGAAGGCGTTCCACAAGAATTGCTACAGGGTCAAAAGTTTACAGTGGTTTCAATTTCACCTTTCAGCAGCCAATCAGGAAACAGAGACTGCATGCTGACCCCTAGGGCTGCAAATGAACATTAACTCATTGGCTACCAGGATTGTACATTTTCCTTTTCTTACAAGGCTTTCCCTTTTCTTATAAGGGCAGGGGAGTGGAGAAGTCAAAGAACAAGATAAGTTCAAGGTGACAATTTTATTTAAGACAATATATTTTAAACAGGTGTATGAGGGGAGAAATGATCAAGTAATTATCTTCTTTCTCCTTGAAATCTGAGTTTCTTTTATCCTGTAGTATCTAACAAACCAATCATTAATGCTACCATCAAGACAAAGAATGAATTTAGGCAGGTAAAGGAGATGTATTTGCCTCCATGAGGCTGCAATTCTAAGAACAATTTATAGGATGGTAAAAAGACAATATTGGTTGTGTATCCAGTAAATGCTTTAAAAATAACTCAGATAATGAAGACATTTAACTGAAGGATTTACCTATACCAATTTTTTTATTTGCATAGATTCCCTACCCTCTCCTCAAATCATTAATACACACATGCAATGTTCCTCTATCCTTTTCATAATGTGGATCTACAGAAATGCAGGCAGAGCTCCAAAAGTTTAAATTTTCTTTTCTTGTATTTCAGTACTCGGGAGTAACTCTATACAATAAACTCAGGAATGAACCATTTGTCAGTAGGTACAACTGCTCCCTAATTCATTTATGTAAATTTCTTCAAAATATAGAAACCAATACACTAATCCAGTAAATACTATTTTCAACATTCTATATTTAACTTCAGCAAGGCTAAAATAAAAACTTCTACTATATACACCTTAACTGGACTACATTTAAAAACTAGATGCCTTTGAAGCACCACAGGATAAAAGCGAAATTGCTGTATTAACTGTTCTCCTATCAAAATTAGTCAAATCCCAAATGAACACATTGTGAATTTGTAGTTAGCAGTATTTCTCTCTTTGACACAACAGGTAGTTGAATTTTAACATACTCATTGACTTAAATTTATGTTTACATTAACAATACTCTGTAGGCACCACCACTGCCTAACAAAACAATTTCATGTAGGATATTAGTTCTTATCCAAACCAGCAAAGTATAACACCAGTTATTTCTGGAAACATGAAAGTAAGCAAATGTACAAAATGCTTTACTCAACTGCTGAAGGGTTCCAAAGTAACTTCAGTGTTTAAAGTTTATATAGCAATATAATGTCAGTTAAGATAGGAAATAAACTCAGTACTGATACAGTATTTTCTTAATTCAGCATCAAAAGAAGTAATTTTCTAGAAACAACTCCCAAACCTTCATGATTTAGGTTTATGCATATTTGGCAATAAAAAGACTACTTTAAAATAGACCTAGTTGTTTTTTTAACATGGCTTGCAAAAGTTTTACATATACATATATATAGATATATATATTAAATTAGGGGTCTTCTGTATATCCTTTTTACAAAATGGCCTCATTTTGAAAGAAAATGGATGCGATAAAATTTTACATCAAGTCAGCATGTTAGCAAGAAGCTTTTTTGTGTGTTCTGAATTTGATTAATACAACCCAAGGTCACTTCCTGAAAGATGCCTAGCACTGCAGCTGCAGGCAAACTAGGCTCTAGCACAAGGCTGGGGGAAGGGAATGGGTGATGGCATTATTATTAACACTCTGATAGGATTCCATCTCCACCAGCAGCTACGGGGAGAAGTGGGGAGGTTGGGTAAGATTCCAGAGTTCCTAGCATATTAAGATTGAAATATTTCCATTCCTTAATACTTAAAAATAGAAGTGTAATTAAATATATAATGCTGATGTCAAAATTGTATCAGATATCCTCACTGCCACAATGTACAAAAACATTTTACATAATACTACACAAATCATTTAATGCCAGACATTGTGTTGAATGCTGAGTTTACACTAAAGCATTCAGTTTACACTGAAGTCAACTCAACATTCAACACAATGCTAAGTATGACCTGTACTTGCTATGCAAAGCGTATACAAAGCAAGATACAGGCCCTTGAAGAAAATAGAATCAGATTCAGATTTCAAAAACCAAGGGTGGCCTTAAAGTTATGAAGGCAGAAATTTAAAACACAAAAGCCTATATTGGAAAATATTTGATAAAGTTTTGTTCTGAAATTCAATTTAAATTTTCATTTTACATGAAATTCTAAATTTTTGTTTTACCAACATTAATACAAATATTACTGTGCCTCTGTGCTCAAAAAAAATCAAAATATACATAGTAGCCACTAGAAAAAACATCTCCCTGGAAAAAACATCTCCCTGAATAATTAATAATAATTTATTAGGCAGCCACAATGCATAGCCAGTAAACCATAGTAATTACTTTGTTGTACTCTGAGGTTCTTTAGACATTTTGATTCATTGATAAAACGGCAGGTACAATCAGGAAATCTACATGTTCCTTGTAATTTTATACACATAATCTTAGAGAAATTTAATTTTGTATGCCTTTTTCCTATGTACCAAATGTGGTTTATACTTTAACCATGATATTCCACAGAGACAAAGAAGCAGCAAAACACTGCTGTATTTTTAATGGCTGCATGACAAATGCAAAACCTGTGCTTTTTATCTTGTCTGCATGTTCAAAAGTGCTATTTGTATTTTCTACACAACTTGATAATATAATTTTGTCACTCTGTTGTGCTCCCCACCCTTTCTTTGAAGTCTGATTCAGTAATTTCAACAACAAAACTGAACAAATGATGTTAGATGCTCAAGTTCAAACAAATATGACTGCTTGAATTTTTGAACGTCAATGACTGGCAGGAAAAGGGTTGTTATTTAATGGTCACGGAGCATTCTATATGTGCAAAGGACTTTTTAAATCATTTTAGGAAAAGGAAAGCAACCAAGTAAAAACATACTGTGAGAAATCCCTGTATTTAGAGAATCTATTCCCTAGGTGTGGCTAAGAAAGCCACTTCAAAAAGATCCCATCACAGGCCTCTGAAATAGGACAAACTCAAAAGACAAGGGTAAAATTAAATTAGTTATTCATATTCCCTCTTTCTCCCCAAGACACCTGTGGGGCAGTGAAGAGGAATGAATTTTTCCTCAATTTTTCCTGGCCCCTACAGGCATACCTCATTTTATTGTGCTTTACAGATATTGCGCTTTTTACAAATTGAGGTTTATGGCAGCCCTGCTTCAAGTAAGTGTATTGGTGTCATTTTTGCAACAGCATTTGCTCACTTTGTATGCCTCCCTTACATTTTGGTGATTCTCATATTATCTCAAACTTTTTCATTTTTGTGGAAGGGAGGGGAAGGGAGGAGAGGGGAGGGGGGAGGGGGGAGATTTCTCACTTTAAATCAAAAGCTAGAAATGGGCCAGACACAGTGGTGCATGCCTGTAATTCCAGCATTCTGGGAGGCCAAGGTGAGCAGATGACTTAAGGTCAGAAGCTCAAGACCAGCCTGGCCAACATGGTGAAACCCCATCTCTGATAAAATAAAAATTAGCTGGGAGTGGTGGCGCACACCCACAATCCCACCTACTTGGTAGGCTAAGGCATGAGAATCGCTTGAACTCGGAAGATGGAGGTTGCAGTGAGCTGAGATCTCACCACTGCACTCCAGCTTAGGCAACAGAGCGAGACTCTGTCTCAAAAAAAAAAAAAGGAAAAAAAACTAAGCTTAGTGAGGAAAGCATGTCAAAAGCTGAGCCGGGCTTTAAAGCTAGGCCTCTTGAACCAAACAGCCAAGTTGTGAACGCAAAAGGACAAGTACTGTTTTTTTCTGTTACTAGATACTGGGTCTCGTTCTATATAGTCCAGGGTAGGGTGCAGTGGTGCAATCACAGCTCACTGCAGCCTTGAACTGCTGGTTGTTCAAGCAATTCCCCAACCTCAGCCTCAGAAAAAGTTCTTAAGAGACATTGAAAAGTGCTACTCCAAAAAACACAGGAATAACAAGAAAGTAAAACAGCCTTATTACTGGTAAGAAGAATGTTTTCATGGTCTGGATAGATCAAACCAACCACAATATTCCATAAGCCAAAGCAAGATCGTAACGCTCTTCAATTCTATGAGGGCTGAGACAGTCCAAGAAGCTGAAGAAAAGTTAGAAGAGGTTGATTCGTGAGGTTTAAGGAAAGAACCCATCTACATAACATAAAAATGAAAGGGCCAGGTGCAGTGGCTCACACCTGTAATCCCAACACTTTGGGAGGCCAAGGCAGGAAGATCACATGAGCCCAGGAATTGGAGACCAGCCTGGGCAACATCGTGAAACCCTGTCTCCACAAAGAACAAAAAAATAAGCCAAGCATGGTGGCATGTGTCTACAGTCCCATCTACTCAGGAAGCTGAGGTGGGAGGATCACTTGAGTCCAGAGGCAGAGGCTGCAATAAGCTAAGACTGCACCACAGCACTGCACCCTGCGTGACAGGGAGATCCTGTCTTGGAAAAAAAAAAAGAACTATGCTTAATCTAGTCTGCCTGTGCATTATAAATGGAACAATAAAGCCTGAAGGACATCTGTTTACAGCATGGTTTACTGAATATTTTAGGTCCATTGTTGAGACTTACTGCTCACAAAAAAAAAAAAAAAAAAACTACTACTGCTGGAGGGGGCACTGTGGCTCACGCCTATAAACCCAGCACTTTAGGAGGCTGACACAGGTGTATTGCTTGAGGTCAGGATTTCAAGACCAGCCTGGCAACATGGTGAAACTCCACCTCTACTAAAAATACAAAAATTAGCTAGGCATGGTGGTGTGTGCCAGTAGTCCCAGCTACTCTGGAGGCTGAAGCACAAGAATCACTTGAACACACGAGGTAGAGGTTACATACAGTAAGCCAAGATCATGCCACTGCCCTCCAGCCTGGGCAACAGAGCAAGACTTTGTCTCAAAAAAAAAAAAAAAAATTAACCAGGAGCAGTGTTTTACGCCTGTAATCCCAGCACTCTGAGAGGCCAAGGCAGGTGGATTATCTGAGGTCAGGATTTCTAGACCAGCCTAGTCAATATGGTGAAACCCCATCTCTACTAAAAATAGAAAAATAAGCCAGTCGTGGTAGCTCACGCCTGTAATCCCAGGTACTTGGGAGGCTGAGGCAGGAGAAGTGCTTGAACCTGGGAAGCAGAGGTTGCAGTGAGCCAAGACTGTGCCACTGCACTCCAGCCTGAGTGACAAAGGAAGACGCTGTCTGAAAAAAATGTATATGTATATATTACTGCTCGTTGACAATACACCTGGTCACCCAAGAGCTCTGACAGCAATATACCAAGGGATTAATGTTGTTTCATGCCCATTAACACAGCATCCATTCTGCAGCCCATGGATTATGGAGTAATTTTAACCTTCAAGTATTACCATTTAAGACATATTTCATAAGGGTATAGCTGCCATAGATAGTGATTCCTGTGATGGATATGGGCAAAGTGAAAGGAAAACCTCCTGGTAAAGATATGCCATTCTAGATGCCATTGAGAACATTTCTGATTCATGGGAGGAGGTCAAAATATCAACACAAATTGGAGTTTGAAAAAAGCTGATTCCAACTCTTAACGAATGACTTTGAAGGGTTCAGGACTTCAGTGGAGGAAGTAACTGGGAATGTGGTGGAAACAGGAAAAGACATGGAATCTGAAGATGTAACTGAATTACTGTAACCTCATGATAAAATTTCAACAGATGAGGAGTTTGAGGAGTTGCTCACCCTTTTTTGGAGACAGGGTCTTACTCTGTCACTCAGGCTGAAATGCAGTGGCCTGACACAGCTTACTGCAGCCTCAACTACCCAGGCTCAAGCAATCCTCCTGCCTCAGCTTCCTGAGGAGCTTGAATACAGACAGGCATGTGCCACCACACCTGGCTAATTTTTGTATTTTTTTTTTTTTTTTTTTTTTTTTTTGAGACGGAGTTTCACTCTTGTTACCCAGGCTGGAGTGCAACGGCGCGATCTCGGCTCACCGCAACCTCCACCTCCTGGGCTCAGGCAATTCTCCTGCCTCAGCCTCCTGAGTAGCTGGGATTACAGGCACGCGCCACTGTGCCCAGCTAATTTTTTGTATTTTTAGTAGAGACGGGGTTTCACCACGTTGACCAGGATGGTCTTGATCTCTTGACCTTGTGATCCACCCACCTCGGCCTCCCAAAGTGCTGGGATTACAGGCGTGAGCCACCGCGCCCGGCCAATTTTTGTATTTTTTATAGAGATGGGGTTTCACCATGTTGCCCAGGCTGGTCTCAAACTCGTGGGGGCTCAAGTGATCCACCTGCTGGGATTACAGTTGCAAGCCACCACACATCCAGCCTTAAGGAGTTGCTTCTTACAGACGAGCAAATAAAGTAGTTTCATGAGATGGCATCTACCCCTGGTGATGATACTGTGAACATCCATTGAAATCATAAAAAAAGGACCTAGAGTATTACATAAACATAGTTTCTTAAAGAAGTGACAGGTTTTGAGAGTGCTGACTTCTGTTGTTGCTGTTGCTGTTGAGACAGGGTCTCTCTCTGTCATCCAAACTGGAGTGCAGTGGCACAATCTCAGCTAACTACAACCTCCACCTCTCGGTTTCAAGCAATTCAATTCTCATGCCTCAGCCTCCCGAGTAGCTAGGATTACAGGCATCTGCCACCACGTCTGGCTAATTTTTTATATTTCGTAGAGACAGGGTTTTACCATGTTGGCCAGGCTGTTCTAAAATTCCCGACCTTCAGGTGATCCACCCGCTTCAGCTTCCCAAAGTGCTGGGATTACAGGCATGAGCCATGGTGCTCATTTGTCCCAATTACCCCAGTGTTCATTAACCACCACCCGGATCAGTCAGCCATTTAAAAAAAAAAAATTATTTTTCATCTTAAATTGTAGCAAAATAAAAAACAAAAACAAAAAATACATGTATTTTATTTTTTTGGAGGGGGAGGCAGGGTCTGGCTGTGTTGCCCAGGCTGGAGTGCAATGGCACAATCTTGGCTCACTGCAACCTCTGCCTCCCAGGCTCAAGCGATCCTCCCACCTCAGCCTCCTGAGTAGCTGTGACTACAGGCATGTGCCACCATGCCCAGATAATTTTTGTATTTTTTTTTTTTTTACAGAGATGGGGTCTTGCCCAGTTGGGTCTCAAACTCCTGGGCTCAAGTGATCTTTCTGCCTCAACTTCTCAAAGTGTTGAGATTATAGGCGTGAGCCCATGCCTGGCCAGTTTTTTAATTAATTATTATATATATTTTTTGGTAGAGACAGGGTCTCCCTATGTTGCCCAGGCTAGTCTTGAACTCCTTGGCTCAAGTGATCCTCTTGCCTCAGCTTGGGAGGCTGAGGCAGGAAAACTGCTTGAACCTAGAAGGCAGAGCTTGTCATGAGCTGAGATCATGCCACTGCACTTCAGCCTGGGCGACAGAGCGAAACTCTGTCTCAAAAAAAAAAAAAAAAAAAATTAAATTTGTCCCAGCCACTGCAGCCTTCATTAATTGCCTTCCTGATCAGTCAGCAGCCATCAATACTGAAGCAAGACACCCTCAGCATCAAGATTTACAGCTTTCTAAATGTTAAGATGAGCATTAGCATTTTTTAGCAATTTTTTTTTTTTTTTTTTTTTTTTTTTTTTTGAGACAGAGTCGTCAGGCTCTGTCACTGAAGCTGGAAAATAGTGGCACAATATTGGTTCAATGAAACCTTCGCCTCCCACCTCAAGCGATCCTCCCACCTCAGCCTCCCAAGTAGCTAGGATTACCAGCACACACCACCACCACACCTGGCTAATTTTTATATTATTTTGATAGCGATGGAATCTTGCCATGTTGCCCAAGCTGTTCTCTAATTCCGGAGCTCCAGGGATCCACCCACCTCAGCTTCCCAAAGTGCTGAGATGAGCTACCCCACCTGGCCACAATAAAGTGTTTTTTTTAAATTAAGGTATATAAATTGTTTCTTTAGACATATGCTACTGCACACTTAATACAGTGTAAACATAACTTTTTATACACTGGGAAACAAAAAAATTTGTGACTCATTTTATTACAATATTCATTTTATCACAGTGGTCTGAGGTATGCCTCTATTTCCTTCTACCATGTGAACTATTACAAAGATAACACAGAAAAAAGCACAGACTTACAGTAGCTACCTAGCTTCTTGCCGCAGTCTGGCACAAAGGAAGTGCCATCATTCCTCCCTGGTTTTATTCAATGCATTCCTCACTTGGCAAGGAAAGTAAATTCAACTGGAGCCACAGCAGTTTGCTGCCTGGTCTTCTTCCGGAACCAATGCAGCTTCTGTGCCAAAAATAGAACTTGAAAAGAAATACTGACTATAAAACAAAAGCAAACAAAATAGTGGCCTGCATGTCTTCTTACTCTGCCAGAGTTGTTTTTAACAAAAGACTCAAAAGCCACCGGGTACGGTGGTTCATGCCTGTAATCCCAACCCTTTGGGAAACTGGAGGAACACTTAAGGCCAGGAGTTCAAGACCAGCCTTGCCACAGAAAGACCCTATCTCTACAAAAAGAAAATAAAATAAGTAGCCAAGCATGGTGGCTCACACCTGTAATTCTAGCACTTTGGGAGGCCACGGTGGGTGGATAACCTGAGGTCATGAGTTTTGAGACTATCCTGGCCAACATGGTGAAACACTGTCGCTACTAAAAATACAAAAAATTAACCAAGCATGGTAGCAGGTGCCTATAATCCCAGCTACTTGTGAGGCTGAGACAAGAGAATCACTTGAACCAAGGAGGCAGAGGTTGCTGTGAGCCAAGACTGTGCCATTGCACTCCAGGCTATGTAACAACAGCGAAACTCAGTCTCAAAGAAAAAAGAAAGAAAAGAAAAGAATTAGCCAGGTGTGATGACGTGGGCCTTTAGCCTTAACTACTTGGGAGGTTGAGGTGAGAGGATGACTTGAGCCCAGGAGTTTGAGGTTGCAGTGAGCTGTGATTGCACTACAGCTCTGCACTCTGGGCAATAGTGCAACACCGTAACTCTTTTAAAAAAAAAAAAAAAAAGACAAATATTTTCTGTTACATCAAACTGGAGAGACTGGCCATCATATAATTTTAAAATTCTGTTTAAGAAAAATACAAAGTATGGCCAGGCATGGTGGCTCACACCTGTAATCCCAGCACTTTGGGAGGCCAAGGCAGGTAGATCACAATTTCAAGAGATCCAGACCATCATGGCCACCAAGGTAAAACCTTGTCTCTACTAAAAATAAAAAAATTATCTGGGCATGGTGGCACACACCTGTAGTTACAGCTACTCAGGAGGCTGAGTTGCCTGAACCCAGGAGGCAAAGGTTACAGTGAGCCGAGACTACACCACTGCACTCCAGCCTGGGCAACAGAGCGAGACCCTGTCTCCAAAAAAAAAAAAAGCCAAACTAGAGAGACAATGAAATGATCAATGGTTGCCTGAGATTGCAGGGAAGTGGGGAATGAATAGGTGGAACATAGATTTTTTTTGGGTAGTTAAACTACTCTGTATGATGTTTTAATGGCAGGTCATTGTAAATTTGCCCACACCCACAGAATATACAACATCCTATGAATTAACCCTAAAGTAAGCTATGAACTCTAGGTGATGATGAGTCGGCATAAATTCATCAACTGTAAAAATGCACCACTCTGGCAGGGGGTTGTTGATAATAGAGGAAGATAAACACATATGGGAAACCTCTGTACCTTCCTCCAAATTTTCCTATAACCTTAAACTGCTCTAAAAAAACATAGCCTAAGCAAGGTGCAGTGGTTCATACCTGTAATCCCAGCACTTTGGGAAGCTGAGGCAGGAGGATCACTTGAAGCCTGGAGTTGTAGACAAGCAAGCAACATTACAAGACCCTGTTTCTATGAAATTAAAAAAAAAAAAAAAAAAAAAAATCACTGGGCATGCTGGCACAGGCCTGTAGTCCTAGCTTCTTGGGGAGGCTTAGGCAAGAGGATCACTTGAGCCCAGGAATTGGAAGCATCAGTGAGCTATAAACATGCCACTGCACTGCAGTCTGGGCAAAAGATCAAGACCCTGTCTCTTTTAAAAAAAAAAAAAAAAAGTCTACTTAAAAAAAATTGGCCAGCCCAGTAGTTCAAGCCCATAATCCCACACTTTAGGAGACTGCAGCAGGCAGACTGCTTGAGCTCAGGAGTTCCAGACCAGCTTGGGCAACATGGCAAAACCCTGTCTCTACAAAACATATAAAAAATTAGCAGAGCATGATAGCATGCATCTGTGATCCCAGCTACGCAGGAGGCTGGAGGCTGTAGAGGGAGGATCACCTGAGCCCCAGAGGTCAAGCTGCAGTGAGCCAAGATCATACCACTGAACTCCGGCCTGCGTGACAATGATACCCTATCTCACAAAAGAGAAAAAATCACGAGGGATGAGACTACATATTGGGTACAGTGTACACTGCTCAGGTACACCTAAAAACTCAGAAATCACCACAAAAGAACTCATCCATGTAACCAAAACCATCCATAACCCAAAAACTATTGAAATTTAAAAATCTTCTTAAATCAAAGCAAGCCACAGACTGAGAAAAAGGTTTAACACATCAAGGATTTACTCCAAAATACATAAAGAACTCTTCAATGACAAAATGGTAACACAAGAAACCAGTTAAAAGATGGACAAAAGACATCTCACTGAAGATACACAGATGGCAAATAAGCATATGAAGTTGCTGAACATCATGTCATTTTAAAGGACTGCTAATTACAACGAGATACTACAACATACCTATTGGAATGGCTAAAATCTTTTTTAAAAACTGACAATACCAAATGTTATGAGCATGCAAACTAAGAACTCTCATTCATTGCTGGTGAGGATGCAAATGGTACAGCCAGTTTGGAAGACAGTTTGGCAATTTTTCACAAAGCTAAAACCTAGCTTAACCATATGATCCAGCAATCACACTTCTAGGTATTTATCCAATTATGACCCAGCAATCATACTTCTAAGTATTTATCCAATTATGATCTAGCAATCACACTTCTAGGTATTCATCCAATTGAGTTGAAAACATGTCCTCATGGCCCGGCACAATGGCTCATGCCTGTAATCCCATCACTTTGGGAGGACAAAGCGGGCAGATCACTTCAGATAAGGAGTTTGAGACCAGCCTGGCCAACATGGTAAAACCCTGTCTCTACCAAAAATACAAAAAGCCAGCCATGGTAGCACACGCCTGTAATCCCAGCTATCCAGTGGCTGAGGCAGGAGAATTGCTTGAAACCAGAAGACAAAGGTTGCAGTGAGCCAAGATCATGCCACTGCACTCCAGCCTGGGCAACAGAGCAAAACTGTCTCCCCAAAAAAATGTAAGGTCAAGTGCAGTGGCTCCCACCTGTAACCCCAGCACTTTGGGAGGCAGAGGCGGGCAAATCACCTGAGGTCAGGAGTTCAAGACCAGCCTGGTCAACATGGCAAAACCCCATCTCTACTAAAAATACAAAAATTAGCTAGTTGTGGTGGTGTACACCTATGGTCCCAGCTACTTGGGAGGCTGAGACATGAGAACTGCTTGAACCAGGGAGGCGGAAGTTGCAGTGAGTGGAGACCGTGCCACCGCACTCCAGCTTGGGTGAAAAAAGCAAGACTCCATCTCAAGGAAAAAAAAAATCACTGAGTAGTAGTAGACCAAACGTGGTGGCTCACAGCTGTAATCCCAGCACTTTGAGAGGGCAAGGTGGGAGGATGCTTGAGCACAGGAGTTCAAGACCAGCCTGGGCAACACAGAGAGATCTCTCCCCAATCTCTAAATAAATAACTAAAGAGAAAGAAAACCTGCCTGAACAGATTCTTTTTTCTTGAGACAGAGTCTCACTCTGTCACCCAGGCTGGAGTGCAGAAGCCAAGATCTGTTCAGGCCGGACACGACCTCAGCTCACTGCAACCTCCAACTCCCTGGGGTTCAAGCAATTCCCCTGCCTCAGCCTCCTGAATAGCTGGGATTACAGGTGCACACAATCACGTCTGGCTAATTTTTTGTGTTTTTAGTAGAGTCAGTGTTTCACCATGTTGGCCAGACTGGTCTCAAACTCCTGACCTCAGGCAGTTTGCTTGCCTCGGCCTCCCAAAGTGCTGGGATTACAGGTGTTAGCCACTGCACCCGGCCTGAACAGATTTTTAATGCAGGTGAGAATGCCCTATTCTAGGGAATAAAAAAATGCCACAAAGAACATTTATCCAGTAAGAAAGAGAAGCAAACATCAGGATATAAGGCAGGAAGGGACAGGCTAAGCCTACTGTTTTATACAAATGCAGTGGGGTTTATGATCAGGACTGACCTCAACTAAGAAGCTGCTAACCGCCACCTCCCTTCCCTGACCCAAACCTTGAAGGGAAAAGATAAACACCAGCTGCCAGTTTTGGGGTTGTATAAGAAGGCCTGCATGGATAACAAGAACCCTTTTTCTGGGCTGAATCCATCAATGCTTTGTCCCTGAAGTCAGGAAGTGCCTTGCCAATAAGGGATTGCCTTTTAAAGTTCTTTTACCATTGGACAATGCCCTGACCACCCAGAAGCCTACAGGTTCAACAATGAAGGCATCAGGTTGGTTTACCTGCTCCCAAACATGATAACTCTAACTCAATCTGAAGATCGGGGGTCATAAGGACCTTTAAGGCTTATTACACATAGTACTCTATGGGAAGGATTACGGATGCTATGGAAAAGAACCCCAATAGAGAAAACATCATGAAAATCTGGAGGGATTATACCATTGAAGATATCATCATTACAGAAAAAGTTGTGAAGGGCATCAAATACAAAACAATAAATTCCTGCCGGAGAAAACTACGTCCAGATGCAGTGCATGACCTCACAGGATTTACAACAGAGCCTATCAGCGAAATCATGAGAAGTTGTGGATATGGAGGGGGATAAAAGTAAAAAAAAGTAGGGAGTGAAGGGTTTTAAGATATGGATCTTTGAGAAATGTAACTGCTAAAAGATACCACACACCAGAGGAATTCACAGAAGACAACTTGATGGAGATGAGGGCTTCTGAACCAGTGCCAAACAATTAGGAAGATGACTTACAAGAAGCAGCATCAAAAAAAGAGATTGACATTAGCCAATCTGGCAGAAGGGTTCCAATTATTCAAGACTGCTTTTGACTTCCTTTACTGATAAGGACATTGAAACTGATGCAAACAGTGGAAGAAGAACTGGTAGAGTATAGAAACATTTTGAGAGACATGAAAAGGCAAACAAGTCATAAAAAACTACAATGTATTTCTGTAAAGTCATATCCAGTATACCTGTCTCTCCCTCCACTTCCACCTCTCCCACCTTTCACCCCTGAGATAGCAAGATCAAGCCCCTCTTCTTCCTCCTGCTCCTCCAACATGAGGATGAGGATGAAGACCTTTAGGATGATCCACTTCCACTTACTGAGTAGTAAATAGACTCTTCCTTATGCTTTTCTTTCCTCTAGCTTACTTTATAGTAAGAATATAGTATATATGGCCAGGCATGGTGGCTGAAACCTGTAATCCTAACACTTTGGGAGGCTGAAGAAGGCAGACCACTTAATTAAAGGGGCAGGGGGCTGGAACAGCAGAGAGATACATATAGTCAATATATATAACATTTCCAGAGATCCTGGAAGAGAGAAAATCATTTCACATTCAGAGGTCAAAACATCTGGAAGTTGCTTAATATTTAAGAAATCTCTAAAAATAATCTCATAATATTTGAGAAATTCTCTGAAGAAGACATTATGTTGTATATAAGACTACTGTTTTGGTTACAAGGATAAGGAAAGAAACACTATCGAAAAACAGGAACAAGGCCAGGTACAGAGTGGCTCACACCTGTAATCCTAGCACTATGGGAGGCCAAGGCAGGAGGATCTCCTGAGGCCAGGAGACCAGCTTGGTAGCAAAGAAAGAAAATTTTAAATATTAGCCAGGCATGTGGCAAATGCCTCCATACTTGGGAGGCTAAAGTGAAAAAAATCTCTTGAGCCCAAGAGATCAGGCTGCAATCAATTATGATCACATCATTGTACTCCAGCCTCGTGACAAAGTGAGACTATCTCTTAAGGGTGTGGAGTGGGGGGAAGAGAATAAATTTTCCATCAAATAATTTATGGTACTGGTATAAATCTGTACTCAAGAGGTTAAAATGCAGTTAAAAGACATCAACACAGCTACTACAGTTTTCCAGAATTTAAAATACATACATACACACTTAGGAATTAATGTCATGCTATAAAACACCAAATGTCTTTAGTCTTCTGTTCTAGGAATGGTGGCTGGAATTCTGCCAAACACAGAGGAGAAAACCTCTGACTCCTCTACACCTTGCAGTATGTGAGGAGACTAGCCAGCCAAGAAAAAGATGCACTCATTTATAGCATGGTAGAGACATACCATAAAATGACAAACTTAAGTAAATAGAAAATTAGAAGGCAGACTTTGGATACAGTCTGTCTAGCTGAGGGCTTCATATTAAAATAGACATAAAAATACCTTATGGAGTTTTTGTGAGAATTATGTTAATTACATGAAGGACTTAAAATACACAGATCCTAATATTTGTACCAAGTGCTTAATAAATATTGATAGTATTGTTTTATGAAAGAATAATCTCAGGAAACAAAGATCCACATAGCAAAAGTTACATTCTGAGAGTTACGCTTTTTCTGTCACTACTAACTGTTCCTCATTCCCTTAGCTTCTCCTATAATAATACTTTTCTAAACTGTCTCACCTCTCCTCGCCAAAAACAAAAAAATTCTTACAAAAATTAGTTATGAATGTAGTGGCTCACGCCTGTAATCCCAGCACTTTGGGAAGCCAGGAGGACAGATCATTTGAACCTATGATTTTGAGACCAGCCTGGGCAACATGGTGAAACCCCATCTCTGCCCAAAAAAATATTAATAATACAAAAATTAGCCAGTTGTGGTGGCACGAGATTGTGGTCCTAGCTACTCAGGAAGGGAGGTGGGAAGATCGTTTGAGCCCCAGGAGGTGGGGGTTGCAGTGAGCGGTGATCCTATCACTGCATTCCTGCCTGGGCAACAGAGTGAGACCCTGTCTCAAAAGAAAAAAAAGTTATTAGAATTACTGACTAAATAAACTATGTTTATATTTAGTAGATCAGAGAATGTGTTAATAAATTTTTATTTTATCTTGTTGCATATCAAGTAAATACTATCATAACGCTATAAATCAAAGTCATTTCAAATGTAAAAAGGGCACTTAAAAATCACATATTCGGTCAGACATGGTGGCTCACACCAATAATCAACACTTTGGGAGGCTGAGGCGGGAGGATCACGAGGTCAGGAGTTTGAGACCAGCTTGGACAACATGGTGAAACCCCACCTCTACCAAAACTACAAAATTAGCCGGGCGTGGTAGCCCACATCCGTAATCCCAGCTACTTGGGAGATTAAGGCACAAAAATTGCTTGAACCCGAGAGGCAGAGATTGCAGTGACCCAAGATTGCACCACTGCCCTCCAGCCTAGGCAAAAAAGAGTGATACACTGTCTCAAAAAAAAAAATACATACATTCAAACATTGCAAAGCTTCCAAAATCCTTAAAATACGGAAGACAAAATGTACTACTGGCCTGTTAGGAACTAAACTGCATCCTGCCAAATTTCATGTTTTAATCCTAACCCCTCACAATGTGACTGTATTTAGAGATAGAACATTAAAGAGGTGATCATATCAAAATGAGGTCACCAGGGCGGCCCTAATCCAATATGACTCATGCCCTTGTAAGAGAAACTTTAGGACCAGCGCAGTGGCTCACACCTATAATCCCAGCACTTTGGGAGGCTAAGGCAGGCGATCACCTGAGGTCAGGAGTTCGAGACCAGCCTGACTAACATGAAGAAACCCCATCTCTACTTAGGAAAAAAAAAAAAGAATTAGCTGGCGTGGGGGCACACACCTGTAATCCTAGCTACTCAGGAGGCTGAGTCAGGATAATCACTTGAACCTGGAAGGCAGAGGTTGCGGTGAGCCAAGATCATGCCATTGCACTCCAGCCTGGGCAACAAGAGCGAGACTCCGTCTCCAAAAAAAAAAAACAGATGAAATTTAGACAAAGCCACGTAAAGAGTGAAAACCATGTAAAGACACAGGGAGATGTTAGCCATCTACATGTCAAAGAAAGAGGCTTCACAGAAGAAAGCAACCCTGCTGACACTTTTGATTTTGGAATGCTAGCCTACAGAACTGTAAGAAAATAAATTTACTGTTTAAGCCACTCAGTCTGTGGCACTTTGTTATGCATCCTTAACTTGACTGGGTTTATAGATCAGCAGTATATTTCTAGTTGCACTCACTGGTTCCTCAAGTTAAACTTGAAACCACTAACTATTATACTCATTTCAAAACCAAAAATCTAAATATCTAAAGCCAGAGTCAGAAATTATACCTCATATATATCTTGTCAATAAGCTATATTATCTATATTGTTGGACTATGGCTGATTTGAAGGACTATTAATTTTCTATGTATTATCTGACTATATTACTTAATTTGAAGGAAACTGTATACCTTCTCAATTTGTGTATATCCACCTATTTAGAGATGGTTTTCTCAATATTAGAAACAGTTTGTGAACAAGAGGAACACAGACTTCGGAATCAGACAGATGGCAGTTTCAGCCCCAGTGTGTTTTACCATTTACTAGTCATGTGGCCTTAACCAAGTTATTTCACCTCTCTGACCCTCAAATTCCTCAACCGTAAATGAAGATGAAAATAGTATCTTACAGGATTATCAGGATTAGAGAAAGCCAAGTTAAGCACCTGACACAATTCCTAACACACAGTGGGCACTCAATAAATGGCTGCTATGATAAGATCATCATCCAAAGAAAACAGACATAAGAAAAGCAGATGTCACTGTTGACAGGACTGTAAACTATTAAAGCTTTCTGAAAAGCAATTTTGAAATATCCAACCAAACATGAAAGACTGGACATTCCCAGATCCAAAAATTTGACTTTCAGGAATCTGTTCTATGGAAATATTTGCATAAGAGAGTAAAGATGGGTGAAAAAGGATGTTCTTTGTGGCACTGTTTTAACAGCAAATAGACAGCTAGTTTTATTATTAGACTATCCACAGATTCATATTTGCCATTATTTTAAAAATGAAGACAATCTCTATGTACTGACAAAAAGATGGCAATGGCAGAGTACGTATAATGTGAGCCAGCAAAGGAAAACCTGTGTGTGTTTATATATGCACAGAAATTGTATGAAATTTTTTTTTTTTTTGAGACAGAATCTCACTCTGTCTCCCAGGCTAGAGTGCTGTGGCACGACCTTGGCTCACTGCAACCTTCACTTTCAAGGTTCAAGCAATTCTCCTGTCTCGGCCTCCCAAATAGCTGGGACCTCAGGAACCCACCACCATGCCCAGCTAATTTTTGTAGTTTTAGTAGAGATGGGGTTTCACCATACTGGTCAGGCTGATCTGGAACTCCTGACCTCAGGTGATCCGCCTGCCTCTGTCTCCCAAAGTGCTGGGATTACAACCGTGACCCACCGCGCCTGGTCAAAAACAATGTTTTAATAAACACTGATGTCCACCATCTTTTGAGACTATAATGCTTTCCTGGGCTATAGAATGGGACATTTTTTTTTCCAGGTTACCTAAAGTCAAGAATAGGATATGTTAAAGAAAACTTCAGCAGCCTGGCCAATATGGTGAAACCCCATCTCTAATAAAAATACAAAAAATTAGCCAGGCATAGTAGCAGGCACCTGTAATCCCTGTTACTCAGCAAGCTGAGACAGCAGAATCACTTGAACCCAGGAGATGGAGATTGTAGTGGTCCGAGATCTCACCACTGCACTCCAGCCTGGGCAACAGAATGAGACCCCATCTCAAAAAAAAAGGAAAGAAAAATACACTGCACATTAGCCCGCCCTCCTCATTGAAAAAGTCTAGAGTCTACATTAAGCACAAATTCAAAATATTCCAAAATCAATTTCTACTCTATATTTTTTCAACGGCTATTTCTAAAATCAATTCTAACCGTGTGGAGTTAATCATAAGACATTTTAAAAACTGCTAATTATTTGCCACATAAACAGTCACATCATAAAAACTCTCCCCTAAAACGGCCTGTTTAAATAGATTCATGGAACACAAAATAACTTTAATAGGCCTGGCACAGTGGCTCATGCCTGTAACCCCACCACTCTGGGAGGCCAAGACGGGTGGACTGCTTGAGCTCAGGAGTTCGAGACCAGCCTGGTCAATACAGTGAAACCCCATCTCTAATAAAAATACAAAAATTAGCCAGGCCAGGTGGTGAGTGTCTGTAGTCCCAGCTACTCAGGGGTGGGGCGGGGCGTGAAGCAGGTGAATCACTTCAACCCAGAAGGCAGAGATTGCAGTGAGGCAAGATCCCACCACTGCACTCCAGCCCAGGCAACAGAGGAAGACTCTGTCTCAAAAAAAAAAAAAAAAAACACCATAATACTACCTAAGGAAAAACAAAATAAATCTGCATCCAAAATCAAAGGAATCAGTTTGAAAGCTTCAGCATTTTAGATTGGTATGAACTGCAATTCTCTCCATTACTGAAAATAATCCAAATTTTACTACACAGAGCAATACTGATACTGACACTAGAATTATGGATGGTCACAATAGAAATGTAAACATCTTGCTTTACAGATGAGAAACATGAACCACAGCAAGGAACTTGACCAAGTTCACATAGTAAGAGAAAGATGGAAGATCAGTGCAGGGCCCTGGCCTCCCAGTCCAATATTCTTTTTTCTAGATCACGTTGCCTAACATTATAACTCCTTTTACGAAACAAATTAGTAAATATAGCATCAGATAACATACTTGGCTTCATAAATATGCATAAATGAAACAAACGTTAGCTGGCATATACTACCTGGCATATTTGCAACACTATCTAGAGCTTTGCATTGACTGAAATTTCAAGAATGTAAAAATATCTTGATCAGACATTGCAAAGGTGTCTGCTATACAGAAGCAGAGATGAAAAAGCTACAGGAGAACCAATTGATCCAATTCCCCTGAAAGTAGAGGAACTAGTTAGATTCTAATTAGCTAAAAGACCAAATTTTCGGGCCAGGCACGGTGGCTCATGCTTTTAATCCCAACACGTTGGGAGACCAAGGCGGGCAGATCCCTTGAGCCCAGGAATTCAAGACCAGACTGGGCAACATGGTGAAACCCTGTCTCTACAAAAAATACAAAAATTAGACAGACGTGGTGGTGTGTGCACTTGTAGTCCTAGCTACTCAGGAGGCTGAAGTGGGAGGCTCCCTTGGGCCCTGAAGGCAGAGGTTATGGTGAGCCAAGATTATACCACTACACTCCATCCATCCTGGGTGACAGAGGAAGACCCTGTCTCAAAAGAAAAAAAATTCTAACCACATATTTTGAAAAGTATGTTTATGTTTGTTTTAATCACATTTTTCCTTTTAACTGTAATACTTCTCATCTCTGATTTCAAAGTCACCTTTCATCCTAATGAAGACACATAGCTCTGATTCTTCTCTCTCTAGAACAAGACCCAGATGAAATATAGTCCGGGGCATTTCTTTTCATCTTTTCTTTATTGAAAACTGGTCTGATAATAACAACAAAAACTGTGATTACTACCCCCACCGAATTCAACTATTCACCAAATCAGCACTAGCTCCATTAATAATCCTAATAATAAAGACCCTCAAATGTCAACGCTTGACTCTTAGCAATTTATTTTGCCCATATAGGAAACAGCTTTAATGAACAGCTTTTCTGGTATAATGTTTGCATATAACAAAAAATAATAAAGCCTAGAAAGTAAGGACACGGAAAATTAACAGCAGTATGAGACAAAGAATACATGAAATAGAAGCCAGGTCGATGGTAGATCTCTGAAATCTAGTGTAGGGAAAATACAATGATCATCCTGTTCTTATATGGACAAGGGCTTAAGCAACTGGCAACTTCAAGCTGAGTTTACCAAAAGAAAAAATAAATGCTAAGAAATCTTTGCTCTTGTCTCATATCAAGAAGCAAATATTGAGGGAAATATGTTTAGGTATCTTCAAACATAAACACAGTAAAATTAAATCGCTGCATTTTTAAAAGTCAGAAATGGAATAAAATCAAAGTATTACAATACAGGCTATGCCTAAATTATAGATTTTCCATTAGCCTTCTACTCTGGCAGGTTAAAACTCAATATTCAAAAAAATACAGTTTATTTTTAAAATACTAACACAAAATGCTGTTTATAGGTATAATTTTGCTAGATTTGCTTCGGTAATGTGATGTGATAATTTCATTTTATCAACTGAGTGTTGATATTTTCCTTTAACAAAATCCAAGTATTCAGGGCTATGAGTGATAAGTGACCTTGAGACAGCACTTAGAAAGCAGTCGCCATGGCAACACTACCACAAAAGTGCCTCATCCCAAGCAAAAGGGCCAACCTGGTGCATTAGGATTTAAAAACCTAGAGATATAGAGCTTCCTTAAAGTCCAAAAAATACAGTAAAATTAAAAATTTCTTAAACCTAAAAATTTAATTTCAAAAAATGTTTACATTAACCTTCCTATTTTAGCCTTCCTATTTATTCCTCATGGAGGGATACATACAGATTAAGTTATCTTAATGGTGAAATACCGAACCATATAAAAATTCTTCTTTTCCCTTTCTGTTTCCCATATGGGCAAAATAAATTGCTAAGGTATAAACAAATGTTTTTCCATTTTTTTTAAATACATGTTTAAAATTTTTCAGCCAGAATCACCACTATTCTAATCATCTTTTAATCACTGTCAAAAAGAAACATTCACTTTAATAAGAAAATTTCTCTTCCAGCCTGCACTTTCATAAAGACACACACACATACACACACACACACACCCCTTGGGAAGGGGTGGGGAAGGTGGATCTTAAAATTCTAAATATAAAATATGCATTTGTAATTCTGTTTATGAAAACAAAATTTATCTTTAGTGTGTATAGTTATATGTATTTGCTTCAAACGTAAATTAAGTAGGTTGTTGTAGAAAGTCTACTCTTGGAAAGATGGGACTGTGTCACTTCAGGCATTTCATCACCAACACAGCCAGCACAGAGCCTGACAACGAACAGGTATCAAGGATTTTAAAGTTTTTGCTCAAGTACTTACCAGAAGATTCTTGAAAAGCTATGACCCCAGAATATTTCCAAGTTGACATTTAAATTTTTCATCAACTTAGTTATAAAGCAGTCACTTCAAAGATACTATGAGTATTAGCATTTTAATAAGTGTTATATCATTCTTAAGTATTGAAAAGAACTAATCTCATCTCTAAGTCAGAAATCTCACAACTGTTCTTTCTCTTGAAATATAAAATTTCTGTTCTTCTTCCCCAGAATTTAATCATGAGAAAATATCATTTTATGCTTGAATGTGTTTTATTATCCTATCTTTGGGGGAAAAAAATATATATAAACTGAAATAATTGAATTTCATCTGATCATAAGGTCTAAGTATTGAAAAACATCTTTTTCTTCTTTTTTTTTTTTTTGAGACTGAGTCTCACCCAGGCTGGAGTACAGTGGCGTGATCTCATCTCACTGCAACCTCTGCCTCCCGGATTCAGGCAATTATCCTTTCTCAGCCTCCCCAGTAGCTGGGATTACAGGTATGTACCACTACGCCTGGCTAATTTTTGTATTTTTAGTAGAGATGGGGTTTCACCATATTGGTCAGGCTGGTCTCGAACTCCTGACCTCGTGATCCGCCCACTTCGGCCTCCCAAACTGCTGAGATTACAGGCGTCAGCCACCGTACCTGGCCTGAAAAACATCTTATTCTGTGTTACATAATCATTATTAGGATGTAATTGTTCAAAACATAAATATATTACAATTTGGGGAATATATACATAAAAAAGTACAGTTTTCACTGTCAGTAAATCTGTTCAGCTGCAATGGGCAAGATGCTTTGTCCTTCTCCCCCCACCAATATACATTAATTTGTTTGTAAGATTAAAAATAAAATGTGCTGATATAAGTAGATTAAATACTGGAAGGAGTTATGTGAAAGCAATGTCATTCAATTCTTTTAGCACAATCTTAAACGATAAAAGTCTCAGTGAACTACCATCAAAAATCATTTTTTCATTATCTCTCAGAGAGCAATTTGATTAACTCCCACTTCAATTCTGATGGAAACATACTTAGAAACCAACCAATAGGTCATTTGTTAACCAGCCATGAGTCTTTCACTTTTTTAAACTCTGACACCAACATTTCTAATTGCCCATGTGTTCCAAACCCTTTTTAAAATAAAACACACACACACACACACACACAAACACACACACACACACACAATTTATACAACACAGTAACATGGGAGACTTCTTTCTTTTGGCAGTTAGAAAAACAATTGTAAAAAGAGACATCTGAGGAATAAGACTCTGCAAACTTTCTCAGACCAACTTAAAAATTTAAAAGAACAGTCAGGCACAGTGACTCACACCTGTAATCCCAGCACTTTGGGAGGCCAAGGTAGGCAGGTTGCTTGAGCTCAGGAGTTTGAGACTAACCTGAGCAACCTGGTGAAATCGCATCTCTACAAAAAAATTACAAAAATTAGCGAGGCATGGTGGTGGCATGTGCCTGTAGTCCCAGCTATTTAGGAGGCTAAGGTGGGAGATTATTTGAGCCTGGGAGGTTCAAAGCTGTGATAAGCCTTGACTATGCCACTGCACTCCAGCATGGGTGACAGAGGAAGACTGTCGCCCAAAGAAAAAAGAATTTAAGAGAATAAAAGTTTGTGAATTTGGAGACCTGGAAACTGATCTCATAAAATGATCTGTGTTCAAGCCTCTCGATCCAACCACCACCAATTTGCAGAAAATACAGATTTTTTTTTTTTTTTTTTTTTTTGAGATAGTCTTTGCTCTGTTGACCAGGATGGAGTGCAGTGGCACAGATCATAGTTTGCTGTAGCCTTGACCTCCTGGTCTCAAGTAATTGCCACACCTCAGCCTCCCAGGTAGTTGGGACCACAGGTATCTGTCATCCTGTGACCAGCTAATTATTTTTTACCACACCATGACCAGTTAATTTTTTAAATTTTTTGTCGATATGGATCTTGCCATGTTGGCCAGGCTGGCCTCAAACTCCTGGGCTTAAGTGATCTTCTCACTTCAGCCTCCCAATGTGCTAGGATTACAGACAAGAGCCACAGCACCTGGCCTAAAAACTTTTTTATTACAAAGTTAATACATATTTGCCATAGGTGATAGAAAATTAAGGCCGGGCGTGATGGCTCAGGTCTGTAATCTAGCACTTTTGAAGACTGAGGCAGAAGGATCACTTGAGCTCAGGAGCTCGAGACCATCCTGGGCAACATGGTAACATCCCACCTCTACAAAAAAAATTTTTTTTTTTTAATTTAAATAAACATTTTATTTATTTGAAGTCTATGTATTACGTCCAATGCAAACAAAGAAAGCACTAATTTAACCACTGTTCTCAATAATAACTCACTAATAATTTTTAAAACTCGTTCAATGGTAATGTTTGTTTGTTTGTTTTTTGTTTTGTTTTGTTTTTTTTTTTGAGACGGAGTTTCGCTCTTGTTACCCAGGCTGGAGTGCAGTGGCACCATCTCAGCTCACCGCAACCTCTGCCTCCTGGGTTCAAGCAATTCTCCTGCCTCAGCCTCCCGAGTAGCTGGGACCACAGGCGCACGCCACCACGCCCAGCTAATTTTTGTATTTTTAGTAGAGACAGGGTTTCACCATGTTGACCAGGATGGTCTCGATCTCTTGACCTCGTGATCAACCTGCCTCGGTCTCCCAAAATGCTGGAATTATAGGCGTGAGCCACCACACCCGGCCATTAAATGGTATTTTTAAGAGACCCTTTAAAATGCTAATTGACTTTATCATATTCACCAAATGAAGACCTCAAGGATATTATTTTACATCTTGTGCCTAACAGCACTATGCAGAACAGAGTGGGCCTTCTCGGGGTGACTACACAATAAACCATCATGACATAATTAATCCTTTCTGGATTACTGCAACTCTTCTCTATTTGCTGAAACAGAATTATAAAAACACTGAGAAGACATAATATACACGTATTTTTTAAAAGGATGTTTCCATTGCATGTTAATGTCTATTGATACGTACCACTCCTTCTCAAACTGCCACTGAAAATGCAGTAAAGAAGAAATTTTTAAATTTTATTTTTATTTTTTTGAGATGGAGTTTCACTCTTGTCACCCAGGCTGGAGTACAGTGGCATGATCTCAGCTCATTGCAACCTCTACCTCCCTGGTTCAAGCAATTCTCCTGTCTCAGCTTCCCAAGTAGCTGGGATTACAGGCATGCACCACCATGCGAAGCTGATTTTTGTATTTTTTTGTAGAGACCAGGTTTCACCATGTTGACCAGGCTGGTCTCCAATTCCTGACCTCAGGTGATCTTCCCACCTCGGCCTTGCAAAGTGCTGGGAATGTAGCTGTGAGCCACCGCACTTGACCTAGAAATGATTTTTTTTTAAAAAGGAACCTTTCCCAGCCTGACCAATATGGAGAAACCCCGTGTCTACTAAAAATACAAAAATTAGCTGGGCGTGGTGACGCATGCCTGTAATCCCAGCTACTCCAGAGGCTGAGGCAGGAGAATTGCTTGAGCCTGAGAGGTGGAGTTGGCAGTGAGCCAAGATTGCGCTACTGCACTCCAGTCTAGGTGAGAGAATGAGACACTGTCTCAAGAAACTTAAAAAAATTAAAAATTTTAAAAATTTAAATTTTTTTTAAAGATGGGGTTTAACCTTGTTGGTCAGACTGGTTTCAAACTCCTGACCTCAGGTGATCCACCCACCTTGGCCTCCCAAAGTGCTGGAATTACAGGCGTGAGCCACCATGCCTGGCCACAAAGGAAACTTTTTTCATTATGCTTATGGAGTAAGAAAATAAACAAGAAATTCTCTTATATATATGATAGGTGGTAATTCATAATTCCTCTGTATTAAACCACCCTAACTTTATTTAACCAATTTCAGAGTAACTTCCATTGTGAATGGATTTCTAGAAACAGTTCCAGCCTAAAAAGACTTGAAGCTAAAATAAAACCAACAAAGACTGGACACAGTCTCAAAAAATAAAATAGGCTGGGTGCAGCGGCTCATGCCTGTAATCCTAGTACTACAGGAGGCTGATATGGGCAGATCACCTGATGTTAGGAGTTCAAGACCAGCCTGGCTAACATGGTGAAACTCCATTTCTACTAAAAATACAAAAAATTAGCCAGGCATGGTGGCACACACCTATAATCCCAGCTAATTGGGAGGCTAAGGCAGGAGGATCGCTCAAACCCAGGAGGCGGAGGTTGCAGTGAGCTGAGATCACACCATTGCACTCTAGCTTGAGCCAACAAGATCAAAACTCTAGTCTCAGAAGAGAAAAAAATAATAAAACCAACAAAGATTAGGAACTTTCCTAATGTACTCCCACACAGGGTTTAAAGAGAAACGATATGCTATGACCCAGAAAAACATCTTAATGCCACAGATAGGGGCAGATAGGGGTAGGAGAATGGCTTTAGAACATCATCCTTTCAAGTAAATATAGAGTATATTTCTCCATTCAACATGCGAATGATGAACATCTATCATATGCCAGGCACTTATCTAAGTGTTTGACATATATCAGTGAGAAAGGGGGACTAAGATTCTTGTTATTGTGGAGCATATGCCTTATAATTAAACACAAGAAATAAGTAAATATGTGGCCAGGTGCAGTGGCTCAAGCCTGTAATCCCAGCACTTTGGGAGGCAGAGGCAGGAGGATCATGAGGTCAGGAGATCAAGATCACCCTGGCCAACAAGGTGAAACCCCGTCTCTACTGAAAATACAAAAATTAGCTGGTCGTGGTGGCATTCACTTGTAGTCCCAGGTACTGGGGAGGCTGAGGCAGGAGAATCACTTGAACCCAGGAGTGGGAGGTTGCAGTAAGCCCAGATCATGCCACTGCACTCCAGTCTAGCAAGAGAGCCAGAATCTGTCTCAAAAAAATAAATTCAAATAAAAATAAGTGAATATGTCAAGCCCCAGTGAGGTGAAAACGAAAAAGCAAAAAAATAAATTTAAATTAGTAAATATGTTACAGCATTAGTGCTATAAGGGCAGAGGGTCCAGTACTAAAAAGGGTGGTAAGGACTGGCCTCATTAAGAGTGTAAGAACTGAAACTTTAAAGAGATGAGGAACTTAATCAGATATATGACAGAAACAACATTCCAAGAAAGGGTAAATCCAAAGGCAAGAATGTGCCTGCACTGGATGAAGAACAGTACTGGATCAAGAATGAACAAGGAAGACAGGAATGGTAGGTGAGAGCACAGATTTAGCAGAGGCAGGCCGGGTGCAGTGGCTCGTGTGTGTAATCCCAGCACTTTGGGAGGCTGAGGCAGGTGGATCAACTGAGGTCAGGAGTTCAAGACCAGCCTGACCAACATGGAGAAACCCCATCTCTACTAAAAATACAAAATTAGCCGGGCGTGGTGGTGCATGCCTGTATTCCCTACTCGGGAGGCTGAGAGGCAGAAGAATCACTTGAACCCAGAGGCGGCGGTTGCACTGAGCTGAGATCTGCACCACTGCACTCCAGCCTGGGCAACAAGAGCGAAACTCAGACAAAAAAAAAAAAAAAAGAAACAGAGGCAAATCAGAGTCTCATCAATCAAAGTAAGAACTTTCATTTCTACTCCAGGTGAAATAAGAAACCTCTACAGAGTCTAAAAGAGAGGAATGACAAGCTGGTTTAGGATTTTAAAAGATCCCTCCAGCTGTTGATGTTACTAACATGCTATAAGGAAACAAGAGCAAAATTCAGAAAGACCTGTTAGGATGTTATTACAATTACAATAATGCATAGAAAAAGTTGGCTCAGTGGAATTACTGAGATGTGGCCAGATACTAGATATATCTTAAAGATAGAGACAAGGAGATACAAGAGTGGTCAAAGCTTTTAGGCCTAAGCAACAGCAAGAATGAATTACTAACAATGAGAAAGAAAAGGCTTTGTTGAAGATCTTACAGGGATGATAAAGAGTTTAATTTGGGACATGCTGAGTTTGAGTTGTCCTTTAGGAATCTAAAATGAAAAGGTTCGGAGGACAGCTGGATATACAACTGAGGAAACAAAAGAGAGGTTTATCTCACATAAACAATATACAGGCCTGGTACAATGGCTCATACCTGTAATCCCAACACTGGAAAGTTGAGGTGGGAGATCACTCGAGCTCACGAGTTCTACACCAGCCTGGGCAATATGGCAAAACCCCATCTCTATAAAAAATACAAAAATTAGCCAGGCATGATGGCACAGCCATTCAGGAGGCTTAGGAAGGAGGATCTCTTGAGCCCAGGAGTTGGAGGTTGCTGTGCGCCATGAACACACCACTGCACTTCAGCTTAAGCAACAGAACAAGACCATGTGTGTATGTGCGTGTTGAGTGTGTGTATCTCTCATAAAGATCATCCAACATTTATACAGTAGGAGTCCCAAAGAAGAAAACCAAGGCAATAAAAAACAAAAAGCAAATAAAAAAGTGACAAGAGCACTAAGAAAACCTTCATGATATTGAGAAAGAGAAAGAGACAAAAAGTAGAGGGCAGGGAAACTTGAGACAAGTAATACATACTGAAAAGACTCACTGAATCCCCAAGGAAAAAGGTGTCAGACCAACCAACACCAATAAGTCCACAAAGGCCGGGCGCAGTAACTCACGCCTGTAATCCCAGCACTTCAGGAGGCCAAGGCAAGTGGATCACCTGCGGTCAGGAATTCAAGACCAGCCTGATCAATATGGCAAAACCCCGTCTCTAATAAAAATATAAAAATTAGATGGGCGTCATGGTGCATGCCTATAGTTCCAGCTACTAGGGAGACTGAGGCAGGAGAATCTCTTAAACCCAAAAGGCAGAGGTTACAGTGAGCTGAGATCAAGTTACTGAACTCCAGCCTGGGCAATAAAGTGAGACTATGTCAAGAAAAAAAAAAAAAAAAAAAAAAGACTACAAAGAAAAAAATCCTATGGATATCTCAGCCAGCACAAAAAAAGCTACATTCAAAGAAAAACAGGTCAACATCACACTGTAACAGCTATGCTCTGTGCCAGAAGACAGTGGAATGAGTTATTTCAAATACTCTGGAACATAATTTTTTTTTTTTTAGATGGAGTTTTGCTCTTGTGGCCCAGGCTGGAGTGCAATGGCACAATCTTGGCTCATCGCAACCTCCGCCTCCCAGGTTCAAGCAATTCTCCTGCCTCAGCCTCCCAAGTAGCTAGGATTGCAGGTGCCTGCTGCCACTCCCAGCTAATTTTTGTATTTTTAGTAGAGACAGGGTTTTCCCATGTTGGCCAGGCTGGTCTCAAACTCCCAGCCTCAGGTGATCCACCTGCCTTGGCCTCCAAAAGTGCTGGGATTACAGGCATGAGCCACTGCACCCAGCCCTGGAACAGAATTTTATCATCACCAAGCCAGCTTTCAACTATTAAAGTTCCAGACAAACTTCTCAAACATAGTGGAACTCAAGGAATACTGTTCCCATAAGCTCTTCCTGAGGAATTTATTAGAGAAAAATAATTCCAGATGACCCAAATAACTGGGAATTCCATATCAACATAAAAATGTTAGTGGACATTAAATATATATTTATCTGTAAAAAACTGATTGATGGCTATGAGTGACACATTATACTACATGCCTTTATATGCTCCAACAATGTAGATAAAGCCCAACTATCCAAAAACTGAAGTATGAAGAGATAAAAACTAGAAAAATACTGGCTGATTACTTGGTATTAACTTAAAGTAAAACATATTACTTTAATCAAATGCTTAGGAAGAAAAAGAGGTTACTAGGTAATTTCAATAGTACTCAAAGAAAGAAACCAACAGAAAATCACCAAAAAACTTGGGAGGGGCACTAAGTCTATTACATAAGTGTTTTAATATAAAGGCAACATCTAAAACAAAAATACAAACTTTGTAAATTTTTTTTCAATACCCAAAACAATTAGCCAGGCATGCTGGCATATGCCTGTGGTCCCAGCTACATAGAAAGCTGAGTCAGGAGGACCACTTGAACCTAGGAAGTTGAGGCTGCAGTGAACCGTATCAGCAGCACTGCATTCCAGCCTGGGTGACAGTGAGACCCGGCCCAAAAAAGAAAGGATTATTAAATAAAGGGCAAATAAAGATATATTAACATGGACACCTTACACCTAACTGAAAAAAATACCAAAAAATTACAAAATAAACCGCCCCTCCAAAAAAAAAAATCTTAATAAAGAATAGGATTGGATCCTCAAATGGAAAAAAAACCACAACAGTGGAAAATCTGACAGCATCTGCTATTTCGTTAACAGTATCATACCAATGTTAGCCTTAGTTTTGATCACAACAACATGACTATGCAAGTTATTAAATTGGGGGAACCTAGGTGAAAAGTATACAGGAAAACTCCACTATTTTTGCAACTTTCCCAAAGTCTAAAATTATTTCAAATTAAAGGTTTTTTAAAACTTTAAGAAAAAAAGTTTTTTACCACAGGAAAATATCAGCAAACCAACTTGTTATTTTAAGTACTAGTAAGTAAAGAGAGTCCAACATATATCCCATCTTTCCTATGAAAACTGTGCCCACACCAGGTAATCAAACCCATTATTAGAAAAACATTTTCTTGGCTGGGCACAGTGGCTCACGTCTCTAATCCCAACACTCTGGGAGGCCAAGGCAGGTGGATCACCTGAGGTCAGGAGTTCAAGACCGGCCTGGCCAACATGGTGAAACCCCGTCTCTAGATACAAAAATGAGCTGGGTGTGGTGGCGCACACCTATAGTCCCAGCTAGTCAGGAGACTGAGGCAGGAAGATAATATCTGCTAATATTAACTCAAAGGAAAACAGACATCATGTGTCTTCTGACAAACCACATTCCCTGAGAAGTAGTCTCACTGTAGTACCCAGCATCAAAGTAACACCCGTCTCCAGGTATTCATTAACTTAAGCAGTCCCCTCCCACACTGTATCAAAGTGTGGTTTTTTTGGTCTATGTGACCAAAAAAAAGTGACAAGCTGTCACTTCTGAGGTCATAAAGACATTTCAAATTCCCTCATCCTTTTCTCCCTCTCTTTGATCACTATCTCTGCAGGATCTTTAGGACACTCAGGCAGAAATTGAGACCTCCCGCCAATGACCACTGAGTAAGCCACCTCAGAAGCAAATCCTCCAGCCTTTGTTAAACCTTCAGATTGGGGTCCAAAGTGGCTCCCGCCGGAGGTTGTGGCACTTGCGAAGGTGAGGTCATGAGTTCAAGGCTAACCCGAGCAACTTCATAAACTCAAACTGATTGGCAAAAAAAACAAAACCTTCAGATGACTGCAACCTGTAAGCGTCCTAAAGTCAGAACCACCCAGCTAGGCTACTTCGAGTACTAACCTTCAGAAACTGTGGAAGATAATAAATGCCAAGGGGTTTGGGGGTTTGGACAGAGTCTTGCTGTCACCCAGACTGGAGTGCAGTGGTGTGACCTCAGCCAAATGCAACCTCTACCACCCAGCTCAAGAGATCGTCCCTCCTGCCTCAGCCTCTCAAGTAGCTGGGACTATAGGTATGTGCCACTATGTCCTGACAATTTTTGTATTATTTGTATAGATGGGGTTTCGCCATATTGCCCAGGCTCGTCTCTAACTCCTGACTCAAGTGATCCACCCACCTTGGATTCCTGAAGTTCTGGGTTACAGGCATGAGCCACCATGCCCGGCCAATTTTTATTTTTTAGAGACAGAGTCTTGCCTAGGAGTTGCCTATTCACAGGTGCAATCACAGCTCACTGAAGCCTCAAATTTCCAGGCTTAAGCACTCCTCCCACCTCAGCCTCTTGAGGTCCTGGGACCAATAAATGCTGGTTTAAGACATCAAATTTGGAGATAATTTGTTACACAGCAACAGCTAACTAACAGACTTGTCAAAAATAAGCAGAAATTGATCAAGACTTAAAAGCTAACTACCATTTTAAAATAGAGAGAGAGGGTGGGCACAGTGGCTCACGCCTGTAATCCCAGCATTTTGGGAGGCCAAGGTGGGCAGATCACGAGGTCAGGAGATCAAGACCATCCTGGCTAACACAGTGAAACGCTGTCTCTACTAAAAATACAAAACATTAGCCGGGCATAGCGGCACACGCATGTAGTACCAGCTACTGAGGCAGGAGAATCACTTAAATCCGGGAGGCAGAGGTTGCAGTGAGCTGAGACCACGTCACTGCACTCCAGCCTAGACCACAGAGCGAGACTCTGCCTCAAGAGAGAGAGAGGAGAGAGAGAGAGAGAGAGAGAGAAAACAGGGGACACACTGAAAAACCACCATAAAGATATACTCAGCAAAAACTAAATGGTAAGAAACTCTACAGGAAGCCGAGCATAGTGACTTGTGCCTGTAATCCTGGCTTTAGGAGGCCAAGACAGGATAATCACTTGAGGCCAGGAGTTCCAGACCAGCCTGAGCAACATAGCAAGAACCTCTTCACCACAAACAAAAAAATTTTAATTTAGCTGGGATGGTGGTATGTACCTTTAATCCCAGCTACTTGGGAGGCTGAGGTGGGAGGATCGCTTGAGCCAACAAGTTTTGAGACTACAGAGAGCTATGATCCAAGCACTGCTCTTCAGCCTGGCTGACAGAGTAAGGCTGGAAGGAAGGAAGGAAGGAAGGAAGGAAGGAAGGAAGGAAGGAAGGAAGGAAGGAAGGAAAAAAAAAAAAAAAGGAGGGAGGGAGGGAGGGAGGGAGGGAGGGAGGGAAGGAAGGAAGGAAGGAAGGAAGGAAGGAAGGAAGGAAGGAAGGAAGGAAGGAAGGAAGGAAAAAAAAAAAAAACCCTACAGGACAAAAAATAATTTAACAAATTGAAAGGGAAAAAGGGATGGAAGAAAAAACCTGTATTAACAGAGACAGGATGCATAAAAACCAAACTGCAATGTCTGCATCTCATTTGAATCTGATTCAAACAAATTAAAAAATGAGGAGAGAACTAGAAAACTGAATAGTGACTGTGTATTTGATGCTACTAAGGAATTAACGTAGTTATTCCAGATGTAATAATGATATTATAGTTTCCTTTTTATGAAAGACAGCCCTTATCTTTCATAGATACTTAAGGAAATTATATAATGTCTAGTATTTGCTTCAAAATGGTACGAAAGATCTTGCCTGTAATCCCAGCACTTTGGGAGGCCAAGGCAGGAAGGTCACCTGATGCTAGGAGTTTGATACCAGCCTAAGCAATAACATAGAAAGGCCTCATCACTACAAAAATTTAAAAATTAGTCAGGCACAGTGATACACACCTGTGGTCCTAATTACTCAGGAGACTGAGGTGGGAGGACCCTTTGAGCCTGAGAAGTCAAGGCTGCAGTGAGTTATGATTGCAACACTGCACCCCAGCCTGTGCCACAGAGTGAAACCGTCTCTAAAAAATAAAAGTACATATATACACTCACACACACAACACAGAGAGACAGAGAGAGAGAGAGAGAGAGAGAGAGAGAGAGAACCTTAGTAATGCAAAAGGGATTAATGCTTGTTTCCACCCTTTAGAAGTTAATCGTGAATGCTAGAAGTCAAAAAAAGTAACCTTGGCAATGGCTCACAAAGCATAATTGACTGTAAACGTGACAAGAGTGACACTCAAGGAACTTAGAGACAGGGAGTTCCCCTTTCTTTTCATCCAAAGATTTTTCTTCTAAAAATGAGTATTTTCTCCATCTATACAATAGAAGCAAATACATGTATGTAGAAAGCATGATCTACTTTTCTCTGGGGCAGTAGTTCCTATACTCTCATATGGAGATTTTTTTAAAAATTAAGATAGAACAGTTCATGTCCAAATAGTTTGCAGTTCCGTTTGTAACAAACATTAACACGACTTTAAAGGTAAAGTAAATAATCTCACTAACTGAAAATATCTCCCAGGAATTCATTTAAATCCTTCCCTAGATTACCCCAGCCCCAAGCAATCACTTCTTCCTCTGAACTCCAAAAGCAATTATTTGTACAATTTATTTGGCAATTAATCCTTCATTGCCTTGTTAAACCTCTTGCATTATTCTCTGAAATGTTATTAAAATCTTCTCTAGTTTATCTAACTTTCATGTTTATTTCTCATCTCCCTAAACAGACCACAAATTCCTTGAGAAAAAGAGATAAGGCCTTATATTGTTTTGTATACACACATACACACAGAGTAGCTAGCACAGAGTAAATATAAAGATATTTGATTTTAAGAGAAAATAGGAAAAGTCAATTACAAAGAAAATGTTTAAAGTCATGCCAACTAAGTATCTCCAAGCCAAACTTGACAAACAGGCCAACGTGGGGTGGGGCAAAAAGGGTATGGCCTCTGAAATCTGAGAGACCTCAATCTGGATCCTCCACATGGAGAGCTTCCATAATTAACCCATGAGCTTCAACTTTCTCCTCTCTCAGATGAATATAATATCTACCTCTAGAAGGTTTCATGACTGTTAAATGAGATTCTATGTAAAACTAGTATCCCTTAAAGATAAGGGGTTTGTTCATATTTTTACATCTTTAAAATCAGAACATGTTATGCTACTGACAGTATCCCATTATTTATTTGGCAGCTTTACATTTTTTTCCCCAGAAGTACATAAAATAGGCCAGGTGTGGTTGCTCACACCTGTAATCCCAACATTTTGGGGGGCCAAGGCAGGCAGATCACTTGAGGCCAGGAGTTTGAGACCTAGTAGTACATAAAATAATGTGTTCTATAATTAATGATATCTTAAACTTGATGAAATTTGGTAATAGCTAGCAGCATCCTCAACAACGCTGGCTTCATCTCTTCATCTCCTCCCTCCTCCCTCACACCCATTCATAAACTATCATATGGACAGAAAACAAGCTATAAAATGGAAAAACCACCAAATCCATTCAAAGAGCTTAGCACTTTTCTATTCAGTATATGCTCAATAAAAAACCTACTGCTAATACTCTAATTTGTTCAGCAAATATGTGAGTAGCTAGCTACTAAGTGCCTGCCACCATTCTGAGCACTAAGGATACAGCAGTAAACAAAACAGATTAACTCACAGCCTGCAAAGAGTTTATGTTCTATTAGTACAACTTTTATCTTATTTTTTCCTAGAGACAGGGTCTCGTTCTGTCACCCAGGCTACATACAGTACAATGGTATGACCATAGATCACTGCAGCCTCAAGTTCCTGAGATCAAGCCATCCTCCTGCCCTTATCTTACCAAGCAGCTGGGACTACAGGAAAGTGCCACACACATACGAATTCTATGGCACAAGAAATAAAAAGCCAAAATTCACAACTAAGTCAACAGATTGTCCCAAAGGCTGAAAAAGCTAAACAACCCAAGAAAGATATTAAAACACAGCTTAGGCAAACGAATAAGGAAAACCTTACCCAAAGGCGCAAAGTGAAGTCTTGAAAGCAATTCATCCAAGTTTTTGCTCTAAATAAAAGGTCTGGGAAAAAGTAAAGCAGCCAGAATGGATGCTGAAACTTAACAGGAAATGAGGAGAATACAACGTCTTCTCTAGTTTCTGACAACAAAACATGTATCAGATTGATCTGAAAGAGAATAGTGGCTGGGCACAGTGGCTCACGCCTGTAATCCCAACACTTTGGGAAGCCAAGGCAGGCAGATCACAAGATAAGGAGTTCGAGACCAGCCTGACCAACATAGTGAAACCCTCGTCTCTACTAAAAATACAAAAATTAGCTGGGCGTGGTGGCGCATGCCTGTAATCCCAGCTACTCTGGAGACTGAGGCAGGAGAATGAATCACTTGAACCTGGGAGGCAGAGGTTGCAGTGAGCCAAGATCATGCTACTGCACTCCAGCCTGGGCAACAGAGAGAGAATCCGACTCAAAAAAAAAAAAAAAATAGTAATAATCCTGGTTATTTATGAAACACAAACTTCTTTCAGGAGGCAGAGAAAATTATATTTTAAAAATTATCTTAAAAAATTATCTTACATGTCCACAAAGCATTTTTCCAAAACTCTTCCATTACACATTGGAACATCAGACTCTGTTAAATAAAATGTTACAAGCTCAGGTTCACCACTACTCTCTAACCCAAATAAACTAATGTTACATATTCTTTGCTTCTAACATGGTGCCTAAAAAAAAAAAAAAATCACACCATGAATTACTACAGCAGTCCAGACCCAAAGGCTTGTGTCAAGTCAACTAAAAGTCATCTAAATGGGACATTTTTAATCATCTTGGGTTTTCCCCCCCAAAAGTTAGAGCTTAAAAACCTAAAACCTATGCTGGCTCATGCCTGTAATCCGAGCACTTTGGGAGGCTGAGGCGGGTGGATCACCTGAGGTCAGAAGTTCAAGACCAGTCTGGCCAACATGGTAAAACCCAGTCTCTACTAAAAATACAAAAATTAACCAGGCATGGTGGCATGTGCCTGTAATCCCAGCTACTCAGGAGGCTGAAGCAAGAGAATCACTTGACCCCGGGAGGCACAGGTGGCAGTGAGATCATGCCACTTGACTCTAGCCTGGGTGAAATAGCAAAAAAAGTCTCAAAAAAAAAAAAAAATAAACCTATTAAACCCCTTGGTTATTATGATGGTCATTTGTTGAACTAACTCATTTGGCAGTTTTACATTTTCTTTCCTAGTAATATATAAAATAGTCCGGGTGCAGTGGCTTACACCTGTAATCCCAATACTTCCCCCCAGTTTATCATAAAAATGTTTGAGTTACACTCTATAACCTTTCTATAGAAAAATAGTCACCAGTGTCAGTGGCTCACGCCTGTAATCCCAGCACTTTAGGAGGCCAAAGCAGGTGGATCACCTGAGGTCAGTAGTTCAAGACCAGTCTGGCCAAATGGTGAAACCCATCTCTACCAAAATACAAAAATTAGCCAGGGATGGTGGTGGGTGCTTGTAATCTCAGCTACTCAGGAGGCTGGGTGGAAGAATCGCTTGAACCCAGGAAGCAGAGGTTGCAGTGAGCCAAGATCACAAAAGTACTCCAGCCTGGGCGAAAAAGACTGTCTCAGGAAAAAAAAAAAAAAAAGGAATAAAAGAAAAATACTCCATTGCCACATAAGTGATGACCACAGGCAAAAATAAATTACACTCAATTTACTTCTCGGATGAGTTCTACACAACTCTGCAAGTAAAGAACTTAACCGAAAAGCATTACTTTTACCAATTTTCCTTATTATCTAAAAGATTTAATCCCTTCCAGACCAGGGAAATGTTAGGAACTCAGATGTACTTAGATGATAGCATAATCCAGACAGCATCTATAAATATGAAGAACTTATTTGCTTAAAACAAAACAATGAGGCCAGGCACAATGGCTTATACTTGTAATCCCAGCATTTCGGGCGGCCCAGGTAGGAGGAGAGCTTGAAACCAGGAGTTTGGGACCAGCTGGGGCAACAAAGTTAAGACCCCTCTCTAATAAATAATAACTCAAAGGCACAGACATCAATCATCACTTAATCAAGAGGCAAAGACCCTCTATAAGCTTTAGCATGACAAAGGCATAACAACAATTTGTTTTGCAGTAAACGATAATACAATGTTATGCTGTAAAGGAAACAAATTTGTGTACGGGATATACTGTCTGCACCAAAGAATAAACTCCTTTTTGGGCAGGGACCTTTTCTCGCAAAACTTTGTCTCCTAGGATGCTTTGCATTAACGTTCATTATTGGCCGAATGGGGTGGCTCATGCCAGTAATCCCAACACTTTAGGAGGCCAAGGCAGGAGGATCACTTCAGGCCTGGGCAACATAGCAAGACACCAACTCTACAAAAAAAATTTATCATATTAGCTGGGCCTGTAGGTACGTACCTGTAGTCCTGATACAGGAGGACAGGGAAGTAAGTGCTGGGTAGAGAAGGGTAGGGTCTGTGGTGAGACCTCCACCCTCAGGCCTGTACCCACAGACCTAAGTGAGAACAAGCATTTCTGTTTTCGTACCCAAAGTTGCCTTTCAGCCTGCCAAGCCCCCACATCCTGTGCCCATTGAAGCCCGGGACCTTAAGCAGATACACACACAAGCGGCTGGACATCCAGAGGAACAGAGGAGCAGAAGAGCACACCGACAGATACCAGCAGATGCCAGCAGGCCATCTACAGCAAGTTGGCACAGAATCTGGTCAGGTGTGGTCGGAGAAGAGTCCGGGCACTGGGCAGCCCAACTCCAGGGGAAGACCACCTTGCCACTCTATCCCCCTTCTGGCTCCCCATCCATCTGCTGAGACCTACTTCTACCGTTCAATAAAACCTTGCACTCATTCTCCAAGCCCATGTGTAATCCGATTTTTCTGGTACACTGGAGGAAGACCCTGGGATACAGAAAGCCCTCTGTCCTTGTGATAAGGCAGAGGGTCTAACTGAGCTGATTAACACAAGCCACCTGCAGACAGCAAAACTGAAAGAGCACACTGTAACACATGGCCACTGGGGTTTCGGGAGTTGTAAACAGTCAACCCTAGACCCTGCTGCGGGGTCAGAGCCCAAAAACACTCTGCATGACCTGACCGTCTGCACGCTCCCCCTAAAGGCTTGAACAGTGGGGGCACACAAGAAGTGAGCCAAACTCCTGTCACACACCCTGCAAGAGGGAATAAAGAAACTCTTCCTATTTCAGTCCTAGCTACTACTTAGGAGGCTGAGGTGGGAAAATTCCTTGAGCCCAGAAGTTTGAGGCTGCAGTGAGCCATGACTGTGCCACTGCACTCAAGTCTAGCAAGAAAGCAAGACCCTGACTCTAAAACTAAGAATAATAATTATGCTCAATATTTTTAAAAAAAAAGTCTGGGCAATGCAGCCAGACCTTGTAATGGTTTGTTTTTGTTTTTGTTTTTGTTTTTGGAGACAGTCTCACTCTGTTGCCTAGGCTAGAGTGCAGTCGTGAGATGTCAGTTCACTGCAACCTCTGCCTCCCGGGTTCAAACATGATTCTTCTGCCTCAGCCTCCTGAGTAGCTGAGACTACAGGGCACACACCACCACACCCAGCTAATTTTTGTATTTTTAGCAGACACAGGGTTTTACCATATTGGCCAGGCTTGTCTTGAACTCCTGACTTCAGGTGATCTGCCTGCCTCAGCCTCCCAAAGTACTGAGATTACAGGCGTGAGCCACCACGCCCAGCCATAATGATTCTTACACTGGATATAAGGAAACTATCCAAACACCTGATTTTTTTTTTTTAGATGGAGTCTCACTCTGTCACCCAGGCTGGAGTACAGTGGCATGATCTCTGCTCAATGCAACTTCTACTTCTCAGGCTCAAGCAATCCTCCCACCTCAGCCACCCGAGTAGCTGGCACTATAGGCCAACATTCCCAGACAATTTTTTGTATTTTTGGTAGAGATAAGGTTTCACCGTGTTGCCCAGACTGCTCTTGAACTCCTAAACTTAACTGATCTGCCCACCTCAGCCTCCCAAAGTGCTGGGGTTACAGGCGTGAACCAGCTCATCTGGTGCCCAAACACCTCATTCTCAAAAGACGTCAGTAATTTTAAGTAAAACCATTTACTTTGAAGTTTTCTCATATCTTATTCTTAAGCCTGAAAAAAGTACAATCAACATTTTCTGAGTGTCCACAATGTACTCAGAAAGTTACAGGTCACTGAAAAGACTCAAATTCAGCATGATCCAGGAAAAGGATGCTCACTACCCAGTTAGGGAAACTAATACTAGTGAAACACTTGTTATATACAGTATCTTGTGATGGGTACCAAGTGCCAAGTTGGACATTACAGACTAAAAGCTTAGTGAAAGAAATAATCACAAGTTCAAGCTTTGGTTTCTCTGTAGAGCAAATAAATCTTTTGCCTTTTATAAAAATAATAATAATAATCATGAGTTCAAATGGACAGCAAGAACACGATAAAAGACAGAGCTTTGGATGGGTAGTTTAACAAGAAAGGAAAATGAAGCCAAACAATTCTAGTTGCTCAAGCCAAAAACTTTTTTTTTTTTTTTTTTTTTTTTGAGAAGGAGTTTCACTCTTACTACCCAGGCTGGAGTGCAATGGCGTGATCTCGGCTCACCGCAACCTGCGCCTCCTGGGTTCAGGCAATTCTCCTGCCTCAGCCTCCTGAGTAGCTGGGATTACAGGCTGTGCCACCATGCCCAGCTAAGTTTTGTATTTTTAGTAGAGACAGGGTTTTACCATGTTGACCAGGATGGTCTCAATCTCTTGACCTAGTGATCCACCCGCTTCAGCCTCCCAAAGTGCTGGGATTATAGGCGTGAGCCACCACGCCCAGCCGCCAAAAAATTTTGAATCACGCTTGATTCTTCTCTTCCGTCCTTCCCCTCCACTGAAACCAACACAAAATCCTGTTGGCTCTACCTTCGGAAGATGATACATAGAATCTGACCACTTCTTATCACCCCTCTTGCCATAACCATAGTCTAAGCCAACATAAATTACTGTAATGGGCTTCTAATAGGTCACCCTGTTTTTCTGTGTTTGTGTTTCTGTTTTTGAGATGGAGTCTCTTTCTGTCCCCCAAGCTGGAGTGCAGTGGTGCAACTTCGGCTCACTACAACCTCCGCCTCCCATGTGTGTTTTGTGTTCAAGTGATTCTCCTGCCTCAGCCTCCCGTGTGTTTTGTTTTTTCATTTGTTTGGTTTTTTTTGGAGACAGGATCTTGCTCTGTTGCCCAGGCTGGAGTACAGTGGCATGGCTACAGCTCACTGCAGCCTCAAACTCCTGGGCTCAAGCAATTCACCCTTCTCAGCCTCTCAAAGTGCTAGAATTACAAGTGCGAGCCACTGCACCTTGGCCTAGCTCTCCCTGCTTCTACCCTTGCACTCTTAGCAGGTTACTCTTCACAAGACTGCTAGAGGGTGAAGAAAGTGACAGAGTTTATTTGCTCTCTGCTAAACCCGTGTACTGCCCAAGACACCGTGTATGTGTACAAGAACAAATGAAAACAGACTGGAAAGATACACATACAAAATTTACAATAATGGATGATGCAGTTACTAATAATCCCTATTTTCTTCTTTGTACTTTTCTGGATTTCCCGTGTTTTCCACATGAACATGAATTAATCACCTTTACAACCAAAGAAAAAAGACATACTTTAATATGAAGGGGAAAAAAAAAAAAATCAGTGATCTTGTATATTTTTGTTTTTTTTAGACGGAATCTGGCTCTGTCACCCAGGCTGGAGTGCAGTGGTGCATACTTGGCTCACTACAACCTCACTCTCCCAAGTTCAAGTGATTCTCCCACCTCGGCCTCCTAACTAGCTGGGATTACAGGCGCGTGCCATCATGCCCAGGTAAGTTTTGTATTTTTAGTAGGGCCGGGGTTTCACCATGTTGCCCAGGCTGGTCTTGAACTTCTGATCTCAGGTGATCCGCCTGTCTTGGCCTCTCAAAGTGCTAGGATTATAGGCATGAGCCACTACACCTGGCCAAATTATCTTTTTGGAATAACCAAAAATACAATTAAAAACCTGCAGCAAGCTAGGTATGGTAGCTCACACCTGTAATCCCAGTGCTTTGGGAAGCTGAGTGGGAATATTGCTTCAGGCCACACTGAGTGATAAAACAAGACCTCGTCTCTGCAAAAAATAATAATAATTTTAACTAGCTGCACGTATCAGCACTCACCTGCAGGTCAAGCTACTTGAGAGGCTGAGGTGGGAGCCCAGGAGTTCTAGACCAGCAATATAGTGAAGTCCCATCTCAAAAAAAAAATAGAGGAAACCACGCATTTATGTGCTATTATGCTATTTTTTAAATGATTTTTTTTAAGCTGAAGCCCTTACAACTGTCTGCAAGGCCTTACTTACTGTTACCTCTCAGACTTCTCTTGCTACTTACCCCTTTGTTCACTATGCTCCAAATACTGTGCTCCAAAACACTGTTCACCTTGCTGCTCTTCACATTCACTAAGAATGCTCCTAACAAAGGGCCTTTGCACTGGCAGTTCTCCCTACACAGAATGCTCCCCAGCCCAACCCTACCCCAACCAAATCTTCTCCAGGCTGATTTACCTCCTGGTGTCCTTGTTTAAGTATTACTTACTCAGCAAAGTTTACCATGATATTGAAAATGCAAACATACACACACACAAATCCTCCTACAAGACTTTATTTTTTTTCCATAGCCATTTTGATCACTGGTATATTCCTAATGTCTAGGGAACAGCCAACACATGACTAGCACTCAATAAATCTTTGCAGAATAAATTAAAGCATGGAAGAAGAAATGAAAGTTAAAGGATTTTGGAGAGTGTGAGGATGTACATATTTGAGGGGTCAAGGACTAAACAAAAATCAATCTGACAGGAGCAGAGAACACATGCAGTAAAGAGACCTTCCAAAAGTAGAGACTTGGTTAACAGTGAGAAACCAGAAAGTGAGGGACCTGAAGGATAGAAAGTTGACAGAGATAAAAAGGTTACAAGTGGGCCAGGCGCAGTGGCTCAAGCCTGTAATCCCAGCACTTTGGGGGGCCGAGGCGGGCGGATCACGAGGTCAAGAGATCAAGACCATCCTGGTCAACATGGTGAAACCCCGTCTCTACTAAAAATACAAAAAATTAGCTGGGCATGGTGGTGCGTGCCTGTAATCCCAGCTACTCAGGAGGCTGAGGCAGGAGAATTGCCTGAACCCAGGAGGCAGAGGTTGCGGTGAGCCGAGATTGCGCCATTGTTCTCCAGCCTGGGTAACGAGAGCGAAATTCCGTCTCAAAAAAAAAAAAAAAAAAAAAAAAAGGTTACAAGCCAGAGGGAAATGGAGGCTGAGAGGGAAGGGATAATACAGCTGGAAACAGAATGAAAGCTGAGAAGGGGAACTGCATGAAGAGGTCAAGAGGAAAGTTATAGATACAGGAAAAGTCAAGAAGAAGGATGAGACTGTACAAGGGAGGAGCAGATCATAGGGAAGGGGTGGAGAACAGTTATGTCACAACACTGTTCTTGCTCAAATCTAGGCCCTGACAGTCCAGAAGAGATATACTTCTGCAGTAATATGGCTTTATTTCCAAAATTTAAGTGACTGGGAGCCACGGTGGCTCCGGCCAGTTGTCCTGGCGCTTCAGGAGGCAAGGCTATGAGTTCAAGGCCAACCTGAGCAACATAACAAGCTCTCATTGATTAACAACAAAAAAAAAAAACAAAATTTAAGTGACATGCGAGTGTAAAAACACACAGAAGATATCTATAATGCATCTGTTTTATCACTTTGAACCCTCAAATTCTTCTCTGAAGTGTAAAACAGTTTAAAGATTAATTTCTAAATCCTGAATTTCTCAATTTCTTTTCGTTTGTTTAAGACAGTCTCGCTCTGTCGCCCAGGCTGGAGTGCACTGGCACAATCTTGGCTCACTGGAGCCTCTCTGCCCCTGGGTTCAAGTAATTCTCCTGCCTCAGCCTCCCATGTAGCTAGGATTACAGGTGCCCACCACCACGTCCAGCTAATTTTTTATTTTTAGTACAGACATGGTTTTACCACATTGGCCAGGCTGATCTAGAACTCCTGATCTCAAGTGATCTGCCCACTCTCAGCCTCCCAAAGTGTTGGGATTACAGGCATAAGCCACCACACCCAGCCAAATTCCTCAATCTTGTTCCTCATAAATTTCAGGGAGCCAAACAAAAACACAATATCAATTTTAATATAAAGTCTACTGACATTTTAAAAGATTGACAGAAACCTAGAATAGTTAAATTATTGCTCGGAAGCAGTGGCTCACGCCTGTAATCCCAACACTTTGGGAGACCGAGGCAGGTGGATCACTTGAGGTCAAGAGATCGAGACCAGACTGATCAACATGGTGAAACCTTGTCTCTACTAAAAAAAATACAAAAATGCCGGACGCGGTGGCTCATACCTATAATCCCAACACTTTGGGAGGCCGAGGTGGGCAGATGACAAGGTCAAGAGATGGAGACCATCCTGGCCAACATGGTGAAACTCTGTCTTGACTAAAAACACAAAAATTAGCCGGGCGCGGTGGCCTGCCCCTGTAGTCCCAGCTACTCAGGAGGTTGAGGCAAGAGTACTGCTTGAACCCGGGAAGCGGAGGTTGCAGTGAGCCAAGATCGCACCACTGCACTCCAGCCTGACACCTGGTGACAAAACAAGACTCTGTGTCAAAAAATTTTTAAAAATACAAAAATTAGCCAGGCATGATGGCAGGCACCTCTAATCCCAGCTACTTGGGAGACTGAGGCAGGAAAATAGCTTGAACCCAGGAGGCGGAGGTTGCAGTGAGCGGAGTTGACGCCACTGCCCTCCAGTCTAGGTGATAGAGCGAGACTCTGTCTCAAAAAAAAAAAAAATGCTAAGCACAGTGGCTCATGCCTCTTATCCCAGCACTTTGGGAGGCCAAGGTATGTGGATCACGGGGTCAGAAGATTGAGACCATCCTGGCCAACATGGTGAAACCCCATCTCTACTAAAATACAAAAAATTAGCCAGGCACGGTGGCGGGCGTCCGTAGTCCCAGCTACTTGGGAGGCTGAAGCAGGAGAATCGCTTGAAACCAGGAGGCAGAGGTTGCTCAGTCGAGATTATGCCACTGTACTGCAGCCAGGTGACAAAACTGAGACCCCATCTCAAAAAAAAAAGTTAAATCATTAAAAATTTCTTGAATCAAACCAAAATATCTGAGCTATGCAAATCTTTTTAAAACTTTGTTCCATTGCTTTGCTTTTTATACACTGAGATTTGAAAAAGAAAAAAAGAAAACTTTGTTCCAATTTTCTCCTCTAGACAAATCCTTTTAAAACTTTAACTTTCTCATCAATTCTATATGTATAAAACCCTATAGAATTTTTATTTATGCAGCACTGTAAAAGAATGATTCAGTATCTTCTCAGATAATCTACTGAAATAAAACAATCAAAATCATTTAAAATAATTAGAAATTTTGGAATCAGAAGTTTTTAAAATAATTTTATAATTTCAGTGTTTATGGCCACACTATTCAGGCAGAGATGAAACAAACATACAATACCTTAGAAATGCGCAAATTTATGCACTGCTCACTAAAAGCTGGCCAGATGCCATTTTATCATTGATAAAGTAGCCTCAAATTCCACTCCGAGTGCAATTGCAGTTGCACTGAATCTAGCAGTATAAGCATGCCTGCATGTTATTATGGGAAATAGTGGAAAATTTCACAGGCTGACATCCAGAATGTCTGTGATTCTTTTTCATATTTCTTTCTTCCTGCAAAGCAGTTAACAGACCAGAAATTGAGTTTTTTTTAAAAAGGTGGAAATTTCCACTGTTTTTTTTTCCTTAGCCTTAAGTGTAAGTTAAGTAAGTAAAATGTTCCAAAATTCCAGCATGAGAGAGAGAATAATTCAGAAAGAAAATAATTATTTATCATCATCCAATCAGACCTGTAATCCCAACACTTTAAGAGGCTGAGGCAGTGGATCACTTGAGGTCAGGAGTCTGAGAACAGCCTAGCCAACATAGCAAAACCCCACCTCTACTAAAAATACAAAAATTAGCCAGGCATTGTGGTGTGTGCCTGTGGTCCCAGCTACTTGGGAGGCTGAGGCACAAGAATCTCTTGCAGGAGGCAGAGGCTACAGTGAGCCAAGACCGTACCACTGCACTCCAGCCTGGGTGACAGAGCGAGACTGTCTCAAAAGAACAAATTTTTTTTAGAGGTAGGGTGCAGTAGCTCATGCCTGTAATCCCAGCACGTTGGGAGGCTGATGCGGGTGGATCACCTGAGGTCAGGAGATCAAGACCCTCCTGGCCAACATGGAGAAATCCCATCTCTACTAAAAATACAAAAATTAGCTGGGCGTGGTGGCTCATACCTGTAATCCCAGCTACTCAGGAGACTGAGAGGCAGAAGAATCGCTCAAATCCAAGAGGTGGAGGGTGCAGTGAACCGAGATCATGCCGCTGCACTCCAGCCTGGGTGACAAAAGTTAAACTCTGTCTCAAAAAAAAAAAAAGAAAGAAAAAAAATGTAAACAAACAGAGGTATTACCCTTTCTGAGTAAGAAAAAAAGTGTCCAGGGAAATACTTGGGGAATATAGGGTTACGATAGTTTAAGTACTAAATGTAACATTAGTAAATCACATTGTAAAGCTGATTGTTTTTTCTCATTAGCTTATACAGCATGCATTCAAAAATTAATTCAAGTCAATAGAACAGTTAAGCATAGAAAGAACAAAAGTATGTGTATGTATCTTGATGCAAAAGGAATATATTATATATGAACAGAAGTAAGCCATAAAGATTAGGTTTTTCAGGGCTGGGCGTTAGTGGCTCACACCTGTAATCCCAGCACTTTGGGAGGCCAAGGCACGTAGATCACAAGGTCAAGATATCAAGACCATCTGGCCAACATGGTGAAACTCCGTTTCTACTAAAAATACAAAAATTAGCTGGGTGTAGTGGCGTGTGCCTGTAGTCCCAGCTACTCAGAAGGCTGAGGCAGGAGAATCACTTGAACCTGGGAGACGGAGTTTGTAGTGAACTGAGATCGCACCACTGCACTCCAGCCTGGGCAAAAAGAGCAAAACTCCACCTCAAAAAAAAAAAAAAACTGGGTTTTTCAGTGAGGGTCAAAAAGCGAACAATGGCAAAAGCTCATAGGCAAAATTAAGTGTTTATTTTGGCAACTTTTCAAAAGGTTTATACCAGACCAATATATTCAATGTTTTTCATTTTTTTTTTTTTTTTTTGAGACAGAGTCTGGCTTTGTCACCAGGCACCAGGCAGGAGTGCAGTGGCACGATCTCAGCTCACTGCAACCTCCACCTCCTGGGTTCAAGCAGTTCTCCTGCCTCAGCGCCTCCCGAATAGCTGGGACTACAGGCACATGCCACCACGCCCAGCTAATTTTTGTATTTTTTAGCAGAGACACGGTTTCACCATGTTGGCCAGGATAGTCTCGATCTCCTGACCTTGTGATCCACCCACCTCAGCCTCCCAAAGTGCTGGGATTACAGACATGAGCCACCGCACCCAGCCTCAGTGTTTTTCATTTTAGTTTGTAATAAATAATGAAACAGACAATGAATTATTGAGTCATTTTTATTAGAGAGATAAAAAGATTAAGCTCTAGGCCATTTAAAATTATTTAACATAAATACAGTAGAAAATTTACTATGTTTAAGAATTTACATGTTCTAGATTAACAATCTTGGTTTTTCTTTCAATTTATATGAATTAAAGACTGCAGTTTATGGTATATGTTTGCATAACTGTTACTTTGAGCCTTAAAATACTTGTTATTCCTCAAAACACACGCGAGCCAAGAAATTGAGCATTACTACAGAGACAAAGCTGATCAATCAGGATTGTACCACAAAGCCTGGGAGAAAATATCTGCAAACATTATCTAATAAAAGATAGATATCTAGAACTTTAAAAAAAAAAAAACAAGTTTTTTTTCTAAGAACTCAGTTTTTTCTAAGAATTCAGTAAGAAGAAAGCAACCTGATTTTTAAGACAGAAGAGGGAAGAGAAAAGGAAAGGAAAAGAAGTCAAAAGATTTGAATAGACACTTCACCAAAGAAAATGAATTTAAAAAAATTTTTTTTTTTGAGATGGAGTCTTGCTCTGTCTCCCAGGCTGGAGTGCAGCGGCACTATCTCAGCTCACTGCAACCCCCACCTTCCAGGTTCAAGCAATTCTCCTGTCTCAGCCTCCCAAGCAGCTAGGATTAGAAGCACACGCTGCCACACCTGGCTGATTTTTTGTATTTTATAGTAGAGACAGGGTTTCACCATGTTGCCCAGACTGGTTGTGAACTCCTAACCTCAGGAGCCTCCTAACCTCCTAACTCCACCAGCCTCGGCCTCTGAAAGTGCTGGGATTATAGGCATGAGCCACCACTCACAGCCCAAAATTTCAAATTAAAATCACAATGAGATACCATTACACATCTACGAGAATGGCTAAAAAATAAGAGAATATTAATACCAAGTGTTGGTGAAGATATAAAACTGAAACTATGCTATACTGCTGGTGAGAACACAAAATTGAACAGACAAGTAAACAATTTCATAGTTCCTTATAAAGTTAAAAATACATTTACCGTATGATCCAGCTACCATATGATCCAGCAATTCCACCTCCTGGGTATTTGTCCAAGAAAATGAAACCTCTGTCCACACTAAGGTTTGTATTCAAATGTTTACAATAGCTCTATTCATAATAGCTAAGAAATGTTGCTCGACTAATAAACAAATTGCCATATACACTGTCCATATACTGTTGCATACATACTTAGAAATAACGTAAGAACTCCTTATATATGCAACAGCATAAATGAATCAATCGCAGGGGATTAAACTAAGCAAAACAAGTCTGACACAACAACAAAATACATTTAAAAAAAAGAAGCCTGACACAACATACTTTATGATTATAATTACATGAGGTTTTAATGAAATTCTAGAAAAGGCAAAACTGTATTAATACAAATCAGACCAGTAGACCTATAACTAACATCTTAATACTTGCCCCAAAGATTGAGAAGAAAACAAAAATATCTACTCCACATCGTAGCTCGGAAACAGGTTTATAACATCGGGGAAAATCCATACCGAGACAATGGATTACTTAGCAAGGCTAGTTTACTTCCTGCAGGAAGGGCGCAACTTTCCCATCTCTGACATTGTACTAGAGATACTAGCTACTAGAGATACTAGCCATAAAAACAGAGCAAGAAAAAGAAAAGGTACACTGACTGGAAAGGAAGGAATAAAACTGCCTTTATTCACAGACATGATCACCTACATATACAATCTTAAGCAAACTACATAAAAGCTACTAAAATTAGCAAGGTTACAATGTATTAGACAAACATACAAAAATCAACTGTATTGCTATATACTAACAACAAAGCATTCAAATTGAAATTAAAAAACCAATACTATTTATAATCTCATTTAAAAATATGGAACTGCCCAGGCACAGTGGCTCACGCCTGCAATCCCAGCACTTTGGGAGGCCAAGACAGGTGGACCATAAAGTCGGGAGTTCAAGACCAGCCTAGCTAACATGGTGAAACGCTGTCTCTACTAAAAATACAAAAATTAGCCACGTGTGGTGGTGCGTGCCTGTAATCCCAGCTACTAGGGAGGCTGAGGCAGGAGAATTGTTTGAACCCAGGAGGCAGAGGTTGCAATGAGTGGACTCCACTCATTGCACTCCAGCCTGGGTGACAGAGCAAAATCCCATCTTAAAAAATATATATATATATATGTATATGTATGTATGTATGCATGTATATATGTGTGTGTATGTGTATATGTATGTACGTGTGTGTGTGTGTGTGTGTGTGTGTGTGTGTTTATCACTGGTCATTAGAGAAACACAAATCAAAACTACATTGAGATACCATCTCACACCAGTTAGAATGGCTATCATTAAAAAATCTGGAGATAACAGATGCTGGAGAGGATGTGGAGAAATAGGAACTTTTTACACTGTTGGTGGGAGTGTCGATTAGTTCAACCATTGTGGAAGACAGTGTGGCAATTCCTCAAGGACCTAGAAACAGAAATTCCATTTGACCCAGTAATCCCATTACTGGGTATATATCCAAAGGATTATAAATTGTTCTACTATAAGGACACATGCACACGAATGTTCATTGCAGCATTGTTTACAATAGCAAAGACCTGGAACCAACCCAAATGCCCATCGATGATAGACTGGACAGAGAAAATGTGGCACACATACACCATGGAATATTATGATGCAGCCATCAAAAACAATGAGTTCGTGTCCTTTGTAGGGACATGGATGAACCTGGAAACCATCATTCTCAGCAAACTGACACGAGAACAGAAAATCAAACACGGCATGTTCTCACTCATAGGTGGGTGTTGAACAATGAGAACACATGGACATTGGGAGGGGAGCATCACACACTGGGGTCTGTCGGGGGGGAAATAGGGGAGGGACAGTGGGGGGTGGGAAGTTGGGGAGAAATAGCATGGGAGAAATGCCAGACATAGGTGATGGGGAGGAAGGCAGCAAATCACACTGCCATGTGTGCACCTATGCAACAATCTTGCATATTCTTCACATGTACCCCAAAACCTAAAATGCAATAAAAAAATTAAAAACAAACGAAAATATATGTATGTGGAACTTAGTGATAAATTTGACAGAAACGTTGTAAGATCTGTACACTTGGGGGACCTCCTCTTTCAGCTTTGGAGCCCCCCTCCGTCTTTGTACTGAGTAGCTTCTTCCTTCTGTCTTCTCCCTTCACTTCTTGCCTATTAAACTCTCCATTCCTTAAAACCACTCCACGGGTGTCCATGTTGTTTTATCTAAACCAGCATGAGGACCAAGACCCTGGTGTTCCTCCACTCATTGGAGCCATATCATTTTGGTACATGGGCTGGGAAAGGAAATTCAATCATCAGACTGGTGAGTATGGAGTGGATTTCAACTTTAAATCTGTCCTTTAATCTCAAGGCTCTCTTCCAGCTACCCTGTTGCCAAACTTTCTTTCTCTTTCTATCCTCAGTATCTTACCCTCGCTCTGTGTGTCTAATGTGCTGGAATCTTTACAGTTTAAGGAAACCGGTCTGTTAGAAAAGATCTTGAATCACAGCAGGCAGTAACCCAGTAAATATCTCTCTCTACAGTCTTCTCTGGAGAGAGCACATAGTATTTTTAAGCAACCTAGTAGAAATCAGTCTCTAGGCCTCCTCTGGGAACAGGAAGTTTTCACTTTTAACAGGAGTAAAACACCTTCTGTAGACAAATTTTAGTCTCAATATTGTACCACTGGCAGGAAAACGGCCATTTGGTTCCTACATTCCTTTAAGCCATCTATTCTGGCTCCCATTAAGGCAGTACTTAATTAGTAAGGAGATTTTAAGTTCAGAAGTTAACTGGAACTGTTCTTCTATGGGTAAATGCTTTAGCATGGGCTATGGAAATTATCTACCACACCACAATTGTGGGAATTGGTGTCCTCACTCTACTATTTGCAATAGGGTTATACATAGTAGCACTTTCTAACTGAAATATTGGACAGTTTCCATTTGCTTAATTATCCATATGGCAGGGATAATAGTTGACAAAAGCAGCATCAAAGTTTTACTATTACTGAGTCTACTAGGACTTTTTTACTGGGTTTACTAATGCAGTTTTAAATGAAACATGCTGATTTGGATTAACACCTCTAGTAAAGTAGAGGAAAATCTACAGGTACTTAAAAATCAAATCAAAATTATTGACAGGCTCAGGCAAAATGCTGGCTCCTGCCCCGAGTGGCTACAATCCCTCTTTAATAAATTCAAGTCTTCTTTATGTAATTGGTTAACTCCTTTATTAAGCATTCCTTGCTTATATGTCTTATATTGATATTTGGACCCTGTATACTCAATACTATAACTCGAATTGTTTATTCTCACCTAGAAGCAATCAAACTCTAAATGGTGCTGTAAACCGAGCCACACATGGACATGCCATTCTTCCAAGGACCCTTAGATTCACCCCAGGAGGAGCCCTAGCTGCTGTTCACCATTCTATGTCCCTTTTCAGCAGGAAGTAGAAAGTCGTCACCTGAAACTCTCTAACAGCAGTTAGTGTGGCATCACCACAGGGGGAATGTTGTAGAAAAAGGGGTCCTTGGAAATTTTTCTCTTTTTTATTTTATTTTTTGAGACGGAGTTTTACTCTTTTGCCCTGGCTGGAGTGCAATGGCACAATCTCGGCTCACCGCAACCCTCCATCCACCTTCTGAGTTGAAGCATTCTCCGGCCTCAGCCTCCCAAGTAGCTGGGATTACAGGAACCTGCCACCACGCCCAGATGATTTTTGTATTTTTAGTAGAGACGGGGTTTCACCATATTGGCCAGGCTGGTCTCGAACTCCTGACCTTGTGATCTGCCCACCTCAGCCTCCCAAAGTGCTGGGATTAAAGGCATGAGCCACTGCGCCTAGGCCTAAGTTTTCATTTTTTAAAGCATCTCCAGAAAAGTTTGTGAAGCCCCGGCTCTTAGGGCCAGGCTGGCAACCTTTGATATGCAAATGCAGGCCACCAGAAACTGGATCCACTCAAACATGGAGACTCCCGTGGCCTTCTTGCCCTTTTCCCACGTTTCTGGCAACATGGCTGCCCCCACATAGCCCCACATGTGTAGAACATCTTGGTGCCCTGCATTGTCTATTAAAAGGTTAGGGTGGGAGAGCCAGCTTTTTCCATCAGGCTTGAATGACAAGCCTAGCCAAACCAATCCCCTGAGCCTTATGCAAATCAAACACCGACTCCTCCAGCCTCTGCATATATACCTAGTCGATATGTGTGGCAGGTGGGGACCTTCTCTTTCGGTTTTGGAGCGCCCCCTCCCCCGTCTCTGTACAGGGGAGCTTCTTCCTTCTGTCTTCTCCCTTCCTTGTTACCCATTAAACTCTCCACTCCTTAAAACCACAAAAAAAAAAAGATCTGTACACTGATAACTACAAAACACTGCTAACAGAAACTAAATAAGCCCTAAATAAATGAAAAGATATACAAGGTGTTCATAGAAACAAAGGTAACAATACTGTTAAGATGCCAATTCTCTCCAAATTGATCAATCGATTCAATGCAATCACAATCAAAATCTCAACAGAAATTTCATAGAAATAAGCTGATTCTAACAATGATATGGAAATGCAAAGGGCCTAGAATAGCCAAAACAACTGGAAAAGGAATAAGTTTGAAGAATTACTCTGATTTCAAGACTTCCATAATCTATATGGTATTGTACTGGGGTAAAGACAGAGAGTGATATTTATATAGATACAGATGTATAAACATATACTATATGAAACAGAACTTAATCAAAAAAACAGACCTATACATATATGGTTCAATAATTTCCTAGCCAAGTTAATTCAATGGTCAATGTATAATCTTCAAAAAATAGTTAGATGCTACAACTAGATGTCTTATGGGGGAAAAGTGCCAGAAAAACTCAGTAGCCATATACCAAAATACAAACCTCAACCCTTTTCTCACACCATATACAATTAACTCAAATAAATCACAGACATAAATTGAAGAGTTAAAACTTTGCAATAGAGGAAAAAAAGTTAAAACTATAAAACTTCTAGGAGAAAACCTTAATGATCTTGGATTGGGCAAAGATTTTTTTTTTTAAAGACAGGGTCTCATGTGTGTGTGGGGGGGGGGGGTGTTTTTTTTTGTCTTGCTCTGTCACCCAGACTAGAGTGTAGTGGCATGACCTCAGCTCACTACAACCTCTGTCTCCTGGATTCAAGTGATTCTCCTGCCTCAGCTACTCCAGTAGCTGAGGTTACAGACAGCACTACCACACCCAGCTAATTTTGCATTTTTAGTAGAGACATGGTTTCACCATGTTGGTCAGGCTGATCTCAAACTCCTGGCATCAAGTGATCTATCCACCCGTCTTCAGAAATAAATAAGTGGAACCTATACATACACATGAACATACACTATGAAATCATAGACAAGAGACTAGGAAGGGTTGAGGAGGGGGATGATAGATTACTTAATGAGTACAATGTATATGATTTGGGTAAATGATGCCCTAAAAGCCCTGACTTCACCACTAGGCAATCTATACAGGTAACAAAATTATACTTGTACCCCATAAATTTATACCAATTTTTTAAAAAATAAAGTAAGGCTAGGTGCAGGGGCTCATGACCATAATACCAGCACTTTGAGAAGCTGAGGTAGGCGGAATGCTTCAAGCCAGAAGTTAAAGACTAGCCTAAGCAATAAAGTGAGACCACCATCCTATTTTAAAATAAAAAGGGAAATAATTTTTTTTTTTTTAAGATGGGGTTTCACCATGATGGCCAGGCTGGTCTTGAACTCCTGACCTCAGGTGATCCACTCACCTCAGCCTCCCAAAGTGCTAGGATTACAGGCATGAGCCACCGCGCCCAGCTTTTTTTTAAGACAAAAAAAATTTTTTTTTTTTTTGAGACGGAGTTTCACTCTTGTTACCCAGGCTGGAGTGCAATGGCACAATCTCAGCTCACCGCAACCTCCACCTCCTGCGTTCAGGCAATTCTCCTGCCTCAGCCTCCTGAGTAGCTGGGATTACAGGCATGCGCCACCGTGCCCAGCTAATTTTTTGTATTTTTAGTAGAGACGGGGTTTTACCATGTTGACCAGGATGGTCTCGATCTCTTGACCTCGTGATCCATCCACCTTGGCCTCCCAAAGTGCTGGAATTATAGGCCCACCTATAAAAGTGAGCCACCGCACCCAGCCCAAGAAATAATTTTTACAAACAAACAAACAAAAAAAAAAAATCTAAGGACAAAACAAGTTTTTCATCTAGAAAAAGAACAAATTTACATCTCAAAACATAAAAACAATCTAACCTAAAAATAGGCAAAAGATATATATACAGAGACTTAACCAAAAAAAAAAAAAAAAAACCGCCAATTTTGTATTTTTAGTAGAGACAGGGTTTTACCATGTTGGTCAGGCTGGTCTCGAACTCCTGACCTTGTGATCCACCCACCTGGGCCTCCCAAAGTGCTGGGATAACTGGTGTAAGCTACCACGTGATGATTCCGCCTCAGCCTCCAACAGGGCTGGGATTACTGGCATGATCCAGTGTGCCCAGCCAATATTATGCAATATTGGCTGGGCACACTGGATCATGCCTGTGGTGGCATATGCCTGTAATCGCAGCTCCTCAGGAGGCTGAGGCAGAAGAATCGCTTGAACCCAGGAGGCAGAAGGTGCAGTGTGCCAAGATCGAGCCACTGCACTCCGGCTTGGGCAACAAAGTGAATCTCTGTCTCCAAAAAAAAAAAAAAGGCTGGGCATGGTGGCTTATGCCTGTAATCCAACCAAGCACTTTGGAGGCCAAGACAGGCAGATCACCTGAGGTCAGGAATTCAAGACCAGCCTGACCAACATGGTGAAACACCATCTTAAAAAAAAAAAAATTTTTTTTTTTTTTTTTTTGAGACAGTTTCTGTTGAGACAGTGGTACAATCTTGGCTCCCTGAAACCTCCGCCTCCCAGGTTCAAGCAATTGCCTCAACCACGGAGAAGCTGAGATTACAGGCACGTGCCATCACGCCCACCTAATTTTTCGAATTTTTGGTAGAGATGGGGTTTCGCCATGTTTGTCCAACTGGTCTCGAACTCCTGACCTCAAGTGATCCAGCCCACCTCAGCCTCCTGAGGTGCTGGTATCACAGGCATGTTTTATTTTGGGTTTTTTGTTTGTTTGTTTGTTTGTTTTTGAGACAGTCTCTGTCACCCAGGCTGAAGAGTAGTGGCACAATCTCAGCTCACTACTATGCCCAACTAATTTTTGGGGTTTGGCTCTGTTGCCCAGGCTGGAGTACAATGGCACAATCTCAGCTCAGTGCAACCTCTGCCTCCTGGGTTCAAGCAATTCTCCTGCCTCAGCCTCCCAAGTAGCTGGGACTACAGGCAAGTGCCACCATGCCTGGTTAATTTTTGTATTTTTTAGTAGAGATGGGGTTTCACTATGTTGGCCAGGCTGGTCTCAAACTTCTGACCTCGTGATCTACCTACCTCAGCTTATTAAAGTGCTAGGATTACAGGCATGAGCCACCTGGCCCGGCGATATTTTTGTGTTTTGTTTTGTTTTTGGGACAGAGTCTCGTTCTGTCACCTAGGCTAGAGTGCAGTGGCTCGATCTCGGCTCACTGCAGCCTCCACTTCCTGGTTCAAGTAATTCTCCTGCCTCAGCCTCCCAGAGTAGCTGGGACTACAGTTGCACACCACCACACCCAGCTAATTTTTGTATTTTAGTAGACATGGAGTTTCAGCATGTCGGCCAGGTTGGTCGTAATCTCCTGATCTCATGATCCGCCCACATCAGCCTCCCAAAGTGCTGGGATTACAGACATGAATAACTGAGCCCGGCCTATTTTTTTTAAGACAGGTCACTGGGTCACTCTCACCCCGGCTGGAGTACAGTGGCGTAATCTCAGCTCACTGCAGTTGGCATCCTAGCTTCAAGCGATTCTCATGCCTGAGCCTTCTGAATAGCTGGTACTAAAGGCATGTGCCACCACTCCCAGCTAATTTTTTATTTTTTAGTAGAGACGGGATTTTGCTATGTGGGCTGGTCTTGAATTCCTGGCCTCAAGTGACTTGCCCATCTCAGCTTCCCAAAGTGTTGGGATTACAGATGTGAGCCACTGCCCCCAGCATTAATACCGGTATTATCATCAGGCAGTAAGTAGTAGCTTTTCTGTGGTACATCCAGACAAAGGATTATTATTCAATAATAAAAAGAAATGTGCTAACAACTCATGAAGATAATGTGAAGAAAACTTAAACATACATTACTAAGTGAAAGAAGCCAATTTGGAAAGGCTACATACTGTCTGATTCTAGGCAACATCTTAGAAAAGGCGAAATTTTGGAAACAGTAGAAAGATCGGTGGTTGCCAGGTTAGTGGGGAGGAAAGAATGAGTAGGCAGAGCACAGTACTCTCAGGGTAGCGAAACTACTCTGTATGATAGATACTATAATGGTAGATACACGTTATTATAAATTGTTCCAAACTCATAAAATGCACAATACCAAGAGAAAACTCTAATGTGAACTATAGACTCTGGATAATGATATGTCAATGTAGGGTCATAACTCCTACACATGTACCAAGATGGAGTGGGGATGGTGAAAGGGGAGGCTGGGTTCGGTCAGGAGGTATATGTACCTTCTGTTCAATATGGCTGTTAGAGCTAAAACAGCTCTAACAAAATAAAGGATTAAAAAAATAAATAAATGGTAGCTTTTATCTTTTATACCAAGGAATAGGAATTGAAATACAAATCAGGACACACAGAAGAGAATTTTACTGGGAGTAAGAGGGCAGAAGACAGAGCAGGGGTCTAACTATTAAGCAACTGAAGTATAAATAAGATACACATAGAATTAGAAAGATGATGGTTGAAATGAAAATTAGAGCCGGGCATGGTGGCTCATGCCTGTAATCCCAGCACTTTGGGAGGCCCAGGTGGGCAGATCACAAGGTTAGGAGTTCGAGACTAGCCTGGCCAACATGGTGAAACCCCGTCTCTATTAAAAATACAAAAATTAGCAGGGCATGGTGGTGGGCACCTGTAATCCCAGCTACTCAGGAGGCTGAGGCAGGAGAATCGCTTCAAACTGGAAGGTGCAGGTTTTGGTGAGCCAAGATCATGCCATTGCACTCCAGCCTAAGCAACAAGAATGAAACTCCGTCTCAAAAAAAAAAAAAAAAAAGAAATGAAAATTGGAGTCAGATTATAAAAATCTTTGGGAGCTCCATGGGAAGTTTAGTTTCGAACTTTAGACAAAGAAAACAATGAGAGGTTTCAAGCAGTCAAGCAGTCAAGCAGACCGGGCGCAGTGGCTCACGACAGCACTTTGGGAGGCTGAGGCAGGCAGATCATGAGGTTAGGAGTTCAAGACCAGCCTGGCCAACATGGTAAAACCCTGTCTCTACAAAAAGAAATGCAAAAACATACAAAAATAGCCAGGCATAGTGGCACTCACCTATGGTCTCAGCTACTAGGGAGGGTGAGGTGGGAAAACTGCTTGAACCAAGGATGTAGAGGCTAAGCCAAGATTATACCATTGCATTTTAGCCTGGGCGACAGAGTGAGATCCTGTCGGGGGGAAAAAAAAAAAAAAAAAAACACAAGACGGGCAGATCACGAGGTCAGTAGTTTGAGACCAGCCTGACCAACATGGTGAAACCCCATCTCTACTAAAATTACAAAAATTAGCCGGGCATGGTGGCACTAGCCTGTAATCCCAGCTACTCAGGAGGCTAAGGCAGGAGAAGTGCTTGAACCGGGAGAGGGAGGTTGCAGTGAGTGGGAATCGTGCCACTGTACTCCAGCCTGACAGAGCAAGACTCAGTCTAAAAAAAAAAAAAGGCCACATACACTGCCTTGCACCTGTAATCTCAGCACTTTGGGAGGCCAAAGCAGAATTGCTTGAGCCCAGATATTTGAGACCACCCTGGGTAACATAGTAAAACTCCATCTCAAAAAAAAAAAAATTTTTTTTTTCTTCATCTCCACAAATAATAATAAAAATTAGAGGCCAGGCACAGTGGCTCACACCTGTCATCCCAGCACTTTTGGGAGGCCAAGGCTGGCGGATCATTGCGGTGAGGCATTCAAGAACAGCCTGGCCATCATGAAACCTCATCTCTACTAAAAAAACACTTAGCCAGGTATGATGGCACACGCCTATAATCCCAGCTACTCAGGAGGCTGAGGTAGGAGAACTGCTTGAGCCCAGGAGGCAGAGGTTGCAGTGAGCCAAGATCACACCACTGTACTTCAGCCTGGGTGACAGAGCAAGATTCTGTCTCAAAAAAAAAATTAGGCATGGTGTGCACACATGTAGTCCAGCTACTTGGGAGGCAGAGGCAAGAAAATCGCCTGAGCCCTGGTGGTCAAGGTTGCAGTGAGCCATGATCATTCCACTGCATACCACCCTGGGCAACAGAGTAAGACCCTCATGTCAAAAAAAAAAACAAAGAGAAAAAGAAAAAAAAAATTTTAATCTTATTCTTCAACGCGCTGCACCCTGATAACATGGATCCATAGTAGTCCCTTGCCTTCTCTGAACTTCTCTACAATTTTTATAGGCAAGACCAACTTATCACAGATTGCCTTATACTGAAGTGATGTGAGTACCTGATTGTACACACTTGGAGGTCACAAACTTTAACTCTCACAGTGCCTTAATGTAAAGGCATAATAATCACTGATTAATTATGTCTGTGCATGGAAGAATAGGCAGCAACCAAGCAACAGCAAATTAAAGATGACTGAAGTTTAAGACCTCAAAACTTAAGAAAATAGTGATATGAACACTCAATTTAGGCTGCCCGCAGTGACTCACACCTGTAATCTCAGCTCTTTGGGAGGCTGAGGAGGGTGGATCACTTGAGGTCAGGGGTTCAAAAGCAGCCTGGCCAACATGGCAAAATCCCTACTCTACTAAAAATACGAAATTAGCCAGGCCTGGTGGCGCATGCCTGTAATCTCAGCTTCTTGGGAGGCTGAAGCAGAATCACTTGAACCTGGGGGGGCGGAGGTCGCAGTGAGCCAAGATCATGCCACTGCACTCCAGCCTGGGCAACAAGAGTGAAACTCCATCTGAAAAAAAAAAAAAAAAAGGAGGGAGAGAGAGAGAGAGAGAGAAAAGAAAAAAAGAAAGAAAGAAAGGAAAAGAAAAAAAAGAAAGAAATAGAGAGAAAAAGAAAGGGAAAGGGAGGAAAGGGAAAGGGAAAAGGAAAAGAAAAGAAAACTCAATTTAAGAAAACTTAAGAGGCTGGGCATGATGGCTCACATCTGTAATCCCAGCACTTTGGGAGACCTAAGCAGAAGGATCATCTGAACCCAAGAGTTCAAGACTAGCCAGAGACACATGCTCTACACAAAACAAAAACATTCATCTACACGAAACTTAAAAACATCAGCCAGGCATGGTGGCATGTGCCTGCCGTCCCAGCTACTAGAAGGCTGTGCTAGGAGGACTGCTTGAGCCCAGGAGGTCAAGGCTGCAGTGAACCGTGATGGTGACACTACACTCTATCCTAGGTGACAGAGCAAGACCCTCTCTCCAAAAATTAAACTTTTTTTTTTTTGAGACAGTGTCTCACTCTGTTGCCCAGGCTGGAGTACAATGGCAGGGTCTCGTCTCACTGCAATCTCTGCCTCCTGGGCTCAAGCGATTCTCCTACCTAAGCCTCCTCCTGAGTAGCTGGGACTACAGGTGCCTGCCACCACACCCAGCTAATTTTTGTATTTTTTAGTAGAGACAGAGGTTCACCATGTTGGCCTGGCTAGTCTCAAACTCCTGATCTCGTGATCAGCCCACTTCAGCCTCCCAAAGTGCTGGGACTACAGGCTTGAGCCACCTCTCCTGGCCAATTAAATTAATTTTTACAAGTCACCTGTTGGCACTATATTGTGATTTTGGGGAAAGAAAAGGGAAACTGAAGGTTACTAAACAAGTTCATGCTTACAGGTTTACCAAATCTTGGAATCCACACACCCAAGGCTTCTACAATTCAAGATGTAATTGTGATATAATTGTGTACTTTTTTTTTTTCTTTTTAAGATGGATTCTTGCTCTGTCACCCAGGCTAGAGTGCAGTGGTGCAATCTTGGCTCACTGCAACCTCCACCTCCAGGGTTCAAGTGATTCTCCTGCCTCAGCCTCCTGAGTAGCTGGGATTACAAGTGCCCACCACTGTGACTGGCTAATTTTTTTTGTATTTTTAGTAGAGACGGGTTTCACCATCTTGGCTAGGTTGGTCTCAAACTTCTGACCTTGTGATACACCCACCTCGGCTTCCCAAAGTGCCGGGATTACAGGCATGAGCCACTGCACCCAGCCATGATTGTGTACTTTTAAAATAGCTTTCCAGATTCCATTTTATTCACTCCTGATGAAAGTAGTTTTAAAGTTAATATACTAAGTCAGCCGGACGTGGTTGCTCATGCTTGTAATTCCAGCACTTTGGGAGGCCGAGGCAGGCAGATCAACTGAGATCAGCAGTTCAAGACCAACCTGGCCAACAGAGTGAAGCCCCGTCTCTTAAAAAAAATTTTAAAAGGCCGGGCACGGTGGCTCACGCCTGTAATCCCAGCACTGTGGGAGGCCGAGGCGGGTGGATCACGAGGTCAAGAGATCGAGACCATCCTAGTCAACAAGGTGAAACACCATCTCTACTAAAAATACAAAAATTAGCTGGGCATGGTGGCGTGCGCCTGTAGTCCCAGCTACTCGGGAGGCTGAGGCAGGAGAATTGCTTGAACCCAGGAGGCGGAGGTTGCGGTGAGCCGAGATCATGCCATTGCACTCCAGCCTGTGTAACAAGAGTGAAACTCCATCTCAAAACAAAAAACAAAAAAAAATTAAAATTAAAATTAAAAAATAGGACCGGGCACAGTGGCTCATGCCTGTAATCCCAGCACTTTGGGAGGCCGAGGCAGGTGGATCACAAGGTCAAGAGATCGAGACCATCCTGGCCAACATGGTGAAACCCCATCTCTACTAAAAATACAAAAAATTAGCTGGGCATGGTTGGCACATGCCTGTCATCCCAGCTACTTGGGTGGCTGAGGCAGGAGAATTGCTTGAACCCAGGAGGCGAAGGTTGCAGTGAGCCAAGATTGCGCCATTCACTCCAGCCTGGGCAACAAGAGCCAAACTCTGTCTCAAAAAATAAAATAAAATAATATATTTAAAAATATATACATATAGTAATAGTCCTGTCTTATTACAAGACAAAGATATCACTGACCCTCCAGTGGATGCAAGACATGTGGAGTTATTTTTCTCACTGGTGGAGTTCCTCACTGGTAGATTTTCCCAGATGGAGCCAAATACTTGCTCCAAGTGCAGTGAAGACAACTACCTCAGTTAGGATTAAAGTATTGCCATAAAACACAATTACCACCAAGCAGGTAAGAGGAAACAGATGAGCTGGGATCGAACAGAGAGTGTGTAGTATACTAAAGGGACAATTTGATAAAGAATACTGAGTAAATCTTATAACATTCTCAAAATTGCCAAATTTTTTAAAATAAAGATGGGGTCTTGCTATGTTGCCCAGACTGGACTCCCGGGCTCAAGCCAGTCTCTGGCCTCAGTTTCCAAAGTGCTGGGATTACAGGCGTGAGCCACTGCACTCAGCCCAAAATTGCCAAATTTCAACCTGGAAACAAACTCAAGCTGATACAGCTACTCTACAAGATGACTTAAATTCAATAATCCATTTGGAATAATGGCAATTTCACTGAGTAAAGAAAATAACACTTGCTTTTCTTACACCAGAAGGAGAAGGCTGAATCACACACACTCTTCTCTCTCTCTCTCTCTCACTCTCACACACACACACACACTTTTATCCACTTACAGCATATACTATGATGAAGTCAGGAGATTAAAGTCCCTTGAGACCGGGTCTCATTCTGTCACTCAGGCTGGTGTGCAATGACACAATCACAGCTCACTGCACCCTCTACCTCCTTTGCGCAAGTCATCCTCCCAGCTCAGTCTCACATGCATCTGGGACCACAGGCACACATCACCATGCCCAACTATTTTTTCCCCCCTATTTTTTGTAAAGACAGGGTCTTACTTTATTACCCAGGCTGGTCTCAAATTCCTGGGCTCAATAGATCCTCCTCTCAAAGTGCTAGGATTACAGGTATGAGCCAAGGGACCCAGCCTCTAAATTCTTTGAGTCAGCACTGAAAGCTGCATCTGACCTCACACTATTACCTGGTGTAAAGAGCTTAATTCGTTTATGTTTGATCAATAAAATTTAAATAAAAGACCATTCTGGCCGGGCGTGGTGGCTCAAGCCTGTAATCCCAGCACTTTGGGAGGCCGAGGCGGGTGGATCACGAGGTCAACAGATCGAGACCATCCTGGTCAACATGATGAAACCCCGTCTCTACCAAAAATACAAAAAAAAAAAAAAAAAAAAATTAGCTGGCCATGGTGGCGCATGCCTGTAATCCCAGCTACTCAGGAGTATGAGGCAGGAGAATTGCCTGAACCCAGGAGGCGGAGGTTGCGGTGAGCCGAGATCGCGCCATTGCACTCCAGCCTGGGTAACAAGAGCGAAACTCCGCCTCAAAAAAAAAAAAAAAAGACCATTCTACCTATCTATATAATGCCTTAAGTTTACAAAATTTTATAAAATAAGGAACCTTGGAGGATCATACACAGCATCCTTTGTTTTAAAATTTTTAAAACTGCCTTAGAGAGACTGATGTGCCGAAAGCTTATAGTACACACTTACAAATTATTCTCAACTCTGCCCTAGGTAAGTCTTTTCAAAGTAACAAGCTAACAAAATATATTAATCAGGTACCAAAAGGAGGAAAAAAAGGGTTTCGTATGTAGATTTCTTTTTAATCAAAGTTCTGTTTTGAAACTAAACATATGATCATGCTGCTCTTTCCACCAACAGCAATTCACTTTCATTTATGAAAATGTCAGTTTATTCTGTATTAAAGTCTTAACTGCAGTGGTAAAAGAAAAAAATTTTTTAAAAAAGAAAAGAAAAGAATGTCAGTTTAGGACATTTAGATTGTGATAAATATTTTCTCTCAAAGTAAAAATAATTTGGCTTTAGATTTTATTTAAACAGAAGAGCAAAGAATATTTACTCCAAAAGTGCCCCTGTTTTTGTTAAAATCCTTTCTTCCCCTCCCCATGCTTTCTCCTCTTTTGTACTGAAGTTCTCAAATGCATGAGATGGAGGAACAATACCACAATACAACTGCAGGCTTCCTGCCTACTAGTCAGTCATTATTCTTAAATCTTGAGAGTTTTCAAAACACTGCTTGGGATGCTTTGAAATTCCTTCTTTCAGATTTTCCCTCCTTCATGGAACATCTATTTAAAAGAATGGCTTCAAAAATGTTTTGCTGCACCCAATCAAAATTCTCAAACTAAAAATGCTAGCCTTAGATATGAAGGTGGGATATAAATGCCTGAAGCTTGGCCAACACCAATCTAAAAGTACAGGACAGAAAGTAGTATATTTCTGGCCAAGCATTAGAAGTCCTTTTCTTATATGTATAAAAATTAAGCTTGTTTCTGAAAATTTTCACATTTATATGGATAGTATCACAAAGTTAAAAACGACATCATTACTATCCCTCTTTAAAAAAAAAAAGTATCATTTAGAAACCTAAAGGTCTCAAACCATTGATAGCTGAGGAGGAAAGGGCGAAGTCAACTATTACTGACTTAAATTTCACACTAAAATGATGTATATTCATTTATTTTTGGAAGTTGTTGGCCAGGCACCGTGGCTCACACCTGTAATCCCAGCACTTTGGAAGGACAAAATGGGGGGATCGCCTGAGGTCAGGAGTTCAAGACCAGCCTGACCAATACAGAGAAGCCCCATCTCTACTAAAAATATAATACTGCCAGGCGTGGTGGCTCACGCCTGTAATCCAAGCACTTTGGAGGCCAAGGCGGGTGGATCACCTGAGGTCGGGAGTTCAAGACCAGCCTGACCAACATGGTGAAACCCCATCTTTAAAATAAATAAATAAAATAAAAATAAAAATATAGTATTAGCTGAGCATGGTGGCACATACCTATAATCCCAGCTACTTGGGAGTTTGAGGCAGGAGAATTGCTTGAACCTGGGAGGCGTAGGTTGCAGTGAGCAGAGAGAGTGCCATTTCACGCCAGCCTGGGCAACAAGAGTGAAACTCCATCTCAAAAAAAAAAAAAAAACTTGTGTGCTCTAAGGATCAGGGAATTAACAACAAAAAAATTTGTTGGGGACAGAAAAAATTAACAGCACCAGCCACCCGCAAATGTGCGGAATTTCCCATTCTTCCAACCACACTTAGATGGTGGTAGTACTTAATAACAAACTCATCAAGTTGTTGACATAAACCAAGATCTACTCAAAACATGGTGTAGATGGGGTGATATAAATGCTCTGCCACTGCCCAGCTCAACATGCATTCTTTCCTTTTTAAAGGCAACATTAAAAATGGAAGGTTCATGAACGATGACTTGTAAAATTGTTACAATAAATGGAAATTTTTCCAAAACCTCTAACACTTCTAACAAAAAGACTGCTTTAAACAATATTTAATAAAGCCTAATCCCAGTACAACAAAATAATTTAGCCAGTCCCCTGGAGTTCGTTATAATGGGATTTAACCTGTACACTCAACATTCAATTAACCATAAGGCTTATCCTAATTGAGGATTATGCTGACTTCTGCAGTCCTTTCCCTCTATCCATCTACCACTCCAACTCAGCTGCCATAGCCACCAAAAGCAAAGCCCCAGGGAGTATATTATCCATTACTGTGTGATACCCAGGCCAATATTCCCTTTTCATCACTATGTGGATAATCAATAGTTAAATTCAGTAATCTAGTCAATGTGGTTTCCAAAAAGTGAAGCTGCATAACCTACACTCATAGCCTCTAACCAAGGAAATGAAACATTTAAACAGAATACCTTTTCATAACATTAGCAGATGAAAAATGTCACACCCTTTCCTAGAACCTATCAATAAAAAAAAAATTTAACAGAAAAAATAGGACACAGCTGTTCCTAACAAAAATATTTTAAAAGCCAAACAAAAAAGACATTAGTCCATTTGCTCTTAGAATATTATTTTAAAGGGGTAAAACCTGTTTGCCAGTCAGGTCAGGTCCTTTCCTTTGCCTTTAGGCCACAAAGTTTACTACACAGTCAGTTAAATAAACCCTTATTATTGCCCCCCACTGTAAATTGACCTAGGCTGGCAGCACCTACCAAACTGAGTTAATGCTAACAAAGTTAGGTACTGACAGTAGGTAGTACTACTTTATCCAGTTTGTGGATAAATCGGCCTTCTACACATTGCAGGTCTCCCTTTCTACTCCTGCTGTGTATCTTCTGGCCATTTTCCTGTTCGTTTAAAAACTCTCCACCAGAAGGTTGGAAAAGGGAAAGCCAATTAAATTCAATTCCATAATTTGTTAAGGGGCTGAAAACAAGGTTAGGCTCTGGATAAATTGCATCTTTAAACCAAAATAATCTTCTCCAAGAAATCCTCCCAGAAAAACAATGGACAAAATGAATTTACCTAGTAAAAACATTTACCAAACTCATGTATTTTCAGTAGAGACAAGATTTACCATGTTGACCAGGCTAGCCAACCTCAGGTAATCAATCCCTACGGTAATACAAACTCATTACAATGCCTCATTACCACAAAGCCCGTCCTCTGCCTTAATTCTGAAATGTTCATTTTGCAACCCCTCCCCAACCCTAAAAAGCACTCATAACGTGGGAGAAAAATGGGCCAGGAGCAGTGGCTTATGCCTGTAATTCCAGCACTTTGGGACGCTGAAGCGGGCGAATCAATTTGAAGTCAGGAGTTCAAGACCAGCCTGGCCAACATGGTGAAACCCCCATCTCTACTAAAAATACAAAAATTAGCTGGGCATGGTGGCTCACACCTGTAGTCCCAACTACTCACAGGGGCTGAGGCACAAGAATCAGTTGATCCTGGGAGGCGGAGGTTGCTGAAGCTGAGATCACACCACTGCACTCCAGCCTGGGCAACAGAGTAAGTCTCAAAGGAAAAGACAAGACAAGGAAGAGAAAGAGGGAGAGAGAAAATGCCTATATTTTACTGCAGCAATCAATATCAGAGGTATTCCTTAGAACCCAAACTAACATAGAGTCCCCCTTGTTTTTCAATCTTTTGAAGTATGAGAAAAAAGAAAGTTCATATACACTTCCAGTACTAATTTTCTGCTCTCAGAGCTTTAACCACTCAGTAATGCAAAAAACAAATATTTATACCAAGGATTCAAACAAAACTGGTACAGGTAGTCTCTTCAATCATGATCAACAAGTCTTGTTTCTCTAGTTCTAGGTAGCGTTACAGAGTAACAATTTTATTAAATTGTGACAAATTTACTGTTGCAGGGTAACAACTGTATTAAATCGTGAGAAATCTGCTGTTGTAGACAACTGCAACTGGAGGCTATACTTATTCTAAACTTGCAACAAATTAAAAGTTTCAAAACTACTTTACCTCCTCTGGCCAAAGTGTGAAATTACACAGTTTTTAAAAATGCAGGCCCAGTGCAATGGCTCACATCTATAATCCCGCACTTTGGGAGGACAAAGCAGGTGGATTACCTGAGGTTGGGAGTTCAAGACCAACCTAGCCAACATGGTAAACCTCATCTCTACTAAAAACACAAAAATAGCCAGTGTGGTGGCACACTGTAATCCCAGCTACTTGGGAAGCTGAGGCAGTAGAATAGCTTGAACCCCAGGAGGCAGAGGTTGCAGTGAACCAATATCCTGCCACTGCACTCCAGCCTGGGCAAAAGAGCAAGACTGTCAAAAAAAAAAAAAAGGCAAAAGGAACTGCCCCTCCCAGGGGAGGAAAAAAACCCCAAAGCCATTAATTTTAACAATTAATTTGGAAAAAGACAATAGTAGAGTTTTTTAAAATCTTACCCCATTGCCCAAACTAAAATTTATTTTTTATTTTATAAAAGACTTTTCAATAACAGTAGTCCACGTTTAAATGAATTATTCCAGAAACATACCAATGCACAAGACTGAATCCTTAAAATTAAAAAAAGACACACACTTAGGCTTTTATCTTTAATGTAATGTCCCTGCAAGAAAGCTTATTTCAAAATACCAGCCAAGAAGACATCAGTAAGGCCGGGCACCGTGGCTCACGCCTATAATCCCAGCACTTTGGGAGGCAGAGGTGGGTGAATCACGAGATCAAGAGATTGGGATCATCCTGGTCAACATGGCGAAACCTCGTTTCTACTAAAAATACAAAAATTAGCTGGGCATGGTGGCGCACGCCTGTAGTCCCAGCTACTTGGGAGGCTGAGGCAGAAGAATTGCTTGAACCCAGGAGGTGGAGGTTGTGGTGAGCTAAGATCGTGTCACTGCACTCCAGCCTGGGTAACAAGTGAAACTCCATCTCAGAAGAAAAAAAAAAAGGAAGACATCAGTAAGCAACCATTTTTAAACTACTTTTTATTTGCACATCTCCTAGAAAAAGGGTCCCAGGTGCAACAGTATTTCACTCCTTACTGAATTCTAATTTATCTGTTCAGGAAGTGGGCGGCACTTTTTAGAAATAATTTTTATACAGAGAAGGAAATGCACAGCATAATCACTTTCAAAATATAGCGAAATTATTTAATATAACCTTTAATAATCTAGCTCGAATATCACTGAATTTCCTTAACAAATTTTTAGTGTTGGCAAATTGTTTAAAAAAAAAAAATTCTAAAATATAAAAATGTAAATCTTCTTGTTGATGCTGAAGTTGCTGTACATTTTGAAAGCCCCTGTAGTTAAATATCTTATGGTAGAAACATCTCCTATAACTCCTCTAGAAATATTACAGCCTCCCAATTAGTCCATAATCCCCGTCTTCTATCTGCCAAAAGCTGGTATATGCCTCTTTTATTTCAAATGCTGATTGGACAATTAAGTCATTTCTATTTATACATAAAATACCCCTATAATTTAGGATCACGGGCAATTTAGATTACTGCTCATTTAAATGCAGAACCTGAAGCAACCTCTAGTGACAGAAGCTATAGTGTTCAATATCATTTTACATGTTACAAGCAGAGGCTTCATTTTACATACAATGAATCCTGGCAAGGTTCTTCATTCTGAAGCCCCACAGATTATTTCTTTAACGGTATTAATAGATAAGGTGACATAAGCAGTGAAGTCCAGAAGAGCTTTTTCCAATAGCTATCAACATTTTTTTTAAGAGAGTAAAAACAGTATTCCCTCATTTTCTGTTTCTTCTGTTCATTCTACTTCCCTGCTTTGGTACGCAACCGAGGTGGTTTCAAATGAAAATCTTAAAATAATTATTCCAAAGACCAAGGATATTCTAAAAACCAGTAACAGTCTCTGCCTCCGAGAAGGGAGAACTGGAGGGTTTGGCGTGGAAGAGAGACTCACTTTTCAATGTGTTTGTACCTTCCCAATTGGATATCATGCGGTAGAACCATATTCTAAATGAGCACACATTTAAAATATTTTCAAGAGCAATTCACAAACTTACAGGTTTCCATTAACATTTCCGTTTATGCAGGCTTCGCTGAAGACCTAAGATTTTTATTTTCCCAATCACCTTCTCAAAAACCTGCTGCAACAAACACTGAAGCTTTTTTGCAGCCAGGGATCAATTAGGTGGATCCGAGGCCAGGCATTTAAATCAAAGAGATGCAGCAATCTTACTCAATACTACTACCACTCTCACTCATCTCAATTCAACTCCATTTAAAACCACTGCAGTAAGACAGCTGGTACTCACCTTCCTGTTTCTTTACCGTACAGGCTTAATAACAAAAACAGGTTGGTTTTGAAGCCCTGCTCAAATACTGCAAAAAGGAAGTCTTCGCATTCAGGAAGGGGGGAGAAAAAGTTTCGACTTCGAGAGACTCTCATAGCTTCCGTGTCATTCCATTTGGGATTCCCAAACTCCTGCTAGTGAAATAGATGCTCTCTCTCTCTCGACTGCTCTCTTGGTTAACTTTTCCACCCTACGTGCTCTCAAACTGCCTAGGAAGCAACTAAGTCTCCCAACGCCCCATGGCTAGTTTGGTTAAGGCAGGTACAAGATAAGCAGCTTATTTAAACCATGACAAACTGAGTCGGTGTTCATAAAATGAGAGACGAGGAAAGCAAATTTTTAAAGTAGTAATAAAGAGGCCAAACCCCAAATTTAACCAACCAACTTCCCACTTAACATTTCCCAGCCTTCACACCAGAGGTTTTGTAAAACGCTTTTTACCGAGAAAACTAAGAACCCACCCGAGCCCAACATGAAAATTCCGCGGACAATTCGTGTTAAAATATTCGTAAAATGCCCTAGTGCAGGAGGAAACACAGCAACCAAATCTCACCCCGCAAGGAGGCTGGGGTGGGGGTCCCCGCGGCTTTTCCCTCCCGCGCTTCCCAATAGCCGCTAAGGAGCGGGGGCAGCAGGAGGAGGACGCGGGGAGCTTTCAAAAGGGCTGGGGGAGGCAGGCGGGAGTGAAAACTTCAGGGACAGAAGGGAAAAGTGGGCCCCTGCAGTCCCCCTGCAAACTCCTCGGGTGACCCCTCCGCGCAGGAACCCCAGCAGATCCCCAAGCGGGGATCCAACCCGCCTCGTCTCCGCTCCGACCGCCGCGGACCGCCCCCGGGGCTGAGGGAAAGCAGCACGGCCCCGACACCCCGAAACTACCTCAGAGCGTCCCCCGGCCGGCGCGCCCCTCGGTGCCTCGGCAGAGCTGAAGCCGCCGGCTCCCCGCAGCCTGGGGAACTCGCCCCTCTTCCCTCCGTCTCGCACTCCACCCCCTCGCCCGCCGCTGCCGCCTCCTCCTTTATCTCCACTCACCTCCCGCCGCCATTTTCCTCGCAGCTCAGCTTTAAATCGGAAACTCGCCGCTCAGCCCGCAGCCGCCGCCGCCGCGACCGACTCAGCCGCAGCCGCCGCGGTCGCTCTGGAGGGGCTGAGGCGGCAGCAGCTGAAGCCGCCGCGCGAGGGCCACTGGGATATGTAGTCCCGTGGCCACGCCCAGCACTACCGGTCCCAGGGGGCCTTGCGCGGCCGGCCCAGGGTTCCAGCGCCCCAGCCCTGGCTTCCGCGGCGGAGGGCGTGGCCACGTGGGATCTTGCGGCCGCTTTCGCTTGGCGTCGACTGGGAGCTGCCTGGGGACCCGGAGAACGGGAATGCAGTCCTAGCCCTGCCCTTAATTTTTTTCATATTTGCCTTCGTCCAGTAATACCTAACATTTGTGGAGCGTTTCTGGTATGCCAAGCACGGATCCTCAAAACAGGCAACCCGTAGGGACCATGATCATCCTCATTTTTCAGATGAGCGAACTGAGGCACAAGGTCGGAAGCCACAAGGCTGTTCCTCAGCTGCTAAAGTCACTGGGTGAAATGTTGGGCAGCAGTAAGTTCACGGTATATTCACTCCCGAAGTATCATCCCACAGCCTATTTAAGACTTACAAGAAAGAACACCTTGCTTTACAATGGAAAGATCTGGCAGGCACCCCCTCAATCAAGTGATCGAATTTAGCACCACCAATGCTGGGTCAGACTTGTTTCCTGTCTCCTAGTATGATGCAGTGGGGAAAGCATATTGCTACCGCTTGTATTCTTGCCATACACGTACACACATAAAAAGCTAACCTGAATCTAACCATGAAAAAAAATAAACGAATTCAGAATGTGGGACATTCTACAAAACATCTAGCCTAGAGTCTTAAAAATATGACAACATGAAAGAGGTGAAGACCAAAAGCAATAGGTGAGACTTGATTGGATTCAGAATAATTTTTTTTCCTTTTTTCTTTTTTTATTTTTTGAGACGGCTTCTCGCACTGTCGCCTGGGCTGGAGTGCAATGGCGCGATCTCAACTCACTGCAGTCGCCGCCTCCCGGGTTCAGGTGATTCTCCTGCTTCAGCCTCCGGAGTAGCTGAGATTACAGGCACATGCCACCACGACCGGCTAATTTTGTATTTTTAGTAGAGACCCGATTTCACTATGTTAGCCAGGCTGGTCTCAAACTCTTGACCTCCTTAGCCTCCAGCCTCGGCCTCCCAAAGTACTGGGATTACAGGGGTGAGCGAGCCACTGCAGCCGGCCAGATTCAGGATAATTTTTTTATGTAAAAAGAATTTGGGGGGCAATTTTAATATGGATTGTATGTTAGAAAATATTGAATCAGTACTAGATGTGTTGAGTGTGAATAAAATAATCTGAAAACATAAAAATAAAAAATAAATAAAATAATCTGACCACTTACTATCCACTGTCAGCACCATCACTTCCCACCTGGACCACTGCCTCAGGCTCCTCAGTGTTCTCCCTGCTTCCACCCTTTTCCCTTAGCGTCTATACTCAACACGGCAGCCAGAGGAATCCTGGTAAGAACCAAGTCAGTTTAGGTCCCTCCTGCAAAATTCTTGCAGTAATCTGCAAAGCCCCATATAGCCTGTTTTTTGCCCTCCCCTTCTCTCAAAACTCATCACCTTCTTTTCCACTCACTTCTGTAATTCAGCTACAATGGACTCCTTGGGCCTCTCCAACACTCTTAGCACACTCTGGCCTCAAAGATCATGCACTTGCTATTTCGTCTTTCTAGAACACTATTTTCCCAGAAAATTCAAATAACCCATTCCCTCATCTCCCCATGGTCATTGTCCAAACGTCACTTCTTCGGTGATGCTTTCCCTAATTGCTCTATTTTAACTTCCTGCCCACTCTGATCCCAGCTTTCCCCACTCCTATTCCTTTCCTCATTTCTTTTCAGAGAATGAATTATCATTGAAATCATGACATATTTCTGTTACGTTATTTAAAATATCTCCTTTCTAGTGTTAACAGCTCTTTTAGAATTTGTCTAGCAGGCTTTCCAGTTTTGGCCGGAAAGCCATCCCCCCCCCAAAAAAAAAATCTCCTTTCTGCAAGGGCACAGTGGCTCACACCTGTAATCCCAACACTTTGGGAGGCTGAGAGATCACTTGAGACCGGGAGTTCAAGACCGACCCTGGCAACAAAGCAGAGACCCAGTCTACACAAAAAAAATTAAAATGGATGTGGTGGTACCTGCTTGTACTCCCAACTACTCAGGAGGCTGAGGTGGGAATATGCCTGAGTAGGGGAGGTCAAGGCTGCAGTGAGCCATGCTTATACCACTGCACTCCAGCCTGGGTGACAGAGTGAGACCCTGTCTCAAAATAAATTAGTTTCATTTAATATCTCCTTTGCTCACAAGAATGAAAGCTCCATGAAACCTCCATGAGGCATACTCAGTCAATATTTGTTGTGTGAATGAATTCCTTCCATCACCAAATGTCAAACAAAAAATACTTAGTGGCACATGACTGTAATCCCAGCTACTTGGGAGGCTGAAGCAGGAGAATCACTTGAGCCAGAGAGGTTGAGACCAGCCTGGGCAAAAAAGTGAAATCACACTTCAGATAGTAATAATAAATTTAAAATACTGTGAATTAATGGAACTGAAGAATACAATATGGGAACTCTGAGAAGTATGCACAGGTTTAAACACTCAAATTGATCAAGCAGAAGAAAGGATATCAGAGGTCAAAGTCCAACTTAATGAAATAAAACAAGAAAACAAGATTAGAGAAAAAAGGATAAAAAGGAATGAGCAAAGTCTCCAAAAAATATGGGACTATGTGAAAAGACCTAATTTACGTTTGATAGGTGTACCTGAATGCGACAGAGAGAATGAATCCAAGCTGGAAAATACCCTTCAGGATATTATTTAGGAAAACTTTCCCAATCTAGCAAAGCAGGACAATATTCAACTCCAGGTAATACAGAGAACACCACAAAGATATTCCTCAAGAAGAGCAACCCCAAGGCACATAATCATTAGATTCACCAGGGTTGAAACGAAGGAGACAATACTAAGGGCAGCCAGAGAGAAAGGTCAGGTTACCCACAAAGGGAAGCCTATCATACTTACAGCAGATCTCTCAGCAGAAACCCTACAAGCCAGAAGAGAGTAGGGGCCAATATTCAACATCCTTAAAGAACAGAACTTTCAGCCCAGAATTTCATATCCAGCCAAACTAAGCTTCACAACTGAAGGAAAAATAAAATCTTTTATGAAAAAGCAAGTACTCAGAGATTTTATTACCACCAGGCCTGCTTTACAAGAGCTTCTGAAAGAAGCATTACACATAGAAAGAAACAACTAGTATTAGCCTTTCTAAAAATATACCAAAAAGTAAAGCGCACCAACATAAAGAAGAATTTACATCAGCGAATGGACAAAACAGCCAGTTAACATCAAATGACAGTAATCCCAAATTTAAATAGACTAAATCCCCCAATCAAAAGATACAGCCAAAACCCAACAGTATGCTACATCCAGACCCATTTCACATGCAAAGATAGACAAAGACTTAAAACAAAGGGATGGAGAAAGATTAACCAACTAAATGGAGAGCAAAAATAAATGAATAAATAAAGAGCAGGAGTTGCAATTCTCACATCTGATAAAATAGATTTTAAAGCAACAAAGATATAGTGGTAAAAGGATCAATGCAACAATAAGAGCTAACGATCCTAACACCCAGATACATAAGACCTATAAAGAGATTTATACTCAACAAGACAGAAAATTAATAAGGATATCCAGAACTTGAACTCAGATCCAGAACAAGTAAACTTAATAAATATTTATAGAGCTCACCACTTTAAATATACAAAATACACATTCTTGTCAATACCACACATCACACCTACTCAGAGGTTTAAATGAAATATTGATCGGCCATTATTAATACCCATTTTTAGAATAAAGCAACATTTCTGTTCTCTCTCCCTCTTTTTCTTCCTCTTTCTTCCTCTCCTTCACTCCTTTTTTTTTTCTTTCCTTCTCTCCTTTAAAAAAAAAAAGAAAGAAAGAAAAGAATAAAATACTGTGTTAGGCCAGGCGTAGTGGCTCATGCCTACAATCTCAGCACTTTGGGAGGTCGAGGCTGGTGGATCACTTGAGGTCGGGAATTTGAGACCAGCCTGGCCAACATGGCGAAATCCTGTCTCTACTAAAAATACACAAATTAGACAGAAATGGTGGTGCGTTCGGGTAATCCCAGCTACTTGGGAGGCTGAGGCAGGAGAATCACTTGAACCAGGAGACAGAGGTTGCAGTGAGCTGAGAGATTGTGTCACTCTACTCCAACCTGGGCAACAGAGCAAGACTCCATCTCAAATATATATATATATATATATATATATATATATATATATATATATGAGCACACACATATGTATATAAAATAAATTTTAAAAATAAAATACTGTGTTAGATGCTGGGAACCCAGAGATGAATTGCTTACACCTGTATGGCCTTTCACCTCAGCAGCTACACGTGTCTCCTACCTGCTCTCCTTGCTTCTCTCCTATTGGTCCTCTACAAGGCACTCCCCATACAGTAGCCAGAGGGATCTTGAAAAATCATGTTGCAGTGAACCGAGATCTAGCCACTGCACTCCAGCCTGGGCGACAAGAAGGAGGCTCCGTCTCAAAAGAAACAAACTACCCAGACCCTAATAGATTTGGTCTCTGCTTCCCTCCCTGATCTCAAGTAATATATCTCTCTTTATTTCTCACCCCATATCACACTGACATTCCTGAACATACCAAGCACATTCCTGTCTCAGGACCTGTACATCTGTTGTTCCTTTTTTCTAGAATGTTCTTTCCTCCTGGCTTGCTCTCTCTTGCCATTCAGGTCTCTGCTGCAATGTCTTCTCCTCAGGTAGAACTTCTAAAGCACAAAACACACAGGCAGAAACAAACACAGTCACATCACCCTGCTTTGTCTTTATAATAATACCATACACCATCTGAAAGTTTTTTAGAATTTTTTTTTAAGAGACAGAGTCTCACTCTGTCTTAGAGCCTGGAATGCAGTGCACAATCATGGCTCACTGTAACCTGAAACTCCGGGACTCAGCTGAATCTTTTTGAGACAGAGTCTCACTCTATTGCCCAGGCTGGAGTGCAGTGGCACAATCTTGGCTCACTGCAATCTCTGCCTCCTGGGTTCAAGCAATTTTCCTGCTTCAGCCCCCTGAGTAGCTGGGATTACAGATGTGTGCCACCACGCCCAGCTTCTTTTCATATTTTTGGTAGAGATGGGGTATTGCCATGTTGGCCAAGCTGGTCTTGAACTACTGACCTCAAGTGATCCAACCTCCTCAGCCTCCCAACCTGCTGGGATTACGGGCGTGTGCCACTGAGCCTGGCAAACATTGGCAGAGTTTGATGGAATCTATAGGTGATCCTGTAGGGAGTGACATATGGAAACACTACTCTAGACTCAAAATCTAAGGTAATTGAGTGACACGCTTTAAAACAGACTGTGGAGGTGCCTGCCATCATTCTTTCCTGCTGTTTGCATGGGTCACTCCTCCATCAAGAGGTAGGCTTTTTTCCTCTTCCTTGAATTGGGGTTGGCTCTGTAACTGACCAATGGAAATGGTGGAAATGATGTGGCGGGACTTTCAAGTCTAGGCTTTAAGATAATTGTTGTGGCTCCTGACTGTAATCCCAGCACTCGGGAGGCTGAGGCAAGTAGATTACCTGAGGTCAGGAGTTTGAGACCAGCCTGGCCAACATGATGAAACCCTGTTCCTACTAAAAATACAAAAATTCGTCAGGCCTGGTGGCACATGCCTGTAATCCCAGCTACTCTAGATGCTGAGGCAAAAGAATCACTTGAACTCAAGAGGCAGACATTGCAGTCACCCAAGATTGTGTCACTGCACTCCAGCCTGGGCAATAGGATGAGACTCTGTCTCAATAAAATACAATAAAATAGGCCAGGGGCGATGGCTCATACCTGTAATCCCAGCACTCTGGAAGGCCGAGGTGGGCAGATCACCTGAGGTTGGGAGTTCAAGATCAGCCTGACTAACATAGAGAAACCCCGTCTGTACTAAAAATACAGAATTAGCTGGGCCTGGTGACCCATGGCTATCATCCCAGCTACTCGGGAGGCTGAAGCAGGAGAATTGCTTGAACCCTGGAGGCAGACATTATGGTGAGCCAAGATCACGCTATTACACTCCAGCCTGGGCAACAAGAGTGAGACTCCATCTTCAAAACTGGCCAGGTGCGGTGGCTCACGCCTATAAACCCAGCACTTTGGGAGGCCAAGGCGGGTGGATCATGAGGTCAAGAGATCGAGACCATCCTGGTCAACATGGTGAAACCCCGTCTCTACTAAAAATACAAAAATTAGCTGGGCATGGTGGCACGAACCTGTAGTCCCAGCTACTCAAGAGTCTGAGGCAGGAGAATTGCTTGAACCCAGGAGGCGGAGGTTGTGGTGAGCCGAGATCGTGCCATTGCACTCCAGCCTGGGTAACAAAAGTGAAACTCCGTCTCAAAATAAATAAATAAATATAATAATAAAATAAAATAAAGATGATGGGCAGCTTACACTTTCTTCCTCATGAAACCCAGCTGCCAGATTACGGGAAGGCCAAGCCACATGGAGAGGCTATATGAAGTAAAATTGAGGCACTCCACTTGGCAGCCCCAACTGAGACTGCAGGCAAGAGCCTGCAGCAACTGTCAGCCATGCAAGCGAGCCTTCTCATATATTTCAGTCCTTAGAGGCCCTAGGTGACTAAAGCCTTGACCAAGAAGACCAGAACATTGTGAAAAGATGTTACAAAAAAGGAAAATACGCAATTTTTAAAAACAAAAATAAATGGCTGGCCATACTGGCTCACGCCTGTAATCCCAGCACTTTGGGAGGCCGAGGCAGGTAGATCACTTGAGATCAGGAGTTCACCACCAGCCTGACCAGCATGATGAAACCCTGTCCCTCCTAAAAATACAAAACTAGCCAGGCATGGTGGCATAGGCCTGTAATCCCAGCTACTCAGGAGGCTGAAGGAGGAGAATCGCTTGAACCCAGAAGGTGGAGTTTGCAGTGAGCCGAGATCCTGCCACTGCACTCCAGCCCCAGCAACAAGAGTGAAACTCCATCTCAAAAAAAAAGAAAAATTAAATGAAAACTATAAATAATTAAATAATTTTTTAAAGAAGAACCATGCTACTGAACCTATTCAACCTAGAGAATGAATCATGGGCGATAAGAAAAAGGTTGTTCTTTCAGCCACTAAACTTTGCAGCGATTTGCTATGCAGCAATGGATAACTGAAATACTATGTGTGAACCGTTGTTGAACTGTGGCTGAGAACTTTTAATAGGTAGAAAGAACAGTTTCAAATTTTGAAATTATCCCCCAATAAAATCGGCTTGGCCTAGGGGGACCAGAGGCACAAATTCTCTGAGGCTAGGATTAGAAGGTCAACTAGCACAAGTCCTCCAAAAATGAAGCGATCCTGCCTACAAATATTTCTGAGTGCATGAAGCCTCTCCTTGCATGCTCCCAGGATGAGTGTGTGCTTTCTCAAGGGCAGCTGTGGCAGTTAGGATTCTTAGGTTGCAAGCAACAGCAATAGACTCTGAAATGTAGCAAAATGCTATCCAGGAACTCAGAGAATCAATGGGAAGCCTGGAGGGCCAGGTCAGAAATGTCAGCAACAAAGGGAAGAAAAGAAGAAAAGTAAAAGTGAATAAATAAAAAAAGAAAAAACTTTTAGAAAAAGCAAGGTAAGAGAAAATACTTGAACATCTTTTCCTTTTTTCTTTCTTTCCTTTTTTTTTTGACATGAAATGTTGTTCTTTTTTTTTGAGACGGAGTTTCGCTCTTGTTACCCAGGCTGGAGTGCAATGGCGCGATCTCGGCTCACCGCAACCTCTGTCTCCTGGGTTCAGGCAATTCTCCTGCCTCAGCCTCCTGAGTAGCTGGGATTACAGGCACGTGCCACCATGCCCAGCTAATTTTTTGTATTTTTAGTAGAGACGGGGTTTCACCATGTTGACCAGGATGGTCTCGATCTCTTGACCTCGTGATCCACCCACCTCAGCCTCCCAAAGTGCTGGAATTACAGGCTTAAGCCACCCCACCCGGCCTTTTTTTTTTTTTTTTTTTTTTTTGACAGAGTCTCATTCTGCTGCCTAGGCTGGAGTGCAGTGGCACAATCTTAGCTCACCACAATCACCACCTCCTGGATTCAAGCGATTCTCCTGCCTCAGCCTCCCGAGCAGCTGGGACAGCAAGCAAGCACCACTATGCCCGGCTAATTTTTGTATTTTTAGTAGAGACAGGGTTTCACCACGTTGGCCAGGCTAGTCTTGAACCTCTGACCTTGACTGATCCACCCACCTTGGCCTCCCAGAGTGCTGGGATTACACACGTCAGCCACTTCGCCCAGCCATACTTGAACATCTTATCTGGGACCAGCAGCAGATCTAGAGAAGACCAATCATTTTATCTTGTCCTCTCATCACCCTATTCCAATATTCAAATTTCAAAGAGGAATTGGTTCAATTAATCTAGCTTGGATCACATGTTTTATATAAAACGAACCAACTACCAAACCCTTAACATAGCTAACTAGCCTGCTTGCAACAGACTCTCAAATGACTTACAGAGAAAAAATACACGCACACAGGGAGAGAGAGTACAGGTGAGCCAACTTGGCAAAATGTGATCAATCAGTCAATTTAGGTTTAGGGTAAACAGAGCTTTTTTGGTTTTGGGTCTTTGGTGTTCTGTTGTTTTTGTTTTTGAGACAGAGTCCCTCTCTCTGTCACCCAGGCTGGAGTGCAATGGCACGATCTCGACTCACTGCAACCTCTGCCTCCTAGTTCAAGTGATTCTCCTACCTCAGCCTCCTGAGTAGCTGGGGTTACAGACATGCACCACCACGCCAGGCAAATTTTGTGTTTTTAGTAGAGATAGGGTTTTACCATCTTGGCCAGGCTGGTCTTGAACTCCTGACCTCAAGCAATCCGCCTGCCTCAGCCTCCGAAAGTGCTGGGATGTGAGCCACCACACCCAGCTGATGTTTTCTTTGAGACAGGGTCTCACTCTGCCGCCCAGGCTGGAGTGCAGTCATGTGATCACGGCTTACTGCAGCCTGGACCTCTTGGGCTCAAGTGATTTTCCTACCTCAGTTTCTGTCCCTACCGCTGTCCCCCACATTTTTCCCTCTTTCATTGTGTAAAATATAGCCAGATACCCTAGTGGTTAAGAGTGTGGGTTTTCCGGCCAAGCACTTTGGCTTACTCCTGTAATCCCAGCACTTTGGGAGGCCGAGGCGGGTGGATCACAAGGTCAAGAGATCGAGACCATCCTGGTCAACATGGTGAAACCCTGTCTCTACTAAAAATACAAAAAATTAGCTGGGCATGGTGGCGCGTGCCTGTAATCCCAGCTACTCAGGAGGCTGAGGCAGGAGAATTGCCTGAACCCAGGAGGCGGAGGTTGCGGTGAGCCGAGATCGCGCCATTGCACTCCAGCCTGGGTAACGAGAGCAAAACTCCGTCTCAAAAAAAAAAAAAAAAAAAAAATTTATATATATATATATATATATATATATATATATATATATACACAAAAATTAGCCAGGCATGCCTATAATCTCAGCTACTCGGGAGTCTGAGGTAAGAGGATCTCTTGAACCCGAGAGGCAGAGGTTGCAGTGAGCTGAGATCATGCCACTGCACTCCAGCCTGGGTGACAGAGCACCACTCCATCTCAAAAAAAACGAGAGTTTGGGCTTTCCAGGAATTCAAGGCCAGCCTAGGCAACAAATTGAGACCCTCATCTCTGAAAAATTAGAAAAATTATGGCCAGGCACAGTGATTCGTGCCTGTAATCCCAACACATTGGGAGGCCCAGGCAGGCGGATCACTTGATCTCAGGAGTTTGAGACCAGCCTGGGCAACATTGCAAATCCTGACTCTACCAAAAAAAAAAAAAAAAAAAAATGGCTGGGCATAGTGGCATTCGCCTGTAGTCTCCCAGCTACTCAAGAAGCTGAGGTGGGAGGATCACCTGAGCCACGGAGGTTAAGGCTGCAGTAAGCCAAGATCACACCACTGCACTCCAGCCTGGGTGACAGAGCGAGACCTGGTCTCAAAAATACATACATACCTACATACATACACACATACATACATACATACATACATACATACATACATACCTACATTAGCCAAGTATGGTGGTGTTCACCTGTAGTCCCAGCTACTGGGAGGCTGAGGCAGGAGGCTCACTAGAGCCCGGAAGGTCAAGGTAATTACACTCCACCCTGGAGTCTAAAAAAAAAAGGAAAAAAGGAAAAAGCAAGTGTGGGCTTTGATACTCATTGCCTAACCTGCTAAGCTGGTTCTGCTGCTTGCAGAGCTGTGTGATAGTGGCTGGTTACTTGAACTTTCTGTGCCTCCATTTCCTAATGTGAGAACACTGATAATGATGATCATAATAATAATGCTTATGTCATAGGGTATTATCAGGATAAAAGAGAACAATATAGTGGAAGCTCTAAAAACAGCATCAAGCACAGAGCACTCATAAATGTTAATCATGATAATGCATGGCAGTTCCAACCTTGCTTTGCAGGGGTTAATATCCAAGGGTTAGTAGCAATGCTCTCCCCCACCCCCTCCACCCCACATTTTGCTTCATTATAGTAATTACAGTGTGAAATTTCCCTGCAAGTGAAAGTAGATTGCTTGGGTAGAAGCCTAAACCCTGCACATACCTAAACTCTGTTTCCAAATACCTAATCAGGAAACGAGCTGGCACAGCCCCAAACTCCACCCCCAGGCCGTACTCTGAACCACTTTTCTCCCTGGGAAGGACACACGACAGAGAGGGAAATAGAGAGCAAGAGAGAGAAATCGAAAAATGCAATTTAGGGTCAAACAAGTACTTGACTTGTTGTTTTACCTAAAAGAGGGAAAAAAACACCCTGAGAAGAATCATATTTAAGGCAAATTTGGGGTGGTAAAGAGCAGACTGAGCTTTACAGCGCAGAGTCGCCTGGTTCATGCCTCTTCCTTTACACCTAAATCAGGGTTTGGCGACCTGTGATTTTCGTGCCAGAGATGGCACATGAGCCTGTTGGAACTGGCACCTGGCCAGGCTTAAACAGACTTGTCCTGCCCCACAACCTGCAAATGACTCCACAGCTGGAAGAATTTGAAGCACAGCTCATTTTTGTTTTGTTTTGTTTTTTTCTTTCTAGACTTACATATGAAACATATTTGCTTTGGAGAAAAAAATCATCTGCTATCAAATGCTTTAAAAGTACCCATTGTAAGAGAGCTAAAATAAAAATAAGGGCTGCGCTCGTGTTGGCAGCACATACACTAAAATTGAGACAATACAGAGAAGATTAGCACGGTCCCTGCACGAGAATGACATGCAAATTCTGTGAAGCATTCCAGGTTTTTTGAGACGGAGTTTCATTCTTGTTGCCCAGGCTGGAGCACAATGGCGCAATCTCGGCTCACTACAACCTCCACCTCCTGGGTTCAAGTGATTCTCCTGCCTCAGCCACCCGAATAGCTGGGATTACAGGCGCCTGCCACCATGCCCAGATAATTTTTTTGTATTTTTAGTAGCGACAGGTTTTCACCATGTTGGCTAGGCTGGTCTTGAACTCCTGACCTCAGGGGATCTACCCATCTTGGCCTCAAAAAGTGCTGAGATTACAGGCATGAGCCACCATGCCTGGCCCCCAAATTCATTTTGTAAAATGAATTTGTAAAAAACAAAGTGTTTCAGATCATGCTATTGCATTCCAGCCTGGGCAACAAAAGCCAAACTCTGTCTCAAAAAAAAGAAAAGTGTTTTCTTCCAGAGCTGGAGTCAGCCAACCTTTAAAACTTCCCCAAAGCTATATGATGGGATATCATGTAGCCAGTGAAAGATTATGAGGCTGCATAACATTCAGCAGTTTAAAAAGATCTCCCAGATACTTTACTTTTTTAAAAAGTTGTGGATATGCTGTAGGTGTATATATCAATGAGGTATATAGGATGTTTTGTTACAGTCATGCAATGAGAAATAAGCACATCATGGAGAATGGGTCCAGATACTTTAAGTTAAAAATAAAAAAGAGGTAAAGCAGTGTGTATAATAGGCCTTTTTTCTGTGTTACCAAAATATTTATTTATTTATTTATTTATTTATATGCCAGGCGTGGTAGCTCACACCTGTAATCCCAGCACTTTGGAAGGCCAAGGCGGGCTGATTACCTGAGGTCAGGGGTTCAAGACCAGCCTGACCAACATGGAGAAATCCTGTCTCTACTGAAAATACAAAATTAGTCGGACCATGGTGGCACATGACTATAATCCCAGCTACTCAAAAGGCTGAGTCAGGAGACTTGCTTGAACACAGGAGGCAGAGGTTACAGTGAGCCAAGACTGCACCACTGTACTCCGGCCTGGGCAACAAGAGTGAAACTCCATCTCAAAAAAACAAAAGCAAAGAAAATGTAATAAAAGCCCCTAAGCCAGGTGGGAAGATATTTGCTGAAGAATGGCAAGTCTTCACATTTATCTGTCTCCAGAGAAAGGCAAGGGTTAAGCCAGTTCCTCAAAGAGGCCACCTCCGAAGCCGTGGCCTTTCCGCTGGCAGTACTTCTCTCTTGACTTTACCCTTGAGGGGAATTGGGATCTCAGTTCTACATACCAAACATGGCCCAGAGGCTTGAGGTCATAAAAAAGAATGTGGGGGCCAAAAATCACCCTCCTAGCTCCTTGTCTTCAAGCCTTTGACTGAATCACAGGCAGCAACAAATATATTTCACATTGTGATTCAGTATTCACATTTGTATTTCTATACACAATTCAGATAAAAATTTTAAGAAACAATACATACTATGTGAAATCCACCCTGATACTTGGTGAAATCCCATTACAGTTTTTATTTATTTATTTATTTTTATTTTATTATTATTATTTTTTTTGAGACAGAGTCTCGCTCTGTCACTCAGGCTGAAGTGCAGCAACGCGGTCTCAGCTCACCATGGAAACCTCTGCCTCCCGGGCTCAAGTGATTCTCCTGCCTCAGACTCCCGAGTAGATGGGATTACAGGCATCTGCCACCACACCCAGCTAATTTTTGTATTTTTAGTAGAGACACAGTTTCACCATGTTGGCCAGGCTGGCCTCAAACTCTTGACCTCAGGTGATACACCCGCCTCAGCCTCCCAAAGTGCTGGGATTACAGGTGTGAGCCACTGTGAGCAGCCTTTTTTTCCTTTTCTTTTTCCCCCAGAGACGAAGTCTTGCTCTGTTGCCCAGCACTGGAGTGCAATGGCGTGATCTCAGCTCACTGCAACCTCTGCCTCCTGGGTTCAAGCAATGCTCCTGCCTCAGCCTCCTGAGTAGCTGGGATTACAGGCACATGCCACCATGCCCAGCTAATTTTTGTAGTTTAAGTAGAGACAGGGTTTCACCATGTTGGCCAGGCTGCTCTCAAACTCCACCCACCTTGGCCTCCCAAAGTTCTGGAACTACAGGCGTGAGCCACTGTGCCCAACCCATTTTCTTTTTTTCTGAGACAGAGTCTGGCTCTGTCATCCAGACTGGAGTGCAGTGTGACCTCCCTCTCCCAGGTTTAGGTGATTCTCATGCCTCAGCCTCCTGAGTAGCTGGGATTAAAGGCATGTACCACTACATCCAGCTAATTTTTGTTTGTTTGTTTTGAGACGGAGTCTTACTCTGTCACCCAGACTGAAATGCAGTGGCGTGATCATGTCTCACTGCAACCTCCACGACTCAGGTCCAAGCAATTCCCTTGTCTCAGCCTCCCAAGTAACTGGGACTACAGGCACAGGAGGATCACCACCCTTGGCTAATTTTTTGTATTTTAGTAGAAATGGGGTTTCACCAGGTTGGCCAGGATGGTCTCAATCTCCTGACTCCGTGACCTGCCTGCCTTGGCCTCCCAAAGTCCTGGGATTACAGGCATGAGCCACCGCGCCTATCCTAATTTTTGTATTTTCAGTAGAGACAGTGTTTCACCATGTTGGCCAGGCTTGTATTGAACTCCTGACCTTAAGTGATCTGCCCGCGTTGGCCTCCCAAAACATTGGGATTACAGGCGTGAGCCACAGCACCCAGCCAACATTTTCTTTCCCTTCCTCCTCTGTTTCTCTTTCCTTTCTTTCTTCTTCATTTTACTTTTGTTTTTTATTTTATTAGAGACAAGGTCTCACTCTGTCACCCAGCCTGGGGTACAGTGGTGAAATCATAGCTCACCGCAGCCTCAAACTCCTATGATCAAACTATTCCACTGCCTCTCAGGCTCCTAAGTAGCTGAGGTTACAGGTGCATACCACCACGCCCAGCTACTTTTTAAATTTTTTTGTAGAGACAAGGTCTCACTATGTTACCTAAGATGGTCTTGAACCCTTGGCCTCAAGTGATCCTTCTGCCTTGGCCTCCCAAAGTCCTGCTTATACTTTGATTACAGGCACAAGCCACTGTGCCCAGCCTCTTCATTTATTTTTTTTTTTCTTTTCCTTTTTTTCCCCCCATTCCTCCAGCCCTCTTCATTTATTTTTAACTTCTACAAAGGAAATGTGATGTCAGTCCCTCAGCCCCCACTTCCTCTTCCAGAGGAGCCACCATTGCCAATTTTTTTAAGTATCAAGAGATGCATTCACAAATAAACACACATATATATGTGTATATATACTTTTTTGTTTGTTTGTTTTCTGAGACAGAATCTCCCTCTGTCACTCAGGCTGGCAATGGTGTGATCTTGGCTCACTGCAACCTCCACCTCCTGTGTTCAAGCGATTCTCCTGACTCAACCTCCCAAGCAGCTGAGATTACAGGTGGGCACCACCACACCCAGCTGATTTTTTGTATTTTTAGTAGAGACGGGGTTTCACTATGTTTGCCAGGCTGGTCTCAAACCCCTGACCTCAGGTGACCCACCACCTCAGCCTCCCAAAGTGCTAGGATTACAGGTGTGAGCCATCAAGTCTGGCCTGTATAAATACATTTTTGTAACATGAAAAAAAGCCTATTATACACACTGCTTTACCTCTTTTTTATTTTTAATTTAAAGTATCTGGACCCATTCTCCATGATGTGCTTATTTCTCATTGCATGACTGTAACAAAACATCCTATACACCTCATTGATATATACACCTACAATGTCTCCACAACTTTTTAAAAAAGTAAAGTATCTGGGAGATCTTTTTAAACTGCTGAGTGTTACCCAGCCTCATAATCTTTCACTGGCTACATGGTATCCCATCATATAGCTTTGGGGAATTTTTTTTTTTTTTTTTTTTTTGAGACGGAGTTTCACTCTTGTTACCCAGGCTGGAGTGCAATGGCATGATCTCGGCTCACTGCAACTTCTGCCTCCTGGGTTCAGGCAATTCTCCTGCCTCAGCCTCCTGAGTAGCTGGGATTACAGGCACGCACCACCATGCCCAGCTAATTTTTTGTATTTTTAGTAGAGACGGGGTTTCACCATGTTGACCAGGATGGTCTCGATCTCTTGACCTCGTGATACACCCGCCTTGGCCTCCCAAAGTGCTGGGATTACAGGCTTGAGCGACCGCTCCCGGCCAGGTCATTGGACTTTGTAACCAACCTTCATGAACCTCACTACTCCACACCCTAGGACCCCCTCCCAGCTTTCAAAAAACTGCCGTAAACTGTAACTTTCCACTGCCCGTCCCAAACCTATAAAACCGACTCCTATGCTAGCACCCTTTGCTGGCGCCTTTTTTGGCCTCAGCCCACCCACACCTGGGTGAATAAACAGCCATGTTGCTCACACAAAGCTTGTTTGGGGGGTCTCTTCATTCAGCACACACATTTTAACAAAACCCTCTTCCAGTGATTTAGTAACAGAGTAGGAACATGGCAGGTGTGACATGTTTGGGCATTAAAACAGTATCTATGCCAGGGGTGAATGTATAACCCAAGTTAAGATTCTTCACCCTCGAGGTGGCTCATGCCTGTAATCCCAGCACTTTGGGAGGCCAAGGTGGGAGGATCATGAGGTCAGGAGATAGAGACCATCCTGGCCAACATGGTAAACCCCGGTCTCTACCAAAAATACAAAATTAGCTGAGCATGGTGGTGCGTGCCTGTAATCCCAGCTACTTGGGAGGCTGAGGCAGCAGAATCACTTGAACCAAGGAGTCAGAGGTTGCAGTGAGCTGAGGTCTCGACACCACACTCCAGTCTGGAGACAGAGCAAGACTCCATCTCTAAAAGATTCTAGCTTTAAAAAAATTAAAATTAAAGGGCCGGGTGCAGTGGCTCATGCCTGTAATCCCAGCACTTTGGGAGGCTGAGATGGGTGGATCACAAGGTCAGAAGTTCAAGACCAGCCTGGCCAAGACGTTGAAACGTCATCTCTACTAAAAATACAAAAATTAGCCAGGCATGGTGGCGGGCAACTGTAATCTCAGCTACTGAGGAGGCTGAAGCAGGAAATTTTTTGAACCTGGGAGGTGGAGGTTGCAGAGAGCTCAGATCGCACCACTGCACTCCAGCCCTGGGCAACAGACTGAGACTTCGTCTCAAAAAACAAAACTTAAAAATAAATAAATAAAAATCAAAACCCTCTGGCTAATAACAATCAACTACACTGCAAGCCTGTTAAGGATGTTACCGTACAAGTCAGTCATGATGTCTGCCCCACCCACCCACAGACCCTTCCTTCTAAAGAAAGGGCAGAAATCACCATCTTCAGTACCATGTGACTGGCAACTTCTGTTCAAACCACAGCTGATTGAGTCAGATATGGGCATCAGCCTCAGGGGTGGCCAGTGCATGGGCAGGGCAAGTAATTTATGAGTTGGCCAGACCCAGAATATCTGGCCTAACAGCAACCAAGTTGACCTGTGAGATTTCCACTTGGGATGAATTTAAATTAGAAAGAGTAGCCGAGCACTGTGGCTCACGCCTATAATCCCAGCACTTTGGGAGGTTGAGGAGGGTGGATCGCCTGAAATCAGGAGTTCAAGACCAACCTGGCAAAATGGTGAAACCCCATCTCTACTAAAAATACAAAAAATAGCCAGGTGTGGTGGTGCATGCCTGTAGCCCCAGCTACTCGGGAGGCTGAGAAAAGAGAATCACTTGAACCTGGGAGGCTGAGGTTGTAGTGAGCCAAGATTGTGCCACTGAACTCCAGACTGGGTGACAGAGTAACACTTTATCTCAAAAAAAAAAAAGAGAAACCCTAGAGTAAATCAGCTAGTTAAGAAAAGGATTTGAAGCGGAAAGGATGAAAGATATATGAGATAGGAGGGAGTAGGGTGGGAAATGAAGAACAGACACTGAATATCAGAGCTAGGAGGTAGAGAAAAGATACTAAACATAGCTCAAAGGTGGTCAATTTCCAGCAATACAGCAGAGTAGGTAACCCGAAACACCCAACCCCACCCACAAAAACATCTGGAAATTCTGAGTAAAAGATAACAAGTACTCTTTTAAACCAATCACAGAGTTCACAGGAAAGTAAGGGAAATCCCCCACGTCAAAAACAAAAATGGAACTGAAACCCAACCGGTAGTGTGAACTGATACTATGCCAGAGAAGGAGGTGTCACAGGTCTCAAAGAGCAAAGACCTCCAAATGAAATGCAAATGCAAGGACAGGAAATCAGGCCTTGGGGCTCATATAATCTGAAATGACAACACAGAAGCCATCCTCCTGGAGCTAGGTGTCAGCTGACCAAGCAAAGGTGCCGCTTCAGATAATAGCGTGTTTGCACAAAAACCATCAAAAGATGAGCTAATAATTATTAGAGACGCAAAAGAAGGTACTAACATATGCGAACAGAATAATATTATCAAAAAAAGAACAAGCAGGTTTGATAAAGAACCATGCAGAGCAGAGGCCGAGGGAAGCTGGGAAGAGGGAGGAAAGGAAACAAGACCCCTGGAGAAATAAAAATAGAGAAAGTAACTGAGTTCCACTGAGGGCGGAGCTTTAAGTTTGCTGGAGATAGAGTGAGGTGCAGCAACCTTGCTATCGAGGCAGCAGAATTCCGGGAACCACCTTAGAGTCCCCAGCAAGCCTCTTTTTTTTTTTGAGACTGAGTTTCACTCTGTTGTCCAGGATGGAGTGCACTGGCACTATCTCAGCTCACTGCAACCTCCACCTCCCGGGTTCAAGCAATCCCCTTGCCTCAGCCTTCCAAACAGCTGGGACCACAGGTGCACACCACCACACCTGGCTAATTTTTTTTGTATTTTTAGTGGAGACTGGGTTTCTCCATGTTGGCCAGGCTGGTCTCAAACTCCTGACCTCAAGTGATCTGCCCGCCTCAGCCTCCCAAAGTGCTGGGATTATAAGCGTGAGCTACTGCGCCCGGCCAAGCCTTCTTCATCACTCGTCTGTTTCACTAGTACTTACTGAGTTCTGTGTTTATTTCCAATTGCTGCTGTAACAAATCACCACAAATTTAGCAGCTGAAAACAACGAAAATGTACAGTACTTGGGTCCAAAGTCTGAACTGGCTTTTTTTTTTAATTGGAGACAGTCTCCCTCTGTTCCAGGCTAGAGTGCAGTGATGCAATCATGAACCACTGCAGCCTTGAACTCCAAGGGATCTTCTCACCTCAGCCTCCTGAGTAGTTAGGACTATAGGCACATGTCACCAAACCTGATTAATTTTTCTTCTTATTTCCTCTTAGAGAGGAGGTCTCCCCAGGCTGGTCTCAAACTACTGGGCTCAAGCAACTGAGTCCTCTGACCTCAGACTCGCAAAGTGCTGGGATCATAGGCATGAGCCACTTTGCCCTCCCAAAGTGCTGGGATTATAGGCATGAGACACTTTGGTAAATGCTATCAAAGATGTAATACAGGGTGGTGTAAGAGAGACTAGGTGCTGGCAGGGCTACTGTAGCATGTCAGGTCAAGCTCTTGAGCATTTGAGGTAAAAAATAAATTATGAGAAGGTGGCAACCCTCCAAATATCTGAAGAAGGTCAGGCAAGGTGGCTCACACCTCTGATCTTAGTACTTTGGGAGGCTGAGGTGGAAGGATCACCTGAGCCTAGGAGTTCCAGACCAACCTGGGCAAAATAGCAAGATCCCATCTAAAGATGACCTATAAGGTCTGGGTGCAGTGGCTCACATCTATAATCGCAGCTCTTTGGGAGGCAGAGGCAGTCAGATCACCTGAGGTCAGGAGTTCAAGACCAGCCTGACCAACATGGTGAAACTGTCTCTACTAAAAAATTAGCCAGACACGGAGGCATGTACCTGTAGTCCCAGCTACTTGGGAGGTTAAGGTGGAAGAATTGCTTGAACCTGGGAGGCAGAGGTTGCAGTGACCTGAGACTGGGCCACTGCACTCTAGCCTGGGTGACAGAGTGAGACTCTGTCTCAAAAATAAACAAATAAATAAATAAGTAAATAAAATTAAATATAAAAATGACCAATGAGAACCAAAAAGGGTTTAGTCCCAACATTTTGGAAGGCCAAGGCAGTGGATCACTTGAGCCCAGGAGTTGGAGACCAGCCTGGGCAACATGGCAAAACCCTGCCTCTACTAAAAATACAAAAAATTAACCAACTGTGTTGGTGCACACCTGTGGTGCCAGCTACTCAGGAGGCTGAGGTGGGAGGATCGCTTGAGCCTGGGAAGCAGAGGTTGCAGTGAGCCGAGATCTCACACTGTACTCCAGCCTGGCAACAATGCAAGACTCTGCCTCAAAAAAAAAAAAAAAAATCAAGATCAAATGTCAGTTGCCCCTTAGAGATAAATCACATAGAATAGATAAATATGTGGGAGAAATAGTACCAAATACAATCACATTAAAAACTAATATCCAAGCACTTTGGAGGCCAAGCCGGGAAGATCACCTGAGGTTGGGAGTTCAAGACCAGCCTGACCAATATGGTGAAACCCTGCTTTTTTTTTCTTTTTTTAGAGACGGGCTTTTACCATATTGGTCAGACTGGTCTCAAACTCCCGACCTCAGGTGATCCACCCGCCTCGGCCTCCCAAAGTGCTGGGATTACAGGCATGAGCCACTGCGCCCGGCCAGTGAAACCCCATCTTAAAAAAAAAAAAAAAACTAATATCTTTCTTTTTTCTTATTATTACTTTTTTGTTCTAGAGACGTGGTCTCACTCTGTAGCCTAGGCTGGAGTGCAGTGGTATAATCATATTTTACTGTAACCTCAAATTCCTGGGTTCAAGGGACTCTCCAGCCTCAGCCTCTTGAGTAGCTGGGACTACAGGCATGAGTCACCATGCCTGGCTCAGGACTCATTTACTGAATGACACTATGTACCAGACTTATCCCAAGCACATACTAATACAGTTCCTATTATGAAAGCTTACAGTCCAGACTTGACAAATTACCAAATGATTACCCTGGAAAAATTCATTCCCCATTCTGGGCCTCAGTTTCTCCATTTGTGAAATGAGCTGTTTAAACTTAATGTTTCCCCAAGTGCAGGTAAGATTATTTTTGTAAAATATTTGGACACCATTAAAAAGCACTGTGAGAGGCCGGCGCAGTGGCTCACATCTGTAATCCCAGCACTTTGGGAGGCCAGGGAAGGTCAGGAGTTCAAGACCAGCTTGGTGTGTGCCTGTAATCCCAGCTACTCGGGAGGCTGAGGCAGAGAATCGATTGAACCTGGGAGGCAGAGGTTGCAGTGAGTCGAGACTCACTGCAGTGTGATACTCCGTCTCAAAAAAAAAAAGCACCATGAGAAAAGAATCTCTTTTACATTTCTTTTTGTTTGTTTTTTTGGAGAGAGTCTCGCTGTCGTCAGGCTGGAGTGCAGTGGCACGATCTCAGCTCACCGCAACCTCCACCTCCTGGGTTCAAGCAATTCTCCTGCCTCAGCCTTCCAAGTAGCTGAGACTACAGGCATGCTCTACCACTCCCAGCAAATTTTCATATTTTTAGTAGGGACGGGGTTTTACCGTGTTGGCCATATGGTCTCGATCTCTTGACCTCATGATCTGCCTGCCTCGGCCTCCCAAAGTGCTGGGATTACAGGCCTGAGCCACCGTGCCTGGCCCTCATTTATTTTTTTAGTAGAGATGGGAGTCTCCCCATGTTGCCCAGGCTGGTCTCAAACTCCTGGCCTTAAGTGATCCTCTCATCCTTGTCTCCCAAACTGCTGGGATTACAGGTATGAGCCACCATGCTCAGCCAGTCACCCCTATTTATTTATTTATTTATTTATTTATTTTCTTTTTGAGATGGAGTTTTACTCTTGTTGCCCAGGCTGGAGTGCAGTGGCACGATCTCCGCTCATTACAACCTCCTCCTTCTGGGTTCAAGTGATTCTCCCTTCTCAGCCTACTGAGTAGCTGAGATTACAGACGCCCATCACCACGCCTGGCTGATTTTTTGTATTTTTAGTAGCAATGGAGTTTCATCATTTTGACCAGGCTGGTATTGAACTCTTGACCTCAGTTGATCCACCCACCTTGGCCTCCGGAAGTGCTGGGATTATAGGCTTGAGCCACCACGCCTGGCCTCAGTCACCCCTTTTTCAATCCTCTTCTAATTCTACCTCTAATAGGAAGTCTCATTTTGGTATAATCTTTTTTCTTTGTTTTTGATTTTTGTTTTTTGTTTGTTTTTGGTTTTGATTTTTTTGAGTCAGGGCCTCACTCTGTTGCCCAGGCTGGAATGCAGTGGCACAATTGTGGCTCACTGCAGCCTCGACCTCCCAGGTTCAAGTGATCTTCATACCTCAGCCTCTCAAGTAGCTGAGACCTCAGGCAGGAGCCACTATGCCCTGCTAATTCTTTCTTTCTTTCTTTTTTTTTTTTTTTTTTTTTGAGAACGGAGTTTCGCTGTTGTTACCCAGACTGGAGTGCAATGGCACAATCTTGGCTGACCGCAACCTCTGCCTCCTGGGTTCAAGCAATTCTCCTGCCTCAGCCTCCCGAATAGCTGGGAGTAGAGGTGTGAGTCCCCGCACACAGCAAATTGATTGTGTTTATTTGTTAATTTACTTTGACCAGGTATAATGTGGTTCAAAATTCCAAAGCTACAAAAGATTTTGGGTAAAAGTCTACCTTCCACTCTTCCCTAGACACCCAGCTTCTTTTCCGAGAGGCAACAAGAGTTACCTGTTTCTTGTGTATCCTCTCAGAGGGACTTGAAGCATGCACAAGCAAAGGGGTATATATCTTCTGTGTTTTTACTTCAATGGTAACATAGAGGCCAGGTGCAGTGGCGCATGCCTATAATCCCAGTATTTTAGGGGGCTGAGGTGGGAGAGTCATTGGAAGCCAGAAGTTTCAGACTGGCCTGGACAACGTAGCAAGACCCTGTCTCTACAAAATTTCTAGGCCGGGTGCAGTGGGTCACACCTATAATCCCAGCATTTTGGGATGCCAAGGCAGGTGGATTACCTGAGGTCAGGAGTTCAAGACCAGCCTGGCCCACATGGCCAGGACACAGTGGCTCACAGGTCAGGTTATAATCCAGCCTGGCCTGTAATCCCAGCACTTTGGAAGGCCCAGGTAGGTGGATCACCTGAGGTCAGTAGTTCAAGACCAATCTGGCCAACACAGAGAAGCCCATCTCTACTAAAAATATAAAAATTAGCCAGCATGTGCCTGTGATCCCAGCTACTTGGGAGGCTGAGGCATGAGAATCACTTGAACCTGGGAGGCGGAGGTTGCAATGAGCTGAGATAGCACCACTGCACTCCAGCCTCGGCGACAGAGAGAGATCCTGTCTCAAAAAAAAAAAAAAACACATAACATAAAAATGAAAAATAAAAAATTAGCCGAGCATGGTGGCACACACTTGTAATCCCAGCTACTCGGGAGGCTCAGGCAGGAGAATGGCTAGAACCTGGGAGGCAGAGGTTGCAATGAGCCGAGATTGCACCACTGCACTCCAGCTTGGGCAACAGAGAGAGACTTTGTCTCAAAGAGTACAAATACAAATACAAAAATTAGCCAGGTGTGGTGGTGCACGCCTATAATCCCAGCTACTTGGGAGGTTGAGGCAAGAGAATCGCTAGAACCCGGGAGGCAGAGGTTTCAGTGAGCTGAGATCATGCCACTACACTCCAACTGGGGCAACAGAGCAAGACTCTGTCTCAAATAAATAAATAGGTAACATGTATGCAATACATACTTCCCACCTTCCTTTTTTCACCTACCAGCACGTCTTAGACATTTCTTCATTTTCTTTAGGTAAGTGGATAGAAAAGTTAGCCTTTTGTCAAGCACAGAGTTCAGGCTGAAAGTAGGGTACAATCCAGACAATTATAAGTACCAAGCTGGGCACAGTGGCTCACGCCTGTAATCCCAGCACTTTGGGAGGCTGAAGCAGGCGGATCACGAGGTCAAGAGATCAAGACCATCCTGGCCAACATAGTGAAATCCCGTCTCTAAAAAAAAAAATAATAAGTACCAAGAGAGTTTGGCATGCGCAGAAAGAGGAAGGCTCCAGTGTACCTGGGCGTGATATGCAAGGCTCAAGAAGCAAAGAGAATGCCAGACAGAAAGGCAGGGTCTGGGCATGCAGGTTCTTGTCGGTTAGAAAAGAAGTTTGCCATTTATTCTAATTGCAGTAGCCACTGGATGTGTTTTTAACAGAGTGACATGATCTGACTTGTGTTTTCCAATGATAACCCCGGTGACTGTGTGGGAAGTTGGGTCAACCTGGAAAAGGATACCAGATGAGAAGTGGCTGCAGTCTTCCAGGCAGGAGGGGATATGAGCTTAGGTTAAGATGTTGTAGGAGAAAGGATGGGGGTTCAGGGTATATGTTGAAGGTAGAAAAGAAAAACATCTGGCCAGGCCCAGTGGCTCACGCCTGTAATCCCAGCACTTTGGGAGGCCGAGGTGGGTGGATCACAAGGTCGGGAGTTCAAGACCAGCCTGGCCAACATGGTGAAAACCCGTCTCTACTAAAAAAGAAAAAAAAAAATTAGTAGGGCATGGTGGTTCACATCTGTAATCCCAGCTACTTAAGAGGCCAAGGTAGGAGAGTCGCTTCTACCCAGGAGGCAGAGGTTGCAGTGAGCTGAGATTGAGCCATTGCACTCCCCAGCCTGGGCAGCAGACTGAGACTCCATTTCAAAAAAAAAAAAAAAGGAGCAAGGGAAAGTAGAGAATTGAACCCGTGGGAAGTGGACATTATTAGGTTTTATGGATGACATCATGGCTATCATTTGCTTTACAATACTTCAATATAATCAATTTGTTTTTGTTTTTGTTTTTTGAGACAGAGTCTCATTGTCTCACTGTGTCACCCAGGCTGGAGTGCAGTGGTGGGATAATGGCTCACTACAGCCTGGATCTCCCCAGCTCAAGCAATCCTCCCACCTTAGCCTCCTAAGTAGCTAGGCCTGCTGGTACATACCACCACACTTGGCTAATTTTTGTATTTTTTGTAGAGACAGGGATTTGGCCAGGCATGGTGGCTCACACCTGTAATTCCAGCACTTGGAGGCCAAGGCAGGTGGATCACTTGAGCTCAGGAATTCAAGACCAGTCTGGGAAACATAATGAGACTCCATCTCTACTAAAAGTACAAAAAAATAGCCAGCATGGTGCTACACACCTGTGGTCCCAGCTACTCAGGAGGCTGAGGTGGGAGGATCGCTTGAGCCTGGGGTGAAGGTTGCAGTGAGCAGAGACTGCACCACTGCACTCCAGTCTGGGTGACAGAGCAAGATCCTGTCTAAAGAAAAAGAAATGAAAGGAAAAAAGAAAGAAGGAAGGAAGGAAAGAGGGAAAGAGAGAGAGAGAAAGAAAGAAAGAGAGAGGGAAGGGGGAAGGGAAGGGAAGAAAGGAAGAAAGAAGAGCCAATAATTTGTATTTCTTTATATATATATATATATATATATATATATATATATATTTTTTTTTTTTTTTTTTTTTTTTTTTTGAGATGGAGTTTCACTCTTGTTACCCAATTGTAGTGCAATGGTGCGATCTCGGTTCACCGCAACCTCCGCCTCCTGGGTTCAGGCAATTCTCCTGCCTCAGCCTCCTGAGTAGCTAGGACTACATGCATGCACCACCATGCCCAGCTAATTTTTTATATTTTTAGTAGAGACGGGGTTTCACCACGTTGACCGGGATGGTCTCGATCTCTTGACCTCGTGATCCACCCACCTCGGCCTCCCAAAGTGCTGGGATTACAGGCTTGAGCCACCGCGCCCAGCATATATATATATTTTTAGATGGGGTTTCACCATGTTGCCCAGGCTGGTTTTGAATTCCTGAGCTCAAGCAATCTGCCAGCTTCAGTCTCCCAAAGTTCAGTGTTTACAGGTGTGAGCCACTGCACCCAGCCTCATCAGTTTTGACATTATATAAATGTTAGTTTAAACAGTGATTTTTTGTTTTGACACACAGGGTCTCCCTCTGTTGTTGCCCAGGTTGAAACACAATGGTGTGATCAGAACTCACTGCAGCCAATTTCCTGGGCTCAAGCCATTTTCCTGCCTCAGCCTCTTGAATAGCTAAGACTACAGGTGCACGCTACCATGCCTGGCTAATTTTTTATTTTTATTAGAGACGAGGTCTTGCTGTGTTGTCCAGGCTGGTCTCCAACTCCTTGGCTCAAGAGATCCTCCAGCCTTCACCTCTCAAAGTGCTGGGATTACAGACACAAACCACAGCCCCCAGCCCCTGCTGATTCTCTAAGTGTTGTCTGTGGGCCAACATCACTTGAGAACAGGTTAGAAATTCAAATTCCCACTGGGCACTGCGGCTCACGGCTGTAATCCCAGCATTTTGGGAGGCCAAGGCGGGCAGATCCCTTGAAGTCAGAAATTCAAGACCAGCCTAGTCAACATGGTGAAACCCCATCTGAAAGAAGAAAAGCTCCTGGCCAGGTACAGTGGCTCATGCCTGTAATCCCAGCACTTTGGGAGGCCAAGGCAAGCAGATCATGAGGTCAGGAGATCGAGACCATCTTGGCCAACATGGCAAAATCCCATCTCTACTAAAAATACAAAAAAATTAGCTGGGTGTGGTGGCACACACCTGTAGTCCCAGCTACTCAGGAGGCTGAGTCAGGAAAATTGCTTGAATCCAGAAGGCAGAGATAGCAGTGAGCTGAGATCTCATGACTGCACTATAGCCTGGGCAACAGTGCGAGACTCCATCTAAAAAAAAAAAACAAAAAAGCTCCTCCCCAGAGCTACTGAATCAGAAAGTCTGGAGGTGAAGCCCAGCAATTAGTGTTTTAACGAGCCCTCCAGGTAATTCAACTTTTGCATGTTCAACTTTCATAAGCTTTGGTTTAAACCGTAATTCTGGGAATGGTCAGCTAACTGGCTGGTAAGAATGTAGACTACAAAGATAATTAACCACCATCGTTTTTTTGTTGAGACAAAGTCTTGCTCTTTCGCTCAGGCTAGAGTGCGGTGGTGCAAATCTCGGCTCACTGCAACCTCCGCCCCCCAGGTTGAAGCAGTTCTCTGCCTCAGCCTCCCAAGTAGCTGGGATTGCAGGCATCTGCTACCACACCCGGCTAATTTTTGTATTTTTTAGTAGAGACAGGATTTCACTATCTTGGCCAGGCTGGTCTTGAATTCCTGACCTTGTGATCCACCCACCTTGACCTCCCAAAGTGCTGGGATTCACCACCTTAACCGTAATGGCCACAACAGCACACTAAAATAGAAGTAAATTCTAGAATGTTTTGGAGACAGGTAAGAAAGGGAGTGTTCTCAACAAAGGAACCTTATCAGAAAAAGGGAACCAATGCCAGGCTTGTCTGGAACAGCCTCTTCTAGGTGTGGTTCCCTAGAGCACTGGGAAAAAACAGGCCTTATCTTGAAAGAGGAAGGATCGGGGCAAGGAAGTTTGACACAAACAATGGCAGTTCAGGCCTCGTTGGAGAGAACTGAGTTGTGTGCAAAAGTAATAAGGGAAAAAGGTATTTTTAAGCAGGGTTCTGACCACAAAAGGCCTGTTGTTGGGGGAGAAAAAGTTCGTTTCTAAGAACAGAAAAGACAGAAGAACACAGAGGTACAGAGAGACAACCCACGTTAGAGTCTGGGGGTCACCAACTGAAAGGCACGTATGACCTTGGGCAAGGGACTTCACCTTCGCCTTTCAGTATTTCACTATTTTCACCCTCTAGGAAGTTAGACTCTCAGCTGCTGTAAATTTACATATTATTCCCCAAAGCTTTTCTCTTTCTACCATCTTGGAGCCTGTGTGCTTGACAGGGCTTCCTTTTTCTTTTTAAGATGGGGTTTTGCAGTTTTGCTCTTATCACCCTGACCGGAGTGCAGTGGTGTAATCTCGCCTCACTGTAACCTCCACCTCTGGGTTCAAGCCATTCTCCTGCCTCAGCCTCTAGAGTAGTTGGGACTACAGGCATGTGCCACCACTCCCAGCTAATTTTTATGGGTTTTGTTTGTTTGTTTTGAGGCGGAGTTTCGCTCTTGTTGCACAGGCTGGAGTACAGTGACGTGATCTCTGCTCACTGCAACCTCCACCTCCTGGGTTCAAGTAATTCTCCTGCCTCAGACTTCTGAGTAGCTGGGATTACAGGCATGAGCCACCACGCCCAGCTAATTTTTGTAATTTTAGTAGAGACGAGGTTTCTCTATGTTGATCAGGCTAGTCTCGTACTCCTGATCTCAGGTGATCCATCTGCCTCGGCCTCCCAAAGTGCTGGGATTATAGACGTGAGCCACTTTGCCTGACCCTTTATTATTATTATTATTATTCTTTTTTAGAGATGGGGTTTCACAACATTGGCCAGGATGGTCTTGAACTCCTGACCTCGTGATCCGCCCACCTTGGCCTCCCAAAGTGCTGGGATTACAGGCGTGAGCCACCGCACCCGGTTGACCCTTTATTATTTTCTTTAGACGGAGTCTCAATCTGCCGCCCAGGCTGGAGTGCAATGGTGTGATCTTGGCTCACTGCAACCTCCATCTCACAGGTTCAAGCAGTTCTCCTGCCTCAGCTTCCTAGTAGCTGGGATTACAGGCATGTGCCACCATGCCCAGCTCATTCTGTATTTTTATAGAGATTGGGTTTCTCCATGTTGGGCAGGTCGATCTCCAACTCCCAACCTCAGACAATCTGCCTGCCTTGGCCTCCCAAAATGCTGGGATTGGAAATAAGGTCTCACTCCATCACACAGGCTGGAGTGCAGTGGTATGATCATAGTTCACTGTAACCTAGAACTTCCTAGGCTCAAGTGATTCTCTAACCTCAGCCTTCTCAGTAGCTGGGGCCACAGGTGCATGCCACCACACTTGGCTAATTTTTTTTTTTTTTTTGAGATGGAGTTTCGCTGTTGTTACCCAGACTGGAGTGCAATGGCACGATCTCGGCTCACTGCAACCTCTGCCTCCTGGGTTCAAGCGAATCTCCTGCCTCAGCCTCCCGAGTAGCTGGGACTACAGGCGTGCATCACCACGCCCAGCTAATTATTGCATTTTTAGTAGAGACGGGGGTTTCACCTTGTTGACCAGGATGGTCTTGATCTCTTGACCTCGTGATCCACCCACCTCGGCCTCCCAAAGTGCTGGGATTATAGGCGTGAGCCACCGCGCCCGGCTGCTTGGCTAATTTTTTTAGTGTTGTGTAGAGCTGGGATCGCCTTATGTTGCCCAGGCTGGTCTCTAAATCCTAGTCTCAAGGCATCTTCTCGCCTTAGCCTATCAAAGTGCTGGGCTTACACAGGTGAGACACCCTGCCCAACCAGAACAGGACTTCTCAAAGGCAGATATGTCTGGAAGGCTGTGGTCTAAGACCATTTTTTCTTATTTTCTTTTTATTGTTAAGAGGGGGTCTCACTACGTTGACCAGGCTGGTCTCGAATTCCTGGCCTGAGGCAATCCTCATGCACCTTGGCTCGCAAAGCGCTGAGATTACAGGAATGAACCACTGTGCCTGACCCCAAGGCCATTTTTTGCTGGCTATCAGCAGGGCCTCTGGAACCAAAGGGAGCACACAGCTCTTCTTAACATTGAAGATATTTATGCCTGAGATGAAACTGAATTCCATTTGGACAAGAGATGTGCTTATGCATACAAAGCAAAGAACAGGACTCCTGGAGGCAAACTGAACAAAACCAGAATGATGTGGGGAAAGGTAACTCAGGCCCATGGAACTACGGGCACAGTTCGTGCCAAATTCTGGAACAATCTTCCTGCTAAGGCCATTGGACAAAGAATCCATGTGATGCTATACTCTTTTTTTTTTTTTTTTTGAGACGAAGTCTCGCCCTGTCGCCCAGGCTGCAGTGCAATGGCAGGATCTCAGCTCACTGCAACCTCCCACTCCCAGGTTCAAACTATTCTCCTGCCTCAGCCTCTCGAGGAGCTGGAAGGAAAATAAAATGAACAGAGTATAGTTTAAATAACAAGCATAAAACACGTAGTAGTTAACTAAAAGTAAAGGCCATGTAAGAGTTGTACAGAGGCTAAGGAATTTAAGTAATCCCTCCCTAGTGAAGCTCCAAGTTTGTCTTGCATTCTAGGCTAGGTTGTAAACTGTATTCAGAAAAAAGTAAAGGCTAGCAGACTGGGCACCACCCTTAATCACACTCCTATCTATAGATCGCAGGCATCGTATAGAGAAATGCCCTCCATTGTTCTCTCTCAGTCTTGCTTAAACCCCCACCTGGTCATATACCCAAGCCTACTTCATCGATCATGACTCTCTCACATGTACTTTCTAGAACTGTAAGCCTTTAAAAGGGCGAGGATTTTCTTTGTCAAGGAGCTCGGTTCTTGAGCCGCAAGTCTGCTGATGCTCCCAGCCGAATAAAAGCCATTTCCTTCTTTAAATCTGGTGTCTGGGAGGTTTCATCTGTGGCTTGTGCGGCTACACTGGGATTATAGGCACCCACCACCACGCCTGGCCAATATTTGTGTTTTTAGTAGAGACAGGGTTTCACCATGTTGGCCATGCTGGTCTCAAACTCCTGACCTCAGGTGGTGATCTGCCCCCTTTGGCCTCCCAAAGTGCTGGGATTACAGGTGTGAGCCACCTCGCCTCTCAACTCTTGGTTTTAGCATTGCAAATCCTACAATCCAGAAACCTCCCTCAATCCCAGGAAAATCACCATAGTTGGTCACTTTAAAGAGGGACCTAAATTCTCTCAGCTGGACATATGTCTCCCCACAAAAATGAAGAAAGGAAAGTATTTCCTTTAAAAGCCACCATTTAGCCTCCTATTGGCCTAGGGAAGTTTCTGTAGGCTCAGGTCTGTTCTTACCTGAAAACCCAGGGGAGAAAAGCAAAAGATAACAATGACTCCTGATTTTCTAGTTGCAAATGTAGCTGTGAAATTCAGGGGACCAGCTGGGCACGGTGGCTGACGCCTGTAATCCCAGCAGTCTGGGAAGCCAAGGTGGGTGAATCATGAGGCAGATGAATCACGAGGTCAGGAGTTTGAGACCAGCCTGGCCAACATGGTGGAACCACATCTCTACTAAAAATACAAAAAGTAACCAGGTGTGGTGGCAGGCACCTGTAATTCCAGCTGCTTGGGAGGCTGAAGTGGAGAATTGCTTATAGCCAGGAGGCAGAAGCAGCAATGAGCCAAGATCACTCCACTGCACTACAGCCTGGGTGACAGAGTGAGACTCTGTCTCAAAACAAAAAGAAAGGGGACCAGGGCCTGGGTCCTGAACCTTTGTTAAGTCCTGGTAAAATTTAAGAAGCCCTATATAAAATTGTTTAATTCAAATTAATGAGAAATTTTAGCTCTGTTCCAAACACTATTCATGTAACAAAGCAAATGATCACAAGGTAAATTCTACTCTTCCTTCTAGCCCTCCAAGAGAAGTCCTGTAGTTCAGCTGCTAGCTGTATTGTATGCTTATCTCAGTTTTTAGTTCCTTTTTTATTTTTTTTCTTGAGACAGAGTCTCATTCTTGTCGCCCAGGCTGGAATGTAATGGCACAATCTCGGCTCACTGCAACCTCTGCCTCCCAGGTTCAAGTGATTCTCCTGCCTCAGCCTCCCAAGTAGCTGGGATTTTAGGAACACACCACCATGCCTGGCTAATTTTTGTATTTTTAGTAGAGACGGGGTTTCACCATGTTAGCCAGACTGGTCTCGAACTCCTAACCTCAGATGATCCACCCACCTTGGCCTCCCAAAGTGCTGGGATTACAGGCATAGGTCACCTCACCGGTTCAAACTAGTCTGTCGTGAATGAGAAGTAAGATTCTCTTTTGAGGAGGATTGGTCAAGAGGCAATCCCTAGCCGGACGCGGTGGCTCAAGCCTGTAATCCCAGCACTTTGGGAGGCCGAGGCGGGTGGATCATGAGGTCAAGAGATCAAGACCATCCTGGTCAACATGGTGAAACCCCGTCTCTACTAAAAATACAAAAAATTAGCTGGGCGTGGTGGTGCGTGCCTGTAATCCCAGCTACTCAGGAGGCTGAGGCAGGAGAATTGCCTGAATCCAGGAGGCAGAGGTTGCGGTGAGGCGAGATCACGCCATTGCACTCCAGCCTGGGTAACAAGAGCGAAACTCCGTCTCAAAAAAAAAAAAAAAGAGGCAATCCCTAGAGCTATATTGCTGAGTTCAAAACCTAGCTCAACCCAGGTGTGCTGGCTCACTCCTGTAATCCCAGCACTTTGGGAGACTGAGGCAGGTGGATCACAAGGTCAGGAGTTCAAGACCAGCCTGGCCAAGATGATGAAACCCCATCTCTACTAAAAATACAAAAATTAGCCAGGCGTGGTGGTGGGTGCTTATAATCCCAGCTGTCCGACCTACCCTCTGCGGGAAGACTGAGCTCGTTCGGAAAAAACCGGACCGCAGGCTAGAGGAAATTCCTTAAGTTCAGGCTTTATTGAGAGGAAAGAGCCTCCGGGCAGGCCAGCCGGGACGAAAAGGAAAAATGGCCGCCCTGCTCAGAGGGGCAGGGTTGTTTTATAGGGGGCTGAAGGGCTGGGGGGTGGGGAAGCCAAAAGCCGAGGTGGTGGGCAACTGTTGGTCAGTTTGAACTGCTGGGTGGGAAGCTGGGCAGCGGGAAGCTGGGCGGCGGGAGGGCTAGGACCGGGAGGGCTAGGACCGGTATGTAAAGTGAGAGATAAGGGAGCCTCTTTGTGGGGGAGGGAAAGAGAGAGAGAGAGAGAGCGTTTGCGGTAGGGGCAGAGTTTTCCAAACATTCCCGACTCCTTAAAGAAAAGAAAAAGAGGGGGTCAGGGGCGTCGGTTGTCTCTCTGGCTACTTCCTGCTGACAAGGGTCGACGGGGGGTTCTGAAGAGGTTTCTTTTCCTAAGGAGCCTGGAGGTTTGGGGAGAGGTCTGTTTCTTGCACTCGTTCAGGGTGGGGTTGGAGCAGCATCTGGTGGATGGTGACTCCAGTCAGTTCTTGAAAGAGCCGCTGTAGGAACTGGAGAAAGCAAGGAGCAATAAGTAAGATTAGGCAAACGGCTATTAGGGGCCCAAGCAATGGTGACAAGAGGGTATACATAGAGGAAGACCACCACGCTGTGGCTTCAGCCGAGAACTTCTGACTCTAGAGGTTAGTTTCGAGTTTCTGGAGGCTCTCGATTCGGGTTTCTACTAGGCCGGATTCACTGATGTAGTAACAGCACTCTTCTTGTAGGAAGATACAGGTCCCTCCTCGTTCAGCAGTGAGCAGGTCTAGGGCTCTTCAGTTCTGTAAGGCAACTTGGGCAACTGAGGTGATCTGTCGTTGGAGTGATGCTAAAGACTCAGTAGAGTCATCAATAGCTGCTTGGAATTGCGAGGTCAGTTGGGCTATAGCCAGGTGAGAGTGGACTAGTGCCCCTCCTCCTAATCCTGCTGCAAGTGCTGAACCAGCAAGGGAGACTCCAACGGCAATGGGTAGGAAGGCAGCTCATCGGGTGCAGCGATGGGGAGTTTGCAGCATCTGGAATTCGGCTGGGGAATATATAGTGAGTCGAGGGACTAGGGTTACCGGGAGGACTTTCTGTGTATTTTCAGATGGCTGGGTGGGTTGGGGAAGAGAAGCGTTGGCGTGTTCTCGGAGAAGGCTGCGAAGGAGAGTAAAGTAGGGGAGGTAGCTGTCTAGAGGAGTAGTCTCTGGCGGTGGGGGAGTTGAAAGTAGGAAGGGGCAACCATACAGCAGCTCAAATGGGCTAAGCTGTGATGGGCCCCGGGGGCCTGCTCTTACCCTGGTGAGGGTGATAGGAATTAAGGTTACCCAGGATTGGCGGAGCTCAAGCATGAGCTTAGTCAGATGCTCCTTTATTAGGCCATTGGCCCGTTCCACCTTACCAGAGGACTGAGGATGGTAGGCAGCATGTAGCTTCTACTGAATTCCTAGAGAGGTAGAAACGGCATTAGTGACTTTGGAGATAAAGGCTGGGCCGTTGTCTGACTGTATGGTAGCCGGGAGTCCAAAGCGTGGGATGATGTCTTGAATGAGATGAGTGGCTACTGTCCCGGCAGACTCAGAGGCTGTGGGGTAAGCTTCAATCCAGCCTGAAAAAGTGTCAACAATGGTTAGCAGATACCGGTACTGTTTGTGCTTTGGCATATGGGTGAAATCAATTTGCCAGTCTTGGCCAGGTAGGAACCCGCGTAGCTGATGAAGCTGGCGCCGGGGATGACAGGAACCCTGGGAATTAGTTTTCACGCAGACAGTACATGAGGACTGATCTTCCTATATGGTACTGAGGAAGCTGTGGGGGTGAAAAAGTGGGTTGAGGAACTGGTATAAGGCTTTAGGCCCAATGTGGAGTGAATTATGGATGTCTTGGATTATCTGGTACCTTTGCTTTTCAGGGAGGATGAGGAGGTTATGCTTGAAGGCCCAGTCATCCTTGAACTGTACCCCGGGGGTAGACTGGAGGGTCTGGAGTTCTGAGGCAGAGTATTGAGGGCTAGGAGAAAAAGGCTGTGTGGGCTGGCGGTGGGGAAGGTTATGACGGCCTTCAGCTTTGAAAGGATGTCTCACCCCAGAAGGGGAACTGGGCAGGTGGGGATTACTAAAAAGGAGTGGGTGAAGGGAGTGGAGTTATATGAGCACATGAGTGGTGGGGTTTGATAGGGGATACTCGGGGTCCCATCGATTCCCATGACTAAGACCTGGGAAGGGGTGAGATGGCCAGAATAAGAAGGAAGTGCGGAGTAGGTAGCCCCCATGTCTTGTGACCCTAGGCTCGGCGAGGGTAACCGGAGTCGGAAAGCCAGGGCCCCGCTAGTCATCTAGCAGCCCTAGTAGACTGGGGAACGGAGCTCCCTCGGAGGTCGGCTCCTGGCAAGCAGGCTCCTCCCTACTGAGGGTGACCGCCAGCTGCGTAACGCCAGTGTGTCTGTTTTGAGGAACCGGCACGCTGGGGAAGCTGGGGCAGTCTGACTTCCAGTGTCCCGGGAGCCGACAGATAGGGCAAGGCTTAGTTGGTGGCCGTGGTTGTGGACAGGCTCGGGACCAGTGTCCTTCCTTTCTACATTTGAAACATGCCCCTGGAGGGGCATGGGTTTCGGCCTTGGGCTTCTGGTTCCCTGCCGGCCTTAGAGCCGCCACTAGGGCTTGGGTCTGGAGGGCAGCCTTCTGCTTCATGCGAGTTTGGCGGGCAGCCTCAGCCGCATCTTCCCTGGCATTGAATACTTTAAAGGCCATTTTTACCAGGTCTTGGATGGGAGTCTCTGGCCCCTCTTCTGCTTTCTTTAGTTTCTTTCTTATGTCGGGTGCTGATTGGGAGATAAAATGGGAGGCTAATACAGTGGCCCCGTTTTGGGAGGCTGGATCTAGTTGAGTGTACCGGACTAGGGCTTCTTATACTTGAGTGAGGTATTGGAATTCTTTAATATAGGTGGATGGGTTGGCTGAGAAGGATCCTAAACGTTTCTCAATTTGGGACAGGTCTTGGAGTGAGAAAGGAACATGGACCCTGATTAAACCTTCTGCGCCTGCTACTTCTCGGAGTGGGGCCAGGATAGCTGGCTGGTGAGAGCGGGTGTGGGCCGCCACCAGAGAGGCAAGAGGAAGTGAGGCCTCTGAGGGAGGGGGCTCGGAGGGAGTAGAGGAAGAGCGAGGCATGGCCTCTGAGGTAGGAGGTGCAGAGGGAGTGGGGGAAGGGCGTGCCGTTGATGGCGAGTGGTTGCTGAGATTGGCAGGAGAGGACAGATGTTCAGGCAGATCCTCCGGTGAGGAGTAGGGAGGGGGAGAGGTAGTGGAGGAAGATTTATGGGGGGTTCGAGATAAGAGGATTTGGTAGGTGGAGCAGGAAGAACATAGGTTGGGGTGGGTATGGAGGTCCCAAAAAGCCTGGACGTAAGGAATTTCATTGTCCTTGCCCGCGCGGCAACAAAAATCGTCGAGATCTCGGAGGGTGTTGAAATCAAAAGTGCCAGTCGGGGGCCAACGTGACTGGTTACTGAGTTTGTATTGGGGCCAAGCCACCTGGGACAGGAAAACAAGCTTTTTCTTTCTGAGGGTTTGGGAATATCCCAATTTGGTAAAATTTCGCAGCAAGCACCCGAGGGGGGTGCTCAGAGGTATTTTGGACTCCGAATTTCCCATGGCAGGCGCAGCTACAGACTCTCCGGCGCGGATGGGCAGATGCAACGAAAAGGCGTCCCCGTTCGTTGCAAATTCCCCGGAGTACAATTAAGTACGGAAAGGGAAGCGGTCAGAGGGGCGTCCCCCGTCTGGCGGCTGTCCCTCGGAAGGCTCCTGGAGCGGGAATGGAAGACTACCTTGGCTCGGCCGAGACTAGGCAAGGAGTCCGTGCGGAACGCCGGAGGGAGCAACTGCACCATGCCGTAGGAAGAGGAGACGGGAAGCGGGGGAAGGCAAAGCAAGAAAAACTTGGCTTACCTTAATCGGAACGTGGAGGTGGCAGGGCCAGTGTTGGGTAGGTCGGGGAGGGGGGCCGTGGCCGGGCCAACGGCCCCAGCTCCCGTCCCGGGTTTCCGGCACCATTTGTCCGACCTACCCTCTGCGGGAAGACTGGGCTCATTGGGAAAGAAACCGGACCGCAGGCTAGAGGAAATTCCTTAAGTTCAGGCTTTATTGAGAGGAAAGAGCCTCCGGGCGGGCCAGCCGGGACGAAAAGGAAAAATGGCCGCGCCGCTCAGAGGGGCAGGGTTGTTTTATAGGGGGCTGAAGGGCTGGGGGGTGGGGAAGCCAAAAGCCGAGGTGGTGGGCAACTGTTGGTCAGTTTGAACTGCTGGGTGGGAAGCTGGGCGGCGGAAGCTGGGCGGCGGGAGGGCTAGGACCGGTATGTAAAGTGAGAGATAAGGGAGCCTCTTTGTGGGGGAGGGAAAGAGAGAGAGAGAGAGAGCGTTTGTGGTAGGGGCAGAGTTTTCCAAACACCAGCTACTCGGGTAGCTGAGGCAGGGAATTGCTTGAATCTGGGAGAAGGAGGTTGCAGTGAGCCAAGATTGTGCCACTGCACTCCAGCCTGGGCAACAGAGCGAGACTGTCTCAAAAACAAATAAACAAGAACAACAAAACCTAGCTCAGCTGTGTGACCATGAGCAAATTACTTACTAATTAAAATATAAAGAAAATAAAACAGAAGAAAAAACAAAAAATCAAAAAAAAAGAAAAAAAATTACTTGCTTTGTGCCTCAGTTTCTTCCATTGCAAAATGAAGATAACAATCATATAGGAATGTTGTGAAAATTAAGATTAATAAATGTTGGGTGCTTGGAATAAGGGTTGGCAAACTTTTTCTGTAAAGGGCTGGAGAGTAAATATTTTAAGCTATGGGCCCTATGGTCTGTAGTGAAACTATTCAACTCTGAGAAGCAGTCATAGACAAAATGTAAATAAATGGGCATAGCTGTGTTCCAGTAAAACTTCATTAAAAATCCCAGCACTTTTGGAGGCCGAGGCGGGCGGATCTCTCATGGTCGGGAGTTCAAGACCAGCCTAACCAACATGGAGAAACTCCATCTCTACTACAAAATACAAAAGTCCAGGTTTGGTGGTGAGCACCTGTAATCCCAGCTATTTGGGAGGCTGAGGCAAGAGAATCGCTTGAACCTGGGAAGCGGAGGTTGTGGTGAGCCGAGATCCTGCCGTTGCACTCCAGCCTGGGTAACAAATGTGAAACTCGCCTCAAAATAAATAAATAATAAAAATAAAAACAGGAGACAGAACCAAAGACTGGAATCAGCCCAGATGTGCTTTAACAAGTAAATAGTTAAACTGGTACATCCATACCATAGAATACTACTCAGCAATAAAGAGAAATGAATCATTGATTCACACAACAGTTAGAAAGAATCTCTAGCCGGGCACAGTGGCTCATGCCTGTAAACCCAGCACTTTGGGAGGCCAAGGCAGGTGGATCACTTGAGGTCAGGAGTTCGAAACCAGCCTGTCCAAACTGGTGAAACCGCATCTTATTTTTTAAAAAATAAAAAAATAAAGAATTCCTAGAAAATTAGGCTGAGTGGGAAATAAAATCCCCTAAAATTACATACTGCAAGGGGATTGAGTATGGTTCTAATGCATAACTGTTTTCTCTCTCTCTCTCTCTCTCTCTGTGTGTGTGTGGCAGAGTCTTGCTCTGTTGCCCACGCTGGAGTGCAGTGGTGTGATCTTGGCTCACTGCAACTTCTGCCTCCCAGGTTCAAGTGATTCTCCTGCCTCAGCCTCCCAAGTAGCTGGGATTACAGGCACATGCCACCACACCCGGCTAATTTTGTATTTTAGAGACAGTGTTTCTCTATGTTGGTTAGGCTGGCCTTCCTTTTTTTTTTTTTTTTTGAAGATGGGGTTTCACCATGATGGCCAGGCTGGTCTTGAACTCCTGACCTCAGGTGATCTGCCCACATTGACCTCCCAAAGTGCTGGGATTACAGGCATGAGCCATGGTGCCTGGCCAGATGATACAATTTTCTAGAACTTAATATACATACAAATGAGTACAGCTAAAAAGAGAAATCTGCTCAGTCCCAGTGGCTCATGTCTGTAATCTCAGCACTTTGGGAGACTGAGGTAGGAGGATCGCCTGAGGCTAGGAGTTCAGGACCAGCCTGGCCAACATGGCAAAACTCTATCTCTACAAAGAAATCTGAATAAGATGGATAGTCCATATGTATATCAACATCCCAAATGTGATATCATATTATACTTTTTTTTTCTTTTTTCTTTTTTGAGACAGGGTTTCACCATATTGGTCAGGCTGGTCTGGAACTCTGAACCTCAGGTTATCCGCCTGCCTCAGCCTCCCAAAGTGCTGAGATTACAGGCGTGAGCCACCACGCCCAGCCCTTGATACTATACTTTGGCATAGCTGGAGGAAAATGGACAAAGTGTAAAAGAAATCTCTGTATTCTTTCTTACGAGTGCATGTGAATCTGCAATTATCAAAAGTATTCACTTCTCATTTTATTTTGTAGAGATGGAGCATCACTGTGTTGTCCAGACCAGTCTCAAACTCCCTGGCTCAAGCAATCCTCCCATCTCAGCCTCCCAGGTGTGGGGATTACAGGTGTGAGCCACCATGCTTGTTCCAAAATTTTTTCAATTAAAAAAAAAAAGACTGGGCACAGTGGCTCATGCCTGTAACCCCAGCACTTTGGGAGAAGAGGTGGGTGGATCACGAGGTCAGGAGTTCAAGACCAGCCTGGCCAAGATGGTGAAACCTCATCTCTACTAAAAATACAAAAATTAGCCAGGTGCAGTAAGAGGTGCCTGTAATCCCAGCTACTCGGGAGGCTGAGGCAGGAGAATCGCTTGAACCCAGGAGGTGGAGGTTGCAGTGAGTCCAGTTAGTGCCACTGCACTCCAGCCTGGATGACAGAGCAAGACTCCACCTAAAAAAAAAAAAACCTCCGGTGGGGCTGGATTTGGCCTGTGAGTTGGCTCACTGCCTGTTAGCAGTCCATGATCACTGACTTCATGCCTGGCAAATGCTAAGTACCATATAAGCAGGATGACCAACTCCTTCTGGTTTGTCCAGGACTTTCCAGGTTTGCAGTGTTAAAATCAGGAACGTCCTAGTCAATTGGGTTGAGTTGGATGTTTGCTTATATTTTTTTTTTTTTTTTTTTTTTTTTTGAGACAGAGTCACTCTGTCACCCAGGCTGGAATGCAGTGGTGCAATCTCAGCTCACTGCAACCTCTGCCTCCCAGGTTCAAGGAATTCCCTGCCTCAGCTTCCTCAGTAGCTGGGATTACAGGTGCCTGCCACCACACCCAGCTAATTTTTGTATATTTTTTCCTTACTCTTTTTACTTCTTTTTTTTTTCTTTTTAATTCACAACTTGAGGTGGTAGATGTGGCAAATGTTTGTATTTTCAGTAGAGACGGGTTTCATCGTCTTGGCCAGGCTGGTCTTGAACTCCTTATCTCGTGATCCACCCAAATAGGCGGAGTTTCTATAATTCCTTACTGCTTAGGAGTTATGTGGCCAGAAGTCACAAGAGTTGTGATTTTCCCAATTGCTCCTATAGATGACATCACTTGTAGAACCTAAGTTTGGTTTTTAAAAATTGTTTCATACTGGCTGGGTGTGGTGGCTCACACCTATAATCCAAGCACTTTGGAGGCCAAGATGGGTGGATCACCGGAGATCAGGAGTTCATGACCAGCCTGACCAACATGGTGAAACCCCGTCTTGAAAAAAAAAAAATTGTTTCACACTAATCCTACCTGGACTCATGAGTCCATTGATCTTGTGACCCCACCCAGAACATTTTCCACACACCTATGATTTCATTTCCAACCAATCAGCAGCACCCATTCTCTAGCCCCCTGCCCACCAAATTGTTCACAAAAACCCTACCCTCCATGCATGTGGGGAGACTGATTTAAGTAATAATTCCAGTTGTCCTGTGTGTGCTGGTGTTGTGTCAATTAAACTCTTTCTCTACTGCAAGTGGATTGATTTTACCTGTGGAGTGGTTAGGAAGAACCCATCAGGTGATTACAGCTTAAGCAATCCTCCTGCCTCAGGATCCTCTGGAGTAGCTGGGACTACAGACTTGCACCACCGCTCCCAGCTTTTGATACCTATTTATTAAGTGTCCCATCTGGGAAAACGCCTCAGTCCCAAGCAAGCCAAAACAGTTGATCATACCAAATGCAAGTGTTCCTTTTTTTTTTTTTTTTTGAGATGGAGTCTTGCTGTGTCACCCAGGCTGGAGTGTAGTGGTGTGACTCAGCACTGCAACCTCTGCCTCCTGGGTTCAAGTGATTCTCCTGCCTCAGCCTTCTGAGTAGCTGGGATTACAGGCATCCACCATCATACCAGGCTAATTTTTGTATTTTTGTAAAGATGGGGTTTCACTATCTCTACAGTGTTGAGGCTGTCTCTACAGATGTTGATCAGGCTGGTCTCAAACTCCAGACTTCGTGATCTGCCCACCTGGGCCTCCCAAAGTGCTGGGATTACAGAGGTGTGAGCCACCACACCCAACCTGTTGCTATTTTTTACACTGTCATTATAGTTTAATAAGAATCACATTCACACATATGCCACATGCATATGAGCTCAGAGCTCTACCAGATCTTTTTTTTTTTTTTCCAGAAACAAAGCCTTGCTCTGTCGCCCAGGCTAGAGTGCAGTGGTGCAATCTCAGCTCACTGCAACCTCCACCTCTTGGGTTCAAGCAATTCTACCTTAGCCTCCCAAGTAGCTGGGACTTTAGGCACCCCACCACGCCTGGCTAATTTTTGTATTTTTAGTAGAGACAGGAGTTTTGACACGTAGGCCAAGCTGGTCTCGAATTCCTGATTTCAGGTGATCTGCCCACCTAGGCCTCCCAAAGTGCTGGGATTACAGGCTTGAGCCACCATACCCGGCCCATACATACATTTTAAATAATCTGAATGAGTTGCCAGTATTTGAATACTGGTAGATTTCACATAAAGATCTGAATTTCTGTCAATTTCTGGCTTCTTTTGAAATATATATCTAAAGGTGTGGAAAAAGAGGGTCTACTTTCCCGATGGCTGACCTGAGGACTGGAAAGGAGCATGGGTTCTCCAGTTTACTATAGTACCTACTGTTCCCTGATGCCTTCCAGACACTGAGGCTGAGTGAAGATTACAGGTTATTTTACTTAACCCAGCTCTATTTGTTGCATCTTACATTCCTATTATGCATTTGAGCTTGTTACTTTTGTCCAGAAATTAAACTCCATCTGAGTTGAAATTATTTCTGTTTGGGTCTCCATTATATCCCCAGCATAGTACCACAGGAAGTGCTTAATAAAGTTAATTTAGCTGGGCACGGTGGCTCACGCTTGTAATCCCAGCACTTTGGGAGGCCGAGGCGGGTGGATCACAAGGTCAAGAGATCAAGACCATCCTGGTCAACATGGTGAAACCCCGTCTCTACTAAAAATACAAAAAATTAGCTGGGCACAGTGGCGCGTGCCTGTAATTCCAGCTACTCGGGAGGCTGAGGCAGGAGAATTGCCTGAACCCAAGAGGCAGAGGTTGCGGTGAGCCGAGATCGCGCCATTGCACTCCAGCCTGGGTAACAAGAGCGAAACTCCATCTCAAAAATAAAAATAAAAGTTAATTTTTTAAAAAAAGGAAGTACTTAATAAAGTTCAGGAAGGAAGGCAGGAAGGAAGGAAGGCTGGAAGACAGGAAGGAAGGAAGGGAGTGAGTTCTACCAAAAATTGTTATTTGATCAGAGCAACCCAAAGGACTAGCATAGGTTTCCTTATCTTTCACCTCCAGCTGTAGAAGATAGAACAAGAACATTTGCAAGGAAGAAAAGTCAGATAATAGGGTTGAAATTTGAAAAAGAAAAAAAAAGACCCCATTAGTTGGGCATACTTGCACGTGCCTGTAGTCTAAGCTAGTCAGGAGGCTGAGGCAGGAGGATACCTTGAGTTCAGGAGTTCGAGGCTGCAGTGAGCCATGATTGCACCACTGCACTCCAGTCTAAGTGACAGAGTGAGTCCCTGTCTCAAAAAAAAAAAAAAGATGAAAAAAAGACCCCATTATTCAGATCTAGCAGCATGTTGCTCTTTACCAGATTTAGCAGCCATGCTATGAAATAAAGATGTTTTTAGGCCAGGCGCAGTGGCTCACACCCATAATCCTAGCACTTTGGGAGGCCGAGAGAGGCAGATCATGAGATCAGGAGTTTGAGACCAGCCTGGTCAACATGGGGAAACCCTGACTGTACTAAAAATACAAAACATTAGCTGGGCATGCTGGCACAGGCCTGTAGTCTCAGCTACTCAGGAGGCTAAGGCAGGAGAATTGTTTGAGCCTGGGAGGCGGAGGTTGAAGTGCGCTGAGATTGCGCCACTGCACTCCAGCCTGCGCAACAGAGCAAGACTTCGTCTGGAGAAAAAAACAAGAGATGTTTTTAATTAATAAAACATACCTTTTCTTTCTTTTTTTTTTAAATCAGTTTTCACTTTTCACTGAGTAATGCAAAAGAAGCATGTGTTTTTTGGGGGGTGGGGAGGCACTGATGCAAATTGGGTCAGCAAAAAACATGCTTGAACTTGCCCCCTCTGGGTTTAGTCGGCACTCTCTATGCCCTGTCAAACCCTTCTGGAATGCACATTTGATGTTCTGGGGGTAAACCAAAAATAACTCCAAGGTGACATGAGCTGCAGACCCTTGAGATTATGTGTTTGTAATTGTATGAGATAAAAGAAGAGGAAGCAGAAACACTCACATATATACACACGCACTCTTTCTACAACTGGCCGGGGTTTATATCCGCCTAGTGGACAAAGCCAAGCTTTCTGTAAAGAAACAAGCAGGGATCTTTCGAGGCCTTGGGTTCTGGGTGCCCCTCCAAGGTCCTGCCTGTGCAGTTGACTTTTACACATTTGTTTTGCAAGACTTCAAAAGCTAGATGCTCTGGCCACTTGGTTCTTGCAGCTGTCAGTTGGCACATATAAGGCCTCTCCCCAAATGAAGGCCTTTGAAAATATATTTGAAAAATGTAGCCCCCCCAAAAATTAGCCAGGCATGGCTGAGTGCACCTGTAGTCCCAGCTATTCAGGAGGCCGAGGCAGGAGAATTGCTTGAACCTGGGAGGTGGAGGTTGCAGTGAGCTGCAATCACACCACTGCACTCCAGTCTGGGCAATAGAGCAAGACTCCGTCTTAAAAAAAATAAAAATGTAGCCCCCACCTCACCCCCACTAAGTTTCAAGAGGCCATAAAAACAGACCATTTCAACTTTAAAGCTCCACCTGAAGGCAGCAGCAGCTGTCTGTCCTTGAAAAGATTCCTCAAGCTGGGCAAAGTGTCTCATGCCTGTAACCCCAGTACTCGGGAGGCCAAGGCAGGAGGATCACCTGCACTCAGAAGTTCAAGACCAGCCTGGGGCAACATGGCAAAATCCTGGCTCTACAAAAAATACACAAAAATAGGCCAGGTGCGGTGGCTCACGCCTGTAATCCCAGCACTTTGGGAGGCTGAGGCAGGTGGATCACCTGAGGTCAGGAGTTCAAGACCAGACTGGCTAACATGGTGAAATCTCACCTCTACTAAAATACAAACATTAACCGGGCACCTGTAGTCCCAGCTACTCTGGAGGCTGAGGCAGGAGAATTGCTTGAACCTGGAGGCAGAGGTTACAGTGAGCCATAACTGTACCATTGCACTCCAACTTGGGTGACAGAGCAAGACTGTCTAAAATACACACACACACACACACACACACACACACACACAAACTAGCTGGGTGTGTGCCCATGGTCCCAGCTACTTGAGAGGCTGAGGAAGGAGGATCACCTGAGGCCAGGAACTTGAGGCTGCAGTGAGCTGTGACTGTACTACCCAATGCCAGCCTGGGTGACAAAGTGAAACTCTGCCTCAATCAATCAGTCAAAGAAAATATTCCTGTAGCACCAGTTTTCGTTCAAGGGAATTGTTTTTTTCTTTTTAAAGATGGGGTTTTGGCGGGGCATGGTGGCTCACGCCTGTAATCCAAGCACTTTGGAGGTCAAGGCGGGCGGATCACCTGAGGTCGGGAGTTCAAAACCAGCCTGACCAAAATGGTGAAACCCCGTCTTTATTTTTTATTTTTTTATAGATGGGGTCTTTATTTTTTATTATTTTATTATTTTTTATTTCTTTATAGACGGGGTTTCACCATTTTGGTCAGGCTGGTCTTGAACTCCCGACCTCAGGTGATCCGCCCGCCTTGACCTCCAAAGTGCTTGGATTACAGGCGTGAGCCACCATGCGTGGCCTGTTGAAGGGAATTTTTGTTCAGTGTGGTTCAGCCAAACAAAATTCAGAATAGAACCTGGCTCTACCAGAGTTCCCCAAATTTCAGTGACTCACATAACACCTTTAAGATTTTTGCTGTAGCCAAAAACCACCTTATTATTTTCTTAATATTTATTCTTCATATGGACTCATCTTCTCATTTAAATTTCTTTAAAAAGGAAAGTTGATATGATCTGCTTTTCTTCCTCACTCTACTTTCTGTAGAGATTACAGGTGTCCTCAACAGAAAGTACTCTGACCTCTTGCTACTCAAAGTGTGGTCCATGGAAATGTAGACTGCTAGACTTGCTGAATTAAAATCAGCATTTTATTTTATCTTGTTTAGTTAGTTTTTTGTTGTTGTTAATGTTGTTTGTTTCGTTTTCTTTTTTTTTTTTTTTTTGAGATGGAATCTCACTCTTTTGCCCAGGCTGCAGTGCAGTGCCCAATCTCAGCTCACTGCAACCTCCTGCCTCAGCCTCTCGAGTAGCTGGGATTACAGGCACCTGCCACAACGCCTGGTTAATTTTTGTACTTTTTAGTAGAACTGGTGATCTGCCCGCCTTGGCCTTCCAGCAGAATCTGCATTTTAAAAAGCTCCTCCCCAAGGGCGGGGTAGAAAAAAGAACAAGGAAAAAGAAAGAAAAAGCTCCTCCCCTTTTCAAAGCATGAACCTTAAAAGAAAAAAAAAAAAAGCTCCTCCCCATGATACATAACAGGTACATTAGTCTTTGAGAAACAGTGGCTAATGCACTAAGTGTAGACAACAGGTACTAACCACCTACAAGAATCAGTAAAGGACCAAGGAACGTCCTAGGACCTGCAGAACTCTGCTGCCTTGGTGCAAAGCATGCTAGAACTGGGAGGTACCAGAGGAACATCCAGCCACTCAGAGAGTCCAATATGGTAGAATTCTGGCTTTTCCTCTCCATTCTTACTCTGTTTAGATATGGAGATGACCTCATTTTTATTTTTTAATTTTATTATTATTTTTTGAGATAGGGTCTCACTCTGTTGCCCAGTCTGGAGTGCAGTGGCACAATCTCAGCTCACTGCAACCTCCGCCCCTGGGTTCAAGTGACTCTCATGCCTCAGCCTCCCAGTTAGATGGGATTATAGGTGTGCGCCACCACATCTGGCTAATTTTGGGATTTTTAGTAGAGATGGGGTTTCACCATGTTGACCAGGCTGGTCTTGAACTCCTGACCTTAAGAGATCTGCCTGCCTCGACCTCCCAAAGTCCTGAGATTACAGGCATGAGCCCGGCTGCCATACAGTGGTACGATCTCAGCTCACTGCAACCTCTGCTTCCCAGGTTTAAGCAGTTCTCCCTGCCTCAGCCTTTCAAGTGGCTGAGGTTACAGGTGCCTACCATCATGCTTGGCTAACTTTTGTATTTTTGAGTAGAGATGAGGTTTCACCATGTCGGCCAGGCTGGTCTTGAACTCCTGACCTCAGGCGATCCGTCTGCCTAGGCCTCCCAAAGTGCTGGGATTATAGGTGTGAGCCACCGCGCCCAGCCAATTTAATTTTTTGAGACAGAGTCTTGCTGTCTCACCCAGACTGGAGTGCAGTGGCACAATCACAGCTCACTGCAGCCTCAAACTTCTGGGCTCAAGTCATCCTCCCTCCTCAGCCTCCCAAAATGCTGGAATTACAGATATGAACCACCTCACCCAGCCTAACCTCTGTTTGTTTGTTTTGAGACAGCCTCCTGCTCTGTCACTCAGGCTGGAGTGCAGTGGTGCAGTTGTTACGGCAGGTAGCCAGTCAGACATGAGCAGAGCAAGAGAAGGTTCCCCTCCTCCCCCAACACACACACACCAGGAATGTCAGGTGACCGTCAGGTGATGCTCAGGCAGTTGTTAACTATCTCTCTAAAAGAATGGTTGATCTCAGCCAGCTCCAGGGAAAGGCAGTCTCCCAGTAAACAGAAAAAAAAAAAAAAAGCCTGAAACTTGGGGAGTAACAGTCCTCTGGTCTCTCCAGCCCTGCCCGGGCAGCAACCCTGCACACCAAATAAGAAAAACCTGAAACTGGTGATCAGCAGCTTCCCGATAAGATCTCAGGACTGGGTAAATGGGCTCAAGCATGAGAATTAAGAGGCAAAATGGCAAAGTTTAACTGATGGCCGTCTAGGAACATTCAACTGGTAAGGGAAGAACGCCTCAAGTGAGCATGTGCGCAACTCCAGATAATACACTGCGCATGGGACAGCCCACCCCAAGTGAAGAATCACGGGAAAAGGAACTCAAGACCCCGGAAGTATATCAGCATATAAAACCCTAAGTCAAAGAGTGCTTGATTTCTCAAGTTGCCCCCTTGGTCCTCTTCCAAGTATACTTTACTTCCTTTTATTCCTGTTCTAAAGCTTAAAAAATTTTTTTTTCTTTTTTAGAGAGGGGGTTTTACCATATTGGTCAGGCTGGTCTCGAACTCCTGACCTCAGGTGATCCACCCGCCTCGGTCTCCCAAAGTGCTGGGATTACAGGTGTGAGCCACCGCACCTGGCCTCTAAAGCTTTTAAATAAACTTTCACTCCTGCTCTAAAATTTGCCTAAGTCTCCCCTTCTGCCTATGCCCCTCAGTTGAATTCTTTCTTCTGCAGAGGCAAGAACTGAGGTTGCTGCAGATGTGTGAGGATTGACCGCTGGTAGCATGCTGTGCTGCGGGACTCTGGTACATTTCCCGCTAACACAGTCACGGCTCACTGCAGCCCCCAACTCCCGGGCTTAGGTGATTTTCCCACCTCAGCCTCCAAGGTAACTCGGATTACAGGCAAGCACTAACACACTCAACTAATTTTTTTTTTTTTTTAGGCAGAGTCTAGCTTGGTCACCCAGGCTGGAGTGCAGTGGCACTATCTCAGCTCACTACTGCTACCTTCACCTCCCGGGTTCAAGCGATTCTCTTGCCTCAGCCTCCCAAGTAGCTGGGATTATTTTTTTTATTCTAGAGGTGTCTCAAGATTTAGGCTCCACCAGCCTGGGCAACGTAGAAAGACCCCGTTTCTACAAATTTTTTTTTTTTTTGAGACGGAGTTGCTCTGTTGCCCAGGCTGGAGTGCAGGGACGTGGTCTCAGCTACTGCCACCTCCGCCTCCCGGGTTCAAGTGATTCTCCTGCCTCAGCCTCCTGAGTAGCTGGGATTATAGGGGCCTGCCATTATGCCTGGGTAATTTTTTGTAATTTTAATAGAGATAGGGTTTCACCATTTTGGTCAGACTGGTCTCAAACTCCTGACCTTGTGATCTGCCCGCCTCGGCCTCCCAAAGTGTTGGGATTACAGGTGTGAGCCACAGCAAAAAAAATTTTTTTAATTAGTCAAGTGTGGTAGTGCACACTAATCTCAGCTACTTGGAAGGCTGAGGTGGGAGGATCACTTGAGCCCAGAGTTTGAGGCACAGTGAGCTATGATCACACCACTGTATTCCAGCCTGGAAAACAGAGCAAGACCTGTCTAAAAAAAAAAAAAAAATAGGTTTGACCAGTTAGAACTTCTCATTCCTTCTAGGTACAGTGATTGGTTCAAGAATGGGGTTGTGTTCCAAGTCTTTGAGGCCCAGTTCTTTTTTTTTTTTTTTTTTTAAAGATGGGGTTTCACCATGATGGCCAGGCTGGTCTTGAACTCCTGACCTCAGGTGATCCACCCACCTTGGCCTCCCAAAGTGCTAGGATTACAGGCGTGAGCCACCGCGACCCGCTAAGGCCCAGTTCTTAAACTTTTGTTGCAATAGTTGCCTAAAAGATTTCTCTGGAACTGCTAACTTGGTAGGAAGTAAGTCTATAGTTTCTAGAGCCAACACTTGGTAAGATTCTGCCTGAGAATAAAGCCATGAAAAAGAGAGACCAAATAATTGTGACATTGTTGCCCAGATCCAGCCATGCCTGAAGCTGGAAAACCTCTGAACTTTTGAGTTGTGCTAGCCAATACATTTCTCCCCAATATCTTTCTTCTTTTAGTTTTTTTGATGGTTACTTGCAATTGACTGATATAATATATACCAATATATATCACGAATGGCAGGATACATATCAGACCCTATTATTGGCCTACTCAAAAACCTTTCTTCCTTTTTACTTTTTTTTTTTTTGTTAAGAGATGGAGTCTTGCTCTGTTGCCCAGGCTGGAGTGCAGTGGCATGACCTCGGCTCACTGCAACCTCCACCTCCTGGGTTCAAGTGATTCTCCTGCCTCAGTCTCCTGAGTAGCTGGGATTACAGACATGCATCACCATGTCTGGCTAATTTTGTATTTTTAGTAAGGACAGGATTTTACCATATTGGCAGGCTGGTCTCGAACTCTCAACCTCAAGTGATCCCCTTGCCTCGGCCTCCCAAAGTGCTGGGATTATAGGTGTGAGCCACCCGCCGGGGCCCCTTCCTTCCTTTTTAAGTGAGAATTCCGATAGCAACCAGATGGTCACCTTTCTCCTGCTGGTCATGTGCTTCCAGGGAGGTAGATTCCAGTCCCAACCTTAGCCTGAGGGAGAGATTCATGATGCATAGGAGCGAATCACGGTGATCCAAACAACCTTCCGGTGGTTGGTTTAGGCTTGTTATGTGGTGTCCTCTAGCCAATAACACAAGAAAAAAAAACTCTGCTGCATGCTGGGAAAGTTTTTTTCTCATTAACAGAAACAAGATCTTATGACTTGAATGTCTGAAATTGTGGGCATTATCGTGGCATCATGAGTGAGGATATCTAACACACTAAGAGAGGCAGAGAAGAAATGCAGAAAGAATTTCGGTCCTGGCAATATTTGAGCCTCTGAGAACTACCTATACCTATGGCTCCTTGACAACTTGCAAGAGCTGCTTTCTTGGTAGCAAAGTTACTGTAGGAACGGAAGCCTCCCTAACAGACACCACCACACCGAAGAGCCTGCTCAGGGCTTTCTCTTGAAAGGGAAAAAACTGCTTCCCTTCCGGCGTCCCAGATAAAATCTTGTATCTCATTGCCTCTCACTCAGTTATGTGTTCATCCGTGAACCTCACAAAAAGGCCAGGGAGGGCCGAGCGTGTTGGCTCACACCTGTAATCGCAGCACTTTGGGAGGCCAAGGCGGGTGGATCACAAGGTCAGGAGATCGAGACTAGCCTGACCAACATGGTGAAACCCCATCTATACAAAAGTACAAAAATTAACCGGGTGTGGTGGTGGGTGCCTTTAATCCCAGATACTTAGGAGGCTGAGGCAGGAGAATCACTTGAATCCAGGAGGTGGAGTTTGCAGTGAGCTGAGATTGGGCCTCTGCACTCCAGCCTGGGTGATAGAGTGGGACTCCATCTCTCTCTCTTTTTTTTTAAAGACGGGGTTTCACCATGTTGGTCAGGCTGGTCTTGAACTCCTGACCTCAGGTGATCTGCCCGCCTTGGCCTCCAAAGTGTTTGGACTACAGGTGTGAGCCACCACACCTGGCTGGGACTCCCTCTCAAAAAAAAAAAAAAAAAAAAAAAGGCCAGGGTTAAGAAAATACTTTGATTGATGTAAGCTGTCAGAACCCAACTCATGGGGTAAAGTAAATCTTATTCCAAAACACATGGAATCAGAATGTGGAAGTTGGTGTTCTGAGAGGTTCCATTAACGGTGTTCTGGAAAGATTACAAAATAACATTTATGTTCTCTTCCAACCCAGGAAGCCATAGGACTCTGGGGGTTGGGGTGGAAGGAGAAAGAAAGAAAGAAACATGGCATTCTTCAACATGGTACTTAGCGTTACGGAGGATTAAGAAAATGCATACCACATCGTTCCTTCTTTCAGATAATTTACAAGTGAAATTAACTGCCCCTTGATATACCAGTTTGGGAGAGCTGCCCTTCAAAGACTATATTTTTCTGTTGACTACTCTAATAGAGTAAAGCTAGCCACTATAACAAATAACACTCTTCATAGCCTTGCATAATGGAAATTTAGGAGGCTTGCATAATAGAAGTTTATCTCTTCTAGCACTGTGTTGCCAGCTGACTGACAGATCTCCTCCATCCCTGGGGCCTCATCGTTGATATCTGGATCTAGTGGTGGCAGGGGAGGGAGAATGAAAAAGTCGCACATGTTTCTCAACTGCCTTGTGAGAGTTAATACATACTGCTTTTCCTCACATTCTATTTGCAGAATGAATCACAGGCTGTACCCAGATGCAAAGGGGATTGGGAAATATTGTCCCTGGCTGCTTTCCAATGACAACTCTATATCCTAAGGATAACTAGCTATCTCTTTCAGTCAAATACTGCCTGTAATAATGGCAAGTACCCACAAGGATGCAGAAATGCCTTGGTCATGTTTAAGCAATTTAAATCATATGCCAAAATTTCTCACTCTCAGCCCATTTGACATTTCAGACCAGATAATTCTTTGTTTAAGGATCATCCTGTGCGTTGTGAGATTCAGTGTAGCAGCATCTCTGGCCTCTACCCAACTAGATGCCAGTAGCACCCCACCACCAGCTGTGACAATCAAAAACCTCACCAGGCCAGTCGCGGTGGCTCATGCCTGTAATCCCAGCACTTTGGGAGGGCAAGGCAGGCAGATCACAAGGTCAGGAGTTCGAGACCAGCCTGGTCAATATGGTGAAACCCTGTCTCTACTAAAAATACAAAACGATTAGCCGGTGTGATGGCGCCTGCCTGTAATCCCAGCTACTTGGGAGGTTAAGATAGAAGAATTGCTTGAACCCAGAGTCAGAGGTTGCAGTAAGTGGAGATCGCGCCACTGCACTCCAGCCTGGCGCCAGGTGATGGAGAAAGACTCTGTCTCAAAAAAAAAAAAAAAAAAAGATGACAGATAGATAGACAGATATTAATAGATAGTTTAATATAGATAATAGATTGATAGATGTAGATAAGTGATAGATAACAGATGATAGATGATGACTAGATAGATGATAGGTAGGTACATAAATTGATAATAGGTAGACAGATGATAAATAGATGATAGGCAGATAGAGCAATTGATAGATAATAGGCAATAGATATAAATAGATTGATAGATGATAGATTGATAAATAGACTAATAGATGATAGATATAAGATTGATAGATCATATATGAGACAGGTCATAGATTCTAGATGATAGATAGATAGATAGATAGATAGATAGATAGATAGATAGATAGATAATAAACAGATGATAGGTAATGCCTATAATCCCATCATTTTGGGAGGATGAGGTGGCTGGATCACTTGAGAACAGGAGTTCGAGAACAGTCTGGGCAACATGGTGAAACCTCATCTCTACTAAAAATACAAAAATTAGCCGGGCATGGTGGTACATGCCTGTAATCCCAGCTATTTTGGAGGCTGAGGCAGGAGAATTGCTTGAACCCAGAAGGCAGAAGTTGCAGTAAGCCAAGATCACACCAATGCACTCCAGCCTGGGCAATAGAATGAGACTCCATCTAAAAAAAAAAAAAAATCGATGATAGGTAGTTAGGTAGATAGATAGATATGATAGACAGTTATGAATAGGAAGAGAATTATTATGGGGACTGATTTACAGGATTATGGTGGCAGAGAAGTCCCACGATCTGCCATCTGCAAGCTGGAGATCCAAGAAAGCTGGTGATGCAATTCCAGTCCAAATTCGAAAGCCTGAGAACCAAGGGAGCCAACAGCATCCAACCTGGTCCAAGTCAAAAGGCCTGAGATGTCCAAGGGCAGGAGAAGGTGGATGTCTCAGCTGAAACAGAGAGAGAATTCACCCTTCCACTGCCTTTTTCTTCAATTCAGGCCCTCAAGGATTGGGTGATCCAGCACTTTGGGGAGCACGGTTTTTCTTTACTCAGTCTATTGTTTCAAATGCCAATCTCTTCTGGAAACACCCTCTCAGAGACTCTGGGAACTGTTTACCAGCTACCTGGGCATCCCTTAGCCAGCAAATTTTTTTTGAGACGGAGTTTCACTCTTGTTGCCCAGACTGGAGTGCAATGGTACAGTGTTGGCTCACTGCAACCTCTGCCTCCCGGGTTCAAGCAATTCTTCTGCCTTAGCCTCCTGAGTAGCTGGGATCACAGGTGTATGCCACCACCCCCAGCTAATTTTGTATTTTCAGTAGAGACCAGGTTTCTCCATGTTGGTGAGGGTGGTCTCGAACTCCCGACCTCAGGTGATCCACCCACCTCAGCCTCCCAAAGCACTGGGATTACTGGTGTGAGCCACTGCACCTGGCCATTGTTAACTTTTGTAGTGTATGATATTAGAATTGGGATCATAACCAAAGTTGAGTCCTTATTTTTTAGAGATACAAACGGAAGTATCCACAGAGCGGCATTACAGCTGAGATTTGCAACCAAGTAATCCAAGCAGCCGGGAAGACAGTGGAGATAAAGATGGAGCAGCATTGCCCCTAAATTGCTAGTTGTCAGTATCTTTTCTAAGTTTTTATTTTTCCTTTAGAGACAGGATCTTGCTTTTTTGCCCAGGCTGAAGTGCAGTGATGGGATCATAGCTCATTGCAGCTTCCAACTTCTGGGTTCAAGTCATCCCCCTCCTGCTTCAGCCTCCTGAGTAGCTGAGACACACTTGTAGAAGTGTGCACCACCACACCCAGCTGATTTTGTTTCATTTGTTTGTTTGTTTGTTTGTTTGTTTGTTTGAGATGGAGTACCCCCAGGCTGCAGTGCAGTGGTGTAATCTTGGCTCACTGCAACCTCCGCCTCCCAGGCTCTAGGGATCCGCCTGCCTGAGCCTCCCGAGTAGCTGGAACCACAGACATAGCTAGCACGCCTGGCTAATTTTTGTATTTTTAGTAGAAATGGAGTTTCACCACGTTGCCCAGGCTGCTCTCCAACTCTTGAGCTCAAGCAATCTGCCCACCTCAACCTCCCAAAGTGTTGGGATTATAGGTGTGACCCACTGCACCCAGCCCACCCAGCTAATTTTTAAACTTTTCTTAGAGACAGGGTCTTGCCATGTTGATCAGGCTGGTCTTGAACCCCTGAGCTCAAATCATCCTCCCTCCTCAGACTACCAAAGCACTGGGATTTTATATGTGAGCCACTATGCCCAGTTGAGCTGATAGGTATACAAACCAGAAAATAGACAAGAGAGTTGACTATACTATTTTATCTTCTTTTGTATATGTTTGATTTTTTTCATAATAAAATAATAATCAATAAAGGAAAGCTCCTGTTATAATTTTTCCTTTTTTCTTTCCTCATTTATTTTTTTTGGAGCCAGAGTCTTGCTCTGTTGCCCAGGCTGGGGTGCAGTGGCATAATCTCGACTCACTGCCACCTCTGCCTCCCGGGTTCAAACAATTCTCCTGCCTCAGCCTTTTGAGTATTTGGGATTACAGGTGTATGCCACTACACCTGGCTAATTTTTCTGTTTTTAGTAGAGACAGGGTTTCACCATGTTGGCCAGGCTGGTCTGGAACTCCTGAGCTCAGAATATCTACCCACCTCAGCCCCCCAAAGTGCTGGGATTATAGGCGTGAGCCACTATGCCCAGCCTTATTTTTCTATTTAAGTCTGTAAAGCTGACTTCTCCATAAAAGACATTCTAATTAATATTATTGATAGAAAACCACAGTTAAAAATCTATATACCATGTATGAAATCAGAAGTAGGTGAATTAAAGCTATCCAGTTATTAACTGCTTTCACTCTTGCTCAGAGTTCATCTTGATGGCTTCCTAATTCTCTGAACACTGTCAGATGGGGCAGAGAACACTATCTCCCAAAACTTTTTTGTGGTATCTGAAGAAAGTGACTCATTGGAAACTCAAAGTCAGGGCCTGAAGATGCCTTAGAACGATAGTTAATGCTTACATAACAGTGCCTGCGCTGTGCGCAGTGGCTAACGCCTATAATCCTAGCACTTTGGGAATCTGAGGTGGGTGGATCACCTGAGGTCAGGAGTTCAAGACCAGCCTGGCCATCATGGTGAAACCCCATCTTTAAAAAAAAAACAGTGCCTGCATGCCAACCTTTCCTGTTAGTACTTGACAAATATTAACCCATTTAATTTGTATCGATCTCAGGAAATATGTAATATTATTAAGCCTATTTTACAGATGAGGAAGCAAAAGCATAGAGCATTTAAATGACTCATCCATGGTCTCATCACTAGTAAGAGGTGGAGCCAGGATTTGAACACAGGCAAACAGATTCTTCATCATTATTTTGACCACCTCCGTATTATTTTGGCAACACATCTCTGGCAGTTTACTGAGCATCAGATAACAACAAATTAGGGGTAGGTTGGGGAAAGCAATTAAGAACAGTGTTCATTTGGTGCAAACCTGAAGTATTCCTAGAAACAGCAGATAACTGAGGCCCGGTGCAGTGGCTCACACCTGTAATCCCAGCCCTTTGGGAGGCCAAGGAGAGTGGATCACTTGAGGTCAGGAGTTGGAGACCAGCCTGGCCAACATAGTGAAACTCCCACCTCTACTAAAAATACAAAAATTAGCTGGGCGTGGTGGCTCATGCCTATAATCCCAGCTACTCAAGAGGCTGAGGCAAGAGAATCACTGGAACCCGGGAGGCAGAGGTTGCAGTGAGCCAAGATCACACCACTGCATTCCAGCCTGGGCGACAGAGTGAGACTCTCAAAAAAAATAGCACAAAATTTACATTATTTATCTCCCCTAGGAAAGCTATAATAAAATAGCCAGGATTTAGGGAACTGCTGCTGTGAATAAGCTGCTGTGCTCACAGAAAAATACACTATGACACTCTTAGTTGCATCAATACAGATTCCGTGTATCAGGCTCTGTTCTAGGCACTGAGGATCCAGCTGTGAAAAGACCAACACGATTTAAAGCCTCGTGGAGCTTCTTCGGACCTGCACTGACCAACATAGTGGGGTAGAAGGAATGCTGCACACGCTCTAGAGCTTATACCTTGAAACACTTTGCAGCTTCCATTTTCACTCTTTAGGAACTCTGCCCTGAGACCATCACACCAGAAGAAGCCCTGAAAGAAAAACCACAGGGGGAGAACGATCCAAGATGGCCGATCGCTAACATCCCGGGATTGCAGCTCTCAGGGAAGGCGCGGAGAACTAGAGGACGCCACACTTTCAGACAAAGTCTGGTCGCTCACGGAGCAGAAGATCCCCCAGTGGTGGAAACACACGGGTCGCCAGCGCGACTCTCGTGGTCGGCACAGCGGTTCCGCCGGCACCTCGGCGCGGCAGCTCTCGGAGCAGAGTAAACGGGACCGCTTCCCCTTCTGACCGAGGTTTGGAGCCCCGGGAAGGCAGAGTCGCCTACTACCGACACAAGAAGGAAGCCCGACAGGAGAATCCTGGGCAGAAAAGCACCATCAGTTTTAACGCTGCTCTGGCCCTGGGAACTAACAACCTGGACGTCCACTCAAGAGACCTAATCTGAAAGTTGGTAATTTCAAAGACAAGAGGAGGATAAATTTACAATGACGGGAAGAAACCAGCGTAAAAAAGCTGAGAATACTCAAAGTCAGAACGCCTCTCCCTCTAAAGATGATCACAGTTCCACATCAACAATGGAACAAGGCTTGATGGAGAACGAGCACATCCCAATGACGGAATCACTCTTCAAGGAATGGATAATAACAAACTTCAGTGAGTTAAAAGAACATGTTGTAGCCCAACGTAAAGAAACTAGGAACTTTGACAAAAGGCTTGATGAAATCCTATTGAGAATAGACAACTTAGAGAGGAGTATGAGTGAATTAATGGAACTGAAGAATACAATACAGGAACTCCGAGAAGTATGCACAGGTTTAAACACTCGAATTGTTCAAGCAGAAGAAGGGATATCAGAGGTCAAAGTCCAAATTAATGAAATAAAACGTGAAGAAAAGATTAGAGAAAAAAGGATAAAAAGGAATGAGCAAAGTCTCCAAGAAATGTGGGACTATGTGAAAAGACCAAATTTACGTTTGATAGGTGTACCTGAATGCAACGGAGAGAATGAATCCAAGCTGGAAAATACCCTTCAGGATATTATTCAGGAAAATTTTCCTAAACTAGCAAAGCAGGTCAACATTCAACCCCAGGTAATACAGAGAACACCACAAAGATATTCCTCAAGAAGACCAACCCCAAGGCACATAATCGTTAGATTCACCAGGGTTGAAACGAAGGAGAGGATACTAAGGGCAGCCAGAGAGAAAGGTCGGATAACCCACAAAGGCAAGCTTATCAGACTTACAGCAGATCTCTCGGCAGAAACTCTACAGGCCAGAAGAGAGTGGGGGCCAATATTCAACATCCTCAAAGAACAGAACCTTCAGCCCAGAATTTCATATCCAGCCAAACTAAGCTTCACAACTGAAGGAAAAATAAAATCTTTTATGAACAAGCAAGAACTCAGAGATTTTATTACCACCAGGCCTGTTTTACAAGAGCTTCTGAAAGAAGCATTACACACAGAAAGAAACAACCAGTATTAGCCTTTCTAAAAATACACCAAAAAGTAAAGAGCACCAACATAAAGAAGAATTTACACCAACACATGGATAAAACAGCCAGTCAACATCAAATGGCAGTAACCCTAAATTTAAATTGACTAAATTCCCAATCAAAAGACACAGCCAAAACCCAACGGCATGTTACATCCAGACCTGTTTCACATGCAAGGATACACAAAGACTCAAAACAAAGGGATGGAGAAAGATTTACCAACCAAATGGAGAGCAAAAATAAATAATAAATAAATAAAAAGCAGGAGTTGCAATTCTTGTATCGGATAAAATAGATTTTAAAGCAACAAAGATATAGTGGTAAAAGGATCAATGCAACAACAAGAGCTAACGATCCTAACACCCAGATAGGAGACTTAGATTCAATGAGACAGAAAATTAATAAGGATATCAAGGACTCGAACTCAGATCCAGAACAAGTAAACTTAATAAATATTTATAGAGCTCCCCACTTCAAATACACAAAATATACATTCTTGTCAATACCACATCACACCTACCCATTAGTTTAAATGAAACATTGATTGGCCATTATTAATACCCAATTTTTTTCAAAATAAAGCAATATTTCCATTTACTCTCCCTCTTTCTCTTCCTCTTTCTTCCTCTCCTTTACTTATTTTTTTTTTTTTTCTTTCCTTCTCTCAAAAAAAAAGAAATCAACTTGTAAACCTCTAGATCCAGGTCGGCAATGTCTCTTTCATTGCTTGATTTCCTTTCTTCCCTTCCCTCCCTCCCTCCCTCCCTCCCCGCTTCCTCCCTTCCTTCCTTCCTTCCTTCATCCCTTCCTTCCTCCCTACCGTCCTTCTTCCCTTCCTTCCTGCCTTCCTCCCCCACAAAAAAAAAAAAAAAAAAAACCACAGGGTGAGAGAGACTTAGCCACCTGGTGGTCCCCGCTGAGCCTTCAGCCACAGGCAGCTTCATGAGCAAACCCAGGTGAGACCAACAGAAGAGCCATGCAACCACCCAAAGACTCATAAGAAATAACAGGCCAGGCGCAGTGGCTCACGCCAGGAATCCCAGCACTTTTGGAAGCTGAGATGGGCAGATACCTTGAGTCCAGGCCGGGCACAGAGGCTCATGCCTGTAATCGTAGCACTTTGGGAGGCTGAGGTGGGTGGATCTCCTGAGGTCAGGAGTTCAAGACCAGCCTAGCCATCATGGTAAAACCCCATCTTTAAAAAAAAAACAATACAAAAATTATCCGGGTGTGGTGGTGTGTGCCTGTAATCCCAGCTACTTGGGAAGCTGAGGCAGGAGAGTCACTTGAACCTGGGAGGTGGAAGTTGCAGTGAGCTGAGATGATGCCACTGTACTCCAGCCTGGGCGATGAAATAAGACTCTGCCTTGGGGGCTGGCAGGGAGATCCCTTGAGTCCAGGAGTTTGAGACAGCCTGAGCAACATGGTGAAATCCCGTCTCTATAAAAAATTAGTCGTGCATGGTGGCACAGGCCTGTAGTCCCAGCTACTGGGGAGGCTGAGGTAGGAGGATTGCTTGAGCCTGGGAGAGGAGGTTGCAGTGAGTTGCAATCAAATCACTGCACTCCAGCCTGGGTGACAGAGAGACACCTCATCTCAAAAAATAAGTAAATAATAAATAAACAGTTCCCATTTCTTTTATTGAACAAATTCCCAATACATCATTCAGTGTCCAACTTGGGGTGGGGGTGTGATTTTTTTGGGGGGGACCTAATTTATCTCAGATCATAGCCATTCAAGCCAAGATCAAAAGAGCTGGTGGTTGGTTGTTGTTTTTGAAAACTCATAGCTAGATCCTCAAAAGTTAATAAATGCAACATGATTTAAAACTCAGCCTTTTCTTGGTGTGTTACAAAAGAACACAAGAAAAGAATTGCATTTCCTCACTCCTGTGGCTTAAGAAGAAAGCTACCAAACAAGTCAATTAACTTGTAAGTGAGGGCCCAGTCACGTGGTGGAGAGAATCTCCTGCCGCGCATAATCACTTACAGAGGAGTGGAGTCAATAACAGCCAAAGATTTCACCTGATAGTTGTCAAAATGTTTAAATACGCCATTATAGTGTGCAAAAGGACTTTATCTTCGGCTCCAAGCACATCAACACCGCTGGTTTAATTCCAGCAGCTTATGCTTTCAAAGGAGTATTAAGTGAAGGATGGGCTGAAATCTACACCTTCCCCCAGGCCGGTCAGCAAACCTTTTCCCTGGGCTGAGTCCGGCTTCTGAACTTTTGTACAAAATCTCCAGCACCCACTGTCACAAAAAGCTGAAGACCTGTCTTAGGACCAGCGATGGATCCAGGTTTTGTGGTACCTGAAGCTTAGACAATTTGGGGGAGCCTTCTTTAAAACAAATACAAACTTTTTTTTTTTTTTTGAGACGCAGTTTCACTCTTGTTACTCAGGCTGGAGTGCAATGGCGTGATCTCGGCTCACAGCAACCTCTGCCTTCCTGGGTTCAAGCAATTCTCCTGCCTCAGCCTCCCGAATAGCTGGGACTACAGGTGCGCACCACCATGCCCAGCTAATTTTTGTATTTTTGTATTTCACCATGTTGACCAGGATGGTCTCGGTCTCTTGACCTTGTGATCCACCCACCTCTGCCTCCCAAAGTGCTGGGATTATAGGCATGAGACACCGCACCTGGCCAACAAATACAAAATTTTAAGCACAAAATTAAGTATAAAGGTGAATGTTAAGGACAGGCACAGTGGCTCATGCCTGTAATCCCAGCACTTTGAGAGGCCGAGGCGGAAAGATTGCTCAAGGCCAGGAGATCGAGATTAGCCTGGGCAACATGTGAGACCCTGTTTCCACAAAAGAGTTTTTTTTAATTAGCCAGGTGTGATGGCATGTGCCTGCAGTCCCAGCTACTTGGGAGCTGAGGCAGGAGGATCACTTGAGCCCAGTAGGTTGACACTGCAGTGGCGCATGATTGCGCTACTGCATTCCAGCTTGGGAGACAGAGTAAGTCTCTGTTTCCTGACTCAAAAACATAAAGAAGAAGAAAAAGGTGAATATTGAAAGTAAGGACAGGACCAGATGCAGTGGTTCACACCTGTAATCCTAGCACTTTGGGAGGCCAAGGCAGGCAGGTAGCTTAAGCTCAGGAGTTCGAGACCAGCCTGGCCAACATTTTAAAACCTTGTCCCTACTAAAAATACACACACACACACACACACACACACACACACACACAAATTTAGCCAGGTGTGGCATGTGCATCTGTAGTCCCAGCTACTTGGGGGTGCTGAGGTGGGAGGATCACTTGAGCTCAGGAGGTTGAGGCTGCAGTGAACCAAGATCACACCATTGCACTCCAGCCTGGGTGACAAAGTGAGATCCTGTCTCAAAAAAATAAATAAAATAAGAAACCTCAAAAAAGTCATGGGGCTGTGTTAGCCAGACTCCAAAATGCCCTCCAATGAGTCAATGATCCTTTGCCTCCTGGTGTGCCCACCTTGCGCAGTACCCTCCTACATTGCACCAGGGCAGTCTATAGGACAGGCAAAATTTGGCAGAAGTCATGATGCATCATGACAATACCACTTCTGTCTTGATTTCCCTCTCTCTGTCTCTTTTTTTTTTTTTTTTTTTTGAGATTGAATCTCATTGTCACCCAGGCTGAAGGGCAGTGGCACCATCTTGGCTCACTGCAACCTCCACCTCCTGGGTTCAAGTGATTCTCCTGCCTCAGCCTCCCAAGTAGCTGGGATTACAGGCGTACACCACCATGCCTGGCTAATTTTTATATTTTTAGTAGAGATGGGGTTCATCATGTTGGCCAGGCTGGTCTCAAACTCCTGATCTCAAGTGATCTGCCTGCTTCAGCCTCCCAAAGTGCTGGGATTACAGGTGTGAGCCACCACACGCAACTACTCTCTCTCTCTTATTTATTTATTTGTTTGTTTATTTATTTATTTATTTTGAGATGGAGTTTGACTCTTGTTACCCAGGCTGGAGTGCAATGTCGTGATCTCAGCTCACCACAACCTCTGACTCCTGGGTTCAAGCAGTTCTCCTGCCTCAGCCTCCCAAGTAGCTGGGACAACAGGTGTGCACCACCAAGCCCAGCTAATTTTTTGTATTTTTAGTAGAGACGGGGTTTCACCATGTTGACCTCGATCTCTTGACCTCGTGATCGGCCTCCTAAAGTGCTGGGATTATAGGCGTGAGCCACCACACCTGGCCCTATTTATTTAATTTTTGTTAAAAAGATGGGGTTTAGGCCAGGCGCGGTGGCTCAAGCCTGTAATCCCAGCACTTTGGGAAGCCGAGGTGGGTGGATCACGAGGTCAACAGATCGAGACCATCCTAGTCAACATGGTAAAACCCCGTCTCTACTAAAAATTACAAAAAATTAGCTAGGCACGGTAGCGCGTGCCTATAATCCCAGCTACTCAGGAGGCTGAGGTTGCGGTGAGCTGAGATCGCACCATTGCACTCCAGCCTGGGTAACAGGAGCGAAACTCCGTCTCAAAAAAAAAAAAAAGATGGGGTTTCACCGTGATGGCCAGGCTGGTCTTGAACTCCTAATCTCAGGTGATCCACCCACCTCTGCCTCCCAAAGTGCATTCTCTCTCTCTCTCTCTCTCTCTCTCTCCAGCCCCAAAGAGGCTTCCAGGGACTGCACCCCAGCCAAACAGGGGAGATACCCTGAGGCAGAACCACCCAGAGCCACTCTGGATTCCTGACCCGCTGAAACTGTGAGATAAATGTTTATTGCTTTAACCTGCCATATTTTGAGGCAATTTGTTACACAGCAATAGATAGCTAATACAGTGGCCTTCAGAGATTCACATTCCTGTCTCCTCAGATGGTTTTAGGTCATTATTTATTTACTTAGTTACTTACTTATTTTTCTAGACCAGGTCATGCTCTCTCACACAGGCTGGAATGCAGTGACTCAGTCATGGCTCAGTGCAGATGCAAATTCCCAGGCTCAGGTGATCCTCCCACCCCAGTTTCCCAGGCAGCTGGAACTACAGGTGCATGCCCCTGAGCCCAGCTTTAGGTAATTTTCCAGAGTTCACATACAAATGCTTCCTCTTTGCAGCCTGGCTTCCATCCCCACTGAAAACTCCTTCCCATGCACAACACTATTGAGTCCTTGCTTCCTAGAGGTATATGGAACACCGAGTAGGAATTCCAGCTATATTTGTTGATCACATGGATATATAAGAGCCTTGCAAGAGTTATTTCATCCTTATTTTATAGATCAGGACATGGAAACTCTGAGATGTTAAGAAATTAGCTTAAGATCACACAGCTAGAGACGGACTAAGTCTTAATTCCTCAATGGGAAAATTTTAGAGACTGTATTGTCAATTTCTTTGATGGTTTCCATAGTACCAAGTACATACTAAATGCTTAATACAGACTGACTGAAAGACTTAATGGTGTGGGATGGGTGTGGTGGCTTACACCTGTAATCCTAGCACTTTGAGAGGTTGGGTGGTTGGATGGCTTGAGCCTAGGAGTTCAAGAACAGCCTGGGAAACATACTAAGACCCCATTTCTGCTAAACAGTGTGGTGGCTCACACTGCACCTGTGTTTCCAGCTACTTGGGAGGCAGAGGTAGGAGGACCGCTTAGGCCAGGTAGGTCAAGGCTGCAGTTAGCTGTGATCATACCCCTGCACTCCAGCTGGAGTTACAGAGTGAGACCCTGTCTCTAAAAAAAATTAAGTTAATGGCATGGCATGTCTTTATCTAATTAGGTAAATGTCTCTTTGATATAGAAACAGGAGGCCGGGCACATTGGCTCATGCCTATAATCCCAGCACTTTGGGAGGCTAAGGCAGGCAGATCACTTGAGGCCAGGAGTTTGAGACCAGCCTGGCCAACATGGTGAAACCCTGTCTCTACTAAAAATACAAAAAATTAGCCAGGCATAATGGTGTGTGGCTGTCATCGCAGCTACTCAGGAGGCTGAGGCAGGAAAATCGCTTGCCCAGGAAGCGGAGGTTGCAGTGAGCCGAGATCACAGCACTGAGATTATATATATATATATTTATGTATAGAGAGAGAGAGAGAGAGAGAGAGAGGAACGATGGTGGGGAGGCAGGGCAGAAAGTAATGTATTATAATACTTTCTTTCTCACAAACACTAATGGAGCAGTGGGAGAATTTTATGAAAAAAGCTAACAAAAACCACTTCAAAAGTGTCCAAACGCTAAAATTTAAAATTAAAAAGGGTTTGCATTTCATTTCATAAGCAATATGAAAAAGTTGACTTTGTTGGTTTTAAAAGCCTATGTAAAAGCAATTGTAGTTCATGCCCCACTCTTTTAAACAGTAACAGCATCTCTGGACTGACGCACACAGCCAGGGGTCTAACCACCCAAGAGTAACCATGGGCGATGCTGGGATGGCACTTTCTTCCCTTCAAGTGGTCACTGGAGTTGGCCAAGGTCAAAAGTTAACCAAGTGTTCCAGCAGCCTGGGGGTTGTGGCGAATCACATGACTGCCCTGCTTTCCTCTGAACCTTCTGATTCTCTGAAATTGCAAGGATTTAGAAGGAGTGCGGATATTCTAATTAGGCCATGTGAAATTTAATTTTGCAGTGGTGAAATTTGCAAGGTCTTCTAAATGTGCATGGAATAAACATGAAGCCTTTGAAAATTCATGGACTTATTGGCTGAATTATTATTCACAAAAGTCTCTTCAGCTCCAAGCTCAAGGTCTGGGACATATTAGGTAGTTGATAAATTAATAAAGTTGTTGGCATGAATGGGAGTTAATTAGACATCTAAACGAGAATGGATCACGCAGTATTTACACAAACTTCATCACCTTTATCAATAAGGCCTCTGGACTCTGTGCTGTCTGATCACAAGGATTTCATTCTCCTCTTTACATAGGATATCCATTATCTATTGATTTAACCTCCTAGTATCTCTTGCCCCTTCTCTGGAAACAGGTCCTTAATTTCTTTCTAGGATTCTATCCCTCCCCATCCCTAATCCATGTGTTTTGTTTTGAAGACGGGGTCTAGCTCTTTTGCCCAGGCTGGAGTGCAGTGGCACAATCATAGTTCACTGCAGCCTTGAACTACCTGGTTCAAGCAATCCTCCCACCTCAGCTTCCTGCGCAGCCGGGACTACAGGTACATGCCATGACATCTGGTTAATAATTCGATGTTTTTTTCTTTGTAGAAACAGGATTTTACTATGTTGCCCAAGCTGGTCTTGAGCTCCTGGGCTCAAGCAATCTTCTTGCCTTGGCCTCCCAAAATGCTGAGATTACTGGCATGAGCCACCACACCTGGTCTCCATGTATTTTGGAGGGCTGATTCCACACCTGGCTCCAGAGATGAGCGTGCACCTGAGCCTGGCTAACCAGCGTGCTCAATTCCTCTGGCCACATTCATTAGATCAGAGAGACACACATGACCTAAGCTGACCCAGCGAGGGTCAATCCCTCTCTCCATTTAAAAAATAGACTATTCGCCGGCCGGGCACAGTGGCCCACAGCTGTAATCCCAGGACTTTGGGAGGCTGAGGCGGGCAAATCATGAAGTCAGGAGATCGAGTCCATCCTGGCTAACATGGTGAAACCCCGTCTCTACTAAAAATACAAAAAAATAGCCAGGCATGGTGGTATGTACCTGTAGTTCCAGCTACTCAGCAGGCTGAGGCAGAAGAATCACTTGAACCCTGGAGGCAGAGGTTGCAGTGAGCCTGGGCGACACAGCACAACTACATCTCAAAAAGAAAAATAGATAAGCACAGAGGCTCATGCCTATAATCCCAGCATTTTGGGAGGCTGAGATAGGTGAATCACCTGAGGTCAGGAGTTTGAGACCAGCCTGGCCAACATGGTAAAACCCCATCTCTACTAAAAAAATAAATTAGCCGAGCGCGACCTGGCACCGTGGCTCATGCCTATAATCTCAGCACTTTGGGAAGCCGAGGCAGGTGGATCATGAAGTCAGGAGTTCAAGACCATCCTGGCCAATATAGTGAAAACCTGTGGTAGGGGACACCTGTAATCTCTGCTACTCAGGAGGCGGAGGCAAGAGAATCACTGGAACCCGGGAGGCAGAGGTTGCAGTGAACCAAGTCACGCCACTGCACTCCAGCCTGGGCAATAGAGCGAGACTCTGTCTCAAATAAATAAATAAATAATATGGAGAGCTCCCAGATACCCTGTCTCTTCACATGCACAGCCTCCCTGACTATCAGCATCCTGCACCAGAGTGGCATATTGTTACAGTTGATGAACCCCACAACACCTCATTAAGAATCAACGTCCGTAGTTTACATTAGGGTTCACTCTTGGTGTTATGCAATTCTGTGGGTTTTGACAAATGTACAGTAAAAGGTAAGCACATTACGGTATCAGACAGAATGCTTTCATTGCCCTAAAAATCCTCTGTATACCACCTTTTCATTTCCTCCTTCCTTTTTTTTTTTTTTTTTTGAGGTAGAGTCTCACTCTGTTGCTCAGGCTGGAGTGCACTGGTGCAATCTCAGCTCACTGAAAACTCTGTCTCCCAGGTTCAAGCAATTCTCCTGCCTCAGCCTCCCAAGTAGCTGGGACTACAGGCACGCACCACCATGCTGGGCTTATTTTTGTATTTTTATTAGAGACGGGGTTTCACCATGTTGGCCAGGCTAGTCTCAAACTCCTGACCTTGTGAACTTCCCGCCTCAGCCTCCAAAGCGCTGGGATTACAGGCCACCTCACCCGGCTCATCTCCTTCTCCCTAACCCCTGGAAACTGCTGATATTTTGACCGACTCCATAATTTTGCCTTTTCCAGACTGTCATGTAATTGGAATCATACAGTATGCAGCCTTTTCAGGTTGGCTTCATTTGATAATAAGCATTTTAGGTTTGCTATGGCTTAACTACAGTTTGTCCCCACCAAAATTGATGTCGTGACTTTGTCCCAGTGAGGTAGTGTTGGTAAGCGGTGCCTTTAAGGGGTGATTAGGTCATTAGGATGGATTAAGGTCTTTCTCATTTCCTTGAGTTCTTGATCCCATGGGATTGGACTCGTTAGCTCCAAAGTAGGTTGTTATAAAGCAAGACTGCTTGTTATGTTGGTCACTTTGCAGGTCTGCTTCCTCTTCTGTATCACATTGTTCATTTGTTTATTTGTTTGTTTGTTTGTTTGTTTGTTTTTGAGTTGGAGTCTCACTCTGTTGCCAGGCTGGAGTGCAGCTCCTGGATCTCTCTCACTGCAACCTCCGCCTCCTGGGTTCAAGCGATTCTCCTGCCCTAGCCTCCCAAGTAGCTGGGATTACAGGCATACACCACTACACTCAGCTAATCTTTGTATTTTTAGTAGAGATGGTGTTTCCCCATGTTGGCCAGGATGATCTCAAACTCCTGACCTCATGTGATCTGCCTGCCTCGGCCTTGTGAAGTGCTGGGATTACAAGTGTGAGCTACCACGCCCAGCCCATTTGTTTGTTTTTGAGACGGGGTCTCACTCTGTTGCCTGGGCTGGAATGCAGCGGCATGATCCCGGCTCACTGTAGCCTTGACCTCCTGGGCTCAAGCAATCCTCTCACCTCAGCTTCCTGAGTAGCTGGGACTACAGGCGTGCACCACAATGTCCAGCTGATTTTTTAATTTTTTGGTAGTGATGGGGTCTCACTGTGTTGCCCAGGCTGGTCTTGAACTGCTGGGTTCAAGCAATCCTCGCCCCTTGGCCTCCCACAGTTTTAGGATTAAAGGCATAAGCCACCATGCTCAGCCTGTTGTTGTTGTTTTTTTTTTAAATAGACGGAGTTTCACCTTGTTGGTCAGGCCGGTCTTGAACTCCCTACCTCAGGTGATCCGCCCGCCTTGGCCTCCAAAGTGCTTGGATTACAGGCGTGAGCCACCACGCCCAGCCAGCCTGTTAGTTTTTTACTCTGTCACCCAGGCTGGAATGCAGTGGCACAGTCATAGCTCACAGCAGCTTCAAACTCTTGGGCTCAAGCCATCCTCCCTCCTCAGCCTCCCCAGTATGTCCACCTACTGGACAAACCACCATGTCCACCTAATTTTTATTTTTATTTATTTTGTTTACTTATGTTTGAAATCGAGTCTCACTCCATCACCCAGGCTGGAGTGCAGTGGTGTGATCTCGGCTGACTGCAACATGTGTCTCCCAGGTTCAAGTGATTCTCCTGCCTCAGCCTCCCCAGTAGCTGGGATTACAGGCATGTACCACCACACCCAGCTAATTTATTTGTATTTTTAGTAGATGTGGAGTTTCACCATGTTGGCCAACCTGGTCTCAAAATCCTGACCTCAAATGATCCACCTGTCTCGGCCTTCCAAACTGCTGGGATTACAGGCGTGAGTCACTGTGCTCAGCCATTTTATTTTTATTTTTGTAGAGAAGGGGTCTCCCTTTCTTGTCCAGGCTGGTCTCAAATTTCTGGCCTTAAGTAATCCTCCTATCTCAGCCTCCTGGAGTGCTGGGATTATAAATGTAAGCTACTGAGCCCAGCCAGAAGCTCAATTTTTAAAAGCTAAATCCCACATCCTACAGATCTTAGACAACCCAGCCTCCAGAATCTTGAGCTAAATAAACTTCTCTCCTTTATAAATTACCTAGTCTCTAGTATTTTGTTATAATAACAAAATGGACTAAGACAAGGTTTCTCTACATCTCTTTATGTCTTGGCAACTTACTTCATTTTAACACTGAATAATATTTTTTTTTTTTTTTGAGATGGAGTCTCGAACTGTCACCCAGGCTGGAGTTCAGTGGTACAATCTTGACTTACTGCAACCTCTGCCTCCTGGGTTCAAGTCTTTCTCCCACCTCAGCCTCCTGAGTAGCTGGGATTACAGGTGTGTGCCACCATGCTTGGCTAATTTGTGTGTGTGTATGTATTTTTAGTAGAGATGGGATTTTGCCATGTTGGCCAGGCTGATCACAAACTCCTGGCCTCAGGTGAACTGCCCACCTCGGCCTCCTAAACTGCTGGGATTACAGACGTGAGCCACTGTGCACGGCCAGCAATGAATAATATTCTCTTGTCTGGATATACTAAGTTTATCCATTCACTTACTGAAGAACAGCTTGGTCGCTTCCAAGTTTGGCAATTACAAATAAAGCTGTTATAAACATTTGTGTGCAAGCGTTTGTGTGGATACAAGTTTTTGATTCATTTGGGTTAAATACCAAGGAGTGCAATTGCTGGATCATGTAGTAAGAGCATTGTAGTTTTAGAAGAAACTGCCAGACTGTCTTCCAAGGTAGCTGTGCCATTTTGTATTTCTGCAGCAATGAATGAGAGCTCCTTTTTCTCAACATCGTCACCAGCATTTGGTGTTGTCATTTGAAAAAATTTTAGCTGGCCGGGCACGGTGGTTCACATGGCAGGATCATCTGAGGTCAGGAGTTCAAGACCAGCCTGGCTAACATTGTGAAACCCTGTCTCTACTAAAAACACAAAAATTAGCCAGGTGTGGTGGCATGCACCTGTAATCCCAGCTATTCAGGAGGCTGAGGCAGGAGAATTGCTGGAACTTGGGAGGCGGAGGCTGAGTGAGCTGAGATTGCACCACTGCACTCCCGCCTGGGTGACAGAGGGGGAGAGATCCTGTCTTAAAAAAAAAAAAATTAACCTTTCTAGGCCAGGCACGGTGGCTCATGCCTGTAATCTCAGCACTTTGGGAAGCTGAGGACAGCAGATTACTTGAGCCCAGGAGTTTGAGACCAGCCTGGGCAACATGGAAAGACACCATTCCTACAAAAAGTTAGCTGGGCATGGTGGTACACACCTACAGTCTCAGCTACTTGGGAGGCTGAAATGGGAGGATTGCTTAAGCCTAGGGAGGTGGAGGCTACAGTGAGTTATAATTGCACCACTGCACTGCAGCCTGGGTGAAAGACCCTGTCTGAAACAAAAGGAAGAAAGAGGAGAGAGATGGAGAGAAAAGGAAGGAAGGAAGGAAGGGAAAAAGGAAGGGAGGAAGGAAGGGAGGGAGGGAGGAAGAGAGAAATCAAGAAAATAAAGAGGCCAGGTGCAGTGGCTCACGCCTGTAATCCCAGCACTTTGGGAGGCCAAGTGCCAACATGGTGAAACCCCTATTTCTACTAAAAATTCAAAAATTAGCCAGGTGTGGTTGTGGGTGCCTGTGGGTGCCGGTAATCCCAGCTACTCAGGAGGCTAAGGCAGGAGAATTGCTTGAACCTGGGAGGCAAAGATTACAGTGAGCCAAGATCACAACATTGCCCTCCAGCCTGGGAGACAAGAGCAAGACTTCGTCTAAAAAAATTAGCCAGCGTGGTACCTCGCACCTGTAATCCCTGCCACTTGGGAGGCTGAGGCAGGAGAATTGCTTGAACCTGGGAGACAGAAGTTGCAGTAAACTGAGATTGCACCATTGCACCGCAGCCTTGGTGACAAGAGCAAAACTTCATCTCAAAAAAGAAAAGAGAAAGAGAAGGAAGGAAGGAAGGAAGGAAGGAAGGAAGGAAGGAAGGAAGGAAGGAGGGAGGGAGGGAGGGAGGGAGGGAGGAAGGAAAGAAGGAAGGAAGGAAGGAAGGAAGGAAGGAAGGAAGGAAGGAAGGAAGGAAGGAAGGAAGGAAGGAAGGTTTGTTCACAGACTGAAAACCCCACAAATGGCTCTAACCTATAAAAATAAGATCAACTCGGCCAGGCGCGGTGGCTCAAGCCTGTAACCCCAGCACTTTGGGAGGCCGAGGCGGGTGGATCACCAGGTCAACAGATCGAGACCATCCTGGTCAACATGGTGAAACCCTGTCTCTACTAAAAATTACAAAAAATTAGCTGGGCACGGTGGCGCGAGCCTGTAATCCCAGCTACTCAGGAGGCTGAGGGCAGGAGAATTGCCTGAACCCAGGGGGCGGAGGTTGCGGTGAGCCGAGATCGCGCCATTGCACTCCAGCCTGGGTAACAAGAGCGAAACTCCGTCTCAAAAAATAAAAAATAAAAAAATAAGATCAACTCTGATCAGAAACGAATTTAGAACTGTGAAGTGACACTACTTTTTCACCTATCAGCTTGGCTCAATGAAAAAAATAATGTGGCCAGGGCATGAGGAACGTGACACTGTCAATCAGACTCGACTTTGGATATAGTAAAAGCAGGACAAATTGGTGACTTCAATGAGATAAAAGTTTACTTCTGTGCTCGTTTCAGCACGTATACTACAATTGGAAAGATACAGAGAAGATTAGCATGGCCCCTGCACAAGGATGGCACGCAAATCCGTGAAGCGTTCCATATAATATATTTTTTAAAAGTTTACTTCTCTTCTCATGTAAAAGAAGTCTGTAGATTAGATCTCCAGGGCTAGTATGGTGGGTCCTCTTTCCCCAGAAACCTTGTTTCTGTCTGGCTGCTTCATCTAGCACTCCATCCTAAAATCCACATGACTCAAGATCGTGGCTGGAATGCCATCTATCAAATCTGCATTCCTGGCAGCAGGAAGCGGGAAGGGAGAGAAGGGTGCACCCTTTCCTTTCTGGAAGCCTCTACACATGCCAACTTGTATCTCACTGGCCAGAACTTAGACATGACTAAGCAATAAAGTGACACTACTTTTTCACCTGGACCCGACTGCAAGGGAAACTGGGAAACTTAACCTTTATTCTAGGTGGCAATATGCTAGAATAAAAATTGGAATCTGGCCAAGCACAGTGGCTCATACCTATCATTCCAGCCCTTTGGAAGGCTGAGAACAGTGGACCACTTGAGCCCAGGAGTTCGAGAACAGCCCGGGCAGCATAGTGAGACCTAGTTTCTACAAAAAAAAAAAAAAAATTTAGAGACGGGGATTCACCATGTTGGCCAAGCTGGTCTCGATCTCCTGACCTCAAGTGATCTGCCCACCCTGGCCTCCCAAAGTGCTGGGACTATAGGCGTGAGCCACCACGCCCAGCCACCCATTTTTATTTTTTTCAGGGACTATAGGAAAGGTGAAAAATTCATTCTTAGGATTTCCCCTATGGTAACCTACCGAGGCCCACAACAGTCAACCTTACATCCCACCACAAAGCAATCATGGTAGAAAAAGAACACCTCTTTCCAGCATTTCTAGAAAACACCTCAGAACTGACTCTCATTGGACTCTGTCAGGTCACATGTCCCTCTTTCAGCCAATCACCACAGCCAGAGCTGAGCTCTGTTGGTGTCTGGGCTGACCTGAGTCACCTGCTTATCCCATGGGTGGCAGTCTGCCTCACCAGAACCACAAAGACCAAGGGGGCCAAGGAAACCCCCCAGGAAACCCGGTGCTGTTTGCAGAAGGAAGAGGAGGGGTTGCTAGGTAGACTGAGCTACAAACATCTACCACAGTCACGCAGGGAACTGGGGGGAGGGCCACCTCAGAAGCCCACAATTTCCCAACGCGAAGTTCACTGCTCACACAACCACCCCAGCTCTTTCTGTTGCCTAGGAGCTCATGTCAAAGAAATCACAAAATGTAAACACGAGCTAAAGGAGAAGTAATCAGAGGAGAAGGGTATGCGAAGGGAAGAGATTCAGGGTGGGAAAACAGCCTGCGCTTGGACTTTGTTACCATATTCACCTTGTCAAAAGTTTCTAAACCTGATGAATGACATTCCAGAGGACTGAAATAATTGGCACATGTGACTGAGGAAATGCTGTCAGTAATGGCTGAGAAATTGTGGAGAGTGGGAGCAACTGGAAGACTGGAGTTGGGCAAATGTAATAATTTTTTTTTCTTTTTTTTTTGAGATGAGTCTCACTCTGTCACCCAGGCTGCAGTATAATGGCACGATCTTGGCTCACTGCAACCTCTGCCTCCAGGATTCAAGTGATTCTCCTGCTTCAGCCTCCTAAGTAGTTGGAATTACAGGCGCCGGTCACCAGGCCCAGTTAATTTTTGTATTTTTGGTAGATTCGGGGTTTCACCAGGCTGGCCACCAGCCAGGCTGGTCTCAAACTCCTGACCTCAGGTGATCCACCTGCTGCAGCCTTCCAAAGTGCTGGGATTACAGGCGTGAGCCACCGTGCCCAGTCAAAATGTGCATAATTTTTAAAAGCTGAATCCCAAGACCTGCAGACTGATTGGTTTGGGTAGTTATTCTTCCTCTTCCTCTTTTTCTCTTTCGTTTTTTTTGAGACAGAGTCTTGCTCTGTCACCCAGGCTGGAGTGCAATGGCGAGATCTCAGCTCATTGCAACCTCTGCTTCCCTGGTTCAAGTGATTCTCCTGTCTCAACCTCCCAAGTAGCTGGGACTACAGTCTGCACCATGGCACCCAGCTAACTTCTGCACTTTTAGTAGAGACAGAATTTTGCCATGTTAGCCAGACTGGTCTCAAACTCTTGACCTCAGGTGATCCGTCCGCCTTTGCCTCCCATAGTGTTGAGATCACAGGTGTGAGCCACAGTGCCCAGCCTCTTTTCTGTTGCTTCTTTTTCTTCTTCTTCTTCTTCTTCTTCTTCTTCTTCTTCTTCTTCTTCTTCTTCTTCTTCTTCTTCTTCTTCTTCTTCGTTCTTCTTCCTTTTTTTTTTTAATAAAGATGGGATTTCACCATGATGGCCAGGCTGGTCTTGAACGCCTGACCTCAGGTGATCCACCCACCTCAGCCTCCCAAAGTGCTAGGATTACAGGTGTGAGCCACCGCACCCGGCCCTGTTGCTTCTTCTTTTCTTCCTTTCTCCTTTTTTCTTTTGAAAAGATGGGGTTTCACCATGTTGGCCAGGCTGGTCTCGAACTCCTCACCTCAAGTGATCCATCCACCTTGGCCTCCCAAAGTGCTGGGATTACAGGCGTAAGCCACCATGCCCAGCCCTTTCTCTCTCTCTCTCTCTTTTTTTTTTTAAGACGGAGTTTTACCATATTGGTCAGGCTGGTCTTGAACTCCCGACCTCAGGTGATCCGCCCGCCTTGGCCTCCAAAGTGCTTGAATTACAGGCATGAGCCACCACGTCCGGCCTCTTTCTCTCTTTTTTTAAAAGACAGTTTTATTGCTGTGTAATTTACATGCCATAAAATTCACTGCTTTTGTGTGTGTAATTCGATTATTTTCAGTAAATTTTTACTATAATGAAGCTTTTTCATCACCCCAATAGGACCTCTTAGGCCTACTTACCCTTAATCTCTGATACCACTCCTAGCTCCAGGAAACCACTAATCCACTTTCTGCTCTAATACATTTGTCTTTTCTGGCAGGGCGCAGTGGCTCATGCCTGTAATTCCAGCACTTTGGGAGGCCAAGGCAGGCAGATCACCTGAGGTCAGGAATTCAGAATCAGCCTGGCCAACATGGTGAAACCCCAACTCTGCTACAAATACAAAAATTAGCCACGCATGGTGACACATGCTTGTAGTCCCAGCTACCTGGGAGACTGAGTCAGGAGAATCAGTTGAACCCAGGAGGTGGAGTTTGCAGTGAGCCGAGCTCACACCATTGCAGTCCATCCTGAGCAAGAGAGAGAGACTCCATCTCAAAAAAATAATTGCCTTTCTTTTTTTTTTTCTGGAAACAGGTTCTTGCTGTTGCCCAGGCTGGAATGCAGTGACATGATCATGGCTCCTTGCAGCCTCAATTTCCTGAGCTCAAGTGATCCTCCCACCTCAGTCTCCCCAGCTGTTAGAGCCACAGGCATGCTACTGCACCTGGCTAATTTTTTTATTTTTTGTAAAGATGGGGTCTTGCTATGTTGCCCAGACTGGTCACAAACTCTTGGGCTCAAGCAATCTACCTGCCTTGTTCTCTCAAAGTGCTGGGATTACAGGTATGAGCCACCTCACCCAGCCCCATTATTTTTATTTTAGTGTATGTGTATATATGTGTCTACTGAATCATAGTATAAAACATGTATTTTACTGTGGATCATTGTCAAAAGGTTGAAAACACAGTTGTTTACCATCCTCTTATTACCTAACTTTTTTTTTTTTTTTGAGATGGAGTTTCGCTGTTGTTACCCAGACTGGAGTGCAATGGCACAATCTCGGCTCACCGCAACCTCCGCCTCCTGGGTTCAGGCAATTCTCCTGCCTCAGCCTCCAGAGTAGCTGGGACTACAGGCGCGTACCACCATACCCAGCTAATTTTTTGTATTTTTAGTAGAGACGGGGTTTCACCTTGTTAACCAGGATGGTCTCGATCTCCTGACCTCGTGATCCACCCGCCTCCGCCTCCCAAAGTGCTGGGATTATAGGCGTGAGCCACTGCACCCGACCTTATTACCTAACTTTTTATGTGGGTTTATTGTCTCTCATAAACCAAGAACAAAACTTTCAGAAGGCAGTTTCCTTGTATCCTTGTTTTATCAGTGATTAAAAAAAAAAGTACAAGTGTGTTCTTCCCACTATCAAAACAAAAACAGAAAGCTTTGATTCAGTCTTAGTAAAAATTAAAAGCAATTCTAGGGCTTCTTGTTAACATCCAGTACTTGGAACTTTCTGTCAAATAAAGGAAAGCCGGGGCAGATGCAGTGACTCATGCCTGTTAATTCCAGCACTTTGGGAGGCTTGAGCCCAGGAGTTCAAGACCAGCCTGGGCAACAGAGCAAGACCTCATCTTCAAATATTAAAAAATTAAATGAGAAATAAAAGGGAAAGTGAGTTGTGATACATTTTCATTCTGAAGTCCTCACCAACACAGTGCGCAGGGGAGACCCAGACAGATGGGATGAAGGCTTTATTTTTGTTTATGGAGGCCACTGCTTTTTAAAATATTCTCTAAGAAGCAGCAAGAACATTTGCAATATAATTTTGAGTTCTTCACAAGCCATTTCATTTTTTTAAAAGTCCTCATGGAATGGTCATTCAATATTAAATAATAACTTTCCATTTCTAGAAGCATGTGAAAGATTGTTTTATTCTTTAATCTAGAACAACAATCTGTAAACTTTTTATGTAAAGGACCAGATAAATATTTTAGGCTTTATGGGCCCTCAGTCACATTGACTCAACTATGCCAGTGTCAGGCAAAGCAACCATGGACAGAATGCAAATGAATGGGCAGGACTCTGTTCCATCACACTTTATCTGTGGACACTGAAATTTGAATTTAACATAATTTTCTTTTGTCACAAAATATTCTTTTTTAACCCCCACCCCCTTCTCAAAATATTATTCTTTTTTGGGTTGTTTTCAACTGTCCAAAAATGTGAAAACCCAGCCAGGTGTGGTGGCTCACACCTATAATCCCAGCATTTTGGGAGGCTGAGGCCAAAGGATCACCTGAAGCCATGAGTTCAAGACCAGTCTGGCCAACAGGATGAAACCTCATCTCTTCTAAAAATACAAAAATTAGCTGGGCGTGGTGGTGTGCACCTGTAATCCCAGCTACCTGGGAGGCTGAAGCAGAAGAATCACTTGAACCTGGGAGGCCAAGGTTGCAGTGAGCTGAGATTGTGCCACTGCAAGACTACTACATTTCAAAAAAAAAAGGCGGGGGGCCAGCGTGGTGGCTCATGCCTCTAATCCCAGCACTTTGGGAGGCTAAGGTGGGCGGATCACGAGGTCAAGACCATCCTGGCCAACATGGTGAAACCCCATCTCTACTAAAATACAAAAATTGGCTGGGTGTGGTGGTGCACGCCTGTAGTCCCAGCTACTCGGGAGGCTGAGGCAGGAGAATTGCTTGAACCTGGGAGGCAGAGGTTGCAGTGAGCCAAGATTGTGCCACTGCAGTCCAGCCTTGCCCCTGGAGACAGAACAAGACTTTGTCTCAAAAAACAACAACAAAAAAAACTGGACCCATTACTTATTTCTGGGATAGGAAACCATGTAGCGGCACAGGGTCTCAGTGGGGAAGATACGTTCCTTTGTGCCTTTTGAATTCTGAACCAAGATGAAATTATTACCCATTCAGAAAACAAAATTTTTTAAAATGTTCAAAGGTAAGCAAATTTCTTTCCTTATCACATACTTCTTCTTTGCACGGCCAATGAGCACAAATGGTTTTTAGTTCAGTTTTTTTGTTTGTTTGTTTTTAATAGAGGTAGCATCTCACTTTGTTGCTCAGGCTGGTCTCAAAAAGCCTTTTTAAATTTTTTTTTGAGACAGAGTCTCACTCTGTCGCCCAGGCTGGAGTGCAGTGAGTGGCGAGATCTTGGCTCACTGCAATCTCCACCTCCCTGGTTCAAGCAATTCTCCTGTCGCAGCCTCCTGAGTAGCTGGGACTATAGGGGTATGCCACCATGCCTGTCTAATTTTTGTATTTTTAGTAGAGACAGGTTTTCACCATGTTGGTCAGGCTGGTCTCAAACTCCTGACCTCAGGTGATCCACCCACCTCCGCCTCCCAAAGTGCTGGGATTACTGGAGTGAGCCACTGCACCTGGCCTGTATGACTACTTTTGAGCTACAACTGCAGAGTTGAGTCACTGCACCAGAGCCCTCTGGGCCTGCAAACTTAGAGTATTTACTGTCTGCCCCATTAAGTAAAAAGTTTGCTGACTCCAAGTGTAGATGATCTTGAGTTTTCTCAAACATCACTTGATAATGAACATTTAGTGTTCATCCCAAATGTTTTTAGCTATAGATAATGCTGTGATGCATAACCTGCCCATGTGTAATTGTCCATGTTTGCACCTTTCTCGAATGTAGGATAAATCCTAGAAGCAGAATTGCTGGGTTAAAAGGTATGTGCATTTGTAATTTTGAGAGAAATCGTCAAGTAATTTCCAGAGATTATATCAGTTTACATTTACTCCCACCAGCAGCAGATAAAAGTAATCAATTTCCCAACACATTTTCTGACTTAGTCTGTTATCAGGCTTTTCGATCTTTGTCAAAGTGGCAGGTTAAAAATGGCATGTCGATATAATTTTAATTTTCATTTCTCTTATTGTGAGTATATTTCTGTCCTAGGGCTGCAATGACAAATTACCACAAATTTAGTAGCTTTAAACAACAGAAACATGTTCTTTCACAGTTCCAGAGACTAGAAGATCAAAATCAAGGTGTTTTACACTGTTTATGACACCAACCTTTTCTTTCTCTTGTTCTCCCTTCCTTCCTTTTTTCTTCCTTCTTTCTTTCCTTCTCTTTTTCCTCCCTCCCTCCTGTCCTCCCTTCCTTCCTCACTCTCTCTCCCTCACCCCCTCTGCTCTTTCTCTTCTGTTTTTTTGTTTTAATGCTTTATTTCCTCAACATTCCTCCTTTAACCCACGTGGCTGTTTCAGATCAGGAAGATTAAGAGGCCATAAATAACTTTTCTTAACATTTCTGTGAATTATTATTATTTTCTCTCTTTTTTTGTTTTGTTTTGTTCTGTTTTGTTTGAGATGGAGTTTCACTGTTGTTACCCAGGCTGGAGTGCAATGGCGCGATCTTGGCTCACCGCAACCTCCGCCTCCTGGGTTCAGGTGATTCTCCTGCCTCAGCCTCCTGAGTAGCTGGGATTACAGGCACACGCCACCATGCCCAGCTAATTTTTTGTATTTTTAGTAGAGACGGGGTTTCACCATGTTGACCAGGTTGGTCTCGATTTCTTGACCTCATGATCCACCCACCTTGGCCTCCCGAAGTGCTGGGATTACAGGCTTGAGCCACCGCACCCGGCCATATTATTTTCTTTTTTGAAACAGAGTCTCACTTTGTCGCCCAGGCTAGAGTGCAGTGGTGCAATCTCAGCTCACTGAACTCCACTTCCCGGGTTCAGAACTCCTGCCTCAGCCTCCCGAGTAGCTGGGACAACAGGGATGCGTCACCACTCCCGGCTGATTTTTGTATTATTAGTAAGACGGGTTTCACCACATTGGCCAGGCTAGACTTGAACTCCTGGCCTCAAGTGATTCACTCGCCTTGGCCTCCCAAAGTGCTGGGATTACAGGCATGAGCCACGGTACCTTGCACTTTGCTGTGAATTATTCTACAGGAAGTTCAACTTGATCAGATCCTGTTTGTCAGTGGAGAAGCAAAAACAAACCAATACAAAACACACATCGGGGTTTCTTAGCACAAAGATGAGTGACAAAGGTAATTCCAGCTCTCTCAACACTCCTTCAATAAAGAGATAGTATTGGCTGGCGCAGTGGCTCACCCCTGTAATCCCAGAACTTCGGGAGGCTGAGGCGGGTGGATCACGATGAAGTCAGGAGTTTAAGACCAGCCTGGCCAACATGCTGAAACTCTGTTTCTACTAAAAATACAAAAATTAGTTGGGCATGGTGGTGCATGCCTGTAATCCCAGCTACTCAGGAGGCTGAGGTGGGAGAATTGCTTGAACCGGGCCCGGGAGGTGGAGGTTGCAGTGAGGGAAGATTGTGCCACTGCACTCCAGTCTGGGCTACAGAGCAAGACTCCATCTCAAAAAAAATTAATTAATTAATTAAAAATAAATGAAGAGATACTGTATAGAAAGTGTTTCAGCCACAGCTTTAAATAGTGAGTAACTGATCGACTACCCTACTGTTTTTATGCACTGCAAAACAGTAAAAAATTAGGTGTTCCTTGAATAATTGGAAGTTGAGTAATGTACTCATGTGTTACAAGAGTTTCCAGTTTCAATGCAAGAAAATAGACCATAAATCCACAATTACATTTTCTTTTTTTTGAGATGGAGTTTCGCTCTTTTTACCCAGGCTGGAGTGCAATGGCGCAATCTCAGCTCACCGCAACCTCTGCCTCCTGGGTTCAGGCAATTCTCCTGCCTCAGCCTCCTGAGTAGCTGGGATTACAGGCACGCGCCACCATGCCCAGCTAATTTTTTGTATTTTTAGTAGAGACAGGGTTTCACCATGTTGACTAGGATGATGTCTATCTCTTGACCTCGTGATCCACCCGCCTCGGCCTCCCAAAGTGCTGGGATTACAGGGGTGAGCCACCGCGCCCGTCACATTTTCTTTTTAAGATAGAGTACATAGAATCAGGTGAGGTGGGTCACCCCTATAATCCCAATGCTTTGGGAGGCTGAGGCAGGACGGTAACCTGAGGACAGGAGTTTGAAACCAGCCTGGGCAACATAGTGAGACTCCAATATGTACAAAAAATAAAAAAATTAGCCAAGCCTGGTGGTACCTGCCTATAGTCCCAGCTACTCAGCAGGCTGAGGTGAAAGAAGAAGTATCACCTGAGCCCAATAGTTCGAGGTTGGGTAACAGGAATGCTGATACATTTTCAACATTTACACACAGTTCCTTAACTTGAACCTGGTTGACGGTGACCAGCTGAAGCCAGTTTAAGATAAAGTCCATTCACTTGTTTTACATTCCATTATTTTTTGATGTGTTGGGAGGGAGAGAGGAAGACAGGCTTTCAAGATCTGCCTAATAAATGCATTCAGTTGAATAAATATGCTTTGAGTCAGAGCCACACCTTCTGAAAATTAAGAGCAGTCATGCAGGCTGGAGTGGCTCTGCCATTTATTAGACGTGTGACTTTGAGTCAGTTACTTAGATTCCTGTGCCTCAGATTGCTCACCAGTAAGTGGGTGAAATAGCAATATCTGCCTATTGATACATGATATGTAATATTATTTTATATGTTCTAAATATGTATGTACATATAAAATATATGACAGTAAATATAGTAATGTACAGTATACAGATACAGTAATATCTAGTGTGACTTTTTTTTCTTTTTGGAGAGAAGGAAAGAAAAAAAGGAGTGAAGGAGAGGAAGAAAGAGGAAGAAAAAGAGGGAGAGAATGGAAATGTTGCTTTATTTTTAAAAATGGATATTAATAATGGCCAAGCATTTCATTTAAACCTATGGGTAGGTGTGATGTGGTATTGACAAGAATGTATATTTTGTGTATTTGAAGTGGAGAGCTCTATAAATATTTATTAAGTTTACTTGTTCCAGATCTGAGTTTGAGTCCTGGATATCCTTATTAATTTTCTGTCTCATTGAGTCTAAGTCTCTATGTATCTGGGTGTTAGGATCGTTAGCTCTTGTTGTTGCATTGATCCTTTTACCACTATATCTTTGTTGCTTTAAAATCTATTTTATCAGATGCGAGAATTGCAACTCCTGCTTTTTATTTATTTATTTATTTTGGCTCTCCATTTGGTTGGTAAATCTTTCTCCATCCCTTTGTTTTGAGTCTTTATGTATCCTTGCATGGGAAATGGGTCTGGATGTAACATACCATTGGGTTTTGGCTGTATCTTTTGATTGGGGGATTTAGTCGATTTAAATTTAGGATTACTGCCATTTGATGTTACTGGCTGTTTTATCCATTTGTTGATGTAAATTATTCTTTATGTTGATGTTCTTTACTTTTTGGTGTATTTTTAGAAAGGCTAATACTGGTTGTTTCTTTCTATGTGTAATGCTTCTTTCAGAAGCTCTTGTAAAGCAGGCCTGGTGGTAATAAAAGCTCTGAGTACTTGCTTGTTCATAAAAGATTTTCTTTTTCCTTCAGTTGTGATGCTTAGTTTGGCTGGATATGAAATTCTGGGCTGAATGTTCTGTTCTTTAAGGATGTTGAATATTGGCCCCCACTCTCTTCTGGCTTGTAGAGTTTCTGCTGAGAGATCTGCTGTAAGTCTGATAGGCTTCCCTTCGTGGGTAACCTGACCTTTCTCTCTGGCTGCCCTTAATATTTTCTCCTTCGTTTCCACCCTGGTGAATCTAATGATTACGTGCCTTGGGGTTGCTCTTCTTGAGGAATATCTTTGTGGTGTTCTCTGTATTACCTGGGGTTAATATTGTCCTGCTTTACTAGGTTAGGAAAATTTTCCTGAATAATATGCTGAAGAATATTTTCCAGCTTGGATTCATTCTCTCTGTCGCATTCAGGTACACCTATCAAACATAAATTAGGTCTTTTCACATAGTCCCACATTTCTTGGAGACTTTGCTCATTCCTTTTTATCCTTTTTTCTCTAATCTTGTCTTCTTGTTTTATTTCATTAAGTTGGACTTCGACCTCTGATATCCTTTCTTCTGCTTGAACAATTCGAGTGTTTAAACCTGTGCATACTTCTTGGAGTTCCTGTATTGTATTCTTCAGTTCCATTAATTCACTTATATTCCTCTCTAAGTTGTCTATTCTCATTATGATTTCTTCAAACCTTTTTTCAAAGTTCTTAGTTTCTTTACATTGGGCTACAACATGTTCTTTTAACTCACAGAAGTTTCTTATTACCCATCTTCTGAAGCCTGATTCTGTTAATGGGATGCACTCGTTCTCCATCAAGCCTTGTTCCCTTGTTGATGAGGAACTGTGATCCTCTTTAGAGGGAGAGGCATTCTGATTTTGAGTATTCTCAGCCTTTTTACGCTGGTTTCTTCCCATCATTGTAAATGTATCCACCTGTCATCTTTGTAATTACCAACTTTCAAATCAGGTCTCTGAGTGGACGTCCAAGTTGTTAATTCCCAGGGCCAAAATATGAGCAACCCACTGTGCCAGCCAAAACAGCAGCGTTAAGACTGATGGTGCTTTTTCTGCCCAGGAATCTCCAGTCTGGCTTCCTTCTTGAGTCCGTGATAGGCGACTCTGCCTTCCCGGAGCTCCAAACGTCGGTCAGAAGGGCAACCAGTCCCATTTACTCTGCACCAAGAGCTGCTGCGCCAAGGTGCTGGCAAAACCGCTGCGCGGGCCACAAGAGTCGCGCTGGCGACCTGTGGGGCTCCTCCACTGGGAATCTTCTGCTCTGTGAGTGACAAAAATTTGTCTGAAAGTGTGGCGTCCTCTCGTTCTCTGCGCTTTCACTGGGAGCTGTAATCCCGAGATGTTAGCGATCAGCCATCTTGGATTCGTGTGACTTTTTATATAACATTAATATTATGTCACTATTAACTATTACATGTATTTAAAATACATTATATGTATAATATATAAATATAGTATATATTTGATAATATATAAATATTTATATAAAAGCATGTAGTGTTTGGTATATAGCAATGACTCAATTAATGTTTATTATTCTTTTTTAATTTTATTTTTTTAATAAGATAGCCTGGTCTGGAACTCCTGACCTGGGGTGATCCACCTGCCTTGGCCTCCCAAAGTGCTAGGATTACAGCCTGACCAACATGGATAAACCCCATCTCTACTAAAAGTGCAAAATTGGCTGTGTGTGGTGGTGGGAGCCTGTAATCCCAGCTACTCAGGAGGCTGAGGCAGGAGAATCACTTGAATCTGGGAGGCAGAGGTTTCGGTGAGCCAAGATCACACCATTGCATTCCAGCCTGGACAACAAGAGCGAAACTCCATCTCAAAATAAAGAAACAAAACAGTTTTTTTTTTAGCACAAAGGCCTTTATGGAATCACGTTAGATACCGGTAGTTGAAATGTCTGCATGTTTGAACTTGCTGGCTGTCAACCAGTTGAGAGAGTGCAGACAAGTGCATCCACGAGGTGTATTGCTTAAGAACAACAAAGGAAGAGGCGCGGAGTTCATGCCACTGGGCTGCACATTCTACAAATTTTTCTTCTGTTTCTATTATAGAAACACATATGGGGTAGGAAAGGGGGTTGAAAAGCCGGAGCTCAAGGACAGCTGGGGCCGGGCACTGGCTCACGCCTGCAATCCCAGCACTTTGGGAGGCCGAGGCAGGCGATCCCTTGAGGTCAGAAGTTTGAGACCAGGCTAGAAACAACATCTCTACTAAAAATAGAAGAATCGGCAGGACATGGTGGCAGGCACCTGTAGTCTCAGCTAACCACCCAGGAGGCTGAGGCAGGAGAATCGCCTGAACCCAGGAGGCGGAGGTTGCAGTGAGCCAAGATCGCACCACTGCACTGCAGCTTGGGTGACAGAGCAAGACTCTGTTTTGAAAAGGAAAGAGAGGAGAGGAGGGGAGGGGAGGGGTGGAGGGTTGTGGCCAGCAGAGCCCAATAAGGCCTTGAAGTTCCATGCTTATGAGCACCATTTGTGGAGTAAGGAGAAAGGTCACAGTCTTAGCTCCACATCCAACCTGCTGTGGGACCTTTGAAAAGTCACTTAACCCCTCTGAGCCTTTATCTTAGTCTTGGGTCAGTGCCCCCAAGGAACAGGCTCCAGGAAGGAGAGTTACACCAGAATATTTATTGGAGAGTGCTCTAGAAAACAACATCTATGATGGGGCGAGGGAAGGAGGATTGGGCAGAGAGAGGGCTTTATGATGAATCTCAGCAAAGGCTGAGATGGCCCTGAGAGGCATTCCAAACTGAGGTCAGGGGGCCGGGTCTTTGTGCTCCTGTATTAGCCAGGCATTGGATACATCAGCGGTTCTTAACGCAGAGCGGGGAGAATTTTGCCTCCCAGGGGATATTTGGTGATGTTCAGAAATATTTTTGGCGGTTGTCATAGGAGGAGGGGTCCAGCCTGGGCAACATGGTGAAACACCAACACTACCAAAAATACAAAAATTAGCCGGGCGTAGTGGCAGGCGTCTGTAATCCCCTCTGCTTGGGAGGCTGAGGCAGGAGAATTACTTGAACTTGGGAGGCGGAGGAGTGAAATCATGCCAATGCACTCCAGGCTGGGTGACAGAGAAAGACTCTGTCTCAAAAAAAAAAAAAAGGTTAGTCTCAGTGGATCACACCTGTAACACCTGTAATCCAAGTAGTTTGGGAGGCCAAGGCGGGCGGATCACCTGAAGTCAGGGGTTCAAGACCAGCCTGATCAACATGGAGAAACTGATCTCTACTAAAAATACAAAATTAGCTGAGCATGGTGCCGCATGCCTGTAATCCCAGCTACTTGGGAGGCTGAGGCGGGAGAATCTCTTTTTTTTTTTTTTGAGACAGAGTTTCACTCTTGTTACCCAGGCTGGAGTGCAATGGCACGATCTCGGCTCACCACGACCTCTGCCTTCTGGGTTCAAGCAATTCTCCTGCCTCAACCTCCCGAGTAGCAGGGACTACAGGCACGTACCACCATGCCCAGCTAATTTTTGTATTTTTAGTAGAGACAGGGTTTCACCTTGTTGACCAGGATGGTCTCGATCTCTTGACCTCGTGATCCACCCGCCTCGGCCTCCCACAGTGCCAGGATTATAGGAGTGAGCCACCGTGCCCGGCAGGAGAATCTCTTGAACCCAGGAGGCGGAGGTTGCAGTGAGCTGAGATGGCACCACTGCACTCCAGCCTGGGCAACAAAAGTGAAACTCCATCTCAGAAAAAAAAAAAGGAGGGATGTTGCTAGCATCTAGTGGGTAGAGGCCAGGGATGCAGCTACGCGTCCTACAGGGCACAGGACAGTTCCCCCATTCCCTGCTGCAAATAAGTGATGTCAACAGTGCAGAGGTTTCTCAAGGAGAAAGGCTGTTGAACAGGCAGCTTCCTTCAGCTAAGGGCAATTTCTGAAAAGGACTCATCAGAATGTGAGGCGGCAGCAGCCAACACTGCTGGCAGCGAGGGGAATACACGCTGTGACCTGCAGAGGGAAGGCGGATGGCAGATCACAGCATCCCTGTCTTTTTTTTTTTTAATCAGGCAGCCTCCCACACCAGAATAGGTTCAGAGAGACTCCCCACCTGCCACATCTATTTCTTTTTCAGTCCTTTTTTAATTATGCAAATAATACTTGAATCCTAGCTCCTAATAAAAATTGAAATGATCCAGATCAAGGTTTCTCAACTTGGGCACCATTGCCATTTTAGGCTGGATAATTCTTTGCTGTGGGGCTGTGCTGAGCACAGTGGACTATTTTGTGGTATCCCTGGCCTTAACCCACTGGATGCTGGTAGTACCCCCTCATAGCAACCATTTGTGATAACCCAAAATATCTCCAGACATTGCCCAATATGCCCTAGAGAGCAGAATCAACTACTCTGGGCACCCTACTGCCTATGGGGTAGCCCTGCTCTGCAAAAAGCAGGAGGAACACAAAAACAGTAGAATCACCCCCAAGGGAGAATTATTTTAGGCAAATCTGAAATAGCCTTCAACTATGATTCCCAATCTCAGGCCCCTCCCCTGAGTAACCACTGTCATGGGTTTTAGGTCGATCCTTCCAATTTTTTTTTTTTTGAGATAGGATCTCGCTCAGTTTACCCAGGCTGGAGAGCGGTGATGCGATCTCTGCTCACTGCAACCTTCACCTCTCAGGTTTCGGAGATCCACCCACCTCAGCCTCCCAAGTAGTTAGGGCTACAGGTGCATGCCACCACAGCCAGATAACTTTTAAGAATTTTTTTTGTAGAGGTGAGATCTCACTAGGTTGCCCAGGCTGCTGTGAATTCATGGGCTCAAGCCATCCTTCTGCCTGGGCCTCCCAAAGTGCTGGGATTACAGGTGTGAAGCATTGCACCCAGCCTCCGAAATTCTTTTTTTTTGAGACGGAATTTCGCTCGTTACCCAGGCTGGAGTGCACGATCTCAGCTCACCACAACCTCCGCCTCCTGGGTTCAGGCAATTCTCCTGCCTCAGCCTCCTGAGTAGCTGGGACTACAGGCACGCGCCACTATGCCCAGCTAATTTTTTGTATTTTTAGTAGAGACAGGGTTTCACCATGTTGACCAGGATGGTCTTGATCTCTTGACCTCGTGATCCACCCACCTCGGCTTCCCAAAGTGCTGGGATTACAGGCTTGAGCCACTGCGTCCCGCAGCCTCCGAAATTCTTAGTATCCATTTACATAGATGGGTACATAACTGCCCAGTGGATTCTCCTTGCCCACTGTCCAGATAAAGCTGATTTATTAAGACAGGAGAATTGCAATGGAGAAAGAGCTTAATACACCTAGAGTCAGCTAAGCAGGAGACTGGAGTTTTACTATTACTCAAATCAACCATGCCCAAAATTTGGAGGCTAGGGTTATTCAAGGATAGGAGGCAGGAGGCTAGGGAATGGGTGCTGCTGGTTGGTTGGGGATGCAATCACAGGGGTGTCCTTGTGCACAAGGAAAACAGGCCTTATGCACTGAGTCTGCTTCTGGGTAGGGGCCACAGAGGAGTCGCTAATCCAGGTGGAGTTACCTGGTAGTCACAAATGCAAAAATCTGAAAAGACATCTTGGAAGACCAATCTTAGGTTTTTGTTTTGTTTTTTCTTTGTTTGTTTGAGATAGGGTCTCACTGTGTCACCCAGGCTGGAGTGTAGTGGTATGATCATGGCTCACTGCAGCCTCTACCATTCAGGCTCAAGTGGTCCTCCTGCCTCAGCCTCTCAAGTAGCTGGGACCACAGGTGAGCACCACCATGACTGCTATTTTTGTTTTGTTTGTTTTTTGTAGAAACAGGGTCTCTCTATGTTGCCCAGGCTGTCATGAATTCCTGAACTCAAGCAATTCTGCCTTCAAAGTGCTGGGATTCCTGATGTGAACCACCTGGCCCCAGTCTTAGGTTTTATAATACTGATGTTATTTATAGGACTAACTAGGGAAGTTATACATCTTGTGACCTCCAGAACAATGGCTGGTATCCATTTTAGCAGAATTTATACCCCTCTCATAATCTTAAACTTGTGGCCTTTTATTAGCTTTATAGAGGCAGTTTAGTTTAGGGAAGGGCTATTATCATTTAAACTATAAACTACATTTCTCCCAAAGTAAGCTCACTCCACACTCAAGAATGACCAAGGACAGTCTGAAGTTTAAAAACAGGATGGGGGCCAGGTACAGTGGCTCATGCCTGTAACCCCAGCTACTCAGGAGGCTGAGGCAGGAGAATCTCTTCAACCCAGAGGTAGAGGTTGCAGTGAGCCAAGATCGTGCCACTGCACTCCAGCCTGGGTGACAGAGAGAGACTCCAACTCAAAAAACAAAAAAAAAAAAAAAAAAACAGGATGGGGCCAGGTGCAGTGGCTCATGCCTATAATCCCAGCACTTTGGGAGGCCAAGGCAGGCAGATCACCAGAGGTCAGGCATTCAGGACCAGCCTGTCCAACATGGTGAAACCCTGTCACTACTAAAAATACAAAAATTAGCCATGCATGGTGGCACATGTCTGTAATCCCACCTACCTGGGAGACTGAGGCAGGAGAATCATCTGAGCCCGGGAGGCAGAAGTTGCAGTCGCAGAGATCACATCACTGCACTCACTCAAGCCTCGGGGACAAAGTGAGACTCTGTCTCAAAAAAAAAAAAAAAAAAAAAAAAAATGGGGATAGGTCAGATCTCTTTAACTGTTATAATTTTCACATTGTTATTATTTTTACAAAGGTGGTTTCAGATAGATATGTAACCACAGTCCATAGTAAGTATAGAATATCTTTGTTCTTTTTTTACATAAATGTAAAAATATAAATACCATACATATTTTTTTCTATAGATACTTCTTCATTTAAAAACTTGTGATTAGGCCAGTCATGGTGGCTCACGCTTGTAATCCCAGCACTTTGGGAAGCCATGGTGGGCAGATCACCTGAGGTCAGGAGTTTGAGACCAGCCTGCCCAACATGGAGAAACCCCATCTGTACTAAAAAGACAAAAATTAGCTGGGCACGGTGGCAGGCACGCATGTAATCCCAGCTACTCTGGAGGCTGAGGCAGGAGAATTGCTTGAACCCGGGAGGCAAAGGTTGCAGTGAGCCGAGATCATGCCATTGCACTCCAGCCTGGGAAACAAAAGTGAAACTTCATCTCAAAAAAAAAAAAAAACTTGTGAGTATCTTTTTTTTTTTTGAGACGGAGTCTGGGTCACCCAGGCTGGAGTGCAATGATGCAATCTCAGCTCACTGCAACCACTGCCTCCCAGGTTCAAGCGATTCTTCTGCCTCAGCTCCCTAGTATTTGGGACTACAGGCATGTGCCACCATGCCAGGCTAATTTTTGTATTTTTAGTAGAGACGGGGTTTCGCCATGTTGGCCAGGTTGGTCTCGAACTCCTGACCTCAGGTGACCCACCCACTTCAGCCTCCCAAAGTGTTGGGATTACAGCTGTGAGCCACCATGCCTGGCTCTTTTTGTTGTTGTTGTTGAGACCGATTCTCCCTCTGTCATCTAGGCTGGAGTACAGTGAAGTGATTATAGCTCAAACTATATATGATTAAAATCAAACTCCTGGGCTCAAGCAATTCTCCTACCTCAACCTTCCAAGTTATTGGGACTACAGGTGCACACCACCACACCCAGCTTGTACACTCTTACAGGCACTGAGGATGCAGAAGTTAACAATCCCAGATTTCTAAACCGGGAGGTTTTTTTTTATTAAGACGGAGTCGCTCTGTAGCCCAACCTCCACCTCCCGGTTCAAGTGATTCTCCTGCCTCAGCCCTCCGGAGTACCTGAGATTACAGGCACCCACTACCATGCCCAACTAATATTTATATTTTTAGTAGAGACAGGGTTTCACAATGTTGGACCAGGCTGGTCTTGAACTCCTGATCTCCAGTGATCCGCTCACCGAGGCCTCCTAAAGTACTGGGATTACAGGCATGAGCCACCAGGTCCGGCCATATACAGGAAGTTTTAATTCTTGTGCAGTAGATAACACAAAAGACAAAAGAAAATTATAAAACATAATTTTGTAAAATAATATAATGTCATATAATATACTAACATAACAATATATATTACATGATCATGCTACTATTAAGTCTATGGGCAAAATGATTGGCCTTGGCCAGTCATGGTTTTCTAGACCCAAACCTCTTGCTGCTTGAAGGCCCTATTTTCTTTCATTTTCCTTTTTCTTTTGCTTTTGCTTTTTTTTTTTTTTTTGAGACAGAATTTTGCTCTTGTTGTCCAGGCTGGAGTGAAATAGCGCGATCTCAGCTCACTACAACCTCCACCTCCCAAGTTCAAGCGATTTTCTTGCCTGGGCCTCCCAAATAGCTAGGATTACAGGCACGTGCCACCACACCCAGCTAAGTTTGTATTTTTAGTAGAGACAGGGTTTCTCCATGTTGGTCACCTCGGTCTCAAACTCCCAACCTCAGGTGATCTGCTTGCCTTGGCCTCCCAAAGTGCTGGGATTACAGGAGTGAGCCACCAATCCAACCTGAAGGCCCTACTTTCTAAGGTGAATTCAGTTGAGAAATCTGAGTATAGGTAGCCCTGCTTACAAGATCAAACATCCAGTTGCTTAGAGCAGCCTTTGGATTATGTTTCAGGATGTGACTGTGGGTTAAAAGCTCCAGGGAAGGTGAAGTTTCCATGTCAGGCCATTAGCACTTGTTAGCACTCTCCCTTTATATGAAAGTGGCCAGGGAATGGCTTACTAATTCCCTCTTTCATTAAGTCTGATCATCACCATTTATTAACATGGCTGCTATGGAAATGTAATCGGAGCATTTCAGAATCAAAGACGGACTGAAACTTTAAGGAAAGGCTTTGAGACTGGAAGCCCTAGTGGCTAAGAATGCACAGCCATCGCTCTAAGATGACAGGAGAATATTACTTCCAGGAGGGAACTGGTTTGGAAGTGGGGAAGGTTAAGCCAGGACTCTCCATTCTGTTACATTGAAAAGCATCAACATATGTCTAGGGCTGTTGCTTATTGCTTGTAATATATTACATTTTTCTCCAGGCTATTTAGCTCTTGACATTTAAAATTAGTTTACTTTGCTCTTTTGCCTGGAAAACAATTGTACCATCAGATCAATTTTTTTGTGTGTGTGTTTTGGAAACTGTTCCTCCCTCCTCCCCATCAATCCCATCAATACCACCCATGGTATTATTTAGGCCTTAATTGATGTTGGAATTTTAAGTGTCCTAATAAGCAACATCCCCTTCCATCATCTGAATTGAGAATAGATTGAAAGACAAGTGCTTGTCTCAGAGAGAGAACAAATGATCACCCTTATCCCCAACGATGCTGGCTGGAGAATATGGCTCTTGTTGTGTGGGCAAGCGAGCTTGCAAGCATTCCACCCCAAATGCAAGTCACTTTGTTCATCAGTTAGGGTCATGGACAGATAAGCTCCAAATCTTGATGGTTGGATGCAATAGCTTAGTTCTTGCTCCTGTAAATTTCACAGTAGGAGTTCCTGGTTCATGGAGCTCCTCCTCCATCGGGTACAGGTTCAGGGATCCATGTTCCTGAACCCATATCTTGTGGCTCCCCTGTTCTTAACACTTGGCTTCCAAGGATGCCCACCTGTACCAAGCTGGAAAGTGTGTGAGCCAGCGGGAACCCTGGAGAGAGCGTGCTCTGAACAGACAGAGGGAAGTACAGGTGCAAAGTGTGGATGGAATAGCGAAAGTGACTGGAGAATTGCTTGAACCCAGGAGGCAGAGGCTTCAGTGAACTAGGATCGCGCCACTTCACTCCTTTCTTCTCAGGATGAAAGAGTGAGACTCTGTCTCAAAAAGAAAACATTTAAATTTAAAATCAATAAAAATAAAAATAAATAAATAAACCTCTGAGAGTCAGGCACATGCCTGGAGTTCCAACTACTCCGGAGACTGAGGTGGGAAAATTGTTTGAAGCAAGGAGTTCAAGACCAGCCTAAGCAACATAGCAAGATTCTGTCTGTAAAAGAAAAAAGAGGCCAAGCTCGGTGGCGCATGCCTGTAATCTCAGCACTTTGGGAGGCCAAGGTGGGTGGATCCCTTGAGGCCAGGAGTTCCAGACAAGCCTGGCTAACATGGTGAAATCCTGTCCCTACTAAAATTACAAAAATTAGCCAGGTATGGTGGTGCACACCTGTAATCCCTGCTACTCAGGAGGCTAAGGCAGAGAATCACTTGAACCTAGGTGGTGGAGGTTGCAGTGAATCAAGATCACGCCACTGCACTGGAGCCTGGACAACAGACTGAGACTGTGTCTCAAAACAAACAAACAAACCTGTAGTGTCTTCCTACCTTTCCCTGCTTTACTTCCTCCTTCCTCCACTGGGGCCTGCTGGGGCCACTTCCTACACAAACTATTGCATGGAGTCTCGGTCCCTGGGCAGTTTCTGCAGAAAGTCAACCCAAGACACCGCTTTTCCAAAGTTTCCACCTGCTACTCCAGCTGGGGCCTGACAGTAGAAGACAGAGAGAGGCTGCAAAGTAGAAGGAGGCTGGACTTTCCCAGCTGAAAAGCAGATGACGGCAGCACACAGGATCTCTCAGAGGTTGAGAGAAGCCCAAGTCATTTCTGTTTTTTGAAGGTCTCACTTAATGAAAAAGAAAAAAGCAGAAAAAACAAATAGGGCTATCAATACTGTGGTTGATTTTCAAAGCTCCATCCTGTTGGAAGTGATGTGCATTTCTCAGTGGGAGGCCCTCTCTGGAGGGGAGGCCTGGGCCCTGTGATAAGTCCCAAGATCCTTTTCCTTTTTTATATTATTTTCTTTGAGACGGGGTCTTGCTCTGTTACCTAGGTTGGGGTACAGTGATGTAATCACAGCTCACTGCTGCCTCGATTTCCCAGGCTCAAGCAATCCTCCAGCCTCAGCCTCTGAGTAGCTGAGACGACAGGTATGCACCATGACACCCGGCTAAATTTTTTTTTTTTTTTAAGAAATGGAGGTTTTGGGCAGGGCACAGTGGCTCATGCCTGTAATCCCAGCACTTTGGGAGGCTGAGGTGGGCAGATCACCTGAGGTCAGAAGTTCAAGACCAGCCCGGCCAACATGGTGAAACCCCATCTCTACCAAAAGTACAAAAATTAGCTGGGCATGGTGGCAGCTGCCTGGAATCTCAGCTACTCTAGAGGCTGAGGCAGAATTGCTTGAACCCAGGAGGTGGAGGTTGGAGTGAGCTGAGCTTGCTCCACTGCCCTCTAGCCTGGACGACAGAGTGAGACCTGTCTCAAAAAAAAAAAAAAGAATGAAAAAATGGGGGTTTTGCCATGTTGCCCAGGCTGGTCTCGAACTCCTGGGCTCAAGTGATTTTTCCCACCTCAGCCTTCCAAAGTGCTGGGATTACAGGCCTGAGCCACTGCCCTCTCAGCCTTGAAATCCTATTTCTAGTCCCTTTGTGCAGAGAGGGAGTGCTCAGAGCTTCTGCAGTGGAGCAGGGGAAGACAGGGAAGATGAGGGTGCTAGAAATAATTCCTCCTCCTCTCTGCTTGCCCTTCCGTGAACTCCTTTCCTCTCCTAGGCCCCTCTCTTTGAGCGTCTTAACCTGATTCTGCAGTGTAATGTAGTTAGGCTCTTCCTGCCCCAGGTCTCCCAGCATGCATCTTTCCTGAAACTGACAGAAGGAAGGAAGAACATTTGTCTGTGGCACAGGACAGCCACGCACACAGTGCTGGCTCTATCCAGACAAGCAAAGGATCTGGTTTGAGTGGCCTTTTTGGTCAGGAAGCACCCCATTCCCTACATCTATCTCATAATGTAAGGAGACATTTTAACCTGCCTGTAAGATGCTGGTGAACTCAAATTTGGGAAAGCCAGTTTGCTGCTGTGTTCCCGGCTGCGCCCGGAACAGCCCTTCTCTTCAGGTGATGACAGACAGTGGTCATATGGCTCTGGCATAAGAACTGCTTAAATTGATGCCTGCTTTCACCCCAGCACTGCCTTCCTTTTGAGCCCCTACTATGTGGGGACAATTTGCCTATTAAGAAAGACGTAGTCCGGGTGCAGTAGTTCACACCTGTAATCCTACCACTTTGGGAGGCAGAGGCAGGAGGATTGCTTGAGTCCAGGAGTTCAAGACCAGCCTAGGAAACATAGTGAGACCCCTGTCTCTATTAAAAATTTAAAAATTAGCCAGTTGTAGCCAGGGACAGTGGCTCATGCATGTAATCCCAGCACCTTGGGAGGCTGAGGTGGGCAGATCACCTGAGGTCAGGAGTTTGAGACCAGCCTGGCTAACATGATGAAACCCCATCTCTACTTAAAATAAAAATAAATAAATAAATAAAAGGCCAGGTGCAGCGGCTCACACCTGTAATTCCAGCACTTTGGGAAGCTGAGGCAAGTGGATCACAAGGTCAGGATTGAGACCATCTTGGCTTACATGGTGAAACCCCGTCTCTACTAAAAATATAAAAAATTAGCTGGGCATGGTGGCACAAGCCTGTGGTCCCAGCTACATGGGAGGCTTAGGCAAAAGAGTCACTTGAACCTGGGAGGCGGAGGTTGCCGTGAGCCGAGATCGCAGCACTGCACTCCAGCCTAGGCAAGACTGAGAATTCGTCTCAAAAAGAAAAAAAGAAAAGAAAGGCTGGACACGGTGGCTCAAGCCTGTAATCCCAGCACTTTGGGAGGCCGAGGTGGGCAGATCACGAGGTCAAGAGATCAAGACCATCCTGGCCAACATGGTGAAACCCCGTCTCTACTAAAAATACAAAAATTAGCTGGGCGTGGTGGTGTGCACCTGTAGTCCCAGCTACTCAGGAGGCTGAGGCAGGAGAATTGCTTGAACCCGGGAGGCAGAGATTGCAGTGAGCCGAGATTATGCCACTGCACTCCAGCCTGGCACCTGGTGACAAAGTGAGACTGTCTCAAAAAAAAGAAAAGAAAAGAAAAATCACTCTATTAAAAATATATATAAATAATAAATAATAATTTTAAAAAATTAGCTGGGCATGGTGGCAGGCATCTTTAATCCCAGCTACTCAGGAGGCTGAGGCAGGAGAATCGCTTGAACCCAGGAGGCAGAAGTTGCAGTGAGCCGAGATCGCACCATTGCACTACAGCTTGGGTGACAGAGCAAGACCTATTCTCAAAAACACAAAAAATTAGCCAACTGTGGTGGCACATGCCTGTGGTCCCAGCTACTCGGGAGGCTGAGGTGGGAGGATTGCTTGAGCCCAGAAGGTTGAGGCTGCAGTGAGCCATGATCACGCAACTGCACTCCAGCCTGGGCGACAGAGGGAGATCCTGCCTCAAAAAAAGAAAAGAAAAGAAGGAAGGAAGGGGAGCCAGGCACCGTGGCTCATGCTTGTAATCCCAGCACTTTGGGAGGCTGAGGCAAGCGGATCACCTGAAGTCAGGAGTTCGAGACCAGCCTGAGCAACATGGTGAAACCCCATCTTAAAAAAAAAAATTAGGAAAAGGAGGGGAGGGAGGGAACTGCTAGCATTTAACAGTGCAGGGGCTGAGGGCAGGCTGGTCAATGAGAAAATTATCTGTGAAGAAAGAAGGGAGAGATTCTTGGTCCCATCTGATGGTCTCAGGGCTAAGGGAGGGAGGATGCTGGAAATTATATGGAAAGAACACCTTGAATTAGAAACATTGTATTTCCTGCATTTTTTTTTTTTTTTTTTTTTTTTTTTTTGAGACAGAGTCTTGCTCTGTTGCCAGGCGCCAGGCTGGAGTGCAGTTGCACAATCTTGGCTCACTGCAACCTCTGACTCCCGGATTCAAGCAATTCTCCTGCCTCAGCCTCCCGAGTACCTGGGATTACAGGCGCATGCCACCATGCCCAGCTAATTTTTGTATTTTTAGTAGAGACGGGGTTTCACCATGTTGGCCAGGATAGTCTCGATCTCTTGACCTCGTGATCCACCTGCCTCGGCCTCCCAAAGTGCTGGGAGTACAGGCTTGAGCCACCGCGCCCGGCCTATTTCCTGCATTTTCGCAGCAAGTGTGCATTACAAAAAAATGTAGGTGATTATTCTTGCTGTTATAAGAATTGGAGTTCACAATAAAATGAGGCCAAACTGCCTCTTTAACCTCCGTGAAAACTGTCATCAATTACTGTAGGGATTTTCTGCTTTTCCTAATCACTGTGTCTTCCCTTTCCTAGGGGCATGAAATGATGACTGCCGAGGCAACGCAGTGAGTGCAACGTACATTGCAATGTTACTGTGCCAGAACCATAAAGGATTTGATTTTTCCTTGGAAAGGTATTAACTATTGTAGCATGAATCATTGTTTTCTCTAATTTTTGCCTAATATTTTGGGAGGCTATTTTGTACTTTTCTAAATGTTTCCATTCATTTTCCTATTTGATCCCTATTGCAAATATGGAGAAAGCCAGCCAATACCTTATATGATTCAGCATTGCACTCCAGCCTGGGGGAAAAAAAAGATTCCTATTTAAGAAGTAGCTCTCCAGAGCAGGGAAACGCCTGTTTCAGCATTCTACAGCCTATGTCTGAAGCACAAGCAAGGTTATTCTCTACATCCCTTTTTTTTTTTTTTTGAGACAGGGTTTCGCTCTGTCACCCAAGCTAAAGTGCAGTGACGCAGTCATGGCTCACTGCGGCCTCAAGCTCCTGGACTCAAGCAATGCTCCCGCTTCAGGCTTCCAAGTGGCTGGGACTACAGGCCCATGCCACTACACCTGGGCTAATTTATTTTTTGTAGAGTTGGGTCTCACTGTGTTGCTCAGGCTGACCTCAAACTTCTGGACTCAAGGGATCCTCCCACCTCCGCCTCCCATAGTGCAATTCCTTATTAATAGGCAGCTGTGCCACTTCTAATCTTTTGCCTGCTCTACCAAAGCTGTGAAGAATAACCTTGCTGTCACAGTGAAAAGTGGGTAAAGGGTGCTCCGGGCAGAGGGAAGGATGTGTACAGAGGGCCTGCCGTGGACACCTGCTGTTTTTCCTGCCTGCAGCTATTTTCCTTCTTGATTGCCAGTGTTCATGTTTCAGACGGGGGCAGATTCCCCATCGAGTGCCGGTGGGAGGGTGTGAGGCAGGAGCCCCAAGGCTGACTGATCAGTGAAGCGATTGGTTCGGGGAGGGTTGCATCACCCCAGCTAATTCAATGAGTGTGATCCACAGGACCTTTTACTAGAGCAATAAGGAGGAAACGGGAGTCCTCTTTCCACCTGGTGGCTAATTAGGCTGCAAGCTTAGAACCATCCTTCCATCCTTTTGGGGAAGACTGAAAATGACAAGAATGCAGTGAGACTAGGGGCAGCCAGCAGAGACTAGAGCCATCTATGCCTGAATCTGTCTTCTTGGGACTTTTCAGGTACATGAGCCAATACGGTCTAAATGCTTAGGCCAGTTCGAATTGGGTTTCTGTTGAAACTGAAAGAGTTCTGATTGACCCAGTACAAGGCCGGAAAGGGCTTGGTGCAACTTGGAGGAAGTGAAAGAAGGCACGGGGACCAAGGGGAAGAGCGGCCCCAGAAAACTGGCTGCAGGCCCCGCCACGGAGGGCCTTGTAGGCCACCATGAGCATTTTGGTTTTTTTGCGGGGGGGACAAAGTCTCGCTCTTGTCTTCCAGGCTGGAGTGCAATGACATGATCTCGGCTCACTACAACCTCCGCCTCCCAGAAGGAGCTGGGATTACAGGAGCTCCCACCACACCCAGCTAATTTTTGCATTATTAGTAAAGACTGGATTTCACCTTGTTGGCGAGGCTGATGTCGAACTCCTGACCTCAGGTGATCCACCCGCTTCGGCCTTCCAAAGTTCTGGGATTACAAGTGTGAGCCGTGCTCAACCGAGCATTTTCGTTTTTGACTCAGTGAACTGGGAAGCCATGGCCTGGTCTGAAGCAAGAAAGTCACATGAAAATGGCTTCTTCAGGGACAGGAGGCATTGAAATGTAGTTATTAGCTTATGAGAGCCAACAAACATTCGAGCTTTCAGTGTGTCGGGTTGAAATTCTGCTGCTACCAGCACCAGCTGCTGGGACTTTTGCGTCCAAACACCTGCAGTGATCTCTCTTTGGATATGAGCCCTCAGAGAGAGGGCAGAAAAATACAAAAGTATTTCATGGATAATAGCTATAGAAAATTACTTATCCCATTCCTGATTTTTGTTGTTGTTGTTGTTCGTTTTTTTTTTTTTTTTAAAGACCGGGTTTTACCATGTTGGTCAGGCTGGTCTTGAACTCCCGACCTCAGGTGATCGACCTGCCTCAACCTCCCAAAGTGCTGGGATTACAAGTGTGAGCCACTGCACCGGCCATCTGTTAAAAATTTTAAAACATATACCTTTTTCCCTTTCCATAATGTAGGTCCTATACTATAGAGCAGAGGTTAGAAACTGTCTCCGTAAAGGGTGCCTGCCAGAGAGCAAATATTTTAGGCTTTGTGGGCCATGCAGTCTCTGAATGACTCCATTCAGCCGGGGTAGGGCAAAAGCAGCTACAGACATTATGTAAATGAATGAGTTTGCTGTGTTCCAGTAAAACTTTGTTTACAAAACAGGTGCCAGACTGGGTTTGGTCTGTGGGCCTTGGTTTGCTGACCAGTGTTATAGAAAAGACAACATATAAGGATATATAAGGTGGCCAGGTCTGGTGGCTCCTCATACCTGTAATCCTGCACTTTGGGACACCAAGGTGCTGGATCACTTGAACTCAGGAGTCTGAGACCAGCTTGAGCAACATGGTGAAACCCTCTCTCTACCAAAAATGCCAAAAATTATCCAGGCACGGTGGTGCACACCTGTGTTACCAGCTACTTAGGAGGCAGAGGTGTGAAGATCACCTGAGCCAGGGAGGTGGAGGTTGCAGTGAGCTGAGATTGTGCCACTGCACTCCAGCCTGGGTGACAGAGTGAGAACCCTGTCTCAAAAAAAAAAAAAGGATATGTAAGGTTATATTATAAGGCTATATTTACCAAGAGGTTTACTACAGATTTTTTTTTTTTTTTGAGACAGTGTCTCACTCTGCCACCCAGGCTGAAGTGCAGTGACACAGTCTTGGATCACTGTAGCTTCTGCCTCCTGGATTCAAGTGATTCTCCTGCCTCAGCCTCCTGAGTAGCTGGGACTACAGGCAAAAGCCACCATGCCCTGCTAATTTTTGTATTTTTAGTAGAGATAGGGTTTCACCATATTGGCCAGGCTGGTCTCAATCACTTGACCTTGCCATTTGCCTGCCTCAGCCTCCCAAAGTGCTGGGATCTGTAATCCCAGCTGATTTTTTTTTTAGAGACGGGGTTTCACCATGTTGGCCAGGCTGGTCTTGAACTTCCAACCTAATGATCCACCCACCTCGGCCTCCCAAAGTGCTAGGATTACAGGCATGCGCCACCACACCCAGCTACTGATTTTTTTTTTTTTTAACAGGATCTCTATCTGTATGATTGATGGAGCCCTGGTGTTTTTCCCATTCTGCAACTATTTGTCCCCAAATCCTGACAACAGCACCCTGATTTCCCTTCCCCACCTTCAGTCCCTGTGGAATGCATGGGTGGCTCAACTGCCTGGGCACAAGGGGAGACATGTGAGCAGTGTGTCTGAGCTGAATCGAACTGGCTCACTAAAGCTGATGGCACAGACAAGAATTCTATAAACCAGTTGACACCATATTTTATTTGAAATTGGCAATGGTATGGCCGGGCGTGGTGGCTCACGCCTATAATCCCAGCACTTTGGGAGGCCGAGGTTGGTGGATCATGAGGTCAAGAGATCGAGACCATCCTGGTCAACATGGTGAAACCTCGTCTCTACTAAAAATACAAAAATTAGCTGGGCATGGTGGCGCATGCCTGTAGTCCCGGCTACTCAGGAGGCTGAGGCAGGAGAATTGCCTGAACCCAGAAGGCGGAGGTTGTGGTGAGCCAAGATCATGCCATTGCACTCCAGCCTGGGTAACAAGACCGAAACTCCGTCTCAAAAAAAAAAAAAAAAAAATTGGCAATGGTTTCAAGGTGATGGGGGCATTTATACCATAGAAATCAGGAAATACTGCCGGGCTTGGTGGCTCAAGCCTGTAACCCCAGCACTTTGGGAGGCCCAGGCAGGCAGATCACAAGGTCAAGAGATCGAAACCATCCTGGCCAATATGGTGAAACCCCATCTCTACTAAAAATACAAAAAAATTAGCTGGGTGTGGTGGTTTGCACCTTTAGTCCCAGCTACCCGGGAGGCTGAGGCAGGAGAACTGCTTGAATCCGGGAGGTGGGGTTGCAATGAGCTGAGATCATACCACTGCACTCCCGCCTGGCGCCTGGTGACAGAGCGAGACTCTGTCTCAAAAAAAAAAAACAAAGAAAAAGAAATCAGGAAATACTACAAATCAAAGCTTTTATTTTCTCAAAAAGACAGCTTTTAGACATTTGTCAACACACCATTGCATGTAGCTCAGATCTGGTCAATCAGAGGACATGTACAGCTTCCTGGCCATAGAGCAGGACTGGGCACACAACTCAAGCCAGGCCATGCAAGTCAGCTCAGGTGTTAGAAAAGGTGTTCGGGCTGGCCACGGTGGCTCATGCCTGTAATCCCAGCACTTTGGGAGGCCGAGGTGGGCAGATCACGGAGTCAGGAGATCGAGACCATCCTGGCCTGCATGGTGAAATCCTGTCTCTACTAAAATACAAAAATTAGCTTGGTTTAGTGGCATGCGTCTGTAATCCAGCTACTCGGGAGACTGAGGCGGGAGAATCCCTTGAACCCGGGATGTGGAGGTTGCAATGAGCCAAGATTGTGCCACTGTACTCCAGCCTGGCAACAGAGTGAGCTCCGCCTCAAAAAAGAATAAAGAAAAGGTGTTCTATTCTACTGGGGCTCCTAGACTGGGAGGATTAAGACCGCAGTTGTGAGAAACCACTTAGAGAGGATATAAAGTGTAAGGAACTAAAAGACGGTGAAAGTTCAAGTCCTGTTGATATTATTTGAGGCCCTTGATTCAGCATTGCCTAAAACTAAAATGTCCCCTGTGCTACAAGCCGATACATGTGCTGCATTCTCTTTGTAGCATATGCTGTTGGTGCCCTATAGCAAATCCCCTTGGGCTGCTTCTGAGGTCAGCTACAGCTATGATGAACAGGCTGACAGCTCCCACCTTACGCACCTGTATCTCTTCTTTTTTTTTTTTTGAGACAGAGTCTCACTCTGTCACCTGAGCTAATGTAGTGGTGTGATCTAAGCTCACTGCAACCTCCACCTCCTGTGCTCAGGTGATCCTCCCATCCCAGCCTCTCTTTTTTTTGAGATGGAGTCTCACTCTGTTGCACAGGCTGGAATGCAGTGGTGCAGTCTCGGCTCACCACCAACTCTGCCTCCCGGGTTCAAGTGATTCTCCTGCCTCAGCCTCCCAAGTAGCTGGGACTACAGGTACAAGCAACCACACCTGGCTAATTTTTGTATTTTTGTAGAGACAGGGTTTCACCAGGTTGGCCAGTCTGGTCTTGAACTCCCGACCTCAAGTAATCCACCCACCTTTGGCCTCCCAAAGTGCTAGGTTTGCAGGCATGAACCACCACACCTGACTTTTTTTTTCCTCTTGAGACAAAGTCTTGCTCTGTTGTCCAGGTTGTGTACAGTGGCACGATCACGGCTCACTACAGCCTCCACTTCCCGGACTCAAGCAATCTTCTCACTTCAGCCTCCTGAGTTGCTGGGACCACAGGTGCACGTCACCACTCCTGGCTTTTTTTTTTTTTTTTTCGGTAGAGACAAAGTCACTTTATGTTGCCCAGGCTGAACACCTGTGTGTCTCTTAACCTAAGAGCTATCTCTACACAGAATGCAAGATAGCCCCCCAAAAAGTATTAGGGACCTAAAGCCACCAGAGCCTTTTCTTTTTTTTTTTTTTTTTTGAGACAGAATCTCACTGTGTCGCCTAGGCTGGAGTGCAATGGCTCGATCTCGGCTCACCGCAACCTCCGCCTCCTGGGTTCAGGCAATTCTCCTACCTCAGCTTCCTGAGTAGCTGAGATTACAGGCACGCGCCACCATGCCCAGCTAATTTTTTGTATCTGTAGTACAGATGGGGGTTTCACCATTTTGACCAGGATGGTCTCGATCTGTTGACCTCGTGATCTACCTGCCTCGGCCTCCCAAAGTGCTGGGATTACAGGCTTGAGCCACGGCGCCCAGCTTTTTTTTTTTTTTTTTTTGAGATGGAGTCCAGCTCTGTTGCCCAGGCTGGAGTGCAATGGCCTAATGTCTTCTCACTGCAACCTATGCCTCCCAGGTTCAAGCGATTCTCCTACCTCAACCTCCCAAATAACTGGGATTACAGGTGTCTACCAACGTGCTCAGCTAATTTTCGTATTTTTAGTAGAGATGGAGTTTCACTGTCTTGGCCAGGCTGGTCTCGAACTCCTGACCTCGTGATCCACCTGCCTCAGACTCCCAAAGTGCTGGAATTACAGGCGTGAGCCACCACACCTGGCCACCAGAGGCTATTCTTAACCAGCCACAGTAGAGCAGAACACCTTTTCTAACACCTGAGCTGACTTTCAGGAGCCAATGGGTGAGTACCCTGGCTTCTCAGTGCCCTGGAGGGACAATTCTGAGTTGGGTTTTGTTTTTCCTTTTTTCCTACCTGCATCGAAAGAGGAATGCAGAAAATATGTCCATCCTATATTCTATCATTCAGGGATTTTTTTTTTTTAAGACTGGATGAGGCTCTCTAACCCAGATGCATGCTAGGTTTTGAGGCTGAGAGCTTAGTGAAACTAAGCCTTGTATCTCACAAAATTCTGATGCTCATGCAAGAAATGTCCAACCTGGAGAGGATACTCTGTCCATGGACTGATTTGCCCAGGAACAAATTCAGGCTGAAAATAGCAAACTAAAGTTAGCCGAGATGTTCTGCCTTGTGGCCTCCTTCAGGAACATCCTGTCCAGAGGAAAGGATATTTAAGGAGAAAGGAAGCAGCACACGTTCAGCTCAGCCAAGGAACAGAGGAAGGACATCCCAAGAGCAAAGTAAGGCTCCAGTCGCTGTTCCAACCAGGGGTGGCGGGGTAAACAACCACGAAACACCTACTGTGTGCATGTATTCATGTATTTTACGTATCATTCTCTTCTCTCACTTTACCCTTTATGTTTTTAATTTTCTCTCTCTTTTTATTTTTCTCTCTGTTCACTTACACATTTGTTTTATACATCTGTTTTGTTTTGTTCTTGTTTGTCTGTTTTGAGACAGAGTCTTGCTCTGTCGCCCAGGCTGGAGTGCATTGGTGCGATCTCGGCTCACTGCAACCTCCGCCTCCCAGGTTCAAGTGATTCTCCTGTCTCAGCCTCCCAAGTAGCTGGGATTACAGGTGCCTGCCACCACGCCCAGCCAATTTTTGTATTTTTAGTAGAGATAGGGTTTCACCATGTTGTCCAGGCTGGTTTCCAACTCCTGACCTCAAGTGATCTGCCCATCTTGGCCTCCCGCAGTGCTGGGATTACAGACGTGAGCCACTGCACCGAGTTTACTGACTGATCTTAGAAGCACAGTTGGTTAGATGGGGGCAGTGGCTTGCACCTGTAATCCCAGGACTTTGGGAGGCTGAGGCAGGTGGATTACCTGAGGTCAGGAGTTCGAGGCCAGTCTGACCACCATGGTGAAACCCCATCTCAAAAAAAAAAAAAAGAAGCACAGTTGGTCAGTGCATTTGGCTACAGTGGTTTGGGGTTTGTATTAGGAGACTCATTTATAAGAAATATCAGGCATATCCTAAACTAGCCTGAACAAAATGTTTGAAGGGTATCAGGTGAACTGGAACCTAGGGGCTCAACATGCTGGTATCCATTTCTCTATCATCTCTCAGTTCTTCTCCAAGTTGGCTTTCCTCTCCTGCAGCCTTGTCTACATGCTGGTTCTGGGGTTACTTCTCACCAGCGTAGCGACTCCAGTAGAAAGGGAAAATGCCCCTGACAATAGTTCCAGGAACAATCCGAGGAAGCCTTCACTGGCTCAATCTGAGTTACCATAAGCCAATCAGTTAGCCGAGAAGATATAATGGTTCTTTTTTTTTTTGAGACGGAGTTTCGCTCTTGTTACCCAGGCTGGAGTGCAATGGCGTGATCTCAGCTCACCGCAACCTCCGCCTCCTGGGTTCAGGCAATTCTCCTACCACAGCCTCCTGAGCAGCTGAGATTACAGGCATGCGCCACTGTGCCCAGCTAATTTTTAGTATTTTTAGTAGAGACGGGGTTTCACCATGTTGACCAGGATGGTCTCCATCTCTTGACCTCGTGATCCACCCGCCTCGGCCTCCCAAAGTGCTGGGATTACAGGCTTGAGCCACCGCGTCCGGCCTTTTTCTTTTCTTTTCTTTTTTGAGACAGAGTTTTGCTCTTGTTACCCAGGCTGGAGTGCAATGGCGCGATCTCGGCTCACCGCAACCTCCGCCTCCTGGATTCAGGCAATTCTCCTGCCTCAGCCTCCTGAGTAGCTGGGATTACAATGGTTCTTTTTTTCTTTTTTTTTTTTTTCTGGGAGATGGAGTTTTGCTCTTGTCGCCCAGGCTGCAGTGCAATGACGCAATGTCGGCTCACTGAAGCCTCCACCTCCCAGGTTCAAGTGAGTCTCCCATCTCAGCCACCCGAGTAGCTGAACCTACACACCACACCCAGCTAATTTTTTTCTTTTCTTTTTTCTTTTTTTGTATTTTTAGTAGGGACAGGGTTTCACCATGTTGGTCAGGCTGGTCTCAAACTCCTGAGTTCAAGAGATCCTCTTGCCTCGGCCTCCCAAAGTGCTGGGATTACAGGCATGAGCCACCGTACCTGGCCAAACCATTTTAAAGTATACAATTCAGTTGCCTTTTTCTCAACAGTGAATTTTATTTATTTATTTATTTTGACAGAGAGGGAGTCCCCCTATGTTGCCCAGGCTGCTCGAACTCCTGGCCTCAGGCGATCTTCCTGCCTCAGCCTCCCAAAGTGCTGGGATTATAGGCGTGAGCCTCACTGCACCTGGCCTGACTCAATAACATTTGTTGAAAAACAAAATTGCTTTTTTTCAGTGAATTACCCTGGTGCCTTTGTTGAAGATAAATTGGCTGCATATGTGTCAGTCTCAGCTGGACTTTCTGTTCTCTTCCACTAACCTATTTGTCTTCTTTCCTTCCTTCCTTCCCTCCCTCCCTCCCTCCCTCCCTCCCTCCCTCCCTTCTTCCTTTCTTTCTTTCTTTCTTTCTTTCTTTCTTTCTTTCTTTCTTTCTTTCTTTCTTTCTTTCTTTCTTTCTTTCTTTCTTTCTTTCTTTCTTTTTCTTTTTCTTTTTCTTTCTTTCTGACAAAGTCTAACTCTGTCCCCCAGGGCTGGAGTGCAGTGGAGCAATCTCAGCTCACTACAACTCCACCCCCTGAGTTCAAGCACTTCTTCTGCCTCAGCCTCCTGAGTAGCTGGGATTACAGGCATGTACCACCACTCCTTGCTATTTTTTTTTTTTTTTTTTTTTGTATTTTTGGTAGAGACAGGGTTTCACTATATTGGCCAGGCTGGTCTCGAACTCCTGACCTTGTGATCCACCCACCTCAGCCTCCCAAAGTTCTGTGATAACAGTCATAAGCCACTACACCCAGCCTGAGAGGTGGTCTTTCCCTGTTGCCCAGGCTGGAGTGCAGTGGTAGAATTGTAGCTCACTGCAGCCTTGACCTCTTGTGCTCAAGAGATCCTCCTACCTCAGCCTCTTGGGTAGTTGGGAACACAGGTACATGCCACCATACCCAGCTAATTTTTTGTAGAGATAGTGTCTTGCTATCATGCCCAGGCTGGTCTTGAACTCTTGGGCTCAAGCAATCCTCCTGCTTCAGCCTCCCAAAGTCCTGGGATTACAGGCATAAGCCATCATGCCTGACATATCCTTCTGTTACCTTTTGACATATGTAAATTGGATGCCCAATCATACAACACAATAGCCCTTGTTCATACAAGTATTTTCTGAGTCTGATCTGTGTCAGTCAGTGGGCATACAGTGATGCTCAGGACCCAGCTCCTTCCCTGGCCTCATGGAGCTTGTGGTAGTGAATATCTGCTGGTTTTGCCCATTCAAAATCCTCTCCATTTCAAGCAACAACTTCCCCCCCTCCCCGGGGAAGCCACTGTCCATCTATTCTTACCCCACATGTTCAGAGAAGGCTGACGTCAACATTCCCCTCAAAAGGTGGATGCCTGATCCAGGTTTGGCCAGTGAGCAAGAGCACTGTTGCTTATTGAGTGACATTTTTCTTTTCTTTTTTTTTTTTTGCTGGGAGAACCTTGACCAGGACTGATCCAGGCTGCAGATCCTCCCTCCCTGAGTGACATTTTTCTTTTTTTTTTTTTTTTTTTTTTTTGAGGCGGAGTTTCGCTCTTGTTACCCAGGCTGGAGTGCAATGGCACAATCTTGGCTCACCGCAACCTCCACCTCCTGGGTTCAGGCAATTCTCCTGCCTCAGCCTCCCGAGTAGCTGGGATTACAGGCGTGCGCCACCATGCCCAGCTAATTTTTGTATTTTTAGTAGAGACGGGGTTTCACCTTGTTGACCAGGATGGTCTCGATCTCTTGACCTCGTGATCCACCCGCCTCGGCCTCCCAAAGTGCTGGGATTACAGGCTTGAGCTGAGTGACATTTTTCTAGACGGACCAAGAAGATGTGGTTTTCTGTACTCTGTGGCTTTTGAAGTTGAGGAGTTACAGGGGCACTATTGCCTGAGGGTCTCCTCCTGAGAAGACAACATGGAGGATATCAGGGTCTCCAGGTGCAGATCAATGAGTACTAACCCTGTGGCCATAATTCCGGCTATGCCTGAAGCTCACGAGTCTCCTGGGATTTCCAATTCTATGAGTCAATAAATTTTGTTATAATTATAATTCTGTTTAACTTTTTACTTTTTTGCAGGAAGGGAATGGAGTGTCACTCTGTTGCCCAGGCTGGAGTACAGTGGTGAGATCTTGGCTTACTGAAACCTCTGCCTCCCAGGCTCAAGTAATTCTCCTGCCTCAGCCTCCCAAATAGCTGAGATTACAGACACCTCCCACCATGCCCGGCTAACTTTTGTAATTTTAGTAGAGATAGGGTTTCGCCATGTTGGCCAGGCTGGTCTCGAACTCCTGACCTCAGGTGATCCTCCTGCCTTGGCCTCCCAAAGTGCTGGGATTACAGGTGTGAACCATTGTGCCCGGCCTAATCTTTTTACTTAACAACATTTGAGTTGAGCCTACTTGCCTTCTGCTCAATATAAAAGAGTTAATGCAGACAAAAAGGACAAAGACTAGGTCAACACAGGCATCTCTGGGAAATTCCTTGGGCAACTTTCAGGCAACAGTTATGAATTCCCTCCTTTGGTGGCCTCTGTCTGGCCCCTCTATGTAATGAAATAACAAGTCTCTAGAGAACAGTATTTTTCACGCTGAAAATTATGATCCACTAGTGAATCATGAAATGAATTTATTGGGTTACAGCCAGCCGTTTTAAAAAAATAATAAAATAGAAGGCTGGGCGCCACGGCTCACGCCTGTAATCCCAGCACTTTGGGAGGTCGAGGCAGGTGGATCACCTGAGGTCAGGAGTTCGAGACCAGCCTGACCAACATGGTGAAACCCCATCTGTACTAAAAATACAAAAATTAGCCAGGCGTGGTGACAAGCGCCTGTAATCCCAGCTACTTGGGAGGCTGAGGCAGGAGACTCACTTGAACCCGGGAGGCAGAGGTTGCAGTAAGCCGAGATCCTGCCATTGCACTCCAGCCTGGGCAACAGAGCGAGATTCCACCTCAAAAAAAAAAAAAAGAAAGAAATAGAAAAGAATACAAAGGATTGAAAATATCAGAGGGCATTATGGGTTGCAAGCCTAAATATTGTTAACAAAAATTGTTCTGTTGTGTGTCTGTGTGTACTGAGTTATCCTGTAAAATGTATTTGTTATTGTGAGATATAGTTGAATAAGTTGGAAAACCTCCAGTGTAGAGCAATCCATGGCAGACGCTGTGGGCTGACCACCCAATACCACCCCCTGCCTTTCTCCTTGCCAAGAGAATTATGATTTTGTTCAGGAATGAAAGCAGCCTTGTGTTTTGTTTTGTTTTTATAAAGACGGGGTTTCACCATGTTGGTCGGGCTGGTCTTGAACTCCCGACCTCAGGCGATCCGCCCGCCTTGGCCTCCAAAGTGCTTGGATTATAGGCGTGAACCACTGCACCCGGCCGCAGCCCTGTGTTTATAGGGAGGTTGCATTATGTGGAATTATGTGTGGCGGCTAAGCCTCTTTATAGCCCAGGGAATGAGTTTTGTTGTTGTTGTTTTGAGACAGGGTCTTGCTCTGTCGCCCAGGCTGGAGTTCAGTGGTGTGATTATAACTCACTGCAGCCTCCACCTCCTGGGCTCAAATGATCCTCCCACCTCAGCCTCCCTAGTGGCTAGGACTACAGGTGCACACCACCACATCCAGGTAATTTTCTTTTTCTTTTTATTTGTTTTTTATTATTTTGAGATGGAGTCTTGCTCTGTTGCCCAGGCTAGAGTGCAATGGCACAATCTTGGCTCACTGCAACCTCTGCCTCCAGATTCAAGCAATTCTCCTGCGTCAGCCTCCCACGTAGCTGGAATTACAGGTGTGTGCCACCACATCCAGATAATTTTGGTATTTTTAGTAGAGATCAGGTTTCACCATGCTGGCCAGGCTAGTCTCAAACTCCTGACCTCAAGTGATCTGCCACCTTGGCCTCCCAAAGTGCTAGGATAACAGGTGTGAGCCACCACATTCAGCCTTTTTTTTTGAGACAGAGTTTCACTCTTGTTACCCAGGCTGGAGTGCAATGGCTCGATCTCGGCTCACCGCAACCTCCGCTTCCTGGGTTCAGGCAATTCTCCTGCCTCAGCCTCCCGAGTAGCTGGGATTACAGGCACGCGCCACCATGCCCAGCTAATTTTTTGTATCTTTAGTAGAGACAGGGTTTCACCATGTTGACCAGAATGGTCTCGATATCTTGACCTCGTGAGCCACCCACCTCAGCCTCCCAAAGTGCTGGGATTACAGGCTTGAGCCACCGTGCCTGGCCAGCCTATTTTTATTTTTTAGAGACAGAGTCTCAATATGTTGCCCAGGCTGATCTCAAACTTCTGGGCTCAAGGGATCCTCAGAGAGTGAGTTTTGATTAATCCATCTCAGTGTTTCTCCAAGCAAGGTCCCAGAATGCGTGAGTCCTCAACACCTTCGTGAGAGGTCCACAAGTCTTTCTTTTTGCAACAACATATCTGCATGAGACCAGAATTTCTCCATGTATTTAAAGCAAAACAAAATAGCACAATGGATAGAATGCAGAAGCAGACATGAAAATCCAGCTTTCTCTGTTAAGCAGACATCAAAGAGATAACAGCAAAATGTAAAACAATGCCACTGTGCCACGTGGAGGCCAAGGCCAGATGATCGCTTGAGGCCAGGAGTTCAAGACCAGCCTGGGGAACAAGAAAATTATGAAATAATTAGGTAAATGTGGTAGTACACGCTTGTGTTTCCTGCTACTCAGGATGCTGAGACAGAAGGATCACTTCAGCCCAGGAGGTTGAGGCTGCAGTGAGCTATGATTGTACCACTGCATTCTGGCCCAGGCAACAGAGCAAGAGCCTATCTAAGACAAACAAACAAACAAACAAAAAACCCACGCTTTTGGTGCATGCCTGCAATCCCAGCTCCTCCGAAGGCTGAGGCGGGAGAATCACTTGAACCCGGGAGGCGGAAGTTACGGTGGGCCGAGATTGCACCATTGCACTCCAGCCTGAGCAACAAGAGCAAAACTCCATCTCAAAATAAAAAAAGAAAGCCACGCTTTCCACTATTTTTTGTCTTGCAAAGTATAGCTAATTTTCATAAAAATTATTTGTCTTAATATGTAAAGGGTAGTTTTAAATGAGCTAATAAATACATGTTTAATTTTTTTCACTTTTAATTTCTAATATAGCAGATAGCAGTAGACATAACCACATAAACTGAAGCTCTTTGGAGTCATTAATAACCTGAAAACAGCTTTTTTTGGTTTTTGTTTGTTTGTTTGTTTTTGAGATAGTCTCACTCTGTCACCCAGGCTGGAGTGCAGTAGCATGATCTCAGCACACTGCAACCTCCACCTCCTGGATTCAAGCGATTCTCCCACCTCAGCTTCCTGAGTAGCTGGGATTACAGATGTGTGCCAACACGCCCAGCTAATATTTGTATTTTTAGTAGAGATAGGGTTTCACCATGTTGCCCAGGCTGGTCTTGAACTCCCAACCTCAGGTGATCCACCCCCCTTGGCCTCCTAAAGTGCTGGGATTACAGGCATGAGCCACCGTGCCTGGTCCTGAGACAACTGCTTGAGAACTACTGACCTAAGCCATGCTTGTTTCCTTTGACTTAGCAGTGATTTTAGTAAGAATATGAGGTAATCCTAGTCAATAATACTTAAAGTTAGCTGAAGACTTTTCTGAGAAAGTTTTTCTGCTAGAAAAATAAAAAAGAAGAGCAGTGTGGGAGGAAACAGGTTCTGTGCTTGAACCTGGGAGGCAGAGGTTGCAGGGAGCCGAGATTGTGCCATTGCACTCCAGCCTGAGCAACAAGAGCAAAACTCAGTCTCGAAAAAAAAAAAGAAACTTCCTTTCCTCTAATATATATAATATGACTGATCACCTTTACAATTTTATGTAAAATTGTATGCATGTTCATGTACATGTATAAAAACATTAAATCATAGACTTTTAATGCATTATAATCAAACAGAATTTAATACAGAATTAAACTTACTGTGGCATCATCATATTAATTATTCCCGCGATGCCTCCTTTATGCAGAGGGTAACAAGGCATATTTGCATGAACAGTATTTCTGGTGTATAATTTTCCAATTATCTGGCATTAGAATATTTATGTATTACGAGTCAAATATGAATTATTTAGAATCTCCCCCCGAAATATATCCAGAGTCATGGAAGTTAATTTATGTGGCTGAATAATTAATATAAGTGCTCATAGGACCCCGCTGCCTTACAGAAAAGAGCATTCCGTCTTTGCCTGCCCAGCAACTGAGGCCCTTGGAGGAGACTCTGCCTTTGCCCAATAGTTTCCCTGGATTTTTGTGATGGGGAGAATGAAACAGGAGTCAGACAGAGAGGGACCTATGGAGCAGATAAGTAGAGTTTTACCTGCTGAGCAAGCCCTTGCCAATCACTTTCATTCTTCCACTCCAGATCTGGGTCTCTCAATACTTGGTGTGAACATGTGACCCAGACATAGCCAATTGGAGGGCTCCATCCATCTGGCCAATATGATTGGTCAGGTCTGTGCACATGACCCAAACTGGACTAATCAGGAGATTCACTTCCTACCACTTACTGCTCAAACTGTCAGATACACACCTTTCTTGAGACTCCGGGCTGCTCCCACCACCTTGGGAGTGAACCCTGCACAGAAGAAGCTGAGAGCACGAAGGACTAGAAGATTCTGACGGCATCTTTGAACACCTGGATCCAACTGTGCGAGGATCTGGGTATATTTTAAAGTGCACAATGTCTTTTTTATTTTTTTGAGACAGAATCTCACTCTGTTGCCCAGGCTGGAGTGCAATGGCGGATGTTGGCTCACTGCAACCTTGCCACCTGGGTTCAAAAGGTTCTCCTGCCTCAGCCACTCGTGTAGCTGAGATTACAGGCGCCCATCACCACATCCGGCTAATTTTAGTATTTTTCGTAGAGACCAGTTTTCACCATGTTGCCCAGGCTGGTCTTGAACTACTAGGGTTTAGTGGTCTTCCTGCCTCTGCCTCCTAAACTGCTAGGATTGCAGGCATGAGCCAACACAACTGGCTGTGTTCATGAGATAATATTGTCTCATCCGGTTCTGTTTGATCTCCAGATTAATGTTATATCCATCAAGAGTAGTATTCTTGACCTGGAGCCATGGGTAATCTCAACACTGGGAGGCCTGATTGAGAATCACTTGAGCCCAGGAGTTCGAGACCAGCCTAGGCAACATAGAAAGACCCCTATTCACCAATTTATATATCCAGGCATGGCAGTGTGTACCTGTGGTTCCAGCTACTGAGGTGGGAAGACTGCCTGAGCCCAGGAGGCTGAGGCTGCAGTGAGCTGTGACTGCACTACTATACTCCAGGCTGGGTGACAGAATAAGACCTTGTCTCAAAAAAAAAAGGGGGGGAGGGGCAAAAAAAAGGATGATTCTTGGGTTCTGTTCTTTCTCATTTGTTCTTTCATTAAACATTTCCTCAACGCTATGTGCCAAGCCTGTCTGAGGCTCTGAGGATACAAGAATGAATCAAACTAAGTATTAAGGCAGAGACAGCTGTTCAGCACTAATATCTCTCTTTTTTTTCCTTTTTTTTTTTTTTTTTTTTTTTGACATGGAGTTTCCCTCTCGTTGCCCAGGCTGGAGTGCAATGGCGCGATCTCTGCTCACTGCAACCTCCGACTCCTGGGTTCAAGCGATTCTCCTGTCTCAGCCCCCTGAGTAGCTGGGATTACAGGCATCTGCCACCTTGCCCAGCTAATTTTGTATTTTTTTACTAGAGATGGGGTTTCTCCATGTTGGTCAGGCTGATCTCAAACTCCCAACCTCAGGTGATCCGCACTCCTTGGCCTCCCAAAGTGCTGGGATTACAGGCATGAGCCACCACACCTGGCCTCTTCTTTCTTTAATAACGGAATTTATGGGTTTTAGCTGGGTGCATTTTATCCAGATGATGGCAACATTTCTTTTTTTGTTGTTGTTTTGAGATGAAGTCTCACTCTGCTGTCCAGGCTGGAGTGAAGTGGCATGATCTTGGCTCACTGCAACCTCCGCTTCCTGGGTAAGTGATTCTCCTGCCTCAGCCTCCCAAGTAGCTGGGACTACAGGCACCAGCCACCATGCCTGGCTAATTTTTGTATTTTTAGTAGCGATGTGGTTTCACATGTTGGCCAGGGTGGTCTCGAGCTCCTGACCTCAGGTGATCTACTCACCTCGACCTCTCAAAGTGCTGGGATTACAGGAGTGAGCCACCATGCCAGGCCCCCGATGACTACATTTCTTTTTGTTTCCTTTTTTTCTTTTCTTTTTGAGATGAGTCTAGCTCTGTCGCCCAGGCTGGGGTGCAGCGGCATGATCTCAGCTCACGGCAACTCCTGGGTTCAGTCAATTCTCCTGTCTCAGCCTCCTGAGTAGCTGGGATTACAGGAGCCTACAACCATGCCTGGCTAGTTTTTACATTTTTAGTAGAGACAAGGTTTCACCATTTTGGCCATGCTAGTCTCGAACTCCTGACCTCAGGTGATCTGCCTGCCTCAGCCTCCCAAAGTGCTGGGATTACAGGTGTGATGCACTACACCTGGCCAGGAAGTTTCTTCTAGAGAAATATTTTTGGTTTGCCAGGCACGGTAGCTCACGCCTATAATCCCAGCACTTTGGGAGGCCGAGGTGGGTGGATCACGAGGTCAAGAGATCGAGACCATCCTGGTCAACAAGGTGAAACCCTGTCTCTACTAAAAATACAAAAATTAGCTGGGCATGGTGGTGAACGCCTGTAGTCCCAGCTACTTGGGAGGCTGAGGCAGGAGAATTGCTTGAACCCAGAAGGAGGAGGTTGCAGTGAGCCGAGATTGTGCCATTGCACTCCAGTCTGGGTAACAACAGCAAAACTCCATCTCAAAAAAAAAAAGAAATATTTTTGGTTTCCTCTTGGCTTCTCCATCGCTATTTCTACACATGCAATTAGCCGCGTGTGGTGGTGCATGCCTGTAATCCCAGCTACTTGGGAGATTGAGGCAGGAGAATGGCTTGAACCTGGAAGGCAGAGGTTGCAGTGAGCCAAGATCATGCCATTGCACTCCAGCTTGGGCAACAAGAGCGAAACAATGTCTCAAAAAAAAAACAAAAAACCACTGCCAGGCGCAGTGGCTCACACCTGTAATCCCAGCACTTTGGGAGGCTGAGGCAGGTGGATCACGAGGTCAAGAGTTCAAGACCAGCCTGGCCAACATGGTGAAACCCTGTGTCTACTAAAAATATAAAAATTTGCCAGGCACAGTGGCGGGCGCCTGTAATCCCAGTTACTCAGGAGGCTGAGGCAGGATAATCACTTGAACCCAGGAGGCAGAGGTTGCAATGAGCCAAGATCCTGCCATTGCATTCCAACCTGGGCAACAGAGCAAAACTCTGTCTCAAAAAAAAAAAAAGAAAAAAACAAAAAACCACAAAAGCCAGGTGTGGTGGCTCATGCCTGTAATCCCAGCAAACAGATCATGAGATCAGGAGTTCAAAACCAGTCTGAGTAACATAGTGGAACCCTGTCTCTATGTAAAATACAAAAATTAGCCTGGCATGGTGGTTCGCACCTGTAATCCCAGCTACTCAGGAGGCTGAGGCAGGAGAATGGCTTAAACCTGGGAGGCAGAGGTTGCAGTGAGTGGAGATCGGGCCATTGCACTCCAGCATGGGTGACAGAGCAAGACTCCGTCTCAAAAAAAACCACACACACACCACACAACACACACACACACACACACACACACACACAAAACCAATAATGTATTAGGTTTTTTCCGTATGGCCAACACCAATAACTGTTACAGTTCTTGCTTTTTCTTTCTCTCCTTCACTTCCTCTGCCTTCTATGTCTCCTCCCCCTCTCCCTCTTCCTTTTCCTTCTTCTCCATTTAAATTAAGGTGAAGTTTGGCCAGGCGCCATGGGCCACACCTGTAATCCCAGCACTTTGGGAGGCTAAGGCGGGTAGATCACCAGGTCAAGAGATCAAGACCACCCTGACCAAAATGGTGAAATGCTGTCTCAAAAAAAAAAAAAAAAAGGTGAAGTTCACATGAGGGAAAATTAACCAAAGTAGTATTTACCACATTCACAATGTTGTGTAACCACCACCTCTATCTAGTTCTAACACATTTCTATCATCTCAGAAGGAAACCCCATATTCATTCCAGCTATTTGTGCAAAGGCAAGGTCATTAAGCATTGAGTAGCAGCCAGAAGGACTTGGCAGAATACAGGCATGGAGAAATTGGCTAATTTTAGTTCACGAATGCTGCATCTTAAAAACCCTTAATAACTCACATAGTGAATTACTATTAAGTCACCCGTGGAAACATAGACCTGAAATGAGTTCTGCAGTGTCCGTCATTCAGGTGCAAGAACTGAAAGGAGAACAAGAGATTTCAATATTCTAGAACACCGTGGCTTCTGTGATCTTTCCTGTGACGGATACAGTTTACTGGCAAAGGCAACTACCGTCCCTAACCTGTGACTCTTTTCTTCTTCCTGTTTTATTTTACTATTTTCTTTTTTTTTTTTGAGATGGAGTTTCGCTCTTGTTGCCTGGGCTGGAGTGTAACGGCGATCTCGGCTCACCGCAACCGCTGCCTCCTGGGTTCAAGCGATTCTCCTGCCCCAGCCTCCCAAGTAGCTTGGATTACAGGCATGCGCCACCATACTCAGCTAATTTTGTATTTTTAGTAAAGATGAGGTTTTACTATGTTGGCCAGGCTGGTCTCAAACTCCTGACCTCAGGTGACCCATCGCCTCGGCCTCCCAAAGTGCTGGGATTACAGGCATGAGCCACAGTGCCCCACCATTCTTCTTCCTATTTTAGAAGCTGGAAAGCTTCACATTTATTCTCTCAGGTTCCTCTGCAATTGTGGTTGCCAACTATGCTGCTGGATTTCCAAGAAATGTTTGCTTTCCTGATTAAAGGGACAGACACAACTGGCTCCGGCCCTTTTCCTGCCTCTTCGTGCTTTGAATACTCACATGATGCCTGGAGCTGCAGCAGCCATCTTGTTCACCACAAAGGAAGAGCCAAGAGGATCATGGAGTAGCCAGCTCTGGAATTGTTCTGCCAGTGACAGCAGATACTTATCTCCAAATTTTTTTGGAAAAAATGTAAGCCACTTTTTTCCTTTTTTTTTTTTTATGAGACAAAAGCAAGTCACAGGTCAGAGATGCAAAGGATGCTTGCCTGTCACACATGTCGTGTGTTGGGCTTGAACTGTGTTACTTAGGCTGGAATGCAGTGGTGTGAACGTGGCTTACTGTATCCTTGATCTCTTGGGCTCAAGTGATCCTTCCCACTCAGCCTCTCGATCACCTGAGACTGCAGGCATGCACCACCACACAGAGCTCATTTATTTTTTGTAGAACTTGGTCTTGCCATGTTGCCCAGGCTGGTCTCAAACTCCTGGGCTCAGGCGATCCTCCTACCTCAGCTTCCCAAAGTGCTGGGATTACAGGCATGAGCCACAGTGCCTGGCCATGTAAGCCATTCTAAATCAGGGTTTCTGCTATTTAAAGCACAGAGCCCAAAATGTTCCTAACTGAATCATTTCTTATGCCACTTAGATACAACACTAATATGCCATAATCATACTTATGATTTCTTTTAGGTTGGGGATTCAAAAGTTCATTCCCCAAAGTGAATTTTTTTTTTTTTTTTTTTTTTTTTAAGAAAGGGTCTCCGTCTGTCACTTAGGCTGAAGGCAGTGGTGAGATCACAGCTTACTGCAGCCTCCAGTTCCTGGGCTCAAGTGGTCCTCCCACCTCAGCCTCCCAAGTAGCTGGGAGTACAGGAGCCCACCATCACACCCTGCTGATTTTTCATATTTTGTAGAGACAGGGTTTTGCTATGTTGCCCAGGCTGCTCTTGAACTCAAGAGATCCTCTTGCCTCGGCCTCCCAAGTGCTGGGATTGCATGTGTGAGCCACCCATGCATTTTGTGCCAGGCCCAAAGTGAAATCTTACTCAGCTCCTAGAGAGTTGGCACCCCCAGGATTTCTTTTTTAATGAATTGGAAATTCAAGGTTTAAAAATAGATATAAAAACAAATCAGGCTGGGTGCGGTGGCTCACGCCTGTAATCCCAGCACTTTGGAGGCCAAGGCAGGCAGATCACCTGAGGTCGGGAGTTCAAGACCAGCCTGATCAACATGGTGAAACCCTGTCTTGAAAAAAAAAAAAAGATATAAAAAGAAATCAGGCTGGGTGCAGTGGCTCACACCTGTAATCCCAGCACTTTGGGAGGCCTGGTGGGTGGATCACTTGAGGTCAGGAGTTTGAGACCAGTCTGACCAACATGGCAAAACCCCGTCTGTATTAAAAATACAAAAATTAGCCAGGCATGGTGGTGCGTGCCTGTAGTCCCAGCTATTTGGGAGGCTTAGGCAGGGGAATCACTTGAACTCGGGAGGCAGAGGTTGCAGTGACTCAAGATCATGCCACTACACTCCAGCCTGGGTGAAAGAGCAAGACTCCATCTCAAAAAAAAAAATTCAGTATTACGTTTCCCAGATTTCTTTGCAGCTAGGTCTGGCCACCTGACAAGGTTCTGGCCAATGGGATGGGAACAGAAGTAATGTAGGCAACTTCCTGGACCAAGAGCATAAATGGAAAAGAGAGTGCCCTCCCTCCCTCCCTTTCCTTCTTTCCTGCAGGAGCTGGAGTGACCCTATTGGTCCCTAAAGTGGAAGCCATGTGTTAAGGACATTGAGCAACAAGAGAGAAGGAGCCTGAGGCCCAGCCAGAGAGCAGAAAGCCCCCAAACAGCTCTCAACCCCTTACAGATTGACTACTAAGTGGGAAGGAAAGGAGACTGTTCTCTCTTGGTCTTTGTACAGAACCTATGTACTAACTAATATAGTGCTCATTGGGAGGCTGAGGCAGGAGGATAGCTTGAGCCCAGGAGTTTGACACAGCCTGGGAAACATAGCAAGACCTTGTCTCTACTAAAAAAAAAATTTATTTTTTATTTTTTCATTTTTTGAGACGGAGTTTCGCTCTTGTTACCCAGGCTGGAGTGCAATGGCACGATCTCGGCTCAGCGCAACCTCCGCCTCCTGGGTTCAGGCAATTCTCCTGCCTCAGCCTCCTGAGTAGCTGGAATTACAGGCATGTGCCACCATATCCAGCTAATTTTTTGTATTTTTAGTAGAGACGGGGTTTTACCATGTTGACCAGGATGGTCTCGATCTGTTGACCTCGTGATCCACCCGCCTCGGCCTCCAAAATGCTGGGATTACAGGCGTGAGCCACTGCACCCAACTAAAAAAAATTTTTAAATGGCCATGGCCAGGCACGGTGGCAGCTGTCTGTAATCCCAGCTACTCAGGAGGCTGAGGCAGATAATTGCTTGAATCTGTGAGACAGAGGTTGCAGTGAGCCAAGATCATGCCATTGCACTCCAGCCTGGACTATAAAGTGAGACTCTGTCTCAAAAAACACAAAAATTTTTTAATTAGGCCAGGTGTGGTGACTCACGCCTGTAATCCCAGCATTTTGGGAGGCTGGGGCGGGTGGATCACCTGAGGTCAGGAGTTTGAGACTAGCCTGGCCAACTTGGTGAAACCCCATCTCTACTAAAAATACAAAAATTAGCCAGGCATGGTGGCGCACATCTGTAATCCTGGCTACTCAGGAGGCTGAAACAGGAGAATTGCTTAAATCTGGGAGGTGGAAGTTGCAGTGAGTCAAGAGCCTGGGTGGCAAGAGTAAGACTCTGTCTCAAAAAAACAAAAAAAAAAACAGGTATGATGGCAGATACCTGTGGTCCCAGCTACTTTGGAGGCTGAGACAGGAGGACTGAGGCTGCAGTGAGCAGTGATCACACCACTACACTTCAGCCTGGGCAACAAAGACCCTATCTCAAAAAAAAAAAAAAAGAATTTGGTTTTTATTCTGGTTCTTCTGGAAAACAATATTGAATTTTAAGTAGAAGACTGGCGTGACTTGATTTACTTTTTCAGATCTGCCTGACTGCTGAGTGGAAAAGTGATTCGTGGGCCAAGGGTGGAGACAGAGACACTAAAAGTTGGGAGCAGTAGAGATGGGAGCGAGGGTGGGAGCCCACAGTGCTTGCTCATGGCCAGGAAGTGAAGTGGGAGGAAAAAGCCATCAACGGCCACTCCTTGCTCTCGTGCTTATGAAAGCCATGTGCAAGGGCAGAGGGTGGGGCAGCAGGCAGCCGAAGTTCCGTTCCAAACAGTTGATGGTGGCTGAAAACGCCAGCCAGTCTGTAGATTTGGGTGTGTGTCGGGGACAGGAGACATGAATGGGGAAGCATCAGCATGGAGATGGTATTTAAAATCTTGACACTGAACCAGACTATCCAGATACAGGGCAAGACCCAGGCCCCAAATCCTAGGACCATATAAAGTGTCAAAGTGCATGTAAACCTTTTTTTTTTTTTTCTTGAGATGAAGTCTTGCTCTGTTGCCCAGGCTAGAGTACAGTGGCGTGATCTCGGCTCACTACAACCTCCGCCTCCTGGGCTCAAGCAATTTTCCTGCCTGGGATTACAGGTGCCTGCCACCATGACTGGCTAATTTTTGTATTTTTACTAGAGACCGGGTTTCACTATGTTGACCAGGCTGGTCTCAAACTTCTAACCTCAGAAGACCTGCTTGCCTCAGCCTCCCAAAATGCTGGGATTACAGGGGTGAGCCACCTCAGCCAGCCTCAAAAAATTTTTTTTAAGAACTCAGTCTGGGTTTATTCCTGTAATCCCAGCACTTTGGGAGGACAAGATGGGAGAATCCCTTGAGCCCAGGAGGTCAAGACCAGCCTGGGCAAGATAGAAAGACCTCATCTCTCTCTTTTTTTGTGGGGGTGGGGACAGGGTCTTGCTCTGTCACCCAGGCTGGGGTGCAATGGTACAATCTCGAGTCACTGCAACCTTCGCTTCCCCAGTTCAAGCAATTCTCATGCCTCAGTCTCCCGAGTAGCTGGGATTACAGGCCACCACGCCTGGTTAATTTTTGTATTTTTAGTAGAGAGGGGATTTCACCATGTTGGCCAGGTTGGTCTCAAACCTGGCCTCTACCTCCTAAAGTGGTGGGATTACAGCATGAGCCACCACACCCAGTGACATATCTTTTTTTTTTTTTTTGAGATGCAGTATTGCTCTTGTTGCCCAGGCTGGAGTACAATGGCGCTATCTCAGCTCACTGCAATATCTGCCTCCCAGGTTCAAGCGATTCTCCTGCCTCAGCCTCTTGAGCAGCTGGGTGTACAGGGCAGGCGTGCACCACCACGCCCAGCTAATTTTGTATTTTTAGTAGAGACGGATTTCTCCATGTTGGTCAGGCTGGTCTCGAATTCCTGACCTCAGGTGATCCGCCTGCCTGGGCCTCCCAAAGTGCTGGGATTACATTATTTAATTAAAAAAAAAAAGAACTCAAACTAGTCAGACATATGCGTCCGCGCCCCAGGGTCTTTGCTCTCACCTTGGAACGCTCCTTCCCCAGATATCTGCTCTTTCCCCTCACTCCAGGTTTTTGCTTCAGCGTCATCTCAGTGAGGTCCCCATCCCCTTCTTTATTTTCCTCCATGTGTTCTACCTATTGATTTGTTCATTGACTCATTGTTCTAGGGAAGGAAGACATCCGTGAGGAGGAGATTCTGTCTGTTCTGCTGTTCTGTGGTCGCAGCCCCCAGAATAGTAGTGCATGCAAAAGAATATCTGTTGAATGAATAATGTGTGAACGAATGCACCAGCTAGATCACGAAGAGGGCGCGGCATTCAGGGAGCACGCCCGACTTTCATCTCAACACTATAGCTTTAGTCCTGAAAATTCCTCGGCCAGGTGCGGTGGCTCACGCCTGTGATCCCAGCACTTTAGGAGGCCGTGGCGGGTGGATCACCTGAGGTCAGAGGTTTGAAAGCAGCCTGGCCAACAGAGCGAAACCACACCTCTACTAAAAATACAAAAATTAGCTGGTGCACGCCTGTAATCCCAGCTACTCAGGAGGCTGAGGCAGGAGAATCACTTGAACCCAGGAGGCAGAGGTTGCAGTGAGCCGAGATCCCGCCACTGCACTCCAGCCTGGATGACAGAGTGGGACTCAATCCCCACAAGAGCGAAACACTGTCTCAAAAAAAAAAAAGAAAGAAAGAAAATTCCTCAGCAGGAGTCTGGGAAGGTCAAAGGTGAAAGTCCGGATTGTTCTAAGCTGTGCTTTAGCCATTCCTGCCCCCTGAGAGCCCCAGGGCCCGGTCCGCCGCCCTTCCTTTACATTCCTGAGCGCTGAAGTCCCCACCTCCTTTCAGCACCCTGAGATCTTTCTGAGGATGGAATGGACTGAATAATATTTTCCATGTAAGTAACGGGGTCCAAGAATGCCCTTGACGCATGAGACCAGAGCTGCCAGCCCGGGGAACGGAACGCTGCTCTCCCGGGAGCCACGAGAGGGCGCCATTTATCCACGGAGTTTTGCGAAGTCCGTGCCGCAAGAAGCTGCTCTCCCAGGAGGAGGCGAGGCTTTTCGCCTGTTGCAAGGTTGGGTGCGTCGGAGAATTTGGATGTTGTGCTCAAGCAGGTGGTGGGAGAGCTGGCTTTGATGCTCCCAAAGAAATTGATTGCCCAGGTTCTCTCCTGTTTGTAATTAGACCAGGGTTCCAACCCAGACTTTGGCTGCAGCGGTGTGACCCTGGACAATTCACTGTGACTGTTGCAGCCTTGCTAACCTCATCCATAAGAACACTGGGACCCCATGGGATTGTGTGAGGACGCAGTGAAAGTTTGCAGGCACCAAGCATTGTTGTGAAATGGGAGCCAGTGATGAGATCAGAGGTTGTTAATTATCCTAGTAATCAACTGAGCCCTCCTCAAAGCCTGTTCCCTGGATCAGCAGCAGCACCAGCTGAGATCTGATGGAACTTGCTAGAAACGCAAATTCTCAGCCCCACTTCCCCAAACTCCTTGATTAAGAGCCTGTAGTCTCAGCACTTTGCAAGGCCGAGGTAGGTGGATCACCCGAGATGAAGAGTTCAAGACCAGCTTGGCCAACATGGTAAGACCCCTGCATCTCCACTAAAAATACAAAAATTAGCCAAGCATGGTAGGAGACACCTGTAATCCCATCTACTCAGGAGGCTGAGGCAAGAGAATCACTTGAACCTGGGAGGCAGAGGTTTCAGTGAGCCAAGATTGCGCCATTGCACTCCAGCCTGGGCAACAAGAGCGAAACACTGTCTCAAAAAAAAAAAAAAAAAATACAAAAGTTAGCTGGGTGTGGTGGCTCACTCCTGTAATCTCAGCTACTCCAGAGGCTGAGGCAAGAGAATTGCTTGAACCAGGGAGGCGGAGGTTGCCTGAGCAACAGAGTGAGACTCCGTCTCAAAAGAAAAAAAAAAAAGTTTCTTAATCAAAAGGTGTGAGAATTTCAAGAAATGCAGATTCTCAAATCTTTTGATTAAGAAAGGGGGTGAATCCCTCAATCAGTGTTTAGCAAGCTCCACATGTGCTTCTGATCCCTGCTCAAGTCTGCTTAGAGAGGTAGGGACTTCCCCTATGGGGGTTCAGGACACAATACCCCAAAATATGGCATTTTGGCAAACTGGGCATTTTAAGCTGAAGGCATTTGAGGAAGCCACAGACACAGGAAGGTCACTCTCTGACCTTCTCCTGCCTTCCTCCTCTACTGTGAGCCACAAGAGATTTCTCTGACCTGCCTCTCCTGAAAGCTGGCCCCAAGCCCGTCATTCCAGTGGGGTCTGGTGCTGGACCCAGAGGTCACGAAGACTGAACACACAGGCCTTGCTAAGTTCCCATGGCGAACCGCATCATGTGACCAAACCCTTTCCTCCTCCTGCAACACTGGGCAGGACTGTCCAGAAAACACAGTTCCCTGGGTCACTGGTTCCTCACTTAGGAAGACTCCTGAGTCACCCAAAACTTTGGTTAAATAAATTTGTTCCCGGGCGCAGCGGCTCACACCTGTAATCCCAGCTACTCGGGAGACTGGGACAGGAGAATCACTTGAACTTGGGAGGCAGAGGTTGCAGCAAACCGAGACTGTGCCACCGCACTGCAGCCTATGTAACAGAGCAAGACTCTGTTTCTTTTTTTTTTTTTTTTTTTTGAGATGGAGTTTCGCTCTTGTTATATAGGCTGGAGTGCAATGGCACGATCTCGGCTCACCACAACTTCCGCCTCCTGGGTTCAGGCAATTCTCCTGCCTCAGCCTCCTGAGTAGCTGGGATTACAGGCACGCACCACCATGTCCAGCCAATTTTTGTATTTTTAGTAGAGACGGAGTTTCACCATGTCGACCAGGATGGTCTCAATCTCTTGACCTCATGATCCACCCGCCTCGGCCTCACAAAGTGCTGGGATTACAGGCTTGAGCCACCACGCCCGGCGAGACTCTGTTTCAAAAAAAAAAAAATGTGTTATGCTCATCTCTTGTTTATCTGTCTTTCTTTAGGGCTGTTAGCTATGAACCCTGTGATGGGTGAAGTAGATACTTTTCCTTCCCTACAACCCTACATCATAGTTAGTAAGGAGTGGAGCTGAAATTGGAAAAAAAAATTAGTCCTATTCCCTGCAAAGTCAGGATATAGTGTGTATATCCCATTAGTGACTGACGTGCCAAAATGTCCTCCCTGCTTTTTTTTTTTTTTGAGACGGAGTCTCACTCTGTCGCCCAGGCTGGATCACAGTGGTCCAGTCTCAGCTCACTGCAACTTCCACCTCCCAAATTCAAGCAATTCTCCTGCCTCAGCCTCCTGAGTCGCTGGGACTACAGGCGCATGCCACCATACATGGCAAATTTTTGTATTTTTCAGTAGAGATAGGAGCTTCAACATATTGGTCAGGCTGGTCTCAAACTCCTGGCCTCAAGTGATCCTCCCGTCTCGGCCTCCCAGAGTGCTGGGATTACAGGTGTGAGCCACCTCACTCAGCCTTTTTTTTTTTTTTTTCTGAGACGGAGTCTTGCTCTGTTGCACAGGCTGGTGTGCAGTGGTGTGAACTCCGCTCACTGCAACCTCCGCCTCCTGGTTCAAGCTATTTTCCTGCCTCATCCCCCCGAGTAGCTGGGATTACAGGCACCCACCATGCCCAGCTGATTTTTGTATTTTTAGTAGAGATGGGGTTTTGCCATGTTGGCCAGGCTGATCTCGAACTCCTGACCTCAAAAGATCTGCCTGCCTAGGCTTTCAAAGTGCTGGGATTACAGGCCTGAGCCACCACACCCAGCCCAGAGGAGTTATTTTAAACAAAGTGGGCAGGGAGGGGACATTTGAGTGGAGACAAATAAAATGAGGGGCAGGGTTCCAACAAGCACAGAAGGAAATGCATTCCAGGGAGAGCATAGGGCAAGTGTAAAGGCCCTGGGGCCCTGAGTGTTTTGTGGTGAGAACAGAACAGAAGGAAGTGCCTCAAGCTGGTACTGGGATGAGGTGGGGAGGATGGAAAGCAAATGAGGTCAGAGAACAGGGGCTAGGGGACAGATGTTTAGGACGTGGTGGATCACAGTGAAGGGGCGTGTGTGTGTGTGTTTGTGTGTGTGTGTGTGTGTTTGTTTATTTTGAAACAGGATCTCCCTCTGTTTCCTAGACTGGAGTTCAGTAGTGCAATTACTGCTTATTGCAGCCTCAACCTCCTGGGCTTAAGGGATCCTTCTGCCTCAGCCTCCTTACTAGCTTGGGCCATAGGTGCATGCCACCACGCCTAGCTCACGTTTTTTATTTTGTTTGTTTTGTTTTTTTGAGAAGGAGTTTCACTCTTGTTGCCCAGGCTGGAGTGCAATGGTTTGATCTTGGCTCGCTGCAACCTCCACCTCCCTGGGTTCAAGCAATTCTCCTGCCTCAGCCTCCTGAGTAGCTGGGATTACAGGCATGCACCACCACACCTGGCTAATATTGTATTTTTAGTAGAGATGGGGTTTCTCCATGTTGGTCAGGCTGGTCTCAAACTCCCGACCTCAGGTGATCACCTGCCTCAACTCAAAGTGCTGGGATTACAGGTGGTCACCACCGGGCCTGGCCTAGGATTTGTTAGTTAGTTAGTTAGTTAGTTAGTTTGTTTGTTTTGAGACAGAGTTTTGCTCTTGTTGCCCAGGCTGCAGTGCAATGCTGCGGTCTCAGCTCACTGCAACCTCTGCCTCCCAGGTTCAAGCGATTCTCTTGCCTCAGACTCACGAGTAGCTGGGATTACAGGTGTGCATCCCTATGCCCGGCTAATTTTGTATTTTTAGTAGAGATGAGTTACACCATGTTGGTCAGGCTGGTCTTAAACTACTAACCTCAGGTGATCCACAGGCATGAGCCACCACACACGGCTGGATGTTTTTTAAAATTGTGGTAAAATCGGCCAGGTGTATAACTAAAACTCTGTACCCATGAAACACTAAGGGTTCCCATTATCCATCACTCCCAGCTGCTGGCAACCACCATTGACTTGCTGTCTCTGCGTTTGCCCATTCCAGGTACCTCATATAAGTGGATTTATACAGTATTTGTCCTTTTGTGTCTGGCTTTTTTCACCTAGCATAGTGTTTTCAATTTCATCTGTGTTGTACTCTGTAGATTGTCAGGCATTCGGCTGGAAAATATATCCACCCCCTGGAGTCTGATCATTGAGTGTTCCCTTCCTTGCAGTGACCTCCTTGTACTTTCTGATTTTCTAAGTCTGTTCTGTCTTCCCCAGCTGGAGTCTGACCAGTTCCAGGAAGCATTTCAAGTGGGCTTTGGTATCAGAAAGAACAGCACTCACATCCTGATTTGGCTGTTTACTTGCAGGGGACACTGGGTGACTCTCTGAGCTTCAGTTTCCTCACCTGTGGATGGAGACCACAATTACTCCAATCTTGAGGGGCTGTGCTGACATTTACATGAGGTGACACTATTTTGCTCAGTGCTTGTTACTACCAGAGAGAATAAATATTACCTCTTTTTTTTTTGAGATGGAGTTTCGCTGTTGTTACCCAGACTGGAGTGCAATGGCATGATCTCAGCTCACCGCAGCCTCCGCCTTCTGAGATCAAGCAATTCTCCTGCCTCAGCCTCCCGAGTAGCTGGGACTACAGGCGCGCATCACCATTAGCCCAGCTAATTTTTGTATTTTTAGTAGAGACGGGGTTTCACCTTGTTGACCAGGATGGTCTCGATCTCTTGACCTTGTGATCCACCCGCCTTGGCCTCCCAAAGTGCTGGGATTATAGGCATGAGCCACCGCGCCCGGCAAATGTTACCTCTTACTGTTACCTTGGACATCCAAGTCTATCCACTATCTTGTAAAAAAACAAAAAACCCGGTGCCAGGCGTGGCAGCTCACACCTGTAACCCCAGCACTTTGGGAGGCTGAGGCAGGCAGATCACTTGAGGTCAGGAGTTTGAGACCAGTCTGGCCAACATGGCAAAACCCCATCTCTACTAAAAATACAAAAATCCTCCAGGCATGGTGGTGCGTACCTGTAGTCCCAGCTACTCAAGAGGCTGAGGCAGGAGAATCGCTTGAACCCGGGAGGCAGAGGTTGCAGTGAGCAGAGATCGTGTCACTGCACTCCAGCCTGAGTAACAGAGTAAGGCTTCATCTCAAAACAAACAAACAAACAATGTTTGGGCAGGCATGGTGGCTACCTCCTGTAATCCCAGCACGTTGGGAGGCTGAGGTGGTAGGAGCATGTGAGTCCACGAATTTGAGACCAGCCTGGGAAACATAGTGAGCCCCTCTCTTTACAAAATAAAAATATTAGGGTGGGCGTGGTGGCTTATGCCTGTAATCCCAGTAGTTTGGGCTGAGATGGATGGATCACCTGAGGTGAGGAGTTCTAGATCAGCCTTACCAACATGGTGAAACCCCATCTCTACTAAATACAAAAAAAATTAGCCAAGCATGGTGGTGCATGCCTGTAATCCCAGCTACTTGGGTGGCTGAGGCAGGAGAATCACTGGAACCCGGGAGGCAGAGGTTGCAGGGAGCCCAGATTGTGCCATTGTACTCCAGCCTGGGCAACAGAGTGAAACTCCCTATCAAAAATAAATTAAATAAATAAATAAATAGACTGTTCATGGTGACTCACGCTTGTAATCCCAGCACTTTGGGAGGGCGAGGCAGGCAGATCACCTGAAGTCAGGAGTTCAAGACCAGCCTGACCAACATGGAGAAACCTCATCTCTACTAAAAATGCAAAATTAGTTGGGTGTGGTGGTGCATGCCTGTAATCCCAGCTACTTGGGAGGCTGAGGCAGGAGAATCGCTTGAATCCAGGAGGCAGAGGTTGCAGTGAGCTGAGATCACACCATTGCACTTCAGCCAGGGCAACAAGAGCAACACTCCATCACAAAAACAAAATAATAAATAAGTAAATAAAAACATTAGCTAGGCATGGTAGTGTGTGCCTGCAGGCCCAGCTACTTGGGAGGCTGAGTTGGGAGGATGGCTTGATCCCTGGAGGTTGGGGCTAGAGCAAGTTGTGTTTGTACCACTGCATTCCAGCCTGGATGTGGGAGTAGGACCCTGTCTCAAAACAAAAACAAACAGTATTCTATATCTGTTACCACAATATTCTCTGTCTGTTACCACGGTATTCTCTATCTGTTACCCATTAGCACTTAGCATAGGGGCATTTTTACTGTTCTCTGGCTTGGAATTTAATTTTCTTTTCTCTTTTTTTTTTTCTTTTCACAGGGGAAAGCGAGAACGCAGTCCCCCACTACCACAAATTATGCAGTCGAGTTTCCCACATTTGGGGAAATCACAGGGGTCAACACATCCGGAGTGCAATGAATAAGCCTCCACCTGGGAAAACCACCTTCGTGATCATGGTATCCTCCCTGCTAGGTAAGTTTTTCTTTTTGAGATGGAATTTGGCTCTGTCACCCAGGCTGGAGAGCAGTGGTGCATTCTCAGCTCACTGCAACCTCCGCCTCCTAGGTTCAAGTGCTTCCCATCTCAGCCTCCTGAGTAGCTGGGATTACATGCATGTGCCATCATGCCCAGATAATTTTTGTTTTTTTTTTTTTTTTTTTTTTTTTTTTAGTAAAGAAGGGGTTTCACCATGTTGGTCAGGCTGGTCTTGAACTCCTGACTCGTGATCCACCTGCCTCGGCCTCCCAAAGTGCTGTGAGCCACTGTGCCCAGCCTCTCTCTCTTTTTTTTTTTTTAATTGAGACTTGGTTGTGTCATGTTGCCCTGGCTGGTCTTGAACTCCTGGGCTCAAGTGATCCTCTCACATCAGCCTCCCAAAGTGCTAGGATTTCAGGTGTGAGCTACCATGACTGGCCTGCAATTTTATTTTTCATGTATTTATTTTAGACAACATTTTCAGTTTCTTTGTTCACGCTGAAATGCTGTGGCACAATCTCTGCGCACTGCAACCTCCGCTTCCTGGGTTCAAGGGATTCTCCTACTTCAGCTTCCTGAGTAGCTGAGATTACGGGTGTACACCACTATACTCAGCTAATTTTTTTTGTGATTTTAGAATAGACCGGGTTTCACCATGTTAGTCAGGCTGGTCTGGAACTCCTGACCTCAGGTGATCCACCTACCTCAGCCTCCCAAAGTGCTGGGATTACTGGCGTGAGCTACCACGCCCGGCGGAATTTAATTCTTTGTAGGGATTTGACTTCATCACCAGCTTGAGTTTTCTACTTCCACTGGGCTCTAGGTTTTGTTTTTCTTTTTTCTTTTTTCTTGAGACGGAGTTTCACTCTGGTTACCCAGGCTGGAGTGCAATGGTGCGATCTCGGCTCACTGCAACCTCTGCCTTCTGGGTTCAAGCAATTCTCCTGCCTCAGCCTCCCAAGTAGCTGGGACTACAGGCACGTGCCACCATGCCCAGCTAATTTTTGTATTTTTAGTAGAGACAGGTTTTCACCTTGTTGACCAGGATGGTCTCGATCTCTTGACTTCATGATCCACCCGCCTCGGCCTCCCAAAGTGCTGGGATTATAGGCATAAACCACCACACCCGGCCTGTTTTTCTTTTTCTCATTCCTTTCAGGAATGAATGAGCTCTAGGTTTTTGAAGAGTATCCTTTCACATGCTCTTAGGGCTGAACCCTAAGCCAGAACAGTATGGATCTGATCAATATCTTTTCAGCTAATGAATAGTTAAATCCTGTTCTTCCTCCCATCTTCGAAGCAAGCTGACCTCAATTCTATCACAGGGAGGAGCACCTGTTCCTTAGCATGCCCAGTGCCAGGCGGGAGGCTTCCTCCCCAAAGTCTCCCTGAGACAACAGGTCTCAGGCATTGTTACCCAAAATGTTCCACCCAACACACACGAAATGGAGCTCCTAAAAAATTACCTTCATGGCCAGGCACGGTGGCTCACACCTGTAATCCCAGCACTTTGGGAGGCTGAGGCAGATGGATCACTTGAGGTCAGGAGTTCAAGACCAGCCTGGCCAACATGATGAAACCCCGTCTCTACTAAAAATGGGAAAATTAGTTGGGCATGGTGGCTTGTGCCTGTAGTCCCAGCTACTTGGGAGGCAGAGGTGAGAGAATGGCTTGAGCCTGGGAGACAAGGTTGCAGTAAGCCGAGATCGTGCCATTACATTCTGTCTCAAAAAAACAAAAACGGAGGGCAGGCCGGGCACGGTAGCTCATGCCTATAATCCCAGCACTTTGGGAAGCCGAGGCAGATAGATCACGAGGTCAAGAGATCGAGACCATCCTGGTCAACATGGTGAAACCCCGTCTCTACTAAAAATACAAAAAATTAGCTGGGCATGGTGGCATGTGCCTGTACTCCCAGGTACTCAGGAGGCTGAGGCAGGAGAATTGCCTGAATCCAGGAGGCAGAGGTTGCGGTGAGCCGAGATCACGCCATTGCACTCCAGCCTGGGTAACAAGAGTGAAACTCTGTCTTAAAAAAAACAAAGTGGGGGGCCAGATGCAGCGGCTCACACCTGTAATCCCAGCACTTTGGGAGGATCATGAGGACAAGAGATCTAGATCATCCTGGCCAACATGGGAAAACCCAGTCACCATTAAAAATACAAAAATTAGGGCCGGGCGTGGTGGCTCATGCCTGTAATCCCAGCACTTTGGGAGGCCAAGGCGGGTGGATCACGAGGTCAAGAGATCGAGACCATCCTGGTCAACATGGTGAAACCCCGTCTCTACTAAAAACAGAAAAAACTTAGCTGAACATGGTGGCGTGTGCCTGTAATCCCAGGTACTCAGGAGGCTGAGGCAGGAGAATTGTCTGAACCCAGGAGGTGGAGGTTGCGGTGCCTGGGTAACAGGAGCAAAACTCCGTCTCGGAAAAAAAAAAAATACAAAAATTAGCTGGGCATGGCGGCCCATGCCTGTAATCCCAGCTATTCAGGAGGCTGAGGCAGGAGAATCACTTGAACCTGGGAGGCAGAGATTGCAGTGAGCTGAGATCATGCCACTGCAATTCAGCCTGAGTGACAGAGCAAGACTCTGTCTCAAAAAAAAAAAAAAAATTAACTTCACGTACCTTCTCTCCTCCTTCCATAGTCAAGAAGCATGCACATCAGCCATGTGGCAATCCTATAAAACTTTAAACACACAGACACCCTGGCATATACTTACCCCAGTGCTTTAATATACAGAGACCTATTGACCCAGCAATTCCACTTCTAGGAATTTTTGCTATAGATAATCCTTGCCCAAGACAGATGAATAAGGAGATGTATTGTTGCATTGCTCATTATAGCCAAAGACTGGAAGGAATCCAAATGTCCATCAGTAGGAGATGGTTAAATAAATGATGATGCAGCTGCTTGGTGGATACGACTCCACAGTCACTTAAAACAATAAAACAGCTCCATGTGAATTGATAGCAAGCAATTCTCCAAGACATACTGATGAATGCAAAAATGCAAGGAGGAGAACAGTGTGTGTGACATGCCGGCATTTGTGTCAACTAAACCAGGAAAGGCCAGGCATTGTGCTTGTGGTGTATGGGTTCCTTCTGCTATCTGGTAATTGCTTCTGGGGAGAGGATCAGAGGATCATGCTGGGGGGAGACTTAGTTTTTCCATGGATAAATTTCTTTTTTTCAAAACAAAGTTTCCCTCTTGTTGCCCAGGCTGCAGTGAAGTGTTGCAATCTCCGCTCACTGCAACCTCCGCCGCTCAGGTTCAAGCAATTCTCCTACCTCCACCTCCCAAGTAGCTGGGATTACAGGTGCTCGTCATCACGCCTGGCTAATTTATTTGTACTTTTAGTAGAGACAGGGTTTCACCATATTGGCCATGCTGGTCTCGAACTCCTGAGCTCAGGTGATTCACCCACCTCAGCCTCCCAAAGTGCTGGGATTACAATCCTGAGCCACCATGCCTGGCCACATGGATAAATTTCTATGCTATTTTAATTCTTTACTACATGCATGTTTTTTCTATTTCCTAATTTTTTTTTTCAGATTAATATGCTATATGCATTATGTCTTGATCAGGAAGTGGTAAGGTCTTGGCCCTCAGGCTAACAGGGTGCACAACTCTTTTTTTTTTTAAGACGGGGTTTCACCGTGTTAGTCGGGCTGGTCTTGAACTCCCGACCTCAGGTGATTCGCCCACCTTGGCCTTCAAAGTGCTTGAATTACAGGCATGAGCCACCACACCCGGCCGGGTGCACAACTCTTGAAAGGTTGGAAAATCTGTATCTGTTCTCTGCTGAATGATGTCAGCAGAAGCTGTATGACCTTGAGATTTTATTTCAGCGGTGGTGCTCTTATATAAATGCTCAGTTGGCAATCACCCCTGATCCTTAGAAGGCACTTCACAGTTTACAAAGCTGAGAGGCTCTTCACTTTTCGTGGTCTCATCCATCCTTGACCACAGTGTCATGGGGTAACTGGGGCAGGCAGGAACTCGTCCGAGGTCCCACAGTTAGAAAATGCACAAGCTGGGCTTCAACCCACCTCTCCTTCTCTGCTCCTGTCACTTGCCTTAAAAGAGCAATTTTCTTTTTTTTCTTTATTTTTTGAGACAGAGTCTCGCTCTGTCGCCCAGGCTGGAGTGCAGTGACGTGATCTCAGCTCACTGAACCTCTGCCTCCCAGGTTCAAGCAATTTTCCTGCCTTAGTCTCTCAAGAAGATGGGATTACAGGCACCCACCACCCCACCACACCTGGCTAATATTTGTATTTTTTAGTAGAGATGGGATTTTGCCATGTTGGCCCAGCTGGTCTTGAACTCCTGACCTCAGTTGATCTGCCCACCTCCGCCTCCCAAAGTGCCGAGATTACAGGTGTGAGCCACCTCGCCCGGCTGTCATCTTTGTTGGTTCATTCTCAGCCAAATGTCCAAGCCGTGGAGAGTGTCAGGGACAGGCTGTTGGACCCAATTCTTTCCCATCACCCACAGTCCTAGGTAATCTCAGCCCAAATTCGTCACAGCTTTAAATTCCGTCTAGATGCTGATGCCTCCCACATTTATACTTCCAGCCGAAACTTCCCCTGCACTCCATCATCCTACCGCCTCTGTGACATCTCCACTTGGATGACTAATAGCTCACCCCACATTCATTCTCCCCCAACCTGCTCCTCCCACTGCTGTGCTCCTCCCATCTCAGCCTTCATCAACTCCAGCCTCCTAGCAGCACAAGTCAGAAAATCTTGAAGTCCCAGCACTTTGGGAGGCCAAGCCGGGGGGAATCACTTGAGCCTGGGAGCTTGAGACCAGCCTGGAAAACATAGCAAGACCCTGTGTCTACAAAAAAATAAAAATATTAGCTGGGCATAGTGGTGTGTGCTTGTGGTCCTAGCTACTCAGGAGACTGAGATGGGAGGATGGCTTGAGCTCAGGTAGAGGCTGCAGTGAGCTGTGATGGCGCCACTGCACTCCAGCCTGGGCAATAGAGTGAGACAGTGTCTCAAGAAACAAAACAAGGCTGGGCATGGTAGCTCACGCCTGTAATCCCAACACTTTGAGAAGCCAAGGTGGGTAGATCTCTTGAGGTCAGGAGTTTGAGACCAGCCTGATCAATATGGTGAAACTCCTTTAAAAATACAAAAATTAGGCTGGACGTGGTGGCTCACACCTGTAATCCAAGCACTTTGGAGGCCAAGGCGGGCAGATCACCTGAGGTCGGGAGTTCAAGACCAACCTGACCCACATGGTGAAACCACGTCTTAAAAATAAATAAATAAGGCCAGGCACGGTGGCTCACGCCTATAATCCCAGCACTTTGGGAGACCAAGGCAGGTGGATCACGAGGTCAAGAGATCAAGACCATCCCGGTCAACAAGGTGAAACTCTGTCTCTACTAAAAATACAAAAATTAGCTGGGCATGGTGGTGCGTACCTATAGTCCCAGCTACTCGGGAGGCTGAGGCAGGAGAATTGCTTGAACCCAGAAGGCGGAGGTTGCGGTGAGCCGAGATCATGCCATTGCACTCCAGTCTGGGTAACAACAGCGAAACTCCATCTCAAAAATAAATAAATAAATACAATAAATAAAAAAGAAAAATACAAAAATTAGCTGGGTGTGATAGTGCGCACCTGTAATCTCAGCTACTCAGGAGACTGAGGCAGGGGAATCACTGGGAACTGGGGGATGGAGGTTGCAGTGAGCTGAGATCTTGCCATTGCACTCCAGCCTGGGTGACAGAGTGAGACCCTGTCTCAAAGAAAAAAAAAAAAAAAGAGATATTGAAGTCATCTATGCCTCCTCTTCCTCCCTCCGACACTCCACAAACCCTGCCAGCTGGATTTCCCAAGTAGATCCAGAATCCTACACTTCTGTCCTCCTTCACCCTGGTCTGAGCCACCTGCATCTCAGGCCTAGAACATTCCAAGCATCCCCACTGGTCTCCCGACATCTGCCATGGTCCTTTTCAGCTGATTTGCAACCCCATGACCAGGGTGATCTTTCTGGAACTTGTTGGTCTGTGTCTCTTATTTGCAGAAAGTCTCCAGTGATTTCTGTCTTTTTTTTTTTTGAGACAGGGTTTCACCATGTTGGCCAGCCTGGTCTTGATCTCTTGACCTTGTGATCCACCCGCCTCTGCCTCCCAAAGTGCTGGGATTACAGGCGTGAGCCACCATGCCCAGCCCAGTGATTTCTTATTTGGAGTAAAAACTGAACTACTTAAAATGGCCTGCCACATATTCCTGTTTCCTCAGTACCCTTGAACCTTTCCCCACTGTGGCCTCCCTGAGAGTGAAACATCCCAGCAGCGATCACCTTGCTATTCCAACACCTGGTCCCCGTAGGGCACTCGGAGGCCAGAGGCTTCCTCTTCCCTCTTCCTTAGGGCTTCTCACCCTCACTGCTGTGGACGTTTGTGGCTGGGCCATTCCTTGTTATGGCTGTGCTGTGCATTGCAGGATGGTCAGCAGCATCCCTGGCTTCTACCCACTGGATGCCAGGAAATATTGTCCCCAATATTTCCAGACAAATGGCCCCTGGAGGGAAAAACCACTCTCACTGGGAACCCCGTTCGACCTGTACTGCTCTCCCCTAGAAATCCCCATACCTCCTCCTTCATCCCATTCAGGCTCAGCTGCCACCTCCCTGGTGAGGCCTCTGTAGACAGTGTAGACACTGATGACCACTGCTGCCCACCCCAACCCCCTTCTCCCTTGCTGCTATATTTTTTTTATAGCACTCTTCACCATTTAACACACTACCTATTATATTGTTCTTACTGTTTTTTATTCATTTATTGTTCTTATTTATTATCTATTTATTGTTTATTTATTACCTGTCTCTTCTTACTAGAATGTAAGCTTCAAAAACCCAAGGCTTGGCAGGGCACGGTGGCTCACTCCTGACTGTAATCCCAGCACTGTGGGAGGCCGAGGCAGGAGGATAGCCTGAGGTCAGGAGTTTGACATCAGCCTGGACAGCATGTTGAAACCACGTCTCTACTAAAATACAAAAAATTAGCTGGACATGGTGGCACATGCCTGTAATCACAGCTACTCAGGAGGCTGAGGCACAAGAATTGCTTGAACCTGGGAGGTGGAGGTTGTAGTAAGCTGGGATCACACCACTGCACTCCAGCCTGGGTAACAAAGTGAGACTTTGTCTCAAAAAAAAAAAAAAGGCAGGGACTAGCATAGTAGGCACTCAACAAATCGTTCCTTCAGGAATGAATAAACGCCAGCCCTTGTAACAGATGCATGAACATATGAACATCAGGCCTCGGCCTCAAGAGACCTGCCTTCCATCCTGGGTGCAGGGAGTAAGCAGGCAAATAAATGTGTGCAGTGGCAGGCGGCTATCAGTGCAATAAAGGAAAATAAAGCAAGTGTGTCCGTTTCCCAGGACTGCCGCCACAAAGCAGCACAACTGGGTGGCGTAAAACTACAGAAGTATAGGCCAGATGCTGCAGCTCACACCTGTAATCCCAGCACTTTGGGAGGCAGAGGTGGGCAGATCACCTGAGGCTGGGAGTTCAAGATCAGCCTGACCAACATGGAGAAACCCACCTCTACTAAAAAAACACAAAATTGGCTGGGTGCCATGGCTCACGCCTATAAATCCAGCACTTTGAGAGGCCGAGGCGGGTGGATCAGGAGGTCAAGAGATCGAGACCCTCCTGGTCAACAAGGTGAAACTCTGTCTCTACTAAAAATACAAAAATTAGCTGGGCATGGTGGTGCATGTCTATAGTCCCAGCTACTTGGGAGGCTGAGGCAGAATTGCTTGAACCCAGGAGGCAGAGGTTGCGGTGGGCCGAGATCACGCCATTGCACTCCAGCCTGGGTAACAAGAGCGAAACTCCGTCTCAAAACACACACACACACACACACACACACACACACACACAAAATTACCTGGGTGTGGCACGCGCATGCCTGTAATCCCAGCTACTTGGGAAGCTGAGGCAGAAGAATCGCTTGAACCTGGGAGGCGGAGGTTGTGGTGAGCCAAGATAACGCCATTGCACTCCAGCCTGGGCAAAAAGAGCAAGACTCCATCTCAAAAAAAAAAAAATTCAGAAGTCTATTGCCTCATAGTTCTGGAGGCTACGAGTCTCAGATTGAGTTGTGGGCAGGGACATGCTTCCTCTGAAACCTGTAGAGGACAGTCCCTCCTTGCCTCTTCCTATTAGCTTCAGGTGGTTGCTGGCAATTTCTGGCATACCTTGGCTTGTAGATGCATTATTCCGATTCTCTGTCTTCCCATCATTGTCTTCATTCTGTGTCTGTCTCTGTGTCCAGATTTCTTTCTCTTCTCTCTCTCTCTTTTTTTTTTTTGATAAAGACGGGGTTTCACCATGTTGGTCAGGCTGGTCTTGAACTCCTACCTTGGCCTCCAAAGTGGGTTACAGGCATGAGCCACCATGCCTGGCCTCTTTCTCGTTTTTTTTTTTTGAGAGAGCCTTGCTCTTTTGCCCAGGCTGGAGTGCAGTGGTGTGATCTCAGCTCACTGCAATCTCTGCCTCCCAGGTTCAAGTGATTCTCTGCCTCAGCCTCCTGAGTAGCTGGGATTAAAGGCGCGCACCACCACAGCCTGGCTAATTTTTGTATTTTATTTTATTTTATTTTTTTGAGACGGAGTTTCGCTCTAGTTACCCAGGCTGGAGTGCAATGGCGCCATCTTGGCTCACCGCAACCTCCGCCTCCTGGGTTTGGGCAATTCTCCTGCCTCAGCCTCCCAAGTAGCTGGGACTACAGGCACGTGCCACCATGCCCAGCTAATTTTTGTATTTTTAGTAGAGACAGGTTTTCACCTTGTTGACCAGGATGGTCTCGATCTCTTGACCTCGTGATCCACCCGCCTCAGCCTCCCAAAGTGCTGGGATTACAGGTGTGAGGCACTGTGCCCAGCTCTTTTTTTTCTTTTTTAATGTTGGTCTTGAACTCTTGAACTCAGGCAATCTGCCCGCCTTGGCCTCCCAAGGTGCTGGGACTACAGGAATGTGAGCCACTGTGCCTGGCTTTTTTTTTTTTTGAGACAGAGTTTTACTCTGTCACCTAGGCCAGAGTTTAGTGGTGTAATCTGGACTCACTGCAACCTCTTCCTCCTGGGTTCAAGCAATTCTCCTGCCTCAGTCTCCTGAGTAGCTAGGATTACAGGCACCCACCACCATGCCTAGCTAATTTTGTGTTTTTAGTGGAGACAGGTTTCGCCATATTTTCCAGGTTGGTCTTGAACTCCTGACTTCAAGTGATCCGCCTGCCTTGGCCTCCCAAGGTGCTAGGATTACAGGCATGAGCCACCACCCTCAGCCGCTCTGCAATTATTTCTGGATCACCTACTCAGGGCTGGAGCACTATACTGGGCTCTGGGAGTCCATTGGTGAAGCCACAGTGAACCTGCCTTTGTGTGGATTACAGTTTCCTGCACATTCATATCTGACAGACTCAAAGAAGAGCTTTAGCAGCAGAATCCTAAAGAGCAGGACTTTTCTTCTTGGCCCTTCCACCAAATAGCAGTCCTCAGTTTACCCCCTCTGTGAAAAAGATTCAGCCGCCATCCATGCTGTGTATCTCACAAGGACTTGCGGGAGGCCCCTAGGTGACCTAGAGTAGAAGGACCACTGTGTGAAGGTGCTTTTTTTGGAGAGTGTATTATTTGCTGAGAACTAGGTAGGTCATTTACTTTTCCTTTTTTTCTCAGGTGAGGTTTTCCTCTGTCACCCAGACTGGGGTGCAATGGCATGATCATAGCTTACTGCAGCCTTAACTGCTGGGCTCAAGCAATCCTCTTGCCTCAGCCTCCTGAGTAGCTGGGACTACAGGTATGCACCACCACACCCAGTTAATTTAAAAAATTTTTTGAAGCTGGGTGCGGTGGCTCACACCTGTAATCCCAGCACTTTGGGAGGCCGAGGAGGGTGGATCATGAGGTCAAGAAATCAAGATCAGCCTGGCCAACATGGTGAAACCCCATCTCTATTGAAAACACAAAAATTAGCCAGATGTGGTGGCACGCGGTGGCACGCGCCTGTAGTCCTAGCTACTCGGGAGGCTGAGGCAGGAGAATTGCTTGAACCCAGGAGGCAGAGGTTGCAGTGAGCTGAGACTGCACCGCTGCACTCCAGCCTAGTGACAGAGGGAGACTGAAAAAAATTTTTTATTTTTGTAGAGAAGAGGTCATGCTGAGTTGCTCAGGCTGGTCTCAAAGTCCTGGTCTCAAGTATCCTCCCGAGTCAGCCTCCCAAAGTACTGGGATTATGGGCTTCAGCCACTGTGCCCGAATTTTTTTGAGGGGGGTCCTTACCCCACCCTATGTAGCTGGTGTTGGTTTTTCCTTTACCCAGAGGTCACAGGGGGCAGTTTATTTTCCCCGGAGGTTCAAGACTCTGAGCAGCAGAAAGGTAACTGTGAAAGAACATTGCTGGGGTGAGTTTGATGGTACCAGAGTGGTAGAGGTGCCAGATTGATACAGGATGTACTTACACTAAAAAATCCCTTGTTTATCTGAAATTCAAATTTTTTTTTTTTTTTTGACACGGAGTTTCGCTCTTGTTACCCAGGCTGGAGTGCAATGGCACGATCTCGGCTCACCGAAACCTCTGCCTCCTGGGTTCAGGCAATTCTCCTGCCTCGGCCTCCTGAGTAGCTGGGATTACAGGCACGCGCCACCATGCCCAGCTAATTTTTTGTATTTTTAGTAGAGACGTGGTTTCACCATGTTGACCAGGATGGTCTCGATATCTTGACCTCTTGATCCACCCTCCTCGGCCTCCCAAAGTGCTGGGATTACAGGCTTGAGCCACCGTGCCCGGCCTGAAATTCAAATTTAACTGGGTACCCTGTGTTTGTATTTGCTAGACCTGGCCGCCCTACAGAGGTCCTGACGTCAGGCTGGTGGAGGCCTGGGCTGCAGCTGGGACAAGAGGCATTGGAGTGAGTCACTGTTCCCGAGACTGCTGAGTCAAAGCGTTGGGGCAGGTCCTTCGGGTAAGAGAGCAGTGAGCAGGGGCAAGGGTGGGATGGATTCCTAGAATCTGGGCGATTCTTCAGCTGGAAGCCTCCCGCCCCCAGGGTAATCCACCACTTCTGCTTTCAGCTTCGGGCCTCTGGCCTTCAGTTCCCCAGGGAATTCGTCTGCTCCTCTCTCTTTGTTTGAGCTGCTTGCTGTGAATACCAAGTAGTTAGCTCTCAGGCTAACCCAGCTCCTGCACTGCAGCTCTCTGGGCCAACCTCCCAGTTTTGCTTTACAGAGGAATCCCTGTAGCTTCCTTTTGTAACCCGCTTATCCCCATCGAGGTTGAGTTTTCCTGCACCCTCATTAAAAGCCGATTTTCTTAATTATTTAACTTGAAAACCGGGGGCTGGGTGTGGTGGCAATCTCAGCGCTTTGGGAGGCTGAGGTGGGTGGATCACCTGAGGTCAGGAGTTTGAGCGAGACCAGCCCAGCCAACATGGTGAAACCCTGTCTCTACTAAAAATAAAAAGTTAGCCAGGTGTGGTGGCGCCTGCCTGAAGTCCCAGCTACTTGGGAGGCTGAGGCAGGAGAATCACTTGAATCCGAAAGGAGGAGGCTGCAGTGAGTCGAGGTAGCTCCACTGCAACTCCAGTCTGGGCGGCAGAGTGAGACTTTGTCTCCAAAAAAAAAAAATCTGGGGATTTGGGCTTCTCTGCCTCTGATTCATTCAGCTATTCTCCTGTCCAATATTTTTGAGTACCACTATGTGCCAGAGCGATACAAAATTGAACAAAACAGACAGTAAGTAAGAAATCGATCGTAGGAATTTATATCCACCCAGCGCGTTGGCTCACACCTGTAATCCCAGCACTTTGAGGGTTCAGGGCAGGTGGATTACTTGAGCCCAGGGCTTCGAGACCAACCTGGACAAGTGGCAAAACCCTGTCTTTACAAAAATACGAAAATTAGCTGGGTATGGTGGTGCACGCCTGTAGTCCCAGCCACTCAGGAAGGTGAGGTGAGAGAATCGCTTGAACCCGGGAGGTGGAAGTTGCAGTGAGCCGAAATTGAGCCACTGTACTCCAGCCTAGGTGACAGAGCAAGACTATGTTTCAAAAATAAATAAATTAAAAAAAATTATACCCAGTCATTAAACATGTATAAAGTATTAAATTATGATTGCCATGAGCATTATGAGGACACCACAGAACTGGAGGATGTGATTTTGTGGGGAAATGAGTCTCGGAAGGCTGTCCTGAAGAAATGAATTTTGTGTTGGGTTTTGAAGGGTGAGTAGGAGTTACCTGATAGCAACAATAGATGCTGTGCTAAGTGAGAACTTTTTTTTTTTTTTGAGACGGAGTTTCGCTCTTGTTACCCAGGCTGGAGTGCAATGGCGCGATCTCGGCTCATCGCAACCTCCGCCTCCTGGGTTCAAGCAATTCTCCTGCCTCAGCCTCCTGAGTAGCTGGGACTACAGGTGCACGCCACCATGCCCAGCTAATTTTTGTATTTTTAGTAGATACGGTGTTTCACCTTGTTGACCAGGATGGTCTCGATCTCTTGACCTCGTGATCCGCCCGCCTCGGCCTCCCAAAGTGCTGGGATTACAGGCTTGAGCCACCGCGCCCGGCCGTGAGCACTTTTTACTACGGGAATTAACTTAATGCTGACAACACTCTAGGAGGTGCTATTATCCCCACTTTAGAGGCCCAGAGAGGTTAAGTTATCTACATGCCATGACACAGTGAAAGGCAGAGCCAAGATTTGAACCCAGGCTATCTCGCTCAGTCTTCGAAGCTGGCTGGAGCTCAGACCCAGAGCAAAAGCTTGGAGAAGGGAATCCTACAGGCCCCCTAGGGCTTCATTAAGAATTTGAGACTTTGGCCTGAGAACAATAGGAAACCTTTGAAGGGTTTTAGAGGTGGAGGTTGGGGGATGGGGATGTGATCTGGTCCAAATTGAAATTTCAAAAGATCCTTCAGCTGCTGAGGGTGGGGGATGGGAGCAGAGTCGGGGTGAGGAGGCTGTTCCCTTGCAGCCCAGATAGCACATAATGGTGGCTCTGGAGCAGAGCACCTCTTCAAAATGGAGCTACGCCACCGCAGTCGGCAGTGGAAGGCACTCAGAAGGTGAAGCCACAGAGCTTGGGATGGGAGCTGGGGAAGGGGCAGCCAAGGGTGAGCTCCAGATCTGGGGATTGCGGGAACCAGGTGGATGGGAAACACTGGGAGGTTCAGGGGGCGCTCAGGACACGAGATGAGCTGTAACTGAATCGCCCTCTCTGGAATTCTTGTTTGTATTTGGCCTATTTTTGCTGCTGCTGTTGTTGGTAAATTGTTTCCCAATCGCTGTGTTGGTTCCCTTTCTCCATAGTTTTAGCTTCTTGAAATTTTAGAGGCCAAGTGGGCTTAGATTTCGTTTTTCTTATGGATGTTTTCCTTTTTTCAGATGTGTAAATTACTTGATCTCTCTGCACCTCAGGTTTCTCACCTGTAAAATGAGGGTGATCCTCGCACCTGCCTCATAGGGTTGTTGGAGGGATTACATTAATTAATGCATAAAGTGTGTTTAGAACAGTACCTGGCACATGGCATTTCAGTAAGTGCGAGCCACTCTTCCAAGGTAAAGATGAGGAGGAGGAGATGTTGTCATGACAACGAGGAGGGCGATGGAGGCAGTGGTGGCAGCAGCAGGAGGCTAAAGCCCATAGAAGTCACTCCAGGAATTTAGCAAGGCCGCATTAAGCCTTTGTACCCAGTAATAAGCAAATTGTTTTAAAGCATTTGTACTGCGTCCCCAGGAACTGATGTTCACTGAAATCAACAGACTCCCCTGTGCGGGACCCACTCTAGGTTCTGGAGATGAACCAGTGCTTATAAACGACAAGATTGCTGCTCTGAAAAGCAAATACAAAATACAACACATAATTTTTATTTTTTGAGATGAAGTCTCACTCTGTCGCTCAGGCTGGAGTGCAGTGGCATGATCTTGGCTCACTGCAACCTCCTTCTGCCTCCTGGCTTCAAGTGTTTCTCCTGCCTTCCTGCCTGAGCCTCCTGAGTAGCTGGGGTTACAGGCACCCACCACCATGTCCAGCTAACTTTTTGTATTTTTAATAGAGACAGTTTCTATCTCTGAGACCAGGCTGGTCTCGAACTTCTGTCTTAGGTGATTCTTCCGCCTCAGCCTCCCGAAATGCTGGGATTACAGGTGTGAGCTACTGCGCCTGGCCAAAGTGCACTTTTAAAAAAATTTAATTAATTATTATTTTTTTTTGAGACAGAGTCTTGCTCTTGGTGCCCAGTCTGGGGTGCAATGGCATGACCTCGGCTCACTGCAACCTCTTCCTGCCAGGTTCAAGCAATTCTCCTGCCTCAGCCTCCTGAGTGGCTGGGATTACAAGCACCCGCCACCACACCTGGCTAATTTTTTGTATTTTTAGTAGAGATGGGATTTCACCATGTTGGCCAAGCCTGTTTTGAACTCCTGACATCTGGGGATCCAACCACCTCAGCCTCCCAAAGTGCTGGGATTACAGGCATGAGCCACCATGTCTGGTTTATTTTATCTTCTTGTATTTTAATTATTAATTTTTCTTTTCTTTTCTTTTCTTTTCTTTTCTTTTTTGAGACGGAGTTTCGCTCGTTACCCAGACTGGAGTGCAATGGCGCAATCTCGGCTCACGGCAACCTCCGCCTCCTGGGTTCAGGCAATTCTCCTGCCTCAGACTCCTGAGTAGCTGGGATTACAGACACACGCCACCACGCCCAGCTAATTTTTTGCATTTTTAGTAGAGACGAATTAAATTCACCATGTTGACCAAGATGGTCTCGATCTCTTGACCTCATGATCCACCCGCCTCGGCCTCCCAAAGTGCTGGGATTACAGGCATGAGCCACTGCGCCCGGCCCTTTTTCTTTTCTTTTTTGAAAGGGAGCCTTGCTCTGTCACCCAGAGTGCAGTGGTGTGATCTTGGCTCACTGCAGCCTCCACCTTCTGGGTTCAAGTGATTTTCCCACCTTCCTGCCTCAGAAAGCAATTCTCCTGTCTCAGCCTCCCGAGTAGCTGGAATTACAGATGCACACCACCATACCTGGGTAATTTTTGTATTTTTAGTAGAGACGGGGTTTCACCATGGTTGGCCAGGCTGGTCTCAAACTGCTGACCTCAAGTTATCCACCCACCTGGGCCTCCCAAAATGCTGGGATTACAGGTGTGAGCCCCTGCGCCTGCCCCCAAGATACATAATTTTAGAATGTACTCATTAAATAAATGAAACCATTATGTGACATGAAGTGATCAAAGAGGTTCTCAGCAGGGCGCGGTGGCTCACGCCTGTAATCCCAGCACTTTGGGAGGCCGAGGCGGGTGGATCACAGGGTCAAGAGATCGAGACCATCCTGGCCATGGTGAAACCCTGTCTCTACTAAAAATACAAAAATTAGTCGGGCATGGTGGCACATGCCTGTAGTCCCAGCTACTCTGGAGGCTGAGGCAGAAGAATCGCTTGAAACCAGGAGGCCGAGGCTGCAGTGAGCCGAGATTGTGCCACTGCACTCCAGCCTGGTGACAGAGCAAGACTCCATCTTAAAAAATAATAATAATAATAATAAAAAGAGGTTCTCCTGGAAGAGATGACATTTGGTCTTGAATCTGAAGCAGGAGCTAGTAGAAAGAAGGCTTTTTTTTGAGACTGAGTCTTGTTCTGTTGTCCAGGCTGGAGTGCAGTGGTATGATCTTGGTTCACCACAACTTTCGCCCCGCACCCCCCCAATCCCCTGCCAGGTTCAAGCAATTCTCCTGCCTTCCTGCCTCCACCTCGCAAGTAGCTGGGACTTCAGGTGCCTACCACCATGTTCAGCTATTTTTTTGTTCGTTTTTTTAGACAGAGTCTTGCTCCGTTGCCCAGGCTAGAGTACAGTGGTGTGATCTCAGCTCACTGCAACCTCTGACTCCCGGGTTCAAGGGATTCTCCTGCCTCAGCCTCCCAATTAGCAGCAAGTACAGGTGCCTGCCACCATGCCCAGCTCATTTTTGTGTTTTTAGTAGAGACGGGGTTACAACATGTTGGCCAGACTGGTCTAGAACTCCTGATCCGGTGATCTGCTTGTCTCAGCCTCCCAAAGTGCTAGGATTACAGGCATGAGCCACTGTGCTGGCTGGAAAGGTTCTTAAGGAGTGGGAACAAGTTTGGCAGGTGACCTCAAAGAAGGTCTGGGTAGCTAGAGTGCAGTAAACAGTTGAAAGGTAGTATTTGACTTTGACTCTTTTTTTGAGATGAAGTCTTGCTCTCTCGTCCAGACTGGAGTACAGTTGTGCGATGTCTGCTCACTGCAACCTCTGCCTTCTGGGTTCAAGTGATTCTCCTGCCCCAGCCTCCTGGGTGGCTGGGATTACAGGTGTGCACCACCACACCTGGCTAAGTTTTGTATTTTTAGTGGAGATGGGGTTTCAACATGTTGGCCAGGCTGGCTGGTCTTGAACCCCGGACCTCAAGTGATCTGCCCGTCTTGACCTCCCAAAGTGCTGGGATTACAGGCTTGAGCTACTGCACTCAGCTTAGTATTTGGCTTTTTAAATTCATTTACAAATGGTAACTTTGTATGGTCTGATTAACAGATTGGAAGAAGATGCAGAACTCCAATTAGGGTCCCGGTTGGTTGGTTGATCTACTGGAGATTTTTTTTTTTTAATTTAAATTTAAATTTTTTATTTTTTTTAAAGACAGGGTTTCACCATGTTGGTCAGGCTGGTCTTGAACTCCTGACCTCAGGTGATCCATCCGCCTTGGCCTCCAAAATGCTTGGATTACAGGCGTGAGCCATTACGCCCGGCCTTGACCTCAGGTGATCCGCCCACCTCGGCCTCCCAAAGTGCTGGGATTACAGGTGTGAGCCACCACCCCCAGCCTGGAAATTTTTTTTTTTGAGACAAAGTCTCGCTCTCTCAGCCAGTCCTCAGAAGGAAATAACAGGGTGATATCTCAGAATATGTAAGGAAGTCACTTTCTTTTTTTTTTTTCTTTTTGAGACAGGGTTTTGCTCCTGTTACCCAGGCTGGAGTGCAATGGTGCGATCTCGGCTCACCGCAACTTTCGTCTCCTGGGTTCAGGCAATTCTTCTGCCTCACCCTCCTGAGTAGCTGGGATTACAGGCACATGCCACCATGCCCAGCTAATTTTTTGTATTTTTAGTAGAGACGTGGTTTTATCATGTTGACCAGGATGGTCTTGATCTCTTGACCTCGTAATCCACCCGCCTCCACCTCCCAAAGTGCTGGGATTACCGGCTCGAGCCACCGCATCCGGCAAGGAAGTCGGTTTCTGATAGTTGTTTGGCAAAGGCCTCTTGGAAGTGGTGAAATTTTCAGTGGGACCCGAGTCATGAGAAGGAGCCACCATGGGAATGAAAAGGTTCCAGCCGGAGGGGACTGCAGAAGAGCCTGAGGGGCTAAACAGGAAGTCCAGCATTGTCAGAATGGAGGGAGGAAGGAGTGTCACTTGAGATCAGAATGCAGGGCTCTGCAGGCTGTATTCAGAACAGCAGGATTTTCTTCTAAAATACAGTTTGCAAATGTTTTCTGTCTCTCTCTCTTTTTTTTTTTTGAGGCGCAGTTTGGCTCTTGTTGCCCAGGCTGGAGTGCAGTGGCACGATCTTGGCTCACCGCAACCTCTGCCTCCCTGGTTCAAGCGATTCTCCTGCCTCAGCCTCCTGAGTAGCTGGGATTACAGGCATGTGCCACCATGCCTGGCTAATTTTTGTTTTTAGTAGAGACGGGATTTTTTGGTCAGGCTGGTCTCGAACTCTAAACCTCAGGTGATCTGCCTGCCTTGGCCTCCCAAAGTGCTGGGATTACAGGCATGAGACACTGTGCCTGGCCGTTTTTTGGTTTATTTTATTTTTTTCTGAGACACGGTTTTGCTTTGTTGCCCAGGTTGGCGTATAGTGCAGTGAGACATTACAACTCACTGTAGCCTCAAATTTCTGGGTTCAAGTGGTCAAGAACTCTCACCTAAGACTCCTGAGTAGCCAGGACTACAGGTGCACACCACTGTGCTGGGTTGATCTTTGTATTTTTTTGTAGACATGGTGTTTTGCTGTGTTGTCCAGGCTGATCTCCAACTCTTGAGCTCAAGTGATCCACTTGCCTCAGCCTCCCAAAGTGCTGGGATTACAGGCTTGAGCCACCAAGCCCAGCTTGCTTTCTTTTTTTTTTATTTTTCTTTTATTTTATTTTCAGCAACCTCTGCCTTCCAGGTTCAAGTGATTCTCCTGTCTCAGCCTCCCGAGTAGCTGGGATTACATGCATGTCCTACCATGCCCAGCTAACTTTGTATTTTTCGTAAAGACAGGGCTTCCCCATGTTGGCCAGGTTGGTCTCGAACTCCCGACCTCAGATGATCCGCCCACCTCAGCCTCCCAAAGTAATGGATTACAGGTGTGAGCCACCATGCTCAACCTTTTTTTTTTTTTTTTTAAGAGAGGGTGTCTCACTCTGTTGTCCAGTATGCAGTCTGATGGCAAGATGACAGCTCACTGCAGCCTCAACCACCTCGGCTCAAGCAATCCTCCCATCTTAGTCTCCTGAGTATCTGGGGTCACAGGTGTGTGCCACCACACCCAGCTAATTTTTTTTAAAAAAATTTTAATTTGTAAAGACAGAGGTCTTGCTATGTGGTCTGAGCAGGTCTCAAACTTCGGGCTCAAGTGATCTTCCCACCTCAGCCTCCCAAAGTGCTGGAAGTCCAGGTGTGAGCCACAGTGCCTGCTGGTATCTGCTTTAGATAGGTGTGGGCAGGAGGTGGGGACACCTTTCAAAGAGGCTGTGGCACTGGAAATGAAGAACATAGAACCTTCCTGGTGGAGGGAACAGGAAGCATAAAGGCTCTAAGTTGGGCTGAGCTTGGCAACTTGATGTTTCAGAGGAACAGAAGAAGGCCAGGTATGGCCACACCAAGTAAGGTACAAAGAGGCTGGGTCCCATGGCTCACTCCTTAATCCCAGTGCTTTGGGAGGCTGAGGTGGGCAGATTTCTTGAGCCCAGGAGTTCAAGGCCAGCCTGGGCAACAAAGCAAGACCCTGTCTCTCCAAAAAATATAAGAAATTAGCCAGGCGTGGTAGTGCACACTTGGTAGTCCTAGCTACTTGGCAGGTTGAGGTAGGATCACTTGAGTCAAGAAAGCCGAGGCTACAGTGAGTGGTGATCATACCACTGCACTCTAGCTTGGACAACAGAGTGAGATTCTGTCTCAAAAAAGTAAAATAAAGTAATAGTAATAAGATGCAGAGGACCAGGCCAGGCACAGTGTCTCACATCTGGAATCCCAGCACTTTGGGAGGCGAGTCTGAGGCAGGGAGATCACCTGAGGTCAGGAGTTGGAGACCAGCCTGGGGAACATGGTGAAACCCCATCTCTATTAAAAATACAAAAATTAGCTGGGCGTGGTGGTGGTGGCCTGTAATATCAGCTACGAGGGAGACTGAAGCAGGAGAATTGCTTGAGCCCAGGAGTTGGAGGTTATGGTGAGCTGAGATCCCGCCATTGCACTCCAGCCTGGGAAACAGAGTGACACTCTGTCTCAAAAAAAAAAAAAAAAAAGATCCAGAAGGCCTAAGTAAACAAGGAGATAAGATCAGAAACAAGGTCGCCATTTCCTCCACCATCTTTCCATTGCTAAGACTAAAAGATATCCTCTAGGATTGCAGTGGAAAAAAAAAGACTAAAATATTCTAGAATGTTCTTTACCATCCCATCCCCACTCTCCTCCAGATTGGATGACAGAGACTTTATGTCAAAAAATATATGTATTTCGTGGTATGTGTAAGGTCTATAATCCCCACTTTATAGATATGATAATTGAGGCACAAAAAGGTTACATGATGTGTTCCAAGCTCTCAAAGGTTAGTAAGGGAGGCTTGAAATAGACCCCTCTCCCTCCTCAATAGTCTGGCTCCAGAACCTGACTGCAGGAGTTCCAGAATCACCCTACAGCCAGACCAGGAGCAAAGATGGCAGAAAGGAAGGAATAGAGCCTGGGGGGAGAAATGCTGGAAAATTAAAGAATTGGAGTTGCCTGGCTGGACAGTTACGGAAACTCGAAAGTGTTCAGCATCAAATGCTAGCAAGAGATCAAGAAACAGTGAAACAAGGATTAACCTGCTGAGGGTTTCTTCTTGGAGGTTAATGGTGACTTTTTTTCTTTTTAAAAAATTATTTTTCAAGACTATAAATGAAGAAACTAGTACACTGTTATAACTGACTGAAAGCTGGATTCAAACTCTGCACACACAGGGAATGCCAAAATGAATTTAGAAGTGAGTGTGAAAACTGTCAATAATCAGTTGCATTTCAGGGGACTAAATATGCATTTCTTTCTTTCTTTTTTTTGAGATGGAGTTCCCCTCTCGTTGCCCAGGCTGAAGTGCAATGGCTCGATCTCGGCTCACCGCAGCCTCCACCTCCCGGGTTCAAGCCATTCTCCTGCCTTGGCCTCCTGAGTAGCTGGGATTACAGACCTCTGCCTCCACACCCAGCTGATTTTTTTTTTTTTTTCGAGATGGAATCTTGCTCTGTTGCCTAGGCTTGAGTGCAATGGTTCGATCTCTGCTCACTGCAACCTCTACCTCCCAGATTCAAGCGATTCTCCTGCCTCAGTCTCTCCAGTAGCTGGGATTACAGGTGTGTGCCACCATACCCGGCTAATTTTTGTAGTTTTAGTAGAGATGGGGTTTCATGTAGTTGACCAGGCTGGTCTCGAACTCCTGACCTTAGGTGATCCACCTGCCTCAGCCTCCCAAAGTGCTGAGATTACAGGTGTGAGCCACTGCATCTAGCCTAATTTTGTATTTTTAGTAGAGCTGGGGTTTCTCCATGTTGGTCAGGCTGGTTTCAAACTCTTGACCTCAGGTGAAGTGCCTGCCTTGGTCTTCCAAAGTGCTAGGATTATAGGGGTAAGCCACTGCCCAGCCATAAATTTGCATTTCTATGCACAAGAATCATTTGGCATTCTTCTTTTTTTTTTTTTTTTCTTTTTTGAGAAGAAGCCTTGCTTCGTTGTCCAGGCTGGAGCGCAGTGGCGTGTAGCATGATCTCAGCTCACTGCAACCTCCACTTCCTGGGTTCAAGCTATTCTCCTGCATCAGCCGCCTGAGTAGCTGGGACTACAGGCCCAGCTCTGATTTTGTATTTTTAGTAGAGATGGGGTTTCACCATGTTGATCAGGATGGTCTCGAACTTCTGACCTCACCCGCCTGAGCCTCCCAAAGCGCTGGGATTACAGTGCTGAGTTCACACCGCTGCTTCCAGTGACATTTTTTTTTTTTTTTTTCTGTCACAGAGTCTTGCTCTTTTGCCCAGGCTGGAGTGCAGTGGTGTGATCTTGGCTCACTGCATCCTCCACCTTCTGGGTTTAAGCCATGCCTCAGCCTCCCAAGTAGCATCACCATGCCCAGCTGACATGGTGACTTTTGAGTAAGCACTTAATTGATAGGCTTTAAGGAATGGGTGAGGGTGGGCACATACCTATTTATTAGCTCAGCACTTTGGGAAGCTGAGGTGAGAAGGTAATCTGAAACCAGGAGTCTGAGACCTGCCTGGGGAAACATGGTGAGATCCATCTCTATAACGAATTCAGGCAGAATGTGGTGTCTCACTCCTGTAATCCCAGCACTTTGGGAGGCCCAGGCGGGTGGATCACAAGGTCAAGACATTGAGACCATCCTAGTCAACATGGTAAAACCCCGTCTGTACTAAAAATACAAAAAAAATTAGCTGGGTGTGGTGGCACATGCCTGTAGTCCCAGCTACTTGGGAGGCTGAGGCGGGAGAATTGCTTGAACCCAGGAGGCGGAGGTTGCGGTGAGCCAAGATCGTGCCATTGCACTCCAGCCTGGGTAATGAGTGAAACTCTGTCTCAAAAAAAAAAAAAGGAATTTAAAAATTAGCTTGTAGTGTTTCACACCTGTAGTCATAGCTACTTGGGAGGCTTAGGTGGGAGGATCACTTGCATATGGAAGTTTGAGGCTGCAGTGAGCTATGATTGCACCACTGCATTCCAGTCTGGGCAAGAAAGTGAGATCTGATCTCAAAGAAAAGAAAAGAAAAGAAAAGAAAAAACCAAGGAAACCCCAAAATGAAACAGGAATGGTGAGTATTGAGGCAGGGCAGAGGAAGCTACAATTGAAGGGAAAGTTTTCCTAGTAGAATGGGGCTGTTAGTCCTGACCTCAGTTTGCTCACCTAGGAGTGGGTTGCTTTTTTTTCAATATTGAGACAGAGTCTCACTTTGTACCCTAGGCTAGAATGCAATGGCAGGATCTTGGCTCACTGCAACCTCTGCCTCCTGGGTTCAAGCAATGCCCCTGACTCAGCCTCCCGAGTAGCTGGGACTACAGGGGTGTGCCACCACACTTGGCTAATTTTTGTATTTTTAGTAAAGACAGGGTTTCACCATCTTGGCCAGGCTGGTCTTGAACTCCTGACCCAGAGATCTACCTGCCTCTGCCTCCCAAAGTACTAAGATTACAGGCATGAGCCACTGTTCACGGCCTAGGAGTGGGATTAACAATTATAACAGTGCCTGGCTTATAGTTTTGAGGATAAATGGGTTAGTTCATGTAAAGCATTTAAAATAGTATCTGAGGCTGGGTGCGGTGGCTCACGCCTGTAATCCCAGCACTTTGGGAGGCTGAGGCGGGTGGATCATGAGGTCAAGAGATTGAGACCATCCTGGTCAACATGGTGAAACCCCATCTCTACTAAAAATACAAAAATCAGCTGGGCATGGTGGCGCGCGCCTGTAGTCCCAGGTACTCGGGAGGCTGAGGCAGGAGAATTGCTTGAACCCAGGAGGCGGAGGTTGTAGTGAGCTGAGATCGCGCCATTGCACTCCAGCCTGGGTAACAAGAGCAAAACTCTGTCTCAAAAAAAAAAATAAAATAGTATCTGATGGCAGGTGCAGTGGCTCAGGCCTATAATCCCAGCACTTTAGGAGGCTGAGGCGGGCCTTGAGGTCAGAAGTTCGAGACCAGTCTGGCCAACATGGTGAAACCCCTCCTCTACTAAAAAAAAATACAAAAATTAGCTGGTGTAGTGTCAGGTACCTGTAATCCCAGTTACTCGGGAGGCTGAGACAGGAGAATCGTTTGAACCTGGGAGGTGGAGGTTGCAGTGAGCCAAAATCAGGCCCCACAACACTCCAGCCTGGGCAACAGAACGAGACTCTATCTCAACAACAAAAATAATAAATAAACAAATAAATGAAACTATCTGACATAGTATCAGTGCTTGTAACATGTTAGCTTTCTGTACATATCCTTATCCTCCTTTGGACAGGGTGATGGTGAAACAAGGGAGAAAACTGAGTTGGAAGCAACAAGAAAATACATTTCTAAGGAGTGAACAGAGGCTGGGCATAGTGGCTCACCCATGTAATCCCAGCACTTTGGGAGATTGAGGTGGGCAGATCGCTTGAGTCAGGAGTTTGAGACCAGCCTGGCCAACATGGTGAACCACCGCCTCTACTGAATACAAAAATTGGCTGGGTGTGGTGGCTCATACCTGTAATCCAAGCACTTTGGAGGCCAAGGCGGGTGGATCACCTGAGGTGGGGAGTTCAAGACCAGCCTGACCAACATGGTGAAACCTTGTCTTTAAAAAAAAAAAAAAGAAAGAAAAGAAAATACAAAAATTAGTCTGGCATGGTGGCACGTGCCTTTAATCCCAGCTACTTTGTTGGCTGAGGCAGGAGAATCTCTCTCTCTTTTTTTTTTTGAGATGGAGTGTCTCTCTGTAGACTGCAACCTCTGCCTCCCAGGTTCAAGCAATGGCAGGAGAATCTCTTGAACGCAGTAGGTGGAGGTTCCAGTGAGCTGAAGGTGTGCCGCCAGCTTGGGCGACAGAGCAAGACTCTGTCTCCAAAGAAAAAAAGAGTGAGCCAAGAGGAAAATAGTAACAGCAACTAAATGAGTGCTGACTCTGTGCAGTGTTGCTGCAAGCTCTTGGTGGAGACGATTTATTCAATGATCCAGGTACTTATAATTACTGTTCCAATTGTACACATGAGGAAATCAAGGCACAGAGAATTTAGTGCTTCAAGCAAGGACAGCTGCACAGCTGGCAAGCGGGGTGGCTGGGATTTACACCCAGATAGTCTGGCACCAGCAGCCACATACTCAACCACTGCACAGTTGTGCTTCTTGATGTGGGGAAGAGAAGAGAAAGGTTACAGGTGCAAGAGAAATGGGGCTAGTTGTTAAGCCAGGACTCAGATGGGAAGGCATTGGATGGACGGTGCAGCGGGGGAGATGCCTTGTCAGCAATGGGGAATCCTTTTTGAAGCCAAAGGGAAGATACAGACATATTGAGGCCCCGTGGAGGAAATGGGGGAGGGGAGGGGAGGGGAGGGGAGGGGAGGGGAGGGGAGGGGTTGCACAGAGTCTTGCTGCTGGGTGGTTTGGGGAAGTGGGCAGATTTGTTGGTTGTAGAAGGGGTCAGAGTGGAAGATGAAGCACCATGGCTCCAAGGAGGGAGAGAACAAGTCGGAGGATAGAAGAAACAGGTGGATGATCAGAGTGGCCCAAGCAGAGTGTGGAGGGTGGAGGGAGATGAAGTCAGAGATCAGAAGGGCACAGCACCATCTGAGAGGCTGGTGGGCCATTTTCTGGACTTGGGCAGTTACTGAGAAATAGGAGTCATTAATGGATTCTGAGCAGAGGAAGGACAGGGGCTGACTTGTGTTTTTTTTTTTTTTTTATATAAAGACGGGGTTTCACTATGTTGGTCAGGCTGGTCTTGAACTCCCGACCTCAGGCGATCTGCCCCCCCTTGACCTCCAAAGTGCTTAGATTACAGGCGTGAACCACCACGCCCGGCCGACTTGTGTTTTAAAAGGACCATTGGCAGGCCGGGTGTGGTGGCTCACACTTGTAATCCCAGCACTTTGGGAGGCTGAGGTGGTCGGATCACTTGAGCTCAGGAGTTCCTAACCAGCCTGGCCAACATGATGAAATTTGAAACCCCATCACTACTAAAAATACAAAAAAAAAAAAAAAAAATTAGCTGTTGTGGTTCACGCCTGTAATCCCAGCTACTTGGGAGGCTGAGGCAGTGGAATCACTTGAACCCAGGGGGCCGATGTTACCGTGAGCCGATAAAGCACCACTGCATTCTAGTCTGGGCAACAGAGTGAGACTCTGTCTCAGAAAATAAGTAAATAAATAAAAGACTGGGCATGGTGGCTCATGCCTATAATCCCAGCACTTTGGGAAGCCGAGACAGGTGGATCACTTGAGGTCAGGAGTTTGAGACCAGCCTGGCCAACATGGTGAAACCCCTGTGTCTACTAAAAATACAAAAAAATCAGCTGGGTGTTGTGGCGTGTGCCTGTAATCCTAGCTACTTAGGAGGCTGAGGAAGGAGAATTGCATAATCCTGGGATACAGAGGTTGTAGTGAGCTGAGATTGCCACACTGCACTCTAGCCTGGGAGACAGAGTGAGATTTTGTCTCAAAAAAAGAAGAGAAAACAAATAGAAGAATCACTGGCAGCCTGGGTGACAGGGTGTGGGTATATGTGTGTGAGCGCATGTGTACAAGTGTTTGCAAGGGCAGAAGCAGAGAGCTCAGGTAGGATTCTTGCAACCATCCGCATGGGAGATGGTGTTCTACGGAGCTCTAATATATGTCAAGGGCTGTGTTCGGCTCTTGAAGGCGTGATGGTGAATAATTCAAACAAGGTCCTTTCTTGCCTTACTGAAGCTCTCAGCCTGGTGCACAGCTTCTCAGCCTCCGCACTACTGACATTTGAGGCTGGCTAATTCTCCGCTGTGGGGTCTGTGCACTGTAGGATGTTTAGCAGCACTAGATGCCAGGAGCACTCCCACTTCCCTGAAAGATACTATAACCCAAAATGGAGACAACCCAAAATGTCCCTAGACATTGCTAAATGTCCCCTTTCGGGGGCAAAACCACTGGTCTAGTGGGAGGGAGAAACAGCGAATGAATCTGTAGTCCATTAAAGTAATTGTTAGGAAGGAAAAAGAGCAGGTCCTGAATTTTCCTGCTTTTCAGTTTTCTTCCGCTCCGGCATCCCTTGCATGGTACCCCACCAGGTGCCCCACCCGCGCTGTGGCCATCTGCCTGATGGCCAGACCATTCACCCCCTGCCCTTCCCACCAGCCCTTTTTGTTTTCCGTCCTGCCATTTGCCTAATCCTGCTGGTCCCTCCTAGAAAGAGGTAAAACAAAACAAAAAGAAAACCCCACAGCCCTCTCCTAGGAAGCATCTTCTCCAAGGGAGGGAGGCTCCTATCTGCCTCTTTGTGGCTGTAACGTGACGTCCGATCCGAGCTCTGAAGGTGAGCCCTTCTGTCATCATGCCCAAAGTTGGCTTCAATTCTAATTGGTCAGAAAGGAACAAAACAAAACAAGATATTTCAAACACTTCCCTGCCTCAATCCTGTCCATTTTGTGTAACGGTCATAGAGGCCTGCTGTAGCTGGAGGTCGATAACTGCAAGTGTGCTTATTTTCGTAGGCAGCCTAACAGGCTATCTCGGGATGCAGCTTGTGGGGCTGCTCCTGCTGCTGCTCTCCTGGCTGGAGGCCAGCGGGACGGGTGAGCCATTTCAGGGAGGCCAGGCCTCAGCCCATAAGGTGCTGGGGGAAGGGAGCTGGGGCCAGCCCTTCCTCTCCCTAGAGACCAGACCAGCGTTGTTACTGTGGCAGTCTGGCTGGCTCCCTACAGCCTGATTCTGTACCCCGATCCTCTCTGTACCCTGGGAATATTAAGAGAGATGCATTTTAATCTATTTTTATTAGCTCATTGCTTGTGAATATCACCAAGGAACCTGCTTGTTTAGGCCTGTGCTGGCTTTTCTAGCCAGAGGCAGTATGATTGACTTTTTTCTTCCCTTTCCTTTAAGCCAAGGTTTCCCAACCTTGGACATTTTGGATTAGACACTTTCTTGTTGTGGGGGGCACACCATCCCTGGCCTCTACCCACTAGATACCAGTGCTACAGCCTCCCTAGCTGTGACAACCCAAACGTCTCCAGGCATTGCCAAATGTTCCCTGGAGGGCAACCCCGCCCCGCATGCTTGAGAACCACTGGTTTCATGGAATACAACAGCCAAATTTTAGAGATGGCAAAGTGTTTCCCTTGACATCCTGCATCTTGCTGGACATTAGGAGGGAGAGCGGAGCTTCCCCTGGGCCACAGTCTGTGATGAGGGGCGTCTGAATGAGCCTAATCTGAAAGTCTCCTTCAACACCATCATTCAGTACTGAAATCAGTACCAATCAAAAGGACTGGCCTTCTTCAGGTTGCAGTGAGCTGTTATCACGCCACTGTGCTCCAGCCTGGGCGACAGAGCAAAACACTGTCTCAAAAAAAAAGAAAAAAAAAAAGAAAAAAACAAAACTAAAAACGGGTCTACATCCTAAAAGAAAACACAGATGATGCAGTTGCTGTTGGCAGGTTTTAGCCTCATTGTTTCTGCTGTGCCGGGTTCGGCTTTGTTTTTGCTGCTTTCTTTAGAGGCAGGCAAAGGCACAGAGTTCAGGGATGTGAAGTGCTAACGGGGATAGACATCTGATCTCTGGCACTTCCCAGCTGTGTGACCTTGGACAGCTCGATTCACCTCTCTGGGCTTAGTTCCAGGTTTCTACCAACGCCCCCTGCTTCAGGGATCAGTCTATGTAAAGCACTAATTTAGAAGTAGCTGCTGGTATACTCACTGCGCTGGGGCTTTAAGAGGAGCTGCGGTGTGGATTTCTAGATTGAGACCTGCAACATTTGGTTTTATTTCCTGCTTATCAGCCACATTCCACCAAGCCCAGGACCAGTCCTTCCTAGGCCTGCCCCAGGCTTTCTTTTCAATCTGTGCTCCTCCCAGGATTCCATCTGCCACCATACTTTTGTGTCTGTCCCCGTCCGAATTGCTGTTTTCCAGATAACCTCAGACCTACCCAAATGCCAACAGCATTCCTCAAACAGAGCAGAGATGCCAGAATAAGCCAGCAGCTTCCTGCTCTTTGCCCCAGAAAACATTTCAAGTGATCAAGTGATCAGAGAGAGGGAGGGAGGTGGGGAGGATGCTGTGGCTGCTTATGCAACAAGCTTTAATCCCAGGTTAAAATCCACCACGCACACCAGCGGCGTATTTTATGTCCTCATCGGGTCGTGGAGTTAGCTGCATGGGAGAGCTGCCACCAACCCCACAGTCCTGTTTGTTCCTCCAGAAGTGGCACCCGCAGAAACAAACAGTATTCCATATGGGATGGTGGTGGAGGGCTGCCGCCCACATGGCTAGGACGGCGAGCACCGGCAGCTTTACTGCGGCCACCACCTCTTGCCTCCCCCTTTTGCTCTTCCTCCAAAGAGCAGGAAGCTGCTGGCTTATTCTGGCCGTGTGCAGGTTTCTACTTCCAGGAAGAGCAGTACCCCCCCCCCCCCCCGCCGCCCCGACTTCTGGTGAGGCCTAGGCCTGCTGTCCTGAGCAATGGTGGTGGAGCTGTCCCTCCCTGCAGCTTGGCCTCAGAAGCCTAAAACAATGACAACAGCAACACCCTATCCGTTTTCATAAAGCCTGGGCCCTGCCCTGTAGTAAAGCATGTTTCGATTCTCAGCTCGTTCCTGAGCCTGTTTGCTAGGAGATTCCCGGCCAGGAAGAATTTATGTACAAGCAGTGGGCATCTGTTGTCCATGTGGGGGGTCAGGGGGCAGGGAAAGCAAGTCATCAGCTCTTCGTGGACAAGAAAGCCCCCAAGTCCTAATTTTGGGAGGAGGGGAGACTTTATTACTCCCGAGTTATGCCTCCCAGCATATGGCTGCGTTCACTCTGGGAGCTTTCTCCAGCCTCTAAAGAATGGTGTTTAGCTTATGTAGTTCCAGCTTGCTGTTTTAAAAAATCCTGTTAATGGAGCACCTTGTCATTGAAAGTGCGGAAGAAGGAAAGCAAGCGAGAAAGCCTGGACATGTGAAGGTCCTTTTCGATCTCTGGGTACAGACCAACTGTGCAGGCAGCTTTAGGGAGGAGACCGGCAAAGACCTCCTCATGCAATTGAAGTGGGTAGAATTAGAGGCAGCTCTGCAAAACCAGTTAATATTTTACTGGGGAGAAGTGCCAGAGATGGGGGTGGGGGGGCTGCCAAATGGAGGGCTGTGTGTGAAATCGCTGCTCCATCTGCCTTGGGGGACGAGAAGAAGCATTCTCTGTGCAAATAAATGGAAGCAAGAATCCTTAGGAAGCCCAAGGGATTTGTCTGCTCACCGACTTGGGCCCAGCTCCCCCAGGCTCACACATAACAGGGATGATTGTGGCAGGAAGGGCTGACCTACGGGGGTAGGCCTGACGCATAATGGGGGCTCTTGTTTCCTGGCTGAGCATGCCATCTTTCTGTCTCCCTCTGGATTGAAATGGCTTCTCAGCCCGAGAGGCACTGCCTGTGCCCTGGATTCACAAGGTACACGCCTCCCTGGGAAGCAAAGGCTGAGAGACAGCGGCTCTCTCTCTCTCTGTCTGCATCTGCCAGCAGAGCTGCAGCTGGTATTTTTCCACAGGCCTTTGCTGCGATCTCAAGGCCTAGTTTTTCCCAGCCAGGCCCTGAGTCCGAGTGAGGGTTAACAGGCAGGAAGCCGAAGGCATCCTAGGCTAATACGGAAGTCAGATTTGTGTTTAACTGACAGGTTTAGCAGGCCTCGGTCGTGGGGGAGGGGCCGGGAGGGAAGGGAAGTTTGTAGATCCAGGCATGTGGCCTGCCAGGAGGGCTTTGGGCTTTTCTTAGGGTAAGGACCGAGAGGGGCCCCCGTTGGCATCGTGGCAGGGAGGCAGGAACCCGCGTTGGTTTTGCCTGCAGGGCTGGCTGGGCAGGGTGAGAGGCCCACTGCTCTCTGGCCTGCCTTGCAAGGAGGCATGGGGACAATGACTATGCAAACTTGACCACTCTGCTCCCCTCCTCCCCTCAGCAGCGGCTCCTCGCTCCTCTGAGAAGCCAGGGATGTTCTCTGCTGATTTTTCGGGGCTCCCCGGGGCTGCCTGCTTCCCCCAGCTCCTCAGAGGCCTGCCTCAAGCCCTTTCTTCTGGCTCCCTTGGCTGTTTCCCCTGGCCTCCCCACTCCCCAGCTTCCTCTTCCCCTTGGGGAGTTACCCTGCTGGACTGTTCTAGAAAAGGGCTGGCCTTCCTCCCTGGACAAGAGCCGTTTCTCTGGGGGCAGGTGAGGGTGACCCGTCCCAGCCCACCTCAAGAAACTCTCTTCCCAGGGGCATCTGGGCCTCGGGCTTCCCTGGAGCAGGTCAGGCTGGCTGCCCTGGCTGGCCCGTGCCCGGAAATCTAGCCAGGGTGTGGGAGAAGTGCGTGTGGGGGCCCCTTTCCCAAGTTTTTCTTGCTGCAAAAGGCCTAGCTTAGCCTGTCTTTTTCTATGCACAGGATGGCTCTTGCTCACCCGAGCCTCACAAAGATAATCGCTCAGGAAGTGTTTCAGCCAATCCGGGGCGGCTTTACACTCCGATTTGCCGGGGCAGCCAATCGGGGATGAGCTTTTATTAGGCGGCCAGATCATCAGCCGAAGTGCCAAACCCTTTTTCTGTGAGAACTAGGAGCCTGTCCTCCATGTTTTATAAGTATTGACATTACACAGTGTTAACAATGCATCCACAGAGGTAAGCTCGACTTTTTAACCATCTTTTTTCCCCCTCCCTCTGAGACATCCGAATTGTGGGCGAGCAGTGTGATTTCTCTGTGGCTGGCCGTGCCACACTCACCCCCAGAGCACTTATGTTAACTTGGAACTGTTTAGAGAGAATTTTTTTTGCTTTCTTGGGTCACATGGCTCAGTAGCCATTAGCCATAGCTTGATTTTGCAAACTGGCAAGGGCCTGGCACACCTTTCCTTCCACCAGGACATGGTGTTTCTGGAAGAGTTTGAAGCTAGATCCTGGTATGCCAAAAAAGAAGCTCTTTTTTTTTTCCTTTTTTTTTCTTTCCCTCTCTTCCTCTCTCTCTCTCTCTCTCTCTCTCTCTCTCTCTCTCTCTCTCTCTGAGCAGTCCCCCCTCCCTCCCTGCACTATTGTCTTCTCTTTTGCCACATGCCCTGCTGGGGGAAGAAAATGGAAGGTAAGCAAGCAGGCTCCTCTCCAAGGAGAGCTCATGGCAGACAGCAGAGCAGGCAAGTTTGCCTCTCCAAAGAGGTTCTGGGAAGGCTGGATAAGTTTTGACAAGAGAGGAGCGTGTTTGCAAAAAGAACTGAGCCCTCAGCAGAGCAGTGCTAAGGAGAGTCTAGCTCCTGGGGCCTAGGTGGGTGGTGGTGTCTGTACACGGAGCTTCTCTTATTCTAAGAGCTTCTGCACTTGAAACTACTTTGTTCAGCCTGTTTTCTTGACTTAGGTTGCTACAGTGTTCTGCAAGCCAGCCTACAGCCAGCAAATGTTTCTGAAAGTGTTGGAGGAAGTTTTTGGAGTAGGGATGGGGATTGGGGGGTGGGGGGAGAGAGATCTTGGACAACATCCTGCAAAAAAAGAAAAGGAAAAAATCTGCAAGGTCTCTGAATCCCTTAGCTTTCCACTCTTGCATGATTTTTCAAGGAACTGATGTTACCTTTTACCCTTTTCCTTTTCCTCTCCCTTTTATACATTGTATCCTCCTCTGTTCTGTGTGATGGAGTGTAGAGGAAATAAAATCATGTCTTTGGCTCCTGACAGCATTCCATATTCAGTTGTTGGGTTGTGGTGGTGTTGTTGTGTGTTTTTAATAATACCATGTAACTGTTTAAAAAAATTTCCTTTTTGATCAAGTCCCAAATCTGCCAGCCTGTTCTCTCTTCCTAACTGTGGAAAAATGAGACGGTTGCTTGAACATTTGTTGGGTAAGTAAAGCAATCCATTTCCTCTGTGACCATGTTTGAAGAGTTTTGTGAACATTCGGGGTCTGATTGTAAGAGGGGGTCTTGGCTACAGGAGTTGGGGGCTTCATTAGCAGGAACAGAACAAGGGCCTTTTAAAGAGTGTCTTGATTTTAGGTGACTGTTTGAATCCACTGGTTTCCCTGATAACCTGCAGCTAGGATTGAAGATTACACTTCCTGTTTACCCCCAGTCAGGGAGAAATGTTCAGTTCATTGTGACTTGACTCTAGACCTTTAATGGGGTTTGTTTGGATATTCAACCTGTGAGTAGGTGATGTGCTTGTGAAATGAAACTGTTTGTGCTTAGAGGTGCAGAGACCTAAAAATACTGCAGGGGTGGGGGGGAAGGGGAGGGGGCAGAAGCTGGTGGTGGTGGTGGTGGTGGTGGTATGTGTGTTTTGGGGGGGTGGTTGTCAGTGCTCGTGTTTTAGGATTTTTATATATATAGTACAAAATCTCATCCACCACCAGTCTGTGTTTTATTCAGGACTCACTGACACACATTTCGACCTTTTTCCAGGTCTGATCTGCACATCTGTATGCATGCTGGCCTCACATAAGATTTCTCTTTTTACATTTCCCTTGCTCTCCTTGGGCTGCAGCTAGAAGTTAAGTGGAAAAAGTAGTCTTGTTTAGCATTACCTTCAGAATTTCCCTAGAAGTTCTCTATGTAAATTTTCAGCTTGGAGACCAATCCGGCATGACTGTAAATGCAGGAAATATATATTCAGTTGCTGTGTTATGTCAACTTTATGGAGTCAGTAATCTTTTTTCTTTCAAATGAGTGTCCAGTAGCCCACTTTCTGACATCAAATTGGAAAAAGGCTCATTTAATCAGGAGAAATGTACCACATTCTAAGTTGAGAAAAGTCTGTGCAAGGCAGGCCAGCTTAGCTTCTTAGAATAAAACTGCAGGCAGTTCATGATGTTATATACTTAAAACTGAGCAGTTCCACTGCCCCAAACAAGTAAGTTCAGACACTCAGCTCTTTTCTTTGTTCTTATCTCCTTGCAATATGTAAATGGAGATTACATATTGAGGTTCCTGTGGCCTCCCTAGAAGCAGTGTCTAATCATAAGACTCCTGGTTTGGTGCCTTCAACGTTTGCATAATACTGTGTTTGTTGGGCTGGAAGGGAACTTCAGGGCAAGGCATTTGTCCTCTAAAAGCTTGCATTAAAATGGCTCCCACAGGTTTGGAGAGCCAAGATCTGTTTTCAAATGTATAACCCCCAGCAAGTTCCCAACCCTGGACCAAGCTAGCCACTTTTCCTCTCGTACTGTGGCCCCCACCAAGCATGAGTCTGTAAAAAGTTAATTGCTTTCAAAGTAGCATTATTTTCCAGTTTCAGGAAGTGGTGGTGGTGGTGGGGGATAAATGTCTGCATTGCAGCATGACTAGGTAGGGACGGCAGTGCTGGCTCCCAGAGCAGCCCAATGGGGTTTCTACTCTAGCTTTTAAACCAATAGACATGGATGAAAGGTTAAAGATTGACAATTGCAGTGGCTGAACTAAGAACAGGCCTTCTGGAAATTTCTACCATCTTTGTTTCTTTTAGGAAAAGCAGATGTGCCAAGCGGAAGAGTCTCCTACCTTCCATTCCTAGGTCATCTGTCTTCCCTGCTTTCCCCCAGCCCCCCGTTCTTTTTCTCATCAAGGTAGAATGTTCTCTGCCTCGTTTCTAAATTGCAGAGGGAGGAACAGAATGTTGGGCTGTTTTCCTTTTTCCTTCTGCCTCCTCAGTCCCCAAAGAGGATACACAGCTGCAAGGAGCAAACACAGACACACTGAAGCTTTTGATTCCTCCTTTTTTTTTTCCTTCAAGACCCTCCAGGATGGATTCACTTTCTGCTTGGGGAAATTAAGTGGCATTCACGTGGGGGAGGGGGAGTAACTGCTTTTATTAGCTCCAGAAAATGGTCACTGTTCAGTCTGTAACTAGGAATTAATTATATATAATCACTCAGTAAACTTTCTACAGAGTTTTTCTAATTGCTGAGCCTGAACATAGTTAGCCCGTTGGCGCCAAGTCCAGTTACTTTTATAATTAACAGCTCAAAGATTTGAGTCAGAAAGAAAAGAAACAATTGGGGGCCTCTTGGATTATAAATTAGGGATGAAAACAATAGCTTTTTTTCCTTTCTTTCTTGTAACCCCTTTTCTTTTAAACAAAACATTCCCCCTTTTCTTTCCCTGGGAGAACCAGTGGGGAGACTGCATCAGGTCTTAAATAGGATAGGGTGGGGGGAGACACTTTTTAGGAAGCGGGTGGCAGTAACCTAACCTTTTTAGGAAGCGGGGTGATAGAAAACCCAAGGTAGGTTTTTAAAAGTCCAGCCACTTCCAATGTGTGATGTCTTTGTTTCTTTTGCCCTCTTTCCCCTTCTCTCTCCTGTGGCAGAGGCAGCAGACATTTGTCAGCCTGGGAACCCTCAATCTGGCTTTGCCTCTGATTGACCCTGGAAGAAAGATACATTCAAAGGGGCCTTCGCTACTGCACAGCAGAGATTTAAAAAGGGAATATGTTTCGAAGCCCTTTGGTTGCTCTTAAAATGCAAAATCTGAGCAAGGGTTCACCCTTGGCTTCAGGTTGCTAAGATTATGGTCGCCCTCCCCCCCACTTCCCACTCCCCTTGCAGGCAAACAAGCAGGCAGTGGCCATGCCAGCTCTGCAGCCAGTGTGCTGCCAGCCTGCCCCCCCATCCAGATTGCCTACCTACTGGCCGGTGGGGGCCAGTGGCCCGTTCTTGCCCTGGCATGGCCTTGGGCGCCATGCCCTCCTTTCTCCCCTGGAGCTAAAAAGGAGTCACCTTGAAACTCCTCACTCCCAGCACCAGAGGAGTTCTGAGGCCAGTGCTCAGACCTGTAACAGTAAATGACGTTATCTACTCAGGCTGAGAGTTCGGCCTCTGAAAGCGGGTTTTGTAAAACCCATTGTTAATTCTCAGGCTCTGTTGGGGGTGGTCAGAAATCTAATGTGTGAGTATCCTATGCATTGGATAAGGGAATGTTTTCCCTGTGTTTCTCCTCTGCAGACTCGGATTGTCTTTCCTTGATGTTAACTATCTTAGAACTGGCTGCTTCAGAGGGCTGGGTATTTGGCTGTTTGCAGGCTTATAAACAGTATTTTGATTTTACCTTGGCCACAGACTGAAGTGCAGCCCTTTAGGTTGGCTTTTCAGATGCCTGCTGTCCTTGAAGCACTTTCATTTTACCTAGCTCCTTTTTGGTATGAATGCAAAGCTGGTTTCTAATAGACTGAGAAGAGAAGGGGGACCCGGCTTCCTCCTCGCCTCTCCCCAGCCTGCTCCCTGGGAACATTTTTCTGTTTGCACAGACACCTGTCCGTCTGCAGTTTGTGCCATGGGGCTGCACAATTCCTAACCTTCTACCCACCTAATTTGAAGGCAAGGGGGCCTCATCACAGAGCCTCATGTTGAAGGCTCAGGATCTGCAAGAGAAAGCTTTTCCTTAGGAACCTGTGACTTCACAAACTCTCCCTGTCATTGCAGAGTTTTTTTTAAGCTTCTAAACGTTGGGTTGTTGGTGTCCTCTGGTTCAGCTTTTCCTAGTTCTGGTATTTAGGAAGGTGGCTTTGAAACTAGCAGGGCTGCTTAAACAAGAGCTACAGCTATTGAACAAACTGCTACCATTTTAGCTTCAACACAGGAATGAGGCAGTGTTGCCAGACGCCATTTTAAGAATCCTGCATAAATAGCTTAGCTACCGATGACTCTGCCTGTTTTAGGTGAGTGCTTATATAAAGCTGCTCTGCTAACCATTCCCCCCACCCCAATTTCTTAAAAAATTAATTGCAGATTTAGGGAAGCATGGTTTGTAATTTTGATGTTCACTGTTTTGTAATCTATGTTATGCCTTGGGGATTAAATATTTCTTACAGCCTGGACCATTTTGGTATTTTGAATGAAAGTAAAAACCAGGAAAAAGTCCTTTCGAATGATGCATGATTCTTGAATTGCTGTGCTATGATCCTCATCTATAGAACCAGAGTTGTGTGCATGTTGGTTATATATTCTAGATGGCTTAGATATTCTTCTTTAAAAGTCAAATAGTAGGGGCACTTGGGGAAAAGAAGTATGTGGGCATTGTGTATCCAGGCATTTTTCTGTCAAAACTAGATGCTTTCTTTTTTCTCTCTCTTGGAAGTGTTGAGATGAGATTCCTGGGAATTACGGACCATCCCTGAGTCCTCAGAATTAATAATCAGAAGGCTTAAAGCATCCTGGAGGTGCAGTAGTTCATCTGCAACTTTTAATTGCTCTTTTTTCAGTGCATGCAGGTTAAGAAGTAAGCATAGGTTTTCTTGCTTAGGCACTAGGGGAGATATCTTTTCTTCTTTTTGGGATGGGATGGGGTGGTCTTGATTGTCTTTGCAGGTACTGTTATTTCTTTGAATTGCCTGACAGGTATCAGTTTGTGAAATCTACAGGCAAGTGACTTGGCTAAATATGAATGTAAGAGGTGGTGATGTATATAATGTATATAACTAGTTGATAGTGTATTTTCTTGTTGGAGTGAGAAATTGTTGTTTGCTTTTCAGCTAATTTTACCCTTTTCTTTAGAGGGCCCCCAGTTTCCTCAACAGACCTTTTCAAGGGAAAAAAAGTAATGACAGTTTGAAACAAGACCTTGTTGTCCCATTGTTTTTGATTTAAATCATCAGGGTTGCTAGAAGCTAGCAGATACGGAAGGAAACAAGCTGTATACGTTCTAAGAGTTTAATGTGTTAATGACAGAAGTTCAAAGTATTTTCTCCAGATGCAGCTGCCTTTTCTTTTTAACAATTATTTAACTGTTTTTTCCCCCTAAATGACTGAACAATTCTTAACCAAAATTGACCAACATCTGTGGGACAATTGAGACAGGTACAGATCTTTTCTTCCCACTACTTTTGATGTAATATTCATGTTTTTCCCCTAATAACATACGAGTTTTTCACGTTAAACCAAAAAAAAAAAAAGAAAAAACAAACAAACAAAAAGCAAAACCGAAATCAGTGGTGTAGGAAAAAGGAAGTCCCTTTAGATGTGGCTATTCAAAATGACTAATTTTGCATTCTGGTCTTTGCTTTTGTAAATGAAGTGTTTTTTTTTTTTTTTTTTTTTCTTCCTAGACACTGCAGTTTCCTTTAGTCAAATACAAGTTATTGTGTGTGTGAGTGTGCATGCATGTGTGTGCACGGGTTCCTTTTGAAAGGATGGTTTGCTGATCTGTGAAAAAGATGGTTTTCTTAAATTGTTGTGCTTGAAATCCTGTGCTAAAGCTGGTGGTGCTATTGCTAAAGTTGGGTGATTATGGTGCCCACTTGTAATACTTGGAAAGATAAAACAGCTTAACTTTTTTTCCCTCTCTCTTCTGCTCCAGCATTGATTATCTTAAAACTCAGAAGCAAATAAAACTAGTTTGCATTTTCCTCCTCTCTCAGCAGCATTCCTGCCTGAAGTATTCAGCTCCTCTAGGCTGTTACAAGCCAAATAATTGTTCCCTTGAATACAGCCTTCCTCCATGATCAATACACCTTTGAATGTTTTCATCGCTGCAGAAATCCTTCAAGTGGGTTTTTTTGGCTTAGTTCTGCCTAATTGTTTCCCTCACCACTGTAGATTTCAGTTTAGCGTTTTTTCTATTACTCAAAATATGGGATCAGTTTCAAGGAGTTTAGAATTTCACATGCTTCATGCGAGAGAGGGAAACAGAATTCTAGTTACTAGAAAAGATCAAGGTTGCTATTTGTTCCTTTGAAGTTAACTGTCTACCCATCTCCGAGGGCTGCATGGGGCTTTTTGTTGAGATGTATTTCCAGTCACTCCAAGCATCCAGTTGGACAGCCTGTGTGTGTTTCAGGCAGAGTGTGTTTCTGAGTTGAGAACGTTTTCTCCTTAAGTTGGAATAGAACACATTAGTGTTGAAATCACTTTCAATAAATCACTATTGTTTTATTGCATATAAGTGATGTGTTTAAATTTAGCAGGCTGCTTTCTCCTGATGAAAACCATTTGTGACAACATATCAGTTGTTTCTTTGGTGATTTGTGTCATAGGCTTTCTTTACAGATGCTGTGTAAATGAAATTGTTAACCGGGTCCAATATCTGGTTGCCAAATATGTTAATATTCTCACTTAAACCCAACTACCTTTCTTTTCTATGCTGGGACAAGTTAAGTCTGAGGTCTTCAAGCTCCTATAATTTAATTTGGAGCTAGGATATTTTCCTTTCTATCTAGATCTCATGGGAAAACTCTCCTCCTAACAAACATGGAACTCTCTTAAAATCTTCTCCTTATACTAGGGTTTGAGACACGAGGCTGCCTTTCTGGGCCTGTCTTTTGCCTCGTCACAGCCCCAGACCACAGAACACAGACAGGACATTCTCTCTTCCCCAGCCTCCTTCCTGCCCTGCCTTTGAGTCTTCCAAATGGAAAATTCCAGCCATATCAGCTGGCGATGCACCCATTTCTTCCTGTGGGACCAGCCACAGTCTGATGGAATTGCTTCTGGAGTAAATGCCCAGTTTCTTACTACTTTAGTGTCAGCCTGTTTGGAAAGTTCTAGCACCTCAAACCATTTGCACCTATGAAAGCAGAACTCTATTTTTTTTCCTTTGGTTCAGCTTGTGAGTTCTCTGTAGGAGGAAGATCTGATACGGCCGGCTCTCTTTCAACCCCAGTTCCAGCAGAGAGAGGGAGGATGTTCTGGGTGACAGACCCTCCCAGCAAAGGGGCTTGCTTTATTTGCTCCTCTTCCCAACCCTCCACTCTTAGCCTTTGTCTTTTGAATAATCCTTCCACATTCCACTTTTGTGGTGGTGGATAATTAGTCACAACTCAGTAGTAAGCCGTGCCCGCTGTAGAGAGGAAGCATTCAGGGGTTGGAAGTGTGGAGACCTGGTTCTGATTCCTGGAATCAGTGCTCCCCGGTTCAGTGTTTTGAGACCAGGTCTTTAGCTTCTAGCTGGGCATATTTTTCTGCTTTGTAATTTAACCTATATCTTTTTTTTTCTTTTCATGTTCCTGCCTCATCAGGGAATTGTAAGATTTAGGGGAAGGTGTGGGAAATCTTACTCTTTGCCCTAAAGTATTCAGAGATGAGAATTCTGGATACCCTGCAAAACACCTCCAACCGGCCTGCCTTTGAACTTTGTGTTAATAATGAGAAGCTTGTTTATTTGAAGGCTGGGTTCTCATAGGCCCACAGGGGTAGGTTGTAATTGTGTGTCTAAAAAATTGCCTTTTGCATTCCCCAATAGCATGACAACTGGAATAGTAATTTGACTTAAAGAAAAAAAAAAGAACAACATTGGGTTTTAAAAAACTCCTGTAGGACTCTTCACACTTTGTTGAAATCAGGTGTGGGTTCCCTTCCCCCACCCCTGGATAAGGATGAGGGAATGTCCTTAAGGTGGGCGTGTTGCTAGAACTTCCAAATAGCTGCCCCCATGGGATAAGTTCTCAGCCCACCTAAACATGAACGTAATTTGCTCTGTTTCAGCTTGGCTGAAGAGGAAGTAAAAGCAGAACAGGAGGTGGTAGAGGGCATGGATATCTCTACTCGCTCCAAAGGTAAGTAAAAATCTTGTATTATCTGTTCTAGAGCCGAGGAGGAAATTGGAATTTCTTTCTGATGTAGAGCAGTGGAGTGTGGCTCTCCGAGCCGATGTTGTAACTCTCCTTGGGTTTTCAGATAGAAGATTTTTTGCTGGATGAACCTAATTTATGGAGAACTCTCTCCTCTTGGTTTTCTTCCACTGGTGTCCGTATAGGTGTCCTGACAGTGAATTTTACCTGTGTGTCATGACGGAGAGCTGCTGGCTACCTCTCCGCAGGGTGACTTTCAGGAGCCACAGTTTCAATGAAGCATGTTCTGGAAGCCACCAGAGCCTCCAGCTGCCGCTCGTTTTCTGACTTTAACAACAGGCCTCTTTGGAATCCCAGGAGTGGGATGAAGTCAGGCCGCTTCACTGGAAAATGGTGGTCTTGGGTCAGAGATAAAATGGAAATGTAGAGCTTGCTGAGATGCCGGGGCCAGTGTTTCCATTTAGTTCAAAATTTAGCAAATGAGGGCAAACACAATTTATGTGTGTATTCACAAGCCTGGAGTAGACTCCTGAATATCTTCTAATTGAGAGATTGGTACTTCTCATTTGGTCTGTGTGAAAGAGATTTTATGAGGCTTCCCAAAAGGAGGCAGTTACTTACTTTTGTCTTCAGGGTGCTTTTACAAATGAGCTACTGGAGTATTTTTCATATCTTTGGTTCATGAAAAGGCTCATCTCCAAACTTAATGGTTGTACCAGGGTGTTTTCATTTCTTCAACAAGTCAGTGCTTGCCCTGGGGGTGATGGGGAGGAAGGAAGAGGCTGAGAGGGTTATGCAGGCTACTGGAACGAGATTCCCATTTGGCTACAGAGTGTGGCACAAAGTGACTCCCTAAAGGTATCTGAAACAAAACGCATTTTGAGGATTGTTATAAGATGGCATGCCACTGGTGTGGTGGCTCATGCCTGTAATCCCAGCACTTTGGGAGGCTGAGGCAGGTGAATCACCTGAGGTCAGGAGTTCGAGACCAGCCTGATCAACATGGAGAAGCCCCATCTCTACCCAAAATGCAAAATTAGCTGAGTATGGCACATGCCTATAATCCCAGCTACCTGCGAGGCTGAGGCAGGAGAATCACTTGAACCTGGGAGGTGGAGGTTGCCGTGAGCGGAGGTTACAGTGAGCCGAGATGGCACCATTGCCCTCCAGCCTGGGCAACAAGAGTGAAACCCCATCTCAAAAAAAAAAAAAAAAAAAGAGCATGTCACTGGGCGTGGTGGCTCATGCCTGTAATCCCAGTACTTTGGGAGGCCGAGGCAGGCAGATCATGAGGTCAGGTGTTCGAGACCAGCTTGGCCAATGTGGTGAAACCCCATCTCTGCTAAAAATACAAAAATTAGCTGGGTGTGGTGGCAGGCACCCGTAGTCCCAACAACTCGGCAGGCTGAGGCAGGAGAATCACTTGAACCTGGGGTGGAAGTGGAGATTGTAGCGAGCTGAGACTGTACCGGAAGTGGAGATTGTAGTGAGCTGAGACTGTACCACTGCACTCCAGCCTGGGAGAAAGAATGAGACTGTCTCCAAAAAAAAAAAAATATCACTATTGATGGTGACCATGACCAACTGGGTATGGTAGAGCTTTCTTCTCTTTGCATCCTCTGCTCTTTGGAAGGAAGTCACAATGTGTCACCCACGCTTAGGAGTCAGGAGTCATGCTCCACCTCCTCGAAAGCGGAGGCTTGACATAAATTATCTGGGGGCCAGGTGCAGTGCCTCATACCTGTAATCCCAGCACTTTGGGAGACTGAGGTGGGTGGATCACTTGAGGCCAGGAGTTCGAGACTAGCCTGGCTAACATGGCAAAACCCCATCTCTACTAAAAATACAAAAATTGCCGGGTGCGGTGCCTCATGCCTGTAATCCTAGCCCTTTGGGAGGCTGAGGTGGGTGGATTGCAAGGTCAAGAGATCAAGACCATCCTGGTCAACATGGTGAAACCCCGTTTCTACTAAAAATACAAAAAATTAGCTGGGCATGGTGGCGCATTCCCAGCTACTCGGGAGGCTGAGGCAGGAGAATTGCCTGAACCCAGGAGGCGGAGGTTGCGGTGAGCCGAGATTGCGCCATTGCACTCCAGCCTGGGTAACAAGAGTGAAACTCTGTCTCAAAGAAAAAAAAACAAAAATTGCACACCTGTAATCCCAGCTACTTGGGAGTAAAGTAGGGAAATCAGTTGAACCTGAGAGGTGGAGGTTGCAGTGAGCTGAGATTGCACCACTGCACTCCAGCATGGGTGACAGTGAGACTCTTTCTGAAAAAAGAATTTAGAATTGTTCTGTATGGGGTACTGGTCTCTTCTCCCTCATGCATTTATTCAGTCATTTATCTCTCTCAGTATGGACTCTGGGATGGTTACTTTATGCTGTGGGTTGTAATCCAATACTACCTATTTGTTTTATTGCTCAAATCATTCCAGCTTTGGCAGTTGGGAGCTCTTTCCGTTGGCTCTTGTGTCCCCTCGACAGACTCCATCGTTGTGGGGTTTGTTTATGTGTTTGTTTGAGACAGAGCCTCGTTTTGCTGCCAGGCTGGAGTGCAGTGGTGCAGTCACAGCTTCTTGCAGCCTTGACCTGCTGGGCTCAAGCGGTCCTCTTGCCTCAGCCTCCCAAGTAGCTGGGACCACATGCATCACCACAATTGGTTAATTTTTGTTCTTTTTATTTGTAGAGATGGAGCCTTGCTAGGCTGGTTGCCCAGGATGGTTTTGAATTTCCCAGACTCAAGTGATCCTATACCACTTTGGCCTCCCAAAGTGTTGGGGTTACAGGCGTGAACCACCCCGTCTGGCCTGTTTATTTATTTATTGAGCACTTTCTGGCTCTATATGATGCTGCAGGCTCATCTTGTATGTGTTTGCCTCAGCCCTAGAATCATCCATTTCTCTATGAATCCTGGTTTCTATTTTTGGAGAATGGTATTAGAAACCAAGATATGGGCACTAAGTGTGCTCTTTTTTTTTTTGTTTTAGACAGAGTCTCGCTTTGTTCAGGCTGGAGTGGCGTGATCACTGCTCACTGCAACCTCCACCTCCCGGTTTTAAGCAATTCTCCTGCTTCAGCCTCCTGAGTAGCTGGGACTATAGGCGCCCACTGCCATGCCTGGCTAATTTTTGTATTTTTAGTAGAGATGGGGTTTCACTATGTTGGTCAGGCTGGTCTGGAAATCGTTACCTTGTGATCCACCCACCTCGGCCTCCCAAAGTGTTGGGATTACAGGCATGAACCACCGTGTCCAGCCAAGTGTGCTCATTGCTACTGGAATGTTTTTGCTTCTAGATTCTCTCTTTTTTTTTTGAGATGGAGTCTGCTCTGTCATCCAGGCTGGAGTGCAGTGGTGCACTGTCAGCTCACTGTAACCCCTTCCTCCCAGGTTCAGGCAATTCTCCTGCCCCAGCCTTCCAAGTATCTGGGACTACAGGTGTGCACCACCATGCCTGGCTAATTTTTGTATTTTTAGTAGAGATGAGGTTTTGCCATGTTAGCCAGGATGGTCTCGAACTCCTGACCTCAAGTGATCTGCCTGCCTCGGCCTCCCAAAGTGCTGGGATTACAGGTGTGAGCCACTATGCTTTTATGAGGCTTTTATGAGCCAAATACTTTATTTTTATTTTTATTATTATTATTTTTTTTTAATCCTGCCTCAGGTTTATTTGTACAAATAGCACAGGAGGACCCCAGCCCCATGCAGATGGCAGCCCCAGGGGAGTTACACCAGTCCTTCTGTCCTCACATTGGCAGACAAAGATATCTATTCTGAAGCCTTTGTAGGGGCCTGGGCACCTTTGAGAGCCTGAGCTGGAACTGAAACTGGAGCTGAAGCCTGGGCCTTGGTTTGATCCTTGGCCTTGGCCTTGACCTTGACCTTTGGCCGGCAGAGCCTGAGCCCCTTGGCAATGCGTGCCCGAGCACGCTTCCCAAGCTTGGGGTGGGCGATGTAGGCAAGTCGATCGAGCTTGCGGCTGACACCCTTTGGGATCTTGGGCTTAACCTCCTTGGGCTTTATGAGGGCCTTGATGGCCTCAGCTCGTGCACTCATGGCCTTGGCATTGTTGGCCTGCATCTTCTTTAGGCACTTCTTGTTGTGCTTCTTGGCAAAGCGCATGTTCCTCAGGAACTTGGGGTCCACATCCTTAAGAGACTCGTATCTTTGTGATCGGGGTTTCTTGATACCATTTCTGTGCCATTTTCGGGACTGGTTGTGTGTGGTGTGGTTCTTGGACTTGGCCATGTCTGCACCCAAGCCGCGGTTCCCGAAGCTCCTAGGACGGGAAGAGACTAGCCAAATACTTTAAATGAGGTAATGCATACATACCTCAGAAAGGCATCTGGCTCATCAAAGCACCACACTTTTATTTTTTTGCGATGCAGTCTTGTTCTGTTGCCCAGGCTGGAGTGCAGTGGCAGAATCTTGGCTCACTGCAACCTCCGCCTCCTGGGTTCAAATGATTCTCCTGTCTCAGGCTCTGAAGTAGCTGGGACTACAGGTGTGTGCTGCCATGCCTGGCTAATTTTTGTATTCTTAATAGAGACAGTCTTACCATGTTGGCCAGGCTGTTCTCCAACTCCTGACATTAAGTGATCTACCTACCTCAGCCTCCCAGAGAGCTGGTAGTACAGGTGTGAGCCACCTTGCTTTTAGATTCTGTCACTGGCCAATAAGGAAGCATATATACACACATCTGTAAACATTTTTACATGTATCCATCTGTGCCTCTATCAGCTAAACATGAGTTCATACTCTTGTCTGACCCTTTCCCATTCCTGCATGGATCATTCTGGCCTTCTTTCCTAGTTTCTCTGTAACCTCCTACTCCAACAGTGAGAAGACTGGCTTCCACTGTTCACCATTCGTTTACTATTTTCTGGTACATTTTAACCTGATCTACAGTGTACAGTCTGATGAACTTTTACTCACATTCGCACTTGTGGGACCATGACCCAGATCAAGATAATTAAACATTTCCACCATCCAGAGTGTTCCTCTGTCACTGATTTTGTTCATAGCCTTTGTCCTCACTTTGTATTTTCTTATTTATTTCTTGCTCGGCTAGAATGCTGGCTGGTCTCTTTTTTTAAAAAAAATCTTTGAATTTATTCTTTTTGAGACTGAGTCTCGCTCTGTTGTCCAGGCTGGAGTGCAGTGGCCCAAACTAGGCTCACTGCAGCCTTCATCTGCCGGGTTCAAGTGATTCTCCTACCCCAGCCTCCCAAGTAGCTGGGATTATAGGCATGTACCACCACACCCAGCTAATTTTTGTATTTTTTAGTAGAGATGGGGTTTCACCTTGTTGGCCAGACTGGTCTTGAACTCCTGACCTCAAGTGAGCTCTCCACCTCGGCCTCCCAAAGTGCTGGGATTACAGGCGTGAACCACTGGGCCTGGCCTTTTTTTTTTTTTTAAATACCTGGCATCTCATTGTGTTGCCCAGGCTGCAGTGCAATATCAGCTGTGGGTTATTCAAAGCTGTCATCGCCGCACACTACAGCCTCTAACTCCTGGGCTCAAGTGATTCTCCTGCCTCAGCCTCCTGAGTAGTTGGTACTGAGTGCGCACTATGGTGCCAGCTTTCAAAAGCACACCTGGACCACTGTGCTTACCCCTTCTATTTGAGAGGCATGGTGCCATTGAGGTTTAAAACACCTGGCTTCTAGAGCCAGACTTCCTGTCTTGCCCCCTTTCTAGCTGAGTTATTTAAAAGTCCTCTTGTAAATGGGGATGATAAAGATAGAAGGTTCTGGCTGAGATGAACTTTGCTCACACAGATAGTGTGCTCAGCACGGTAAGGTTCCTGGGACAGGGTTAGCTGTGATTCGCATCCATTTAGAGACAGTGAACGTTTATTGCTATGTCTGTCAGGTGGTGAGAAATGACTGTGTTCTGCCATTTCCCCCACTTGCAGCCTCTAGGAAGAAGGTCTGGAGGTAGATGAGGAAACCATGCTCAGAGCAGGCACAGTGAAGAATTGTGTAGGGTTGTCCAGCAGGCAGGCTCGGGACCAGATAGGAATTTGCTTCTCTTCGTCTAGGAGTCCTGTGCTTTGCACTGCCCTGCAAGCTTCCTGTCCTGTTGGCCTCTGCGACATTTGAAGAAGCTTCTGCAGGTGTTTGGAGGGATTTTCTCGGGTACTTGCGAGTTGTTGCTTTGGTAGGGAATCATTGAGGGGACGGGGTCACCGTGTTTTGAGGGAGAACTTTCCCCAAGGATTGATTCCCTGGGGTGGTTGTCATTGTCATTATGTGAAACTAAGCTCTTGTGCCCCAGAGTGAGTGGCGGTGGTGGTAGCATCTGTTTCCTGGGCACCTTTGTGCTGGTCCCACTTGGGTTAATATGCAAAGGTCTGGGGATAAGGTTGGGGTTGCTGAGGTTCCCAGGGCCGAGTCTGCATGGTGAAAATCTGATGTCTGTGAAGCTGACCAGGATGAAGGCTTAACTCTCCTTCAGTCCTAGTTATCTCAGCGTCCACAGTGCGATGATCTCTAGGCTCCGTGAACATGTGTGTTTTCCTCAGCCTACTTTTCTTGGTGAGTTCAGGGCCTCCGTTCCCACGTGACATGACCCAGGTCAGGGTTCTTCGTTCTGAACAGGAAAGGGATGGTCTGCAGGGGGTCTGTTGGTCTGTTGGTGCTCCCACGGCATTGGTGGGAAGGCTGGAGGTCCAGGCTGCTCTGGAGAGTGGAACTAGCCCAAAGCCTCCTCAGGGACAACAGGGCAAAGTCCACGTGCATGTCTTTGCCCTCTGGTCAGGGGAGGGCTAATACCTGGACACCTGGACCCACCAAATACCGTCCCCACTGGGATAGAGATGGGTCCTCAAAAGGAAATGAAGCGACTAATCTGCCATCTTATGAACTGGCAATGTGTTTTTCTCTACTTGCAGTTAGAAAACAGGTCCTGAAGGCTGGGTGTGGTGGCTCACGCCTGTAATCCTAGCACTTTGGGAGACTGAGGAGGGTGGATCACCTGAGGTCGGTGGATCACCTGAGGTCAGGAGTTCAAGACAAGCCTGGCCATCACGGTGAAACCCAATCTTTAAAAAAAAATTTTTTTTTTTCTAATTAAAGAAGAATTAAAATTACATATTTTAACTATATATATATATATATAAAGGGCCGGGCGCGGTGGCTCATGCCTGTAATCCCAGCACTTTGGGAGGCCGAGGCGGGTGGATCATGAGGTCACGAGATGGAGACCATCCTGGTCAACATGGTGAAACCCCGTCTCTACTAAAAATACAAAAAATTAGCTGGGCATGGTGGCTCGTGCCTGTAATCCCAGCTACTCAGGAGGCTGAGGCAGGAGAATTGCCTGAAACCAGGAGGTGGAGGTTGTGGTGAGCCGAGATCGCGCCATTGCACTCCAGCCTGGCTAACAAGAGTGAAACTCTGTCTCAAAAAAAAAAAAAAAGAGTTCAAGACCAGCCTGGCCAACATAGCGAAACCCCGTCTCTGCTAAAAATGCAAAAAATGAGCTGGGTGTGGTGGTTGGTGCACGACTGTAATCTCAGCTTCTCAGGAGGCTGAGGCAGGAGAATCGCTTGAACTCAGAAGATGGAGGTTGCAGTGAGCCGAGATTGCACGACTGCATTCCAGCCTGGGGACAGAGCAAGACTCCGTCTCAAAAAAGAAAACAGGCCCTTAGCTGTCCTCTCCTTGGGAAACTTAGAAACTCTGACAATAATTGGTACAGAATTCCTCAATCCTATCCATATATCTAGTCCATGTGACCTTTCAGGTTCTGTAACTGAATTTCAATTTTTATGCCCCTCTCCCCTTGACACGTACTCACTTATTAACTGAGTAATTCCCAAGCCAGTCATTGCCATTATGCCAGCCTTGGCATTTAGTAGAGTGTTTTAGCTCTCGGGAGAGAAAGCTTTCAAGCTTTCAAGATGTCAGGTTGACATTTGTGTCCGAGGGTAATGATCCTGCTGAAAGATGCTTCTACATGAGTGGGAAGTGCCATCTTGATGCCAGGTGTGTTTGCCTGGCTAATATTTTCTGAGTACTTCATGGGATGATATGTAAATTACTTTGTTTCTTCTCGTACTAATTCCATGATGTGGGTGTGGTGTTATTCCCCTTTTACAGTTAAGGAAACTGAGGCTCAGATCAATTAAGGAAGTGTCAAAGAGGGATAGAATTAGGGTCAGGTTTTATCTTTATTTATTTGTTAATAATAGAGACGGGGTATTGCCATGTTGCCCAGGCTAGTCTTTAACTCCTTGGCTCAAGGGACTCCCCTACCTCAGCCTCCCAAAGTGTGAGCCACCACACCTGACCCTATCTTTGATTTTAAACCTTTGTTTTTTTGCTAAGAGTGTTTAAGCTCCCTAAATTTTTTTTGAGATGGAGTCTTGCTCTGTCGTCCAGGCTGGAGTGCAGTTACGTCATCTTGGCTCACTGCAACCTCTGCCTTCATGTTCAAGCGATTCTCCTGCCTCAGCGTCCTGAGTAGCTGGGACTACAAGTGCGTGCCACCACGCCCAGGTAATATTTGTATTTTTTAGTAGAGATGGTGTTTCACCATGTTAGTCAGGATGGTCTCCATCTCCTGACCTTGTGATCCGCCTGCCTCAGCCTTCCAAAGTGCTGGGATTATAGGTGTGAACCACGGTGCCCGGCTAAGGTTCCTAGATTTTAAACCTTTGTACTTAACCATGACCTGTATTCCAAGGTGGTGGGGGGTGCAAGTCAAATACCTGAAGGGACCAGCAGGTAGATCAGTGATCGTAGCTGGCATCTGGGGTTGCAGAGGGAAAGGGGAGCTTTGGTGAATGGGAGAGTGTGCCAAAGTGGGGAGGGTGACTCCATCTGATTGCTGACGAGCAGGAATATGGCTCAAGCACTGTTGCCAGCTGGGATTTTCTTTTCCCCTGTGAAACTGCCTAATTTGAAACGTGGTCTATGTAGACTGGCTTCTCTAAAGATCATGTGTGAACCCAGCAAATCACACTTCCGGGTCAGAAGAAGCCAAGGGCTGTCATTTTGCATTCCCTATGCGAGACTGGTCATGGCACAGTTCACTGCAGAATTTGGCCACACCTTGCATGAGTCAGAACAAGTCCCTTGAAGGCCAGAGATTTGCAGTCTGAAAAATGATGTACTCGGTGGGTTGAATTCACGTCTCCATACAAAGGCTCCCCTGTTTGGGCTGCTTGCGTCTTGATCCTGCCATGTGTGCGTTTTGTGGTAATGCTTGTGGTGTGTGGAAGCCAGCCTGCCAAAGCTGAAACCATTTTTAAAAATGTCTGTGTAATGTCACCGGCACAAGGGAATGAACGACTTGGAAACACGCACAGATGCAGCGGAAGCCCAAGATATTAAAATCTTGAACAGTATCATTCTTGCTGAGATCTGCTGGGGTATGGATATGTTTTCAGAGACAGGATGCTAGAGAATACACAATTATAGCAATTTGCTAACCAGCCCCAGACCTTAATTAGCACAGGATCCTTGTTCTCACTGTTGTATGTAAATTAAGACTTTCACAAAGGGATTGTTTATGAGGACGGCTGTGAGATAGAGACCTTCTGTCATTTTTCAAGGAAACTCTTTCAGAAAATATAACCACAAACACTTTTAAATCACAGCGCGATGCAGAAGTGCTGAGAATTTTTCTTTCAAAAAATGAGCATCCGTATTTTTAACTGTATTTTGGCTCCTCTCTATCTCCGACAGCCCAAGTGCCATCCACGTACTGTGCAGTGGAAAGAATTTATTTGTGAGTTAGATGACTACCAGATTGTTCCTCTCCTAACAAGGTCTAAAATATCCCAGAACTCTGAAGATGTCTGATTATGGTTTTGCAAATGAGAAATCTTCTACCTTCTCTTGGCCAGCATCATCTCTACTGTGCATCTGTTCATGGAAGCCTGTCGGCAGTGTCTGTGCAGTTTAGCTTTGTGGTTCACTCGTCCAAACCTTGTGTTTGCCCCATTTTTGAAGCATGACCCACGTTATATGTTTATGTGACTATTATTATTCTAGAAGACTGTGATCTAAAATCGACCGTTTCAAGCTTAGTTTAAAAAGAACCGTCTCTTCTTTCCGTCTCTTCTTTTTTCCTCTCTAAATGCCTGTAGAATAAACGTATCAGGGCTGAGGCCTTTTTATTGCCGGATAGTTTAAAATCGTCATTCCTTCATTGTTCTCCATTGGTAGTGGATCCTTTACTGATGACTTGAGGTGGTCAGTTTGGAAAGACCAGGTGTCATGGCCTGTGGGGGTGTGTGAGTGCAATAAGCCCCCTTCAACTTCCTGTGACTCCCCTTACCAATCCCGAGCTTTCCTGGGAACGTAGAGATCCAGTACTTCATAGACTTAAAAAAATAAAAATGGCGGCCGGGCGCGGTGGCTCAAGCCTGTAATCCCAGCACTTTGGGAGGCAGAGGCGGGTGGATCACGAGGTCAAGAGATTGAGACCATCCTGGTCAACACGGTGAAACCCCGTCTCTACTAAAAATACAAAAAATTAACTGGGCATGGTGGTGAGTGCCTGTAATCCCAGCTACTCAGGAGGCTGAGGCAGGAGAATTGCCCGAACCCAGGAGGCGGAGGTTGCGGTGAGCCGAGATCGCGCCATTGCACTCCAGCCTGGGTAACAAGAGCGAAACTCCGTCTCAAAAAAAAAAAATTAAATAAATAAATAAAAATAAAAATAAAAACACCTTTATTGACATGAAATTCCTCTATCATACATTCTCCTTTATTTTTGTTTATTTGTTTGAGACAGTCTCTCGCTGTCACCAAGCTGGAGTGCAGTGGTGCTGTCTCGACTCACCGTAGCTTTGATTTCTTGGTTCAAGCGATCCTCCCATTTTAGCCTCTCAAGTAGCTGGGATTACAGGCGTGCACTACCCCCACTGGATAATTTATACATTTTTTGTGAAGATGAGGTTTCACTATGCTGCCCAGGCTGGTCTCGAACTCCTGGGCTCAAGTGATCTTTCTGTCTTGGCCTCCCAAAGTGCTGGGATTACTGGTGTGAGCCACCATGCCTGGCCCAATTCTCCAGTTAAAGTGAATAGTTTGATTTTTTTTTTTTTTTTGATTTGGAGTCTTACTCTGTTGCCCAGGCTGGAGTGCAGTGGCGGGATCTCAGCTCACTGCAACCTCCGCCTCCCAGGTTCAAGTGACTCTCCTGCCTCAGTCTCTTTAATAGCTGGGATTACAGGCGCCTGCTACCACACCTGGCAATTTTTGTATTTTTATTAAAGATGAGGCTTCACCATGTTGGCCAGTCTGGTCTTGAACTCCTGACCTCATGATCCGCCCGCCTCTGCCTCCCAAAGTTCTGGGATTACAGGTGTGAGCCATTGTGCCTGGCCAGTTTGATGGATTTTAATATATTTTCACAGAGTTGTGCAGCCAATACTACAGTCAATTTTAGATTTTCATCACCCCCAATAAGAAACTTCATGTTCATTAGCAGTCACTTCCCATTCCCCCTTACCCCAGTGCCTGGCAAGTACCAGTCTACTTTCGGTTCCTGTGGATTTGCTTATGCTAGACATTTCATATAAATGGAACCATACAGTATGTGACCTTTTGGTCTGAGTTCGTTCACTTAGAATAATGTTTTCAAGGCTCATCCACATTCTTGTAGCATAGATCATCAGTACAGACAGTCCGTGACTTACAGTGGTGCGGCAGTGGTACACTCAGTACAAATAGTACTTGGCATTTTGGAGTTTTGATCTTTTCTTGGACTAGCAGCAGTACGAGACTCTCTTGGGGTGCCTGGCACCTCCTAGTCAACCACATGATCACGAGGGTAAACAATCCATATGACCATCCTGTTTCACTTTCAGTGTGGTATTCTATAACATGAGATAGTCAACACTTGATTATACAGTAGGCTTTGTATTAGATGATTTTGCCCAACTGTAAGTGTTCTGAGCACATTTAAGGTAGGCTAGGCTAAGCTATGATGATTTCTAGGTTAAGTATATTAGATTCCTTCCTTCCTTCCTTCCCTCTCCCTTCCATCCCTTCCTTCCCTTCCTTCCTTCCCCCTCCCTTCCATCCCTTCCTTTCTTCCCCCTCCCTTCCATCCCATCCTTCCTTCCTTTTTTGTTTTTTGCTTTGTCACCCAGGCTGGAATGCAGTGGCACAATCTTGGCTCACTGCATCCCTTTGCCTCCTGGTTCAAGTGAGTCTCCTGCCTCAGCCTCCCGAGTAGCTGGGATTACAGGCACCCACTACCATGCCTGGCTAATTTTTGTATTTTTAGTAGAGATTGGGTTCCACCATGTTGGCCAGGCTGGTCTCGAACTTCTGATCTCAAGTGATCTGCTCCCCTCAGCCTCCCAAAGTGCTGCCTCCCTTGCGTTCTAATGGGGTCTCATGGTGTTGCCCAGGCTGGAGCGTGGTGGTGGCCTCAAGGGATCCTCTGGAGTAGCCAGGACTATAGGAGTGTACCACTATGTCTGGCTTAAATTTATGTGTTTTTTTTTTCTCTCTCTCTCTTTCTCTCCACCCCCCCCATATATACGTATATGTTCTGTAGACACAAAACAGCCTGTTGCCCAGGCTGTTGCCCAGGCTGGTCTGGAAGTCTTGGACTCAAGTGATCCTCTGGCCTCAGCCTCGTGACGTGCTGGGATTATAGGTGTGAACCACTGTGCCTGGCCTCATTTTTGACTTTATGTTACTTTCAGTTTGTGGGTTTATGATCTGTAACTGCATCGGGAGTTGAGGAGCATGTGTAGTTCCTCTTATGACTGAATAATGCTCCATTGGATGGATATGCTGTACTTTGTTTACCTATTGATGTGTTGGTGGACGTTTGAGTCGTGTCCACTTTCTGGCTAGTAGGGATAATGCTGCGGTGAGTGTTTGTGTCTGAGAGATGATACATTTTCATTTCTCTTGGGTATAGATTTAACAGTGAAATTGTGGGGTCATAGAGTAACTGTTTACCTTTTGAAAAATATACATATTTTAATTTTTTTGTGTTGTATTTATTTCTTTTTTTGAGATGGGGGCTCGCTGTGTTGCCCAGACTGGAGTACAATGGCATGATCCCGGCTCACTGAAGCTGTAAACTCATGGCCTCAAGCGATCCAGTCATTTTAGCCTCTTGAGTAACTGGGACCACCTGCATATGCCACCATGCCTAATTCTTCAATATTTTTGTAGAGACAGGGTCTTGGTGTGTTGCCCAGGCTGGTCTGCAATTCATGGGCTCAAGCGATCCTCCTGCCTTGGCCTCCCAGTGTACTGGGATTATAGGTATGAGCCACCACGCTCAGACTTACAGACTTTTAAAGGTACTTGTCTCCCCTCTCTGCTGTTTTGACCCCCACATCATTCCTACTAGCAACTGCCCTATTTCTAATCTCTTCCTCAAGCCAAACTTCTTTTTTTTTTGAGATGGAGTATCACTCTGTTGCCCAGGCTGGAGTGCAGTGGTGAGATCTTGGCTCACTGCAACCTCCACCTCTTGGGTTCAAGTGATTCTCCTGCCTCAGCCTCCTGAGTAGCTGGGACTACAGGTGCACACCACATTGGCTAATCTTGTATTTTTAGTAGAGACAGGGTTTCTCCATGTTGCTCAGGCTGGTCTCGAACTCCTGACCATGATCTGCCTGCCTCGGCCTCCCAAAGTGCTGGGATTATAGGCCTGAGCCACTGCGCCCAGCAAGCTAAACTTAGAAGAGTCTGTATTCATATCTTTGTCCTGCCAGCTCCAGTGTGGCTTCCATCTTCCGTATTCACATCCCCACTGAGCTTCCTGGAGACTCCATGCTGCCTTTTCCAGGGGAGGTTTTCCATCCTCATCTGCTGCGCTGTCTCTGCAGTAGTGGACAAGGCTGATCATTCTTGTGCACACTCTTCCTTTACCTCCTTTGCCACCACAGTTCTGATTTTCCTATTTCCCTGGCACCTACTCTCCTCCGGCCATTAAATGGTGGAGTCACTGAAAGCTTGGCCTTGTCCTTGTCTCCCCTAGCATGTCCGCTCTCTGGGTGATCCTGCCCACATCTTCAGCTTTATGACTCAGACGTTTATGTTTCCAACGTAGATTGCTTCTGAGTGCCGGTGGAGAGGGCCCACTGCCTACCTGGCCTCCCTACCTATTCATGGGCATCTCGAACTCCAGATGTCCACGAGAGATTTCACATCTTCACCCCCAGGGATACGGACTCATTCCTCATTCTTCTGTTCTTTGCTCTTTCGTGTCGTTTTCTTACAGTATCGTATCCTAAATATCAGTCCATTCAACCAGCCTATCACCATTGAACTCCAGTGGCCTTGTAGTTGTTCTCACTGTCTCTATCTGCCCCACCCTCCCAGCCTTTTGAAAGGAACATCTTCCCGGCTGTCCCTTCCAACTTTAAAGTCTTAAGTGTTTTCTCCTTGGCTTTTAGGATGAAGATTCACAATCCCAAAACCCTCCTGTGCTGGCCCCTGACCATCTTGCTACTCTCCTTTCTCTCCATGTTCCCCTTCTCTCTACTCCAGCCACGCTGACTGGAGATCCATGAAAGAGCCATCTGTGGCCTCAGGGCCATTACTCATACCTTGAAGGTCCTCTCCTCACCTCCTCTCATTTTAAAGCTCAAAATGATGAGTCCTGCCTTTTGTTTTTGCTTATCCTGTTTTATTATCCCCAAGCCTGCTGCTGTTGAGTGCATAATAAATATTTTTTGAATTAACAAATGACTTCGCTCTGTCTATCAGATGGGTAGAACTTCTACCCTAGAGACTGAAGTAAAAGCAGCCTTTCGGCTAGAGAGGATGGCTTTGTTTTCAGCATTAATCCGGTGCCTGGAAGTAATTATCCAGCTCAAGTGTCTGTTCCCTGTAAAGCGACTGGTAGCCTGTCTTTTTTTTTTTTTTTTTGAGACGGCGTTTGGCTCTTGTTACCCAGGCTGGAGTGCAATGGCGCGATCTCAGCTCACCGCAACCTCCGTCTCCTGGGTTCAAGCGATTCTCCTGCCTCAGCCTCCCGAGTACCTGGGATTACAGGCACGCGCCACCATGCCCAGCTAATTTTTGTATTTTTAGTCGAGACGGGGTTTCACCATGTTGAGCAGGATGGTCTCGATCTCTTGACTTTGTGATCCACCCACCTTGGCCTCCCAAAGTGCTGGGATTACAGGCATGAGCCACCGCGCCCGGCTGTCTTTCTTTTCCCTCTAGGGACATAGTACTCTTTGAAATGGCTCCTTCCCCCTGGTTTCTTTCCTTCCTGACATTAGTATCACTTCTAGTGGGCACCTTCTAAAATACAAGTCAGATTGTCCCACTCTCCGTTAAATTTGCAGTGGCTCCTTAAGAACACAGTCTTAAAGGCATGGCGTCTCACACCTGTAGTCCAACACATTGGGAGGCCGAGGCAGGAGGATTGCTTGAGCCAAGGAGTTTGAGACCGGCCTGGGCAAACTGGCAAGACCATGTTTCTACCAAAAAAAAAAAAAAAAAAAAAGCCAGGCACGGTAGTCTCTGCAGACTCAGCTAGCTACTTGGGAAGCCGAGGTGGAAAGATGACTTGAGCCCAGGAGGTAGAGGCTGCAGTGAGCTATGATCTTGCCGTTGCACTGCAGGGCCCTGCAGCACCTGTCTCTCCTGGACAGCCTGCCCCGCCCTGTGAGATTCCTGTGATGTGCACCTTGCTGAGACACAGTCGGTGCTGCCTTCCAGACTGACCTCTGTGAGGACCAGCCTCACCGTGTCCATGGAGACCCAGGCCCTCTCTTGCCCTCAGCCCTTTATTTGCACATCTCCCACAGAGAAGTTCTTTTAGGTTCCAAAGTCAAAAATCACTCTTCAAAGTACCTTAAATTGCCCATGAAAGTACTCAGCTTTGATCAGAAGTTCATGTGCCTACTAAAGGGTTAAGAATTGCCAAGCTAGATTAAAGGAGGAAGGAAAGGCAAATCCATATGCACATTTCTGTGCATCAGGTGCCTTGAATTCAACTACCCAGTCCCTAGAGGCAAATCGGGATGGGTGGATGATTCTGCAGCCTCCTGCTCGCCTGCCAGGCATGCTCCTTTGTCTTAATATTAAGCTTCTGCAGCTGCGCCTTCCAACACAGTAGCCACTAGCTGTTCATGGCTCTTTAAATTTACTTTAACAAGCCTGGGGGGGTGGCTCACGCCTATAATTCCAGCACTTTGGGTGGTCAAGGCAGGCAGATCACCTGAGGTCAGGAGTTCAAGACCAGCCTGACCAACATGGAGAAACCCTGTCTCTATTACAAATACAAAATTAACCGGGTGGGGTGGCATGTGTCTGTAATCTCAGCTACTTGGGAGGCAGAGGTTTCGATGAGCCGAAATCATGCCTTTGCACTCCAGCCTGGGCAACCAGAGCAAAACTCCATCTCAAAAAAAAGAGAAAGAAATTACATTAACAAAAATGTGGCCGGGCGCAGTGGCTCACGCCTGTAATCCAAGCACTTTTGAGGCCAAGGTGGGTGGATCACCTGATGTCAGTAGTTCAAGACCAGCCTGACCAACATGGTGAAACCCCATCTTTTTTTTAAAAAAATTAAAAAACAAATATAAATAAAAATAAAATTCATTCCTCAGCTGCTGTGGCCATGTGTCAAGTGCTCGACAGCCACAGGTGGTTAGCGCCTGCTGTTACTAGACATCACTGATAGAGAACAGATTGAGAACATTGACATCATTCGAGCAAGCCTGATTGGATCGCACTGTTCATAGCCTTAGTAGATCAATGGATTTGTTGTGGGTGCTGTGCTAAATGCTGTAAGTGAAGCTACCTCACCAGGGGACACAGCACTGAATATGTTCCATGTATGATTATTGAGTTGAAGTTTTGGCTGGGCGTGGTGGCTTTGGGAGGCTGAGGCGGGTGGATCACCCGAGATTTGAGAACCGCCTGACCAACATGGTGAAACCCCATCTCTATAAAAAAAAAATAAATTAATTAAAATAAAAGCTTTGAAGTTTTGCTTGATCATTGCCTCCTGGGCCTGCCTGTTCTTTGAAAAGTTTTGCGGAGACCTCAGTCCTCTTTCTGTCTTCCCAAATTGGTGTTTTTGACCCATGCCCTGCTGAACTCCCTTTTTGCCAGGCCCCCTGGCACCTAGGCCAGACTGGGGTAAGTGCCACGGGATATGCCAGAGAGCTGGCCGTCCTTCCTCTAGCCTTCAGCACGCTTTATCATCATTACTCATTTATCTGTGTGTCTCTTCTAGACTGATAGACCAAATAACTCACCTCTTTAGACTAACAGGGGACTGGCATTTCACGGTAGCTGCTCATTAAATGCATTGTGAATGAAGGATCTCTTCCAAGAACTAGCAACTAATTAACTTGGCTGGACATGGTGGCTCAAGCCTGTAATCCCAGCACTTTGGGAGGCAGAGGTGGGTGGATTTCCTGAGGTCAGGAGTTCAAGACCAGCCTGGCCAACATGGTGAAACCCCCGTCTCTACTAAAAATACAAAAATGAGTCGGGTGTGGTGGCAAGCACCTGTAGTCCCACCTACTTGGGAGGCTGAGGCACGAGAATCACCTGAATCCGGGATGCAGAGGTTGCAGTGAGCTGAGATTGTGCCTTTGTACTCCAGCTTGGGCAACAGAGTGAGACACAGTCTCAAAAACAAACAAACAAACAAAAATAAAAACAAAAAAAACTAACTTTATGTGGGGTAGGGTAGAGGTGTTAAGGATTATTGGATTTTCCTTTGATAACGATAAAAATCAGTGTATCCGCTTGACAACAAGCCAATGTATACAAAGAAAAAGGTTTGTATCTTTTCTTGCCAGGTAACCAGTGATAACAGTTTGATATGTTTTTGTCTATACTACCCTGTCGATGCTTATAAAAATGTTAAAAAGCTTATGTAATACCTGTAATGGGGTTGAACTTTTTAGGACCTGGCCATCTGCTTCTCCTGTCCTGTTACATCCTTTAAGGGCCTTTCAAGGTTAGAGTTAATGATCCAGGCTAGGCATGGTAGCTCATGCCTGTAGTCCCAACATTTTGGGAAGCCAAGGTAGGAGAATCACTTGAGCCTAGGAGTTCAAGACCAACCTGGGCAACACAGTGAGACCCCCATCTCTCCAAAAAAAAAAAAAAAAAAAAAAATTTGCTGAGCTTGGTGGCACACACCTGTAGTCCCAGCTACTTGGGAGACTGAGGGTGGAGGATCGCTGGAGCCCAGGAGGTCAAAGCTGCAGTGAGCCATGATTGCACCACTGCACTCGAACCTGGGTGACAGAAAAAACACTAAATTATAGATTTAATTATCTGAAAGTTAAGAATAATGGAGACCTTAGTGAACAAAGAATCTAGAGTTTTACCCAAAGGGTGCAGCCGGGAGGATTGTTCCATGTGGAAATGGGGGGGGGTGCCCTATGTGGAAGGATCTTGTGATTTTTCTTTTCTTTTTTTGAGTCTTGCTTTGCCAGCCAGGCTGGAGTGTAGTGGCGTAATCTCTGCTCAATGCAACCTCTGTCTCCTGGGTTTAAGCAATTCCCTGCTTCAGCCTCCCGAGTAGCTGGGATTATAGGTGTGTACCACCATGCCTGGCTAATATTTTTGTATTCTTAGTAGAGACAGGGTTTTACCATGTTGGCTTGAACTGGTCTCAAACTCCTGACTTCAAGGGGTCTGTCTGCCTTAGCATTCTCAAGTGGTGGGATTACAGGTGTGAGACACGGTGCCTGGCCTATTTTGTCTTTAACCCCTTTTTTCATCTGTGAATGATCTTATTTTTAAAGAGAAGCTAGAGCTTCTTTTTAAAGGTGGTGGCTCATATCTGTAATCTTAGCACTTTGGGAGGCTAAGGCGGGTGGATCACCTGAGGTCAGGAGTTCGAGACTACCCTGGCCAACATGGTGAAACCCTGTCTCTACTAAAAATACAAAATTGGCCGGGCATGGTGGCTCATCCCTGTAATCCAAGCACTTTGGAGGCCAAGGCAGGCGGATCACCTGAGGTCGGGAGTTCAAGATCAGCCTGACCAACATGGTGAAACCCCATCTTTATTAAAAAAAAAAGAAAAAAAATTAGCCAGACATGGTGGTACACGCCTGTAATTCCAGCGACTAGGAAGACTGAGGCAGGAGAATCACTTGGATGTAGGAAGTAGAGGTTGCAGTGAACTGAGATTGCGCCATTGCACTCCAGCCTGGGTAACAGAGTACAAAACTCCATCTCAAAAAAAAAAAAAGAAAATAATAATAATAAAGAGAAGCTAGAAATCCGGATTTTATTTTATTTATTTATTCTTTTTTTTTTGAGACGGAGTTTCCCTCTTGTTACCCAGGCTGGAGTGCAATGGCATGATCTCGGCTCACTGCAACCTCTCCCTCCTGGGTTCAGGCAATTCTCCTGCCTCAGCCTCCTGAGTAGCTGGGATTACAGGCACGTGCCACCACGCCCAGCTAATTTTTTGTATTTTTAGTAGAGATGGGGTTTCACCATGCTGACCAGAATGGTCTCGATCTCTTGACCTCGTGATCCACCCGCCTTGGCCTCCCAAAGTGCTGGGATCACAGGCGTGAGCCACTGTGCCCGGCCCTATTTATTCGTTTTTTACCAGACAATCCTGCTAGAACCTAGGTGAGGAGTAGAGACAACCACCAGCCAGGAGAAATCTGGATTTTAAAGTACAGTTTTGGGCCAGGCGCGGTGGTTCACGCCTGTAATCCCAGCACTTTGGGAGGCTAAGATGGGTGGATCACGAGGTCAGGAGTTAGAGACCAGCCTGACCAACATGGTGAAACCCCATCTCTACTAAAAGTACAAATATTAGCTGGGCGTGGTAGCATGTGCCTGAAATCCCAGCTACTCAGGAGACTGAGGCAGGAGAGTCTCTTGAACCCAGGAGGTGGAAGTTGCAGTGAGCTGTGTTCGCGCCACTGTGCTCCAGCCTGGGTGACAGAATGAGACTCTGTCTCAAAATAAATAAATAAAATAAAATAAAATAAAGTGCAGTTTCTGCCAATTTTTAAATATTGACAACTTACTCAAATTTTAAGGTGACAGCCAGAGGAGAAGGGATTGGATTCAGCCCACAGACACCTTAGTTGGCTCGGCTGGCTCAAAAAGTGTAGGTTCCTTGGGCCAGGCGCTGTGGCTCATGCCTATAATCCCAGCACTTTGGGTGGCCGAGGCGGGTGGATCACGAGGTCAAGAGATGGAGACCATCCTGGTCAACAAGGTGAAACCCCATCTCTACTAAAAATACAAAAATTAGCTGGGCATGGTGGCACGTGCCTGTAGTCCCAGGTACTCGGGAGGCTGAGGCAGGAGAATTGCTTGAACCCAGAAGGCGGAGGTTGCGGTGAGCCAAGATCGTGTCATTGCACTCCTGTCTGGGTCACAAGAGAGAAACTCTGTCTCAAAAAAAAAAGTGTAGGTTCCCCCAAACTGGTTTCCTGGCCACTGATTGCTCCTTTTCTAGATCACTGGTTCATCGCATCAGCTGTCAGTAGTACTCTCTTCCTAATAAGGCTGACCTGGTTTTGTGCCCCCCTCCTTAATGACCCCCCCCATAACTCCCCATTCCCAGACTTCATGTTGGGTACCATCATTTCCAACCAGGTTGCTATTTCTTGAGTTGGGACCAGATACAGTAGCAGTTGGTAAGAGCTGAGAGGCTGTGTTGTGAGACAAATATGTATCTTAAAAATCTAGACTCATCTCAGACCTGGTGAGATGCTGACACTCTGAGAGGCCCCAGGGAACTAGATGGAGACAGGAAGAAGCAGATTGAATTTCTCTCAACTCATGTGCATGGGATGCAGGGAAGATGAACTTGAAAATTGTTTTTTTTCCTTTTCCTACTTGAGGCTGAGCTTGTCTGCACATAGATCAGTTCCTGTATCTTATTTTTGCTCCTCATAGCAGGGGCAGACTTGGAGAACCCAGAGGGAAACTTAGGATCTATGGAGGTTTTGGAAAAATAGATCCTCAGACTCAGATGTATAAGAAAACGGGCCCAGAACCAAGACTGAAGATTTGGTTAAATGGCCATCTCAGTGGAGGTTTTATTTTTTGAAATTTTTTTTATTTTTTGAACTGCTAAATAATTCTGAAACAATAGCTCTTCTCAGTAATATTTGGGAGGCTGGGTGTGGCGGCTCATGCCTATAGCCCCAGCACTTTGGGAAGTTGAGGAGGCTGGATCACCTCAGGTTAGGAGTTCAAGACCAGCCTAGCCAACATAGCAAAACCCTGTCTTTACTAAAAATACAAAAATTAGCCGGGTATGGTGGCACGCACCTGTAATCCCAGCTACTCAGGAGGCTGAGGCAGGAGAATTGCTTGAACCCAGGAGGCAGAGGTTGCAGTGAGCTGAGATCCTGCCATTGCACTCCAGCCTGGGCAACAAGAATGAAACTGTTTCAGAAAAAAAAAAAAGAAAAGGCCGGGCGCAGTGGCTCACCTGTAATCCCAGCACTTTGGGAGGCTGAGGGGGGCGGATTATGAGGTTAGGAGATCAAGACCATCCTGGCTAACACGGTGAAACACTGACTCTACTAAAAATACAAAAAATTAAACGAGCATGGTGGTGCACCTGTAGTCTCAGCTGCTCCAGAGGCTGAGGCAGAATTGCCTGAACCTGGGAGGTAGAGGTTGTAGTGAGCCAAGATCGCGCCATTGCACTCCAGCCTGGGTAACAAGAGTGAAACTCCATCTCAAAAAAAAAAAAGAATAATTGGGGGAACGAGGAAATTGGTTATCTTAGAAAACCTCCTGAGATTTCCCCCTTTGATTTTTTTTTTTTTTTTTTTTTGGTAATTGCATTTAGCAGAAAGGCCCCATCCCATTCAAGTTATAAATAATTACTCCCCTACTTTTTGGGGAAATGATTCTTTAGGGAAGAGAATGGCTGAGTACCTGTTGAAAGGGTATGTCCTTTTCTGGGGTCCCTTTCAGAGGCTGACACGACCAGGCTCCCGTTTTTGTAATTTCCTTGTTGACTTCATCTCTCTGTTGCCTTCCTATCTGCTGGAGGAAACTTTTAGACTGGGGAAGAAAAACTGGAGTTTGCTGTGAGTTAGGTTGGCTGGCCCACCTTTTACAGGCACTCAGTTTGTCAGTCCAATATGTACCTTGGGGCACTTCTGAGCCAGGCCATGTGCCTGGCACTGGGCTACAGCAAAGAACAATGGACAAGCTGAGATTTCTCAAGCTGAGATTGAGCTCACGTTCTGGAGGAGACACACAATAAACCAGTGAATCAGCAAAAGAGGAAAGTAATTTTTGATAATTTTCAGCTATGGGCCGGGTACGGTGGCTCACACCTGTAATCCCAGCACTTTTGGAGGCTGAGGTGGCAAATCAGAAGGTCAGGAGTTTGAGAGCAGCCTGGCCAACATGGTGAAACCCTGTCTCTACTAAAAATACAAAAATTAGGCATAGTGGCAGGCACCTGTAATCCCAGCTACTTGGGAGGCTGAGGCAGGCGAATCACTTGAACTTGGGAGGCAGAGGTTGCAGTGAGCCGAAACCATGCCATTGCACTCCAGTCTGGGTGACAGAGTGAGGCTCTGTATCAAAAAAAAAAAAAAAAAAAAAAACTTAGCGGTTACTACTATGTTTCTAGCTGTCCTTCTATCAGGGCAGAGGCCTTCCTGGGACAGCTTTCCTGGTAGCCCCGATGTTTAGTAGTTGCCTAGTGACTGTTGATTGACTGGTCCCATTGTTTTCTTCACTTTGAAGTCTGAAGCCAGGGCCACCAGGTGAAACATTACCAATCATTTTCTTTCGTAATGAATACAGACGCCTCTGTGGGTGGTGTATTTACACAAGGTGAGACCTGCCTGGTAGCTCACTGAAGTTTCTTTCCATCAGGATTTCTCAGCCTTGGCACTGTTGACTTTTGGGCCTGATCATTCTTTGTTACGGGGCTGTCCGGTGCATTGCAGGATGTTTAGGAGCATCCTAGACCTCTACCCAGGACATGCCCTTTGCCCAGTTGTGACGACCAAAAGTGTCCCCAGACAGTGCCAGATGTCCCCTGAGTGTGGTGGTTGAGAACCAGTGCTTTCCACTGTTCTAAACATCTGAGCCCTTAAAAAATGTTTGCTTGATGATGAGGGCATGTGCTGAGCTCCTGCTGGATGCTGGGTGCAGGGGATACAGACCTGATCTCTGGCTGGGCAGTACCTAGCACACAGTGAGTTTTCCATAAATATTGTCATTATCACCCAGTTTCCCCAAAGTCATTAAAAAATACCTTCGTAGGCCAGGGGCTGTGGCTCACGCCTGTAATCCCAGCACTTTGTGAGGCCGAGGTGGGAGGATCACGAGGTCAGGAGTTTGAGACCAGCCTGGCCAACATAGTGAAACCCTGTCTCTACTAAAAAAATACAAAAAATTAGCTGGGTGTGGTGGTGGGTGCCTATAACCCCAGCTACTTGGGAGGCTGAGGCAGGAAAATTGCTTAAACCCGGGAGGTGGAGGTTGCAGTGAGCCCAGATCACACAACTGCACTCTGTAAGGCCGGTTGCCTGGCCGGTTGCCTCGCCGGGAGCTCAGACACACCCATCCCTCTCCACGCCTGAAAATCGCGTCACCAGAATCTACACTCAACACTAAACTCTGCACTCGGCACCTAACCAGCCATTAGAAAACCCTGCCAAAATTTAAAAGAAGCCCCACCAAAACCTGCGCAATAGCACAGCCCGCTCACTGGACATCCCGCCTACCTACCAATAGCAGCTTGCCCCGTCCACGTCCTGTTTCTCCACAGCCAATCAGAACGCCTTCCCTCCCTATAAAACCCCAGGCCCGAGAAAAGAGCGTGACTTCTCTGGCCTCTTTCCCCGGGACCACAGAACCTCGTCCGGGTGTTAAATAAATTGGCATTTAATTTTCTTGTGCTGGCCTCCGTTTCCTCATTTTAAACTCGGCAATAAACCTTAGAAGAGAAATAACCCTTACACACTCCAGCCCAGACGACAGTGCCAGACTCTTGTCTCAAAAACAACAACAGCAACAAAACCCCTTTGTTAAGTATGTAATCATGATCAGAAATGATTCAGAGGAGTCCAGTGTGTACTGGGTTTCCTGGGTCTCTGCAAACCCAGAAGCCTCATAGACCAAGTTTCACCCTGGTTCTATTTCGATTTCTCTTTTCACTTAGATTTTGGACCATACCTGTCCATGCAGACGGGATTTCTTCTTTATTCCAGTTTATGGCTGTATCATGTTTTGCATATGGGCATTGATGTTGCTTCCTGTCCGGCTTTTCTACAAAGCCCTGCAGCAGTGGCTACCCCTGTCTGTCCTTTGCACCCCTGAGCCCTGTAGGCAATAGGACTGTTCTTAGAATCACCCTACTACTATCTGAGTGATGTTAAGCATCTTTACGTTTATTTATTTATTTATGAGATGGAGTCTCGCGCTGTTGCCCAGGCTGGAGTGCAGTGGCACGATTTCGGCTCACTGCACTCCAGCCTCCTGGATTCAAGCGATTCTTCTGCCTCAGTCTCCTGAGTTGCTGGGACCACAGGTGTGCACCACCACACCCCACTCATTTTTGTATTTTTAATTTCACCATGTTGGCCAGGCTGGTCTTGAACTCCTGACCTCAGATGATCTGCCCACCTCGGCCTCCCAAAGTGCTAGGATTATTGGCATGAGCCACCGCACCCAGCCACAGCATCTTCACATGGTGGCTGGCCAGGGTAATTTGGGTGACATGTTGGGTCTGAACTCTTGGCTTCCCCAAGGAATGTGAAAAGGTGGCTGTGGAGGGCCTGGCCCTTCGTCCCTACTGTTTCAATAGAGAATTTTGCTTTCTTTAGGTGGCTTTTAGACATACGGCCCCAGGCAGGTGGGGCACCTTGTTTGGTTAGCATCGGTGCTCTTCCTGCATCTGTCCCCTTTCTGAAGCTGATTTCCCTTTTCTTCTCCCAACCCATTTCTGAGCTGCCAGCACGGAATTGTTTTTTGTTTCTGAATTGCCCTCTGACGCCGCGATTCCCCGTTGCAGTTTGGAAGCCACCAGCACCGGCAATTTTCAGAACCCAAGCCAGGCCCGGGCCGGATCAATAGCGCCAATGGGTGTCAGCCACCAGAACCAGCTCCTCAGCCAGCCACAATGTAAAGGCCAAAGGCAACCGGTTTCTCCACATTCTTTGTGGTGTTCCGGTCGAGTTTCAAGGGCCTCAACTGTGTACACATGTTGGAGGAAGCCTTCCGAGCCTGGGCCTGCTGAGGGGGTGGGTGGTGGGCAGTGCTTCCTCGTAGGGAGTTGGGCCCTGCCTTGGTAAAATTTGAAAGAACTTGGCATTCTCGATCCAGGAAATTCCTGTTGCGATGTTGTCGTTTTTCCAGAGGGCCTCATCCCAGCTGGGGAGGAGAAAGGGCCGCGGTTGCAATTGCCTCTAGTTGTTGAGGGCTAAACACTGAATTCATTTGTAAATCAGCCTCTTTTCCGTAGATTGAAGCAATTTCTGTCCTGCCAGGCGAGTTTGGAAGTTCGCCTTTTACATATGAATGTGCCCTTTAATCACCACTTCTGCATTATTGAGAGAGGGGTGGAGGAGGCTGTGTCTAGTGCGAAAGGATTATACCTCGAGTATAAAAGATGGGTTTTCTCGTTTCTAGGAGAGGGGCATCAGAACTAAAAGAGAACTGGAAACAATTACTAAAAATATTAAAAACGCCTTTAAAATGCAAACCACAGCTGTCTCCCTCCCCCCAGGCTCCCTTCTGATATTGTCACCTCGGCCAGCAGAACCACTGCAGTTCCTCGTGTTTATTCAGAATCCCACGAAATAAATGGCTCTTCGGTGCACACAGCACCGAAGACTTTCAGCTCAGTCGAGCTGCTGTCGAGGGTGATAAATTATAGCCGAAAGCCTGGGGACATGAAGGCAAGTCGCTGGGCTTCAGACTGCCTGATTGCAAAGAGGTGACAGTGTCCTTGTCCTGCCGGACGACCTACTGTGTACAAGACCAGGGCTGGCCTGGTAAGTGGTGACTCTTAGCCTGTTCTCTTTGCTTCTTCCTCCTCCCCCTGGGAGAGGCCGCTGAGGATCCGGAAGCAGGAATGTCTGCTGTGGGTGAGCCTCTGTTCTCTTTTGAACAAGAGAGGCTAGGCCCTCTGAGTAGCCGATCTTTCTCAATGGCAGGTAAGTGCTTCCTCTCGGTGTTCCCTGCCCCTCGCTCGTTCTGCCTCCGAGGGACTTGATGTTCCTGGTGAAATGCCATTTTCCCCAAGTTGAGAGTGACCTTTCATTCCACGGCCTCATTTCCATTCCAGCCCTCCCTGTCCCGGCACTGGAGCAGAAGCTCCTGTTCGTTTGCAGAGATTGATTAGAAGCACAGCTCAGGCCAGTGCAGTCCTGTGGAGGAGCGGGCTCACCCAGCAGCTCTGGCAGGCCCAAGTCAGCCGGGGTGTAGACCGGTATTAAGTTTCTGTGGGTCTAAGAGATGGTCAGCGTTGGAGGAAATAATCATTTGCTAACGCCAGCGGTTTTCATTTACAAGTTCCTCCTGGCTTAGGCATTCTCTGCTGTGAGGACAATTTTGCCTCCTCCCCACCCCCAACCTTTGCTCCCAATTTCTTCTGTTCTCTGCCAGGAGGAAATTCCGGACTTTTGTCTCTTTATGATGTAATTACTGGTTGGGGAGGGCCCAGAAGATTCCTGGGGAAGGGAGGCCTGTTTGGGTACCTGCTCTGCGTCTTTGGGAAACGCTTTGAAGTGATTAACCGTGCTCTGCTTTGCTGCTTCTGGGACAGCAGCTGTGTGTGGTCACGTTTGAAGTAGGCCAAGGAGAGGACGGGTGATTACGCAGAGTGCTGCCGCGCAGGCCTCTGCTTCTGACCTGGGCTTCACAGTTACTGGAGGAAAGCTGGCATTTTCAGTCCGACTGAAAGGCAGAAATCATGTCCTGGGGCTCCAGTCTACACAGGCTGGCGATTTCCATAGTTTTGAACTTGTGGGATTGATTTAACATGCTCCTTGCAGAAAGCAAGCTATGTTTTCAGAGTGGGGGCAGTGGTCGAGGAGGAGGTGGAAGAGAACCAACAAAAGGAAGAGTAGTGATTGGTTAAAAAAAAAAAGTTAGCATCGAATGGGTGCTTGTGATTTGCCGGGTATCATACTAAGAGCTTTACATGAATTAACTCATTGACTTCATAACTTTACAAGGTACCATTATGTCCATCTTAAAGAAGAACAGAGGCACAGGGAGGTTGAGTAGGCTTTTTAAGGTCACACTGCTGGAGAACACAGCCAGGTCTGAAGGCGTTTTGACACCAGAGAGCTGATTCCCCACCACTGTGACAATTCTGCCTCTCTCATTTGCAACCTTGGCCCATCAGAGCATGCGCCCTTGACCTATGTGTCCTGGTTTGCCCTGGACCAGGCTAAGCACATGGTCGGTTGCCCTACTCCTGTGGCCTGCCAGGCCTGTTTGGCCTGTGGACCAAGCTTTTGTTCAGGCTCCAGCAGGCTTGCAGTCTACATCATTAAGGAAATTTAACACCCACAAAAACACAAGAAGCTCCCGGCCTTTCAGCTGCGGCCCTTTCCCTTGAGGGAGGAGACAATTCCCTGTAATGGTGTGTCATTTCCTAGCCCCTGGAGAACAGCATGTGCTGTGACTCAGGCGGCCGGATGTGGGGGTGGGGCGGGAGTGGGGTGGGGGGGTACCTGATGTGGCCTACTGGGGAGGCCTAGCCTTGATGGAGGCTGGAAAGGGGGAGGTGAGATGACCAAGGAGCCCCCAGCCTATTTCGGGGTCTGGTGCCACTGTTTGGAGATGGGAGGTGAATGTGCTTCGTGGAGACTGCCTTTAAGAGAACGATGTCACCAGCGAATGACGCAAATGATTTTCCATCTTCTCCCGGTTCCTGGAACTGTTTGTTGGACCTTCCCTGCCCCCATACTTCTATCTGCAGTTCAGGGGAAAAAAAGGCAAAATGAGAGTGTACTCTTAAATCATTGACCCTAAATTAGGGAGTCTTCTTGCTACAGAGCTGAAGACAAGGTCCTCTTAGTGCAAGGCCATGTGCCGCAGAGGTTAGGCGCTGGCCCTCAGAGTCTCAGTGTCTGGGTTCAAATTCCAGCACTGCTCCTTGGTAGCTTTGTGCTCAGGCAAGTGACTTCGTGGGAACTACAGGAAAGGCATTTTGAACAGTGCCTAGAATATCACATATAATGAAAGAAATTCTTAGCTCTTTTTTTTTTAAATTTGGGACAGTCTCACTCTGTCACCCAGGCTGGAGTACAGTGGCTTGATCTCGGCTCACTGCAGCCTCCACCTTCCTGGTTCAAGTGATTCCCCTACCTCAGACTCCCAAGTAGCTGGGACTACAGGTGCACACCACCTCATCTGGCTAATTTTTCTGTGTTTTTAACAGAGACTGGTTTTTACCATGTTGGCCAGACTGGTCTCGAACTCCTGACCTCAGGCAGTCCGCCTGCCTTGGCTTCCAAAGTGCTGGGATTATACATGAGGCTCCACGCCTGGCTGAAACTCTTAGCTCTTAACACTCTCGGCTCAGGAAAGCTATGGGCCCGAGTTATCTTGAAGTAAGATGCCCTTTAAATCAAAAGACTGCCAGGGAGTGCTGAATTCTGGGATGACCTCTGTTGGATCACAAGACACAGACTTGGGAAGGATCTCCTCACATGCTTGGTTCTTTTTTTTGTTTTTTGAGAGGGAGTCTCGCTCTGTTGCCCAGCCTGGAGTACAATGGCATGATCTCAGCTCACTGCAACCTCTGCCTCTCAGGTTCAAGCAATTTTCCTGCCTCAGCCTCTTGAGTATCTGGGATTACAGGCACCTACCACCATGTTCAGCTAATTTTTGTATTTTTAGTAGAGACAGTTTGACCATTTTGGCCAGGCTGGGCTCAAACTCCTGACCTTGTTATCTGCACACCTCGGCATGAGGCAGTGCGGTGGCTCATGCCTGCTTCTTCATACCCAGTAGACCTTCCCATATTATTACAATTGCAGCAAAATATCACAAGGAGGGGAAAATTCTGCTGCTTTCCGCCCCATGCCAAGCTGTTTTCCTGAGTCACTGCTCTGCCCTCTCCACAAGGCTGCACTCCTCCCTCACCCACGTTAACTCGTTCAGAACCACTTATTTCTGGGGCGTGGGTGGGAGGCAGAGGGTTGTAAGTGAGCCAGCCCATTGGGGTCACAGGTCCTACTCCCTCAGAGAAGGCCAAAGAAAAGTCTTTCAGATCCAGGGTGAATCATTTCCCAATGATTCAGTCGACAGTGGCTGTTTGTCATTGTTCCAAGTTTATAGATGAAATGCTCTAAGCAATGTATCCTTGTCAGAATTAAATCATTAAAGAAGAAAAAATTGACTCAGCTTTCTGGAAAAGGTCCTTATGGCAGCCTGGTTACCATGGCTACAGCCAGGTGTACACCCAACAGTCCATCATCACCAGAGGCCCAGCCCCCACTGGAGTGGGGGGCATTTATGTCATCATGCCACCCTGTTGTCTCATCCCTCCAAAGGATACTGAATCCAGCAGGCATTTCCCAATTTTTCTCCCTATGAGCCTTCATTGAAATCCCCTGCCATTGACTGATGGGTTTGTTGTTTGGAACCTATCAAAGTTTGACCCCTTTGATACAACCACTGAACTCTCATCAACTCCAGGGGGAATTGATGTGTTTGTAACAGCAAACAGAATTGGGGTTTTTATGTTTTGCTGAAACTAGAAGGTTCGGAATACTCTCAGATGCGGGCTTCCTTGGGCCAGGACCCAGCTCCCCACACCTCTTGCTGAGCAGAACCTTGGTGTCCCCCTTTGTTTCCTGGTAGGCTTGGGCTAAATTCCCTTGCCAACTATGCATACAATTGTATTAATCTCTAGTGATTTTTCCCCCCTTTTTCCCATTAAATTAGAGAATTTTAATGTTCAAGAGGGACTTTATCATTTTCTGGGGAACCTGAAGTTTTTAAGCATTGGAACTGAGGACACCTTTGCAAAGGGAAAGTAAGTTATGGCCCATGACCCAAGCAGCTGCCCTCCTGTATACAATGATGGCCTGTTGGAGGGTCCTTGGAGCACTGTCGTGGACTTTAAGCAAGATCTTCTCTAGTCTGCTCCCTTTCTCCCGTTCTCTTCCCATTTTGCAACCTCTGCCTCCTGGCTTCAAGCGATTCTCCCGCCTCAGCCTCCCTAGTAGTTGGGACTACAGGTGCATACCACCATACCTGGCTAATTTTTGTATTTTTAGTAGAGACAGGGTTTCACCATCTTGGCCAGTCTGGTCTTGAATTCCTGACCTCAAGTGATCTGCTCTCCTCAGCCTCCCAAGGTGCTGGATTACAGGCGTGAGCCACCGCGCCCGGCCAATTTTCTCTATTTTCCTAGTGTCATCCAGGTACATGATAAATACAGTACACAAGGGTATAGAGTGGAAAATAATCGTTCCCTGGACTCCCTGCAGGAGCTTCTGCCAAGGCAACCAGTAGTCCAAGTTGAGCTCTGTTGTCCTTTTGTGTTCATCCAGGAATATTCCAGATTTATGCAAACATTGATGTGTATATTAATTCTTTTTGGCAAGGAATATGGGTCCATTAATGGTGCCGGAACCACTTAGTTAACTATTTATTATTTTTGAGATGGAGTCTTGCTCTGTTGCCCAGGCTTCAGTGCAGTGGTGCGATCTTGGCTCACTGCAACCTTTGCCTCCCGGGCTCAATCTATTCTCCTGCCTCCTGAGTAGCTGGGACTACAGTTGTGTGCCACCACACCCAGCTAATTTTTTGTATTTTTAGTAGAGATGGGGTTTCACCATGTTGGCCAGTCTGGTCTCGAATTCCTGACCTCAAATGATCCGCCTGCCTCCGCCTCCCAAAGTGCTGAGATTATAGGCGTGAGCCACCACTCACAGCCTAATTTTTGTATTTTTTGTAGAGACGGAGTTTCACCATGTTGCCAGGAGCTTTTTAACCTTTTAAAAGAACTTAAAAATTTTTTTAATTACAAAGCTTTTTTTCAGAGACAGGGTCTCGCTTTGTCACCCAGGCTGGAGTGCTCCTACGTGATCACAGTTCACAGTACACTCAAACTCCTGGGTTCAAGCAGTCTATCCCCCTTGGCCTCCCAAAGTGCTGGGATTACAGGTGTGAGCTGCCGTGTCTGGCCATGTGACTGTAATGTATTCTTAGACCAGTCCTCCGTCCGCGGACGCTTGTTTCGAGTATTTTAGGTATAGCACACAACGCTCAGTGCAGTCATGTTGCCTCTGCTCCTTTTCCACTGTATTTGTAGAATTTAAGAGGAGATTGTCGGGTCAAAGGCCAAGTGGAGAAAAAGTTTTCACGAACAATGGCGGTAGGACTTACCTGGGAGGGAGGGGAGGTTTCTGTGGAGGAATGTGTTCACCTTGGGCTGCACCCCTGCATCTCTTTTTTGTTTATTTGTTTGTTTTGAGATGAAGTCTTGCTCTGTCGCCTAGACTGGAGTGCAGTCGTGTGATCTCGTCTCACAGCAACCTTCTATCTCAGCTCACAGCAACCTCCTACTCCTGGGTTCAAGTGATTCTCCTGCCCCAGTCGCCCACGTAGCTGGGATTACAGGCATGCACTACCACGCCCAGCTAATTTTTGTATTTTTAGTAGAGACGGGGTTTTACCATGTTGGCTAGGCCAACCCCTGCATCTCTTTTGTAAGTTTTCCCACTAACTAGCTGCTGTGTACCTTTGGACCAGTGCCTTGGGCTCTCTGGGTCTCCCTTTTTTGATGTCTGTGGTTTGATCTCTGGACTCTAGGGTCTGTTCACCCTCAAGGTACCTGCTGTTAGCATTTAATTTCCACTCAGGACTGCGTCTCCATGTAGCACCCTGAATATTTGTTCAGGATTTTCCAGAAGCTTGCCTGGTGAGGCTGGAGAGTTCCATCCTGTAGACTGGATTTGGGGAAAGCGTTCATTGTCTTCCTTTGTGAATCTGCTGGAAGATGTTTTGCCTTTTCACCAATTCAACCGCTAGGAGGCCTTGCTTGGACCATGAGGGATGCTGTTAATCTACCCTTAGTGACTCTCCTGCAGACAAGGAGACAGATGCGCCATGCAGCCTGCATGCTGAATGGTAAAACTGGGGCAGGAGCATCTTTGGTAATTGACGTCTTTATGGATTTCACATCCCATCCTACCCTATTCCCCTGTGCTCTTGGCACAGTTTTCCCCTCTTGTGGTATTTATAGCTTTCTTAGGATGTCTGGTGCACCAGGCTGTGCCATTATATTGTTCCTAAGTTAGCAAGACCACCATCAGGTGTGGAGTGGATTCAAGTCCTTGCAGGTGAAAATTGGATGGATGGTGGCGGAAGTGTACATGTGTTTATTTATTTATTCATATATATTTTTTGAGATGGAGTCTCTTGTCACGCAGGCTGGAGTACAATGGTGCGATCTTGGCTCACTGCAACCTCTGTCGCCTGGGTTCAAGCGATTTTCCTGCCTCAGTCTCCCGAGTAGCTGGGATTACCGGCGTGTGTCACCACGCCCAGCTAATGTTTTTTTTGTATTTTTAGTAGAGATGGGGTTTTACCGTGTTGGCCAGGCTGGTCTTGATCTTGTGACTTCAGGTGATCTGCCCGCCTCAGCCTCCCAAGGTGCTGGGGATTACAGGTGTGAGGTACCGTGCCTGGTTGAACTGTATATGTGTTTAAATGAGATGAGGGGAGATGAAAACAAGGGATGCATGAATCAGAGTGGGGCTGGGATTTTCCAGATGAGAATCCACAAGGATGTAATTTGGAGGAGGGTCTCAAACATGAGCCCCAATGGGGGTGGGGCCACGGGAACTTCCTGATGGATGAGGTGTATTCTTTTCACAAAGATAAGTTCATAGCCTTTTAAACAGGAATAAAGGATGTTGTGTTCCACGAAGGAGAATGTGTGCCTCCATTTCCTTGACATATGTAGCCTATCTTCTTTGGTTTCCTGCTTTTGCAGTCAGGCATGGGCATGGAGAAGACATGGTTCTTTGGGGTAAGAATAATACTGGTGCCTGTGTGACGACTCTTGACAGCTTGGCCTCAGGACTCATCAGCAGGGACATAGTGGGGAAGAGCGGCGATTTCGGCAAGAGGGAGGGCATGTTTCCATCTAAAAGTGGGGTAGCTGTTGCTTGGCTCTGTCCGGTGCTATGGGGGCCTACAGATCCCAGTCTGTTGTTTTTATTTCCGAGATGGTGTCTTGCTTTCTTGCCCAGGCTGGAGTGCAATGGCATGATCTTGGCCCACTGCAACCTCCGCCTCCTGGGCTCAAGCAATTCTCCTGCCTCAGCCTCCCAAGTCGCTGGGATTACAGGCACACGCCACCATGCCTGCCTAATTTTTGTATTCTTAGTAGAGATGGCGTTTCACCATGTTGGCCAGGCTGGTCTTGAACTCTTGACCTTGTGATCTGCCCACCTCAGCCTTCCAGAGTGCTGGGATTACAGGTGTGAGCCACCATGCCCAGCCCTCCTAATCTGTTTGTTTAAGAAAAGTGAAAAATCTAGGTTATTATGTGAGGTTTCCTGATTTTTGTATCTTGGCAACAAAGTAAGATTGTACAAAAATTTAGGTCTTAGAAATACTTGTTAGACCGTTGAGGCAGACAGCGGAGAAGGGGGCCCTTATATTCTAGGAGGAGGAACACTGAAGTGTATTTGGGAGTTGGGGTACAGAATACACTCTGTTCCCACACTCTGTTCCTCCACACCTCCTCCCTGTGGGGCCCAGGCCTCCCTGACTGCTTTAAAACATGTGGTCCTGTATCTCTTTCAGATCCTGGCTCTGCAGAGAGAACAGCCCAGAAAAGAAAGTTCCCCAGCCCTCCACATTCTTCCAATGGCCATTCGCCGCAGGACACATCAACAAGCCCCATTAAAAAGAAAAAGAAACCTGGCTTACTGAACAGTAACAATAAGGAGCAGGTAAAGGAGCCGCTGGGAATGGTGTCCTCACTGGTGGGGCAGAGGCCAGCCAGCAGTGCTGAACCTCTCTGGGTCCTTGTAAGTGCCGGCTTTCTTGGCATTTAGCTAGCTGCCTTGTGCTGGCTGTCATTAGGCTTGGACAAAAAACGGTGGCTCAAAATGGGCCTGTGTAGATGTCCAGTGGATTTTGGGGACAGAGTAATGACCTAGATGAGATGAGGGTATATCATTCTTTAGCTTTTGGGGCGTTGCCTTGTATTGTTTCTTTTTTCATGCTTTTAGGACTGTCTTCCCCACGTGGCCTGTGCAGTTTATCCCTCCTGGGCCATGCCTATAGAACTAGTTCTCAGCTCTGTCTGGAAGCGGTTGCTTGACTGAGGCAAGCTCCCTTCCGGCCTCAGTTTTCTCATCTGTAAAATGAAGGGTTTACGTCCCTGGTAAGAGGCATTGCCAGGGGCAGACTTAGGTAACTGATCACAGTTCCTTTTCCTGGAGTACACAGGGATCTTGTCCAGAGCCTACCCTCCCTTGGCAGCTTGCACCAGAAAGGAAAAATCCATTCACCATTTGGGTCTTTTCTAAGGGACCTTCTAGCTTTAGAGTTCTCGGGGGCAGGCTAGGTACTCTTCCGATTAAAAAAAATGGAGAGGCATTTTAGTGGATTGAGAGGTGGATTGTATCTATCCCCTCTGGACCATGAGGTCAGATCTCATAGCACTGAAGAAAACAGTGTCCCTGTGGTTCTGATGCCACTTGTTCTTCAGCAGTGATTCCTAGGGATGCATTTATCCATTTTGTGCATTATTGCGAAGAGGAGTGGGCCCTAGGGATGGAAAGTTGAATTAAACAAGATTGTTGCCTTCGTGGAAGGAGACCTAGCAACGGTTAAATAGCCAGGCCTGTGAGAGGTGTGTGTTTCTGAGCATGAATCTGTTTTCACTCTCAAAATTACATGGTGAAATGCCAGCTCTGCTTTTGCCTTGTGGCTGTAGGCAAGTTAACCTCTTTTGTGCCCAGTTTTCTCATCTACTGAAATGGGGCTAATGATACTACTACCACAAATTTTGCAGAATTGTGAAGATTGAACTAAATGGCATAAATAGTAATGTTAAAGATGGGCCAGGCACGGTGGTTCACGCCTGTAATCCCAGCACTTTGGGAAGCTGAGGCGGGTGGATCACGAGGTTGAGAGATTGAGACCATTTTGGCCAACATGGGGAAACCCCGTCTCTACTAAAACGACAAAAATTAGCTGGGTGTGGTGGTACGTGCCTGGAATCCCAGCTACTTGGGAGGCCGAGACAGGAGAATCGCTTGAACCGAGGAGGCAGAGGTTGCAGTAAGCCGAGATCATGCCATTGCACTCCAGCCTGGTGACAGAGTGTGATTCCGTTTCCAAAAAAAGAGAAAAAGAAATTTGGAGGCACACTGGCATTCAGACCATGGCACTCAACAAAGTCTAGCAGCAGCTGTAGCCGAGTCAAGCCTGCTCCTTTAGACATAGCCCTGTGCTGACTCATCTGCCACACTCCCCACCCTTCCCTGTCATCCTGCGCTCAGTCTGCTCTGCTCATTTCATCCTTCTGTGAATTTCTTTTTATGTCCATGTTCTTCTGACTTTGGCATTTGTGAAGATTCTTCACCATCTTCCCCCCCCTTTTTTACTCTAGTTTCTCTTTTTTGTCCATTGTTCTAGAAAGGAAGCCATTAAATAGGCTGGGCTTCGTGGCTCAGGCCTGTAATTCCAGCTACCTGGAAGGAAGGCTGAGGCAGGAGAATCGCTTGAACCCAGGAAGCAGAGGTTGCAGTGAGGTAAGATCGTGTCACTGCACTCCAGCCTGGGCGACAGAGTGAGACTTTGTCTAAAAAAAAAAAAAAAAAAAAAAAAGTATGATGTTCGTTGTAAAAATAAAACAACAGTAACAAAAAAGAAAAGCAAATAATTCATCTATTTCCATGTTTTATTACCGCTTGGAAATATTGGATGAGTTTGAAGTCTGGTCCCTGTTCTACCCATTTATCATGTATTTGGAATTCATTTTAGGGAAGTTGTTTTTTCATTTTTGTTTTTTGAGACAGGGTCTGACTGTGGTGCCAGGCTGGAGTGCAGTAGCGTGACTGCAGCCTTGTCCTCCCCGCCCCCACCCCAGCTCAAGCAATTCTCTTGCCTCAAGCCTCCTGAGTAGCGGGGATTATAGGTACACGCCAGCACGCCTGGCTAGCTTTTTGATTTTGTTACAGAGATGGGGTTTCACTTTCTTGCCTAGACTGGTCACAAACTTCTGGGCTGAAGTGATTCTCCTGCTTCAACCTCCCAAAGTGTTGGGATTATAGGCATGAACACCCCACCCAGCCGGAAGTGTAAAGAAGAGTTTTAAAACACGTTTTGTTTTCAGGGTCTCAGAGCATCCTAAGGTTTACCATGCACTTTCTAAAGACCTTGGTCCAGTGGTTTTACCCCTTAGGAAGGTTTGAGAATGCCTGGGAGGATGCTCCTGGCGTTTTGTGGAGGAGGGTCAGGTTGCTAAATGGATGTCCTGTAGTAGATGGGGCAAGAAATACCTTGCCCAAAATGACGTCAGGGTCTCTACAGATAAATACCACTCTACTGTTTAGTTCTGATACATTTGAGTTCAAACGTCCTTTTGGGAGGTGTTTTGTTTTTTTCTCCCAACAGTAAAGGATTAAAAAATAATGTGCCAGCAGATGTGTACAGAATGGACTTAGGTGGATCTTTGATCAAATATGGCAAAGAAATGATGGGGCTTCTCCTCACTTTCTCTGAGTACAGGGTATGTACATATCTGAATGAGTGGCTAGTACGTATTTTCTTGGGCCCATAAGTTGCCCTAAAAACTGGGACATTTCACAGAAGTCCTTCTTTTCTTTCTTTTTTTTTTTTGAGATGGGAGTTTCTTCAGGACAGGAAGGTTGAATGATTTAAAAAAAAAGAAAAAAAGAAAAAAAAAGAGAGATGGGAGTTTCACCCTTATTGCCCAGGCTGGAGCGCAGTGGCGTGATCTCAGCTCATTATAATTTCCACCTTTTGGGTTCAAGCGATTCTCCTGACTCAGCCTCCTGAAAAGCTGAGATTATAGGCATGCGCCACCACCCCTGGCTAATTTTGTATTTTTCGTAAACACAGGGTTTCTCCATTTTGGTCAGGTGAGTCTCTAAGTCCCAACCTCAGGTGATCCTCCTGCCGCAGCCCTTCCAAAGTGCTGGGATTGTAGGCGTGAGCCACCACGCCCAGCTTTTTTTTTTTTTAAGAGACCGGGCTTTGCAGAGCCAGGTGTGGTAGCTCACACTTTTAATCCCAGCACTTTGGGAGGCTGAGGCAGGTAGATCATCTGAGGCCAGTAGTCCAAGACCAGCCTGGACAACATGATAACATGGTGAAACCCCATCTCTACTAAAAATACCAAATTAGCTGGGTGTGGTGGCATGTACCTGTAATCTCAGCAACTTGGTAGGCTGAGGCAGGAGAATTGCTTGAACCCTGGAGGTTGTAGTGAACCGAGATTGCACCAGTGCACTCCAGCCTGGGTGAAAGAGCGAAACTCCATATCCAGAACAAACGGACAGACAAACAAATAAACAGGTAGAGCTTTGCCCAGGCTGGAGTGCACTGGTGTGATTGTGGCACACTATAACATTGGTCTCCTGGGCTCAAGTGATCCTCCCACCTCAGCCTCCCAAGTAGCCAGTACTACAGGTGTGCCCCATTATGCCTGGCTAATTTTTTTTTCTTCTAGAGATAGGGTCTTGTTTTGTTGCCCAGCCTAGTCCTGAACTTCTGGGCTCAAGTGATTGTCCCACCTCATTCTGCCAATTGGTGGGATTACAGGCGTGAGCCACTGCAGAGGCCCACAGCAGTCTTTTGTTGGGCTGAGACAGTGTATTAACAGTTGAGACAGTTCAGGGGAGTGTAGGGATTGCCAGTTTCTCCCCAAGGTCACGCGACACTAGGAGTGTGTGTCTGCCCAACTCCCTGGATTATTGGAGCTGAGTGGGGGCTGCCTCTGTAAGATGAGTCTGAGCTCTTCCTGACCCTGCTGTCTCCCCTACTTCGAGGTTGAATGCCAGTGCGTCCTCATACTCCAGAGCTAGGTGGTTTTTTCTTATGTACTTCTTAGTATTCATGCTTTTAACAAATGTAGGAGAAGGAGAGCTGAGTCTGTGGCTTTTTTTTTTTTGAGACGGAATCTCGCTCTGTTGCCCAGACTGGAGTGCAGTGGTGCGATCTTGGCTCATTGCAACCTCCACCTCTTGGGTTCAAGCGATTCTCCTGCCTCAGCCTTCCGAGTAAATGGAACTACAGGTGCATGCCACCATGCCTGGCTAATTTTTTGTATTTTTATTTTGAGTTGGAGTCTCACTCTGTCGCCAGGCTGGGGTGCAGTGGCGCATTGTCTTGGCTCCACCTCCTGGGTTCAAGCAATTCTCCTGCTTCAGCCTCCTGAGTTGCTGGGGCTACAGATGTGCACCACCATACTCAGCTAATTTTTGTATTTTTTAGTGTAGAGATGGAGTTTCACCATGTTAGCCAGGATGGTCTCCATCTCCTGACCTCATGATCCACCTGCCTAAGCCTCTCAAAGTGCTGGGATTACAGGCGTGAGCCACTGCGGCCTGAGGTTATCGCTTTTTTTCACTCCTGTATGGTTCCTGTGTGGCCTCTGTAGGAAGTGGAGTCTGTGGTCCTTGTCCTCCATGCATGGACGTTGTGTTCACACACAGCCAGAGCATCCATACTCTGGTTTATGTGGACCAGGTATCTGCAACTACAGCTTGTCAGCCAGATGTTGCCTGGAGCCTGTGTTTATAAAGTTTTATTGGCACACAGCTACAGTCATTCATTTATGTACTGTCTGTGCATGCTTTTGCACTACAGTGGCCAAACTGAGTATTTGCAATAGACACCTTAATGGCCAGAAAGCCTCAAGTATTTACTATCCTTATAGAAGCCTTTCTAGTTAAAAGTTCTCTGGCTCCTGGTAATCTAGAAGCAAATAGTCAGGCCTTTTCTATTTTCTTGTTAGCCAGCCTGTGGAAGGAATAGGAAAATAAGAACATTTTCCTTCCTGCAGTATCTCATAATAACTTGCAAATATTCCATGATAACACAGGTTGCAACCTATTTCCCTAGCTATCAGGCTGGTAACACACCTTATACTTGGAGGGGAGAAAAATCATAACTCCCTTTACCTGAAATGATTTGCTTTTTCTTTGTAAAATGTTCCATATTTGTTATCAGATTATTTTTGTGGAACAGGAAACACTTACAAGCAGCAGATAAGGAAAGTATCTGATTGATAAGGTGATTAACCAGGCATCTAGCTCTCAGCAACTGCTGCTGTTTCAGGAAGGGAAAAAATCTTCTGGAAAGAGTACGGAGCAGCCAAGCAGTCCTCAGGATTCTCCTAGGGGAACCCAGTCCCAGCCAGGTGATGGTGGGGTTGGGAGGGGAGTACCGGGAGAAACTTAGTTATGAAGCATCTGTACCTCAGCTACTATCAGACAGAAAAGTTGAGTTGCTGGTTAGGAAGTTGAGCAACTTCCTATTTGATTCTTCCAGCTTCTTTTTGTTGTTGTTGAGACAGAGTCTCACTCTGTTGTCCAGGCTGGAGTGCAATGGGGTGATCTTGGCTCACTGCAACCTCCGCCTCTGGGTTCAAGCACTTCTCCCTCCCTCAGCCTCCTGAGTAGTTGGGACTGCAGGTGCCTGCTTGTAGTTTTAGTAGAGATGGGGTTTCGCCATGTTGGTCAGGCTAGTCTTGAACTCCTGACCTCTGGTGATCTGCCTGCTTTGGCCTCCCAAAGTGCTGGGATTACAGGCATGAGCCACTGTGCCCGGGTGATTCTTCTAGCTTCTTAACAACTCTTCCTATCCTATTATTAACTTATTGAAAAGAAGTCAGATACTGGAAAAACGGCTTACTATTACCTTACAAAAACCATGGTAGCATCCTAGAAGACCCCACTCAGGTTAGAAATCGTTCTGAAAAAAGAAAAAGGGGGAAAAAAGAAAAAAGGGAAATGGTTGCTTGGTATGTATAGTTTATGTTTCAACAAAATTGCCCACCCTCTCTTCCCCTTCATCCTGTTCCTCCCCTTATCTCCTCTTTAACCTCCCCCATATCGCTACAATAAATTCAAAGCAACCATTTTCCTAGGCCGATTGCAGACCCTCTACATTAGTGGTTCTCAACTAGGGACAGTTTTGACCTCCAAGGGACGTTGGGCAAAGTCTGGAGACATTTTGATTGTCCTGATTTTATGTGTATGAGGGTACTGGAGTGTTTCTGAGGTCCAGCCAGGGGTGCTTCTGCCTGCCCTGCAATGCGCAGGACGTCTCCCACAACAAAGACTTTTCTGGCCCCCGTGTCACCAGTGCCAAGGTTGACAGCCCCTGCTCTGGATGCTGCTCATGCCCCCTTCTGTCGGGTTTTTAGTAGTCATCTTAATTTTCCGATGTTCTTTCCTTCCAGCTTTGTGCATTTAGCTGAACTTAGTTTGTATTACCGATAATGTTCTCTGAGTGGGGGTCACTAAGTCAACACAGACTCTCCTGGATTCAGCATTATCTTATGAGGGATACTGGGAAGAGAGAGAGTACTGGGAGACCCAGGTTTGAGTCTTTGCTCTGGACTCCAAGGTCAGATAAATCTCTTTTTTTTTTTGAGGCGGAGTCTTGCTCTGTCGCCAGGCTGCAGTGCTGTGGTGCCATCTTGGCTCACTGAAGCCTCTGCCTCCAAACAACCTTGACACTGGTGACACTGGGGGCCAGAAAAGTTTCATTGTGGGAGACATCCTGCGCATTGCAGGGCAAGTAGAAGCATCCCTGGCTGGATTCCAGTAACATTCTAATACTCTAACACTCATAAAATTAGGACAAGCAGTTCTCCTGCCTCAGCCTCCTGGAGTAGCTGGGACTACAGGTGCACGTCACCATGTCCATCTGATTTTTGTATTTTTAGTAGAGACGGGGTTTCACCATGTTGGCCAGGATGGTCTCAATCTCCTGACCTCATGATCTGCCCGCCTCAGCCTCCCAAAGTGCTAGGTTTACAGGTGTGAGCCACCGTGCCTGGCTGGTCAGATAAATCTCATTAACCCAGTAACCATGTTTTCCCAACATCAAGTAAGACTAGTAAGGGTTAAGTATCCCTTATCCATGCTTGGGACCAGAAGTGTTTTTGATTTTTTTTTTAACTTTTTAATTTTTATTTTTTAGAGACAGGGTCTTACCAAGTTGGTCAGGCTGGTCTCGAACTCCTGACTTTGTGATCCACCCGCCTTGGCCTCCCAAAGTGCTGGGATGACAGGTGTAAGCCACCACGCACAGCCGTGTTTTTGATTTTTGATTTTTTTAAAAAAAACTTTGGAATATTTGCATATGCATAGTGAGATATCTTGGGGCTGGGACTCAAGCCTAAACATATGGTTTTTGTTTTTTTCGAGATGATGTCTCAAGCTGTCGCCCAGGCTGGTGTGCAGTGGTGTAATCTTGGCTCACTGCAACCTCCACCTCTCTCTGGTTGAAGCGATTCTTCTTCCTCAGCCTCCTGAGTAGCTGGAATTAAAGGCATGTGCCACCATGCCCAGCTAATTTTTGTATTTTTAGTAGAGTCGAGGTTTTACCATGTTGCCAGGCTGGTCTTAAACTCCTGACCTCAGGTGATCCACTTGCCTTGGCCTCCCAAAGTGTTAGGATTACAGGCATGAGCCACCATACCCAGTCTAAACATAAAATTCATTTATATTTTCCTGCATTTGTTCATTCTTACACTGCTAATAAAGATATACCCGAGACTGAGTAATGTATAAAGGAAAGCAGTTTAATTGACTCGCAGTTCAGCAGCTCAGCATGGCTGGGGAGGCCTCAGGCAACTTAGAATCAAGGTGGGGAGGTGAAGCAAACACGTCCTTGTTCTTGTGAATAATTATTTGGCTGGGAGTAGCACTTTGGGAGGCTGAGGCGGGTGGATCACCTGAGGTCAGGAGTTCAGAACCAGCCTGGCCAACATGATAAAACCTTGTCTTTACTAAACATTAAAAAAAAAAAAAAAAAAGCTAGCTGGGTGTGGTAGTGGGTACCTGTTATCCCAGCTACTTGGGAGGTCGAGGCAGCAGAACCACTTGAACCTAGGAGGCTGAGATTGCGGTGAGCTGAGATTGCGCCACTGCACTGCAGCCTGGGCAACAAGAGGGAAACTTCGTCTCACAAAAACAAAAAAATTGTGAAATCACATTTATAAATATTAGCTACTTACTTTGTAGAAATGAGAATAGAGAGGCTTAGAAACAGTGGTTAACAAAGATCTGCTAAACAGGCATCTACAGGGCTCTTCATCAAGGATTGTGGAAATACCAGGTGTTTGAGAACATTAACTCATAGTACCAGCCTGGTCAACATGGTAAAACCCTGTCTATATTTAAAAAAAACAAAATAAAACGCTGGGCGTGGTGGCACACGCCTGTGGTCCCAGCTACTCTGGAGGCTGAGGTGGAATAATTGCTTGAACCCAGGAAGCAGAGGTTGCAGTGAGTTGAGATTGCACCACTGCATTCCAGCCTGGTGACAGAGCAAGACTCCGTCTCAAAAAAACAAAACCACCCAAAAAATTATTTGGCCATGGTGGTGCTCACTTGTAGTCCCAGCTACTTGGGAGGCTGAGGCTCGAGGATTGCTGGAGCCCCAGAGGTGGAGGTAGCAGTGAGCCGAGATCATGCCATTGCACTCCAGCTTGGGTAACAGAGCAAGACCCTGTCTCAAATACAAAAGAAAACCTCATAGTAAAAGCTGGGAACAAGATATGGGTGCCTGCAATCTTGGCAACTCTTGCACGTTATCCTGGAGGCCTTAACCATTAAAAAGAAAAGCAATGTTTAAGTATTAGACAGGAAGAGACAAAACTGGTATTAGAGTAATATGATTTTCAGTCAATAAACTATTGGAACTGTCTAAATATGAGGTCGGTATTAGAAATCTGACAGCATTTCTGTGTACCAACGGTAGCCATTTAGCAAATCCCCATTCGTAAGATCATCAAAAAGTATGCAGGATCTCACCAGCATAGAAGATGTTGATGGAGGAAGCCATCATGGTTTGCTGAAGGACAGAAAAGAAACATGTTTTATAGTGAGATTTACTCGAGGGTAGGTAATACGCTGTGGCTAAGTTATCTCCGTGGTTTTATTGCCAGGGAATTAAGGCTCAAAGTGGTTTGAATCGCTTTCTTAGGATCATGCAGCTAATTACCAGGTCTTTTTGAACCTTCCCACTGGGCTTATGTGTACTTCCTAAATAGCATTTCATATTTGTTTCTGATAGACATTTTAAGTTTCTTTTGACTGACTTTTTGTGTTCAAGTGTGCTTCACTGGATTCCATCATATATCGTTAGAGACGTATTTCTCTTGACATTTGGGGACAGGAAGAGGTCTAGTGCCCCTGAATTGGCCACCCATCTCATCTTTCTGCCGTTGCTGATGTCAAATAAGAGACATGGTTCCCTGGTAAAAACAAAGACCTACGATGTTCAGGAATCATGGCTTTAGGAAGCCTCTTGTTGGCTCAGAAACACTTTATTGGGGGTAAAGTTAAAAATTAGGTAACAGTTTTTTGGTGACTCAAACCCAATTGATCTATTCTCAAAATGTCTGCCATTTAAAGAATCCCAGGGCAAACTGCTATGCTTTTATTGGCTTTGTAAATTGGGACTTTATAAATTGGGCTTCTAACCACATTAGCATTGTTAGTATGGTGGCATTTTGATAAATATGCACACATTATATCATCCCTTTAATACCAACACAGTGCCATGAAGTGTTAGGTCTTATCACCTCCATCTTACAGATGAGAAAATTGAAGCTGAGTGGTTAAGGTGCATGACCTTTAATGATAGAGCTCAAATCTGAATCCAGGTAGATCTGGGTTGTAGCCAGTGTGCTATTCTGCTAGGCCTGCCTAGTAACTCTTAGATACCAGCTTTCAATTGTGGCCTCTTAAAATAGAAAAAAGAAAAATCTTCATAGTACTTAGCAACTTGCTAATGCTGTATTTATTAGACTAACCTAAAATAGTTTGGCTTTTTAATGAATTTGTGAAATGCTGTAATTTCCTTTTGTTGTTATTGATGTACTTGTTCAAATTCCTTTTGAGAATGCACATTTGTTTTGAAACCAAACCTGTCTTTCTTGCCTACATTTCAGTCAGAACTAAGACATGGTCCGTTTTACTATATGAAGCAGCCACTCACCACAGACCCTGTTGATGTTGTACCGCAGGATGGACGGAATGATTTCTACTGCTGGGTTTGTCACCGGGAAGGCCAAGTCCTTTGCTGTGAGCTCTGTCCCCGGGTTTATCACGCTAAGTGTCTGAGACTGACATCGGAACCAGAGGGGGACTGGTTTTGTCCTGAATGTGAGGTTAGTTCCTGATGAATGAATGCATTACCTGCCTCGTTTCCTCTCCTTTCTCTTTCTTCCTTTTATTTTAAAATTTACAAATAATCCAGATAGATGGAAAAGAGAAATTTCTTGCTTTCCACCTGTTCTATCCTGGTCACCCCCTTCTCGATCATCATCGGCAGCGGCCGCAGTACTGCAGCTCTTGGAAAGACAATTGCATGGAGTTTTATTTCTGGCTTCTCATGAGTCCTTGGATTGCTTGGAGATCAGTAGTTGTCGTCTCTGAATCTTCTGTGATGAACTTTTTGAAAGTTAACTCCAAAATCATGAACGGCTGACACATTTCGAAAAGATCTCGTGCTGTTCTTCTCCCTCCTGGATGCCATTTCCTGCCGCATCATCGAATCATCAGCAGTAGCCCAGCTGAGAAGACCACGTCTGACTGCGTGTTCCCTGTGGTAGCCATCTGAGGCTTTCTTTTATGTAACAAGTATTGCTTAAGTGCCTGTTAGGTGCTGGGGATGTGACAGTGCCCCAAAACAGGCATGAATCACGTTCTTTTTTTTTTTTTCCAACAGAAAAGGACAAAAACCAAAATAAATGAAGTTCTATATCATGAATTAAAAGTGCTATGAAGAAAACAAATTCAGGATGGGAATAGGAAATCTGGGCGGGGGAGCGAGGTGTTTTCATTTTGAACATGGTGGTCTGTTCTGGGAAGGCCTCACTAAAATTTGAGGAAGACTTGATGAGGGGGAGGAGTGCAGTGTTTCCACTGTTCTGAGCTGACTCCTGTTCTTGGAGACCCCCAACTCTGGTGTTCTTTTGAATCACTGAAAATAAAAATGTCATCTCTAAATAATTGTCCTCCACAATTATTTAATGTGGATGTCTCTTGGATTCAAAGATACATTGGAGGCTGGCATGGTGGCTCATGACTGTAATCCTAGCACTTTGGGAGCCTGAGGTAGGATATTGCTTGAGCCCAGGAGTTTAAGACCTATGAGGGCAAGATAGCCAGATGCCCATCTCTGCAGAAAAATTTAAATATTAGCCAGGCATGGTGCTGTGTGTCTGTAGTCACCACTACTTAGGGAGGGTGAGCTTCGGGGACAGCTTGATGCCAGATGGCTCAAGTGAGCTGTAGTCATGCCACTGCATTCTAGCCTGGACAGTAAAGCAAGACTATGTCTCAAAGAAAGGAAAAAAAAAAGGTACATTGGAGTTTCATCTCAAATGAGGACGCTTTCCATGTGTGAAATGGAAAGATGATCCAGATAATCTTTACTAGGGCGAAAAGCAAGTTGGCGGGGTGCAGTGGCTCACACCTGTAGTCCTAGCACTTTAGGAGGCTGAGGCAGACAGATCACGAGGTCAGGAGATCGAGACCATCCTGGCTAACACAGTGAAACCCCATCTCTACTAAAAATGCAAAAAATTAGCTGGGCGGGGAGTGGATGACAAAAAAAAAAAAAATTAGCTGGGCATGTGGCGCACACCTGTAGTTCCAGCTACTTGGGAGGCTGAGTCAGGAGATTCTCTTGAACCCGGGAGGAGGAGGTTTTAGTGAGCCGAGATTACGCCACTGCACTCAAGCCTGGGTGACAGCGAGACTCCATCTCAAAAAAAAAAAAAAAAAAAAAGGCAAGCTATAGTACAGTGTCTGTTAGGCTTTTGTATAGGGAGAGGAGAAAAATAAATACACAAAAAGAAAGTAGACATCAAATCCATGTGATGACATCCTCTCTCTAATATGGCAAAAGGTGGCTGCTGTTCTCTTTGGGTTCCTCTAGATGGAGAAATATGTGGAGTTTGCATCGTACAGCGGCACCCTCCTCTGCACGCAGATCCTGACCCTATCTACTACATTTGGCATGGGATCTGGAACCTTCACCAATTTTTTTTGGTCTTGGCCACCTCTTCCCAATTGTTTAATGATATTGCAAACATGGTAGTGGCTCTGATAGGATGCTTTTCCTGCAAATAATAGTTCTTTTATTTTTATTTGAGACACGGTCTTGTTCTGTTGCCCAGGCTGGAGCACAGTAATGGCGATCATGCTCACTGCAGCCCTGACCTCCTGCACTCAAGCCATCCTCCTACCGGAGGCTCCTGAGTAGCTGGGACCACAGGTGCACAGCACTGCACTTGGCTACTTAATACATTTTCTGTAGAGACAGAATCTTGCTATGTTTCTTAGGCTGGTTTTGAACTCCTAGGCTCATGTGATCCTCCCACCTTGGCTTTCCAAACAGCTGGAATTACAGGTGTGAGCCACTCGGCCCGACCAACAAGTAATAGTTGTTAATGCAAGCACTAGTTCCTGATGGATGGTAGCTGAAACAATATGGATTTGTTATCATCAGAACTCAGAGGCGAGGCAGAGCCAGGCCGGAGTTGATTAGAGCCAGACTTTTTCCATCTCATTGTTGAGGTTATATGTTCCCCATGGCCATATAAGGCCAATATTGAGGTTATATGAACCCCAGCTGCCAGGGTTCAGGTATTATATGTGTAGAGACAAGAATTCGCCCAAAAGGAGGTTGTCTCTCCTTGCATCTCTTTTTATCAAGCAGAAAGATTTTGTCCATCATCCCCAGCTGATTTGCCTTTGGACTCATTGGTCAGCATTGGATCACCAGTCCCTTGTGCAAAAAAAAGCCTTGAAAATTGCTTATCTGGTGCTTTTTGTTTTGTTCGAACCAGGCACTGCCTGCTAGGAAGAAGGCGTAGGGGGTGAGAGGTAATGAATGATAGTTGGGCAGGCAGCCTTAGTGTTTGCTATGGATAAGTTACCTGGAAACAAACCAGATTAAAAAAAAACAGGTGCTTGGTGTCTAAGATTCAGGGCCCTGAATTTCTCCCAGGGATGAGTTGGTATGGCAGTCAACTGGAAGACTGAATGTTGCAGGCTCTGGTGGCTAAGCAAATAGATGCGTGCGTCATGCACTGTTTTCAGCTTCTGAGTGACTCTTGTGTTGGCCTTTTCCTCGACAACCAACGAGACACATCTGAGAGTTCCTTTTGGAGGCCCCAGAGATGTGAAAAATGGAAACTGAATCCAAATTAATTGGAGAAAACTTTTCTCAGCTCTCCCTACACAGATGGTTAAAGAGTGTTTCCTGACATGATCAGAATTTGCTATTTTTGTTGTTGCTGCTACATAAGGATTCTGAAGCCTTAGGATATAGTACCCGATTTACATAGCAGAATCTGGTTTCAGACATTCCTCTGGGTCTCTTCTTTGATAGGAATTTCCCTTATGAGCTGATACCTCTTGCCCATGGAGATAGGCAGTTAGGTTAGGTTGTGCTCCTTGTGTACTTTGACACAGTGTCTTAGGTGGGTTCAAGGTCAGGGAGATGGACAATGAAGTCTTATGTATTACTAGTCCACTGCCTTCCCTTGTAATCTTTCTGCAGGGAAGTCTCTCCCTTTCCATCAGTGATGTCATTGAATTAATGCCTTGTCAGTTTCCAGAACGACAGCTCAGAACCTTAAGAGGATCAGGATAAGTAGCTGATAAGTATTCATCCTGTGAAGTAATCACCCTGAAATCATCCGTGGCCTTTCCTTTCTTTTTTTTTTAATATATTATTTTGCGACAGAGTCTCACTTGGTCATCCAGGCTAGAGTGCAGTGGCGCAGTCACGACTCACTGCAGCCTCTGCCTCTTGGGCCCAAGCCATTCTCTCACCTCAGCCTCCAGAGTAGCTGGGACTACAGACTTGTACCACCATGCCTGGCTAATTTTTGTATTTTTTTGTGGAGATGGAGTTTCACCACGTTGCCAGGCTGGTCTCCAATACCTGGGCTCAAGCAATCTGCCCACCTCTGCCTCCCAAAGTGCTGATATAGGTGTGAGCCACCGTGCCCTCCCAGCCTTCCCTTTCCTATCTCATTCTTGAAACCTATAGGTTGTAATAATGATTTTTCAGGCCCTGTCTACCCACATCTTCCCTCAGATCATGTTGTCTTCATGAGCTAAAAATGCTTCCTGATAAGGTAATAAATAGATGAATGTGCTTTTTAATAGTCACCCACTGATCTGGTGCATTTTATTCCAGTAGATCTGGTGCATTTTGTTCTTTGCTAAGTGAAACAACAAGTCTCATTTGAATGAGAATTGCTTTCTATGTGTGAGTTGACTGGAAAAACAATCAGTACATGGATGGTAATTTCTTTTGCTAACCGGACGTTTGTGTGTGACTTTGACTTGTAGAAAATTACAGTAGCAGAATGCATCGAGACCCAGAGTAAAGCCATGACAATGCTCACCATTGAACAGTTATCCTACCTGCTCAAGTTTGCCATTCAGAAAATGAAACAGCCAGGGGTAAGAAGAAAGTTCCTCTTGGTACAAGTGTAAATGAATGTAGTGACGTTTGTTTTGTTCTGTTAATAGCTTAGCTTTATAGGCACCTAATGTATTCTTTGGGCCTTCTTGTGTCCCCAGATTCAAGCATATGTAAATCACACATCAGATATGATGTCATTCAGCTAATTCTCTGTAGTAGTAAGCACTGTATGTCCCAAAGAAGTTTAATTGGTACCTTAGTCTGGTCTCACACTTTTGTAAAGATATTGCCTAAGACTGAGTAATTTATGAAGAAAAGAGTTTTTTTTTTTTTTTTTTTGAGACAGAGTCTTGCTCTGTTACCCAGAGTGCAGTGGTGTGATCTTGGCTCACCATAACCTCTGCCTCCCTGGTTTAAGCAATTCTTGTGCCTCTGTCTCCCCAGTAGCTTGGATTACAGGTGCCTGCCACCACACTTGGCTCATTTTTTTTTTTATATATATTTTTAATAGAGATGGGGTTTTCATCATGTTGGCCAGGCTGGTCTCAAACTCCTGACCTCAAGTGATCTTCCAGCCTTGGCCTCCCAAAGTGCTGGGATTATAGGTATGAGCCACCACGCCTGGCCAGAAAAGAGGTTTAATTGACTCACAGTTCTGCATGGCTGGGGAGGCCTCAGGAAACGATGATGGAAGGCGAAGGGGAAGCAAGGCAGGTCTTACATGGCAGCAGGAGGAAGGGGGTGGGAACTGTCAAACACTTTTAAACCATAACATCTTGTGAGAACTCAGGCACTATCACAAAAACGGCACGGGGGAAACCACCTCCTTGACCAGTCACCTCCTACCAGGTTCCTCCCTGGACATGTAGGGATAAAAATTTGAGATGAGGCTGGGTGGGGACACAGCCAAACCATATCAATTGGGCAATGAATGACATAGTAAAAGTTGAGGGGGATAAAAGTTCTGACTGGCTGCAAAGTGAAACCTCATACAACATCCAGCAAGCAGAGCTTTGTGCTTCTGTGCTTCTTCCCGCGGGAGTTAGGAAAATCCATTTCACTGAGGAGCTGAGCACAACACAGTTTATTTATGTCCAAGGTTTGATGATGGAACCTTCAAGGAAAACTCAACCCGTGACTTTTCCACAGAGGGTGAGAATGTGGTTAGTTCCTTTAAATTTGAGGGGGATTTAATGTATAGCCTTTGCCCCTTGAGGAAACTGTGCCTGCGGGGGCTGGGCCGGCCAGTCCTGTACCTCACAGTGGTTCCCCACCTGTGAGTCTCAGTCATACCATAGCCGCTGTGGTTTGTATATTTATCATAATACTTTTCAGGAAAATGGCAGAAAAATAACTTGGTTTTGAAAATACTATTATTTTGACAATATAATAAGCATATTATGACATTTTTTCTATAGATGAATATTTTCTTTTCTTTTTCTTTTTTCTTTTTTTTTTTTTTTTTTGAGGCAGTCTCTTGCTTGCTTTGTTGTCCAGGCTGGAGCACAATGGTGAAATCATAGCTCACTGCAGCTTCAACCTCCTGGCTCAGGTGATCCTCCCACCTCAGCCTCTCAAGTATCTGGAACTATAGACACACATGCCCACCACACCCAGCTAACTTTTTTTTATCATTTTTTTTTAAATGACAGGGTTTCACTATGTAGCCCAGGCTAGTCTTCAACTCCTGGCCTTAAACGGTCCTCCTGCCTCAGCCTCCCAAAGTGCTGGGATCACAGGCATGAATCACTGAGCCCGGCCTCTAGAGATGAAACTAGAGAAACTTGTGGATGTGGTGCCCCCCCACCCGATTTGCACAAAGGCACCATATGGGCTAGTGGTAACCCTTTGTGTACCTCCTGAGAGTTTGCTAAGTCCATTAATATACAGAAATTTCGGTTCTTAGGGCTAATCACTGTGGTTTTGTTTAAAAAAAAATTTGCTTTGAATTATGTTCTGAAATTTTGATGTTATTATAAAAAAATTTAGAGTATGCGAATTGGATACGATTCAATTGAGAACCATTAACAAATTGGGCCCTTTTAAACAAAATCTCATTCAGTGAAAGCAAAAGGTATAGCCTTAGTTTGGTTTACTTTTTTTTTTTGTTATTTATTTATTTTTTTTCATTTTTTTTTGTTACGCCTCATGCCATGTAAGTTTGGTTTACAGAATTTTTTTTTTTATTGCTATGATAGAATTTTTACATTGAGTATGGCAAGGAATTACTTTCGATTTTCATAGGCTTCATTATACGTGCTAATGACAATTTACAAAACGAATGAGTCACATAGACTTGTCAACCCTGTAGAATTAAAAACCAAGAAGAAAAATTGAAGAAGACATTAATTTCTCAAGTAAATTGTTGGATGTCAAATCAGTCAGGGCAGAACGTTGCTGATTTCATTAAAGCATCTTTTTAACTTTCAGTGCGTATTGTAATTGTCACTCTTAATGTAAGAGGACAGGATCTGTTTCTTGAGTGTATATTGAAAACCAAACCAAGAATAAAACTGCAACCCAGTTGGGCTCATAATTATCAATAACCAGGCAGAATTAGAAGGTAGACCAATTTGAAGTTCCCTAAGGTCAGCCTTTATGGAAACCTTTAGAACTGTATTAGCTGAAAAGCTGTCTCTGTTTTTCAAGCCATTTGTTAGGATGAATGCTTGGTTCTCCACAGTAATGATGGCTTCGTTCTTGCGCATATCTTCTCTTTTATAGACAGACGCATTCCAGAAGCCCGTTCCTTTGGAACAGCACCCTGACTATGCGGAATACATCTTCCATCCAATGGACCTTTGTACATTGGAAAAGGTTGGCCTCCGTCAAAGAACCTCACCATTGTAGCCGGCAGTTGTTGAGATGCCTAAGGCTCTTCCCTCACTGCCCGTGTTCTATCTCAAGTTCAGCATAACAATCTTAAATTGCTTCTCCGTGTTTTCATTGCTCCTTTTTTATTTGGATAGAAGAACTCTTGATTCTCTAACATCTTTCCTTTGTAACATTCTTCCAAGATTGCAATGGAATGCTGAAATTCATTGGTAATACTTTCGTGAGTGATTCTAGCTTTTTACCGGCAAAAACCATAGCTTCTAAGAGTTAGCGCTTTCATTGAGTTGAGCGTTACCTCCTCTTTCTTTGGAAGGTGCTAATGAGAGCAGCAGGAAGGAAGAAGAGAAAATTAAGTGTCCGGAAAGCCTCCAGATTAGCAAAGATGCAGCTTCTTAGAATTTGACTTATTCTACTAATAAGGATATTTCTTGAATGCCTGAAGGTGTTTTTTAAAAGTTCATGCTAAAATTCCACGCTGCAAATTACCCTTGTAATACTTTAGATGGTGTACATCATCCCGATGCTGATTTTCAGACTGTTCACCACAAAATATGGGCAGTGAAATGCATTCAAAAGGAAGAACCATTACTTCATATTGTCTTCCCTGATGACTCCAAAACCATACACCCAGTCTCTTTTTTTAGGAAATTGCACATACCCTCATGGTGTGGTGGAATAAAGAAGGCGTTCAAGAAATGGGTTTGGAAACTTAGCTTTATAAATGAAGAGCTGGTGGAACTTTAGATACGTTCCTTAACATTAGTATACCTCAATTTGCCCTTCTGTAAAATGGGTATGATAATAAGTACTTCACTGAGTTATTGTGAGGTTTGTGTGAGACTGACTAATAATAAATAACGTATAAATATATAAAATGCCCTGTTGATCGGAAGAAGCTGCATGATAAAGACAGCTACTATAAGATGAGAAAATTCCAGTTATTGTAATAAATTCAAAGTGCATTTTTATAGGGTTATAGATCTCAAAAATGAAAGCATTCTTTAGTCAGTGTGTTGTAGGCTAAAAAGAATCTTCTTGGGAACTGAGTACAAGAACACTAATTAATTTGACATATGACTGCTAGGAAAATTATGTGGGAACACAGGAGTCACTGACTGTGGCTTGTCTAGACTCTCCGTGATTATGCTCCATCACTTTTCTTCCCAGAACGCGAAAAAGAAAATGTATGGCTGCACAGAAGCCTTCCTGGCTGATGCAAAGTGGATTTTGCACAACTGCATTATTTATAATGGGGGTGAGTGGCTTTGATGACTCCTAAGAGAGTATGCTGTCTGTGTGTTCCACAAATTCCCGCCCTTCATCAAAAATCAGACTCTTAATTCATACAGAGAATACTTGTGTCTAGATTGTGCTAGTATGTGTGAATAGGAGGCAGTGATCATATTTATTTTAAGGTATGAGCTGACATCTAAAGTGGCTCAAGGCTGTAGGGTATGGCTCCCTTTGAGTGTTGTTTCTATAAACCTTATTTTAATGGATGTATAATTGCATAAAATAAAGACAGATTTTATGTTTATAGTCATTGAATTTGATGACTGTTGTTAACACAAGATCCAGAACATTCCTGTCGGCCTGTTGGATTCTCATACATGCCCTTTTCTTGGAAACCCACTCTCAAAAGGAACCACTTTCTGCTTTGTGTTACGATGGATTAGTTTTGCTTCTTCCAGAATTTCATATAAATGGAGTCAGAGAGAGTGCTCTTTTGTGTCTGGCTGCTTTCATACTGTGTTGTATTTTGGGGAGTCATCTGGATTATATGTTATTGGTGGTTCCTTTTTTTGTTGCTGACTAATTTTTCTTTTCATTCGATCAATATGCCACCATTCATCCATTTGCCTTGTTGATCCTGATGGCTATTTGGGTTGTTTTCAGCTTTGGGCTGTTAGGAATCAGCTGCTGTGAACTTGCGTATGCAAGCTTTTGCATGGACATAGGTTTTTCTTTCTCTTGGGGAGATACCGAGGAGTGGTGTTGCTAGCACAGTGAGTAGGTTTTTATTTACCTTAATAAGTTTCACCAAAGTCTTTTTGCAAAGTGGTTCTATCATTTTACATTTTACCAGCAGGGTATATTAGAGTTCTCTTTTGCTCCACACAATATGAAGTGAACCCTTGATACTGTCTGCCTTTTTAATTTTACCTGTTCTCCAAGGAGTAAAATATTATGTCATAAAAAAACATGTCCTGGTGGTTTTAATTTGCCTTTTCCTCCCCATCAGTGGTGTTGAGTATCTTTTCCTGTGCTTATTAGTGACTTGTTTATCTGTTTTTGTAAATATCTATTCAGATATTTTGCTCATTGCAAAACTGGGATTTTTATTTTTATTTTTTATTTTTTTTCTTGAGACAGTTTCACTCGGTTGCTCAGGCTGGAGTGCAGTAGTGTGATCTTGGCTCACTGCAGCCTCTGCCTCCTGGGTTGAAGCAATTCTCGTTCCTCAGCCTCCCGAATAGCCGGGATTACATGCGTGTGCCACCATACCCAGCTAATTATTTGTATTTTTAGTAGAGACAGGGTTTCACCATGTTGGCCAGGCTGGTCTCAAACGTCTGACCTCAAGTGATCTGCCCAACTTGGCCTCTCAGAGTGCTGGGATTCCAGGCTTGAGCCACCGTCCCAGCCTGTTTGCTAGTGTTTAAGGAAAGATATATGAATGGGTGTATATCTGCTTTAAGCACACATACTGCATTATTAACTATAGCAGGGCCGAGAGTACAAGGAGGGGGGAAAGGAGAGGTACCTAGGCATTAAGAATTTGTGGGCCAGGCGTGTGGCTCACACCTGTAATCCCAGCAATTTGGGAAGCTGAGGTGGGCAGATCACTTGAGGTCAGGGGTAGGAGACCAGCCTGGCCAACATGGTAAAACCCCGTCTCTACTAAAAATACAAAAATTAGCTGGGTGTAATGTTGCTTAACTGTAATCCCAGCTATTTGGGAGGCTTAGGTATAAGAATCGCTTCAATTCGGGAGGCAGAGATTGCAGTGAGCTGAGATCTGTGCCCCTGCACTCCAGCCTGGGTGACAGAATGAGACTCTGCCTGAAAAAAAAAAAAGAATTTGTGTAAAGATTATAAACTCAAATATATCGAAAGGCCCAGCCTATCAAATTATATAGGATGAGGTCAGGTGGAAGAATAAAAACATTAGCACGAGCCAAGAAGGCTGCGAGTCAGGTGATGTGCTGTGGATTGTGGGGAACAGGGACCTCCTGCCTGGCCTGGAAAGGTTGCTGTTGGCAGCTCCAGTGCTCCATTGGTTATAGTTATCAGATCTTCTGAGTTTTCAAGGCATACCAGAAATCTAGGTATATTGTATGTGTTTGTGTGTGTCAAATCTTCCTGTCAACAAATTTACAATGTCTAAAAATATCATAAGCTTCAAAGAAAATGTTACTTTTGGACCATCTTGTCCTCTGGTTTAGTGCAGAGTTAGACCTGGGGCTAGATGCTTATTCTATTAGCTAAGTAATGTAAGTGATGACTCCTGAACCTTGGTTTACTCATTCATTAAATGGACACATTTTATTCCTGCTTCCTAATATGGGTTCTTGAGGGGCTGAGAAGAAAGTGTGTGTGTGTGTGCTTGTGTGTGTTTGTGTGTGTGTGTCTGTGTGTGTGTTTATAGAGATGGGGGTGTCTCACTATGTTGCCCTGGCTGGTCTTGAACTCTTGGGCTCAAGGGGTCATCCCACCTCGGCCTCCCAAAGTGTTGGGATTATAGGCGTGAGTCACCATGCCCAGCCCAAGAAGAAAATATGTTTTGCAGCACCAGCCACACCAGAGCTACTCAAGAAAATGTCTTCTTTCTCTTATACCCTTCTTGGATTGGCATCTGGGACAATGGGTAGAATAAGGACTTTTTTCATTAATTAGAGCCTTTAGAATGTCAAAGCATTTTAAGAATATTAATCCATGATCTCTAGGGAAACCCACATAAATTGCTCAGTTGCAGAGAAGATGACAGCGAGGCGCCAAAGAGTCGTCTACATTGATGGGGAGAATCACACACATAATGTGAATCGCTGTTAGAAGCCAGGAACCTCTGGTGTTAGCCTTTAAAAGCTTAATCTTGGGGAAAAGCAAGTTAAACACATCGTTAGTGGAAGTCAAGTCCCCAGGCCCGGTGTTACAGTATTTCCATTAGAATTAATCCTGTTTTCTTATTCCCTTAGGAAATCACAAATTGACGCAAATAGCGAAAGTAGTCATCAAAATCTGTGAACATGAGGTATGTGTTTCTACTGTCCTGTTTTAGATGCACCCAGAGGCGGGGGATGGGGTAGCTGAAGTTTCCATTTGCAGAAAATCCTATTAGGTAGCAGAGGTGATTTCAGAATTTGTTGAAGCAGCACACCTAGTCTTTGAGAAAGGAAAAGCAACAAAGAGGGGCCCCAGTGTATTATAAAACACCCTTACCGTAACAGTGATCTAAGGGAGATGGAAAGGATTTCTTGTTTTTTACCCTTGAGTCACCAGGAAGCACGGGGCCTCCTGTCTTTTCCTGGTTACTTAGATAGAATTAATTATTTCTGACCTTGGCTTCACCGTCTGGTATTAGATAGAATTCATCATTTCTGACCTTGGCCTCACAGACCAGTCCCTTTTGTGTCAGGTCCCTTTTGGTTCCCTTGTAGAAGAGGATTTGATATTTGGGGGAATGGCCTTGACTGCTTCTGGGAGGGTAGCCCAGGTATCCAGGAGAATCTGTTTTCTTGCAAATGCCCATAGTTGTGATGGTGTGGATGGAATGGGCCTCTTAGGCATGTGAGCCGTGAGGCTCTAGTGGTTGTGGGACAGACTGGCAGCCAAAGTGGTATGAGGGAGGCTTTCTTTATTAGATCCCATTGTGAGAATAGAAAACTGAGATGTAATGGCCTTCAGCCTGTCAGTGTGCTCTCATTCATTCATAAAGAGGAACTGTTCAGAAGCATTGGGACCCATCCACGTATGTCTTTATAGATATATAGATACAGAGCTATCTGTCTGTCTATCTGGATAGATAGATACAGATCTGTAGATAGATAGATAGATCTAGTTAGATAGATATATAGATGCCTGGCTGGGTGTGGTGGCTCACATATGTAATCCCAGCACTTTGGGAACCTGAGGCAGGCAGATCACTTGAGTCCAGGAGTTCCAGACAAGCCTGGCCAACATGGCAAAACCCCGTCTCCACTAAAAATACAAAAATTAGCTGGGTGTGGTGGAACATGCCTGTAATCCCAGATAAACCAGGAGGCTAAGGCAGAAGAATTGCTTGAAACCTGGAAGGCAGAGGTTACAGTGAGCCAAGACGGCACCATTACACTCCAGACTGGGTAACAGAGTGAGAATATTTTCAAGAAAAAAAATGATAATCTGTCTATTAAATTTATATCTATACATAGATATAGTTATCTATGTATTTTTTGAGGCAGGGTCTCAATCTGTCATCTGGGCTGGAGTATAGTGGTGTGATTGTGGCTCACTGTAGCCCCTCCTCCCAGTCTCAGGTGTTCTTCCCACCTCAGCCTTCTGGGTAGCTGGGATTAAAGGCATGCACCATCACACCCAGCTAATTAGCCTGGCTAATTTTTTTTTTTTTTTTTTTAAGAAATGGGATTTTCCCATGTTGCCCAGGCTGGTTGCAAACTCCAACCAGCTCAAGTGATCCTTCTGCCTTGGCCTCCCAAGGTGCTGGGATTATAGGCCTTAGCCACCATGCCTGGCTTATGTCTATATATTTATAGATAGAGAGTTTTATAACCTGGCTTTTCACTTAGTTTATTTTATGTATTTTCTCTGTTTCCTAGGTAATTAAACTTGTAGAAGAACAGAATTTTTCTTTCTTTTCGTTTTTTTAGAACAGAATTTTTCATGGCTGTTTAGTATTATATACAACTTGTGGACATTCATTTTACTCCTTGTCATTAAGGGTAGTACCCAGTTGTATCAGTATTTTAAGTAACAAAGTGATGAATATCATTGCACATTTGATGATTTCCTTAGTTTAATTTTTAGAAGGAAAATTACTGTGAGGCTGTGAACATGTCAGATGTTCCATTTACAATGAGGTGATGTCCTTTCCAATATCGGGAGTTGTAATTACAGAACCCTATGTCCCCCGCCCCCCACAACAATGAGATTTGTAAAAAACGGTAGGCATCTTACTGTGATTTTACTTTGCATTTCCTTGACGACAAGTCCTGATGGGCTGTTTTGGATATGTTCCCTTGGAATAGCCCAGAAGTAGACCAGGCCAGAAGCAGGAAATACACTCTACCATCCATGCATTTGTTCGCGCATTTATTCACTTATTTATTCGCTGACCTGTGAAGTCTGTTGGTCTTTTAATTATTGAACAGCTGTTATATATGTAGCACCTTGCATGATGATAGGTGTTAAAGAGAAGAATAAGACTGATAGTGGTAGAAAGGAATAGCAAATTACAGTGCAGGGGACCTGCAGGGCTTTGGAGCCCGACTGCCTGGGTTCAAATCCAGACCATGCCACTTTGCTGCTGTAGGACCTTGGGCAGGTTACTCAACTTTTTGGGGCCTCACTTTCTTTATCTTAATGGGGTGTAAGGAATAAGTAAGTTAATACCTACAGAATTCTTAGAATGATACCAGCACACTCTAAGCCTTCAATAAATGTTTATGGGCGCTATTGATTACTCTGTCACTTGAAGCACTTTATATTTATCTCATTTAATGTCTCATAACAGTCCTTTGTGGTGGGTGCTGCTTTCCTTTCTTTTCAATAGATGAGCAAGTGGGGACTCCAAGAAGAGAGGCAGCTTACCCTAAAGTCACAGAGCTAATAAATGGTGGAGTCTGAATTGAGATCCTAGAAAGGAGCTTCTGGGGTCTTTGGCTGTAAGCTGCAATGTTACTCTAGGGGAGTATACTTTCTTTTTTTTTTTTTTTAAGATGGGATTTCACCATGTTGGCCAGGATGCTCTCAATCTCCTGACTTCGTGATCCGCCCGCCTTGGCCTCCCAAACTGCTGGGATTACAGGCATGAGCCACGACGCCTGGCCGAGTGTACTTTCTTATGCGAGAAAAGGACAATAAAAAAGTTAACTGAATTTTCAGATTGTTGTCAGTGGAGATGAAATAGGGCAACATGGTATTCATTAGCTACTCTGGATGTAGAATTGAGCTTGGCAAGCAGAGCAGGCCAGAGTGGCTGGAAGGGGTTGGGAACAGAGCTGCTGCAGGGTGAGCCCAGACAGGCAGGCTGAGGCCAGATCACATGTGGCGTTCAAGGGACCTGTCAGGTCATTAGACTTCATTGTTAGTTTCTCAGCTTGGTACTGCTGACACTTAGGGCTGGAGAATTCTTTGTTGCAGGGACTGTCGTGTACCTTTTAGATTCCAGTAGTCCCCATACCTCCTTTGGCCCATTTGTGACAATCAAAAGTGTCTCCAGGCCAGGTGCGGTGGCTCATGCCTATAATCCCAGTACTTTGGGAGGCTGAGGTGGGTCGATCACCTGAGGTCAGGAGTTCGAGACCAGCCTGGCCAACATGGTGAAACCCCGTCTCTACTAAAATTACAAAAATTAGCTGGGCATGTTGGTGGGTGTCTGTAATCCCAGCTACTCTGGAGGCTGAGGCAGGAGAATCACTTGAACCCAGGAGGTGGAGGTTGCAGTGAGCTGAGATCGTACCATTGCATTCCAGCCTGGGCAACAGAGTGAGAATCCATCTCAAAAAAAAGAAAAAAAAAAGTCTCCAGACATTGCCACGTGATCTCCGGGGATAGAGGGAAGGGTTAAAGTGCTCTGACAGAGAACTACTGCGTATAATTGGAAGTCACTAGGGGCTTTTAAGCAGGAGAAGGACAAGATTAGATTTATGTCTATAATAGGTGGCTCTGGGTTGGCATGGATCAGATTTATGTGTATAATATGTACCTCTGGGTTGGGTGTGGTGGCTCATACCTGTAATCCCAGCAGTTTGGGAGGCTGAGGCGGGTGGATCACTTGAGGCCAGAAGTTTCAGACCAGCTTGACCAACATGGTAAAACCCTGTCTCCAAGTACAAAAATTAGCTGGGTGTGGTGGTACATGCCTGTAATCTTAGCTACTTGGGAGGCTGAGGCATGAGAATCCCTTGAACCTGGGAATTGAAAGTTGCAATGAGCTGAGATAGGGCCACTGCGCTCCAGCCTGGGCAATAGTAAGACTCTGGAGGAAAAAAAAAAAGGTAGCTGTGGCTGCTTCACAGGTAATGTCCGTAATGGAGGTAAGAGCGAAAGTGGGTGACATGGGGAGCTAGCTGTTGCATTGGTCCAGAGAGAAAGGATGGTGGCTTGGACTGGGTGGAAGCATTGGGAGTGATGCATAGTGGTTGGATTTACCTCCAAGGTATTCCCTCTGTGGGAATTTAAAAAATCTTAACCTTCAAAATCATCAAGCACTGATTGAGGTCCACAAGATATCCACCCCTGGGGTGACACATTCTAATGCATTTTTGCTTTACAGATGAATGAAATTGAAGTATGTCCAGAATGTTATCTAGCTGCTTGCCAAAAACGAGATAACTGGTTTTGTGAGCCTTGTGTAAGTTGGATTTACTTTGCTTATTTCATTTACTGAACTCTGTGCCATGGATGACTACCCCAAGACAGCTTTTTCCAGGTGGCTTATTAGATGAAACTTTGGATGGAGTTTCAAGATAAATTTTTGCTGATAAAGTTATGGCAGAGAAAAAGTAATCCAGGTAGGATAAACCTCTTAGGCTGAAAGTTCATGCACCAGAGATAGCATCATGGTTTCCTGGGTTGATTAGCCTGGGCAGACTGCAAGATGCAGCGTAAAAGGGAGCTCATCAGAGATGGGGGATGCAGCAAAGCTGTATAGATCCTAAGATGAGCTTAAATCAGTGTGTGATTTACAAATCATGTTGGTTCTATTTTAAGAGGTTTGGAAAACACTTCCCTGGATTAACTCCATAGTCCCTCTAAAACATACTTCTTGGGGGAAGTAAAGTCACCCTAGTTTCCCCATGGATATGCCTTTTCCAAGCTGGGATTCTGCAGAGAGAAGTACATTGTTGGGGTGCACTGGTGTGTGTGTTGGGGGTGGTAGGTTGGAGTGGGTTCAGGGGCAAGATGAGGCAAGGAAAGTTGAGAAAACATACTTTACATCTCTTTGTGCCTTTGGAGATTAACACTGGAATAGCGAAGGCTCTGCATAGCTTTCAATAAAGATTAAAGGTAGCAAAATATTGCCTCTTATTAGATGCAAGGCATGATGCACATTTAATCCAAAGGTAACAGAAGGTATTGGAGTCATTATCTCTGTGCATGTCGCATAGAAAGGTGAAATCTCTTGCTCAAGGCTGCCCAAGTAATAATGGAACAGCCAGGATCCAACCCTGATTTTGTCATTATTCTTTTTGTTTTTTTTTGAGACAGAGTCTTGATCTGTCGCCCAGGCTGGAGTGCAGTGGCATGATCTCAGCTCACTGTAACTTCCGCCTCCCAGGTTCAAGTGATTCTTCTGTCTCAGCCTCTCAAATAGTTGGGACTACAGGCACACACCACCATGCCTGGCTAATGTTCCTATTTTTGCCATGTTCGGCCAAGCTGGTCTCGAACTCCTGACCTCAGGTGGTCCACCTGCCTCGGCCTCCCAAAGTGCTGGGATTACAGGTGTGAGCCACCTTGCCCAGCCTTCTTTCAGCTTTTGATTTCACCATTTAACTTTGTTTGCAGTTTTGTCCAGGTGTGTTGGCTTTTAGAGAATACACACCTTTTAGAGAATACCACATGGGCCGACCCTGCTGGAAACTTCTCTTTCCACTAACGGCCTATGTCCCACAGTCCTGCTTCATCCTCACCTACCAAGCTTAGTGGGTATCTTGCTACCAAATGTGTACAAACTCTGGATCTCGTTTTTCTTTTCCTAGAGCAATCCACATCCTTTGGTCTGGGCCAAACTGAAGGGGTTTCCATTCTGGCCTGCAAAAGCTCTGAGGGATAAAGACGGGCAGGTCGATGCCCGATTCTTTGGACAACATGACAGGTGGGAGTTAATAACAGGCTTGGAACATGTAGCTTTCACTGAACTTTGATACTGTTATTAGATGAGAAAAGAAGTAGAGGCTGTAGCTGTTATTTTCATGATTGTCATGATAACCAGCCATTGATCTTGTTGTTGAAATGAGTTTTCCTGAGGTACGTTAAGCTTGATAATTGCGTCGGCTACTGTTTTCTCAGGTGTGCTAGAAAATAATCTTACTTTACTGGGTCTGTTGATGAAACCAGCATTGGAATGGGTTCTGTGACTATTTGAAATGCTGCTGTTCTGTTTTTTTTTGTTTTGGTTTTTGGGAGGAGGTTTCTGAAGTAAATTAAGCCTCCATGCAAATTGCTTTCCAAATCATTCTTCCAAAGATAAGAAGTAGTTTTCCAGATTGCCAGTAAATGAATGTCTTATCATCATGCTGAGTAGTTCTCTCCTATTCCCTTTTCTCTGAAGCTGCAATGGGAAATTATAAGGGGTTGCTGTTTTGACAGGTGTGAGCCCTCCTTCCCAGCCTTCCTGCCCTCCCCTTTCCCTCCACACACGCAGAGTGAATTATTCCAGCTAATAGCAGTTCCCTGTAGAGTGGAGCTCACTGCGTGCTTGAGAACAACAGATGGGCACAGATGAGCAGCAGGTAATATCTTAGTCCTCTTTTAGCAAGTTAGGATTAAGTAAGGCAAGGACCCTTTTGAAGCCCTACTGATCAGTTTGAGAAAGCGTGTTAGTGTCTAGGGGAGCCTCCTTAAAGTACATACACTAAAAATGATGTACACACACAGAGGGTCCAGAAGCTGAAATTTGTTTCCCCTGTTAAATTCTGCAAGTCATCTTACAGACCTAAAGAGTGAATTCCCAAGTCATTTGCAAACCCGTTTACTGGGAATTCCAACAGTCTACTGTGAGAAGACAAAACAGAAATTATTGACATGGTGCTGGATTTGGTAGGAAGTATCACACCTTGACTTTAAGTCCTTTATTCCTTCATTCAGAGAAATACATATTTGGTGCCTGCTGCATGCCAGGCTGTGTAGTGGAGGCTGGTGATTCAGATGTTCCTGCCCATGTGAAGGCTGACATCCTAGCAGGGAAGAAGGATGGGACATAGGTGAACTAATAGGCAAGATAATCTCAGATCAGGAGGTAATGGTGGGAACCTGGTGTGAAGATCTGGGTCAAGGGACCAGGAAGAGCAGAGGCTCGGGAGGGGAAGGACTGAGGCTGAGAGGGTTCAGGAAATGCTGGGAGGACAGTGTGGTTTGAACAGGGTCAGGGGAGGAGAGGATGCCAGGAGCTGGGGTCAGGGGAGGAGAGGATGCCAGGAGCTGGAGTCAGAGGAGTAGGCAGAAGTTTGTATTTTATTCATCAGAGCATGGCAAATGTGAACCATCTTGATGATTTGGGATTCTTATCTATAGATTATACAGTAATATAGTAAGAGTAGATATACTCAGGGCACAGGCAGGGTATAGACAACAGTACCTACCACCTTGCACCCAGTATTCCCAGACCCTTAGGGTTGATGGCTCTAGTCTCTCAGCTGTGACTGCTCTGCAGGGACCTCCATCTCTCACTTGCCAGACAGCCACTGAAGGCAGCTTACAGGGCGTGAAGAGCAGCATGTGAGTTGGCCAGCTCTGTGTCAGAAGCTGTTTCCCAAAAACTTGTGTGTTTAGGTCTTGGTTCTGGATCAGAGCTGTCATGGAAGCTGGCCCCCTTCTGTTTGTGCAAAAGAAAGCAGCATGGGTCTGATGATCACGAGTTTCCTACCCCCTCTTAGCACCTGCTGTGTCTGCTCTGAGGGAGTGCGCACCATGCTGTTGGGCTTGTTTTGGTGAGGGGATCCTCTGGAGGGAGTTGTTCAGGACCTTCCATGGTGATGGAGAAACAACTTTGGAGATCTCAGGATGTAGGCTTTGGGCAGGGAAGTTCTGACAGTCATTCTTTTTTGCTTTGTCACCCAGGCTGGTGTGCAGTGGCAAGATCTCGGCTCAGTGCAACCTCCCCGCTCCTGGGTTCAAGCCATTCTCCTGCCCAAGTAGCTGGGACTGTAGGCAGTGCCACTATGCCCAGCTAATTTTTTGTATTTTTAGTAGAGATGGGGTTTCACTCTGTTTCCCAGGCTGGTCTTGAACTCCTGGACTCAAGCGATCCATCAGTCTTGGCCTCCCAGAGTGCTGGAATTACAGGTGTAAGCCACTGCACCTGGCCTGGTTTCATTTTATAGAGGCACAGGTATACACAGTTATGCAAAAATACAGGAAATATTTTATTAAATGCCTGCAGAGTTAAAAAAAAAAAAAAAAGTGGACACCAACCAATTGGTGTTTCAAGTGCTTTTTTGTAGAAGCTGCTTTTATGCCCATTTTATCAATAAGAAAACTTAAGATTAGAGCAGTATTGTGCCCACGGTCACACAACATAGCTAGGGAGAAGCCACCATGGTGTTGGAACTAAGATAGTGCGAAGCTAGATATTGTCCCTGCCCAGAGACTCTATTTTGTTAAGCAAATCTAATTTCCCTTGAAATATTTCCTGGGCTTGTTTTAATTAATTAATTAATTAATTAATTTAAGATGAGATCTTACTTTGTCACCCAGGCTGGAGGGCAGTGGCTTGTTCAAGCAGTTTTCCCACTTTACCCTCCTGAGTAGCTGCAATTACAGGGGCGCACCACCACACCTGGCTAATTTTTGCATTTTTGGTAGAGGCAGGGTTTCACCCTGTTGGCCAGCCTGGTCTTGACCTCCTGACCTCAGGTGATCCGCCCACCTCAGCCTCCCAAAGTGTTAGGATTATAGGCGTAAGCCACATGCCAGCCCAGAGCTTGTTTTATTTATTTATTATTATTATATTTTATTTATTTATTTTTCACCATTTCACCTTTCAATGTTACCCAATATTATATTTAATTTTGAGACAGTCTTGCTCTGTCACCTGGGCTGGAGCACAGTGGTGCAATCTTGGCTCACTACAACCTCTGTCTCTGGGATTCAATTGATTCTCCTGCCTCAGCCTCTCGACTAGCTGGGATTATAGGCGTCTGCCACCACACCGGCTAATTTTTTTGTATTTTTAGTATTTTAGAGACGGGGTTTTGCCATATTGGTCAGGCTGGCCTCAAATGCCTGAACTTGTGATCTGCCTGCCTTTGCCTCCCAAAGTGCTAGGATTACAGGTGTGAGCCACTGCACCTGGCAGTGGGCTTATGTTGAAGAAAAGAAACACTTTCCCCTCCCTGCCAAGGAATTTCATGGAAAATACATGGGAGTAGGGAACAGTGAAGGCCGTGGATACCGGACAAAAGTGCATGGGTGAAGTGGGAGTGGGGCATGTGGCTGACGAGGTTATGAGACCAGCACCAACTGGTGATAAGCTTCTGGTGGCCCTGCCTCTTGATTCTCCAGATAGGGACTCACTCTCCTTTTTCCTGGTGACAAAGCTGAGGCTGGCCCAGGGAGGGAGAGTCATTTGTCCTGGGACAGCCCTGGAGACCCTGATGCCGTCTCAGATCTGTCATGTCTAGTAGCCCCGATCTGTGCCTGCTGGCTTTGAACACAGAATTTCACCGTGAGGCAAACGCTTACCTTGGGGGCATCTGCTTCTGTTCTGCTCTGCCCCTCTTGCTGAGATCTCAGTAAGTTCTTCAGGTCTCAGCAGAAAGACGGCAGTCAGAATGAATGAGAAACTGGTGACTTCCAGCACTCGGATAGAGCAGAGCAGATCGATATTTTGGGGCGTTTAGTTTTAGTTTGTGTTGCGATCTGGTATCGCCAAGACTTGCAAACAATCCGCCTGAATTCTGAATTCTGGCCCAGGAATATGCTTTATTTCTCCTGGGTTGTTTTCTCTTAGATGCCAACTGTTGAAATGGGGGTGAAATGTAACATAAGAAGTCTGTTTTTTCTTCTTCTCTTTAAAATGTTGGAAGATGTGGCAGTGTTGGGTCCAGATTTCTATGATTGCTTTGGATAGCAACTGAGTAGATACTCCTTTCTCCCTTTCTCCCAGACACGAGTTTTCTACTTCCGTGAAGTCTCCTTTGTTCCCACTGCTTTCTACCAGGCTTGAGTTAGTGGTCTGTGAAATCCAAAAGGGCACCTTGGAGGTTGGGCGTGGTAGCTCACGCCTATAATCCCAGATCTTGGGGAGACCAGGGTGGGAGGATCGCTCGAGTCCAGGAGTTCAAGGCTATCCTGGGTAATGTAGTGAGACCCCATCTCTACAAAAATTAAAAAATTATCTGGGTGTTGTGCGTGCCTGTAGTCCCAGCTACTCGGGAGGCTGAGTTGAGAGGATTGTTTGAGTCTGGGAATTTGAGGCTGCAGTGAGCCTTGATCATACTTCTGCTCTCCAGCTTGGGTGACAGAGGGAAACCCTGTCTCTTAAAAACCGAAATGAAAAAGGCTGGGTGCTGTGGCTCACACCTGTAATCCCTGAATTTTGGGAGGCTGAGTTGTGTGGATCACTTGAGGTCAGGAGTTCAAGACCAGCCTGGGTAACATTTAGTGAAACCCCATCTCTACCAAGAATACAAAAATTAGCTGAGCCGTGGTGGTGCACGCTTGTCGTTCAAGCTACTTGAAACCTGAGTCAGGAAATAGCTTGAACCCAGGAGGTGGAGGTTTTGGTGAGCTGAGATCATGCCACTGTGCTCCAGCCTGGGTGACAGAGCGAGACTTTGTTTCAAAAAAAATAAATAAATAAAAATCCCCCCATGAAAGCCCTGCTTAGAAAGCTTGCTTCCACCAGTTTTCCCAGCCAGAAACCGGGTTGACCCAGCGGATCATACATGGTGGCCAAGTTATGTCTGGGATGCCCCTGTATCAGCTGTGTGGTCACCCACGGCAGCAGTTGTGGTGTTTCTACCTCCCCTGAGGGTCACTGGCCCTGGTTCCAGAAAAGCTGCTGGTGTCTTTTGCTCTCATGGGTCTTTGTAGAGCAAAATTGGAGTGTGGCGTATGGATATTAGGAAGATGGAACCTGCTTGGGATGGGAGTTGGAAAATTTATGCCTGGAGGCTAATGGACTCCTTTTTCAGTGATTTTCTTTGTGAATTTTCTCACATTCAAAAGCATGTGCTTCCTTTTAGGGATGCAGTTTTCCAAAGTTTCCTTCTAGTCCCATTGAGAATCGCAGTGGGAAAAGGCAGCTCTTCATGTCTGAGTGCGGTGTGAGGAATCAGTCTCTTTTCAAGGTGTTGTCAGATGCAGTGGCTGATTTATTTTTCTCCACCAAGAGAAAACCAAAGAGGATTGTTTCTTTAATGGCTTACAGTGACTACGTCCATTGCACTTTTAGACGATTTAGCTGAAGTTTTTTTGTTCATGTTCTGTTATGGTAGAACATGCTTGTTAAGTGGAACATTAATTAATCCTTCAAACCAACTTGATTTTTTTTTAGTAGAGTAACAATCTTGGCAAACATGCTTGGCTAATTTGGTTCACATCAAGAAAAAAACAATCTTAGGCCGGGCGCGGTGGCTCAAGTCTGTAATCCCAGCACTTTGGGAGGCCAAGGCGGGTGGATCACGAGGTCAAGAGATCGAGACCATCCTGGTCGACATGGTGAAACCCTGTCTCTACTAAAAATACAAAAAATTAGCTGGGCATGGTGGCACGTGCCTATAATCTCAGCTACTCAGGAGGCTGAGGCAGGATAATTGCCTGAACCCAGGAGGCGGAGGTTGCAGTGAGCCGAGATCGGGCCATTGCACTCCAGCCTGGGTAACAAGAGCAAAACTCCGTCTCAAAAAAAAAAAAAAAAAGAAAAAACAATCTTGGAAATTACTGGAGTTGACTTAAACTCTTTATCTTTTGCCCTCCTAGGGCCTGGGTTCCAATAAATAATTGCTACCTCATGTCTAAAGAAATTCCTTTTTCTGTGAAAAAGACTAAGAGCATCTTCAACAGTGCCATGCAAGAGATGGAGGTTTATGTGGAGAACATCCGCAGGAAGTTTGGTGTTTTTAACTACTCTCCGTTCAGGACACCCTACACGCCCAACAGCCAGTACCAAATGCTGCTCGATCCCAGCAACCCCAGTGCCGGCACAGCCAAGATAGACAAGCAGGAGAAGGTCAAGCTCAACTTCGACATGACGGCGTCCCCCAAAATCCTGATGAGCAAGCCCGTGCTGAGCGGGGGCACGGGCCGCCGGATTTCCTTGTCTGACATGCCGCGCTCCCCCATGAGCACAAACTCTTCCGTGCACACGGGCTCCGACGTGGAGCAGGATGCCGAGAAGAAGGCCACGTCGAGCCACTTCAGCGCGAGCGAGGAGTCCATGGACTTCCTGGATAAGAGCACAGGTCAGCCTCGTGCGGGGGAGCTGGGTGGAGACCGCTTGGATACGGGGGGTTCCCGTAGGTGCAAACCTGGCAGGCCCAAGCAGGTGAGCGTCACAGCAATCGTGGGGAAATGCAGGGGGCCACAGAGCAAATTTTCAACAAGTCACCACATGGGATTCTTGCTGCTAGGGACCCAGAAATGAGAAGTGTCCCCAAAAGGCCCCCTGAAGGTTGTACCTAGTAGATGGAGATGGCCGGAAGTCCTCTGGAGTTCTGTTCAGATGTCACTGCATTCTGGATTAATGATTTTCCGTAACACAGTTTTCTTTCCTAAGAATTTTGTTTTAGTTGGAATTGTATTTTTCTATCAAAACCATACATTCACACTAAACAGCGCAAATGCTAGAGAAACACATACGATACAAAATAATACTTGACCAGGCGCCGTGGATCATGCCCGTAGCCCTGGTACTTTGGGAGGGCAAGGCAGGCAGATTGCTTTAGTTTGGGGGTTCCAGACCAACCTGGGCAACATGGCAAAAACCCTGTCTCTACCAAAAATACAAAAATTAGCTGGTCATGGTGGCGTGTGAATACAGTCCTAGCTACTCTGGGACTACAGGTTGAGGTGGGAGGATTGCCTGAGCTGGGAGGTTGAGGCTGCAGTGAGCCATGATTGCGCCATTGTATTCCAGCCTGGGTGAAGTGTGATTCTCTGTGAGACCCTGTCTCAAAAAACAATAAAAAGAAGTAAAAAATAATAATAGTACTCTGCCTTCCCAGTGTGATCCCATTCTCTCTTTTTTTTTTTTTGAGATGGAGTTTCGCTGTTGTTACCCAGCCTGGAGTGCAATGGCACGATCTCGGCTCACCGCAACCTCCGCCTTCTGGGTTCAAGCAATTCTCCTGCTTCAGCCTCCCGAGTAGCTGGGACTACAGGCACATGCCACCATGCCCAGCTAATTTTTGTATTTTTAGTAGAGATGGGGTTTCACCATGTTGACCAGGATGGTCTCTCTCTTGACCTCGTGATCCACGCTCCTCGGCCTCCCAAAGTGCTGGGATTATAGGCATGAGCCACCGCGCCCGGCTGATCCCATTCTCTTATAGGTCATATCCTTTAATAGTTGTGTTGTGTTTTTTCTTTTGAGACATAGTCTTGCTCTGTCACCCAGGCTGGAATACAGTGATGTAATCTTGGTTCACTGCAACCTCCACCTCCTGGGTTCAAGCAATTTTCGTTCCTCAGTCTCTTGAGTAGCTGGGACTACAGGCGTGTATCACCACGTCCAGCTAATTTCTGTATCTTCAGTAGAGACGGGGTTGTTCTCGAACTCCTAATCTTGAGTTAACCACCTGCTTTGGACTCCCAAAGTGCTGGGATTGCAGGTGTGAGCCACCATGCCTGGCCCAAAGTCTTAAGTTTTTAAGTAAAACCTCTAATTCTTAAATGTCAGGTTTTTAAGTAAAATCTCCAGTTGTTAAATGTCAGGTTAAAATGTCTTAGAAGATTTTCTAGAATGAATAAAGCAGGTTGGAGTACCAGCTTTAGGCTTCTGGCCAAAGGCTTAACCTTGGACAGCCTTTCATGCTCCCTTTCTCAGCCTCTCTCTCTCCCTCCTTCTTTCCCTCCCTCCCTTCCTTCCTCCGAATAGGAGTCCTTTAAGGAGCAAGCATCACTTCTTCAAGAGACCACGAATGTCCTCAGAAGTTAAAATATTAAGGTCTTAGTCAATTGTGAGCTCAAAGAATCTGACTTTGCTTCTGTTTTGGGAATTTTTTTTCTTTTCCTTGGGTTATTTTCAAGAACTGCTTCTAGCTGCTCCCCAGATGGCTGTAGGGGAGGGATAGAGAGAGCTAGTGGCCTGTGGCTTTTAATTCTGTCAAATAAAGGCTGCAGTCTGTCTGTCTCTAGCTCTCATTCATAGCCATGTGGTCCTAGACACTCAAGGTTGAGTCGTAGAGTTTTGTTTTGGAATTGACATAGTTGACACAGTTTCAGAAAAGTCTTCCTTTTTGCCCTCTTGTTCCTGACCAGAGTCCTTAAAAGCTTACTTTTGTTCCATGACACGGTTCCATTTAAGCCAAGTTCACAAAATTGGTACTTAATTACACAAACCCTTTGGCATATTAATTCCCATAAAGACCATGCTTTTCAGTAAACGTTTAAAATTTTAACCTTGGCAGTGACTTTGTGAATTAGTGTTGCCTGAATGTTCATTGCCATGGTTTTCTGCTGTGTTTTGTTAGATACTTAGATATTAAAATTGTAACTCAGTTTTGTCCTAAGCTAAACACAATGCATAGGCTTTTGTTTTTAAATTGCTTGTTGTGGTTTTTCCTATTAAATGTGAAATTAATACATAACTAGTAATGTGAAACGTGGTGTATATGCCACCATTCGTTATGTACCACACTGCAAAAAATTCAGTTTTATAGGAATATAAGAACATGGCTAATGTGTTTAGTTTAAAGGAGAAAGATAAGTGACATCAGACTTCCTGGCAAAATACCTCATTCTTTTGAGTGGCTTTTTAGGTGAGAAGTTAGTAGAAGCCCCCATTTCTGTAGGCTTTAAAGACCCTTTCCTAAAATATCTCCTTGTTGGCATGTGCTTAGGTCATTTTACTGATCATAAATTAGCCAATGTGAAGTGAAGGACGGGAGAGTGATATTGAAAATCATTTTTATCTTGCAAATTGCCCCCTTTTCTGTCAGGGGCTAGTTTTAGGCTTTTTGGGTCTTTTTTCCAATGATGCAACTGTTTAGTCATTGTTACACTAACATAGCCACAGGTTGCTGTAGTCCCAGCTACTGAGGAGGCTGAGCTGGGAGGATCAGTTGAGCCTGGGAGTTTGAGGCCACAATGACCTATGATTGTGCCACTGCACGCCAGCCTGGACAATAGAGTGAGCCTCTAGCTCGATCGATAGATAGGTAGGTAGAGAGATAGAGAGATAGATAGGTAGAGGGAAAATAAAGCAGTCATAGTGTGTGGCTGAGTTCCAATAAAACTTTTTAAATGGACATTGGAGTGTATTTTTTTATTTTATTTCTTTTAATTTTTACATTTTTTTGAGATGAAGTCTCGCTCTGTTGCCCAGACTGCAGTGCAGTGCCATGATCTTGGCTCACTGCAGCCTCCCCCTCCTTGGTTCAAGTAATCCTCCTACCTCAGCCTCTATTTTTAGTAGAGACAGGATTTTACTTTGTTGGCCAGGCTGGTCTCGAACTCCTGAACTCAAGTCATCCGCCCTCCTCGGCCTCCCAAGGTGTCTGGACACTGGAATTTAAATTTCATACGAGTTGCATGTTTCATGAACTATTAATTCTTTTCCCCCTAACCATTAAGAAATGTTAAAATACCTTTGTTAGCTTGCAGGCCAGGCAGGAACAAGTGGTATGCCCAGTTTGACCCATGGGCTATAGTTTGCCAACCACTATTATAGACTAAGAGGATTGGAAGAAACTGAGTCAGTCTCCCCATTTCACAGAAGGCAAATTGAGGGCTATGCAGAGTGTAAGGGATGTGCCTAAGTCCCCACAGCCAGATCCTGCATCTAGACCTGTTTCTTTCACTGCACCCTACTGCCCTCTGCTGTTAGCAATTATAAAAACATTTAGTGGAAGGAGATGGGAAATGGGTTTTAAAATGCTTCCATAGTGGGGATAATATAATTGAGGTAAGATAGTAGTTCATCCAAAATCATGTAAAAAAATTGCTATGTCATACAATAGAAGATAATATAAGTAGCTTCACCAGTGAACGTTTTGTAGCCAGCAACATGAAACTACTAATTGAAATGTTATTGCATAAAACTTCTATGAGAATGTAGAAACCTTCTTTTTGTTTAGAAGATTGGAGAACTCAGAGCTGTGTGCTTGTAGTCCTTAGAACTGGATATTTAGCTTTCTAAGATGCACTTTGCTCAGCCAGAAGCCTTTAACTCACAGTGTCCTGTAATCTTGCCGCCTTAATGGCCAAAGCGGTTAATAATCTCAGTGATTTTTGTAGTTTCCTCTTTATTATATAGATCTCCTGGCCAGAATGGTCAGGTATTTGCTAGTATTTGCTGGCAGGATCTGAATGTAAGTCATTAATATGTATTAGGGTCAGAGTCATGGGGCCTGACATTCACCACCCTCTGGGCTAATGGTCCTTTGGTCTCATAGCTCCACTGGGGATACCGTTTAAGAAAGGAAAGAGAGGCCGTGTGCGGTGGCTCATGCCTGTAATTCCAACACTTTGGGATGCTGAGGTGGGTGAATCATGAGGTCAGGAGTTCGAGACCATCTGGGCTAATGTGGTGAAATCCTGTCTCTACTAAGAATACAAAAAATTAGCTGGGCACGGTGGTGTACACCTGTAATCCCAGCTATTCAAGAGACTGAGGCAGGAGAATTGTTTGAACCCGGGAGGTAGAGGTTACAGTGAGCCGAGATCGCGCCACTGCACTTCAGCCTGGGTGACAGAGCAAGACTCCGTCTCAAAAAAGAAGCAAAGAAAGGAAATAAGTTTCATATACTCCTTTTTTTAAAAAAAAAATTGTGAAATCAGTATGTTTTTGTTGTAAAATAGTTCTTTATTACAGAATCACGGATGGCCAGGTGCAGTGGCTCATGCCTGTAATTCTAACACTTTGGGAGGCCGAGGAGGGTGGATCACTTGAGGTCAGGAGTTTGAGACCAGCCTGGCCAACATGGTGAAACCCCATCTCTAATAAAAATACAAAAAATTATCTGGGCGGGGTGGCACATGCCTGTAGTCCCAACTATTCGGGAGGCTGAAGCAGGAGAATCGCTTGAGCTGCACTCCAGCCTGGGCGACAGAGTGAGACTCCATCTCAAAAAAATAAATAAATAAAGTCACTGATAATTCCATCTCCCACAGCCAGCCCTTAGACTGTGTTTCCAGCGCTTTTTCTATGTTGGTTTTTAAGTCCTGCTGTTAAGCTGAAAACTCAAATACAGGGATCAGGCAGATGTGACAGTGAGTGAGGTTGGGGAGTGGTAGTTAGAGACTGGGGTGAATGAAAGCACGCAGATGTTTCTCACCATACCTGTTACACATTGTGTGCTTGTGTGTGCACATGGGTATGTAACAACCCAAGGGGTTAGGGACTCTGCTATTGCAGAGTGCATGTGGGAGGTACTACAGTAGCCTGTGGCTACTTTATTTAGTGTTACAATGATGAGCAACTCTTTCATAGGGAAACACAATAGTGCCAATGCTAGCATGCACCATGAATCAGAAGAGTCATCAGCTCTTGGGTAAGTGTTACACACCCATGTTACCTGTAAGTGTTACACATGACTAACGGGTCAAGAGCTCTCAAGATGCTGAGCTAGAGGGGTGTACCTTTCTGCAAGGGATCCAGGGACCTTTTCCTCCTGCTGGTTCTTGCCACGTAGGAGTATGGGCTCTGTATTGAGAGATTTCTGATTTTTCGAGAGAACCCTTAATTTAAAAAAGTGTGAACTACTCAAACTTTTTCTTGTTTTTTTTTTTTTTTTTTTTCCCTGAAACAGGATCCTTATTATGTTGCCCAAGCTGGTGGTCTCAGACTCTTGGGCTCAAGCGATCCTCCCACCTTAGCCTCCAGAGTAGCTGGGACTATAGGTGTGTACCACCACATTCAGTTATCTACTTTTATGTACTGGCTCACATATTTAAACAGAGAAAAGCTATGTCACATTAAATGCATCTGTGAACTGCTTGGTTCATGGGTCACTTGTTTGCAATGTCTGATGTATATTGTAGCATTTATTTATTTATTTATTATTTTTTGAGATGGAGTTTCATTCTTGTTGCCCAGGCTGGAGTGCAATGACGCGATCTCAGGTCACTGCAACCTTCGCCTCCCAGGTTCAAGTGATTCTCCTGCCTCAGCCGCCTGAGTTGCTGGGATTAGAGGCATGGGCCACCATGTCCAGTTAATTTTATATTTTTAGTAGACATGGGGTTTCTCCATGTTAGTCAGGCTGGTCTCAAACTCCTGACGTATATTAAAAATACTTTTTTTTTTGAGAGGGAATTTCTCCTTATTGCCCAGGTTGGAGTGCAATGGAACCATCTCGGCTCACTACAATCTCCGCCGCCTCGGTTCAAGTGATTCTCCCGCCTCAGCCTCCCGAGTAGCTGGGATTACAAGCATGTGCCACCATGCCCAGCTAATTATTTTTCTTTTGTATTTTTCGTAAAGATAGGTTTTCATCATTTTGGCTAGGTTAGTCTGGAACTCCTGACCTCAGGTGATCTACCCACCTCAGCCTCCCAAAATGCTAGGATTATAGGCGTCAGCCATCACACTTGGCCCTATCTCTCTCTTTTTAAATGGAAAAAGAAGTGCTACCATGTCTGACCAAAAACATTTTTTTTTTTAAGAGACAGGGTTGCACTCTGTCACTCAGGCTGGAGTTCAGTGGTGTGATCATGGCTCACTGTAGCCTTCGCCTCCTGAGTAGCCAGGACTGCAGATGTGCCCCACCACACCTAATGAAAAAAAATTTTTTTTTTCTTTTTCTGTGTAGACGATGTCTTGCTATGTTACCTAGGCTAGTCTCAAATTCCTGGGCTCAAATGATCTGCCTGCCTCAGCCCTGCAAAACGCTGGGATAATAGTCATGAGGCACCATGCCTGGTCCTTAGCCTTGTATTCTGAATATGTTTCTGTGTTAGTAAATCGACCTTCAGAACTGCATTTTTACCGACACTTCCTGACGCATCCTAGACCATCTGACAGTGCTGTGCTCATCTGTGCATGGCACCATAGGAGTTGTGCAAGGTGTGGCACTTTGAACATACAGGTTGTTTCTGAGGTTCTAAAGTGAAGGACATTTAGCAGGAATCCTTCACTCTTCCTCTCCCCCGTGTCCAGAGTGCTGCAGTACATGGGAGGGAGGGGCATTTTTTTCCTTGTTTAAATTCCAAGGCTCATGTTTCCTACTGTAGTCAGAACAGCCCTTCACACAGGCTAGCATTTTGTAAATGCAGATAACAAATGTGTTTTAGCCTACACTCGTGAATCTTACATCAAAGTATGAAATCTGGGTAAATTATTTGTGACTTCAAAGGCAAGTAGTTCTTCCTTTGGGCAAGATGTATGGCATTATAAAAGGATTGGCATCTGTTTCAAAGCTTAATTGAAACAAGCATTTCCAAGTCTTTTTGCCTTTGAAAATGTCTGGAGTGATTTAAAACAGGTTTTTCTCAACCTCAGCACCATTGACATTTGGGCCGGATAATTCTCTATTGTGAGGCTGTTCTGTTCACCTAGGATGCTGAGAACCATCTCTGGCCTCCATGCCAGTACCACCTGCACCCTCATGTGTATTGACTTGCAGTTTTTTGTGATCTGTTTAGTCATAGCTCTCTCTCTCTCTCTCTGTTTTTTTTTTTTTTTTGAGATGGAGTCTGGCTCTATCACTCAGGCTGGAGTGCAGGGGTGTGATCTCGGCTCACTGCAACCTCCATCTCCCTGGTTCAAGCAATTCCCCTGCCTTGCCCTCCCAAGTAGCTGGGATTATAGGCCATACCACCATGACTGGCTAATTTTTTTGTATTTTTAGTAGAAATGGGGTTTCACCATATTGGCCAGGCTGGTCTCGAACTCCTGAACTCATGACCACCCCCAGCCATAACTGTTTTAATATTTATAGCATATCTCTTAAATCTCAACAGTTGTTTCTTTATTAACAAAGGAAATACTACGTATGTTTCAAATTAAAGGCTTGTTTTAGTTACCAATTTTTTAGTATACATGAATGTATATACAGAATGATAAAAATAGGCTGGGTGTGGTGGCCCATACCTATAATCCCAGCACTTTGGGGGGCCAAGGCGGGTGGATCACCTGAGGTCAATAGTTCAAGACCAGCCTGGTTAACATGGCTAAACCCCATCGCTACTAAAAATATAAAAAAATTAGCTGGGTATGGTGGCACACACCTGTAGCTTCTTGGGAGGCTGAGGCAGGAGAATTGCTTGAACCCAGCAAGTGGAGGTTGCAGTGAACCGAGATTTCCCCACTGTACTCCAGCCTGGGCAGCAGAGTGAGACACTGCCTCAAAACAAACAAACAAACAAACAAACAAACAAACAAACAAACAAACACACTTAACCTGTTGAGCAGGAAAATGTGGATTCACTTGGCTGTGTTCTACCTGCATCTTTGTGAGTTTTTGTGTGTTTGTTTATTCCTGCTACCCGTTAGGGTTTGGCCTCCGTGTCAGAGTTCTCGGCAATCTATTACACAGATATTTGAGCAGCTGCAAATTGCTTTTGGAATGAGGTAGAGCATAAATGAATGAATACTGTTAAAAATCCTAATGCTAACGATTTGATTGCTACTACTTCTCTTAAAATGCCTTGATTTTTATTTATTTATTTATTTATTTGTTTATTTTGGAGACAGGGTCTCCCTCTGTCTCCCAGGCTGGCGTGCAGCAGTGTGATCACGGCTCACTGCAGTCTTGACCTCCCAGGCTCAGTGGATCCTCCCATCTCGGCCTCCTTGTAGCTGGGACTACAGGCGTGTGCCACCATACCAAGCTAATTTTTTTTTTTTTTTGTATTTTTAGTAGATACTAGGTTTTGCCATGTTGTTACCCAGGCTAGTCTCAAACTCTCGAGCTCAAGTGATCCTCCTGCCTTAGCCTCCCAAGGTGCTGGGATTACAGGGGCGAACCACCACACCTGGCCTATTCTTGTTTCTTTATGTAACAAACACTTTAGTTCTACTTCTGACAGTACCAGTGATAGGACTGTGTAATAATACTAACAGTCCCCCAAGGAATGTGGCATGCCATATGCTAGGCCAATTTTATTAATCCTTGCAGTAAAACAGATTTATTGTTTTAAAAACTTAATTCTAGGCTGGGTGCAGTGGCTCATACCTGTAATCCCAGCACTTTGGGAGGCTGAGGTGGATAGATCCCTTGAGGTTATGAGTTCCAAACTAGCCTGACCAACATAGTAAAACCCTATCTCTACTAAAAATACAAAAATTAGCAAGGTGTGGTAGTGGGAGCCTAAAATTCTAGCTACTCAGGAGGCTGAGGCAGCAATCACTTGAAACCCAGGAGGCAGAGGTTGCGGTGAACCGAGATTGCACAACTGCACTCCAGCTTGGGCGACAGAGTGAGATTCTGTCTCAAAAGAACAAAAACAAAAACAAAACATTTCTTTTTTTTTTTTCTTTTATGCAACAGTTCTGGTGTCGAAAAACTTATTTCTTAAAACAATTTTCTAATATTTATTGAGCACTTGCTGAGCACCCGAGGACATTGATTCTCACTCCCTTCTCATTTCCAGATGAGGAAAAGGATCCCAGCTGCATGACCTGCTCCATCCCTATGTAGTGTGTCAGTTTCAGCACTGTTGACATTTGGGGCCAGATAAGTCTTTCTTGTGGGGGGGCCGTTCTGTGCATTGTAGCATTTTGGTCTCAGCCTCCCAGATGCCAGTAGCAACCCACCACTCTCCTAAAATGTCTGCATGCACTACCCCGTGTAGCCCTGGGGAGAAGAATTGCTCATAGTCGAGAATCAGTGGTTCAGAGGATAACCCCAAAGCCCTAGAGGTTAATGGGGAAATAGAAAATAAAACCACTCCAATAGCAAATGGTAACAGAGTACTTATTGGATGCCAGGCACTGTTCGGATGATTGATTTAATCCTCAACAGCCTGATGAGATGTAGCTACTGTTATCATCCCTTTATGTCATATTATTGCTGCTGCCAGGAAGAGAGAGGCAGAGGTGCCAGGAACCGGCCCTGGGTTACACAGCAGGGCAACAGCTAAGCCAGGACTTGAATCCGCAGTGTCTGGCTTCTGATCCATGGTTGAATCCAAGCCTCTTTATGTCTGGAGTCTTTCCCACTATGTTACATTAACAGTAGTGTAGACAGGTCCTGGCACCAGAGCTGCCTCTGTCTTGTGGATTCACCAGCCAAGCTGTTATTTAATTTAATTTTATTTTTTTGAGACAGAGTCTTGCTCTGTCACCAGGTGCCAGGCTGGAGTGCAGTGGTGAGATCTCAGCTCACTGCAACCTCCGCCTCCTGGGTTCAGGCAATTCTCCTGCCTGAGCCTCCTGAGTAGCTGGGACTACAGGTGTGCGTCACCATGCCCAGCTAATTTTTGTATTTTAGTAGAGATGGAGTTTCACTGTGTTGGTCAGGATGGGCTTGATCTCTTGACCTCATGATCTGCAAGCCTTGGCTTCCCAAAGTGCTAGGATTACAGGCGTGAGCCACTGCACCCAACCGGTATGTGAGTTTTAACACACTGAAGCCTTGTTCTGAGTTTTCCAATTTGTCAGATGGGGAAACTGAGGCAAGTGCCCACCCAAGTGCCCCAGCACTTTTGAAGTCCCTGGGGAGTCTCAATTCTTAACTCCAATTTGCCATCTACAAATCCCTTTCAAGGACCAGATCAGCTCAGAATGTTTGTTGTCTTGGGAGAATTGGCTGTCATTGTTGTCAGTCCTGCCTTTAGTCCCAGCTGTGTTTTTTTTTTTTTTTTTTGAGATGGAGTCTCGCTCTGCTGCCCAGGCTGAAGTGCAGTGGTACAATCTCGGCTCACTGCAACCTCCACCTCCCGGGTTCAAGCAATTCTCCTGCCTCAGCCTCCCGAGTAGCTGGGATTATAAGCATGCACCACCACACCTGGCTAATTTTGTATTTTCTTTTTTTTAGTAGAGTCAGGGTTTCTCCATATTGGTCAGGCTGCTGGTGATCTGCCCACCTCAGCCTCCCAAAGTGCTGGGATTACAGGCATGAACCACCATTGCCCGGATGTCCCAGCTGTTTTTAAATGGACATTAACAGGGCAGTCTCAGTACCATGGAGGAGCAAGGGCAAAGGGGCAGGATTCAAAGGATCTTTAGGAGGCTTGCTGCTTTTTTAAATGTCAGTGGTTTCTTGTCCTAACCCTGTGAAATAAGGGAGAGGAAAAGCAGGCTGTAGTCGGTAAGGTATTTCTAAAAGCCTTAGGCGTGGGTACAGTTCTGTCTCCTGCTGTAAAAGTTTGAAATACAGTAAAGAAGGCGATAATTTACCAATGTCCCCCTCACTCCATCTGGTACTGGGTTTGGCTTCACACAGCCTCAAGAGCCTTTGAAATGGGAGCTGGAGATTTCCCAAGGGGCCGAGCTGGTCCCTGGCAGGTGCAGTGGCTGCGTGTGAGCTGACCGCAGTGTCTTTCTACAAACGGATGACACGCATTTGTAAGCCTGGCTCCCGTTCTCCACATCTGGACCATGTGGGGGTTGGTTTAATCGCTATTTATGTAAAGATTTATACCCATGAATGGGCCAAACCAATTTCAGTGGCAGCTTAGCCGATTTGTCTTAGAGCTTTGTGGTTAATAGAATAACTGGGGAGACCTTCTTCATTTGTGGCTTTAACGGTTTCACATCGGGTTAAAGCCCTTTGCTGAAAATAAATGGCCAGCCTGCCACACCCCGTGCCACCCCTTCTGTGATGCTCTGTCGGCCACAATGTCATTATTTCTCCATTCTCTCCCTGCACCACACCTATACGTTTGACTTGTTTTTTTGTAAACCTGTCTTTTAATAATGCCCTATTTTTTCAGCTTCACCAGCCTCCACCAAGGCAGGCCAAGCAGGGAGTTTATCCGGCAGCCCGAAGCCCTTCTCTCCTCAACTGTCAACTCCTGTCACGACGAAAATGGACAAAACATCCACCACCGGCAGCATCCTGAATCTTAACCTGGGTCAGTTGCAGTTTTTACCAGTATCATTCTGTGGCAGCTGTGGATATTTTTCAAATAACGTCTCCTCTTTTGTATTTGGTTCTTGAACCTTCAACTCTTTTCTCTGCAAAAAATGTAAAAGTTTCAGTGGATAAAGGTGAGACAAGGTCTGTGAAAAGACCAAGTAAGGGATTTCCTGGGGCCTACTGACATACAAAGTCTTTTTTTTTCTCCTTTTTTCTTTTTGAGATGGAGTTTCACTTTTATTGCCCAGGCTGAAGTGCAATGGCGCGACCTTGGTTCACTGCAACCTCTACCTCCCGGGTTCAAGTGATTCTCATGTCTCAGCCTCCTGACTAGCTGGGTCTACAGGTGTGCACCACCATGCCCATCTAAATTTTATATTTTTAGTAGAGGTGGGTTTCACCATGTGAGCCAGGCTGGTCTGACCTCAGGTGATCCGCCCACCTCTGCCTCCCAAAGAACTGGGGTCTGACGGTCGTGAGCCACCGTGCCTGGCCCTGAGTGCTTTTATCTAGAGGTGTACTCTAGGCCAGTGTTTTCACCTCATTTGCCCTTGACCACAGTAACTCAGTTCTCCTATTTGTAAATTACACCCATGGCACAGAGGCAAGTAGGAGGAATCAGTACTTACCTTTCCTGTGTACAGCATACTCTGACATTCCTTGCTTCTCTTGTGATTCTTACATTCTGGTCTTCATTTCCTGAATAATGATGATGATGATGATGATGATGATAACTTTTTTTTTTTTTTGAGACGGAGTTTCACTCTCGTTACCCAGGCTGGAGTGCAATGGCGTGATCTCGGCTCACCACAACCTCTGCCTCCTGGGTTCAGGCAATTCTCCTGCCTCAGTCTCCTGAATAGCTGGGATTACAGGCATGCGCGATGATAACTATTTTTTTAGAGATGGGTGTCACCCAGGCCAGAGTGCAATGGTGCAATCATAGTTCACTGCAATCTTGAACTCCTGGGCTCAAGCTATTTCCTGCCTTAGCCTCCCTAAGTAGCTAGGACTACAGGCCTAGCTAGTTTTTAGCTACATACTTAGCTAAGTTTTAAATTTTTTGTAGCAATTAGGTCTTGCTGTGTTGCCCAGGCTGGTCTTGAACTCTTGGCCTCAAGCAGTCCTCCCACCTTAGCATCCCAAACTGCTGGGATTGCAGGCATGAGTCATTGTACCTGGCCCATAATGGATTCATTATTGATCAATTCATTGCATCCTCATACTGATTTTTTGTTTGTTTGTTTGCTTAAGACTTAGTCTCGCTCTTGTCCACCAGGCTGGAGTGCAATGGCGTGATCTCGGCTCACTGCAACCTCCACCTCCCAGGTTTAAGCAATTCTCCTGCCTCAGGCTCCTGAGTAGCTGGGATTACAGAGGCCTGCCACCTTGCCCAGCTAATTTTTGTATTTTTAGTTGAGACAGACTTACACCATGTTGGCCAGGCTGGTCTCAAACTCCTGACCTCAGGTGATCTGCCTACCTTGGCCTCCCAAAGTGCTGGGCTTACAGGCATGAGCCACTGCACCTGGCACAGATTTTTCTTGAACATCTGTTGTGTGCTGTGACTATTCTAGGCATGGAGATAGAGTGGAAAGCAAGTCCACTTAGGTGAAGGGGTTAAACAGAGCCTCTTTGGGAGGCGATATTTGAGCTGAAGTTCACATGACAAGAAAAATCATCTAGGCCAGTATTAGGAGGAAAAAGATTCTAGAAAGAATAAGAGATTGTAAAGGCCCTACGGTAAGGATTAAGTTGGTGTGCTGTAGGAGTAACTGGGTGTGTTGTAGGGTTAGCAAGGAGGCCAGGGTGGCTGCATCATAGTGAGTGAGGGTGAGGCCACTCCATGGAGTCGGAGACAGTACGGGGGTCTCATAGACCCTGGTGTGGAGGGTTCAGTGCAGGAGGGATGTGAATGGACTTCACACCTCAGAAGGAGCTCTCTGTGCTGTGTTTAGAATAGTCCACATCAGTCTTTCGCATCTGGGGGCAATTTTGTATCACCTGCCCCACCCCCGGCAATGTTTGGAGACATTTTTGATTGTCACATCTAGGGTTGGGGTGCTCCTGGCATCTAATGGATAGAGGCCTTGGATACCGCTGCACATCCTACACCCCGTAGAACAGGCCCCCCAGCAGAGAATTTCTAGATTGTGTCAGTAATTGTGCTGATAGATCTGGGTACGGGAGGAGCAGCGGCCAAGGGTCCAGCTTAAATTCTGTAAATTTGAGCTGTTGTTACATCCCTCTGTGGAGACGTCAGTAGGGCAGCTGGAGGCAGGAAGTAGGGTTCCTGCGGCCAGGTTCAGGCAGGAGGTGTAATTCTGGGAATCTCGATGTGTACGTGAGATTGGGTTAGAGCAGTAGTTCTCATGACTTTGAGGGGGTGATGGGGATGCTGCTGGCATCTAATGATTGGTGGCCAGAGTTGCTGCTAAGCATCCCCCAGCGCATAGGATGGCCCCACTCAACCAAGACTCCAGCCCTATTGGCTTCCTGAGGTTGCAAGTCAAGGTTAGAGCACTGAACAGGAGTGAGGGCCCTGGGACGTTGAACCGGTGGAGGAGGAGAAGCAAGGGGTGGAGCCTGAAAAGGAAGGCGGGTCAGGAGGAGCCACACCAGGGGAGTGTGTTGCCCTGGAGCCTCCAGTGTGGGGGTTTCAGGAAGAGAGGGTGGCCACGTGTGCCCGGTGATGCTTCTATGTGAATTCCACGCCTTTGGTGGTTGGTGCTCTCCAGGTCCATCTTGTTCTACAGTGCTGTTTTCAGATGGAGAAAAACGAGGGAGGTGTGGAGAGGAGGCATGGGGTGCCTAGGATCCCAGAAGCATCAGGGCCGGAGCACAGCCTGGCTCCCATCCTGGCTCACCTGTGAGTGAAGCTCAGATATAATAGGATGGTCAGGGCCACTGTTTCCAGGGCTCCAATTCAGACCAGTTGGTTGGTTCCTCACTTGAGTGAAAAGGGACCCATGTGCTTCCTTGGGAACATTCATTGTTCCCAAAAATGTGGTTGGCTTTCTCACGCCCTCCCTCCACCTCCATACCCTGAAAAGAAACGCTGTTTGGAGGTGTTCTCACGGTGACATTTCCTCTCTGCCAGTCATGCTTGTCAAGAATAGCTTTTTCCTGAAACCGGGTGGTCACTGGGCTTCCTTGTGACACTGTGGGTCTTTCGTTTGGCTTGATTCGTTGTGGGAGGGAAAGGGTTCTTCCTGTCGTGTGTCATGGTGGTGGGTGGGTACCAGGGGATCTGAGGCTCTCTTGTGTCTCCTCTGGGAGCTCTTCGAGGCCTAGGCCACACTTCTTCAGCAGGAACAAGAGCATTGAGAATGTGGGTGTTTTGTGGGCTGGGATTGCAATGACCAGCTAGGGACCGATGGAAGTGCTGTGAGTGGGGATGAGATCAGAACAAAGAGGGCAATGCTAAGGAATTCTCCAGCCACCACCCAGGGACTGAGCACATGCTTTATGGGGCTTGGTTATGTTTATCGGCTGTGGAACTTCTTTCCTTAGACAGGGAGAATGAGGGAGCACCCTGGATAATGATGAAATTACTATAGCTAATAAAACAGGATTTCCTTCAAAAATATACTGGAAAGGCAGAATTACAGAGATGGGGGAACGGATCAGTGATAGCCAGGGCTTGGGGTGGAGGAGGGTTCGCCTACACATTGGGAGGGGATTCTCTGGGAGATGGACTTGCTCTGTGTTTTCTTTGTGGTGGTGGTTACAGGAATATATGCAGGTGTTACAACTCATAGAACTGTATTCCCCCAAAAGTGAATTTCTGTAATAAATTTTCTGTAAAAAATTTCTGTCATAAATTTTTTTTTTTGAGATGGTGTTTCACTCTTGTTGCCCAGGCTGGAGTGCAATGGCGTGATCTCGGCTCACTGCAACTTCTGCCTCCCATGTTCAAGCGATTCTCCTGCCTCAGCCTCCTTAGTAGCTGGGACTACAGGCATGTGCCACCATGCCCCGCTAATTTTGTATTTTTTGTAGAAATGGGGTTTCTCCATGTTGGTCACGCTGGTCTTGAACTCCAGGTGATCTGCCTACTTCAGCCTCCCAAAGTGCTGGGATTAGAGGCGTGAACCACATGCCCAGCCAATAAAACTATTTTTTTAAAAAAACGACAGCAACCTTTAAAGTAGTTAATATCTCTGTTTCACAGAAATGTAAACTGGGGTACAGAGAAGCAAGTTACCTACCCAAGGATCACCCATGGTTTGGGATAGAGTTTGGCCTTCAGGCCCAGGCCTGTCTGCTGCAAAGTTTGTCTTCTGTGCCTTTTGGATATGTCAGCTTTTGGGGCCGGGGGTAAGGTGACATTTTGGAATTTGTAAAGGATGTGGCTCTTGCCAGTTTAACCTGCATTGTCAGACTGAATTGTCAAGAAAAACGGAACTCCAGATCATTACAGGATTTCTCCTAGTTTTTAAAAGCTGCCAATCAATTTCATTAAAAACAAAAACTGGCCAGGTGTGGTGGCTCATGCCTATAATTCCCACATATTGGGAGGCTGAGGGAGGAGGATTGCTTGAGTCCAGGAGTTCAGGGTTGCAGTGAGCTATGATTGAATCACTGCACTCCAGTCTGGGTGACAGAGTGACACCCTGTGCTACAAAAACAAAAGCGAAGACCCAAAACTCTGTTTGGGCCAGACAGACACATAAAACCAACAATACAAAAACCAGTCCATAGGTTGTCAGGTTTTCACGAGGACAAGAGATCAAGACTATCCTGGCCAATATGCTGAAACCCCATCTCTACTAAAAATACAAAAATTAGCTGGGCGAGGTGGCGTGCACCTGTACGCCTGTACATCCAGCTACTCAGGAGGATGAGGCAGGAGAATAATTGCTTGAACCTGAGAGGCGGAGGTTGCGGTGAGCTGAGGATTGCGCCACTGTATTCCAGCTGGCGTGACAGAGTGAGAATCTGTCTTGGAAAAAAAAAAAAAAGAAAAGATTATATGATATATAGGTATATGGTATTTTAGTACATGTATGTGTGTATATGGTATATGTGTGTATATTGGGTATCTGGTATGTGTATATGGTATGAGGATATGGTATATGTGCATATACTGGGTATATTTGAGTATATGTATGTGTATGTATGGTATATGGGTATGTGTGTATATCAGATATTATATGTTTGAGAATATGTATGTGTGTGTATGATATATGAGTATATATGTATGCGTGTGGATTGTGTTTTCATATGTGTGTATGTGGCATGTGGGTATATGGTATGTGGGTATATATGCATGTATATGGCATATGAGTACATGGTAAATATGTATATGATATGTGAGTATATGGCATTTGTGTGTGTGTATGTGTATATGGTGAGTATATGTATTTGTGTGTATGGCATATAAGAATATGGGTATATGCGGTATATGAGTATATGGTATTTGTGTGTGTGTGGTATATGATTATATGGTATAAAATGGGAAGGTTTGTATAGAGACCTGGTTCTTGCTTTGGTTGCTAATTCCCTGTTCCCCCTCATTTGCTGTCTGGGGCCTCTCCTCTCCTCTCTCCCCTCCTCTCCTCTCCTCTCCTCTCATCTCTAAAACAAGGAGCTGAACCCAGTGGATTATTATGGGCCCCCTGTATAACTCAGCAGTGATTATAAGAAGTCGTAAATAGGAATCGGTTTCTAAGAAGAGAAGAGGTGGGCCCGGCCCTTTTCTTCTTCTAGACTCCTGTTTGCTTTCTCTGATAATCCCATCTCTTATTTCACAGAGGGTGTTGACTTTGAGCTGAACAAACTCAGCATTTCAGTAGTCCTGTTAGTGACAGAAATGCGCCTTTCTGCTCTTTTGAAGATGCAGGCAGGGCCAGGGAACGTTGTCACACCCCGAGCGTTTCTGTTTATTTCTCCACTGTTACTGACAGGAGGCCTCCTTTCTTTTTGTGCATAAAGCCATATCTTGGAAGTCAGGCTTTCTTTGAGAGCATACATGGAGTGCCTGGGCCCAGATTTTTCTGATGTTGTCTTGATTTTCTTTAGAGTGAATGAGGTGGGGAAGATCTCTGGCTTTGATTGAAAGATAGTGGCTGCCAGGGTCTCTCTTCTTCATCTTTTTCTTCTTCCTTTTTTTTTTTTTTAAATGATACAGAGATACGGTCTTGCTATGTTTCCAGGCTGGTATCGAACTCCTGGCCTCAAGCAGTCTTCCTGCCTCAGTCTCTCAAATGCTGGGATTATAGGCGTGACTCACCATGCCTGGCCAGCCAGGCTCTCTTGTCTAAGTGATATTGTTCTGTTGAAGTTCCTGGAAGTCCATCTACTATAATTTGCATTCAACTTTAGAACAAAAATGTCTCTCTCTTGTCTCCCAGGTGACATTTGGCAGTGTCTGGAGATATTTTTATTTTTATTTCTTTATTTCTTTATTTGAGATGGCGTATTGCTCTGTTTGCCCAGGCTGGTGTACAGTGGCATGATCTTAGCTTACTGCAGCCTTTGCCTCCCTGGGTCAAGTGATTCTCCTGAGTCCACCTGCTGAGTATTTGGGATTATAGGCGAGTGCCGTGACACTTGGCTAATTTTTGTATTTTTATTATTTATTTATTGATTGATTGAGATGGAGTCTCACTCTGTCCCAGGCTGGAATGCAGTGGTGTGATCTTGGCTCACTGCAACCTCCACCTCCCTGGTTCAAGCGATCCTCCTGCCTCAGCCTCCCCAGTAGCTGGGACTACAGGTGTGCACCACAATGCCCACCAATTTTTTGTATTTTTTTAAGTAGAGATGGGGTTTTGCCATGTTGGCCAGGATGGTCTGATCTCTTCACCTTGTGATCCGCCCACCTTGACCTCCCAAAGTACTGGGATTACAGGCGTGAGCTACTGCGCCCAGCCTTTTTGTATTTTTAGTAGAGATGGGGTTTCACCATGTTGGACGGGCTGGTCTTGAACTCCTGACCTCAAGTGATCCACCCGTCTTGGCCTCCCAAAGTGCTGGGATCATAGGTATGAGCCACCGTGCCCCGCCTGGAGATATTTTTGTTGTCATAACTGGTATGTAGGTGCTACTAGCAACTTGGGGTAGAGGCCAGGGTGCTGCTAAACACCTACATCACACAGGACAGCCTTTCCACCTACCCCAGCCCCATAAAAAAGACTTATCCAGGCCCCAGATAGCAATAGTGCCACTGTTGGTAAATCCTGAGAATATACGGTTTTCCCAGCTATTTACCATTTTCTGCTTGGCTTCCCTACAGCAGTGCCAAGGTGCTCCGTCGATTATTGCTTTTCCATTAAACAGGTTGGCTTTTGATATCAGTGCAGCTATATTTAATTCCATTTAAAGGTAAACTGTAACATTTATTCAGGCGCCTTACTTACCGACTCTATACTTCTTTCCATTTTTGCTATTGAAGACAACTGCAGTGAAGAACCCTTTTGCCCATGTGGGAGGGTAATCCATAGGATAAATTCCTAGAAGTGGAATTGAGCATCAGAGGCCACATGCGGTGACATTTTGAGAGGTATCACCAAACTGCCCTCTAAAGATGTGGTTCTGAGTTACGCTCCCTCCAGAAATGTAAGATCGTGCCTCTTTTTCTGGTGTGGGTATTTTTCATCCCTGGTTTCCATTTATAGCCTGAGCTGTCTTCGTATCAGCTGAAAAGTTCAAAATGTTGGCAGTAAGGGTGGATTCTGAAGAAATTCCCGATATAGAAGGGCAGGGGTGGAAGAAATCCCGATAAGCTACATGAGCTACATGAGAAAGTGAAGCTCTTCTTTTCTCCCTGTGGAGGAGAGGAGAGTCAAATGCAGCTGCAGGTTGGAGAAAGATCATTACATTTGGCTAAACTCCTCAAGGTCAGCCCCCAGGGCCTGGGCCCAGCCCCTAGCCATTTGATAGTTTATTCTAACAAGAATAAACATGACGGCAGCTTATTGACCAGAGAAACCTTGGTTGTAAAATGAGATACTTTACCTTTGCATTTTTCTTGATGAGTACACATTCCAGTGGTCAGTCTTTTTAGGCGGAAATAATGGGTCGAATTTCCTGTAGGCATGCATGTAGACCTGCAGGTGCACACACTCACAGCTCAGTTATTCCGTTGAGGTCTAGGCCTCTTTTATGGACCCTGAGGTTTAGAAAGGTGGTCCAGTTAACACAGACACACAGGAGTTACGATAAATAGTGAGTTTTCTTTACTCATATAGAAGATTGGTTTGATACAGGGGTTCTCAGCCTTAGCTGCCAATTAAGACCACCTGGCAAGTTTGTTGTTGGTTTTTTTTTTTTTCTGAGATGGAGTCTCACTCTATAGCCCAGGCTGGAGTGCAATGGCGTAATCTTGGCTCACTGGAACCTCCACTTTCCAGATTCAAGTGACTCTCCTACCTCAGCCCTCCAAGTAGCTGGGATTACAGGCATGCACCACCATGCCCATCTAATTTTTGTATTTTTGTTAGAGATGGGCTTTCACTATGTTGGTCAGGTTGGTCTTGAACTCCTGACCTCAGGTGATCCACCTGCTTTGGCCTTCTTAAGTGCTGGGATTACAGGTGTGAGCCACTGTGCCTGGCCTCCTGGCAAGTTTGTAAAAGGCCGATGCCGGCCGGGCATGGTGGCTCAAGCCTGTAATCCCAGCACTATGGGAGGCCGAGGCGGGTGGCTCACAAGGTCAAGAGATCGAGATCCTCATGGTCAACATGGTGAAACCCCGTCTCTACTAAAAATACAAAAAATTAGCTGGGCGTGGTGGCGCGTGCCTGTAATCCCAGCTACTCGGGAGGCTGAGGCAGGAGAATTGCCTGAACCCAGGAGGCGGTGGTTGCGGTGAGCCGAGATCGCGCCATTGCACTCCAGCCTGGGTAACAAGAGCAAAACTCCATCTCAAAATAGGCTGATGCCCAGGCCTTCCCCCTAGTCAATTGAGTCAGAGTCTCTGAGGATGGGGCTCAGGCCTCAGGATTTTCTAAAACTTCACAGGCAAGTTTGGTGTGCAGCCAGGGTTGGCAGTCACTGGACTAGTATAGAAGATTTTACAGCTTTCAGGCCAAATCTGGCCCCCCACCTGTGTTTGCAAATAAAGTTTTACTGGAACACATCCACATCCATCTGTTTATAATTTTTGTTCATGGCTGCTTTTGCAACAGAGCCTGTATGGCCTGCAAAACCTGAAATATTTACTGTCTGGGCTTTTTAATTTTATTTTTTGAGATAAGGTCTGGCTCTTTTGTTCAGTCTGGAGTGCAGCAGCGTGATCTCAGCTCACTGCAGCCTCTGCCTCCTGGGCTCAAGCGATCTTCCCACCTCAATCTCCTGAGTAGCTGGGACTACAGGCATGTTACCACTACGCCTAGCTAATTTTCTTATTTTTAGTAGAGACAAGGTTTCACCATGTTACTTAGGCTGGTCTCGAATATAAGGTCAGGGAACTGCCCTTCTCAGCCTCCCAAATTGCTGGGATTACAGGCGTGAGCCACTGTTTCCAGCTTTCTCTGGGCTTTTACAGAGAAAGTTTGTTGACCTCTGTTGTAAATTTTTTCGGTAACTGTGTAATCTAGTAGTATATAGGAATGTTATTGAGGACACTGATGAACGTGTCACTTGGGTAGCCATGGAAAGTATTTTTGTGAGCTACTTTTCCATCTTTATTCTTGAAAAGGCTGGCTTTTCCCTCTGGAATCCAGCGGGCTGCTTCATTTCTGAAGGTGGAAATTATGAGGGAGGCCTCAAATCCCTCCCCCTTTGCTGTCACATTGGCACGCAGCTCAGCTATTAAGTCCTTGAGTCCTGCTTACTGGAACTGCTCTTTAATCTGGGCTTTCTCTCTTTGCTTTCTTTCTTTCTTTTTTTTAGATAGAATCTTGCTCTGCTGTCCAGGCTGGAGTGCAGTGGCGTGATCTCGGCTCACTGCAACTTCAGTCTCCTGGGTTCAAGTGATTCTCCTACCTCAGCCTCCTGAGTAGCTGGGATTATAGGCGTCCACCACCACGCCTAGCTAATTTTTAAATTTTTAGTCGAGATGGGATTTCACCATGTTGGCCAGACTGGTTTTGAACTCGTGACCTCACTTTGGCCTCCCAAAGGGCTGAAGTCACAGGTGTTAGCCACCATGCCTGGGCTTTCTCTTTTAATGTTTCCCCATTCCTTGCTCTTTTTTTTTTTTTTTTTAAATTTTTAAATTGTTTTACTCTATAAATTCTCTTTATTAAGCTACTTCAGATTTCTTGCTGGACAGAGATAAGTATAAACAGTTTTCTAGTTCTTTCTCCAGTAATTTTTTTTTTTTTAAATATAGGCTCTTGCTCTCACCCAGGCTGAGAGCAGATACACAATCATGGCTGAGTGCAGATACACAATCATGGCTCACTGCAGCCTCAAACCCCTGGGCTCAAGCAGTCCTCCTACTTCAGCCTCCCAGGTAGCTAGGATTATAGGCATGTACCATCAAGCCCTGCTACTTTTTGTAGAGATGGGGTCTTGCTTTGTTGCCCAGCCTGGTCTCGAATTCCTGGCCTCAAGCCATCCATCTGCCTCTGGGTCCCAAAGTGCAGGGAGAGGTGTGAATCACTGTGCCTGGCCTCCCTGCAGTAAATTTGCACATTCTTCCCCCTCTGAGAGGTGGCTGTGTCAATGTCTGCAGTCCTGTCTCTAGTAGCCTCTCTTTAAAGCCCTGATTAGTGCGTGTGTACACACATGTGCACATGGGCATGCATGCACGCACACATACATTTTTGGGTATTTTTCTTGAATTACAGGGATAGTGTCTCTGCTTGCTCTGAGCACTTACTTCTGGAATCTCCCTGGGTCTGGGAAGGGCAGTCTGTAAGTGTGATTTAGGAAAAGACCCATCTCTTTCCTTCTCCTTTTTTTTTCTTTTTTTTTTTTAAATAATAGGGTCTTGCTCTGTTGCCCAGTCTAGATGGCAGTGGCATGATCATAGCTCAGTACAGCCACTAACTCCTGGCTCAAGCCATTCTCCCACCTCAGCCTCCTGAGTGGCTAGGACTACAAGTGCATTCCACCACACCTGGCTGGGCAAAGACCCCTTTCTAATCTTACCTTGGTGGGTGTTAAGTTGGAGCAGTTTATTGCTTCTCGTCACCTATGAGTGGATTGGGTGGGGCTTTTGGAGGCTGCTCCTGGTCGCATTGAAGGAGCTAATTTCTGGGTATGCAGTATTTAAGAACCCTCCCTTGCTATGTGAACGGGAGAGTGGTTGGGTCAGGCCAAAGGAAAAAGGTTGGAGAGAGCAATGGCTTTAAATAGCGCTTCCAGCCCAGCTGGACTAGATTCCAGGGCCTCTTTAAAAGCCCAATGAAAGGAGGCGGCTTGAGGCGTGGAGGTAGCCGGGAGATGAAGCGCGAAGTCCAGGGAGCAAGCTCACCGCTGCTGGAAACGGGCTCAGAAATGGCTTCTCCTCTTTATGGGTTGATTGGATGCCATCTGCTTTGTGATCTGCTTTCTGGGATCGGCCGGAGTAGGACAGCTGCCCCATACTCTGCTTTGCGTGGGTTGGCGGGGATGCCAGAGGGTGGCAGGCACAGTGGAGGACAGTAGGCCCCACCTGCAGAGTTGCTTGTTGCTTTGTGGACCTGTGCAGCCGCTGAAACTCTTAATATTTTGGGGTTGCTAGAGTAGCTGGGAAAGGAATCCAAAAAATGTAAACTCACTGCCTCTTTGAATCCATCCCGCTGGTCCTACAAAGAGCCCTCGAAGAAGTGAGGGGACAGGACCTTTGGCCCGAGTCATGCCCTGAGGTATCTGCCTGGGAACTAGGCTAAGGACCTTGGACTCTTACTTGAGCGAGACCTGTTAGATGCAGGTTGAGTATCCAGGGCTAATCTGTTCCTCTTGCCTCGCATAGATGCCTTGAGCCAGAGCACACAGGTTGGAGGGTCTGCCTGTCTTACATTCCCCACCCCTTCTAGTTTCAGCCCCAGGCTGGGTCCACAGAGAACGAAAAATGAAGCCTCTGTGGCAAATAGGCATTTAGGGTTCCCAGCTGTCAGAGTGTTTTTGAGGGGGTCGCTGTCTTTCTTGGATAAAAGCCCTCTCCAATCTGGACCTGCAGTTTTAAGTACACCCTGACCAGGCTCGGTGTTGTTTTGTCCACTGAAATCGAGAGTGAATATCTGCCGGTAACCTTTGTCTTTAAAGCATCCCTAATGATGCTGACTTCCATACACTGAGCCATCTGGCTTTGACTGTCCATTTGAAATACTGAAAGTCACCCAGATGATTGTTCAGTGGACTGTTTAAACCTGCCAAACGTGTGCATGCAGGCCGTTATCTTCTTGTCACCCCATGTGGTTGAGCAGATGATATTGTTGGAATGAATGATGAATAACGTATCCCCCTCCCCTCTGTGTTCTGAAATGTGTGTTTTGCTCTGACTTTGCAAGGACGAAGCTCAGTAATGAGCATTATTGTGTGCCTGGTCTTACGAAGGTGTGATGGTCTCTTTCAGATCGAAGCAAAGCAGAGATGGATTTGAAGGAGCTGAGTGAGTCGGTCCAGCAACAGTCTACCCCCGTTCCTCTCATCTCTCCCAAGCGCCAGATTCGTAGCAGGTTCCAGCTGAATCTTGACAAGACCATAGAGAGTTGCAAAGCACAATTAGGTATACGTTTGGTTTCGGTTTTGGTTTTTTTTTCCCTAGCAGTATCGTTGTTACCATTACTTGTAGGGATGCCACCGGGATGAAATCAGGGTTGAATCCTGACTGCTTTTAGCAGCTGCTTTAACTTTAAACTGTTTGCTCAGCTAAAATATATTTCCACTAATGGCAAAAGATTTCAGACTTGCTAGTTAACTCAGGGCTCTTTGAACTCATCAGATTTTATTCTTTGGTGAAAGCAGCTGGGAAACTTGAGATACAGGTTTGAAGCATCAAGGTTTGCAAGCAGAATGAGGATCCTCTGGGTTTGCCTCTGCTCTCCTTCTCAGTACACATCAGTGTCTCCACACCAGTGCTGAGTGTTTTCTGCAGGTGTCTGAAACAAACCCTTTCCTTCCAGACCGGTTGCCTCCCCACCTGGCAAACCCTTCCCCCTTCTGTAGCTGTTGCCTTCCTTCCTCTTCGCTGTGCTGTCTGCCTTCACACTGTCTACCTGAATCCTGCCCTTCCGTGAGGCTGAGCTCAGATCTCCCCTCCTCCAGGACGTCTCCCCTGACTGCCCTCCCCATCGCCTCCTTTGGTACTTTATTGCTTGGAAGCAACAATGGTCCCTATGTGTGGGAGTGTCCCTTCCAGTCTAGACCGGAAACTCCTTGACGGTAGGGAGGCTGTTGGATGAGGATTTGCCTTCTCTATGGTACTTTTTCTGTGCACATGGTAGATGCTCTGGAATGTTTGTTGAATATGTCAGTAAAGCTGGGAGGGCATTTCTGAAGAAGTGGGGGATGGCTGGGCCTCTGGAAAGCAAGCTCCTCCGAGTGTCAGTGGGTGCTCTGCATCTTCGAGTGAGAAAGCAGCCATAGTTAGGGACCACCTGGGGCTGTCCAGAGGACAGCAGTTCCTGTTGGGTTGCCTGTTTGGTGAGGACATTGAGTAGCATGGATGAAATTTGGCGTGCCATTTACATATGCCTCTTGGGTCCTTCCATGCAGCTGGTCCTACTCTTGATTTGTTTTTATCACTAATATGAGTTGTAATATTTCCATTTACCGAGTGTTTTCTCTGACACTATGTTAAACACTGCATATAGATTGTCTTGGGAGGTTGATACTTTGATCAGTCCCATTTTGCAGATGGAGAAACTGAGGCTCAGAGACATGAGTCATTTGTTCAGGGTCACACCAGTAATAGAAACAGAAGAGCAGGATTTGAATTCATATCCTTTGGACTCCAGGACCCAAGCTTTTCCTATCCCATATGTGGCTACGCTTCTCCTTCTTGTTGCTTTTTGTTTTGTTTTGAGATGGAGTTTTGTGCTTGTTGCCCAAGCTGAAGTGCAATGACACAATCTTGGCTCACCACAACCTCCATCTCCCAGGTTCAAGTGATTCTCCTGCCTCAGCTTCCTGAGTAGCTGGGTTTACAGGCATGTGCCACCACACCCGACTAATTTTGCATTTTTTTTTTTTTTAGTAGAGATGGGGTTTCTCCGTGTTGATCAGGCTGGTCTCAAACTCCTGACCTCAGGTGATCTGCCCACCTCAGCCTCCCAAAGTGCTGGGATTACAGGTGTGAGCCACTGTGCCCGGCCTTCCTTCTTGTTTCTAATCATGAGCTACCAGCAGCACAAGCCTAGGATTCCAGAATTATACCAGATCTGGGTGTTTGTCTTTTGGCTTGTGTTCTTGCTGTGGTGCCCTGGCTGGCCTTGAACTCTTGGGTTCAAGCAGTTCTTTTGCCTCAGCCTCCTGAATAGCTGGGGTACATGTGTGCACCACCATGCCTGGCTCGACTTGTGTTTTTGATTGAGTCCTGGTGGAGGCAGATATATTCCCCAATGATCTTGCCCATATCCCATGCTCTGGGTCGTTGATGGCTCTGGTACTTTTGCAGGTTTCTCTTTGCTGTGTCCGGGTTGGACAGTGGCACCACTGTCAGTGGCCATTGCTCTAAATGCAGAGATTGCACAGACTTCGTTGGGTTTTCTTTCCTCTTTCCAACAGTTTAGGATATGGTATTATTACCTACAGTATGATGATGGCACAGCGTATTATTGGGAGCAGGAGGTGTAAATGGGTTAAATGGAACTCTTGTTAGGAATGTGCCTTTGCCCATTTTTGTTTGTGTGTGTCAAATACCTGCTAGTTTGTGCTTCTCCCTTTTGAAAGAGACGGAAGTATGTGACTTTTGTCCTGACTCCTTTACCAGTGGAAGAGCAACGCACATGGAGTGGCAGTTGACTTTCCACATGAGTGCAGGGAGCAGGAGGGAGGGCTGGGCACCCGGATCACCTGGAGACAAGTGTGTCCCTTGCCTACAGGAGCCAGTGGCTTTCCTGTCCCAGCCAATGCCTGGCAGGTTGGTGACTCAGAGAGGCCAGATTTTCCCCTCTTTCATCAGATGCCTCTGCCTTGATTTCTCTATGAAATTTTCCGAGTTATGAATTGGGCAACACATTATAAATTAGAAAACCAAAAGCAAATAAGATACCCTGCGGGTCAAACCAGTGCCTCTCCTATGAAACATGTCTGCAAGCTCGATGTGGCTTGTGGGCTGAGTGTTTGCAGCCTCTGCTTGAAGGCGTTGGCTTATTTCTTTGGGCGCTGGACATGAAGGATAAAGAACTTTAACACTTTGGGAACCCAAGGGAAGCAAGAGTGCTGGTGGGGAGCCAGGAACCCGGGGTTCTGGTCTGGCCTCTGTCTTGTGTCCTCGGGCAGGTCATATCCCTGGGCCTCTGTTTTCTAATCTGTAAATTGGATCAGTTTAAACAGGTTTTTCCTGCTGTTCCCTTCCAGCCCTCTCATTTTTAATAATCCTGATTGGTTATCAATGTTATAAAAAAATTTAGCGCCACATATTTAGTGCCATATACATTTAAGATTTCTGTTGGTAGGTCCCGTGTCTCCTTTGAATGTTAACCAAAACTCTCTCCAAAGGCAATTCCACTGGTCAGCCGTAGCCAGTGCCACTTGAGTTTATGACTGGTCCCATTTAGGCCAATGTGATGCGATTTGAAATGTCTTTTTCTTACTCCAGTGTTTGGTGTGGAAAATGTTTACATTTTTCGTCCTGATCTTTATTTTGCGACTACACCACATGCTGGGTTTTCTTTTTGAATTTAGGCATCAATGAAATCTCGGAAGATGTTTACACGGCTGTAGAGCACAGTGACTCGGAGGATTCTGAGAAGTCAGATAGCAGCGATAGTGAGTATATCAGTGATGACGAGCAGAAGGCCAAGAATGAACCAGAAGACGCAGAGGACAAAGAGGGTTGTCAGTTGGACAAAGAGCCATCTGCTGTCAAAAAAAAGCCCAAGCCTACAAACCCAGTGGAGATTAAAGAGGAGCTGAAAAGCACATCACCAGCCAGCGAGAAGGCAGACCCTGCAGCAGTAACAGTCAAGGACAAGGCCAGCCCTGAGCCGGAGAAGGACTTTTCTGAAAAGGCAAAGCCTTCACCTCACCCCACAAAAGATAAACTGAAGGGAAAAGATGAGACAGATTCCCCAACAGTCCATTTGGGCCTGGACTCCGACTCAGAGAGTGAACTTGTCATAGATTTAGGAGAAGACCATTCTGGGCGGGAGGGTCGAAAAAATAAGAAGGAACCCAAAGCACCATCTCCGAAACAGGATGGTAAGTGATTGTGTTCGTTTACAGTTTTCTTAATTGGGTTTAGAATCCTACCTTGTATGTTTATTATCAAAAGTTATATGACCTTTAAACAAACAAAGAAACCAAAAGTTATATGACCCTCTAACACCACCGACAGAGGCACAGTGAAGCTGTGTTTGGTTTAAGGTTACCTAGCTAGTGATGGAACAGCGTCTGGACACAAACATAGGCCCAGCTACCTTTTACCTGCTCAGTATCCGATATCGTTGATTTTAAGTGCAGAAAAAGAAGTCTCTTAGAAAATGGTGGTTACTTTAGTGACCAAGTCATGTTTTGTCTGAGCAGCTTCTTTTCCAATGTGCTCATTTATTTCCGTAAAGTGTTTGTTAACATTTGGACCTTATGAAATGGTCCTCCATTGCTCCATTCCACAGACATCTTGTTCTTTGTTTACAAGTCTCAAATGGTTGGCAGTGTTCATTTCAGGCCGGGTGTGGTGGCTCACACCTGTAATCCCAGCACTTCGGGAGGCTGAGGCAGGATCATTTGAGGTCAGGAGATCGAGGCCAGCTTGACCTACAGAGTGAAACCCTGTCTCAACTAAAAATACAAAAATTAGCTAGGCATGCTGGCATGTGCCTGTAATCCCAGCTACTTGGGAGGCTGAGGCAGAGAATTGCTGGAACCCAGGAGGTGGACGTTGCAGTGAGCTGAGATCCTGCTATAGCATTCTAGCCTGGGTGACAGAATAAGACTCCTTCTCAAAAAAAAAAAAAAAAAAAAGTGTTCATTTAAAAGGTTTTGATGATTTCAGCATCCCATTCCTCCCCTCATGCCACTTAGGCATCTCCAAATGTATTTTCTTCTGATAGCTGGACATTATTTGGGTAGTTGGTGCCAGAATGTTGAGTGATTCTTAGGGCACTAGAAAATGAAGTATGGGTCCAGGCATGGTGGCTCACGCCTGTAATCCCAGCACTTTGGGAGTCCAAGGTGGGTGGATAACAAGGTCGAGAGATTGAGACCATCCCGGCCAACATGGTGAAACCCTGTCTCTACTAAAAACAAAAAATTAGCTGGGCATGGTGGCAAGCACCTGTAGTCCCAGCTACTTGAGAGGCTGAGGCAGGAGAGTCACTTGAACCTGGGAGGCAGAGGTTGCAGTGAGCTGAGATTGTGCCACTGCACTCCAGCCTGGTGACAGAGTGAGACTGTCTCAAAAGGAAGTATGCTAGATACCAGAATTGGCTTTTTTGGGATGAGGGCTGCTGGTGACAGAGTTTTGCTCCCATCACTCAGGCTGGAGTGCAATGACGTGATCTCTTGGCTCACTCTAACCTCTGACTCTGGGTTTCAGGTGATTCTCTTGCCTCAGCCTCCCAAGTCCCTAGGATTACAGGCGTGCACCACCATGCCAGGCTAATTTTTGTATTTTTAGTAGAAACGGAGTTTCACCATGTTGGCCAGGCTGCTCTTGAACTCCTGACCTCAGGTGATCCGCTTGCTTCGGCCTCCCAAAGTGCTGGGACTACAGGCGTGAGCCACCGTGCCTGGTTGCATTGACTTTTAATCTTATTTGCATTTAATTTAACTGAGCCCAGAGTTTCACAACCTTGCACTACTGGCAGTTTGCCCTGGATAATCTTTAGTTAGTCCTGTGTATTGGAGGATGTTTTCCAGCATCCCTGGCCTCTACCAGCCAGATGGCAGTTATGCCTGCCCAGCCGTGGCAGTCACAAATGGGGCAATCAGATATTGCCAAATATCCCTAGTTTCTGAGGCTACTGTTATATTCTGAACCGGCAGTGACTACCCTGCAGCCTAGTGCAGCTTGCGCGTGATAACAAGCCCTCCAAAAGGGGTGTGCGAATGAGTGGAAAGATGTCTTTCCCACTGACAAAGTATTCAGTACGTTTTTCAGTTGGCTTGGCAGGTAGGTTAGAGGATTCAACATATTCGATAAAGATACTGAAGAATTAACTCAGGGCCCAGAAGAAACATTGCCTAAGGACAAATTAGAGGTGGTAGCCATAAAACATTACATACGTTATGAGTAACTTAAGGGATAGCCAGGTATAATTCTTGACTGTGCCTAACTTCTAACAGCTTACTTGTCCTTCAAACCCTTGTATAAGATGCAGTTCTATGTTCTTTGGGGTTTCCATTGCCTGATAGCTTAAAGCAAGTCAGGAATGGGCCTTGAGAATCTTTCTGCTGTGGTTATGGTCAACCTGGGCTGCTCTGGAACCTCAGCTGTCAGAGTGTGAGATGATTCCTGCACAGTTCAACTACAGAGAATGTCTATGAGAGGTGCGGTGGAGGAAGAGAGATGCAGTTACATGAGGGAGGGAGGATAGGCCATCAAACCATCCTGACCCATCTGTTAGATTTATGGCTAGCTTCTGAAAAATATGAGTATGTTGTGGATTGGGTTTGAGAGACTGCCTCTCTTGTTTCAGAGAACAATAGGAACAGCATTTATTCCATGAGGATTGTAGGAATATCTGGGTGCAGATGGCAGTACTCCTATGAATGACATATTTATACTGTTCTTTCTTTCTGGAACAGTTCTTTGATTGATTGGTTTTATGCCCCTACCTCTTCCAGGAAGAATTTGCAACAGATTGACAAGGATACATAACCATATGAGACTAGATGAAAATAAAGACATCCATGTAAAAGGAAAATGAAGGTAGAATAGCAAGTGGTCTGGGGAAAGGTTTTATTCAGAAATCTGTACTGTTTCAACCTTCAGAGTTAACAAAGTTGGCTCTGAGCTTCCTGGCAATGAAAGCAGAATGAGAAACACAGTGCCTTAAAAGATCTCATACTTTCCAAAAAATAAAAAAACATGTTCGTTGATTAAAAGAAGTAGAGCTCTTCCTCACACTGACGTCTGAAGGGAATTAGATGGAGGGCAATTACGCTGAAGATGATTCTAAAGCACAATTCAGTTAGAGCAGCGTTCTAAGGCTTGGGGCAAAACTGATCTTAAATTCAGAGTTCATGGTGGTTTGGGTCTTGAAAGTTGGCCTCGTGTCAGACTCTGCTGGAGAGTATCTTTTCAATGATGTGTTTTCACTTAAGAGTTTAGTAAGTGAAGGGCATTTTGGAGTGCGCTGTTGTGACCTCCAGCTTACCTTCCACTAGGGATGCAGCTTCTGGGTAGAATATGAATCTTCAGATGGCAAAACAGCTTTTATAACTAGTAATCTCTGAACAGAAGCAAAGAGAGTGCACTTAAAGACTGCTGTGCTTGCACTGGCATATCAGAAATTTCCATCCTTCTACAAAGGGGATGCTAATTTTTCTATTAAAAAGTCCTCGCTTTGTAAATGCAAAACAGTGACCAGTGACAAATTTAAGAATAAGAAGGTTAATTTGATAGGGCAGCATCTCAGGTGCTGGCCCTTTAAAAAAAAAATACACTCTTTTTTTTTGGTTACAGGTGATTGTGTACTCTAAATATCTGGGACAAAAGAAATTTCCTGTAGCCTAATTTTTTCTCCATAAACCATCAGGATTCCTAAAAATTTAAATGTTTTGGTATCTAAGTAACTCCAAACAGTATTTTGAGCCTGGAATCTTAATCAGATTGAATACTCCAGCTATTTATTTGGCAGAGAGCCAGCTGTGATCACGGCAGAGCAGTAACCCCTCTGCCCTGCTGAGTGTTTGCATCTGAAAATCAGGAGAGAGAAAAATGACCTTTTTGTGGTTGCACCTTAACTTACGATGGGAAAACTAGGCTAGCTAATCAACGATAACAATATATTTTTTGGTCACGTGGCAGGAAAGGAAGGCACTGAAGGCACTTATGCAGGTTAGAAGCCCTGCGAAGGCACTGTCCCCGTGCCCTCCTCTCAGAAGGGCCCAGTTCAACACCTTGTCTGCACCTAGAAGAGGCAGGGACTGTATCCCGTATCTGGCAGGTTGCCCTGGAAGGACTGAAGTTCTTCCCTGCAGGAAGCTCCCCTTCCAGATCCACCCGGGCTCTTGCCTACCAGCTTGGCTGGATTTTCCTCTCTGAGGAAGCAGGAGGGCCAGCAACAAGTGATAACCATCCAGAATGCCCCCTGAAGTCAGAACAGTCAGCTTATCTCTTCCCCTCATTCTCCTTGGCTTCTTAAAACCCACAGGTTACTGCTGGAGTAATCACTCATTTCTTTTCTGGGTGATATGGATCTTAAAAAGATGTCTGATGTTGGGGAGCATAGTCTATGATCAGGGTGCTGCCTTGTACCTGCGTGTGGTGTGTTCCCTGGACATCCTCTCTGGGGCACAGGCTCATCTCAACGGGGGCTGAGGTCTGTGCATCCATAACTGCGCCACCTTTACAAACGAGCACCCACTCAATCATCTCCTCTACCTGCTGCTCAGTGCTTCTGGCTCTGACCTGCCTTCCAATGCCTCCTTCCTGCCTGCCCTCACTTACCCAAATGCTCTCTATTCCTATGTATGTCTTGGCTGATGCCATTCCCTCCAGATTCTCACTTTCTGCCTGTTGAAATCCTAACTTTTATTCCCCACCAGCCCAGCTCCTCCAAGATGACGTACTCCATATGGCAGCGTTTTTCAAACTTGAGTCATTCACATTCATTGTCTTTGCCATTCTCAAGTCCTTGTATAATTTTTGACTTAATATTTTTATTTAAAGAATCTCATTCTTTAAAAATATAATTAAACTCATTTAAAGTGAGACACAGCAGCACGTGCCGTATTGTATAGTCCTAGCTACTTGGGAGGCTGAAGTGGCTCACTTGAGCCCAGCCTGGGTGATTTAGCAAAACTGTCTCTCTTAAAAAATATATATAAAAGAATTAAACTCATTTTATTTTTCATTTATTATTAATATTTTTTGAGACCGAGTCTCACTTTGCCCCACAGGCTGGAGTGCAGTGGTGCAGTCTCAGTTCATTGCAATGGCCGCTTCCCAGGTTCAACCAGTTCTTCTGCCTCAGTTTCCCAAGTGTGCCACCACGTCTGGCTAATTTTTTTGTATTTTTAGTAGAGATGGAGTTTCACCATGTTGGTCAGGCCAGCCTCAAACTTCTGACCTTAAATGATCCCCTCCGCCTCCCAAAGTGCTGGGATTACAGGCGTGAGCTACCATGCCCCGCCTCATTTTATTTTTTTATTAAAAAAAATTTCCCCTTGGCCAGGCGTGGTGGCTCACCCCTGTAATCCCAGCACTCTGGGTGGCAGAGGATCACGAGGTCAGGAGTTTGAGACCAGCCTGGCCAACATAGTGAAACCATCTCTCTACTAAAAATACAAAAATTAGCCAGGCATGGTGGCATGTGCCTGTAATCCCAGCTATTTGGGAGACTGAGGCAGGAAAATCACTTGAACCCAGGCGGTGAAGGTTGCAGTCAGCCTGAGATTGCACACTGCACAGAAGAGGCTCCCCTTCTGTTCTCCGTGGTGCAGGCTCCCATTTTGCCACACATTTCATCTCAAAAAGAAAAAAAAAAGAATTTCCCCTGAAAAAACCATCTGCAAGTATAAACTCTCTTTAGTCTTGACCAGCACCCAGTAGGAACAGTAGCTCACAGTATACATTAAAGATGGTGACAGGAACAAATCCAATCAAAACCAAAGCAATGCTACTCAATCCTAGATCAGTACCATTCATTGTGTTAGGGGAAGGGTCTGGCCTTGGGGCAGAATTCCCTTTCCTGGTATCAGCAAGGCTGTCATTACTGCCCTGAAACTAACTGTTCTGGAGGGAGTCAGAAGAGAGAAAAGGAATACTTCTCTTTCTGGGTGACTGAGTGTTACTTAGTGCTTCGGCCATTGGGAAGTCATCTGTTTCTTTAGAGGTATTGCTTGCTCTCTAAGTTCCCTAGTCAAAGCGATTCTCTACATCTCTGGATCTACTTCCGCTGGGTCTTTATCAAGGGGCGGACCAGAATGTAATTTTGCAAAAAGGGCGTGAACGGCATATCTGTTCGCCCAGCGTCGGAAGCCGCCGGGTCTCGTTTGCCTCATTCTTCCCCAGAGGTCTTGACTTGCATCTCCGATGTGAGCCGGTGCTCAGTAAAGGAGGCCTGTGCTGGGGAGATGGAAGATGCAGCCGAAGGGGCCTCAGCGTTCGGTGAGAATGTACTCCTCCAGCGCGGTGTGCTTGGCACGTCCAACCGGCCCTCCGTTCCTGGCTCTCGTAGGTTTTACCCTGAACTTGCTGGCGTGGAGACCCTTGCAGGCGAACCTGAGTGAAATCCAGTTTGTGTTTGTTTTTTCTTCGTGCATTGGCTAGTTGTAGGTAAAGCGCCACCATCCACGACGGCGGGCAGCCAGTCTCCCCCGGAAACGCCTGTGCTCACCCGCTCTTCCGCCCAAACTCCCGCGGCTGGCGCCACAGCCACCACCAGCGCGCCCTCCTCCGTCACCGTCACGGCCCCGGCCCCCGCCGCTGCAGGAAGCCCGGTGAAAAAGCAGAGGCCGCTTTTACCGAAGGAGACTGCCCCGGCCGTGCAGCGGGTCGTGTGGAACTCATCAAGTAAGTTTCAAACGTCCTCCCAAAAGTGGCACATGCAGAAGATGCAGCGTCAGCAGCAGCAGCAGCAGCAGCAAAACCAGCAGCAGCAGCCTCAGTCTTCCCAGGGGACGAGATATCAGACCAGACAGGCTGTGAAAGGTACCGAGCCTCCCCTTCTGTTCTCCGTGGCGCCCGCTCCCATTTTGCCACATCGACAGGAGAAAGTCATTGCTCTTTTATTTTTTTTTTAGTTTTCGTGTGTTTTTCCTGGCCGTTGTATCTTGAAGGCCTCGTGCATTACATTTGGCATTATTTTTAAAAATTGTTTTGCTTTTTTACTTTCAAAAACTTTTTTTGTTCATTTTATAAATGATACATGCATATATTTCCTTGAAAAGAAACTTTTAGGAAGTTTTACATAAAAGTCTATTGTCCCGTGTCCATTTCATTCTCTTCCCTTCCACAGTGGCCAGTATCAACCGTTGTAAAAGCTTTTCTATGCCTGTATGCATGTATATGTATATATACATATCTGTATGTATATATGTGTGCGTCATGCATATGATGCCATCAAATTAGTCTTTTTCTCCCCCTTTTTCTTTTTTGAAACATAAAAATGGTACCATACTTGCTTTTTTTTCACCCATCAGCATGTCTTGGAGATTCATCCATGTCAGCACATACAGCCCCGCCTTGTTCTTTTGGACTGCTGCATAGTATTCCATAGTTTATTTAAAGCATTCCCCTACTGATGAGCATTTAGGTTGCTTTCAGTTTTTTCCCACTGTAAGCAGTGCTGCAGTTAATATCTTTGTATAAATGTCTTTGCGCACATGAGGGAACCTCTTGGAGTTATTTTGGAAAAAGTACAGTGCAAGAAGTTGATAGCAAAGGTTACCTTAGTAACTAGAGATTTCGTCACACACAAAAGATGAGCCAGCCTCAAGAACCACTTGCTCAAGTTGCAGAATCAGAACTCCCACCAGCCCTGCAGGAAGCTCCATCTGGAGCTCAAATTAGGCCAGACACAGTGCTGATCTGACTGGTTGGTACCAGTTTGCCTGGCTTTTGTGAGCATTGATGTAGATCTCTTTCTACCAGGAAACCTGCATTTAGATCCTCAAAGGTTGGGTTCTTCAGCTGAAACTCATAGTGTGCCCTGTTGAGTGGGCTCATGAGCAGCAGGATGTGAGGTTAAAAGGTGGTCTGGAATTGGCCTCCAGTGAAATCCTTCAAAGATGGCAAGGCAGTGGGCCTTGAAAAATTGGACAGGCAAAATGAGAGTACAGTTGGATGAATTTTGCTGTTAAAAAAGTTGGTGGGGCAAAGCTGAGTCTAGGATATTTGAGACTGGGATTACTGCTTTCTGTCTTCATATCCTGTAAGCAGGAGGCTTCCCAGGGGAGTTTAATTGCTGTTGAGAAAAGAGGGTCGGACATGGTGACTCACGCCTGTCATCCCAGCGCTTAGGGAGGCCAAGGCAGGCAGATCGCTTGAGGCTAGGAATTCAAGACTAGCCTGGCCAACATGGTGAAACCCCATCTCTATTAAAATGGGGGGAAAACCCAAAAAACTAACTGAGCATGATGGCACATGCCTGTAACCTTGGCTACTCAGAAGGCTGAGGCATGAGAATCCCATGAACCTCGGAGGTGGAGGTTACACTGAGCTGAGATTACGCCATTGCACTCCAGCCTGGGCGACAGAGCGAGACTGTGTCTCAAAAAAAGAAAGAAAAAAAGAGTGCTGCTAAAAAGAGGCTGATTGCTTCAGATTGTCTTATGTCAAAGTAGAGCCTAGTTAAAGGGGTAAAGACAGATTTAAATCAGTAATATACTACTATAATATGGGCAGTAGTCTAGCATGAACTGAAATTAACTTTGCTTTGTATGGAGGTGACTGGGCATTTTGAAGGGAGAATGAGGGAGTAGGGATGGGAGCTAGTGGGGTCTTAGTAGAGTCAGGGAAGTTGAACATCATAAAAGCAAGGTGAGGGGTAGGTCTTCATGAAACCCATCTTCTTTGCTAACAGGCGCTTCATGAAGTTGGACCTCTACTCCCCCATAGAGACTGGGTTGCTGAGGTCCTGTCTTCAGGTGTTGGCCGGAACAAAAACTGTCAGTTCTCTTGGCAGCATTGAGTTTTCCCAGACAGGCACTTTAAGTGGGGGTTGGGGTCATCCTAGCAATGCACTCTTGAGCTCTTAGAAACTGTCTTTCCAGGGCAAGGTTAGGGCCTAGTCAAGAAACCTGGATAGAGTTTGGTTGAGGGGAGCGTCTTTGTCATTTAAAAGTAGAAAAGCTCTCAGGACATATATTGGGGCTTTGCTTCCACACCACAGCTCTGTGCTGGGATGGGTCCTTCCCATGATCGTGGGGTAATCAGGATGCTTTGCCTTCCTAGCTGTCCAGCAGAAGGAGATCACACAGAGCCCATCCACGTCCACCATCACCCTGGTGACCAGCACACAGTCATCGCCCCTGGTCACCAGCTCAGGGTCCATGAACACCCTCGTTTCCTCAGTCAACGCTGACCTGCCCATCGCCACCGCCTCAGCTGATGTCGCCGCCGATATTGCCAAGTACACTAGCAAAGTGAGTGGATGGGGAGAGCTGCTGTGGAGACGGCAGGCACCTGGCAGGATGTCAGAACCTGGGCCTCCCGAGGGGAAGCGTTGATATCTCAATCTCGCAGGCTCTAAGGAGTGGCTAGGACGTTAGGACCTACCCTCCCCACCCCCACCTTTTTAGCAGACTCTCCAAGACCCCATTCTTTCATTTGGGTCTAATGGAGAAGCATAGAATGGACTGACTCTTACTGCAAGTGGGCTTAGATTCTAAAGTCAGTTCATAAAGTACAAATGACATATAATCAAAATTGCCTTTGAGAATTCAAGTCACGCATTAGGGCATTGGAACACATGACTGATGCTTCAGTGAACAGCTGACCAGGGGTTTGCTTTGCATTTAGAAGACATGTGAAGCAGAAGTGACAGGAGACTTTAAACATAATGCTGGCAAGGTGAGATGCCCACACTTTGATATTTCCAGGAATCAAGATGGATGGGGAGGAGGGGGACTGATTGCACCCCTCTCCCACCTTCCTGCCCTCTAGGGCTCAATCCACATTAGGAGGCATGTGGGCAGGATTGCCTGTTGTGGTCAAACTCAGGGAGATTGTCTCAGCACAGGCTCTTTTCTTCTCTTAATATGCCATCTGCTTTTTTTTTTCTTCTTTGAGACAGAGTCTCACTCTGTTGCCCAGGCTGGAGTGCAGTGGCACCATCTTGTCTAACTGCGTCCTCTGCCTCCTGGGTTCAAGCAATTCTCCTGCCTCAGCCTCCTGGGACTACAGGTGTGTGCCACCAGGCCTGGCTAATTTTTATATTTTTCTAGTAGTGATGGGGTTATGCCATGGGGTTTTAAATGTACTTGAAACACCACACAGCAAGGCCACTGAAATTGGGCTCCTAAGTCGCTGCTACTGTAATCAGTAAGATCTAGTTTGGGGGCTTCTAGTCTTTAAATAAGAACCAGATTGAACTTCTATGACTAAAGAAAAACTATTTTTTTTTTGTTTTAATCTTTATTCTCTTCAGTTATAAAAATACACTCCCTATAAAAGTGTTATGTTATAGAAAACAGAAAAGCCAAAAATTCCCCCAGAATCCCATCATCGGAGATGACTACTCCTCTTTGATAAGCATTCCTCCAGGTTTTCTAAGCATATAGTAATACATAAGCAGGAAAAAGTAAAATCCAACTACATAGATGCGACTACTCTTATGCAAGTTTTCAAATAGTTCTGACGGATAATTACGACCAATTTCTTCAGGGAACTTTAAGCACTAGTTTTCAGAGAAGATTCACTGACACTGTGGGTAGAAAAACCTCTAAGATTTTCTTATCATTTGTAATAAATATTGTTCCAAGTGTTAACAGTAAAATAGAGTTTTTAAAAATAGTAAATAAAGAAAAATAAATGTGATAGAAGAAAAGTTCAGAAAATCATCGCAGTTTCTGAATCATCGCAGTTGGCCAGGCTGGTCTCAAACGCCTGAACTCAGGTGATCCACCCACCATGGCCACCCACCATGGCCACCCACCATGGCCTCCCAAAGTGCTGGGGTTCCAGTCCGTGCCCGGACTGCCGAGTGCTTTTATGGTTGTTGTTGAATTCAGGTAGATACCATCTGCAGTTCTCAGCGTCACGTGAGAGTGCCCTGGATGGATGTGCTGTGTATCTTGTCATTAGACCATGGTGGTAATCACCACCAGAATGTCAGTTCCACAAGGGCAGGGATTTTGTCTATTTTGCTCACTGCTGAGGCCTAGGACAGTGCCTGACATGCAGTAAGTCCTTGACAGCTGGGCTTTCTTTTTATTGGCCTTAATTATTATCAGTAACTTAACAATAGCTATTGATTTTACAATCTACTGGAATTATTTAGTAAATTACTAAGTAGGTAATAATTTATTATTCACTGATGAGTAGATGACTAATACTGATGAGTAAACAGTTCTAGTTTTTGGAAAGAATGAATAAAAATAGTTGTGTATGGTTGTTTCTAGAATTCTTTTTTTTAAAAAATGCAAACTGTCTCATTTTGTTGCCCAGGCTGGTCTCAAATTCCTGACCTCAAGTGATCTTCCTGCCTGGGCCTCCCAAAGTGTTGAGATTACAGGTGTGAGCCGCCACACCCAGCCTGTTTCTAGAAATCTTATAGTCTTAATGATAAAGAATTAGCTTTATTATATTGAGTTGAAGGAAGAGGAATCTATTTTATTTCTGAATGGTGAGAGAAATATATATGAATTTTTTTTTGCACAAATGAGTTTTCATTGGTCATGTTGCTTTCTATTCCTTCTATGTAGGCGTAATTGTTAATGTTGCTGCAGAACAGATTCCCACACAACTTAGCAGCTTTACACAGCACACACGTTTATTATTCTACCGTGTTTGGGGGTCAGGAATCTGGGCACGGCTCCATGGGGTTCTCCGCTTCAGGATCTCTTACAGTTGCAGTCAAGGTGTCTGCAAGGGTTTGGGACTCACACAAAGGCTTAACTGCCATGTGGGCCTCCCCAGCATGGCGGCTTGCTTCATCAAAACCAGCAATGGAGGCTGGGCATGGTGGCTCACACCTGTAATCCCAGCACTTTGGTAGGCTGAGGCGGGTGGATTGCCTGAGCTCAGGAGTTCAAGACCAGCCTGGGCAACATGGTAAAACCCTGTCTCTACTAAAATATGAAAAATCAGCCTGGCGTGATGGTGTGCACCTGTAATCCCAGCTACTCAGGAGGCTGAGGCTTGAACCCGGAACGCAGAGGTTGTGGTGAGCTGAGATTGTGCCACTGCACTCCAGCCTGGGCAACAAAGCGAAACTCTGTCTCAAAAACCAGCAATAGAGAGAGGCTGTTGGCAAGAGGGAAGTCACAGGCTTAGGCCAATCACAGAAGTGACACCCATTACCTTTGCTGTATTCCATTGGTTAGAAGCAAGTTGCTAGGTCAGAGGGAGGGGATTATAGACAGGCACAAAATATCAGTAGGTTGGGATCTTTGGGAGCCTACTTAGAGTCGGCCTTCCCTCCTGGTAAGGTAGCAATGTGTTTACATAGCATTTACTATGGCTAGATGTTGTCCTAAGCACTTTTGGTATGTTACCTACTCAGTCTTTATGACAAATTGATGAAGTATAGATACTGTTATCACCCCAGTTTTACAGATGAAAAAACTGAAGCCCAGTGAGGTTACACAGTGTGTCTAGGTTCACAGACTAGTGAACGGCCAAGCTGGAATTTGAAGGATAGCAGCCAGGCCCTAGAGAGTGTGCACTTAATTTGGCTGTGAGTGACTGTGCATTTCAGACAAGCCTGCTGACCACATATGTTCCTGGTCCACAAACTGTTGACACATAACTTTTTAAAGCAACTCCTCTTCAGATTCAGTGTGGCTGAGCCAGTGGTTCACACTTGTAACTGCAGCACTTTGGGAGGCTTAAGTGGGAGGAACACTTGAAGCCAAGAATGTAAGACTAGCCTGGGCAACATACCAAGATCCTGTCTTTACAAATAAAAAAAAATTAACTGGCCATAGTGGTACATGCCGGTAGTCCCAGCTGCTCTGGAGGCTGAGATGGGAGGATCACTTGAGCCCAGGAGTTTGAAGCTGTCATGAGCTATGATTGCACCACTGCACTGGATGGACAGAGCGGGACCCTGTCTCAGAAAACAAAAAGGCTGGGTGTGGTGGCTTACGCCTGTAATCCTAGCACTTCAGGAGGCTGAGGCGGGAGGATCACCAGAGGTCAGGAGTTCAAGACCAGCCTGACCAACATGGCAAAACCCCGTCTCTTATTAAAAATACAAAAATTAGCCTGATGTGATGGTGGGCACTTATAATCCCAGGTACTCAGGAAGCTGAGGCAGGAGAATTGATTGAATCCAGGCAATAGAGGTTGCAGTGAGCTGAGATTGTGCCACTTCACTCCAGCCTCGGCAAAAGAGCAAAACTTTGTCTCAAAAAAAAAAAAAAAGATGGGAAGGTTGTCATGAGGTACTGAAGATATAACAGCATCAGGCCGGGCACGGTGGCTCACGCCTATAATCCTAGCACTTTGGGAGGCCAAGGCGGGTGGATCACGAGGTCAAGAGATCGAGACCATCCTGGTCAACAAGGTGAAACCCCATCTCTACTAAAAATACAAAATTTAGCTGGGCATGGTGGTGCGCACCTGTAGTCCCAGCTACTTAGGAGGCTGAGGCAGGAGAATTGCCTGAACCCAGAAGGCGGAGGTTGCGGTGAGCTGAGATCGTGCCATTGCACTCCAGTCTGGGTAACAACAGCGAAACTCCATCTCAAAAAAAAAAGAGATATAATAGCACCAAATGGAGACTTTCTTGCTGAAGTGATCTGTGGGATTATTAGGGAATTGAAAGGGGGTAATTTTTTCGTTAGTGGTTTAAACAGGTGTCTGGTGTTGCCTGAATCATCTCTTGTTCTGCCTTCGGTTGTCCCTTACATTACCTTCCATTGATTTGGTCCCACCTGTTAGTTTATGAATGGGAAAGCTGAGGCCTGCTGAGTGGATCAGATGAGTGGTTGGCACAGAGGCTGTTTTCTCAGCCCCTGCAGCCATTTACATTTTATCTTTTGCATCCCCTTTGTTCTTCAAAAAATTATTTAAAAAAAATTTTTGTTTTTAGAGATGGGGGGTACCCTGTTGCCCGGACCACTCCTAAACTCAAGCGACCCTCCCACCTTGGCCTCCCTAGGTAGCTGGGACTTCAGGCATGCAACACTGCCCCCAGCTCCCCTTGAGTCTTTCAGCAAAACTGAGGAATGACTTTGTGTTTTTTTGGGGGGGGGTAGACAGGGTCTCACTCTGTTGCCCAGGCTGGAGTACAGGTGGCATGATCTTAGCTCACTGCAACTTCCGCCTCCCAGATTCAAGCAATTCTCCCTCCTCAGCTTCCCAAGTAGCTGGAATTAAAGGTGCCTGCCACCATGCCCGGCTAATTTTTATATTTTTAGTAGAGATGGGGTTTCACCATCTTGGCCAGTCTGGTTTTGAACTCCTGGCCTCAAGTGATCCACCCACCTCAGCCTTCCAAAATGCTGGGATTTTAGGTGTGAGCCGCCGTGCCTGGCCAGGAATGACTTTTTTGATAGGTGTTTTCTTGGCAGTTAAAAAAAAAATGAACACAGTAACATTTTTTGGGAGCTGATGAACTTTTCCTGCTTCTGAGGTGCCCTGGAGTAGAAGATGAAGATCTGTGTGTTTTGGCAGAGTGGTGTTCTTTACTGATGTCGAAGTCTTTGCTATATTTGGAAGAGTAAAAGGCAGTCCACGAATGCATGATATCTTTGAAATGGAATGTGACCATTGCATTAGCAGTGTATAGAATTTCATATACTTTCTAAAGTTTTCTTGTTAAGCCATTTAGTTGTAATTTTAAAAATGGACCTGGTGGGTGCCACAGAGCAAGGAGGCAGTTGCAGGAGGATGGTGAATCCGTGGAAAGCGCGGCGTTTTTGCTGGCAGCGGCTGGGTGTGGGCTCCGCAGCAAGCCGGGAGCGGAAATCTCAACAGAGATTTTATTTTACTCCCATTTTGGGGTGAATTTGGGCTATTTCGGGGGTTGGCAGCAGTCACACAATTGCATACTTATATGAATGTATTTTTCTTTAAACATAAGATGAATGGGTATTTCTTTGAGATGGAGTTTCACTCTTGTTGACCAGGGTGGAGTGCAATCTGGGCAAACTGCAACCCCTGCCTCCCAGGTTCAAGCAATTCTCCTGTCTCAGCCTCCTGAGTAGCTGGGATTATAGGCACCTGCCACCATGCCTGGCTAACTTTTTGTATTTTTAGTAGAGGTAAAGTTTCACTATGTTGGTCAGGCTGGTCTCGAACTCCTGACCTCAGGTGATCTACCTGCCTCGCCTCCCAAAGTGCTGGGATTACAGGCGTGAGCCACTGTGCCTGGTGAATGGGTATTTCTTTATGAACACCTACTCTGTGGCCGGAACAGAGCCACAGTCTTTGCATGGTTTTCTAGTTTAAGCCTTGTGCATACCCTACCAGGGGGACATGCAGTTCTCGTTTTTTCATGGGGAAACTGAGGCTGAGAGGCTATGGATGGTGAGGCATCAGATATGAGGCTGCTCTTTGTCCTGCCTTCTTTCTGAATTGAAGCATCTAGAAAGTGCTGGAGAGATTTAGCAGCAGTCAAGCCAGGCTGGAGACAGAGCCTGATCTCTTGTCCCCTCCTCTTTCTGCTGTGATGGGGGGAAGGGCCAGCTGGCAGGTGGGAGGTAGAACAGAAATTCATCCTACGAACACATTCAGTCAGCAAACCCCTGGGTGCATGGACCTTAGCTGATGTCACCAACTGGCTGATGCCTTCAGGGGTTAGATAGTTAAGGAAAAAGAAGATGGGGAATGAATTGCAAAGACAATGCCCTGACTGAAGGCATTAAAATGACAAACCACCCATATCTGTACAATGGACTATAAAAAGGAATGAAGTTCTGCTTGCCTGCTGCAGCACAGATGCGTGAGTCACAGAGGACCTTGAGTTGTGTGATTCCTTTTATATGAAATGTCCAGACTGAGCAAATGCGGAGAGACAGAAGCAGATCAGTGGTCGTCAGGGGCTTGGAAGGAGGGGATGGGATACTGGGAGGTGAAGACTAAGTGAGGGGGAGTGGAATTTTTTTTTTTTTTTGGGGTAATAAAAATGTTGTGAAATTGATTGTGGTGATAGATACACAACTCTGAGGTACTAAAAGCCATTGAATGTACACTTTAAAATGGATGGATGGTGTGGTATATGCATATACCTCAATAAGACAGTACTGGATTTTTAAGGGAAAAGAATGAAAATGACAACAGAGTAATCCCTCTCTCGAACCTACAGTGTTGGCCAAATAAAAGACATCTTGGGGCCGGGTGCAGAGGTTCCAGCACTTTGGGAGACCAAGGTGGGTGGACTGCTTGAGGTCAGGAGTTCAAGACCAGCCTGACCAACATGGGAAAACTGTCTCTACTAAAAATGCAAAAAAAAAAAAAAAAAAAAAAAAAAAAAAAAAAAAGCCAGCCATGGTGGCATGCACCTGTAATCCCAGCTACTTGGGAGGCTGAGGCGGGAGAATTGCTTGAACCCAGGAGGCAGAGGTTGCAGTGAACCAACAGAGCAAGACTCTGTCTCACACACACACACACACACACACACACACAAAATCTGGGGGCCACATTTGGCCTTTCCCATTTCAGCTTGTGGGTATGGAAACTAGCTTTATGGTTGTAAAGTGCTATCACCATCCAGTACATGGAATTCGATGGAGATTCTTATCCTGTTAATGCCAGGGTTTCTTATTCTCAGTGTGGATGACATTTGGGGCTCATAGGTGGTTGGTTGGTGGGCAGGAATTCGATGGAGATTCTTATCCTGTTAATGCCAGGGTTTCTTATTCTCAGTGTGGATGACATTTGGGGCTCATAGGTGGTTGGTTGGTGGGCAGGGCCTTCTGTGCATTTAGCATGGTTCAGGCAGGATATTTAGCCGTGTCCCTGCCTCCACCCTCTTGATGCCAGTAGCAGCCCCTTCTTACTCCTGCACCAGTCATGACAACCAGAAATGCCCAGTGTCTCGTGAGGGACAAAATTGCCCTGAGTAGAGAACCTCTGCTTTATACAGACAGATTTTAGGTATTTGTCACCTGGAAAAGCCTCCAAGAAATGATCAGCTGAATTGTTTGTTTTTATCTTTCAGATGATGGACGCAATAAAAGGAACAATGACAGAAATATACAACGATCTTTCTAAAAACACTACTGGAAGCACAATAGCTGAGGTCAGAGATGACATATGAATTCCTTATTTGCTAAGAGTGTTTTATGGGCTGCTGTAAAGGTGGTACCAGGAAGAAGCTTCTTTGGAAACCCTGCTTGGGTCCTGACTCCGGTCACCAAGCTGGCTCTACTGATTGTGAATGTTGATGGGGGTATTTTTTCCTTTGGCCAGATGGCTGGGGCTGTGGAGACATGCCCTGCTTTGTGTGATCAATTCATTTCTAATTAAACAGCCAAAACTAGAGCCTCAGTTCACCTACTGGTGAAATTGGACACTGGTTCTTTTAGCTTTGTGTAAAACTGGCTCCTGCATTTTCTCTGTAAGTTTGACTTACAGAAAAGTCAAACTTCTCTCACATTATGACTTTTTAATACAGGTGCTTCTTGTGGTTCAAGAATTTGTGTGCTGGAGTCTCCATAATTATGTGATTGCCTAGAGAAGAAAGTGGTTAAAACATTTAATTGGCTGGGCATGGTGGCTGTAATGCCAGCACATTGGGAAGCTGTGGGAGGATTGCTTGAGGGTAGGCGTTTTAAGACCAGCCTGCACAACATAGTGAAACCCCATTTCTGCAAAAATATTTAAAAAATAAGCAGGAGATGGTGGTTCCTGGAGGAAGCTGAGGCAGGTGGATTGCTTGGGCCTAGGAGTTTGAGGCTACAATAAGTTATGATTGTGCTACTGTATTCCAGCTTGGGTGACAAGAGTGAGACCTTATCTCTTAAGGAAAAAAAAAAATTAAGCTATCCACTTACAAAGCGTCTACTTATAAAAATATACCTCCCTGAACTTCCCCTTTAGGCTAATTCCCTATCAGGACTTGGAGTGTCGGCCACTTGCTGGTTGTCTGTGGATGGTACAGTATGAGCCAGATGTAAACAGGTTATCAGGTGGAATGACAAGTGGCAGGACTTTCGGAGGTCATATTGAAGGTGATGTTGGAGAACTGCAGGAATCCTTTGCAGAGCCATTGACCTTTTAGGACTTGGCAGCATTAGGCTGGTGCTTAGGTGAAGAGGAGAAAATCTTCAGAAAGGCGACCTAGTGGTCCCTTCAACAGAAAACATTATGAATGCAAAGATTTAAGAGAGGCCCAAGAAAAATCAAGGAATCCCCTTGAATAGTTTTGCAAATATGACCTTTATGATTATACTTTGGACATCAAATAAGAAGGGAAAAAATAATGCTTTAGAAACACCTTCATTCTTGTTTGTACATTATAAGAATCAGAGTGTAATTAAAAATACAGGTTCATGGCTGGGTGTGGTGGCTCACGCCTGTAATCCCAGCACTTTGGGAGGCCGAGGAGGGCAGATCACGAGCTCAAGAGATTGAGACCACCTGGCCAACCTGGTGAAACCCCCCCTGTCTCTACTAAAATACAAAAATTAGCTGTAATCCCAGCTACTCAGGAGGCTGAGATGGGAGAATCACTTGAACCCAGGAGACGGAGGTTGCAGGGAGCTGAGATCGTGCCATTGCACTCCAGCCTGGTGACAGAGCAAGACTCCGTCTCAAAAAAAGAAAAAATGGGTTCATAATATTTCACCTGAAACCTTGGGTCCGGATGTATGCCAGAATTTTTTGGATTTTAGAGAGGTAATATGCAGTCCCCCACAATTAGAGACACCATTTCTGCAGTGAAATGTGATTGTTCACACTACATGAATAAATCAGGTTTCCTCAGCCTTAGCACTACTTTGCATCAGGTGAGTTTCTATTGTGGGGCTGCCCTGCACGTTGTAGGATGTTCAGCAGCATCTCTGTCCTCTACACACAGATGGCAGTAATGCTGCTCAGTTGTGACAACCACAAATGACTCCAGACATTTTCATGGCAGGGCAGAGTACGCGAAATTGCCCCAGTTGAGAACCACTGTGATAATTAAACACTGTTTGTTACTATTTTTTTAATTAAGTTTTTTGAGACAGTGTGTCGCTCTGTCACCCAGGTTGCTGCACAGTGGCATGATCTTGGCTCACTGCAACCTCCACCTCCTGGGTTCAAATGATTCTCGTGCCTCAGCCTCCCAAGTACCTGGGATTACAGGCATGTGCCACCATATCTAGTTAATTTTTGTATTTTTAGTAGAGATGGGCTTCTCCATGTTGGCTAGGCTTGTCTTGAACACCTGACCTCAGGTGATCTGCCCACCTTGGCCTCCCAAAGGGCTGGGATTATGCGTGTGTTGTGCCCGGTCAGAACACTGTTTAATTAGTTTCCTATTAGATCAGGTCAAGTTTATTTTTCTATTTTCCCTTCTAAATGAGTTTGGCCCCAAAGTGACACCTCCCCTACCCAGAAATACCCTTTGGTTTTCAGAGATGTCTGGCTTTAGAATTTTAGGTGAGTAAGTATGGATGCTAAATGATCCCCCATATTGTTATGTAAGAGAGGAAATCTAGCTATCTTCGTATTTGTTTCATAAAGACCAAAATCCTAATCAAACCTTTAAAATTATATATATGAAAGTCTGGTCCTTGTCACTTTAAGTGGCTTCTTTTTGTGCCAGCATTTCTTGGAATCGATGGCCTATGTATGCTTGGTTTTCTGAACCAGCGTTTCTGATGACCTTGGGTTCACCCACTGGTGTGCACCTCTCTGGACTATAGCTGTGGGAAGGTTAGCATGAGTCCCATACTCCTTACAGCCAGCCATGGCTGAGCTTCTGAGCCCTGCTGGTGAATTGAAGGAGGCAGCTTTTTAAGAGTCTTGTTCTCCCTCTTCCAGATCCGCAGGCTGAGGATCGAGATAGAGAAGCTCCAGTGGCTGCACCAGCAAGAGCTCTCCGAAATGAAACACAACTTGGGTAAGGCCTGACACACTGGTCTAAATGGAGGGGGGTTTTGAGTGTGAACTTCTTTGCACCTCTGGAGTCAAGCCCAGATGTGAATACAGTTAAAACTAGGCTAGGATTGTATGACTTAACAAGGGAGAACGCAGAACCCTGAGAGTGGCCTGGAGAAACCAGGTGTAAGACTGGGTATGTTGGTGGGAGCCCCTCTTTCCTCAGTTCAGAACATCAGCTTCAACAATAAAATGATGAGGACTGGTCAGACACAGCAGCTCACACCTGTAATTCCAGCCCTTTGGGAGACCCAGATGGGAGGATTGCTTGAGCCCAGGAGTTCAATTCCAGCCTGGGTGATCTGGCAAAACCCCATCTCTACACAAAATTTTAAACCATTAGCTGGGCCTGGTAGTGTGTGCTTGTGTTTCCAGCTGTTTGGGAGGCTGAGGAAGGAGGATCACTTGAGCCTGAGAAGTTGAGGCTGCAGTGAACTGTGTACCACTGCACTCCAGCCAGGGCAAACAAGCAAGACCCTATCTCAAAAAAATAAAAAGTAGGCCGGGCACGGTGGCTCATGCCTATAATCCCAGCACTATGGGAGGCCAAGGCGGGTGGATCACGAGGCCAAGAGATCAAGACCATCCTGGTCGACAAGGTGAAACCCCTTCTCTACTAAAAATATAAAAATTAGCTGGGCATGGTGGCACATGCCTGTAGTCCCAGCACTTGGGAGGCCGAGGCAGAAGAATTGCTTGAACACAGGAGGCAGAGGTTGCGGTGAGCCGAGATCACGCCATTGCACTCCAGCCTGGGTAACGAGTGAAACTCCGTCTCAAAAAATAAAAATAATTAAAACAAGGATCACTATAGTAGCTCCTGCTCTTGAAGCTTATAACTTTGTACATTTTAAATACTTTTTTATGAATTAACTAATTTTATTACAGAAGCTCTGGTGATAAAGGATCTGTTAGATCCCTGGTTTTTCCTTTTTTTTTTTCACACCTGCGTGCCATGGACCTATCCCCTGTTTTCAAGTGAAGAACCTGACATGTTAAGTTGTCGAAAGTCACATGGCCACAGTTCAAGTCTGGACAGTCTTCACCCTGTTCGTCATTGAATGCTGGGCACTTTAACAACATCTGGTTGCTTCCCACGCACCGCTCAGTGTGGAGAAAACTTCATTGGTCCCTGGATTAGATAGATGTTTTGGCCTGTCATTCTGTATAGATAAGCTTTTCACTAAAGGTAGAAGCGATTGCTTCAGACCCTCACATAGTATCAGACAGGTTGCTGGCAGCCAGCAGGAAAACTCTTAGGTTGGGGACCCAGGCCCGAGCATGCCTTCCTGCTCACCTGTGGTCTACGTCTAAGCCACACCTTATGGACTTCAGTCTCTTCAGAGCTGCCTGGAGAGGATCCCGTGGTTCATTCTTTTTAGACGCTTATTTGGATGTTGTTGCTTCTTCTCGTTTTCCTTTTTTTTAAGGCAGAGTCTTAGTCTGTCTTCCAGGCTGAAGAACAGTAGTGTAATCTCAACTCATTGCAGCCTCTGCCTCCCAGGGTCAGCCTCCCTAGGAGCTGGGATTACAGGTGTGCGCCACCATGCCTGGCTGAGTTTTGTACTTTTAGTAGACATGTGAAAGGGGTAGAATAGTAGTACTTATCCTGTAGGATTATTAGGATGAGGATGGTGTGAGTTAATAGTTATAAAGTACATAGAACAGTGCCTCCATGTAGTTAGTAGGTGCTATATGGGTATTTGTTAGGGGGAGAAAGGCTTATGTTAATGAATCATTGGACAGAAAGTGAGTTTGGTGGCGGCTGTTTCAAGGGTTACTTTGAAGAATTCCCAGAATGTAGTCTGGGGTTGAAAATCCCCTGGGGCTGGGGTTATCTCCACACTGGGCACCTCACATTCACTCTCAACAGGCAGCACCATCTGGTCGCTATGATGAATGTCCCGTTTATAGATGAAGACTCCAGCTAGGTTATTGCTCACATGCACACAGCCAGGGTTTTTCCCAGGCAGGTCTTGCACCCTTGTCTGCCTGAATCTGGGGGCAGGAATACTCCCATGCCCCAGGCTGCGGTCAGGTGATGAGCAGTGTTCCTTCCCCTCCATCAGAGCTGACCATGGCGGAGATGCGGCAGAGCCTGGAGCAGGAGCGGGACCGGCTCATCGCCGAGGTGAAGAAGCAGCTGGAGCTGGAGAAGCAGCAGGCGGTGGACGAGACTAAGAAGAAGCAGTGGTGCGCCAACTGCAAGAAGGAGGCCATCTTTTACTGCTGTTGGAACACCAGCTACTGCGACTACCCCTGCCAACAAGCCCACTGGCCCGAGCACATGAAGTCCTGTACTCAGTCAGGTAATGCCCCATGGGGCTGCCTTCTGTTCTGGGCTGCAGTGGCTGGGCTTTGCTCTCCCCTGTGGACCTCAGGGGTCTCACGGCTGATTGAGCAGGGAGCTTGCCTGGCTCCTGGTCACTCTCACTCAAAAGCAACTGTGTTTCTTCTGGTGAGCAGTGTGCAGGCGCGTGGCTGGGCAGATGCATAGCTTAGACATGAGCCATGGGCGTTTTGAACCTTTGATCTTTGTAGAACCCTTGATCTCTTCTGAGGCCTAAAATGTCAGTAGTTTGAAGTTGAGACACTCTTTTTTTTGGGGCAGTAATGGACTTGTGATTTTAAATAATAGGGATTCCCAATTTCTTTAAGTAAAAAGTGTTGGTTTGGAACTAACCTGTGTTTTACACTGCTGTAATATTTATAATCAACCTTTCTAACATAGAACAAGCAGTCCTCAGGCCTAGAGCCTCCAGCAGGAAGCACTATCTAGTTAGAATTTATCAATATTATTTTATAAATTATTACTTTTAGACAGAGTTTTGCTCTTGTCCCCCAGGCTGGAGTGCAGTGGTGCAGTCTTGGCTCATTGCAGCCTCCGCCTCCTGGGTTCAAGTGATTTTCCTGCCTCAGCCTCCTGGGTAGCTGGGATTACAGGCACATGCCACCACGCCCAGCTAATTTTTGTATTTTTGATAGTGGGTTTCACCATGTTGGCCAGGCTGGTCTTGAACTCCTGACCTCAAGTAACCTGTCTGCCTTGGCCTCCCAGAGTGCTGGGATTACAGGCGTGAGCCACCATGCACAGCCTATAAGTTATTTTTTACAGTTAGCTTTCATTTATGGCAAATGATACTACATTTGTATGCTTGGAATTAAACACTTCCATTTTAAAGAATTTCAAGTGTCACATAAATAATACAATCAGGTAGTATGTCTGCAGATTGGCAAAATTTGCAGAGGTGGTGTGTAAATGACTCAAGTGTGAGAACCTTGACCAGAGGTTGAGTGAATATTTTAGGCTTTGTACACCATGTGGTTTTTGTCCGTACTACGTAACTCTGCTGTTACAGTGCAGAAGCAGCCGTAGATGAAATGTGAATGGATGGATGTGGCTGTCCACCAGTAGAAGAGTCGTCGCTTGCCAGCTCTTGCTCTAGACAAATCTGTTAGTATTTATTAAATGGCAATATTGGAGCATACCTTGCTCTGTTCTTTAGTCTTCAGGGAGATGTCTTTTTTGTAGAGACTTTTGATCTCTTCCTGGAGTAAAGTCTCCTTGTATTTTCCCTAAGTTCTGGAATGTGTCTGATGAGCCTGTTGCTGTTTTGCCAAGATGGCCAAAGTGTCCTTCAGGCCTTCCTTTTTTGTGACATAATTACATCTGTTCTTCCTAAATTCCTCCCAAACGCCCTGTTTTTCTGTGTGTCCAAGTTTCTGCCACCTCCAGATGCTCTGGGCCTCTGACAGCATGTCATCTGTCACATGGTTTTCCTGTCCCACCTTAGAAGGAAGCAAGTCCCTGGGGCTGAAAATCCAGGTCTCCACCTAGAAGTGATTAAATAGAGTAACTCTAAATCAGCAGTTGCAGGCTGGCTCTTGTTAATGGGCTTAATTTGTTCCAAGAATATATTTTCATCTCCAGAATGATTTAATAAAACTTGAATTGCTAACCATTAAAAATCAACATGTTGACTGGAAGTGGTGGCTCACACCTGTAATCCCAGCACTGTGGGAGGCCAACGTGGGCAGGTCACTTGAGGTCAGGAGTTCAAGACCAGTCTGGCCAACACTGTGAAACCCCGTCTCTACTAAAGACACAAAAATTAGCCAGGTGTGGTTGTGGGCACCTATAGTCCCAGCTACTTGGGAGCCTAAGAATAGAATCTTTGAACCTGGGAGATGGAGGTTGCAGTGAGCTGAGATCATACCACTGCATTCCAGCCTGGGAGAGAACAAGATTTCATCTCAAAAAAAATCATGTGTATGTTAAAATTAGGAATTTCAGCTTCTGGAAAACTCTGGCAATCCACCTCCCTCGAGCCTACATCCTACCCAAGGGTAGGGCTAAGCCTTGGGTGCTACGGGGTGCAGGACGGAGCTCCAGGCATGTTTCAGAATTATCATACTGTGTGTACACGTGACATCTCTGCCTCTCCTTTGTCCCCAGCTACTGCTCCTCAGCAGGAAGCGGATGCTGAAGTGAACACAGAAACACTAAACAAATCGTCCCAGGGGAGCTCCTCGAGCACACAGTCGGCACCTTCAGAAACGGCCAGTGCCTCCAAAGAGAAGGAGACGTCAGCTGAGAAAAGCAAGGACAGTGGCTCGGTGAGGATCCCCCCTTGGCTTTGGCTGGTGACATCAACCCTTTGTGCCAAGTGGACTTAATACCCCATGTCTGCCACCCCTGAAAGTTTCATGTTGTGGGAGGCTTGTCTGGAGGAATGCAGAGTCTTAACCAGTGTGCCAGAATTTCTTGTAGGTGTGTGGGAATATGGAGCCTGAGCTGGTGTGTGTGGGGCCTGGCACCTGCCCCCCAGTATTCTCCCCTGGGGACTCTCAATGTGTAGAGTAATGTTGCCCAGAACTTTCTATGATGAAGGAAATGTTCTGTACCTCACATCCATATGGTAGCTGCTAGCCACATGCAACTTTTGAGCACTTGAAATGCAGCTAGTGTGACCGAGGACCTGATTTTACAATTTAATTTAATATCAATTAATTGTGATTTTAGTAGCCACCTGTGGCTAGTGGCAGCCATATTGGGCCATGAAGGTTTCACCTCCTTGTTTGCCAGGGTGTGATGTATATGACATTGATGGTATGCAGAGATTATTTTTGTGAGTATATAAATAGTTTACATTTTTAATCATTGTATATCTATTTCAGTGCATGTTAGCAAAAAGGTAAATCATTAGACTGTCAGTTAAAACATGTTTTCACTGATAGTATTGTCTAATCAGAGACTAGCATCAATTAAAAGCAAACTGAGGGCTGGGCGCGGTGGCTCACGCCTGTAATCCCAGCACTTTGGGAGGCCGAGACGGGTGGATCACAAGGTCAAGAGATTGAGACCATCCAGGTCAACATGGTGAAACCCCGTCTCTACTAAAAATACAAAAAGTTAGCTGGGCATGGTGGCGTGTACCTGTAATCCCAGCTACTCAGGAGGCTGAGGCAGGAGAATTGCCTGAGCCCAGGAGGCGGAGGTTGCGGTGAGCCGAGATCGCGCCATTGCACTCCAGCCTGGGTAACAAGAGCGAAACTCCGTCTCAAAAAAAAAAAAAAAAAAAGCAAACTGATAGAATTTTGAAGTAAGTAAATCTGGAGAGGGGTCTGTTTGTGGAGTTTAGGGAACACTGAATGTTGGAGGGTTCTAGGGTGGAGTCGGGTCACCCTGATGCTGTGTTCTAGCCTGTTCCGTGTGGGAGATGGCACCAGGGTTTGGCCACCTGGCCGCCCTGTGCCCATCATTCCCACCTGACCGTGCCAGGCAGAGGGCACTGAGATGCTTTGGGGGCAGTGATGTAGCACCCTCGTGGCTCCCTGGATTTCCCTGCGGGGACTCGATTGGCCTCAGTGCCTTGAGTTCATCTTTTTCTTGTATTTCTAGACCCTCGATCTTTCTGGCTCCAGGGAGACGCCCTCCTCCGTTCTCTTGGGCTCCAACCCAGGCTCTGGTATGTTGCCCCCTTGTGGGCGAACTATACTTTCACATTTCAGATGGGCAGATGGGGAGCATTGGAAGGGTTTATTCCCGTGGTTTTCAAAGGATTATGGATCCTTAGGGGTGGCTGGGGTGGGTTAGTGGGGGTGAGGGGGTAGTTGAGCATGTTAACTTTCGAGTACGTCTGTCCATGTGGACAGAGGGTTCTGTTACTGACCTGGGGTGGGGTAGAAGAAGTGCATTTGGACTGCGTAGTCTATTTGCTCTCAGGGAAAAAATGAGCATGGTAAAAGGCTTGATTCAGAGGTCTTAACACCTGTGTATGGTAGATGAAGGTGCTCAAGCCTTTGAGAAATGAAGGCAGTGCTTAGGTGAATGATCTTTCTGTAAAATCCTTTGCTTTTGGGGAATCACCTGGCAGGGAGATTTGGGGAAATCTGAGACTTGACATCGGGAGTTTTTCTTCTGTGAGGTTTGAGCTGCTTTCCTTTCCATAGACCAAAGTGTCTCTTTCCTGTACTTTGTTAAAGCAGTTTTAGGTGATTGCAGAAGGGTTCGGAGAAGGTGCCTAACTGGAGGAAGACAGTTTTACTTCCGTCAGGGTTTTTCCTGGCACCACAGCTCCAGAACCTTTCTCCCTGCTGATTCTTTTGAGACAGTCTCACAGCTGGAGTGCAGTGACGTGATCTTGGCTCACTGCAACCTCCATCTCCCAGGCTTATGTAATTCTCCTGCCTCAGCCTCCTGAGTAGCTAGGATTATAGGTGCACACCACCATGCCCAGCTAATTTTTGTATTTTTAGTAGAGATGGGGTTTCACCATGTTGATCAGGCTAGTCTTGAACTCCTGACCTCAGGTGATCCACCTTCCTTGACCTCCCAGAGTGCTGGGATTACAAGCTTGAGCTACCAAGCCCAGCCCTCCCTCCCTCCCTCCTTTTGACAGAGTCTTGCTCTGTCACCCAGGCTGGAGTGCAGTGATATGAGCTCAGCTCACTGCAACCTCTGCCTCCTCAGTTCAAGTGATTCTCCTGCCTCAGCCTCCTGAGTAGTTGGGACTACAGGCGTGCATCACCAAGTCCAGCTAATTTTTTGTGTTTTTACTAGAGACAGGGTTTCATTGTATTGGCCAGGCTGGTTTTGGACTCCCAACCTCAAGTGATTCACCCACTTTGGCCTCCCAAAGCGTTGGGATTACAGATGTGAGCCACCGTGCCTGGCCGGACACCTGTGTTCTGATGCAAGTTTTCCTTTTTTTTCATCAGCCTATGATTCCACTGTCCATGGTGGCCATTTCTCAAGTTCTCTGCTCTGTTTAGGACCTCCCTGCACCTCACGCTGCATCACCATCCTGGGTGCTCAAGGCTGCCCCTCTGCGGGGCCTCCGTGGTGCGCTCTGTCCTTCCCTCCTGACATTCAAGGCATCTGCATTCTTTGTTGCAGCCAGATTTCTCACTCTGTACTGCTTTTCTTCCTGGGCACTGTAATATACTCATGTATCTCCAAGTGCCTTCCTTGACACCTTGCATCTCCAATAGAACATTCTGTGACAATGGCCATGTTCTTTTATTTGCACTGTCCACTGTGGTGACCACTGGCCACCTGTAGCTACGGAACCTTTGAACTGTGGCTAGTGTGACTGAGGAATAGAATTTCACATTGTGTCTGATTTTAGTGGTTACCATATTGAATGGCACAGCTCAAGACCCGTCCTGTCTCCTTCCTCAACCCAGTTAGATGTCTCCTCAAGGGTTGCTATTCTCGAGCTAGGTGCACCGGTAGTCCCAGCTACTTGGAGAGGCTGAGGCGGGGGTCACTTGAACCTACGAGTTTTGAGGCTGCCGTGAGTGACTGAATAGCCACTGCACTCCAGCTGGTCAACAGAATGAGACGTCATTCTAAAAAAAGAGGCTGGGTGCTGTGGCTCACGCCTGCAGTCCCAGCACTTTAGGAGGCCGAGGCAGGCGGATCACCTGAGGTGGGGAGTTTAAGACCAGCCTGACCAACACGGAGAAACCTCATCTCTACTAAAATACAAAATTAGCTGGGCATGGTGGTGTGTGCCTGTTATACCAGCTACCTGGAAGGCTGAGGCAGGAGAATCACTTGAACCCGGGAGGCGGAGTTTGCAGTGAGCCAAGATCACGCCGTTGCATTCACATGCTCCACTGCTCATACGACAGTTTCTATCCTGAACTCCACTGTCCCCATAAGTCATTAACAGGCCTGCACATTTTTATTTTTAAATGTTGCTTTGAAACCTTTTTTGTTCTTAAGAAACAGGAGTTGCCCAGGCTGGCCTTAAACTTGGCCTGAGCTCAAGCGATTCTCCCGCCTCAGCCTCTTGAGTAGCTGGGATCACGGGCATGTGCCACCATGCTCAGCAGCCAGACGTTTCTTAAAAGATGACCAGATTGGCTAGAATCATGGTGTCTTCCTGTCAGAAAGGGCCTCCTCTCCAGGGTTTGAACAAAGATTGAGGTGCACTCAGAGCTACACTAAAAGAGATTTAGCCCCACATTTAGGTCAGCTGTGGTGTCTCATGCCTGTACTTCCAGCACTTTGAGAGGCCAAGGCGGGCGGATCATTTGAGGTCAGGAGTTTGAGACCAGCCTGACCAACATGGTGAAACCCTGTCTCTACTAAAAGCACAAAAAATTAGCTGGGTGTGGTGATGCACCCCTGTAATCCCAGCTACTCAGGAGGCTGAGGCAGGAGAATTGCCTGAACCCAGGAGGTGGAGGTTACAGTGAGCCGAGATCATGCCACTGCATTACAGCCTGGGTGACAGAGGGAGACTATCTCAAAAACAAGAGATTTAGTTCCACATTTAGGACTTGGAAAGAGGCTGGGGAAGAGTCCCATCAGCACAGTGAGAGCATCATGGAGCCCATGGTCAGAAACTAGCAGGAAAAGTGCTTTGCAGTCAGTGCTGCAGTGATTCTGAGTGGGTGAGAAGCGGCAGGGAGGCTGCAGGGGCCTGTGTGGGAATGCAGCGTCAGTCTTTCTGAGTTTCTCACCAAAGCAGTTTGTGTTGACGGGTCACATCAAGGCAGAAAGACTTCCTCAGTTTTGATCCCCTTCTAATTCCTCACTGTCTCACTTCACTTCTGCCAGCACTTGCTTTCTGGTGATAGTGCACGTTACCTATCCAGAAGGAACGTGGCTTTTAAAAACATCAAGGCTTCTGAGTTATTTTTGTTCATCAAGTACTAGGACGGTACATCTACGGTCTAGTTGGAATGGAGAGAATTTTAGTAGGGTATGAGCTCCCTTAGTACGTGGACCTGGGCCTCTCCTGTTCGTCTTTTAATTTTAAGGTTTTAGTCAAAGCTATATATGCATAGAGTTGCAGAGAATAAAATAGTGCAGGGAAAAACTCTTCCTAGTTCTAGTTTACACTGCTGTTTCTGGTCCTCCTGTTACCTCCTTGCTAATAAATAATGTACTTGCTTGTACCTCTACTTCCTGACTTTAGGTATTACTTGTTGACTTCCCAGCTTTAAAAGATGGGACTTGCTCTTGTCTTCCTCTTCCCACACTACTGACATTACTAGTTTATGTGCTGTTTGGGTTATCTTGCTCCAAGAAAACACTCGCCCCTTAGCTCTTTTGTTTTGTCAGCTACGGACAGCATCTCTTGACCCCTCTTGGCAGCCCACTTCTCCTCACCTCTCCCACCCCTCTCAGAGCCAGGCTTTCCACTGGCCCCGACTTTCCCATCGTCAAGGTTGAGAACATGCACATTCTGTTCTATAACTGCCGTCAAGCCTCACTCTTGTCTGTTGGCTTAGTCTAAAAAGTTGCAATGTGACAATTCTTAACTTACAAGACCATATATATCATTCATGGCGGAGTCACATAGTGTACTGTGATTACATTTCTATTATTTTACAGCCTTACTTTTTCCTGGAGTTTGTTTTCTCCCTTGTCGTACTTTGTTTTCCTATGAAACTTCTCACCGTATCAGTTATTTGTACTGACTTCTTTCATATCACTGTTTTTGGACTCTGATTTCAGATGTGATTTGTTGGTGTCCTGCCATCGTAATCAAGAATTTCATTTCCTTGCCACCTCATCCAGAGCCCCTTCCTCCATCCTTCTCACCACGTGTGCCTTCTCCATCCTCTCCTCCCTATTCTGTTATCACTGTGGGCAGTCGGTTAGTTACTACTTGCCTTAAATTGTCTGGATTTCTCTGGTGGTGCCTTCAACCATAGCATGTTTCTAGTGCCTGCCTCTGTTTCCCATGGTTAAATTAGGCTATTTGTAGAGCCAGTGGTTCTGAGAATTTGTGGCTTACATAAATGCTGAGTTGCTTTTATGTCACTGTATACCTTATTTCCTACCTGTAGTGCTGTGCTGTGTCCAGTGATCCAGTTTGTGGTTTGATAGGCATTTTTAAAGAGCCTTCGTCTCCTGTGCTTTGCATTAAGTTGGTCAGTGGTGACATGAATGAAGGCGCCAACTGGTTCTAATAATAGTAGCCTGTTGATGAACAAAAATAGTAAGCACTCGGGGGTGTGCGGAAATCCAGCTCTCACAGACTCTGAGGCTACCTGTGCTATCTCTTCAGTTAGCAAAAGGTGTGACAAGCAACCTGCCTATGCCCCAACCACCACAGACCACCAGCCGCACCCCAACTACCCCGCCCAGAAGTGTAAGTATGACCCTGTCTTGTGGAAGCTGCCGGGGCCTCTTCCTGGCATGCAGAAGGCTTGTTCTGTGTGTGTCTGTGTTTTTCTCTATGGGTGTGTCTTCTCCTGTTCTTTCGAGTGGCGGGTCTTCCTTTGCAACATTTCTTCTTCTCTGCGCCTCTGGTCGCCATCACAAACCACATTAGAAAATGACAGTGAGCGTGTGGCCTGGCTTCTTGGTGGAGATGGTCCTCGCTCTCTTCATAAAGGGTCCTAGATGAACAACGATTCCGCCCGCTGTGGTGATTGGTTATGTCACCCAGTGTCCCCTGTTCTCTCCATATGGGGAGTGAGGGCCTGCAGACCCCTCTGTTGGCCAGCCTGGTGCTGGGAGAGATAGTGAACTCAGCTTGGCCCTGGTCCTGTTTCTTCCAGTACCCGCCCCTGGTCTGTGCCCCCACCAGAGCTGGAAGGACTTGACACGGGCTGACTGCATCACTCTGGGACTTTCACGGATGGGGATGACCAACTCCATCACTCCCCAGAGTCCTTCCGAGGAAGTAAAAGCATAGGCATGGCGGCTAAGGGAAGAAGGCATAAGGAGGCCAACTGAGGACTGTTAAGAAGACTGCCTTTGTCCCCAGCTCTGCCCACATAATATTGCCCCCTCTTGGTCAATGATACAAGCGACTAAGGAGTTCCCTCCTGAGTTCTCCCCACATGACTTTGGAGATCTTTGTCCTTCTCTTCACTGCTTATCTTCCGGAACTCATGACACCCGCACATGCCTTTTTACCAGGCAGGAAGAAGTGCAGTCCCCTGGGTAGTAGCGGGGCCCCCTCCCTGCCCCACTCCTCTCTTTCCTTTAACCTCTTTCAACCAGACATTATCACCCACCTCAAGACATTAAAACGTAATTCTGTCCCAGTCTGTCTGAACTTGTTAAATGATCCAAGATGTGATGGATCTTAGTAGTTGGCTGGAAGGTTTCTCCCAGTCAGCTGCAGCAGAACCGGCAGACCTGGGCTGTTCGATAAAATGCTCTTCACAGACGCCTCATTGCCTGTTCCTTCAGCTTCTTCATTTATTTCTTACTCATTCACTACTCAGCTCCATGTCTGTGTCCTTGAAGCCATCCCAGGTCTTACTCTGGTTCTGGATCCTTCAATCACCCATAAGCTTGTCCTTACCAGGAGTCAGTGGTGTTCCCAGGTGGACTTAACCATTCTCCTTGATGATCCTCTCCCTTGGGTGGACAAGTGTGACTTGGTTATAAAGTCCATTTTTCAAGTTGCCTATATATTGATAAAAGAAATCCCATTAATGGAAGTAGACTGCATGCCACATTTTGGTGTCTTTCTCCAGGGGCCAAGGTTGGACCCAGAAGTGCATGGGGTGCTTGGTGTCGCTCAGTCACGTAGTAAGGGTACACAGTTCCAGACACGGCGCAAGAAAGGCCTTCCTTGGCGGTTCAGAACCTTTTTCACACATCTTTATTCTCTGTGAGCATGACACCCTATTGTTTTTCTAACTAGCTCGTTAAATCCGAAAAAACAAGCTGTTCTACCTTACTATGCTGCAGACCCACAGACGCAGGGCAGTCAGTGGTGGCAGTGTGTGAACCATGAGTGGGGAGGGCAGGTCAGATTGCAGGATAGTTATGCTCAGGTACAGGTGGGCAGGCATGGTAAACATGTTGGCTTTCCTCCCCAGACCATTCCCGGAGTAGCAAATCCAGCTGGAGCAGCAGCGATGAAAAGAGGGGATCGGCACGTTCCGAGCACAACACCAGTACCAGCACAAAGAGTCTCCTCCCGAAAGAGTCTCGGCTAGACACCTTCTGGGACTAGCAGCAAATCGGGTCACAAACCGTCCATCCCATGGGGAGAAAAACCCAGACGCCAGGAAAAGGAGAAATGACAAAGACAGGAGAACAGCCACCTTCAGATTGGAGAATGACGAACCCTCAGACGGGCCTGAGATCCCGGCGCAGGGGCTTTTACACTACAGGACGCCCTGCATCGGCTTTGACTGCGGACCGTTCACCCACATGAGCCCTGTGCGTTAAGTGTAAATAATGTACAATTTGTGGATGCCACTGAACCTAGAGGACCTTCCCCTTTTTATATTTGTATTAACTTTAACTTATAAAAAAGAAAAAAACAATTACAAAAACAAAAAAACAACCCCAACAACAAAAAGAATGTTCTGGTGTTGAAGAAGGGATGGTCAGTTAGTCCATATGTCACACAATGGAATGGAAGCTGGGCCCGGGGATGGCTTTCACACTCACGTCCTCATCCTTGGTTACCCGGGGAGGGAGGGGGCAGCCGTTTTCACTCACGCATCTGTACTCAGCATGCTGGGATCAGGAGTTCTGGCACAGACTCTACCCCATGAAGCCATTGGCTCCTTTCAGCTACTACGTTACAATGTTCCTAAAACGCAAGCTCTCTGGACCAGATGGACACAGGGAGAAGCTAGTTTATTTCATGTGATTTAAATGATTCTACTCCTAAAAGGGAAAACACACGAGGTCCTTGTTTACAGAAGAGAAACAGAAACAAGCCCCATTTAGCTCCATTGCAGAAGAGGAGAGCATAGAAAGTGTTAGGATCATGAACTCTGGGAAAAAAAAAAAAATCTTTGCTTTGCTTTTGTGATTCCTTTAAACACACACTCACACACTTGGTCAGAGACGCTGCGCTTCCTGGAAGCGAGGACTCAGAGGCAAGGCGCACGCAGAGGACATTCGAGTCTGGGATGAAGCATGTACGTATTATTTATATGATGGAATTTCACGTTTTTATGTAAGCATGAAACAAAGGCAGTATGAGAGAAAGCAACACCCCGTCATGCTGTCCGTGACACTACGTATGCTGTAGAACCATTTTGTATGTGTGTAAAACAAAAAGCATTGATCAAAAAGCAAAAGGTGATGTATGTATATGAGCATATTAACTGTACGATGTCATTCCAGTACGTTTTGTTGTACATTTTAGTCTCGTTTACTTTCTCTTCATTGTTAAGAGGATGCGAACTGTACAGTTTCCAGCTAGTTCCCCATATTAGAGAAGAAATACGAAGAGAGTATTAGAAGAAAACAAAGAACATTTGTGAATTGCAGTTGTCAAAAAAAAAAAAAATAGCCTAGCTGGCCTTATTTGTGAAGCATAATTGCTTTTAGCATATGGAAGTATTTTTTCACATTTTCTTTGTATAAAATTTGTATTAAACTTAAATATCTTTTTGATGGTGGTGTTTCTTTGTGGCTGAGCCAGTAGACTCACGGTATGCTTTTTTTGGGGTTCCCATTGCTTCTCCTGCCCCTCCAATTTTTTCAGATTTCTCCACCTTTTAAAAAATTAAACCGTTTTGGAAAAACGCCGTGGTCGTCCTCGAATCTGCAGTTTTCCATTTAGTCCGGTGGCTGTGTCAGATTTGCATGACCAAACCCAGAAGGGGAGGCCACAAACACCCCCCACAGCCTTGTGGTGGCACGTTGGCGAGAATGGCCCTTCGTGGGGGCTTCCCCTGCCCGTCCTCATCAAACAGTTGGGAGAGGAGGGAGTTGTCTTCCTGAGGCCAGTAGGGAGGCCGAGCTAACGGGACTCACGTAGATGGCAAGGGTGCCGGCCCTTCACCAGGTGCCCTGGTCCACTGCTTGGCCTGGCTGGAGGTATGCAGGGTGTGAGTAGAATGAAGCCAGCTTGAAAGGCTGAGGTTTGGTTTCCTGGGTGGCAGTGTCCTTTCTCGAATCCAGTAGCTCCCCAGAAAAGATCTCCACAAACCACCTTCCTGTGCCAAGGGCCAACACACGTCATGGCCGGCAGGGGAGCTCGGCCCGCATGGGTATAAATTCATTTGTGCCAATCAGCAAACACGCATCGCATCAGGCACCGTCAGGGAGTCGGGTCCCTGCCTTCACCAAACTTGCATCTCAACAGGGACAATCAGTTACTCAAGTATTACAGGGGACCTTTCGTGAGCCCTGCACAATTTCAGTTACTGGGGACAGATGGGGAGCAGGGCCCAGGAGTCCTGTCATGGTTGGCCTCACGTTCTTCACAGGAAGACATACCATCTACAAATTATTTTTTGAGACGCAGTTTGTTACCCAGGCTGGAGTGCAGTGGTGCTATCTCAGCTCACACTCAACCTCCGCCTCCCAGGTTCAAGATTCTTGTGCCTCAGCCTCCTGAGTAGCTAGGCATTCAGGCGTGCACTATCATGCCTGGCAAATTTTTTTGTATTTTTAGTAGAGACGAAGGTTTCACATATTCCCTAGGTTGGTCTTGAACTCCTGACTTCAAGTGATCTGCTTGCCTCAGGCTCCCAAAGTGCTGGGATTACAGGTGTAAGCCAGTGCACCGGACTTTTGTCTTTTTTTTTTTTTTTGAGACAGTCTCACTGTCACCCAGACTGGAGTGCAGTGACGTGATAGCCCACTGCAGCCTCTATCTCATGGGTTCAAGTGATTCTGCCTCAGTCTCTTGAGTAGCTGGGGCTACAGGTGCCCACCACCCATGCCTGGCTAAGTTTTCATTTTTAGGGTTTTCGCCATGTTGGCCAGGCTGGTCTTGAACTGCTGGTCTCAGGTGATCTGCCTGCCTCAGCCTCCCAAAGTGCTGGGATTACAGGCATGAGCCACCGCACCCGGCCCCAAGTCATTTTTTTAACTGAGAAGAATGTTAACTTCCTGTTCCTGGGCATGCATGTACAGCTTCCCTCTCTTGTCTCATTTCGTCCTGAAGACCAGAGAGGGGAGAGGCCATGGCTATGGGGTGGCGGGGGGCGGGTCATCCGTTGTCTTCTTTCAGCTCCCACCTTTCTTCACTTCTGCACTCTGCTCCTTCAATCTGGCACCCTCCTTCGTGGCTGCCACCCAATTCTTCAGATGTTACCTCTGAAATAGCTACATGCCCACTGGCCCCTCGTGCCCTCAGTGTTTTCTTCATATCCCTGAGCAAAGGGTATGGACATTTTTAACTTTTCCTGTGTGTCTCACTTGGATGTGAGCTGGGCGAGGGAGGGACTCTGTTCCCTGCTATGTCCCCAGGGCTGGGACACAATGAAGGTCATGCAGCTCCGGAGTAGCGAGCAGCACAGTGTTCAAATGCAGAGGCCACCTTGAGGTGTCCCAGTGCACCCCCCATCCAGCTTCTGTTGCAACCTCCCTTAGAAGCAAAGACATCCAAGGAAGAAGTAGCTTGCTGACTCAGAGATAGAGAAATGGTTTTCGATCAGGTTCAACAGCCACATGACTCAAAGCTGAAGATATGAAAGGGTCCACAGGATAAAGCCTCTCCGCTGTGCCACCCTGGTCCCCTCCAATTCCTCAGGGAAGAGTCTGTATTTACAAACAAATGCAGAGACATTTTTCTCTGCTTTTTCTTTCTCTTTTAAATTATTATTTTTTGAGACAATGTCTTACTCTGTCACCGAGGCTGGAGTGCAGTGGTGCCATCTCGGCTCACTGCAACCTCTGTCTCCCAGATTCAAGTGATTCTCCTCCCTCAGCCTCCTGAGTAGTTGGGATTAAAGGCACCTGCCAACATGCCCAGCTAATTTTTGTATTTTTAGTAGAGACAGGTTTCATCATGTTGGCCAGGCTGGTCTCAAACTCCTGGCCTCTGATGATCTGCCCACCTCGGCCTCCAAAAGGGCTGGGAGTACAGGTGTGAGCCACTGTGCCCGGCCTGCTTTTCTACATAAATGGTAGCATTTCATACACATTCTTCAGCCCTGTCCGCGTGCCCTGTTTTAAAAAAAACTGAAGCCTTGAGTACTGATCCATATTGGTGCAGTTCAGAGCACCTCTATCCACTTTTAGGGGGTGTGATGTCTGCTATGTGGGCAAGGGATAATGCATGTGGCCAGTCCCCAGCTGGCGGACATTCAGATTGTCCCCAAACTCTGGCTATAGCAAACAGCCCTGCAGTGAGTACCATCACAAAGTGACTCCCCAGGCTCCTCTTAGCTGCCCACTGGGGTGGTTATTCCACTCTTTGTGCAGCTTGGAAAACTGTGGCTCAGGGGTTACATGAGTTTGGAGGGGGCCAGGTTTTTAGTTGCAAATAACAGAATCTACTCTGGTTAATTTGAGCACTCCGGTCTGCTTCTCAGGCCACACCAACGGGTCAGTGAGAGGCCAGGTAGGAGGGGAAGGAATTGAGGGTTCCAGTCTGGGTTGAGTGTTTTCAAGATGGGAAGAAGAGGGAGAGGCAGTGGGGTCTGGTGAACCTGGCAGAAGCTGCCAGGTCCTTGCTGACTTCCTTCGACAATGACCTGGTTAGGAACCGGCTCAGACCTTTTCATGCAGTCCAGCACGCTCGCCATCTGGTGGCTACAGGCAGAATTGCAGCTTGTGGAGCCATCTGGCCCACTGGGGACAGCGAGCACATGGGCCAAAATAGTCTCTGTACCTATTTATCTGACACTCTCATTGGGAAGCAATTTGATACCTGTATGCATGTAATATGATCCTAGGTGGGCTAGATGCACCAAAGATGAAGAGGGTGAGTTGTGTAGGGAGATGGTGTGTTTGGGGGCCCTTTCTAGGGGGCCGATCATTGAGTAGAAACCTGAAGGGGGTTCTTTCCAAGGGGACTGAGCCCATTTATTTATTTGTTTTTTGAGACAAGGTCTCACTCTGTGCCCAGGCTGGAGTGCCGTGGCGACATCTCTGCTCACAGCGACCTCCGCCTCCCAGGCTCACGCCATCCTCCCACCTCAGCCTCCTGAGTAGCTGGGACTACAGGCACACACTACCATGCCCAACTAATTTTAAAATTTTTTTGTAAAGACAGGGTTTCACCATGTTGCCCAGGCTGATCTTGAACTCGTGAGGTCAAGCGATCCACCTACCTCGGCCTCCCAAAGTGCTGGGATTATAAGTGTGAGCCTCTGTGCCTGGCCATCCATTTTATTTTACCTTTTTTTTTTTAAGATGGTTCACTCTTGTTGCCTAGGTTGGTGTGCAATGGCACAATCTTGGGTCACTGCAACCTCCTCCTCCCGGGTTCAAGCAATCTCCTGCCTCGGCCTCCCAAATAGCTGGGATTGTAGGCATGCGCCACCATGCCTGGCTAATTTTTTGTATTTTTAGTAGATATGGGGGTTTCTCCACATTGGTCAGGCTGGTCTCGAACGACCAACCTGAGGTGATCTACCCGCCTCGGCCTCCCAAAGTACTGGAATTACAGGCATGAGCCACCATGCCCAGCCTATTTTATATTTAATTTATTCATTCTGAGATGGAGTCTTACTTTGTTGCCTAAACTGGAGTGCAGTGGCACGATCCTGGCTCACTGCAACCTCTGCCTCCTGGGTTCAAGCTATTTCTGGCTAATTTTCGTATTTTTTGTAGAGACAGGATTTCACCATGTTGGCCAGGCTGGTCTTGAACTCTTAACCTCAAGTGATCCTCCCACCTCAGCCTCCCCAAGTGCTAGGGTTACAGAGGTGAGCCACCGTGCCCGGCTGATCATCCATTTTAAACTATGCAATTCAGTGGTATTAATCAGAATTGTGTTTTCCAAAGGTCAGCATTTAGCTGCCACCTTCATATCAGGCTACATCAGGACCCTACCTATATTATTATTTTCTTTAGTCTAGGGAAGCAGTTCACCCATATTCCTCCGATTGTCACTGATGTGGGCACGCCCCATGTGGGGCTCTGCGCTGGGGCTTTCCGTGCTGTAATCCTTTGATTTTTGTAATAACCCTCTGCACGGAGCAGGCACTAGTAACGGACCCGTTCTCCCAATGAAGCAACTGAGGTTCAGAGAGAAGGGAGTGATTTCCTCACACTAAAGGTCACTGCAGAGCAGGGACTCAAACCAGTCTGCTTACTTCCCAAGCCAGTTCAGTGAGTCCTCAGACAACACTGCCCCAGTCACAACTAGCCCCGTGTGTGTGACACCGCGCTGAGTTTACAAAATGACTCCCCAGGCCCTTCTTAGCTCCCCATTGGGGTGGTTATTCCACTCTTTGTGCAGCTTGAGAAACAGACTGGTGGCCAGGTACAGTGGCTCACGCCTGTAATCCCAGCACTTTGGGAGGCTGAGGCAGGTGGATCACCTGAGGTCAGGAGTTCAAGACCTGGTCAACATGATGAAACCCCATCTCTATTTAAAAAAAAAAAAACAGACCTGAGACTCAGGGGTTACATGAATTTGGAGGGGTCAGGTTTTTAGTTGCAAATAATAGAATCTACTCCAGCTAATTTGAGCAGAAAAGGCATTTGTTAAAGGATACTGAGTTACTCACAAATCCTCAGGAGGGCTAGAAAGATGAGTTAGGAGCTTGCATAGCTACCAACCACGTCCAGATGACATTGCAGGACCTTTGTGTTAGCTTCCCACATCGGCCAGGTGTGGTGGCTCACACCTGTAATCCCAGAACTGGAGAAGCAGATGTGGGCAGATCACCTGAAGTCAGGAGTTTGAAACCAGCCTGGCCAACATGACAAAAACCAGTCTCTACTAAAAATATAAAAATTTGCAGGGGCATGGTGCTGTCCTCCTGTAATCCAAGCCACTCAGGAGGCTGAAGCAGGAGAATCACTTGAACCTGGGAGGTAGAGGCTGCAGTGAGCTGTGATTGTGTTGTAAGCCAGTGAGTACAGAATCACCACTGAGACAAAAGCCAATTCAGAGGGTCATTTATTGCTGGCAGCCCCGGAGGACTTGCATCTCTCTAACCTGTGGCCCTGAAAGGAGGGTGTGAAGACCTTTTATACCTGTAAACCACCTCCTGGGCAGGGGTGGGGGGCGAGGGGCTTTGGACATTCCGAGGGCCAGTGGACTTTGGACATTCTGTAAACCACCGCCTGGGCAGGGGTGAGGGTGAGGGGCTTTGGACATTCCGATGGTTACTTAAGTGGTTCACAGAAGTCAAGATAAGCGTTAGTTTACACAGTGCCTGGGCAGGGTGGAAATCACAGACCTTAGTTACTTATTACAAGTCGCAGGGGCCAAGATGGCCTGGGTTTGGACTGCTTGCCTGTCACATCAGGGTTACAGAGAGCAGTTTCAACAGAAAGCCGAGGCATGGTTGAGGTGTGCAGTTTTATGGGGCTTTTACCATGTCACAGTTGCACCACTGCACTCCAGCCTGGGAAACAGAGTGAGACTCTGTATATATATATATATAAAAAAAAAAAAGGTGACTTCCCACATCACTGCCCCACTGGGCTCAAACACTGTGACTTTCACGAGTGACCTGGGCAGAACTCTTCTGCCTCTTAGCCACATTGCATTCCAAGCATCAGAATCACTGCCACTGCCTTCACGTGTGGATGTACCTGGCTTGGCTGAGCCCAGGTGCCATGCGGGTGCATCTGATTGACCGAGCCTAAGCGCCATGTAGGTGCTGTATTAGTCCATTTTCACACTGCCATAAAGAAATACCTGAGGCTGGGTGATTTATAAAGAAAAGAGGCTTAGTTGACTTACACTTCTGCATGGCTGGGGAGGCCTCAGGAAACAATCACGGCGGAAGGCAGAGGAAGCAAGGCGCATTTACATGGTGCAGGAGGGAGTTCAAAGGGGGACGTGACTTACTTTTCTTTTTCAATTCCTAGTCTGCTTTTATTTATTCACCAAATAGGGCGTGGGCCTGATGCTGACCTTACTTTGGGGGGACACTCTCACAGCGCCAGGAGAGGGTGTGGGATTAGGTTTTTACTGAATTCCTAAGTAGAATTCTCCTCCCAGAGCGCTGAGACCCCAAGGGACAGGCCCAGTGAACCCACTCCGAGGTCCAGCTCTGTCCTCCTTCCGCAATCCAGCGTAAATGGCCAGGAATGCGCTCTCGCAGCAGGTGGGCCTGACTCCAGTGATGGCTTCGAGCTGCGAAACCACAGCAGTGAACTGTGAAGTTCGTGGGTAGCGGACAGGTGGCAGCAGCCTCGCCAGTAGCCAAGCCCTGCCCCAGACGGGAGCTCTAAAAATAAGTCAGACCAACGAATCGACCCCGGGTCAAACCGCTCGGAGGTTAGGAGGAAGCCGCACTCCAGCAGAACCGACCCAAGGATGCTTTTAACTTCATGCCGCCTTCCACCACTAGACTGAGCATCACAGGGCATTCCCACCATGGTATCAAAAACTACTCAGCACCCAAGCCAGCATTAGGCCGCTCACAACGTCCCGTGACCACAGGGTACCACCCGTGCTGGATCTTGCCAAAGGGTCCCAGGCCAGTGCTCTAGGTTGTCAGTCTCAGAGACAGCCAACTAAGAACGGCAGCTACCATGCCTAGGGAAGAACAAACACTTCCAGCGTCTACAGGGTTCTCAAGTTTAAGTTCAGAGAAGTCAAGGGGCGTGGAAATAGCCAAGCCACAGGGTTAGAACCTTAATACTCGGCCCCGGCCACGAAGGGCAGATCTCAACCTCTGCAGAACCTCCGGAGCTTCGCTACCGGAATCCATTCCGCACTGTGATCCCTGGCTTCACCCAGAAAGCTACCAGGTCTCGAGCCTCGGTGTCACCTTTGTGTGGCTTCTCGGCTCTCCCTGTCCCCCTCGCCAAGGGCACTGAACCTAGGACTTGTGGGCAGCAGGGCAGTTCGAGGGAGCTAGGAGGGCCTCACACATCGGAGCGCGCTCAAGAGCGAAGGTAGGTCTTACTTTTAAACCATCAGATCTTGTGAAAACGATCACGAGAACAGCAAGGGGGAGATCTGCCCCCACAGTCCAATCACCTCCCACCAGGCACCTCCTCTAACACATGGGGCTTACAATTCTAGATGAGATTTGGGTGGGGACACAGAGCCAGACCCTATCAGGAGTATTTGATTGCTGAGCCTGGGTGCCATCTGGGTGTATGTGATTGACAGTCAAGGTCTCATGCCTACCTTCTAACTACAAGGGAGGTTGGGAAAGTGAAATTCAAGCCTCTTCTGGTGCAGACTCATATGGTGGGAAATTGGTCCAACAAAAGCTCTTGTGTGGACAAAATGATGACAGTACCCACTGCAGAACTGTCCCCGGCCTCCGTCAGCCAGGTCAGTTGTAGAGAGCAGAATTCACCCAACCAGTTTAAGCACAAGGCGTTAGTAAGTGCACTGGTCAGTTCCGTGCCAACCTGGCTAGGCTGGAACTGCATTTCCCAGAATCCCAGCTCCCGAGTGGTTCCCAGTTAAACTTGACCAAAAGAGGAGCTGTGTGAGATTTCATATGCTGTAAGGAAGCCGCAGCCTCTACTGTTCCAAGGTCGATGTGATTAGATGTGGGACAGACAACTGCAGCAGTGCCAGCAAGTGCCAGCTTGTCCTTGCCCTCCTCCACTCCCCGTTCAGGTCATCATCCTGACTCCTGCACGTCAGCACCTGGCCCGTCACCAGTCGCTGAGTTGCAGAAGCCATAGATCCCCACTGAATGCTCTGGACGTGCCCCAAGTCTTCTCAGATTACCTGTTTGGTAACTCCAGACTCCTCCTCAGACCTCCGCTTCCCCAGCTCCTCCCACAATTGTATAAGGTCTAATACCCATCATCTGTGCATGACTTATCTTAAACTCATGGGCTCCATCTCACTGATACATTAACGGTATTTACGGGCCAGCCATTGTGGCTTATGCCTGTAATCCCAGCATTTTGGGAGGCTGAGGCGGGCAGATCACTTAAGGTTAGGAGTTCAAGACCAGCCTGGCCAATGTGGTGAAACCCTGTTTCTACTAAAATACAGAAATTAGAAAAATTCAAAAATCCTGAGTAGCTGGGATTACAGGCACATGCCACCATGCCCAGCTAATTTTTGTAATTTTAGTAGAGACAGGGTTTCACCATGTTGGGTAGGCTGGTCTCCAACTCCTGACGAGCACCTGTAATCCCAGCTACTTGGGAGGCTGAAGCAGGAGAATAGCTTGAACCCGGGAGGCAGAGTTTGCAGTTACTGAGATTACACCATGGCACTCCAGCCTGGGCGACAGAGCTAGACTTCATCTCAAAGCAGAAAAACAACAACAGCAAAAAACCGAAATAGTATTTACAGACTTACGTGACGGGCTGAAGAAACTCTTCAGGTCTGAGCTTCCAGGAATCCACCGAAGCCGCCATGCAGGACTGGGCTGCAAAGAAGCTATGCCCTGAGGCCAGAACCACGTGGCCTGGGGGGGGGGGCTGGTCCACACTGACAGGTGGGGTGTGCTACGTGCAATCACCTTTCTTCCCACTTAATCAGTATCAAATGCAGCTGGTGGGTGGAACCTTAAACCAGACGCCTGGCTGAAGAGAGCCCAGGGGATACGTTTTTTGTTTTTTCTTTTTTTTTGAGACAGAGTCTCACTTTGTCACCCAGGCTGGAGTGTATTGGTACGATCTTGGTTCACTGCATCCTCCACCTCCTGGGTTCAAGTGATTCTCGTGCCTCGGCCTCCTGAGTAGCTGGGATTACAGGCACCTGTCACCACGCCTGGCTATTTTTTGTAATTTTAGTAGAGACAGGGTTTTACCATGTTGGCCAGGCTGGTCTCCAACTCCTGGCCTCAAGTGATCCACCCACCTCGGCCTCCCAAAGTACTAGGATTACAGCTGAGGGCCACCATGCCTGGCCGATTTTTCTTTAGTTCAGAAAACTACCACGTTAGGATGGTCAGATATTGAACAAGCCAGTTACACACGTGACTGGAGATCAAACCCTTGGCTTTGCCACCTGGTCCAGGCTCTAACCTGCCCGCGGCACTCTTTTCAGATTGTGGTGTTAATGGAAAACTGCTGTCTCCCTGGACCCGCTGATAGCCTAGGCCTGGGCCAGTTGGGTAACAAGCTTTGTTAAGACAGCTGAGTAATGACCTCGGTTCCCTCTGACGAACTGAAGGAGAAGGGAACTTCATGTACATCCCCGGCATCTCCTGTGCTCCGGCCGACTTATGCACATTGCATCCTAATGACCTGCGTTTTGCAGCCAAGGACATCAGGTCCAGAGGGACTGAGGCTACACAGCTTGTGCAGAGCCGAAGCTGGACTGGAACCCAGTTTAATGACATGAAAAATGCCCGCTCTTAACCAAGGCTATATCTTTGTCATCATTGGAGAAACTTGTATTAAAGCCACAAGTTAATTATTAACTAGGGACTTACTCTTCACTGGGCTCTTTTTCAGGTGCTGAGGACACAATTGTGGACAAAAGAGACAAGAGGTGAGGCCGGGCATGGTGGCTCATGCCTGTAATCCCCGCACTTAGGGTAGGCCAAGGCGGGCAGATCACCTGAGGTCAGGAGTTCAAGACCAGCCTGGCTAAAATGGTGAAGCCCTATCTCTACTACAAATACAAAAAGTAGCTGAGCATGGTGACATACACCTGTAATCCCAGCTACTCAGGAGGCTGAGGCAGGAGAATGGCTTGAACCTGGCAGGCAGAGGTTGCAGTGAGCTGAGATCGTGCCATTTTACTCCAGCCTGGGTGACTCTGTCTCAAAAAAAAAAAACAATAACAGAAAAAAACCAAACAACAACAACAACAACAACAAAAAACCATGTGTTTGAATAATCTGTGCATCTATTTTTATTTATTTTTTTGAAACAGAGTCTCCCTCTGTTGCCCAGGCTGGAGTGCAGTGACACAATCATAGCTCACTATATAAATAGGAGTGTATATGTATCATGTATGTGTGTATAACTAAGTTTCACAAAGCAATGCTTACCAAATGACTATGACACATCCTATAATTTTCCATCCTGTTCTGTTTTTAAGTGATTCAGGTCCCTACCTGCAAAATCAATTTCACAACCGATGGCTTGGAAAACACTGGTTATTTGCCAACAACGGGAATATTGGCAAATAAGCTCATCTGAGTGATCGTTTCTATAAGCCCCATTTAACAGAGGGTGAAACTGAGCCTTGGGAGGTGTTGTGGCTTGCCCATGATTCACAGCTGGAGGCGGGTTCAAGCCATCCTCCCACCTTGGCCTCTGTGGTAGCTGGGACCACAACTGCATGCCACCATGCCCAGTTACTTACTTATTTTTGTAGGGATGGGGTCTCACTATATTGCCCAGTCTGGTCTCAAACTCCTGGACTCAAACGATCCTCCCACCTCAGTCTCCCACAGCACTGTGATTACAGGTGTGAGCCACCAAGTTCCGCTATTGTTTTTCTTGAAATATGTAAGCCCCTTGGTTTAGTTTTTGTTTTTCCACTTTTGATAGAAAAAATATTCTTCCACTATGAGAATAACAGCAGGCAGGTGTGTGGATCAATGGCAACCGACGCTTGACTTTGGTGTGTCAGGGAGAAAACACGGCATGGTGAGGACTGTGGTGAACCGGTCAACCTGGAGAGCCCCCAAGTCAGCTCACAGGGGTGGCCTCGATGGCTTTAGTTGCTCATGTGCAAATGCAGGCCAAGGGATACACTTGGATTTTAGGGAAGTCGAACATTGACATTTTGAGTGAAATCCCCCACGTTTTATATAATCGGGTCAACGTTGGGAAAAAAACATGTGAAGAGTAATAAAACGTGTCTGTGGACCAGAGCTTGCAACCTGAGTCAGAGAGTGCAGGGTCGGAGTCTCAGCTCTGCCCGCCTCCAGCTGTGAATCATGGGCAAGCCACAACACCTCCCAAGGCTCAGTTTCACCCTCTGTTAAATGGGGCTTATAGAAACGATCACTCAGATGAGCTTATTTGCCAACCGTTGTTGGCAAATAACCAGCGTTTTCCAAGCCATCGGTTGTGAAATTGATTTTGCAGGTTGGGACCGGAATCACTTAAAAACAGAACAGGATGGAAAATTATAGAATGTGTCATAGTCGTTTGGTAAGCATTGCTTTGTGAAACTTAGTTAGACACACATACATGATACATATACACTCCTATTTATTTGTTTACTTATTTATTTAGAGACAGAGTCTTGCTCTGTCTCTCAGGCTGGAGTGGCACGATCTTGGGACTCACTTCAACTCCTCTGCCTCCCGGGTTCAAGTGATTCTCCTGCCACAGCCTCCCAAGTAGCCAGGACTATAGGCGTGTGCCACTTTGCCAGGGTGATTTTTGTATTTTCAATAGAGACAGCGTTTCACCATGTTGGCCAGGCTGGTCTTGAACTCCTGACCTCAAGTGATCTAATTGCCTTGGCCTTTTTTGAGATTTTTGATACATGGTCTTGCCTTTCTCTGTCACCCAGGCTGGAGTGCTATGGTGTGATCATGGCTGCAGCCTAAACTTCTGTGGCTCAAGTGATCCTCCTGCCTCAGCCTCCCAAAATGCTGGGAATTATAGGTGTGAGCCATGGCCCAATGGTTGAATTTAAAAATCAGCATTTGGCCAGAGCTGGATTATCATCCTTCTCAAATGAACTTCTGGATTTAAAAATAAATCCGGCTGGGCTCGGTGGCTCACACTTGTACTCCCAGCCCTTTGGGAGGCTAGATGGGTGGATTGCTTGAGCCCAGGAGTTTGAGACCAGCCTGGGCAACATGGCAAAACCCCATCTCTACAAAAAATACAAAAAATTAGCCAGGTGTAGTGGCACATGCCTGTAGTCCCAGCTGCTCAGGAAGGTGAGGAAAGAGGATCGCTTGAACCTGGGAGGTCAAGGCTGCTGTGATCGCACCATTTGACTCCAGCCTGGGCAACAGAGCGAGACCCTATCTTAAACCAACCCACCAACCTACCTACCTACCTACCTACCTACCTACCTACCTACCTACCTACCTAACATTTCCCCCAGGCAACAAGTTAACTCATTCTTACAATTACATTATTAAACACTGGCGCGGTCCATGTTTAAAGCTGGGCAGAGTGCAGGAACAGTTTCCCAGCCCTGTGTGTGGCAGGGCCATTCTTGAGGCCACCACACTGTCCATCTGCCTCCTGCATAGACATTGTGTCAGCTGAGGCCACCACTGTGGTCACTGTAGAAGGTCACCTTACCATGACCTCTTGGGCCTAACATGTCGGCGGTGCTGCAGTATCATCAGAGCAATCCCTGTAGTCCGGCGCAGCCCAAAGCAGACGCCTTTGGAATCTGTCCTCGGAAGCCTTGCGCTGTTGCTCTTTCCTGGTCCGACTTCAAGTGGCACCTGCGGGCGGCTGGGCCAGCTGTGGGGCCGCACTGCCCCCTGGTGGTTGCAGGGGAGCACAGCTTCTCGGGCGCTGAGCTTGCATCATGGGGCTTAAAATATTCCGGGAAAAATGCTCCAGTGTTTTAAACGCAAATTCTCCTGTTCCCAGAATGAGCCACAGGCCCGTGCAAGAACATGGGTACATCTCAAAAACATTCTGAGTCCAAGAGGCCAGGCACCAAAGATTACGCTCTGAGTCCATTTATATGAAGTTCTAGATCAGGCCAAACAATCTTAACGACAGGAACTAGAACAGTCATGGAATGTGGATATAGACTGGGCGGGGCATGTCCAGCCGTTTGCCTGGAAATGTTTTCCATCTTGATCTGGGTGCTGTAATTATCCCAGCATAATCATACGTAAAAATAATTGAGATTTGAGATTTGTGCAATAAACTTTACATTAATTATGAAATTAAAAAAATTTTTGAAATGTATGAAGGAATCCCTTGCCCAGACGCTTCATGCTGCCCCTCCTAACCATTCTCCCGACAGCAGCCAGGGTGATTTTAAGAATATCAATCACATCACAGCACCCTCCTGTTTAAAACCTGATTGGTTTTAAGCACCGTGCTTAAAACCTTTTGTCTTTTCCCTGGATTTAGAATATAATCCCAAATCCAAAAAGAATAGGGTCCCACCAGCTCTGGCCTGGTCTTGCCCTTGGACCCTATCACGCCCACCCCCTCCAACCTTGGCCTTGGCCTCCAGCCACACCCGCTTCCTTTCTTTCCTTTGTCCTGCCTGGAACTGTGTACTTCCTGCACCTCTCCTTGGAATGCTGTCCCTGGCCTTTCTTGTCATACTGGTCTCAGCTCAAATGTCACCTCCTCCAGTGAGTCCAGGGCAAGTCCCATGCTGTTTCGGGGAGTCTACGCAGCATCCTGCCAATCCTTGCTTCTGGACTCAAGGCGCTATCTGAAGTGACTTTGTACTGGGGTAAGCCTCCATCTTTGGGCTAACAGTACCATGCTGTCTGCCCTAAAGCTAAACTCTCAGCCAGCAAAAAGATCAATATTTTACCTCCTGGACAAGCACCAAGACCCCTTTATGGTCCCTGAATGCTCCCTGGAGAGATACTGCCTTTTCTGTCAAGAAGTTGTTCTTGGGACCCCTTTCAACGACTCTTTTAAAAAGTTGGTTAACTGGCCGGGCGCGGTGGCTCAAGCCTGTAATCCCAGCACTTTGGGAGGCCAAGGCGGGTGGATCACGAGGTCAAGAGGTCGAGACCATCCTGGTCAACATGGTGAAACCCCGTCTCTACTAAAAATACAAAAAATTAGCTGGGCATGGTGGTGTGTGCCTGTAATCCCAGCTGCTCAGGAGGCTGAGGCAGGAGAATTGCCTGAACCCAGGAGGAGAAGGTTGCGGTGAGCCGAGATCATGCCATTGCACTCCAGCCTGGGTAACAAGAGCGAAACTCTGTCTCAAAAAAAAAAAAAAAAAGAAAAGAAAAAGATAAAAAAGTTGGTTAACTTAGGCCTCCAAGATCCACCTTCTCCTTGCTGAGGCTCACAGGGCCCCTTCTCTTCTGCTGACCTCAAGGCAGATCTTGGAAGGGGACACGGATTGTGGCTCAAGGCTGAACGAAAGCCTGTGACTGAGGTGTGTGTGCTGGTTCCCTGCTCCTGGCTGGCGAAAACCTTTTTTCATGTGGGACTGGGTGGCAAAGGCTGCCTGAGTGTCAATGGGACTGCTTTCTCCCCAGTTCCCTCTGCTCTGTGACAGTCGGGACCTCATCTGCTCATTTTCACCTCTGCATCCAGAACTTGAAACGAGCACCTGGCAAATAACAGAATGGTGATTAACCTGGATCTAACTCCAAAACACATCGCTAAGTGAAAAAAAGCCAATGGCAACTGCCATCCTTTCTGCAACAATGAAGAAGAAATAAGAAATATATTATCATATTTGCATAAAGAAACTTTAATGGGATATAAAATAAATTAAGGGGCCGGGCTCAGTGGCTCACAACTATAATCTCAGGACTTTGGGAGGCCGAGGCAGGTGAATCACCTGAGGTCAGGAGTTCAAGACCAGCCTGGCCAACATGGTGAAACCCCATCTCTACTAAAAATATGAAAACTAACCAGGCATGGTGGCTCACACCTATAGTCCCAGCTGCTTGGGAGGCTGATGTATGAGAATCACTTGTACTCAGGAGGCAGAGGTTGCAGTGAGCTGAGATCATACCACTGCACTCCAGCCTGGACAACAGAGTGAGAATTGGTCTAAAAAAAAAATTAAGGAATGTAGCTGCTTACAGGAGGCTGATGAAATCAGACATATGAAAGAGAGGTGGGAGAGTGCCTTCATCACCTTGAAAATTGTGAATGGATGAGCTGGAGAAGCATGGATGAGTGGGTGTATTCCAGCTACTTTGAAACTGGTTACCAGGACTTTCCCAGGGGTCCCTGGCTCTCAGACCACTGAGATCACCCTGTGCTGTGCAATAGGGCTCAGGGAGGGGCCTTTCTTGCTACTATCCTTACTCCCCAGCAGCTCTGAGCCATCCAGAAGGAATTCAAGTTAAAACACTCTCCTTCAAGACTGTGGACTGTTAGCTTTTGTCAGAACCAGCCTTTGGCATTTAATCGTCACAACAAAAATGCAGTCAATCACCTAGGTGGTTTAATTTCAGGGTCAAGGGGAAGATCTGTTTCATCCAAGATCTCCTGTGTGCAATAGCTGAAATCCTACTAAAAGAAAAAAATTTCTTAAGAAGTAATTTACTCTTTGTTGGACTCTAAACAGAATTTTCCCCGATAGCAGGTTTTGATGGTAGCAGGAAGGGCGAAATGGGGAGATGATGATTACAAGTGGGTTTCTGTGTGGCAAGACTGCTAAACAGTGGGGAGTCTGGGGGATTTGGGGGATTCAGGGTACTCACTTCACGGACTCCCCGTGGATGGGTGGTGACTGGGTGGCTGTACTCGTCTCTTTCTCCACTCCAGCCAGAAGTCAACTCATCCAATTAAGCTCCTCCACTCATTCTAGAAGAAACCTAAGCTGGCAGATGATAATGAGGCTGACTGAGATATTTTAGGCAACATTAAAGATTCTTAACTTCCATTCCACTCTCTATCCATCTAACTGTCACACTTCATTTCCATTTAACTTTCCATCCACCTGCACATTAAACTTTCCTCTCACCCACATATCCAGTCATCATACACCATCAGTCATTCCATCCATCTACCTATCCAAACAACCCACTCATTTATCCACTAACTCACCCACCTAACCATCTATCCATATTTCCGTAAAACCCCCCAACCCTTCACTCATCCAAACCACCATCTATTCATTCATCTCATCACACAAGTATTTGATTATTGTTCTGGTCATCTATCCAATAATCCACCTGTTCATCCACGTACCCATAATCTATCCACCTATCCATCTAGTCATCCCAAATAGTATCTGTTCATTCATCTATCCATCTTCCAGTCACCCAATTACCTACCCACCTTCCAATTAACCATCTAATCACCTAACCAAATGGCCATCTACCCACCTACTCAACTATTTAACCATCCATTTTTCCATTTGTCCAAATGGCCATTCACCCATATTATCATCTGATATCACAGGTCTGGCTGTGATTCCATTAATATTTCCATCCTTCATTCTATCCCATCTATAATGGGATTCTACTTTGTGTCTGGCTACTTGGATTCTGTGGATATAGAGATGAAACCAACAGTACCTACCCCCTGAGAAGCTCAGAGTCTAGTAAGGGAGTCTATCTGATCCTTGGTGATGGCTTTTTAAAAAAATTTGAGACAGGGTCTTGCTCTGTCACCCCAGCTGGAGTGCGGCAGTGTGATCATGGCTCATTACAGCCTCAACCTCCTGGGCCCAAGAGATCCTCCCATCTCTGCCTCCTGAGTAGTTGGGACTACAGATGCATGCTCTACGCGTGGCTAATTCTCATATTTTTTATAAAGGTGGGGTTTCACCATGTTGCCCAGGTTGGTCTCAAAGCCCTGGGCTCCAGTGATCCACACGCCTTGGCCTCCCAAGGTGTTGGGATTATAGGCATGAGCCACCATGCCTGGCCGGTGATAGTTTTCTAGTCATCAGAGATTCTAGCTCTGAGACTCCAGTTGCAGAGATCTCCATCTCCCATGACATGTGTCAGCTGACTTATAATTCCGGATTTTACCAACGTTAATACGGAAGGAACCTCTATTTCTGCTTAGCATCCAGTCAGATAGACCCAGGTCCTGCCTGGTCTGCTGTGGGTAGTGACAGTGCTCCAGATGTCTTCGGAATTTCTCCAGATGTCCCCCCTTGCCCTTTACACCCGATCCTTCACTCATGCCCCATCCACTGGAAAATGAAGTCCTACCATGGCAGTCAGTTGCATTTTCCAGCCTGTCCCTCGATTCCTCCAATTCTTTTAATAAAAGCTCATTTTTTTCCCTTGGCGGTTAGGCTTCTTCGACTTGCTGTTCAGGACAGACTCCAGCCCTAAATCCCAGCTCCGTGGGTTGCTGGAGCCTCAGATTTGGCCAACAAGGCACAGTCCTGGGGCTTTCGTTGCGCCTGCTGAGGAAGGCGCTCTCCTTCTGTCTGTGTGGTTTTGCTGAAAGACTCTTGGAGCCACCTTTGCCACACAGGGAAGAGCCTGCCTGAGAATTAAGGCCACACGAGAGAAAGCCATTTCATCACCTGAATCCAGACACCACCTAAAGTTCCTGGAGACACTTGTCCCTGTGCCCTCCCTCCCTCCCTCCCTCCCTCCCTCTTTTTCTCTCTTCTCCTTCTTCCCTTAAGCCACCCCATTTTTCTTGGCTTAAGCCAATGTGAGTTGGAATTTATTCTTTTGCAACTGATAAAGTCCTTAGAAAGGCCAACACATTTGGAAGCCTCAAGAGTGGCAATAAAGTAAGCACACCCTACCCCACTTCCAAATGTAAACGTGGTTTTATTTCATGCCTTTTATCCATCACGAAACACCCACTCCTTCCCAGCATCCCCCTCTTCCTAGAAAACAAGATGCAGCGTAAGGCACGTGCACTGTCCACATGACATCATGTAGGGTCTTTAAAAACAAAATAAGCAACAGTCTTCCCGACAGCTCGAACTGCCTCCGTCTCTAATGTTCAAAGAATGATTATCCCCCCCAAAGCACAACTTGAGGAAGAGAGTGCTTGCATTAGAACTGTGAACCAGCCACATGCCAGTTCAAACAACCAAACCAAACCAATGACTAAGAAACCCAGCCACACAGGTACAAGAGCAAAACTCTGGAGTAATGAGACTAGTCCATAAATTAAAAAGACAAAACAAACCTGTCCCCTCCTCATCACCAGCCCTCCCCCACATCAGCAATTCCTTGCTTTTGTTCTGTGAGTCATGTAGAAGAGTCTAGACTCCGAGCCAGCCCTTTGCCCCAACGTCAAATAATCCGAAGCCAATGGTGGGTACTTGGCTCCCAGAACCCTAGTTTGGACTGATCATGGTTTCGGAGATGGTCACTGGACATGTCCTGTGGGTGGCAGGGCTCCTGGCTGGTGTTCAGCATCTGGGTCTCTGGAGTTCTCAGCGGGGAGATGGGGAAGGCGAGGGGCTCTGGGGGTGAGATGGCCAGCAGAGATGCTGCCGATCCTGCTATAAATACTCCAGCTCCAGGGCGTGCCTCAGTGCCTCCAGGTCCGCATGGCAGGATATCCGCCAGAAAGGCATGTTGTGCTGAAACACAGAACACCAGCCACAAGGTTATGGCCCCGCCCCTGCCCCCGGATCCCATGTCTGTGGTTATAGGGCCATGTGAGATGTCAACCCAGTTAAGTCTAGCATGTGGGGACTTCCCAAACTATGCAGTACTTGACGTTGCTGGCAGACCCACATCTGGCCAGTACCCACCAGTATGGCTGACCATTTATATCCACTCACAGCCTGCTCTGACGGGCTCATCCGGCACTGCCCAGCACGATCCCTGTTTGCCCCTCTTGCCTCCATTGGTCCCAGTGTGGTCTTAGGTGGTGCACTGACATGGTGTTAAATTGCACAGTGGGAAAGCAATTCTTTTTAAACATTTGTTCTTGTCTGGGCACCGTGGCCCATACTTGTAATCCCAGAACTTTGGGAGGCTGAGGCAGGAGGACTGCTTGAGGCCAGGAGTTGGAGGCTGCAGTGCTCTGAATCTCTTACTTCAAGAAGAAAGACACAGCTAGATGCTGGAACTGCCCCCCAACATCTGACCATTTCCACCGTGAACAAATAGAACTGGTCTTGGAGTCTTGAGCGGGTCACGGTAGCTAGCCAGGCCAGGATGACACTAATCTGCTTTCTTCACAGCTTTTGCCTTTTCTTTCTTTTTTCAGCAGGTGGTACTTGCCTCATGTTATTGTCATGATGTTGAGTTTTCTTTTCTTTTCTTTTGGAGACAGGGTATATCTTTGTTGTCCAGGGTAGAGTGCAGTGACATAATCTCTGCTCACTGTAGCCTCAACCTCCCAGGCTCAAGCGATCCTCCCACCTCAGCCTCCCGGGTGGCTGGGACTACAGATGCATGATATCACATCCGGCTAATTTTTGTATTTTTTGTAGAGATAGCTTTTCACCATGCCCAGGCAGCTCTCAAACTCCTGGGCTCAAGCGATCCATTCACCTCATCCTCCCAAAGTGTTGGGATTAAGGCATGAGCCATCGTGCCCAGCTGAATTTTCTTTCTTTTTTTTTTTTTAATTTTAGAGATGGAGTCTCACTTTGTTGTCCAGGCTGGAGTGCAGATCATGGCTCACTGCAGCCTTCAGCTCTTGGGCTCAGCTGATCCTCCTGACTCAGCCTCCTGATATCCAGATAAACAGGAAAAAGGGATGCAGGATGAACTGTATATATAATTGTATATACATGTGTATATGGAGGAATGAGTGCTGGGGTTTCTCAGTAGTTTAAAAGATAATAAATAAGACTACTCATCTTATTTATGCCCGGCCTGTTCTACAGTCTCTAAACAATTTCCAGAAGCAGAAAACCATCTCCTATGGGAACAGCTCTCATCTCTGCCTTCTCACTGCCCCAGCATTCCCACCCTGCCCTCATCCTGGCCAAGCCTTCCTTTCTTTGCAAGGATGGATTCTGGTTGCCACCTGGCCAATCCTGCTCTCTTTAAACAGTGTGGCTCACACCTGTAATCCCAGCACTTTGGAAGGCCGAGGTGGGCAGATCACCTGAGGTCAGGAGTTTGAGACCAGCCTAGTCAACATGGCAAAACCCTGTCTCTATTTTTGTAATCTACTAATTACGAAAATTAGCTGGGTGTGGTGGCTCACACCCGTAATCCTAGCTACTTGAGGCTGAGGCATGAGAATCGCTTGAACCTGGGAGGTGGAGGTTGCAGTGAGCAGAAATCACACCACTGCACTCCAGCCTGGGTGACAGAGCAAGACTCAAAAAAAAAAAAAAAAAAAGTATGATTCATTTTTCTGAGAGAGAATGAGCAAAGGTGAAAGAAAGAGAATGTTCCAGCTTCCTCTCCCAGGCTTAAAGGCTCCAGAGTGCCAGTGGATTCATCACTTGTGGACAGGCAGAGACAAATGACCCACTAAAGTGGAGATATTAACAACACTGTCAGCAGAAACCGTTGAAGCGCCTGGTCCTGCGGCGTATTTCACACGGCTCGGGTGTCGGTCTGGGCTAATGCCTTCCGTTCCTCAGCTGAGAGAGCTGTGGGTGGACGCGTTTCTCACGAATGCGCTGGGGGGTGGGGGTGGATACGTTTCTCACTAATGCGCTGGAGCTTCTGCCTCAACACCAGCAGATGGACTTTTATGAGAGTTGTGTGTGTGGCGGGTGTGTATCTAGTCTTCTTTGTTGGACTCTACTCTTGCCTGACTAGCTCAGGGGTGAAAACCAACTGTGTTGAAACTCATAAGTCTGTCCCCTCCCTGTCAGGCGTTTAGAGCAAGACAAAGGTAGGTTTGTGTCAGATGTGTAACCTTAGGCAAATTAATCAACCTCTCTGAGTCTCAAATTCTGTCATCTATAAAATGAGGTGTGGCCAGGCACAGGCCTGTAATCCCAGCTTTTTGGGCACATTGTTTGAGTCCAGGAGTTTGAGGCCAGCCCAGGTAACATGGCAAAACCTCATCTCTACAAAAAAAAAAAAAAATAATAATAATAAAAAAAAACACAAAAAATTAGCCAGGCATGGCGGTGCCTGTCTGTAGTCCCAGCTGCTTGGAGGTTGAGGTGGGAGGATCAGTTGAGTCCAGGAAGTAGAGGCTGCAGTAAGCTGAGACTGTGCCACTGTACACAAGCCTAGGTGACAGAGTGAGACCCTATCTCTAAAAAAAAAAAAAAAAGGATGCAATGATACCCACTTTGTAGGAGTTTTTGGAGGACTGAATACCAGGATGATGTTATGGTGGTGGGCCGGGCGCCTGTAATCCCAGCACTTTGAAAGGCCAAGGCGGGTGGATCACAAGGTCAAGAGATCGAGACTATCCTGGCCAACATGGTGAAACCCCGTCTCTACTAAAAATATAAAAATTAGCTGGGTATGGTGGCAGGCGCCTGTAGTCCCAGCTACTTGGGAGGCTGAGGGAGGAGAATCACTTGAACTCGGGAGCCAGAGGTTTCAGTGAGCTGAGATTGAGCCACTGCAGTCCAACCTGGCAACAGAGCAAGACTCAGTCTCACAAAAGACCACAACAAAAGCTATGGTGGTGAAGGGCATGGGGTTTGGGCAGCACCTCAGGATGCCGGCCACACACCGGTGTGACTGACCCTGTCAGCAGCCTTAAAGATCGTTTCTCCCCTTCTCCCTCAGAAGCAGCTCCCATTTCTTAGCGGGGCTCACGGCGGCTGCTAACAGAGATGACATCTCCCGGGGAAAGGGGAGGAGCCTTCCAGGTGGAGGGAACAGTGCCTGCAAAGCCTTCCAAGCTCCTCTCTCCCGAGTCCCTCTCCCAGGACCCTAGGGCTTCCCTCTTCCTCTGGGTTTCATCTGCTGAGACCCTACACATTTTTGCATTTCCTTGGGATTTGTTGCCAGGCAGAGATGGGGGAAACCAGGTCCCCCTAATTAAGCTCTGCAACATTAACAATCCACTTCCCAGGCCTCCGGGTGGCGGGTGGCAGCCTCTCTGGGGTGCTGTTGACAGGTCCAGACCCAGGACTTTGGCAGCTGTTTCTTTTCCAAGAACAGAGATGTGGCCACCAGAACCCCCTGCCCTCTCCTCACGGGCCCGAGATCACAAATGCAGGATTTTCTTTTTCATTAGCTTAATGCTGTCTTTATTAACTGGGAAGGGTTCTTGGAACATATGATCAGTCAGTATTAAATAAAACACACGCACGTGCACTGGCCCCCCACCAGCCTGCCCCGCCGGAGCGTCTCTGGGCTCCCAAGCAGTTGTCCCAGAAACAATCCAGGGCTACCAGGGGCGGCAGCCAGAGGCAGAGAGGGGGATTTGTAGAAGGAAATTACTCAGGATGCTTCTGCGATTTGCAGATGGAATGGACCGCCAAGCAAGGAGCCTGGGAAGGAGGACCCAGCCAGCCACGGGGAGGGGAGGAAATCATGGAAGGAGCCCTTGAAGACCATGATGGGCACTCACAAGAGCAGGAAAACGCAATCTGAGAGGCGGAAGAAGTACCTTTTTTGCTCCTTGCTCCTCTTCCACACCATCACCGATCACCACGTAGACAGCTTTTCTGCCGAATCTCTGCATTATCCTCTCGAAGCAGCTCTCCTTCCCTGCACACACACAGGAAAGAAAGAAAAAGGGCTCTGTGAGGACCCAGGACTGCAGCCAATACCCGCTCATTAAGAGCTGGCCGCCTGCAGCTGTGCTCCCAAGGGCCCAGTATGACTCATCTCGCGCTTGCGCAGACTTCTCAGGTGAGCACTGTTATCATTCCCAGGTTAGGATGATGACAGCTGGAAACACAGCGAGGGTCAGCAGCTTGCCCAGGGCAACACGCAGGAGGAGGCAGCTTGGGGGTTACAGCAGGCTCCAGATATCTGCAGCTGCCTGATGGAGGCGTGGCAACGGATGTGCACCGTTTGAATGCACTTCATGTCATGTGCTGGACGCTATTTTTTTGAGACAGAGTCTCATTCTATCACCAGGCTGGAGTGCAGTGGCACAATCCTGGCTCACTGCAACTTCTGTTTTCCGGTTTCAAGCAATTCTCCTGCCTCAGCCTCCTGAGTAGCTGGGACTACAGGCACGGACCACCAGGCCTGGCTAATTTTTTGTACTTTTTAGTAGAGACGGGGTTTCACCATGTTGGCCAGGATGGTCTCGATCTCCTGACCTCGTGATCCGCCTGCCTCGGCCTCCCAAAGTGCTGGGATTACAGGCGTGAACCACCAGGCCCAGCCTGTTTTTTGAGACACAGTCTTGCTCTGTTGCCCAGGCTGGAGTGCTTTGGTGCCATCTCGGCTCACTATAACCTCCACTTCCAGGGTTCAAGTGATTCTCCTGCCTCGGCCTCCTGAGTAGCTGGGACTCCAGGCATGCGCCTGTAACCACACCTGGCTAAATTTTGTACTTTTTAGTAGAGACAGGGTTTCACCATATTGGCCAGGCTGTTTGCAAACTCCTGACCTCAGTGATCTGCCTGTCTCTGCTTCCAAAGTACTGGGATTACAGGCATGAGCCACCGCGCCCAGACATCTTAACCATTTTTAAGTGTATAGTGCATGGCCTGAATTATTATAATTTTAAAATTAAAAGGCACTTTTATATAGTGTTTGGGTATAGAACTTCAGTAAAACCAAAATTGCTCTAAGAAAATGCTGCCAAAGTACTATGTTAATTTTCTTTTGCTCTAGAGAAAAAAAAAAACAATGAAAAAAGCTTCTAATTAAAAATATCTTGGCATGGTGGCTCATGCCTGTAATCACAGCACTTTGGGAGGCTGAGGTGGGAGGATTGCCTAAGGCTGTAGTGAGCAGTGATCTTGCCACTGCACTCCAGACTGAGTGACAGTATGAGACACTGTCTGAAAAAAAAAATCTTAACTAGATTTATTTTGTATTATTATACATTCTTAGGTGATATAAGAATGAAAAAAATCAGCCCCTTGTAGAAAACCAATTATTTCTTGCCATGAAAAGATAACTGATGATAAACAAATGATGCTGTTGATTTCTAGTTATTAAATTCTCTTACCTGATGAAAGCTCTGAGCCTGGACTTGTTCTCTTTGTGAATAGGGAAGATTAGCAGGTATTACAGAGGTGTTAAATACAGGCTAGCACTAAATCAAGACTCTCTCCTTGAAAGAGAATTAAGAAAAACCATGCTTTTCTCTCTGTGGTTCCAGGTTTAATTCAAAGTTATTTGATGAACAAGGTTGTTTGATGAACCACCTAGTTACAGTCATCTCATGTACCATGCTGTAGTGGGAACTGTTTTACTTCCTTAGTAATAGAATTCCATGAGCTGGATGCATCATTGCTGAGTTATGGACTACATTTCCCAGGTTCCCTGGCAGCTCCTTGTGGCCAAGTGACTAAACTGTGGCTGACAGACGGTAAGTAGAATGTAATGTGCATAGCTTCTGAGCTTGGCCTTCAAATATCAGACCTGCTAGAATGAACATGTGCTGGAACTCTGATTTGGCCCCATACATGAGAATAAAACCATAAGAGATGGTGGAAAAATAAAATGGGAGAGACCTGGGTTTCTGGATGACTTTGAGGTCAGGGTCACTCCACCAGCCTGGACCACCTACCTCTGTTCTGTTCTATGAGGGAGAAATCAGCTTTGGCTCTTTTTGCTAGCCCTCGCATTTTGGGGTGTGTTTGTTATAGCAGCTGTGCCTGTATCTGCACTCATACAGACACTCTGGAAAACTGGTCCTAACCAATTTCTTTAGGCGCAGAGGTCAAGGCATGTGGTCTATGAGGGCTTCTTTGGGGATCTGAGTCATGGCCATGGGCAAATTCCATCAACTTCCCCAGGGAAGGAAACCTTAAACATCCCATTCCTAGGATGGAAAGCTAATCCTGCCCTCCATCCCTGCATCCCCCCTGCCCCCCGCGGTCTGGCTTCTCCCTACCTGTTTTGGTTGCACTGTAGATGTTCTCAATAGGAAACACAGACCCCAGTCCATATAGCAGGACTTTGGCCAGGGCAGGGATTAGTTGAGTGGTAGTGACCAGCACATTGACACAGTTGGGCCTAAGGATAAAGGAGACTGGATCAGAACTCAGAGGGACCACAAGGCCAGGCCTCCTCCTGCTGCACGAGCCTGGAGTGGGCTGGAAATCTGGTAGGCTTGGAGGCTGTGGCTGTCATCTTCATGGTTCAGGCCCAGGGATTCTCCAACTGTTCCTCTCTTTTAAGCCTGTAGCTGCCTGATGGAGTGAATTGTAGTATGGGGAGAATACTTTTCATATTCAAAAAAGCAAATGTTTAGACGGGGCATGGTGGCTCACGCCTGTGATCCAAGCACTTTGGGAGGCCAAGGCAGGTGGATCACAAGGTCAGGAGTTTGAGACTGGCATGACCAACATGGTGAAACTCCGTTTCTGCTAAAAATACAAAAATTAGCTGGGCATGGTGGTGGGCACCTGTAATCCCAGCTACTCGGGAGGCTGAGGCAGGAGAATCGCTTGAACTGGGAGGTAGAGGCTGCAACAAGCTGAGATCGCGCCACTGCACTCTGGCCTGGGCGACAGAGCAAGACTCCGTCTTAAAAAAAAAAAAAAGCAAATGTTTATTGCAAGGGCCATATACTTAAATAGTTGCAGGTAATGTAAATGAGCAATATGGAACAATTGTAGGACAATAGGGAGAGGTGGGGGCTGGGGTAAGCTGGTGCCTGGATGCCAGTTCTTATCCTTTGAGAGAATCCAGAAACCTGGAAACCTGTTGGGCCCTGAAAAGTCTCTGCAGCTGTTAGCTCAGCTATGCTACAGGGTATCCACTGAGTTGTGCACTTAAACTTTATTAAATATTTGGGCTGGGCACAGCGGCTCACGCCAGTAATTCCAGCACTTTGGGAGGCCAAGATAGGTGGATCACCTGAGGTTAGGAGTTCAAGACCAGCCTGGTTAACATGGTGAAACCCCATCTCTATTAAAAGTACAAAAATTAGCTGGGCATGGTGGCGGGCACCTGTAATCCCAACTACTCAGGAGGCTGAGGCAGGAGAATCACTTGAACCTGGGAGTTAGAGGTTGCGGTGAGCCGAGATCATGCCACTGCACTCCAGCCTGGGTGACAGAGTGGGACTCTGTCTCAAAAAAAAATTTTGGAAAATGTGCAAGTGAGAATTTGAGGCATCCTATTGTCCCAAGTGTGGAGCCAACACTGCTTACTGGGAGAAAGTTCAGTGGCACAGAGGAAAATGGGGGCTGTCACTTGCCGGGAGTTGATGAGGTTTAGTGCCTTCAAGGAGTGGGTCAGCCAGAGGTCTGTGAGAGCTTCCAGCTCGGCTCGGAGCTGTAGCCAGGTCTCCCTTTTTGGAGCTCCTATCAATCCTGTGGACAAAGGAAATAAAGATTTAGTCATCATATTAGAAAGATCTAAGGGATGAAGGTAGGGAACAGGAATCTAGTTACTATACCCTGAGTGTTAAAATCCTATGTCACTCAAAACAAACTTCAGTCCAGCAGCTTCTCTTAATCTTATCCTGAGATCAGCAGATTGATCGATTAATCCATTCACTGAGCGATCCACCTATTCATCCATCCATCCATCCATTCACCCACCCAATATCCATCCATTCATCCACCTACCCACCCACCCACCCACCAACCTATCCACCCATCCATCCATCCACCAATATCTATCCATCTATCCATCCATCCATCCATCCATCATCTACTCACCCACCTGTTTATCCATCCATCCATCCATCCACCCAATATCCATCCAGCCATACAGCCATTCACCTATCCTCCCATCCATCTACCTACCCATCTATTCACCCATCTATCCACCTAATATCCATCCATCCATTCATCCACCCACCCAGTTATCTACCCATCCATCCATCCATCTACCCAATACCATCCATCCAATATCCATCCATCCATCCATCCATCCACCCACCCATTTACCCATCCATCCATCCACCCAGTATCCATCCATCCATCCACCCACCCACCTATCCACCCAGCCATCTACCTACCCACCTATCCACCTAATATCTATCTATCCATCCATCCATCCACCTATCCACTTAATATCCATCCATCCATCCATCCACTCAATCACCTATCCACCCACCCATCTACCTACCCACTTATCCACCCATCTAGCCACCTAATATCCATCCATCCATCTATCCATCCACCTATTCACCCAATATCCATCCATTCATCCACCTATCCACCCACCCACCTATCCACCCATCCATCCACCCAATCATCCATCCATCCATCCATCCATCCATCCATCCGTCCACCTACCTCTCCACCCATCCACCCATCCATTCTGCCTTCCATCCATCCATGCATCCAGCAAAAAATTCAGGAGTGTCTTCTAAGTGCTTGATATTGTAATAGGCACTGAATGCACAGATATGAACAAAAACATGCAGATTATAGAGCTTATATTGTTATGGTGGAGACAGGGAATTAATAATAAAATACAAAAATAATGATGAACATTTCTGAGTGCTTATTATGTACAGGGCTCTGCTTTTAACATGATTTATTTCATTCTCACAATGACCCTAGAGGTGGACACAATTTTTATTTCTGTTTTTTTTAGGTGAAGAAACAGGCTTTGTGATGTTGACTGACTTGCTCACCATAGGGGGAAAACAATGGATAAAGGGCGGGCATCCAGGCTGCTGACTTCCAGAGCCACCCTGTGGGTATTTCTCAGTCTGCTATTCTCTCAGCCTTCAGTAGCTTTAAGATACTGTTCAAAGCCCCCAGCAGCATGATCCTGGCTCTGCTGAGTCTCATCTCCCCACTGTCTTTCCATTCTAGCCCCGGAGGCCTCTTGTTGGTTTCCTAAAACACCAAGTGAGCTCCTGCCCCAGGACCTTTGCATACCTCATTTCAGAACCTGGACCACTCTTCTTATCTCATATCCTGCTTTTGCCTGGTTAAATCCCTCAATCTCTGCATTTAGGCCTTGTCTTCTTTTTTTTTTTTTTTAGACAAAGTCTTGCTCTGTCATACAGTCTGGAGTGCAGTGGTGTGATCATGGCTCATTGCAGCCCCAGTCTCCTAGGCTCAAGCAATTCTGCACGCCTCCCACCTTAGACTCCTGAGTAGCTGGAACTACAGGTGCCTGCCACCATGTCTGGCTAATTTTTATATGTTTCATAGAGGCAGAGTCTTGCTATGTTGCCCAAACTGGTCTTGAACTCCTGACCTCAAGCAATCCTGCCTTGGCATCCCAAAGTGCTGGAATTACAGGTGTGAGCCTTTGCATCCTGCCTCAAGGACTCGTCTCAAATATTGTTTATTCTGGAAGGTCTAACCTGATCTCTGCAGGCTGGGTCAGGTCCCTCTAGTTTATATTCTCCCAACACATGGTAGCTCTTCTTTATAGCACTTCTCACAACTAGAATTTTAAGTGTATTTGTGTGACAATGTGTTTCGCATCTGCCTTGGCCATTAAGCTGTTCACTCTATGAGGGCAGGAACCAAGTCAGGATTGTTTGCCACCGCAGCAGCAGCCTCCGTAGCCGGGGCTAGCCTGTGCTTGGTGCCAAATCAGTATTTGCTGAAGGAAGAATGAATTCATTAGGACCAAATGCTGCCTGAGCCTGTGGTATTTAGATATCATCTTCTGTACATAGAAGATCCCCGTGTCCAAACTCCTCCCTGTGGGCTGCAAGGCCCTGCGTCATCTGGACACTGCCAGCTCTCTCACCCCATCCTTGACCACGTGCTCCCTTGCTCCAGCCACGCTGGCCTTCTTTATCTTTCTGAAAAGTGTCACCCTCCTTTGGTCTCAAGAGACTTCTCATTTGCTCTTTGCGGTAGACACTGTTAGTCGCCATCCACTATCCATTTTTCTCACTTGTAATTAGTAAAAATATAAATACAAAAGGATCTTCTCATTAGTAATAAGAATCCTGATTTTGGTTGGGTGAGGTGGCTCATGCCTATAACCCCAGCACTTTGGGAGGCTGAGGTGGGAGGATTGCTTGAGCCAGGAGTTTGAGACCAGCCTGGGCAAGACAGGAAGACCTTCTCTCTACAGAAAATTAAAAAAATGGCTACTTTTTAAATTACCTGTGGTACCAGTTACTCTGGAGGCTGAGGACAGAGGATTGCTTCAGCCTGGGAAGTTGAGGCTGCAGTGAGCTGAGATCGTGCCATTGCACTCTAGCCTGAGAAACAGAGCGAGACCCAGTCTCAAAAAATAAATAAATAAAAAGATTGAAGGGGCTGGGCGTGGTGGCTCATGCCTATAATCCCAGCACTTTGGGAGGCCGAGGCAGGCGGATCATCTGAGGTCAGGAGTTCAAGACCAGCCTGACCAACATGGTGAAACCTTGTCTCTACTAAAAATATAAGTTAGCCAGGCGTGGTGGTAGGCACCTGTAATCTCAGCTACTCAGGAGGCTGAGGCAGGAGAATCACTTGAACCCAGGAGGCTGAGGTTGCAGTGAGCCGAGATTGTGTCACTGTACTCCAGCCTAGACAACAGAGTGAGACTCTGTCTCAAAAAAAAAAAATATATATATATATATATATATAAGACTCCTGGGCTCCTAACGCCGTAGAGTACTTGGCCAGCTCTGGAATGTCAACAGCTCTTGTATATTAGAAAAAAACCCATTTCATTGTTGTTTTTTGTGTTGTGTTTTGGCTGGTTGTTCTCTTACCTATGCAGCTGAATGCAGGCTGAACTGATAGACTCTTCACCTGTTCTGGTCATCCCCCAGCTCTGGGCGTCTGATTATCATCATTAGAATCTCATTTAGAATATTTAGAATACTGAGTTCAAATATTCCTTCCTGAGAGATGGACTCTGGATCTACTTTCCAAGTGTCCCCTGGTCACCCCTGCCCATGCCGGGCTGTCTGCCACATTCCTCTATTTCCTCTATGGGCATGATCATCCTCTGAAGTGACTGAATTAAGAATTTCAAGCTGGGCACAGTGGCTCACGCCTGAAATCCCAGCACTTTGGGAGGCTAAGGCAGGTGGATCACTTGAGCTCAGGAGTTTGAGACCAACCTGGTCAACATGGTAAAAACCTGACTCTACTAAAAATACAAAAATTAGCTGGGCATGGTGGCGTGCTTCTGCAATCCCAGCTACTCGGGAGGCTGAGGCAGGGGACTCATTTGAACCTGGGAGGTGGAGGTTGCAGTGAGCCAAGATGGCACCATTGCACTCAGCCTGGGTGACAGAGCAAGACTCCGTCTTACAAATAAAAAAAAAAAAAAAAAAAAAAGAATTTAAGTGCTTTGCTCACTTATTGATGGTCTGTTTTCTCCACCCATTGAATATAAACTCAGGAAACAGGGACCTTGTTTCTTTTATTCACCGCTGAATCCACAACCTAGGCCTTTGATGATGGACACATGGACGAATGAATGAATGAATGAATGAATCAATCAATCAATCAATCTTCTTACTGCTACATGTCCCATATTCTCATTAGTCTAGAAACTCTTGAAGAACACATAACCTCTGGTTTTCCTCTCTCTCTGCGCCTTCCCCAGAGACCATTAGCTGGAACCCTTAGTAACAATACAAACTCACAAGGACTCAGCACTTTTCAGTTGACAAAGGGCTTCCCATGTGCTGTCTTGTGTAGCTGACTGCCCAGCCACCTGACTTTGCTCCACGCCAGGAGATGTGCTTCAAGCTGTTTCCTTGGCTTTTTCCTCCTTCCCACCTTCCCCAGATAACCACAGCACCACTTAAGGAGAGCGTATGTGTGTCAGACACCGTTCTGAGTACCTTCCTGTGTGAATTCCCAATGTCCTGGCATGAATCCTAGAAGCTGGGCAGCATCAGTGGCCCCATTTTACACACGAGGAGGAAACTGAGGCACAGGGAGGTCAAATAACCTGCTCAGGGCTACACAGGAAGTGGCTGAAGAAGGAACGACATCAGGGCAAGGCCCCTGATTCCAACCCCTGCCTCCTGGATGGTGACTTACTAAGTATTACCTCTAGCCTGTATTTTGCAGAAGTCTTTCTTCTGAGCACATTTTTCCCCCCAAGACAGAGTCTTGTGTGTCTCCAAGGCTGGAGTGCAGTGGCATGATCTCAGCTCACTGCAACCTCTCCTTCCCAGGTTCAAGCAGTTCTCTGCCTCAGCCTCCCAAGTAGCTGGGATTACAGGCATGTGCCACTACACCTGGCTAATTTTTGTATTTTTTAGTAGAGATGGGTTTCACCATCTTGGCCAGGCTGGTCTTGAACTCGTGACCTCATGATCCATCCGCCTCAGCCTTCCAAAGTGGTGGAATTACAGGTGTGAGCCACTGTGCCCGGCCTACCTTCTAAAACACTTGGAATCATGTGAATCTGTGGTGATCCCCAGGCTGGAAGCCGCAGCCATGCACCTGGCTAGATCTGTGATGCAGGAACAGCTGGGGAGGGAAAGGGGACCGGCATGCCGCCAGCTGTGGGCTCCTCACCAGCTGATAGCTCGGGTGATCTCCCCTCAGCCATGGGCGAGCAGGGCAGCCTGACAAAGCCCTGGCATTTCCCAGGCCTTAACCTGGATGGAAAGCAGATGCTCTCTGTTGGCCAACTCCATCCCTGTCTCCCCTAAGCAAGCCCTCCTGCTCCCCTCCTCCCTCTGTGCAGGGCTGGGTATGCAGGCAGCGCCCAACCTGCCCAGAGCTTGCAGCTTCACTCCTGCAATCAACATACTCGCGTTCAAGAGGCCACCAAGTGTGGCCTTGAAGGGCAGAGGTGTTGGAGTCACCCGGCCTGGGACTCCACTGTGGCTCTTCTGCCTGGTATGTGTGATGCTGGGCAGGATACTTAACCTCTGTAATGTCACTTTCTGCTTTCGAGCAACACAGATGATAAAAACATTTACCTTACAGGGATGCTGTGAAGAAGCTATGCCATGACAATGGGGCAAAACTGGCGGAGTAAGTGCTCCATACACACCAGCTACTGCCAGGGCTGTGCTCCGCACGTGCGCTGGATTAGGACTGACTGCAGCCACAAACATGATGGAAAGTCTGTCCCAAAGAACCGATGGGAAAACTACCAGAGAAAGTGGAAGACATGGAACCTGAGGCTCCCAAGCAAAACTGAGAGGAACTAGTGACAAATGCCACCATGTACTGAGTGCCTGCTGTATACCAGGCACAGAGTCATGCCTTTCGTATGCATTAAAAATAAACCTCTCAATAATCCAGGGAAGCAGAAGTATTTGTACTCTTCATTTCATAGATCTAGAGACTGAGGCACAGAAAGATGACTGTATGTATGTTGCCTAAGGCCACGTAGCTAGAAAGTGGCAGAGCTGGGACTGGAAGTGGGTTCTGTCAAGTTTGAGAAGTGGGACTCCACACTTTTTAGAAGTAGAGGGAAGGGGCACCAGAAGCTTTTGGGGCCAGTATGTATATTGCAGACACTATTAGCCACCTACTCATTCAAACCCTTCCTTTACGGGCTAGTGGTTGGTTACCGGCATGGTGACAACCAGGAAGACTTCCAGATGTCTCCTGGGGAGGGCGCAGTATCACCCCCAGCTAAAAACCTCTGGATTGAGGTCTAGAGAACTCCAGAATTGTCTAGACCACAGCTGAGCCAGCCTCACCTCTAGTGCCTCACATCTTGTTTGGGGCAATGAATGAATGGTCCTAGGTAGCTGAAGCTGGTGGGGGGTGGGGGAGTGGGTCTCTCCTTGTTGCACACATTAGAATTACCCAAAGACCTTTATGGCTCCTCATGTCCAGGCTGCAGCGAGACCAAGGCAGTCAGAAACAGAAACTCTTTGGCTGGTTCCAATGACAGCCAAGTGTGAGAACCAGTGACTTCGGGGGCTTCTTCAACTTTAATGCCTCCACAGTCACCTGGCGGGCTTGTTAAAAATGCAGATTCTGGGCCAGACAGCTGGTACATGCCTCTAATCCCAGCTCCTTGGGAGGCTGAGGTGGGAGGATCACTTGAGGTCAGGAGTAGTTTGAGACCAGCCTGGGCAGCATAGCAAGACCTTGTCTCAAAAAAAAAAAAATTTAAAAGCAGATTCTGAGACAGTTGCCAAAGATGGGGCCTGAGACCCTGCACTTTTTTTTTTTTTTTTTTTGAGACAAGGTCTTGCTTTGTCACTCAGGCTGGGGCGCCGTGGCTGTAATCTCAGGTCTCTGCAGCTTCTGCTTCCTGGAAACCCTGATCTTGTTTTTTTATTTTTTATTTTAGAGATAGGGTTTCATCATGCTGGCCAGGATGGTCTTGATCTCCTGACCTCGTGATCTGCCCACCTCGGCCTCCCAAAGTGCTGGGATTATAGGCGTGAGCCACTGTGCCCGGCCTGAGACCCTGAACTTCTAACCAGCTCCAGGAGGATGCTGATCTGGTCAGTCTGTAGACAACAATCTGAGCTGCAAAGACTCATGGTGTGAGTCCCCCACCTCTGATTCCAAGGGGGATTCTGGAATTCCAGAATCCGAGGGGGATTCTAGGGCTGTGAAAACACAGATTCTGGGCCCCATCGCAGAGTTTCAGATTTGACAGGCCTGAGGCAGGGCCAGAGGAGCTGCATTTCCAGCACGCCCGTGGGTGATGCTGTTGCTGGGGTTGGAGGACCACACTGTGAGAGCATCTGGCTGTGGGTAAGAGAATGCCGCCCCCACGCCCACCCCCCACCATTTGTGGCCTGAAGAATCTTGGACCAGATGCAGCCTCCACCCCTCAGCTTTCCCACCCCCAAAGTGAAGGTGACAAAATACCAGTGCCCTAATGAGGGTTGCGTTAAGTGGGCTGGCACTGAACTTGTGAATCTCTCTGACTGGTGCCTTGGCACAGCAGGGACACAGAATGGACAGCATCCCACCCAATGAGCTTCCCTTCCTCGGAGGCCCAAGGCCCATGGTACTCACCGCCGACGTTGTTCTTGTAGGTATTGTACATCTCCTTCACCCGCCGGTAGCGGAAGGCCAGCTTCCTCATCCAGTCCACGCCACCGTGGACGCCAGAGCCCAGGCACAGGTTGGCTCCCGGGGCTGAACTGTGGAAGCCGTCAGCGGAGAAGTTGTATGTGCTGCGGAGAGAGGAGGGAAGGGACCGTGTTAGTGCGGGGAGTGGCGGGGATCGTCACTGGGAGAACACAGGCTCTGTGGGACCCATGGGTGGGCTTTCGGATGTCCATGAGCCCCTTAAGGTGCACAGGGTGCTTGGAGTGTGCATTTGGGGACAGCAAGACCACAGCTTTTATTAGCTTCCTTGAGAAGGGTATGGTGTCTTTTGCTCTTACCTGATCTGCATTCATTTGCCTTTCTTTTGTTTTTTAATTTTAATTTCTTTTTGATACAGAGTCTCACTCTGTCTTCAGGCTGGAGTGCAGTGGCGCAATCTTGGCTCCCTACAACCTCTGCCTCCCAGGTTCAAGCGATTCTCCTGCCTCAGCCTTCTGAGTAGCTGGGACTATAGGTGTGTGCCACCACGTCTGGCTAATTTTTGTTTTTATAGTAGAGATGGGGTTTCACCATGTTGGCCAGGATGGTCTCTATCTCTTGACCTCATGATCTGCCTGCCTCAGCCTCCCATCGTGCTGGGATTACAGGTGTGAGCCACCGCGCCCGGTCAATTCTTAGTATTGAGGGTATTGCTCTGTTGCCCAGATTGGAGTGCAGTGGTGTCATCATAGCTCACTGCAGCCTCAACCTCCCAGCTCAAGGGATCCTCCTACCTCAGCCTTTCGAGGAGCTGGGACCACAGGCATGCACCACCATACTGGGCCAGCTTATTTTTATTTTTGTAGAGATGGGTCTCCCTGTGTTGCCTGGGCTGGTCTTGAACTCCCAGGCTCAAAGGATCCTCCCACTTTGGCTTCCTAAAGTGCTGGGATTATAGGCACCACTGCACCTGCCCCCTTATTTTGACTTTTTATTTGTTTTTATTTTTTATTTATTTTTGAGATGGAGTTTCACTCTGTCACCCAGGCTGGAGTGCAATGGTGCTATCTCAGCTCACTGCAATCTCCGCCTCCTGGGTTCAAGCGATTCTCCTGCCTCAGCCTCCTGAGTAGCTGGGACTATAGGCGCTGGCCATCAGGCCCATCAGGCACCAGCTAATTTTTGTATTTTTGTAGAGACGGGGTTTTACCATGTTGGCCAGGCTGATTTTGAACTCCTGACCTCAGGTCATCTGCCTGCCACGGCCTCCCAAAGTGCTGGGATTACAGGCGTGAGCCACTGTGCCCGGCCTTGACTTTTTATTTGTTAAGTTAGGCCGAGTCAGTTGCCTGACTGGCTGGTGCTTCATGGATATAAGTCTGGACCCCGAAAGAAGCACGCTGGGCTACAGAGATCCACAGTAGCCAGGGGCATCTCAGAAGCAACACGAAATGACTTGCAAAAATGGCAGCTGGGAACCAAAGGGGAGACAGTGGGTGTCTCACCACCTACAGCAGCTGGAGCTTGAGAATGAAAAAAAGAAACCCTTGCTTCCCAGAGAACACCATTTTCCCTTCTTCTACAGAAGCCTGGAAAATCCCAGGATTTTATCAGAACAGTTATAATAGAGCCTCACAGGACAAACCAGGGTCCCACAAGCCGTGGATGTGCAGTGCCACCAAAAGCTTCTGGGACACACATGAACATGTCTTTAAAGAACAATGGTGGGAAATGCATCAGTCTGGTGCTGTGGCTGTCTCAGGGTGTGAGTGTGGCTGATTTTTTTTTTCTGTACTATTAAACTGCTTCTGCATTTTCTCGAATGAGTTTAAGAGTAGAAAAATGCATTTTCTTGAACGAGTTTAAGAGTAGAAAAAGGCACGGTGGCTCACCCCTGTAATCTCAGCACTTTGGGATGCCGAGGTGGGTGGATCACCTGAGGTGGGAAGTTTGAGACCAGCTTGACCAACATGGAGAAACTCCATCTCTACTAAAAATACAAAATTAGCAGGACGTGTTGACGCATGCCTGTAATACCAGCTATTCGGGAGGCTGAGGCAGGAGAATCGCTTGAACCAGGGAGGTGGAGGTTGTGGTGAGCTGAGATTGTGCTACTGCACTCCAGCCTGGGCAACAAGAGGGAAACTCCATCTCAAAGAAAAAAAAAAGAATAGAAAAAGAATTTTTATTTGTTTAAGAGATGAGAAGCAGCAGGAATGAAGTAACTAGAAATTGTATGTTAAGTAGCTTCAGTGTAATGTCCCTGCTGTAGCCGAGATGAGGAAGGACAGGGGGAAGCTGTGAGTCCTTCCCCTGTGGAGTGGGGGGTGTGCTGAGTGTCAGCACATAGCAAAAGGCGACATGCTGTCCCTCACCTACTATTCTGTGGCTGGGGCCTGGCCTGACTCTGAGTGGAGACCAAGCCTTGCGGCCTGGATGTAAAACTCTTTCCAGGGAAGAGGCTTTGGTGGTGCCCACACCCCCATCCCTACAGGGTCTGCAGAGCGACCTTGGGTGATGCCTCAGACTCAACAGCACATTTCACCTTGGGGGTGCCTGCACCCCAGGCAGCCCAGGAGGACGCTGGCCCAGGTGACTTAATCCCAAAGGCCTCACATGTAGGCCCTGGTGTTCTCTGCAGAGCAGGCTGTGTTGACAGTCACAGGGAAATACCCACAGGGCTGGCGGAAGTTATTTTTTTTTTTAGACAGAGTCTTGCTCTGTAGCCCAGGCTGGAGTGCAGTGGCACAATCTCGGTTCACTGCAACCTCCACTTCCCGGGTTTAAGCAATTCTTGTGCCCCAGCCTCCCAAGTAGGTGGGATTACAGGCATGTGCCACCATGACCAGCTAATTTTTTATATTTTTAGTAAAGTCAGTGTTTTGCCATGTTGACCAGGATGGTCTCGAACTCCTGACCTCAAGTGATCCACCCACCTCAGCCTCCCAAAGTGCTGGGATTATAGGCGCCTGCCACCACACCTGGCTAATTTTTCTATTTTTAGTAGAGATGGGGTTTTGCCATGTTGAACAGGCTGGTCTTGAACTCCCGACCTCAGGTGATCCACCTGCCTTGGCCTCCCAAAGTGCCACGATTACAGCTGTGAGCCACCACGCCTGGCCCTTTTTGCTTTTTCCTAAGTCACCCAGGATGTCTTCCAGGTTCTCCTCCTAGGTTAGTGACGTGGGTGAGGATGTGTGGGTTGTGGGTAAGATGTGTGGGAAGCTGAAGAGTGTACAAGACGGAGTGGCGGAGAACAATGCACTGGCCTTGCTGCTTTCCATCGGCGTGTACGTGTGAGTGTAGATAAAATCAGCAGCAAGGAAATCATCAGGCTGGTAAGCGGTTACTTGGAGATGGTAGGAATATGGGTGATTACAGTTTTTTTCTCTGTTCCTTACTGAATTACTAACAAATTTAAAAGACCCTTAGAGAATATGATATGACTATTCAAACATCTTGTTTGCACAGACACTTCCCCTTCCCCACGAAAACTGCCAGTGGGTTTATTACACAGGCGTGTCGTTTCTTCTCTGTCTCAGCTCTCCCTTGATGGGTGAGCACAGGCTAAAGATAGATGAAATATATCCAACTGGGGTGCTTTTCCAGCACATTCTAAACCCGATGAGGAAGGGGCTATGACTACCCTGTTGCAGCCTTGGCTCTGGAACCTCACTTTTAACTGCCATGCGGTCCTTCTGGCCCAGTGGGGAAGTTTCCATCTTGCTAGATTTATTCTTAGTTTTTTTTTTTTTTTTGAGATGGGGTCTTGCTCTGTTGCCCAGGCTGGAGTGCAGTGGCATGATGTTGGCTCACTGCAGCCTCCGCCTCCTGGGTTCAACCAATTCTCCTGTCTCAGCCTCCTGAATAGCTGGGACTACAGGCGCATGCCACCATGCCTGGCTATTTTTTTGTATTTTAAGGTAGAGATGGGGTTTCACTGTGTTAGCCTGGTTGGTCTTGATCTCTTGACTGCGTGATCTGCCAAAGTGCTGGGATTACTGGCGTGAGCGACAGTGCCCAGCCGATTTATTCTTTTCTTTTCTTTTTTGGGAGAGTCTTACTCTGTAACCCAGGCTGGAGTAGTGGTGTGATCTCAGCTCACTGCAACCTCCGCCTCCCGGGTTCAAGCAATTCTTGTGCCTCAGCCTCCTGAGTAGCTGGGATTACAGGGGCACACCACCACGCCCAGCTACTTTTTGTATGTTTAGTAGAGATGGGGTTTTACCATGTTGGCCAGGCTGGTCATGAACCCCTAACCTCAGGTGATCTGCCCACCTCAGCTTCCCAAGGCTGATTACAGGTTAGGATTACAGGTGTCAGCCACTGCTCCCAGCCATAGATTTATTCTTAAAAAAGTGAACACTGACCATTAACTCAGATGCTACCATGGGGAGATGTCTGGATGTTAAGAGACGGAGGCCCTTGGGGAGGAAGGGCAGGATCCAGAATCTAGGATGGACAGGGGATCTGTGAAGAGCTTGTGTCCTAGAGCCAGGCTGCTTGGATTTGAATTCTGCCTTCCCCGCTGACCGGCCATGTGAGTTTGGGCAGACTGCTGAATCTCTCTATGCCTCACATTCCCCAGCCATAAAATGGGGATGAGGATCAAAGCATCTCTGTCCTAGGGTTACTGTGCACATGCAATGAGTTATTCCATGTGATGCATCTGGAATAGAATATGGCACAAAATGAGGCCTCTCTGAAGGATGGTTCTTACTACTAAGTGAGAAAAAAACCCAGAGCCATTTCATGCTCGGGACCTAGCATATAGCAGGCACTCAATATATTTTTGAATGAATAAGTGGAGAATTTGGTCTCTAAGGAAAAAAAACCCCAAAACACCCTTGGTCTGAGGATTCTCAAAGTGAGGTACCAAACAGCTCAGCATGAGTGAGGCAGGGTTCAGAGGAATATTGCCCTAAATTCCAAGCCAGCTAGCTGCAGGGAAAACTTTATAGAAACAGAATGGCGCTGCTCATTGCCTTGAAAGGAAGAGTGCTTCCCAACGATGACTTCATGGAAAGGACCAATGAACTTTGATCTGGGGTTTATTTATTCCATCCATTGAGAAGTCCTGGCAGGGCTGGAGCCTTGCTCCTTGCCAGTCCTGATTGCAGAAGGGATTTTCCGAATGGATGATTTAAATGAAGCAGGCACCTGCCCACCGACCACTTCTGATTGTGCTGGGCTTTGGAAAGACTTACAGGGCTCAGGAACAGAAACTCTGATTTTTGTTTTTGCAGTAAGTTGGGAGACACACTTTGGAAGCAAGTACTAAGTAAAGTTACAACGACTGGTCCCATAACCGAAACATTATTTAGTCTAATAATAGATCTGATGAGCCTGAAGCTGTTGAATTGTGGTAATTTTGAATGAGCACAGATTAACTATGGTTCGGTTTTTATGAAGTCTTCCCAGGGGTAGGCTTGGAACATTCCAGCCCACATTCCTCTGGAAGCTGTCTCATTTTAAGCGATGGGTTACCTGATTTCTGGAAGCCATGTCCTGGGAGTATTTTCCCCTGGAAACCAGACATACCACTGATTCATTTGAGAAGTGTTTTTTGAGCATTGGCCGTATCAGTTGTTATCTTAAAAATATATGCATGCTGGCTGGGTGTGTTGGCTCACGCCTGTAACCCCAGCACTTTGGGAGGCTGAGGTGGGCAGATCACTTGAGGTCAGGAGTTTGAGACCAGCCTGGCCAACATGGTGAAACCCCGTCTCTACTAAAAATACAAAAAATTAGCCAGGTGTGGTGGTACATGCTTGTAATCCCAGCTACTCAGGAGGCTGAGGCAGGAGAATCACTTGAGCCTGGGAGGCGAAGGTTGCAGTGAGCCAAGATTGAGCCACTGCACTCCAGACTGGGTGATAAGAGTGAAACTCTGCCTTAAAATATATAATATTCAGAGCTGCCTTCTAACAAAGACTGCTGGAGGAGGAGACACACTCTGAGCTTGACTACTGAGAAAAAATTGGTTATAACATCTCTGGACCCTTGATGGGAGGAGAGAAGCTGAAAGAAAGGGTATTTTCAACATTTTGAAGAATGTATACCAAACTCTTCATGGTGGCGATTTTGGGAGGTGAGGTCAGGTTAAATGTTTGAATTTTTTCTGTTATGCATACATTACTTCATAGTAAGCAGGAAAAAGTTGCACCAAGTGAGCAGAGTTTAGTGATTTTAGGTGATGAGGAAGAGGCTGTAGGGTTAAGGGGTGAGGTTGCGATATTTTAAACAAATTTTTACTCATTTATTTATTATAGTAGAGATGGGAGTCTCACTATGTTGCTCAGGCTGTTTTCGAACTCCTGAGCTCAAGTGATCCTCCTGCCAAGGCCTCCCAAAGTGCTGGGATTACAGGTGTGAGCCACCACACCCAGCCAGTTGTGGTTTTTGAGTTTGAGATGCACAAATCCCAGTTCTGGCTGGAGGCAGGCACACCTTGTCCTTATAAGCAGCTCTCCTCTCCCTCCCCACTTCCTAGTAGGAGAACTTGATAATCAATCAATGGGCATTTTTGACTCCCCAGATTCCCACCTTAAATCTTGGCCATTGTCATCTGATGAGACGTCATCAACGTGGATCTGGTCACAATCCTATGGAAAATGTGACAAGAAGAGAGACAGAGAGAACATGCCTGGTTAATCTGATGTAGCCTGTAAGGGTGGGCTTCCTAAGCTGAGGGCTGGGATAAGCACTGCACTGGGAGTCATCGGGCTCTGGTTCTAGTCTGGGTTTGGCCACTCAAGGTTAGAGGTCCTTGGGTTCAATCTCATCCTCTTTTTCTGTTTGGTTTCCTTATAAATGAGCAGTTTGACTGCAAGGAAAGTGACAATACAGTTACTCATCCAAACAGAGGCAGTGTTGCAGTTAAGGGGCTGTTATTACACTAGGAGGATAGGTGCAACCCGGGACTTCCCTAGCTCCCCAGCTTCCCAGGTATGGCCAGATATATGGTCACTCTGGCCTCAGGGAAACACTCTGTTTCCCCTGCTTGGGATGCTCTCCTGCCTTCATCTGCTTACTGAACCCTGTGCTTCTCTAGTATTAGCTCCTGGAGTCGCACCTGCTGTGCCCCATGATCTGTGATCATCATTTACTGAGCACTTACTATGTGCCAGGCACCATCCCCAGGGCTTGCCATTCAACAAAGTCCAATGCCATACTGTTTCCCACTCAATTTCTTTGGGGAAACACCTTTCTCTGTGGGATAAGACCATGGAGCGGAGGCCAGGCTTGGTGGTTCATGCCTGTAATCTCAGCACTTTGGGAGGCTGACGCAGGTGGATTGCTTGAGGTCAGGAGTTTGAGATCAGCCTGGCCAACATGGTGAAACCCTGTCTCTACTAAAATATGAAAATTAGCTGGGCGTGGTGGCAGGTGCCTCTAATGTCAACTACTTGGGAGGCTGAGACATGAGAATCACTTGAACCTGGGAGGCAGGAGGCTGCAGTGAGCTGAGATTGCACCACTGCACTACAGCCTGGGTGACAGAGTGAGACTCTCTAAAAAAAAAAAAAACAAAAACAACAAAAAAACCAAAAAAAACCTCTTCTCCTCTCAGAGCCTCCAGAAGGAACCCCATTAACACTGACCGGGACTTCTGACCTCCAGAACTGTAAGAGACCACATGTGTGTTTTTTGAAGCCAGTAAGTGGTGGAAATTTGTTACAGCAGTCCTGGGAAACAAATACACTAACTTTTCAGATTAAGTGAGTGGAGTTGGGTTTCTGGCACTTTGCAGCCAAGAGTCAGGAGGGATGGAATGTCCCATGTGGAGCCTACATGATGTACACCTGCTGACTCCACCTGCATCAGAAGTGCACTCATAATATGCTGATGGGGCAGACATATCATGAGTGCATTTCATGATGTGGACACAGTGATATGATGAGATGTTGACGGGGCAAAAACTGAGCAGGGGAGCCGGCCCCTGCGGTACTGGTTCAGGTGCAGGCTCTGGAATCTGACTGCCTGGGCCTGGATCGTGGATCCAACCACTTCCCAGTGTGTGACCTTGAGCGAGGGGCATAACTGCCGTGAACCCCAGAGGTTTGACTGACAGATGGATGTGATAACTGAACCCACTTTTGGAATGAAATGAGAAGTGAGATGCTGCATTAGAGCGCCGAGAACCGTGTCTGGTGCACAGCGGGTGCTGCATACACCTTCGCTTTTACCACTGTGTTGAGATCTTACACATTTCCCCACATTTTAGTTGCAAGGTGATTTCTGGAGGCAGCTGCCTCCTTATAAAGGCTATTGGAGGAGGAGAAGCACATGGGATTCTGAACTTGACTACTGAGAAAAAAATGGTCATGACATCTCTGGACCCTTGATGGGAGTAGAGAAGCTGAAAGAAAGGGTATTTTCAACATTTTGAGCGGATCTCTTTTTAGACAATTAGACAAGCAAAAACCTTGCCTTTTTTTTTCTGGGAAAGAGTCTCACTGTGTCGCCCAGGCTGGAGTGCAGTGACACAACCTCAGCTCACTGCAGCTACCACCTCCAGGGTTTACGTGATTCTCATGCCTCAGCCTCTTGAGTAGCTGGGACTACAGCTGTGTGACATGTCTAGCTAATTTTTGTATTTTTAGTACAGATGGGGTTTTACCACGTTGGCCAGGATGGTCTCAAACTCCTGGCCTCAAGAGATCCTCTAGTTTCAGCCTCCCAAAGTGCTAAGATTGCAGGTGTGAGCCACCGCACCTGGCCACAAGGCTTGAATTTAGCTTTGAGGACATAAGCTTTTCAGGGGGATGATGGGAAGCCCCTGCCCTCATTCTTTTTTTTTTCTTTTTTTAAAAAATAGAGATAAGGTCTCACTATATTGCCCAGGCTGGTCTTAAATTTCTGGGCTCAAGTGATCCTCCCGCCATGCCTCCCAAATTGCTGGGATTATAGACCTCCTCATTAATTTTTGAAAGATACATAAGGTAGCCTTGTTGTTACCATGATGTTTAAGGAGGCAAGGGAGGGGTCAGTGGCATCTGGGGCAGCCTGGGTTGCCTTGTTGGGAGCTGGGCCGGAATCTGAGAGGCGGAGTTGGCAAGGGGGTTGCTGGCCCCTCTCCGGCCCCTTGAATGGGCTTTGGATTGGAAGGGGTTTTGCTGGAAGGTGAGGTTTATTTCCAGAGTCCTTCACACACATGGGCCCAGGCACAGCAACTTCGTGGCAGGTAACAAAGTGTGACTGCCATTCTCGCCTCTGCATAAAACCTTGCATCTCTGTGACCCACGGACAGCACCTGGGATTTGGACAGCGGTGTGCTCTTAAAGGCCTGGAGGCCAACGGCAGCAGGAAAGTCCCCCCAGGTGGCTTCCTCAGGGTCAGCTCTGGGCATATGGGAGAAAGCAGATGGCAAAGAACACAGTGGATGCTAAAGGGTGACACTGCTTGAGAAACTTTTCGGGAAGTAGGGGACAGGAAGGACACTGAGTGACCACTCTTGAGCCAGCAGCCATCTGGCTTACACCTAAGCTTTCGCTTCTCATTCCCATTTCCTTTCTTTCCATTTACCCAGGACTCTAATCAATGCTTGACGGTCTCAGGGAGAATTTATCCCCCTCTCCCCAAGAAGGAGTGATCTTTTTTGCGGTAGTCAAGCAGGATGATTCTACATTGAAAGAATCTATAGCCATGCTAATATGGTAGCAATTAGGCTATTTATAGTTATATTTAAATTCAGTGAAGTTAAATGACAGTAAAAATTCAGTTCTTTAGTCCTATTTCAAGTGCTCAAGAGCTCCATGTAGCCAGTGGTTACTATAGTGAACGGTGCAGACATTTTATCATTGAAAAAATCTGGATTGGACAGCGCTGCTGTAGAAGGGTGAAGGCTGGCAGTTTCTCCGCCCTGTTGGTAAGTTTGGTTAGGGAAGAGCTTGCGAACTGACCTGGAGACAGAGCTATTTAGCCCATCGCATGCTTACACTGTTTTAAAGCAATGGGCGATATGTAAACTTGGGGGATATCTTGAGGGCTATCTCTTTCTCTCTCTGCCTCCTCTTCCCTTTCTCTTCTTGTTCTTGCTCTCCCTCCAGATTTTTAGCTGCCTCCTTCAGCCAGGGCATCCATTTACAGTTTCCCACCATCTCTCCTGGGCTTTCTTCAGTTTACACTGACTGGATCCTTGGCCCCTGCAGGCATGTGAGGCTGAGACTTCTGACCCACAGCCATCTTATATGCATGGAATGACCCAGGACAAGCGATCCTGACATATTAAGGAAATGGTATTTAAAAGGCAACTGCTGACTTTACAGACCCAGGTGCAGAGGAAACAAAATGAACAGATATCCCCCAGTTCACTGCTTGCCCGAAATTGAAAAAACACCCCCTCAGACCCCCAGGCCTTCCCTCAAGCTCTGGAGCCACTCCTGGGTTGCCCGGGCTCAGGCCCCTGGGCAGAGTTCCCTACGCTTTCCTTGATGTCAGAGGAAAGGCATGTGGGGAGGCTTGTTTTTCTCATTTGTAAGGGGATTGTTGGGGGCGCTAAAGTGTGACAACAGTAGCGATCACATTTCGGTCTTAATAAAATACCATGACGCTCAGCTAGACGCTACCTCATACTCCACCAGCTGACCTGGATCCAGTTACCCCTTGAGCCGGCTCGGAGCAGGGTTGGACCATGCAGAGGCCATGAGGATGGGGGAGCCTCCAGGGAATAGAATCCCACAACCCTCAGTGCTGCCGTCCTTCTCCTAGGGACGGGGGTGGGGGACTCTAAGTTAGAGGGGAGACTTGTCCACACAAACTGCAGGGTGCTTCTGGTCTCTTCCGGGTCAAAGTGTGACTATCTTGGGGGGCGTCTGAATGGGATCTCTTGGCAGAGATGGTAGAAGGGTTCCCATGGCCTTGATACAGGTGAGGTGCAGTGGGGCTAAGGACTGGCCCCTGTGCAATCCCTGTCTCCAGGGATTTTCCCTTTTTGACCCAGAGTGACACCTGCAAAGAGCCTTGTATAAGGATGTACATCATTCTGGTGAGAAACTGGAAAACACCTAAAGTTCCCTTGATGAGGTCATAGCTAAATAAAATGTGGTATATCTATTCAGTGGAATCCTACCCAGCAGTGCAGATGAAGGAGGTGGATTTTTATGCTAGCACATGGAAATGGTTCCAAGACATCCTAGAGTGTGAAAAACTCAGGCTAAAGAATCACACATCCAGTCTGAGTGCAGTGGCTCACACCTATAATCCCAGCACTTTGGGAGGCCAAGGCGGGCAGATCACTTGAGGTCAGCAGTTTGAGACCAGCTTGGCCAACACAGTGAAACCCTGTCTCTACTAAAAATACAAAAAGTTAGCCAGGCATGGTGGTGCACACCTGTAATCCCAGTTACTTGGGAGGCTGGGGCAGGAGAATCACTTGAACTTGGGAGGCAGAGGCAGTGAGCAGAGATCGTGGCACTGAACTCCAGCCTGGGTGAAAAAGCAAGATTCTGTCTCCAAAAAAAAAAAAATCAGCCAGGCATGGTGGTGCACACCTGTAATCCCAGCTACTTGGGAGGCTGAGGTGGGAGGATCACCTGAGCCCAGGGAGGTGGAGGCGAGAGTGTGTTGTGATCGTACCACTGCCCTCCAGCCTGGGTGACAGAGACTGTGTCTCAAAAAAAAGAGGATAACGTGTGTATGCATTGCTTTTGAAAAATAATTAATTACAAATATCTCACTGAGATAGAGATGAAAATCTAATATTGGATAGAAACTAGTATTTATTTATTAAAAGCTTTCAGCCGGGTGTGGTGGCTCATGTCTGTAATCCCAGCACTTTGGGAGGCTGAGGCGGGCAGATCACGATGTCAGGAGTTTAAGACCAGCCTGGCCAACATGTGAAACCCTGTCTCTACTAAAAATACAAAAATGAGCCAGGTGTGATGGCCTGTGCCTGTAATCCAACCTACTTGGGAGGCTGAGGCAGGAGAAGTGTTTGAGCCTGAGAGGCAGAGGTTGCAGTGAGTGCTATGGCACTCCAGCCTGGGTGACAAGAGCAAGACTTGGTCTCAAAAAAAACCAAAACAGAGAAAAAAGGGGACTATGCCCAGACCCTCTATATATGCAGCAAGAAAAACTAGGAGGAAACGAGGCACAGAGGAGTGTGGGAACACGCCTGTTACAGGTAGAACTGTGTCCCCTATGAGATGTTGAATGTGACCTTATTTGGAAATAGAGTCTTTGCAGATGATCACGTTAAGATGAGGCTTAGAGTGGGCCTTCATCACATGTATGTATCCTCATAAAGGGGATATTTGGACACAGAGACAGACATGCACAGAGGAAGAATGCCATGTGATGATGAGGACAGACACCGGGTGACATGTTCTCTACGAGTCAGAGGATGTCTGAGGCCACCAGGAGCTAGGAGGGAGGCAAGGAACAGATTCTCCCTCGCAGCCTCAGAAGGAACCAGCCTTGATCTTGGACTTCTTGTCTCAAGAACTGTGGGACAGTAAGTTTCTCTTGTTTAAGCCACCCAGTCTGTGGTACTTTGTAATGGCAGCCCAAGCAAACTAGGACATGCCCAAGGTGAGGGGAAGAGGAGCCAGCACCCAGATCCATCTGCCTTCAGAGCCTGTGCTCAGGAAGATCTGTCTATCCCAAGACTATAAAAACACCCACTATGGGCCTGGCACCGCATCAGACAATGATGGGTCAAGAGAGAAGAGGCTTCCTTCTTCTCTGAGAAAACATCCAGAGCTGGAGGCCCTGGGGGCCCTGGGATGGGGTACCGCGGTGGCTTCCGAGGAGGCTTCAGCAGTGGCATGCGGGGCCAGGGTCATGGCCACAGACAGGGCCTGGGCCAAGACCGGGGAGCTAGCAGAGGCAAGACCAAGGACAAGGAGTGAACGCCTGTCACTAAGCTGGACCGCCTGCTCAAAGTCGTGAAGATTAAGTCCCTGGAGATCTATCTCTTCTTCCGGCTGAGATCATTGAATTTTTCTGGGGGCTTCTTTCAAGGATGAGGTTTTGAAGATCATGCCAGTGCAGGAGCAGACCCACGCTGGCCAGTGCACCAGGTTCAAGGCATTTGTCGCATTGGTGACCACAATGGCCACGTTGGTCTGGGTGTCAAGTGCTCCAAGGAGGCGGCCACTGCCAGACACGGCGCCATCATCCTGGCCAAGCTCTCCACTGTCCCCATGCACAGAGGCTACTGGGTGAACAAGATTGGCAAGCCCCCACCTTCCCTTGAAAGGTGACAGGCTGCTGTGGCTCTGTGCTGATGGGCCTCATCCGTGTGCCCAGGGGCACTGGCAGTATCTCTCCTTCCCCCTGCCCCACCAAGAAGCTGCTGCTGATGGCTGGTATGCACTGCCACCCTGGGCAACTTCACCAAGGCCACCTTTGATGCCATCTCTAAGACCTACAGCTACCTGACCCCTGATCTCTGGAAGGGGACTGTGTTCACCAAGTCTCCCTATCGGGAATTCACTGACCACCTTATCAAGACCCACACCAGAGTCTCCGTGCAGAGGACCCAGGCTCCAGCTGTGGCTACAACATAGGGTTTTTATATAAGAAAAATAAAATGAATTAAGCTTGAAAAAAAAAATGAGAGGGGAGGCTTCAAGGATAAAATCTGGCTCTTGCCCTCAAGGCGCCTATCATGTCACTGGAAAAGATGAGGCAAATAGGCATGAAATACCAAACTGTGGATTCAAGATGCGTACACACTGATCACCTGTGAGCCCAACGCTGGCCTGGGCACTGCATGTGTCTTGGAGTCATCCTTCTCTCACATCCCGCCACCCATCCATAAGCAAATTCTGTTGGCTCTCCCTTCAACATATACACAATCTGACCATTCTCATCTTCTTCACTGCTCGTGCACCCCTGCCACCAACCTCTGTGGTCCAAACCACCATCATTGCCCACCTAGATCAGAGGTTAGTAAGCTATAACCCGGGGGCCAAATCTGGCCTGTCACCTGTCTATGTAAATAAAGTTTTTTTTTTTTTTTTTTTTTGAGTTTTGCTTTTGTTACCCAGGCTGGAGTGCAATGGCGCGATCTTGGCTCACTGCAACCTCTGCCTCCTGGGTTCAAGCAATTCTCCTGCCTCAGCCTCCCGAGTAGCTGGGACTACAGGTACACGGCACCATGCCCAGCTAATTTTTGTATTTTTAGTGAAGACGGGGTTTCACCATGTTGACCAGGATGGTCTCGATCTCTTGACCTTGTGATCCACCTGCCTCGGCCTCCCAAAGTGCTGGGATTATAGGCGTGAGCCACCGCGCCCGGCCGTAAATAAAGTTTTATTGGAACATGTCTATGTTTATGCATTCACATAGTGTCTGCAGCTGCTTTTGTGCTACTGCAGGAGAAGTGAGTGGCTGAGACAGGTCCGGTATGATGTGAAAGCCAAAAATATTTACTATCTGGCCCTTTACAGAAGTTTGCTGACCCTGGTCCGGGCCACTGCAATCACCTCCTCACTCTTCCTGCTCTCCTCCTCATCTACACCCTGCCCTCCCAGCCTAGTCTCCATCCAGCAGCCAGAGGAATCCTTGTTCAACCCTAAGTCAGATCATGTCCCTGTCCTGCTCAAATCCCCACAATGGTTCCCACCTCCCTCCAACTAAAGTCATAGTCCTCACAATGACCCCTGGCTCCATGTGGCCTGCCCACCCTTGGGTTCATCACCTCCGTGACCTCGTCTCCTACCCCCTCCTCACTACACCGCTCACACAGCGGCCTCCTGTGATTCCCTCAACAGTGGCACACTCCTGCTGCAGAGGCTTTGCATTGGCTGTTCCTTCTGCTTTGAATGTGTTTCCCTTCTCTTTCCCTCTGTCAAAAGTTTGCAAAAGGCTTCATTGATATCACCTCCTTTGTAAAAACTCTCCCGGCTTCACCCCAAATCAGGCTGAATGACTTTTTTTTTGAGACAGTCTCACTCTGTCACCCAGTTTTGAGTACAGCAGCGAGATCTTGGCTCACTCCAACCTCCACCTCTGGGGTCAAGCTATTCTCCTGCCTCAGCCTCCTGAGTAGTTGGGATTACAAGCATGCACCAACACGGCTGGCTAATTTTCGTCTACTTTTAGTGATGAGGTTTCACCATGTTGGCCAGGGTAGTCTTGAATTCCTGGCCTCAAGTGATCCTCCCACCTCGGCCTCCCAAAGTGCTGGGATTATAGGTGTGAGCCACTGGCCCAGCCCAGGCTGAATGACTTTTGTCTCTGTTTTTCCACTCTGTGGAGCCTCATATACTAAAAATGGCCATTTTCTTCTTTCATCCACTAAACCGGGAAACTCTGAAGGTAGCATACAGGTTTTACTGATTTTGTAAAAGTGGAGAATAGGGAAGCTAAAAGCACAGATTCTGGAACCTGGGTGCAATTCTGGCTCTGCTGTTCACTAACTGAATGACTTGGGCAAGGTATTGAGCCTCACTGAGCCTCAGTTTCCCCCTCTATAATTGAGCGACTGAATAGTACTTACCTCGTAGTGTACGGATAGTAAGGATTACATGAGTTAAATACAGTGCTTTGAAAAGTGCCTTGCCCATAGCAAAAACTGAGCTCAACAATGAGAGGCTCATGGATGATCAGCTCTGATGATGAGACAATTTACAGAAGCAAAGCAGAAAGCTATGTGTCCCGGTCCAGACTTCGTGGACAGGTCAGGATGCTATACATGGTGCATCTCAGGAAATGGGGGAAGAAGAAAAGAATGGGGGTAGAGACGTTTAGCTTCACGTATCCCAGGTGCTGGAGTTGGCATTCAAATGCTCATCTCTGAGCTCCAATCTCAGCCTGGCCTTTTTTAGGTGTGTGACCTTGGGTAAGTCACTTAACACCTTTGAGTCTTGAGATTTTTTTTTTTAAAGAAATAACCTTTTTATTTTGAAGTATATATTTATTGCCCCAGCCCTAGAATCAGCCATTTCTCCATGGAGCTCTGGTTTCTTTTTCTTGCAGCATGGTATTAAAACTATGACCTGGCAGTGAGTATCCTCATTGCTACAAGGGTGTCACTGCCTCTGAGCTCAGGTAACACAGCAAGGTCTTCAGTTTTCTTTTCTTTTTGAGACGGAGTTTCACTCTTGTCGCCCAGGCTGGAGTGCAGTGGCACGATCTCAGTTCACTGCAACCTCTGTCTCCTGGGTTCAAGGGATTATTTTGCCTCAGCCTCCCAAGTAACTGGGATTACAGGCGCCCACCACCACACACAGCTAATTTTTTTTGTATTTTTAGCAGAGACAGGGTTTATTTTGGCCAGGCTGGTCTGGAACTCCTGAGCTCGAGGTGATCGGCCCGCCTTGGCCTTCCAAAGTGCTGGGATTACAGGTGTGAGCCACCATGCCTGGCTGGTCTTCAGTGTTTTCTTTGTAAATTATGAAATATGGCTAATCCATCCACTTGCAGGTGTGTTACAAGGCAAGGGGCAGGTGCCAAATAAATGATACCAATTAGAGTCCAGACCCCTCTTTTCACCAGTGTGGAAACTAACACTCAGACAGGATCTGCAGAAAACTTCTGTACAGTCACAGGGCATGGACAAAGGTATCTGCTGGGACTGCAGAGGCCTTCCAGCTTCATCAGTGATGACAGCAATTTGTCCGCTTGTCATATGCTCTATAACTCCAGTGTTAGCTTTGGGGTGATGTTAGCTTCATAAAATGTGTGGGAGAGCATCCCATCTTTTTCTTTGCTCTGTAGTTTGTGCTGGATGAGATTCATCCTTTCCTTGAAGGTTTGTTGGAACTCTCGTTTAAAACCAGTGGGACCTGATGCCTTCTTTTTGGTGTGAAGGCACTAAGAAAGCACTTCCTCTTTAATGATTTAACACGTTTTCATGATCTTTGGTTTATTTATTTTCTATTTCTACTTGGGCTAATTTTGGTAATGTGTGTCTTCTTGAAAAGTGTCAATCTCATTTAGATTTTCAAATTCATTTCTAAAACAGTGTACCCGGCATTCTCGTAATGAAAAGAAGTGACCTCCCCTGAATTTTAGGGATGGTCCCCTTTTCATTCCGGATGTTGTTTACTGATCTCTCTCTCTTTCCCCTTGATTAAGTCGCTAAAATCTTACCTATTTTAATGGTCTTTCCAATTATTCTTATTAATTTTCCTGATTTTCTAACAAATGTCATTTAGGACTGTAAATGCCTATGCGGACCACCCTTCTGTATCCCATGGGTGTGATAGTTAGCACTCTTTTTTTTTTTTTTGAGATGGAGTCTCGCTCTGTCGCCCAGGCTGGAGTGCAGTTGTGTGATCTTGGCTCACTATATCCTCCGCCTCCTGGTTCAACTATTGTCCTGCCTCAGCCTCCTGAGTAGCTAGGACTACGGGTGTGTGCCACCATGCTTGGTAATTTTTGTATATTTAGTACAGATGAGGTTTCACCATCTTGGCCAGGCTGGTCTTGAACACCTGATCTCAAGCAATCTGCCCACCTCAGCCTCCCAGAGTGCTGGGATGACAGGCATGAGCCACCACCCCCAGCCGATACTTAGTATTCTTGTTGTTGCACATTGCTGATGGGTAAACTCAGTGACTAATACTTGTCAAAACCTGTTCTGATTAAGCTGGTGACAAGTGGGGCTTCTCAAACTTTCCTGCTGTGATTTGATCCCATTACTTTTTGTCCTTGGCTGCCTGGAGACTTGAATGCAGAAATTGTTGACAAATTTGTGTTAGAAAAATGACTCTCATCAGGGTCCTGACGGACTCCCTGGCTGCTGCTTCTCCTCTGAGGCAGGTATATTTTTTAAGTGTGATTGCTTAATGTTGCCTTCCGACTAGCCTGCGAGGAGGAGTCTACTCCCTGGGAGGGAAACCCTGGCCACATCTCTGATGCTGTCTGAATGTTTAACTTATCTTGAGAGCACTAAAGAGGCTGTGGCCCGAATTGCATTAAGGACCAGTTGGGCAGGATGCTTTGGAGAGCAGTTCAGTGCTAACACAGTGACATATTATTTTCCCGATAACTCCTAAACACCATAAATCACACGTTTAGCAACCAGGCCCAAGTGTCAGGCAGGCAGCCACGGCTGCCCTGATTTCAGCAACTTTGGAATCTCTCCGGCATGGTCTTTCCTAAAGCCCTGGGGTAGCTTGAAATGCTCCCCTTCCAGCCTGCCTGACTGCCTGACCATTCCTGCATTGGGCCAGGGATCCCTTTTGCCAAAGATCTTTAGGGTCATCTTGTTTCTCCTGAAAGACTGTTTCCTTATTTTATTTTCTGAGATGGAGTCTTGCTCTGTTGCCCAGGCTGGAGTGCAGTGGCGCTATCTTGGCTCACTGCAACCTCCATCTCCCAGGCCCAGGCGATTCTCCTGCCTTAGTCTTCCGAGTAGCTGGGTCTACACGCGTGCACCATCATGGCTGGCTAATATTTTTGTATTATTATTATTATTATTATTATTTTTTTTTTTTAGTAAAGACAGGGTTTCGCCACGTTGGCTGGGCTGGTCTCAAACTCCTGACCTCAAGTGATCGACCAGCCTTGACTTCCCAAAGTGCTGGGATTATAGTAGTGCGCTACCGTGCCTGGCCCCGTGAAAGACTCTTTTTTCATCCATTTGGTTGATCCATGTTCCTTTTTCACTTTTCAGTTCATCTCGAAACTCCATTCTCCATGAAAGATAAACACCCCAGCTGAGAAGTCAGCTTGGCCTGGGATCCAGTCTCCACATTCTTCTTATTAGCTGTGGGACTCTGGGAAAGGGGACTCTCTGGGCCTCAGTTTCCTCATCTGTAAAATGGAGATTTAAAAATCCATCTCCTTTGCAGCACTGCTGTGAGGATGCAGTGAGATGATTCATGTGCAATGCCAGGTACAAAATAAGAGCTTGATATGTGTCAGCTGCCGGGGAAGTGAACCTCTCTGTGCCTCAGTTTCCCACCTCGAACATGGGGATACATAACAGTACCTGCCTTCTGTGGTTGTTGTAAGGGTTAAAGAATGGGTACAGACAAGCCCTGTGGTCACTGCCAGAACCACGGTCCTCATGCAGGACACACCAGCTCCCACTGAGATTGTGTTTGTTACCCCACATGGACCCTCGCTCAGCTCCAACCCGGCCATCACCCCTTGTGACGCACTTCTAGAAGTGCATTCACATCCCTTGCATGCTGCTTGACCACCGCCAAGTGATTCATCCCCTCAGTGGGGAGTGAAGGAGGCCACTGTGTTCATATGTTTGGCTGTTGCTCTTTGTATGAGTCTTACTACGCATAAGGTGCTCTGCAAACTCACAGTGGAGGAATCTAAGAGTTCGATTTTTCATCTTACAAAGACATGAAAAATCTTGGTCAGCTGCGGTGGCTCACACCTATAATTCCAGCATTTTGGGAGGCTGAAGTGGGTCGATCACTTGAGGTCATGAGTTTGAGACCAGTCTGGCCAACACGGTGAAACCCTGACTCTACTCAAAATACAATTAGCTGAGCATGGTGGCACATGCCTGTGGTCCCAGCTACTTGGGAGGCTGAGGCACGAGGATTGCTTGAACCTGGGAAGCGGAGGTTGCAGTGAGCTGAGATCATGCCACTGCACTCCAGCCTGGGAGACAGAGCAAGACTTCATCTCAAAAAACAAAACAAAACAAACAAAAACAAAAACAGAAAAACACAAAGAGATAGAAAATATTCATCTCCTACATGAACACTTCTCCTCCTCCGGGTGTCAGATCTCACCTTTCCTCCGCCACACTTCTCAGGGACTCCAGCCCTCCCTTGCACTTTCCTTTCCTTTGAGTCCACTGTCTGCGGCCCTGCAGAGCTCCTAGATTCTTACTGGGAATCCTTCTCAAACTAGATGGACGTTGCTGTCCCTGGCAGAGGCAGCACAGAACCACGGGTAAGGGCAGGGACTCTGGGGCCAGGCCGCCTGGGTCTGAATATTGCCACTACCAACCGTGTGACTTGGACTGTTCACTTCACCACTCTCTGCCCCAGTTTCCCCATTTGTAAAATGGGTGTTATGAACTGAATGTTTGTGTCCCCTCCCAAAATTCATATGTTGAAAATCTACCCCCCCATGTGGCTGTATTTAGAGGTGGGGCCTCTAAGGAAGTAATTAAGGTTAAGTGAGGTCACCAATGGGATTGGTGTCCTTGTGAGAGGAGACACTAGACAGCTGTTTCTCTCTCTGGCTCTCTCTCCACTGAGGAAAGGCTGGGTGAAGACACAGCACAAAGGCAGCCATCTGCAAGCCAAGAAGAGGCCCCTCACCAGAAACCAACTTTTCCAGCACGTGGATCGTGGACTTCCGGTGTGCAGAGCTGCGAGAAAGAAAATTTCTGTCATGTAAGCTACCCACTGTGGTGTTTTGTTATGGCAGACTGAGCAGACTAGTACAGTGGGGATAATAAGAGGACTAAAGGAATTAAAACATAGAAGCCAACTAGAACAGTGCCTGGTATGTAGTGAGTGCTCAGTGTCCGTTATTATTGAGCTTTGCTTCAGAGGAAGAAGTAGGAAGTCAGCCAAGTTAAATACCTTCTTCAAGGTCTTCGCGCTCACAAGATTCAGGGTCAGAATTGGAACTCAGGTCCTCTGACCATAAATAGCATCCCACTCCTTCCACAGTGCAAGGCCTCTCAGTGGACAGCACTCACTTGGGTAGAGAACTGTTCCTTCATGTCACACCTTCATGGATTTAGCTACAGAGGAGCCCCACCTTTGAATCTCTCTTTCTCTCTTTTTTCTGATAGACTCTTGCTCTGCTGTCCAGGCTGGAGTGCAATGGCATGATCACAGTTCACTAAGTTTCAACCTCGCAGGCTCAATCCATCCTCTACCTGAGCTTCCCGAGTAGCTGGGACTATGGGCATTCATTACCACGCCTGGCTTTTTTTTTTGGTATTTTTTGAAGATTTGGGGTTTCACCATGTGGCTCAGGCTGCTCTGGAACTCCTGGGCTCCAGTGATCCTCCCACCTCTGCCTCCCAAAGTGCTGGGATTACTGGCGTGAGCCACTGCGCTTGGCCTCCTCATTTATCTTTACAGTGATGCGTCTTCACAAACCTATGCTTCATCCTAACCATCATTACTCATGACATCACTGGTTTGGTGCACTGGTCATTTTCCCCTGAAAACACTTGAAAAAAATACCATACATTCAACAAAGTGGTTTTTTGTTGTTTTGTTTTGTATTCTAATTAAGAGCAAACCACATTAAAACTGGATCATGCTGTGCACAAGGCATCCATAAACACTGCTCATCTGATTGACATCTCTCAGGGGCTCGTGTGGTGGGCATTTGTCGGGGGACAGTTCTACTTCGAACAAGACTATCCAAGATATTGGGTTGAGTCTCAACTCTTGACACCCAGGCTGGAGTGAAGTGATGCAATCTTAGCTCACTGCAACCTCTGCCTCCTGCCTATCCCCAGTTTCTTTTTTCTTTTCTTTTCCTTTTGTTTTTGAGACAGAGTCTCACTCTATGACCCAGGCTGGAGTGCCATGGCGCGTCGGCTCACTGCCACCTCCACCTCCCAGCTTCAAGTGATTCTCACACCTCAGCCTCCTGAATAGCTGTGATTATAGGCATCCGCCACCACACCTGGCTAATTTTTATATTTTCAATAGAGATGAGGTTTCACCATGTTGTCCAGGCTGGTCTTGAACTCCTGACCTCAGTTGGGAATGCTGCTCTAGTTAAACACACTGACACCGATGCAGATGTGAACATTCAGAATGCCCACTCAGAAAAAAAAAAACAAACGGTACGCTCCCCTGTCCTCCCAACACACAATGACACTGTTAAGGAGCAGGGCTGCTGAGTCACAATACAGGTGGTGGGAGGTATGTGCACAGTGTGGAGGGGTGATCCAGGGCAAACGCGCCAGACTAGAGGATCTAGCAAATGGGGAGAACAGGTCAGGGTCCAGGCACCCAGCTGGGGTTGCAGAATCAGAGACCAGGATTTGAGAAGAAAATGCAGTAAACAGAAATGGAGGTCTGTAAAACAGGAGGTGAGAATTAAGTGCTGTGACAGATTGCTATTTTTTGGTCCAGTATCTGTTCTCTCTGCTTCCATAGTGATGAAATTTTTAGTGAGGCATGACTGGCTACAATGAAGACTACAATTCCCAGCCTCCCTTGCTGGCCAATGGGATGTAAATGCAAGTATTGTGTGGCACTTCTGGGACATTCTTTGAGAGCCTCCAGGTGCTGTCTGAAAGGGAAAAGGCAGTTCTCTTTGCCCCTTCCTCTATTCTGATACCTGGAACTGAGATGTCACTATCTTGGATCCTGTGGACAAGACAGACACTTGAGGGTTGAAGCTTCAAGCTGGCAGGAACCTGGGTATCTGAACTCTTCATCAAGAAGAGGTCCCTGGATTATTGACCTCTAGAGTTCTGCACACAAGAGAAATACACACTGTTTTGTGTGGACCACTGTTAACCTACTTAATTTCTTTCTTTCTTTCTTTCTTTTTTAGACAGAGTTTCACTCTTGTTACCCAGGCTGGAGTGCAACGGCACGATCTCGGCTCACCGCAACCTCCACCTCCTGGGTTCAGGCAATTCTCCTGCCTCAGCCTCCTGAGTATCTGGGATTACAGGCACCTGCCATCATGCCCAGCTAATTTTTTGTATTTTTAGTAGAGACGGGGTTTCACCGTGTTGACCAGGATGGTCTCGATCTCTTGACCTCGTGATCCACCTGCCTCGGCCTCCCAAAGTGCTGGGATTACAGGCGTGAGCTACCGCGCCCGGCCTTAACCTACTTAATTTCTAATAAAGTCAATTTCTAATAAACAAAGTCAGTTTCCTGAAAGTTAGAAATTCCAGAAGGCAGTTGTTACCATGGATAGGGTCAGAGGGCAAGATCATCAACAGCCAAGAATCAGTGATTTACTGAGCACCTGCAATGTGCCAGTGATACAGCAGTGAACACAGTGGACACGTTCTCTGCCCTCCTGGAACACACAGCTGGTGGGGAACACAGAATTCACATCAATTATTTCAAATAATTAACGAAATGGTTACAAATAGTGCAAAATGTACGGCATTAAGTCCTGGGAGCGTATGATGGCAGAATCTAACCTTTCGTGGGGGAATCAAGTAAGACTTCCCTGAGGATGTGGCATTGGTTCAGAAATTTAAAAGGTGCATAGGAACTGGCGAGGCCTTGGACCTTGAGAATAAGAGGAGGGGAGAATGGTGGGGAAGTGTCTTCCAGACAGAGGGCATGGTGTGGGCAAAATCTTAAGGTAGTGGGGAGCATGAATGCTCAAGGAATTAAAAAAAAGCCCATTGGATCTGGAGGGAGTAAATGATGAAAAGAGTACAGGGAAAAGAATCCGGAGAAGCAGGTAGGGCCAGTCCATAAAAGTTCACTGAAAAGCTTCTTCTTCTTTTGTTTTTGAGATGGAGTCTTGTTCTGTTGCTCAGGCTGGAGTGCAGGGGCATGATCTCAGCTTACCACAACCTCTGCCTCTTGATTTCAAATGTTTCTCCTGCCTCAGCCTCCTGAGTAGCTGGGATTACAGGCGCCTGCCACCATGTCCAGCTAATTTTTGTATTTTTAATAGAGACAGGGTTTTGCCATGTTGGCCAGGCTGGTCTTGAACTCCTGACCTCAAGTGATCCACCCACCTCAGCCTTCCCAAGTGCTGGGATTACAGACAGGCTGAGCCACTGCACCCAGCCTACTGAAGAGCTCTAAGCAGAGGGTGATATGTTCAGCTTTCCTTTTCACCCCTCTGGCTACTATGAAGAGAACTGAAGAGAGGTATCGGGTTAAGACTGCCAGCTGACCCTCAATACCGACTTCATTTCCCTCCTTTATCTATAGTATCAGTTTTTATTGGCATGTGACTGCCCAGAATAAAGGCCACATTTCCCAGGTTCCTTTGCAGGAAGGTGTGGCCAAGTGACTACGTTCTGGCCAATGGGGCGTGAACAGAAGAGATAAGTGCAACCGCTGGGAGGTACCCTTCTCTGCCTCTGCCCACTTCTTTCCCCTGCTGCCTGGAATGTGCCTGGAATGTACCTGTGGAAGCTGCTGTGTGCAGTGGCTCATGCCTGTAATCCCAGCACTTTGGGAGCCCAAGGCGGGAAGATTCCTTGAGACTACAAGTTTGAGACCAGCCTGGATGCCATAGGAGACTCAGTCTCTACAGAAAATAAACATATTAGTGGAGCTTGGTGGTGCCTGCCTATAGTCCCAGCTATTCAGGAGGCTGAGGTAGGAGGATGGCTTGAGCTTGGGAAGTCAAGGCTGCAGTGAGCCATGATCATGCCACTGCACTCCAGCTTGGGTGACAGAGCAAGACCTTGTCTCTGGAAGTGGGGGTAAAGGAAGCCGCTGCGCCTGGGTTTCTGGCATGAAAGAGCTGCCTTCTGGCCCTAGATGGTTCACATTTCAGATTTCCTCATGAGAGAGAAGCAGACTTGTGTTTTACTTAAGCCTCTTTATTTTGATGAACTTGTATCCTAATTCATAGATAGCAGGGAGACTGTGAGAAGGCTGTGACGGCATCAAGGAGAAAGATGATGGTGACTTGGATCATAGAGGTAATAGAAAACGGAGTGGAGAGAGTGGACAGGGGCCAGGACCAGAGAATGCAGCAGAAACTCAGGCAAGGCGGGATGACGCCAGGCGCCTCCAATGTCAGCCCAGCCGCTGCTGTGTGACCACTGACTCCCTGTTCAGACACATTAATTCCACCCTCTAGGCTTCCTCCCCCAGCCACCTCCCTCCTGGGGCCAAACTGTTTACCTCCCTCTCACTACCTGGCCCTCATCATGCCAGCCCCTGGACATCTTCTTCAGGGACACCTCACCCAGGCACACCTCCTGGCTTCCAGAGGACACCCTGACATTGGCAGCTTGCCAGTTAAAGCAAGGGAGGGAGAGGAAGGCCCCCCTCCTCATTCTTGCTGCATCTTGCCTGTAAATCTCGTGTGTATTTATTTATTTTGAGATGGACTCTCTCTCTGTTGCTCAGTCTGGAGTGCAGTGGTGCGATCTTGGCTCACTGCAACCTCCGCCTCCTGGGTTCAAGCAATTCTGTTGCTTCAGCCTCCCAAGTAACTGGGATTACAGGTGCATGCTACCATACCCAGCTAATTTTTTAAATATTTTTAGTAGAGACAGGGTTTTTTCATGTTGGCAAGACTAGTCTCGAACTCCTGACCTCAAATGATCCACCGCCTCAGCCTCCCAAAGTACTGAGATTACAGGCATGAGCCATCATGCCTGGCCCAAACTTGTGTTCTTGTAAATATATCAAGAAGAAGGTAAAGTCTGGCAGGCAGGAGGTACCCAGGACAATTGTCAACATGCCTGCCATTGTAACCAAGAGAATGGGGGATGTTACAGTCTTCAGGGCCACCAAACTCCATGGATGTAGATGGCAAATTGCCACAGAGTTTCAGTGGTGTGATGAGCTGATAATGAAAATCTGCAGTCGGAGAGTCAGCCTACCTTCTCTGTCTACTTTAGAACCCTTTTCTTCTGGCTTTGTATCTATGATGCCTTTGTTTATGGTTACCTTTGCTTGTTAAGCTCTTTGTCATGCCCGAATGAGATGCCCCTTTGCTGAAATTTGGAAACATCTTTAATAACATTGCCTATAAAGTTTCAGCGATTCAACATGAATCTTGGTTTTAAATGTATTTTAAAGTTGTGACATCTCAAAACATAAATAATGCTATTTATCATTATTTTTTTTGGAGATGGAGTCTCCCTCTGTCTTCCAGACTGGAGTGCAGTGGCACAATCTCTGCTCACTACAGCTTTCTTCTCCTGGGTTCCAGTGATTCTCCTGCCTCAGCCTCCTGGGTAGCTGGGATTACTGGCGCCTGCTACCATGCCTGGCTAATTTTTATATTTTTAATAGAGATGGGGTTTCATTACGTTGGCTGGGCTGGTCTTGAACTTCTGACCTCAAGTGCTCCATCTGCCTCAGCCTCCCAAACGGACGTAATCCACTGTGCCAGGCCAATCCTAGACCATTCTTTAAAACCCACGGTTTCCTTCACCTGGGAGTCTGGGAGTTGCAGTTGCTGATTTAACGTGGACACCCGCTTCAATCCTTGACCCCTGCAGTCTGTTCTCCACCAGGTAGCCAGAGGCAGCTTCTCAACCAAAGTCACATCATGTTGTTCCAAACCCTCCAATGGCTTTTGTCACCTTCAGCTGTTATCCAAAGCCTTATGATGGCACAAAGGCCCCACCCCCTTTGCCCGCCACAATTCTTCCTGTTCCTTCTGCTTCTGTCTCCCCAGTGTCCTCCCAGTTTCTGGAGCCCAACAACTCTGACCATGCCTCGGCCTTTACACAGCGCTTCTCTCTATCTGGAACACTCTCCCCCCAGATATCGGCATGGCCTCCTCCTCCACCTCTTTCAGGTCTTTGCTTAAAAGTCAGAGGAGCCTGGGCACGGTAGCTCACACCTGTATCCCAGCACTTTGGGAGGTTGAGGAGGGTGGATCACTTGAGGTCAGGAGTTCCAGGCCACCCTGACCAACAAGGTGAAGCCCTGTCTCTACTAAAAATACAAAAATTGTCTGGACATGGTGGTGTGCACCTGTAATCCCAGCTATTTGGGAGGCTGAGGTAGGAGATCGCTTGAACCCAGGAAGTAGAAGTTGCAGTGAGACAAGATTGCACCACTGCACCTCCAGCCTGTGCAGCAGAGCAAGACTCTGTCTCAAAGAAAGAAAAAAAAAATCAGAAGAGCCTTTCCTGGATATAAGAAGTAAAAAGCAAAAAACAAAAGTCCCCATGACAGCTCCTCCCTGACTCTCTCCAGAGCACTTTTCTCTGACGTTCATTTTGCATTCCATAGTTTATGGTCAGCCTCCTGAACTGGAAGGTCCATGCCTTGTGGGGATGGATCTTGCTATGCTTGGTTTGCTGCTGAACTCACAGCACTTCCACTGGGGCCTGGCAAACGCCAAGCTCTTCATGAAGAGCCACTGGATGTGGGAAGGAAGCCCCTTACAGGTGGCACTACAGTCTTGGAGAACAAAGGCTTCTGGCTTTGCCGGGCCTCGATCACGCCTCTCCCCGGTCCACACGGCTTCCCTGGGCAGCTGCGGAAGGCTGTGCTTTAGATTTTGACAGGGGCTGCCTTGCACCAACAAACAATATGTTTTCACTTGTGTGAATTTTGACTTCATCATCATATAACATGGTTTCAATTCTGCTGAGGTGCCCTGGGGGCTTCTGGCACTGGGGACATTTTTGAAATAAATTTAGAAAATAAAAACAAACTAGGTTCCCTAAGTAGCTCCAGCTGGTAATTAAGATCCTCCTCCTCGAGGTGCAACGTCGACTTGGGGGCCAGAGAGAAACAGCAGAGCGGGGCAAGACTCTGAAGACATCAGCATGAAACACACAAATCCTGCAGAATACCTGGCTCTGAGCTGCAGGTTCAACCAAGATCCACAAAGTACCTATTCCATACCTGGCGTTGTTATTGCAGGGGAGGTTCAAACTCATGTTTCTGCTGGCCGATCTGGCACCTTCACCAGGGTGTCACAGACATCTCAAACCCCATGTGCCCCAGACAGAGGGATGGAATCCTCCACTGCATACCCAATACCTTCTCTGTGGTGCCTATCTCAGTGAAGGACAACGCATCCCGGTCAGATCAAACCCAGGAGTCCTTGCACCTCTCTCTCCCCCAAACTCCACATCCAGTCTCTCAGCAATTCCTCTTGGCTTCAGCTCATCCTGAAGTCCACATCTTCCTAACACCTGGATCCAGTCCATTTTCTTCTCTTGCTTGGACTATTGCAGTAACCTCTTAGCTGGTCTCCCTGCCTCCTCCACATTTCCTTTTTTTTTTTTTTTTAAGATGGAGTCTCACTCTGTCACCCAGGCTGGAGTGCAGTGTCATGATCTCGGCTCACTGCAACCTCTGCCTCCTGGGTTCAAGTGATTCTCCTGCGTCAGCCTCCTGAGTAGCTGGGATAACAGGTGGCTGCCACCACACCTGGCTAATATTTTTGTATTTTTAGTAGAGATGGAGTTTCACTGTGTTGGCCAGGCTGGTCTTGAACTCCTGACCTCACGTGATCCGCCTGCCTTGACCTCCCAAAGTGTTGAGATTACAGGCGTGAGCCACCGCGCCCAGCCCACATTTCCCCTCTGACTGCCCATTCTCCACGCAGCAGCCAGAGAGGTCTTTTTAACACATAACCCAGATCACGTGGCTTTCCTGCTTAATGCCAGCTTGCCTCAGAGATGTCCATGGCACTTAGAATGAACTTTGGTTGCTGTGATATCTCCTGCCCCAGTCTCATCTACCCTGGCCGCCTCCATAACTTTCCTCCTGCGCTACGGCCACCATGCCTTCTCTCTGATCCTAGGGGCTTCATGCTTGTTCTCACTCAGGACCTTTGCACTTGCTGTCCTGCCCCCGACCTCTGCCCCCGATCTCCATCTGGCCGGCTGCTTGTCATCATTTAGTTCAAGTGTTACCTCCTCAGGAGGCCTTCCATAGACCAGCCCCCTCAAGAATGCCGCCCCCCGCATCCTCCTCGCATCTGATTGCTTTATTTTCTTCGCATGCTTTTTATTATCATAAATGATCTTGTTTATGGATTTGTTTGGTTGTTTACTGCCTGAGCTCTAGGGATTCAGGGTGAATCACACAGAGTCATTGCGGTTCTCACAGAAGTGGGGGCAATAAGCAAGAATGAAATCGACCCTGAACTTTTCAACTACAAGGGCCAGTAATTTCCACTTTTTGTTAAAGCGAGTTTGGTTTTGATCTTTGCAATTGGCTGAGTCTTTACTGCATTAGGCTCCGTAAATACTCGCTGCATTCAATGGCCACAGTTTTGGTTGTCTTTCTCTCTGTGTCCTTCAAGCCACAGACGTCATCGTGAAGTGAGCGTGCACTTTGCTTTTGAATAAAGAGACAGTCCCAAGCCTTGAAGCCAGTGGTATTTATTCTCCATTGCTCCAAAGCTCTCTTTCTTCTTCGAGTTTCTACCTAGTTCTGCTCTTTGAACAGATGTTGGGCAGAGAATATCAGTTCCATTTTACAGATGTCAAGACTGAGGCCAAGAGGCTTACATAGATTGGACAAAACACTAGATTGATTATTTCAGCAAGGATTCCTCTCTCTCTGGAATGCTAGCCTGCAAACTAGAAAGAAAAATCTGTATGCCTTCCCAATGATAAATGTTAGTAGCACCTTGGGCTAGCCAGGACAGACTTGAAATCCATAACTTTTATATTTCTACTTCACAGATTAGTCCCCAGGGATAGTCCAGGAAAAAAACATTCCTCCTAAGAGAAACAGAATTTCTCTTTTGTATACAGTTTTATTTTAGGTTGCCTTTATTTTTCAATCTGTTGAACCAATAAGGTGAATATAATTTACAAAGCCAGAAGATTCCCATACTGATCCTTTTATCGGCCCAAACCCCTTCTTCACATCAGAGAAAGTTGCTTTCTCTTTCATTAGAGGGAAGTAACTCACTGTATTTCCCTCTTTACTTTGGCTACCAGGAATTGACACACTCTGAACTTGATCGCAATAGTTAGCCCAAGCCTGGAATGTTTTGGTAAAACTTCTTACTCTTATTCATGACATAGCTTTGTATCCCTTTGCCTCTGCTTTACTAGTTCTACTTTAAACATGTTTCCCGTTCAGAATCCTTTCTGACATAGGCTGGGTATAAACAAATGAATTCAATTTATTTTTGAAGCTGCTCTCCCGCTTTTTTTCTACCTCCCTTGCATCTTGCTTAGGGGCTCAGGAGCAGATCCTTTAAATAAGCATATTCCCTCTGCTCACTCTCACTCTTTCTCTTTGTAAAACATGCTTTCAGGGGAATGTAAATTGTTTTTAAAAGCTTCCATCCTGGCCCACTGCTAATTATTGCTGACCCGGGAGGATCTGTACTAATTTGCCTTAATAAACTTATTAAATAGCAAATTTCAGGAGGAAGAAACTACATAGCCCTTATTGGATTAGTACAATTGCCAGTGTACATCACTAGTGGAACAGAGAAGGGCCTGTTAACTGCATAGGAAAGCTAGGGAGATAACTCAGCTAAGTATGTTTCCAATAAACCATCGCCAGCCACAGTTTTGGGCCTTTTTGGGGGTTGCCAGTAAAAGTTTCAAACTTCTAAAAGAAAAAGAAAAAAAGAAAGAAAGAAAGAAAAGGCAGCATCCTTCTTCCCATAAACTAGATGCAGGTGATTAAACATGGCAAATATTAAATGAAACCAGCAACCACAAACCTCCAGGTCATTGAAGAACAGATGTGTATCTGCAAGGTTGAAGATCATCTCTTCCATCATCAGGCCAATGCGCACGGATGTTGTGGTGTCCTGTGAGGCAGAGAAGAGGAAAATCACATGAGAGGGAGCCTGAGTAATTTTAGCCACCCTTTTGGTCCCATCCCACTGCTGAAAAGCAGTTTTGGGTTTTCCTTATCTGCTCGGTTCGTGCATGGCCTAAAATGTGTCTCTGTGTGAGGCCAATGTGATAATCATATCCGTCACACAGCTTCCAGCATCTTACTTCTTTTTTTTTTTCCTGAGACAGAGTTTCGCTCTTATTGTGCAGGCTGGAGTGCAATGATGCAATCTTGGCTCACCGCAACCTTCTCCTCCTGGGTTCAAGTGATTCTCCTGCTTCAGCCTCCTGAGTAGCTGGGATTACAGGCATGTGCCACCATGCCGGCTATTTTTTTTGTATTTTTAGTAAAGACAGGGTTTCACCATGTTGGCCAGGCTGGTCTCAAACTCCTGACCTCAGGAGATCCACCCGCCTCGGCCTCCCAAAGTGCTGGGATTACAGGCATGAACCACTGCTCCCGGTCTCAATTCTAGTTTTTCACCATTTCTAGTTTTTACCCTCTCTAGTATTTAAATCTCCTTGAAAATGACCCTGGGTTTGCAATAGTGTTCAGTGTTGCAGGGACATGTATCACAGACACAGCTGTAATAAAAAATGTCCTCTTGGCAAATGCCTGTTTTCAGGGGTTCCCTCCAACACATTTTTATTTTCAAGGAGGTCTGGAAGATTTTAGTATAAACTGCTGGGAGAGTTGGGATGTGGAATCTCTCTATGCATGCTGCCTTACTCCTCTTGATACTTAAAACATCCCTGTTATCCAACAATAGAGGATTAATGATAAAAACACACAAACACAAATGCACTATGGTACATTCAGAGAAGACAGAACTAGGCAGCCATTATACAAATGAAGTCATGGTAGGAGCTACTGATAAGAAACTGTCATCAAGAGATACAGTGCTAAGTAACAAAAGCAAGCCGCAACACAGTGTAACGTATGAATTTGCACAACTGTGCAATGGAAGTGCCTCCCTTCTCTATACACAGTGTGGTAGGCTGCACTGCTGTTCACCCATATTTGGGATCCCTCCCTGAGGTGCTTCTCCCTGCAAAAGGATGAAATGTTAGCAGGGGTTGGCAAACGGCAGCACCCAGGCCAAACCTGGCCTGCTGCTTGTTTTTGTATGACAGATGAGTTAAGAATGGTTTTTACATTTAAAAAAAAAAATCAGTCTATTGTCTACAGTTCCTCTTGTACTAGAAAGTCAGAGGTGTGTCCCACAAAGCCTAAAATATTTACCATCCAGCCCCTGACACATACCCTCCCTGTTCAACTCAGGTTATGATTGAGTAATATTGGGAGGACATGGAGAGAACCTTTGCATATGTGTGATGGGGTCAAGGATGAGAAAAGAGAGCTTGATTCTTGTATTTTGGGAAGCAAGAGATCATACCTAAAACTGAGAAAACATACTTCTTGTACATGCTACAAGAAGTAGCAAATACACGTTACTTAGAAACTGGACCATGCACCTTGCTTTGGCCAGTGATATGTGGGCAAAAGTTATGTTTCACTTTCGGTCAGAAGTTGTTTTGTTTTGTTTTTTTTTTGAGATGGAGTTTCACTCTTCTGTTGCCCAGGTTTGAGTGCAGTGGCACGATCTCAGCTCACCACAACCTCTGCCTCCTGGGTTGAAGCGATTCTGCTGCTTCAGCCTCCCACGTAGCTGAGTAGCTGGGACTACAGGCATGTGCCCCCACACCCCGCTAATTTTGTATTTTTAGTAGAGATGGGGTTTCTTCATGTTGGTCAGGCTGGTCTCCAACTCCTGACCTCAGGCGATCCTCTTTCCTTGGGCTCCCAAAGTGCTGAGATTACAGGTGTGAGCCACAGCACCCAGCCTGGTCAGAAGTTTTTAAGAGCCAGTACATGCCTCCCATGCACTCTCTTTTCTCACTGCACAAGGCTGTAAATATTCTGGATACTTATTCTGTTAGCCTGAAAGGCAGCTATATTTACCACTATACCACCAATGCCCACACATATTCTGTTGGCCTGGGTTCCAGAATAAAGATGATATGGATCAGAGATACAGCTGACCACAATGGACGTATATCATAAATGAGAAGTAGATGAGATTTTGGGGATGTTTGTTACTGCAGCATACCCTCACCTATCCTCAATTATACACATGAGAAATATGTAACACAATGGTTTTCACCCCTGGCTGCATATTGTAATGCTATGAGAAGCCTTTAAAAATTCTGATACCCAGGCTGCTCTCCAGACCAATAAAATCAGAATTGCTGAGGGTGGGGTCCAGGCACCAAGTTTAAAGCTCCCCAGGTGATTTCAATATGCAGTCAAGATTAAGAACTGCTAGTCTAGAAGGATATAAAACAAACCGTTAATAATATTCCTGGCTAATATCTATGCAGTGCTTTCTCTGTGCCACTTTATAAGTATTAATTCATTTAATCCCCACAAAGCTCTGTAAGGTGAACACTATTATTTTTACATTGCTATGGTTTGGATGTGGTTTGTCCCTGACACAACTCATGTTGACATTTGATCCCCAGTATGGCAGTGTTGGGAGGTAAGGCCTAGTAGGAGGTGTTTGGGTCATGTAGTGGGGGTGGGTTCCTCATGAATAGATTAATGCCTTCCCATGGGAGTCAGTGAATTCTCACTCTCTCAGGAATGGATTAGTTTCTAAGAGAGTGAGGTTTTTTTTTTTTTTTTTTTTTTTTCTGAGATGGAGTCTTGCTCTGTTGCCCAGGCTGGAATGCAGTAGCTTGATCTTGGCTCACTGCAACCTCCACCTCCTGGGTTCTTGCAATTCTCCTGCCTCAGCCTCCCAAGTAGCTGAGACTACAGGCACATGCCACCACACCCAGATAATTTTTTGTATTTTAGTAGAGACGGGGTTTCACCGTGTTGCCCAGGCTGGTCTCAAACTCCTGAGCTCAGGCAATCCGCCAGCCTCAGCCTCCCAAAGTGCTGGGGTTACAGGCATGAGCCACCACACCTGGCCTGAGAGCGAGTTGTTAAAATAGTTGACCTCCTCTCTCCTATGTGATCTCTGTACACATTGATTCCCCTTCCACTTTCCACCATGAGTAGAAGCACCAGGTACAGCTGCCCAATCTTGAACTTGCCAACCCCCAGAATCATAAGTCAAGTAAATCTCTTTTCTTTATAAATTATCCGGCCTCAGGTATTCTCTTATAGCAACATTAAATGGACTAAAACAACTATTTTATAGATAAGGAAACGGAGGCACACAAAGGTTAGGCAACTTGTTCAAGGCCATACAAGCTAACAAATGTTAGATTAGAACACAGGTAAACTGGTTCTGAAACAACACTGCTTTTGAGGACTCAAAGGGGCTGAGTTGGGAGAGGAGAGATAAGGGCCTTGTTTCCTCACTCCATACAGTCCTTTTACTGTTTAAATTTTTCACTGGAGACTGTATTATTTCTATTATAAAAAAATTAAGGACATAAACCCTTCTTGACCCTTTAAAAAAGAAGAAAAAAAATGCAGCTGGTGATCTCAGCTCCACACACAACTGTGAAGAATCAGGCCCAGGAACACGGCCATTAGGCAAAACACTTCATCAAGGCCCTGAGAGCCAAAGCTTAGCACTCTTGGTCCTGGCTGGAAGTCGGCGGGGCAGGGTACTCAGTGAAAAATGAAGAGCAAATGAGGAAAACAAACTTCTCAGGGCCTAGGAGGGAATCAGTGTGTGACCTGGGAAAAGGTTTGGCATTACTCATATCAAAAGCATTTCACCACTGCACGATCCCACACTCCTCATTGACAGAGCAATTTGTGTACCTGATCACTGATGACCAACCCTCCATGCACTGGACAAGAAGCAAGAAGGAGCTGCCACCCAAACTTGTTTGCTGAAAGGATTTATTCTGAAAGATGTCACCTCCCAGGCCAGCACACAGAGAAGGAAAAGTAATTATTGTATACAAAATGATTTCCCTGTGAAAAGTATTTATAGAGTTGTAAGAAGGCAAATACCGTATATTGATGAAGCTCAACTTTTGACTGATTGATATTGGGAAGACATGAAGAGAAAGTTTGCATGTTTGTGATGGGGTCAAGGGTGAGAAAAGAGAGCTCAATTCATACATATTGGGAAGCCAGAGATCATGCCTATCACAGGGGGGAAAAAAAAGAATCAAGAAGTAGCACCTAAGGATGTTACTTAGAAATTTGTGGGTTACATCTTTCAAAGCAGCAGCAAGATTTGAAAGTTGTTACCCCCAGGCACAAAACAAGGGTGGTGGGAAGTCACGGAGGACTGCTGTTTTCCACAAATATTCCTTTGTAGAATTATGCCTATTAAACCATAGGCATATGTTTCTTTGGTTAAAAATTCAAGGTGGATTATGAGGCCAGGAGTTCTAGACCAGCCTGGCCAACACGGTGAAACCTCGTCTCTACTAAAGATACAAAAATAAGCCGGGTGTGGTGACACATGCCTGTAATTCCAGCTATTTTGGAGGTTGAGGCTGGAGAATCGCTTGAACTCAGGAGGCAGAGGTTGCAATGAGTTGAAATTTTGCACTCCAGTCTGGGAGACAGGACAAGACTTTGCCTCAAAAAAAAAAAAAATTAAAACTAACAGGCAACATACTCAGTAATTCCACTTTTATCTATCCTACAGAAAATTTCATACACATGAGCAAGGGGATATATCAAAGATGCTCATTACGGAATTGTTAGTAAATAGTAAAAGATCGGGAATAACTTAGCTATCCCTTCAAAGGAGACTTGAAAAATGAAATGTGGTCTATTCATACAATGGGAAATGAAATTTCAAGGGATGGAATTGAACCAGATCACCACGTATTAACCGGGACACATCAAAAAATATATTGGAGTAAAAAAGGTTTTCTGACTGCAATATGTACTATGTACTGTATGTTATTACTATTTATTAGAGATACATAAAATGTTACTGTATTTTCCATGGGCACTTATATTTTTATACATATTTGAAAGGATGGACACAAAAAAAGGCAGTTCCTTTTAGAAGGCAGAGAGGGGGAAACAGGAATTAAAAGTGATGGTCAAAGTGAACTTTAGTATTATCTAGAATATTCTAGATTTTTTTGAGACAGAGTCTCATTTTGTCACCCAGGGTAGACTGGCACAATCTTGGCTCACTGCAGCCTCCACCTCCCAGTTCAAGCAATTCTCCTGCTTCAGTACCCAAATAATTGGGACTACAGGTGTGTGCCACCATGCCCAGCTAATTCTTTTGTATTTTTTGTAGAGATGGGGTTTCACCATGTTGCCCAGGCCGATCTCAAACTCCTGAGCTCAAGCAATACACCCACCTTTGCCTCCCAAAGTGTTAGGATTAACATGAGCCACCATGCCCAGTCTTCTAGAATTTTGAAAAGAGAAGGGATTCAAATATTTATCATATAATTAAAAATTTTTCTAAAAATTAAAGACACCCAAATGTTTCTATGACAAGCCTTTAGAATACCTACCTACTCTTTGGGCATTCTTATTATTTCATATTTTCCTAAGATTGTTTTAAGCTATGTAGGTGGTAACTCTTTTCAAAAAACTGGACAAAAACTAGTTGCACAGAGGCAGAAAAGTCTGGAATAGCCTCAGAAAAGCATGGCTAACTCAGGAGTGAAGTAACACAGTGTTGTCCTGGCTCAGAACACTTTATCCAACTAAAAAATGTTTTTCCAGGGTTGCAGAGACCGAGAAACTAAAAGAAAAAACAATTGGTCGGGACTCAGGATTAATTTATGTGAAATACATCTGGAGTCAGGACAAGACAAAAGCCATCAGTTTCATCCTGGGCTGCCTGCTGAACGCAGCCCTATTATACACCATAAACACTGATTCCACCTGGGTGTCTTGGCTTTAGTCACCGGGGACAGGTTGGAGGGGAACCCTCTGCCCGACCCAGAACTTCTCCCAGTCAAATAAAGCCTAAAATATGACAGCTTTCACACCATGCTCTTCAGCGAATAAAGGGCCACTGACCCTTTCAAGTCAGCCTGATCCCTCTACCACCTAACACTGCAGTGAGGATTAAATCAGGTGGCATGTGTGGAATCACCTAGCCCAGGGCCTGGACTGCAGCAGGCACTTCACAGGCATTGGCTATTTTCAAAATCCCCCAGTCCCCTTCCCTGAGCCTTTAAGCAAAGAATCTGTTTTTGCAAACCCAGCAGGAACACCCCAAATCAGTTGGTACAAAAGCTTTTAACATGCCACTCACATGAAACCCATTTTCTTACACATTACATATTCTTTGGATTAAAAAGAAAAATCAGTGGTTAATTTCCTAAACAAGCAACAGCATAAGTAGATTACTTAAAAGAAAAGAAAAGAAAAAAAAGATCAATTTAAACCAGAATGAACTGAGAAGAGGTAGTTTTTCCAAAACAGGCTTCATGGTCCTGGGAAGGACCATGCTGGGGGCTGCGGGTGGGGGTGGATGGAATGTCATCTTGGTTTGACTAGAGAATTTGTGGGTGGTTCTCTTGCAGTGAAGGTACAGATCAGACAAAGGCATTGCTGATTTTCTCAGCATGCCCTAATGTTCTACAGATTTCTCTGGGTTCAGTTTTGATGATGGTGTGGTGGGCTCTGCGTATTTGTTTGGGAGGCTGGTGAGGAGGCTTTGAGTTGGAACTGCCCCTCAGGGGAGAGGCTATGGACCTGGATGGCAGCTCAGTAACATAATTATCATGCATTCTTGATGAAGGTCTTTTTTTTTTTTTTTTTTTTTTTGAGACAAGGTCTTCCCTGTCACCCAGGCTGGAGTGCAGTGGAGTGATCACAGCTCACTGCAGCCTTGAACTCCTGGGCTCAAGGCTCAAACAGTCCTCCTGCCTCAGCCTCCCAAATAGCTAGGACTAGAGATGTGTGCTAGCACATCTGGCTTATATTTTATTTTGTGTAGAGACAGGGTCTTGCTATGTTGCCCAGGGTAATGTCAAACTCCTCGCTTCAAGTGATCCTCTTGCCTCAGCCTCCCAAAGCATTAGAATTATAGGCAAAGTTATCTTAATTAGAGGAGGACAGGGGGGTCTTTCACCATGTAGGCAGCCCAAAGGTCTGCCAGGTGGGTCACTATCTTGGGATGTATGGTTGTATTTCTTGGGGAGAGGGATAAGAGTGTAAAAAAAATGTCTTTCCTAAGATAAAGCTAATCTGATATAAAGCAAACATGAGTGAAGAAAATGGCGTGTTGGTTCCCGGAGGTTTCAAACTGTGAATGCCAAAGTTATTCCTAGTTAATTAAGACTAAACGGTTGTTTTCTATCAAGTGTGTCAACATCCTGAAATTTATCAGCTCTCCAATTTAAGCCATATTGGAAGTCTGCTTCCCAGTCCACATAGATTAGGTGTCAGCTGTTTCCATTTCAAAATAACAAATACAAATTTTTACCAAAAAATTGTTTTAATGAATAAGAACTCTATCCATGAAATCATTTTTTTTCCTGCATTTTTCCAAGTTTTCTGTTTTCATTTTTTTGAGACAGGTTCCACCTAGGTCCCTCAGGCTGTAGTGCAGTGGCGTGACCATAGCTCACAGCAGCCTTGGCCTTCGTGATCCTCACACCTCAACCTCCTGAGTAGCTAGGACTATAGGCTGGTACCACCACACCTAGCCAATTAATAATAACAATAACAATAATTATTATTTTGTAGAGACAGGGTCTCCTTATTTGCTCAGGCTGGTATTGGACTCTTGGCCTCAAGTGATCCTCCTGCCTCAGCCTCCCGAAGTGCTGAGATTACAGATGTGGCAAGTTTTCTGTTCTAAGCATGCAGCACTTTTGTAATAGATGATTCTAAAACGTGTTCAATTCAAAGAAGAGAGATTTATACAATATTTAATCAGCAGCACAACCCTTTGAACCAAAGGAAGGTAAGGCTATGTCATCCTGAAACTGGTTTACGTGACTGTGGGTTTTGAGTTCCTTCATAATTCAAATATGAGTTCCCTCATAACCTAACGCCTGGTTGAAATAATAATAATAATGTTGATAACCATAATAGCCAATCTTTAGTGAGTGCTTTTTGTACAGATGACGAAGGTGGGCTCTAAGCCAGACTGCCTGTGATCAAGGCCAGTTCTACTTCTTACAAGGTACTTAACCTCACTGTGTCTCAGATTCTCATCTGTGAAATAGGCTTAAGTACCTGATAGGACTGTTGTAAAGATTAAATACATTTTTGTAAAAGTGCAGGTTATAATTAAAGTTTAGTGAAACTTTAATGACAAGCATTAAAAAATAAAAAAGACTGGAAGAAATATAACAGAATCCAGGAGTCAGCAAACTATGGCCTGTTGTCTGTTTTTGTAAAATAAAGTTTTATTGGAACCCAGCAGTGTCCATTTGTTCCCTTAATGTTTATCTGTGGCTGTTTTCATGTAACAATAGCATAGTTGAGTATTCACCATAGAATCTAGCTGAAATCCTAAAATATTTATTATCCTTTTATAGGAAAAATTTGTTAATCCCTAGAAGAGACAATGAAATATCAGAATCTATCATACACAGCAACGGTGAACACCTGTTTCAGTTGGGGGGTGTCTGTGTGTGTTTGTGAGGGGTGTGTGTGTGTGTGTGTATGTGATGGGTCATAATGTAAAATGTATTTCTTACTGTGACCATGTAAAAAAATTAAAAACAGTAAGTTAATGACTGTTTAAGAGCTTTGAACCATGCCTAGAACATAGCGAGGTCTGAATAAATGTTAGCTTAATAATAGCTACTGTTTATATGGCTATTACTATTATTATTACTACTGTGTAGCTTGTAAAACTGCCTAGCCATATGCAGAAAGCTGAAACTGGATCTCTTCCTTACATTTTATACAAAAATTAACTCAAGTTGGATTAAAGACTTAAATGTAAGACCTAACACCATAAAAACCCTAGAAGAAAACCTAGGCAATCCCATTGAGGACACAGACATGGGCAAAGATTTCATGACCAAAACACCAACAGCAATGGCAACAAAAGCCAAGATTGAGAAATGGAATCTGATTAAACTAAAGGGCTTCTGCGCAGCAGAATAAACCATCATCAGTGTGAACAGGCAACCTACAGAATGAGAGAAAATTTTTGCAATCTATCCATCTGACAAAGGGCTAATATCCAGAATTTACAAAGAACTTAAACAAATTTACAAGAAAAAAACAACCCCATCAAAAAGTGGGCAAAGGATATGAACAGACACTTCTCAAAAGAAGATATTTATGCAGCCAACAAATATATGAAAAAAAGCTCATCATCACTGGACATTAGAGAAATGCAAATCAAAACCACAATGAGATACAATCTCATACCAGTTAGAATGGCAATCATTAAAAAGTCAGGAAACAACAGATGCTGGAGAGGACATGGAGAAACAGGAACACTTTTACACTGTTGATGGGGGTGTAAATTAGTTCAACCACTGTGGAAGACAGTGTGGCAATTCCTCAAGGATCTAGAACCAGAAATACCATTTGACCCAGAAATCCCATTATTGGGTATATATCCAAAGGATTAAAAATCATTCTACTATAAAGACATGTGCACACGTATGTTTATTGCAGCATCGTTCACAATAGCAAAGACTTGGAACCAACCCAAATGCCCATCAATGTTATACTGGATAAAGAAAATGTGGCACATACACACCATGGAATACTATGCAGCCATAAAAAGGATGAGTTCATGTCCTTTGCAGGGACATGGATGAAGCTGGAAATGATCATTCTCAGCACACTAACACAGGAACAGAAAACCAAACACTGCATGTTCTCACTCATAAGTGGGAGTTGAACAATGAGAACACATGGACACAGGGAGGGGAACATCATACACCGTGGCCTGTCAGGGATGGGAAACTTAGGGAGGGAGAGCATTAGGAGAAATACCTAATGTAGATGATGGGTTGATGGGCGCAGCAAATCACCATGGCATGTGTCTACCTATGTAATGAACCTGCACGTTCTGTACATGTATCCCAGAAATTAAAGTATATTAAAAAACCCAAAAAACAAAACACCGGGTGCTCAGGTATTACTAACAAAAAGTAGCAGCATTCAGAATCTTCCGGCACAAGACTTCTCCCACTGAGAAACTCCCATGTGATAGTTTAACTTCCTATTTTCCAAACCAGGGCCATTCTTGTAACACCTTTGCAAGTTCTGCCAAGCTACAGACTGTGTTATTATTAACTTAATATTTTCCTTTAATTTGTCTACTCTCTCTTTTTAGAAAACCTAGCAGGGGGCATGGTGGCTCACCCCTGTAATCCTAGTGCTTTGGGAGGCTGAGGCAGGGGGATCACTTGAGCCCAGGAACTGAAGACCAGTCTGGACAACATAGTAAGACTTCATCTCTACAAAAAATTGAAAAATTAGCTGGGCGTGGTGGTATATGCCTGTAGTTCTAGCAGGAGGATTGCTCGAGCCTAGGAGGTTGAGGTGACAGTGAGCTCTGACTGCACCACTGTGCTCCAACCTGGGCAACACAGTGAGACCCTGTCTCAAAGACAAGAACAAAAACAAAACTTTAGTGCATTTTAGTTTAAAAAGAAACTTATCATGATCATAAATAGAAAACCTGGTGTAGTCACCATAAATGGAAAGTCACCATGAATATAAACACATGTAATATTGTTTCCTGTGGCTGCCATAACGCAATGAGCACAGACTTAGTGGCTTTAAACAATGTAAATTTATTCTCTGATAGTCCTAGAGATCCGAGGCGTCTGCAGGGCTGCATTCCTTTGAGAGCTTCAGAGGAGAAGCCTGCTTTCTTGCTTATTTTAGCTGCTAGAGGCCACCTATATTCCCGAGCTTGTGGTCCCTTCCTCACGTCACTCCAGTGTCTTGCTTCCGGCCTCACAACTCCTGCTACCCACCCTTTTATAAGAACCCTGGTGATTACACTGGGGACACGTAATCACAGCTGCAAAGCTCCTTTAGCTATAGAAGGTTATCAGCCACAGGTTCTGGGGACAAGGACGTGGACATCTTTGGGGTGGCATCTGTCTCCCCACCAGAGCATGCAATTATAAAATTACCCAATGCTGTCATTTTGAATATATCATCTCATGAATCTGTTTTAGGGCAGTGGTTCTCAGCAGGTGTGGTACTTCTGCCCAGACAGTGGTTTGGAAATTTGTAGGGGAAGCATTTGTTTGTTGTAATAGCTGGGAGGGACAGGGGTATTTGGGGTGCCAAGGATATTAATGTCTTATAATGCACTGCAGGAAGTTGTACATAAAGAAAAATTGTCCCACAGTGCACGTGACTTTCATATCTCCTGGTGGACACTCATGTTGTGAAAAACTTGTTTCTAATTATCTGAGCCTAGAATCTAACTTCTTTATAGAAATAAACACAAGGTATTTCTGCATTTATTTTTTCCTGAGACGGAGTCTTGCTCTTGTAACCCAGGCTGGAGTGCCACGGCACAATCTTGGCTCACTGCAACCTTTGCCTCCTAGGCTCAGGTGATTCTCCTGCCCCAACCGTCCCCAACCCCACCGTAGCTGGGATTACAGGCACCTGCCACCATGCCGGCTAATTCTTGTACTTTTAGTAGACATAGGGTTTCACCATGTTGGCCAGGCTGGTCTCAAACTCCTGACCTCAGGCAATCCACCTACCTCGGCCTCCCAAAGTGCTGGGATTACAGGCATGAGCCCCTGCGTCCAGGCTTTGCATGGTTTTGATAAATACTGAATATCCTTGTTTGAATCCCATGGTCCATCCCCTCTCTGTTCTTCCATTTTCCTGGACTTCTAGTAGAGAATGGCCCCAGATCTTCCTAGTCTCTTAAATGCAACCTTTTAAATGAGAAGCGGGCGGAAGTATCAGACTCCTTTGTCACGTCTTCTATTGTGGTCATGCCTGAGCATTTACATGCTGAAATACATATTTTTAGAAAATAAACCTTCGTTTCTTTCTTTCCTTTAAGTTACAGCTAGAATATTATGTTTCTTTCTTTCTTTTTTTTTTTAAGTAGTCAGTGGTAAGCTATGGTTTTCATTCCAGGATCGTAAAAGGGACATTTTAAGAGAATTATTTTAAGGTTGAAATCTGCTTTAGGAAAAACTGGCAGCTGAAGCAGTGTCTCAGACCCCGATGCCAGCCATCCTCATTTGGTCTGATCCCTGGTGGGGGTTGGAGGAGGACACTCACGTGACCGGGGAGGGGCGGCACAACCGCTCCGCTCCCCTTCCCCGAGGGCTCTCGCACCTCACCTGGTCCTTATACCTCAATCGCCTGATTTCTTCCGGGTTTTCCAAGGAGCAAGGGATTAAGAGATAGTTCCCCAAAATAACAATCCTCGTTATCAGAACTTTGCTGGTTGGATCGCCTAGTATGTGCCCGCTCCTGCGCTCAGCACTTTACTTGCATGGTGTCATTCGTTTTATTTCCAAGGCACCTTTAGTCCATCACTGAGAGAGAGGGCAGTGAGGGAGGAAGACAAGAAGCATATCTGTGTGCTGGGCCACTATAAAGGCAGCTAGCCACCCTCCTCCCCCATGCCTGTCAGCCACATAGAAGCCAGAGTACTCTTTTTAAAATAACAATCAGAGCTGTGCTTTCCATTTTAAACCCATTGGCTTCCCCTGGTCCTCTGAGTAAAGCCAACGTCTTTTAGTGGCCTCATGTGCTCTAGACGCCACCTACCCTTTCACTCCTTGAACCTGCCAAACCTGCTCCTGCCTCGGGGCCTTTGCACATGCTGTTCCTCAGCCTGAAGTCCCCTATTCCCAGGCTCTTTCACGGCTGGATCCTTTGTAACATTCCGTTCCTAGTTTCAGTGCCAGAAAGGTCTTCTCTGACCATTCCCTATGAAATAAACTAAGATGTTCCTCCCCACTCACTCCACATCCCATTATGCTGTTGCAGTTTTAAACAGCATTTATCATGGACTGAAATGCTCTTACTTATTTATTTATAATTTTTTGTGCTTCTCCTCTAAGTAGGAGGCAAACTCCTTGGAAGCTATTACTGTGTTCTTCATACCTGGATCACAGCTTGGATGGCAGATGCTTGGTTAATTTCTTTCTTTTTTTTTGAGACAGAGTCTCGCTCTGTTATCCAGGCTGGGGTGCACTGGCATGATCCTGGCTCACTGCAACCTCCGCCTCCTGGGTTCAAATGATTCGCCTGCCTCAGCCTCCTGAGTAGCTGAGACTATGGGTATACACCACCATGCTTAGCTAATTTTTGTATTTTTTAATGGAGACAGAGTTTTACCATCTTGATCAGGCTGGTCTTAAACTCCTCACCTCAAGTAATCCACCCACCTTGACCTCCCAAAGTGCTGGGATTATAGGTGTGAGCCCCGCACCTGGCCAAGTTTTTTTTTTTTAAATGAATATATGAGTGTATGTGAACTTTGTGCACATTAATGCATTTCCTCCTCAAAATATCTTTTCCCTGTTTTACAGATAAATTGAGACTCAAGAGTGGTGAAGTGACTTGTCCAAGGTCACGCTGCCAGTAAGTGGCAGTGCTGGGACTGTCCAACTTCAGAAACCAAAATCTTAACCACTGTACTCATAAATATATCTTCATGGGAACTAGTAACATAAAATAAAATGATTAGGAAAAAAAAGCTTCGGGCAGATGACCATCAGAATTTGTCGTTGTTGTAGCTGTAAATGCCTGATTTGAAACTGTTGATGCCTACTTTTAATGAAATAAACAATTTGTTTAATGAAAATTACACTTCCAAAGTAAGGAGAAATGGCAGGCAGCTGCCACCTAAAAATCAGCCCTGATTCTTTTCCCATGTCTCAGGCCGGCTTTCTCTCTAATAACTGCAACTGCTGGCCTTCAGAGGGGACAAAAGGAGAGCCCACAGGGTTGGAAGCCTTCTCCCCTGATTGCCCTGGAGTATGTGTGTCTTTAATTTCCTGGACCTTGATATGAAAAAGCAAAGTTAACTGGAAAATCCCTTCCTTCTCAGCTGCCATTCCCTGCACACCAAGGGCCAGGAATGGCTCTGTGGGAACCAGACACCTTGGCTGCAACTGGAAATCGGCTCCTTTTAGCTGCCCCAAAGGGCTCAGAACCATCTCTCTCTGCTCTCAGCCTTTCTCCTCCCTTACTTGTAGCCCATGACTTTTTAGGATGTAACTCTAGCAGTCAAAAGAGGTATGTTGTGGAAAGATTAACTTTAGGGCCTCTTTACATTCATTTCATCAAATGCAACACATACAAAGATAATTTCCAGAAAACACCTACACTCTCTGAATAACGTCTTGGTCTGTCGGCAATGCCAGCTGTCTGTTTCGCTCTTATCAGTGGTTTGCAGGTGGGACGCCGTGGTCAGTCCTTCCAGGCAGAAACATGAAGCCTAGCCCTTGCTCCAAGATGCTTGAATTCTGACATCTTGAGCATTGGACTCAACCCAGTCCCAGGATTAAGCTCTCTAGGACTGTCTGCTTATCTTTCCAGCATCAGACACAGCTCTGAGCCCTCCCTGGGGAGGAGAGCTGGGAGCCCAAAGAGGCCTCAGAGACCTCTGAACACACCCCTCAGCCCAAGGTGGCTCCGAGGATGAAATTGGTTAACCTGCTTTGTGCTCTTCATGTACATTTTCTTTTTTCTTTTGTGATCTTGGCTCACCGCAACCTCCACTTCCTGGGTTCAAGTGATTCTCCTGCCTCAGTCTCCCAAGTAGCTGGGACTACAGGCACATGTAACCATGTCCAGCTATTTTTTTTTTTTTTTTTTTTAGTAGAGAAGGGGTTTTACCATGTTGGCCAGGATGGGCTTGATCTCTTGACCTTGTGATCCGCCTGCCTTGGCCTCCCAAAGTGCTGGGATTACAGGTGTGAGCCACCATGCCCAGCCCCCATAAGCATTTTCTTAAGGAAACTTGCATAACAAGTAGAGGTAGACGTTTGGGAATTTGGGAATTGTCTTCAAATATTCTTGTACTAGCAATTTCATCCAGAACTAACTGTTCAGTTGAAAACTCGTGGCACTTTAGATATGTTCCTGAAGAATTTCTGGTGGCCTGGTTAATAAATTCACTGTCAATTAATTTCTTTTTTTTTTTTTTTAAAGAGATTCAGCCTAATTTTGGAGGTGGGGTGGGGTGGGGACTGATGGGTGCATTGACATTGCTTTTGCTTGTTTACAAAATGCCTCTAGAGTGAGCATTTGAGCATTCTGCAAGAATTAAAAACTTGAGCATTCTAGAAGAATGAAACATTTATGGGTTCTAAAAATCAGGGTCTGTCATCTTTGGCTCTGTTGGCACTTTGAGCCAGATGATTCCACGTTGTAGTTCCATCCTGTGGGTTGTAGGATGTTGAGTAGCATCCGCGGCCTCTACCCACTAAATTCTGTATCACCCCCACCCAGCTGTGACAATCAAAACTGTCTCCAGACGTTGCTAAATGTCCTCCAAGGGACAAGATCACCCCTAGTTGAGAATCACTGCTCTAAATGATTTTTAAAATAATGAAAAAGCTTGGTCCTTAGTGTTAGTAAATTAATTTTGGAATTACAGAGTGGGCAATGAAACTAGCTTTCTAACTTGTTAATGAAACGAGCTTTCTAACTAAGAGATGAACTAAATGAAAAAAACAAATCTCAGTCTCCCTGCCAGCTGAGTGGGAGGTGCCACTTTCCTGTCTCAAGGGGCAGCTCCACCCAGTAGTTAGGAGTGACTCCTGCAGCCAGACAGCTGGCTGCAAATCTGCGATCTGCCCTTATTGCTAGAAAGTACGTGACTTGGGGCAGGCCACTTAACCTCTCAAAGACCCATGGCATCTACCTCCCTGAGATGGGTCACGGAGATGATAGATGGAAAACACTCGGGATGCATATGTGGCTTGCAGCTCAGAATCACTTCTCTAGGACCTGGTTGGTCACACCTCGCATTTGCACTGGGCTGTCCCTTTCTCAGGTGACATGTGAAGGGAATGTCAGGGGAGGCGTTTGGCTTCACACTTTGCAATCCCAGGTGCTTTCCTTTCTTAGCACCCAGACTGCCTTTGGGCCGGGCTTGTGTCTTCATGGGGACCCTGTCTGGGCTTGTAGACTGTCACTGCAAAGAGCAGACCTGCCTGTCTGTAGACCTGCCCTCTCTGGAGATGTCTTAAAAATCCAGGCAGCTTGCTGCCTGCCCTCACCTCACTTTTCTTCTGTGTCAATTACCCTGACATCCCAAACTTCAGGACAACGTGCTTCAGCACCTGCCCTGGAATGAAGATCTCCTCCCCTCTCTCTTTTAAGGATGAAAACCACACAAACACACAAATCAATCAAAACCAGCACACTATCCAAGCCAACTGGGTCTTTAAAAAATCACCGCCAAGGAGCTGTTTACAAGCTGAACAAATAATCACTCTGCCACAAGGAAGAAAAGTATTAATTAAAGCTATTCATTAAACCAGCTTCCCTATTCTGTGGGGTTCATCTCTTGGAAGTGTCAGCCAGAGGTTAGGGACGGATTAACTCACAATGGAGAGCTCTGCCAGTGAAATCTCCTCCTTGCGGTTAGCTTTTAATAATAAAGTTGTCATTAAAAGAAAGAATTTAATGGTTTTAATTGGGTTTAATTACTCGGAAACTTTTGGAAGGCAGATTAGCTTGTTTAAAAAAATTTTTTTAGAGGAAGACAAGAAAATGATGTTCATAAAGAAAAGATAAGTTGATTCACATGTTTAAACAGTAAAGTTAAAAACTTGGCTTCTTTGACAGTTTTGTAGGAGAACACCAAAAATAGAAAAGATAATGAGTCTATTTGTACTAACAAGAACTTAACCAAAAGACTGTAGGATAAATTCCGTCATCGCTGAATCACAAGAGTCAAACTCACGACAAATGATGAAATCGTGGTCACATTTAAGAGAACAAAGAAAGATGTTGAAACCGGTTCCTCTTTTGGGGTTTTGTGCAGCTACTCAGCCGCTTAGAATTTTTTTTTTAATCTCTGAAGAATGTTCTTTCAGCTGGACATGTCTAGCAGCTTTTAAAGTATTTTACTAGGATATGAATTTAAAGGCAAAAATAACAGATAAATAGAAAAATGGATTGTGGATGTGGAGTAGGTGACCAACTCTCCTGATTTGCCTGGGATTGGGACTTCCAGTGCTCCAGCTGGGCTCCAAGTGGGAAAGTCGCAGATGAACCTGGATGAGATGACCACCCTAACTGGAGTCATTGTCCAGGACTGAGGGGCATGTGGTGACATGGAAGATGGGTTTGTTGATGGAAGTTCATGCCAAGGACTTAGAACACGGCTTGACACCCAGCAAGTGACTACTGCTTCCACAGCACTGACAACCTCCCCATCAACACCATCTGTTTTCTACTTATTAGTGGTAGTCATATTTCAGCACACCTTCCTCAGATAGGACACCTGATACAACCAGCAACATGCTTCTAAAGATGGCAGCTCTTTAAAAGATACTATAGGTATAGCACACCCTTGACATGAGTGACTCCATCTTAGAAAAAGACTCGATCTTACATTCAAAAGTCATCAAGCCAACAGGGTCCAGATGTCTGCCTAATCAATGGAGACAACACCCAACCAGATTAGGATGTAATACTTTACCATCAGTCCTCACCAGAGGACTCAAGGGTCACAAAATGAGCAGGACCTCACCAGCCTGACATCTTAACACATTCTGTCTTGCTGTCACTTGTCATCAGCACCCAGAATTTACAGCTGAAGGCTCGGCCCAAATCAAGGACTCTTGCAAGATACTGGCAACTGCCCGGCTGGTTCATTAGCCCCTTTTCTTTCTTTCTTTCTTTTTTTTTCTTGAGATGGAGTCTTGCTGTATCACCCAGGCTGGAGTGCAGTGGCATGATCTTGGCTCACTGCAAACTTCACCTCTTGAGTTCAAGTGATTCTCCTGCCTCAGCCTCCCAAATAGCTGGGATTACAGGTACATGGCACCACACCTGCCTAATTTTTGTATTTTTAGTAGAGATGGGATTTCACCATGTTGGCCAGGCTGGTCTTGAACTCTTGACCTCAAGTGATCCACCTGCCTCAGCCTCCCAAAGTGCTGGGATTATAGGTGTGAGCCTCTGCACCCGGCCCTTTAGCCTCTTTTCATATTTCCTTTTGTCTTGATGCTAAATGTTACTGTTTTTCATGAAATTTTAATCTATAATATTTGTATATAAATTAAATATACTATTATGTATGGTTTGCAATATTGACTGACTTGCGGAGTGGTTTCGGCCTGTGTGCTCATGGCTCTATCAAGTGAAAGGGTAATATTAAGGAGAATTGCCTCCTTGGGAACTCCAGACATTTTCTTGTCTCCCTCTAGCTAGTGGCTTTCATGATTGAAATAGCATCAGTGAAAGCCTGACCTTGTGGAAAGAGACAAATGTGCATGGACCTGGTTATATCTGAACTTGCCCATTCATGAAAATATTTTAATAACAATATATAGTTTCAAATAGTTAGAAGGAGGATATTAAACATTCCCAGCACAAAGAAATGATAAATATTGGCGATGATGGATATGTTAATTACTCTGATCACTATATGTGCATTGAAACATCACCATGTACCCCATGAATGTGTACAATTATTATTTGTCAATTAAAAAAATAAAAAAGACAGTGTCACTTGCTTGTTCCATAAAAGCTCTTTACTACGTAAGAGGTGCAGTTCCAAATACTTGACATGTATTAACTCATGTCATCTTCCCCCAGTGACCCTATAAGGTAAGTATTATTGTTATTACACCCATGCTACAGAGGTGAAAACTGAGGCACAGGAGGGCAAAGTGACTTGTCTGAGGTCACATGGCTAGGAAGTGGAGCCGCCTTTGGATTTGAGCAGTCTGGCTCTCCAGACCAGAGGTGGTGAACTTTGTCTATAAAGGTCTGGAAAGCATATATTTTAGGCTTTGTGGCCCATATGGTTTCCATCATAACCATTCAACTCTGCTGCTGTAGCACAAAAGCAGATATAGATAATATGTAAATGGATGGGTGTGACTGTGTTACAATAAAACTTTATTTAATAAAACAAGCAGGGGGTGGGGAGGGAGCAGATTTGGCCCATAGGATGGATGTAGTTTGTTGACCTCTGCTCTTGACCACTTTGCAATGCTGTCTCCTTGCTTTCAGACATTGAAAGTCCCTTGCCTCAAGGAGCTTATACGCTAATGGTGGAGGAGCGCTATGAAAAACTAAGAAACATTTCATTTCAGACCATGACAAATGTTATGAAGAAAATAAAACATGATGACGTTCATGTTACGGAGATGATAGGGAATGGGGGGACTGTGGCAAACTGGAGAACACCTGCACCATTTATAGGGGTGGTTTCTGGGCAGCTGCAGCCAAGTGATGCCATTTGGGATTGTGGGTGCGACAAGCCCAAATTGTCTGATTTTTCAGAAGAAACCAGAAAGCTGAATTTTTATGTGAAATGTTCCGATGTTAAATGCTGGTAATGAATTTTAATAAGTAATAACAAGGATGTGTTTAAGGACCAGGTGTAGCCTGCAGATCCCCTCACTGTGATGTCTGGCATAGGAAGGAGCTGGGGTTGGAGGGCAAGTTGAGGGCTGGCCAGGGAACTTGGGGCCGTGGTCAGCTCAGGTGGGTTTAGGATGGCCTTTGGAGTTCTGGGTCTGATTCCTTCTCTGCCACTCCCAGCATGGTAGTCTTGGGTAGGGGTTGTGTCCTTCTGGGTTGAATGGGGATCACTATGTTTAGCTTGCAGGTTCATCTTTAAGATCAAGGAGATGACCCACGTAAAGGATCTGACCTAGTGCTATGCATGGGACGAGAGATTTATTTTATTTTTAATTGCAGAGACAGGGTCTAGGTTGTCCAGGCTGGTCTCAAACTCCTGGGCTCAAGCGATCCTCCCACCTACTGAAGGTTTCTGGATATGGGTTATATGTTACAAACTGAAAGTCATCATAAAAGTAAATACTTCGATTTTGTTTTTTAGCTTTACACACACAAATTTGGCATTGAATGAAATGGATAAATTCCTTGAAAACCACAAACTACCCAAACTCACCCAAGATGAATAACTACCCCTACTAAAACACTGAATTCTGGCCGTGCACGGTGGTTTGCGCCTGTAATCTCAGCACTTTGGGAGGCCAAGGTGGATGGATCACTTGAGGTCAGGAGTTTGAGACAAGCCTGGCCAACATTGTGAAACTTTGTCTCTATTAAAAATACAAATAGCTGGGTTTGGTGGCGGGCACCTGTACACCCAGCTACTTGGGAGGCTGAGACAGAAGAATCACTTGAACCTGGGAGGCAGAGGTTGCAGTGAGCTGAGATGGTGTCCCTGTACTCCTCCAGCCTGGGTGACAAAACAAGACTCTCTCTCAAAAAAAAAAAAAAAAAAAAAAAAAAGAATTCCTAATTAAAAACCTCCCAGAAAACAAAAAGCAAAAAACAAACAAAAACCTGCCAGGCCTAGATGGTTCCACTTGAGAATGCTACCAAACAGTTTCAGAAGAATTAGCACCAATTCTCCACAATCTCTTCAAGAAATGAATGAGGAGGGAACACTTCCAACTCATTCAATGAGGCCAGTGTTACCTGCACACCAAAACCAGGTGATGACGGTACAAAATCCAACCCAAACCCAAGAACCAACAGACAGTCCTATTTGAATTTTCAAGTAGAAAACATTCATCTTTAGCTCTCTCCAGGCAGCGTGTGCTCCTTCCAGAGCACCCTCAGTCCCTTTGGGTAACAGAATATGATTCTCAGGTTTGTCTTATGAAGTCAGTAAGGCAAGAACTGCTGTTCCAGTTTTACAGACAAGTAGGCTGAGACCTTAGGAAAAAGGTGACTTGTTCCAAGTCTTGGCTCCAGGAAGTGGTGGGGATGGGATCTGATCTGCGACCTTTAGACTCCACGGCGTCATACCACCTGACAGGTTCCAGTCAGAAATGCCACGACAGACACCACAGCAAGACATGACTTCCCCACCACATCAGGCACACGGGCTGTGGCAGCACACACCAAGCCCACCAGGACTCAGCAGTCTGACAAAACACAACTACCCAAGGAGATTCTTTCTTGCTTTTAAAAAATTTGGGTAAAAGCCACAAAACTGAAAATAAACTCTTTTTTTTTTTGAGATAGGGTCTCACTCTGTTGCCCAGGCTGGAGTGCAGTGGTGCGATCATAGCTCACCACAGCCTTGAACTCCTGGGCTCAGGTGATCCTCCCACCTCAGCCTCCTGAGCAGCTGGAACCACAGGCACACATCATTGTACCTGGCTATTTAATTACATTAATTAATTAATTTTTTTTGAGATGGAGCCTTGCTCTGTCACCCAGGCTGGAGTGCAATGGCGTGATCTCGGCTCACTGCAACCTCTGCCTCCTAGATTCAAGTGATTCTTCTGCCTAAGCCTCCTGAGTAGCTGGCTCTACCGCTTGTGCCATCACACCTGTCTATTTTTGTATTTTTAGTAGAGATGGGGTTTTACCATGTTGGCCAGGCTGGTCTCAAACTCCTGATCTCAGGTGATCCACCCGCCTTGGCCTCCCAAAGTGCTCAAATTACAGGCATGAGCCACTTGCACCCAGCCTATTTAATTTTTTTTTTTTTTTTGGTAGAGATGGGCTCTCACTATGTTGCCCAGGCTGGTCTCAAACTCCTAAGCTCAAGCTATCCTCCTGCTTCAGCCTCCTAAAATGCTGGGATTACAGGTGTGAAAATGAATCACTTTGAAGTGAACACTTCCGTGGAATCTAGGGTACAGTATTGTGCACCCACCACCTTCACTTAGTTCCAAAACATTTTCATCACCCTAGAAGAAAACTCAGTACACAAATAGCACTTACTCCCCATTAACCAACAGTCTTCATTCTGACTCTAAGGACTGACTTATTCTGGGGATTTCATATAAACAGTCATACAAATATGACCTTCTGTATCTGGCTTCTTTCACTTGGCATAGGTGTGTTACAGCACCTATCAGTATCTGATTCCTTTTCATGGCTGAATCCTATCCCACGGGTATGACTATCCTGTGATTTATCCATTCATCCATTGATGGACATTTTCAATGAGACTCTGAGACTGCATATTTTGGCTTTGAATTAGGCCCCATTGGGAGACATCCATTGGCCCTTTCCCCCATTTGCCATCGGAGGGGCCCGAAAGTTAACAAATTCACAGAGGAAGTGTGGGAAGCAGGCATGGCGAGGGAACACCTCCTATTTTCCTGTCAAAGTCAACCCCAAACACAATGGCGTTGACATCTTCCTGCCATTCAGCAGGTGACACCTCATCACCAGAAATCTTTGGACGCTGGAAGAACCTATTGTTAGGAAATTAGTACTGTAAAAAGTGCAGGTGGGTAGTTGGAGGGGAGACAGCTTCTCAACCTGCTAGTTAAGTGTAAAGGAAAATTGTTCCCATTATGTAGGTTTCCAGGGTGCCTGGGATTGCTTTTTCACCACTCATCATTGTGAGCAGCAACACCTATATTTACAGAAGACAAAAGAGCTTCTCACTCCAACCCAACCGACAATTGGTTGTAGATTTTGCATAGAGGATTTAAATCCCTCTCCTTTTTTTTTTCCCTTTCAGATACCCTTTGGCACTCATTGAGAGGTGGGGCAAGGAAGGGGGGAAAGTTGGCGAAGGAAGTCTGGGGAAGCAGTCTGCATTTGTTAAATCTGTGGGTGGAAAATTAGGCAGAGTCTTGACTCGCTCAGAAACTCTCAACCCAAGTTGAGTGATTCTATAAGGAAATGGTCTCTCAGAGCGGCGGAGAGCACAGGGCTTCAAAGAAAGTCTCTGCTAATGAGCACTTTTCTGACAATCCCAAACCATCTTTAGACTATATTTTATGTTGGAAATAATCCTTTAATGCTGTAAAATACACAAGCAGGGGCACTTGGCATGAAGGTCCCTGGCTTAGGGAAGCACCATTATAAGGGATTAAGCCCACAAAGGGTCCCGCCCCCCTGCCCAGTACCCCCAAACGATGTCATTCACCTCCGTGCCCAGTACCCCCAAACGATGTCATTCACCTCCGCGCTATCTCCCAAAGCCGGTCCAACTTCTTCCTCACCTACCCCCGCCAAAATGACAACTGCAGATGTTTGCTTCTTGCCCTCACTCCTTACAGGATGGGACAGAGTGACTGGTGAGGTCACTCTCCTTCAACCCCAGTGCTGCAAAGAAAATAATCACTGCTGGAGAAGCCCAATCAAAGTCATCCTTTCTTTATTAGCTACAAAGACTAAACACCTTTTATTCAACTGAAAAGTGAGAGGGAGGGGGAAGAAAGATTTAAATACAAGGTTTAACCCCCAGTGGGGGAAAGAAATCTCCGACTTCCTCAGAAAATCCTTTTCAAATTGTATTCATCTTGACTTAATCCACATCTACCGAGTGAATTAGGCAGTATTTATTTTGAGAATCTATTTTATAGAGTTCCAGGGACTCTGTTTTCCTTGGGCAGGGCTTCCTCTGCATTTCAGGGCTAGAGGCTGCTGCAAGGGTCTGGCCAGGCCTTTAAACTTCCAAGGTGCTCGCCTCACATGACCAAGAAAATGTAAATAAACACAGCTGAGCTCAGGAGAAATTGGAAGGTTTTCTCGTTAAAGAAATAAAATAAACAGATGTCCTTAAGCACTTTGGCTTGTGTTTGTCAAAGGATGGAAAGCTCTAGAAGTCTGAACGGCAGAAATGAATTACAGCTACATTTCAAGGTAGAAGGGGGAAAAAGGAAGAAAAGGAAAGAATCTGTGGTCTTCTGAATTAGCTAATAGTCCTCGAGGGAGGGCACTTTTGATTTGAACCTTAGCAACTTCTACAAATAGTTTTTAACTGCTGGGTCATAAAACCGGGGTTTTTTATTTCTTCTCAGTTTGTAAAGCAGTAACAGACAGGCCAAGCCGCCTATCGCCAACTGGATCTGATTGAATCCTGACGGTGCTGTGCTGGGTACTGGATTCTGGAATCTGAGCCGGAATCACGTAATAACACCCGCTGAGGAACGGGGGAGGACTGTGGCGGAACCGAGGGAGCAGAGGAGCCAGCCGAGGGGCTGTGGAGCCGAGATCAGGCCATGCTCCCTTGACCTGGCCTCTGGATCTGCAAGAAGAGCCAACACCAGGTGAATCTGCGGCTTCCATCCCGCCTCACAGACGAGTGCGTGAAAGGATGGCCTGGGGATGGCGTTAAAACGCAGATGCTTGGCTGGTGCATTGGCTCACTCCTGTAATCCCAGCACTTTGGGAGGCCGAGGCGGGCAGATCATTTGAGGCCAGGAGTTCGAGATCAGCCTGGCCACCATGATGAAACCCTGCCTCTACTAAATATGCAAAAACTAGCGGGGCATGGTGGCGTGTGTTTGTAGTCCCGGCTACTGGGAAGGCTGAGGCAGGAGGATGGCTTGAACCTGGGAGGTTGCAGTGAGCCGAGATAGTGCCACCGTATCACTGCACTCCAGCCTGGGTGACAGAGGGAGAATGTCTCAAAAAAAAAAAAAATGCAGATGCTTGTTGAGTGAGTCTACGGCAGGGTCCGAGATTCTGCATTTCTGCCAGCTACCAGTGATGCTGGTCCACCGACCACCTTTCAGTAGCCAGGAGGCTTATGTTACAGCAGGGCTCGACTAGGAGGAGTTTCCACCCCTGCAGCACCGATCATGAAGTCCCAGCACTTACACATCGATGTCTTAGTTTGGGTGACCCTGGATGCTGACCCTGAGCCAAAGGTTCACATGCAAGTGGTTTTTTCTGAGAGGTGATCTCAGGAAGGGCTGTTGACACAGTGGGAGTGTGAGAATGGAGGGAAAGGACGGGGGCCAATGAGCAGGTCACTGCTTGGGCCACTGGGGCTCTGTCCCTCTGGGACACTGCCCAACATGCTGCAGAGTGTCATGGGTGCCTGCAGAGGGACACATCACACCCAAAGGAGCAGGGAGTGCTACAGAAATAATGGGGGAGGGAAGATTGACAGAATCTGTTATACTGAGGTTTCAATTCTAGCCATTTAAGAAGGATGATCAGCTGGGGGCGGTGGCTCATGCCTGTAATCCCAGCACTTTGGGAGGCTGACGCAGGTAGACCACCTGAAGTCAGGAGTTTGAGACCGTCCTGGCCAACACGGTGAAATATTGTCTCTACTAAAAATACAAAAATTAGCAGGGCATGTAGGTGGACTCCTGTAATCCCAGCTATTCAGGAGGCTGAGGCAGGAGAATCACTTGAACCAGGCAGGCGGAGGTTGCAGTGAGCTGAGATTGTGCTATTGCCTGAGCAACAAGAGCGAAACTCCATCTCAAAAAAAAAAAAAAGAAAAAGAATGATGATATTATTTTATAATCAAATAATCACCCCCAAAATAAATAATTGCAACTGTGTTAGTATGAGCCCTGTGGTGCTATGAACCAGGTATTTAACCAACTTGGAAAGATTGGAAAGCATTCCTAGGGATCCCACACTGGACAGGCAGGACTGGCTAGGCTAAGGCCAGCACCACACCAGGAGGAATCCCCACCCATGATCCAAACACCCCCCACCAGGCTCCACTTCCAGCACTGGGGATGACAGTTTAACACAAGACTGGAGCAGGGACCAATATCCAAACTCTCTCAGTGTCTTTGATAGAGGCCGAAGCTTCTCATGCCATTCTGAAGAGGAAAGGCTAAAAACATCACTCTTAAATGTGCTAAAGACCTTTTCCAGAGGCACTTCAGCGAGGTGAGCCTCAGGGCTCTCACCTGTGACATGAAGATTCACCTGCCCCTGTCCCCAGGGATGAGAGGAGAGGATGGTGTGTGTCTGCAATCATCACACCCACAGGTGTCTTCTAGAGAGCCTGTGATTCTGCTCATTTTCCACCTACAGAACAGCTGACTCACGAGCCCAAAGGTCCTGGAACAAACAGATATCTGTGTGGATGGTCATTAAAAAGGAAACTCAGGGAATGCTGGTCACCCCAGTCACTGCTACTTTGAATGGCATCCAGTTCCATTTAAATAAGAAACCCCAGAAGCACAGTGGAGATGTCCCCCTTGAAACCACAGCGTATTGACAAAAAAATCCATCCAGGAATTTGATGTGGGCTCAGCTGTAGTCCGAGGCAGTGACTGGCTCTGAAAAGCAGAAGCATTATGGTCTGTTTGTCTCAGGAGAGTGGGTTTCCCTTAAGGAGGGGTGCTGTTGGCAGATGCTGGGGATTTCTCTCTCTCTGGAGAAATGTCAGCCTGGGAATGACCCTTGCAGTGGATGAATCCATGAATTCAAAGTGTGTGATCTGAGCTGTTTCTAAGCTCCAGGCTACTGCACTGCCCACCTTTTACAGCAGACAGCACGGAGTGTGGATGTGGAGGCTGGCTCTGCTCCTGGCATGAGCACCCCTGGTTTCTGCCTCTCATTCATTCTCATTCTTTCTGCTAACAGCTCCTTGGGCGCCTCATGGGGAACTGCCTGCCCCCACTGCAGGTGGCTCAGTGGGCTGTCCATCAAGGTATCTAACCCTGCCGAGCTGAGAGGCAGGCACAGGTCCCAGGCACAGCTGATCAGCCCCTCTCCTGGGACGGAGCAATTCAAGAATGAGACAGTAGCTCTAAGGCCTAAAGGTGCCACCTCATCAGCTCCTGCCCCTTGGAAGCCCCACCTCTTCCTCCATTCTTCTCCTGGATCCTGAAAAATCCCTCATATCCTCCCAGTCAATTTCCTTGTGGTTAAGTTACCCACAGCTAGCCTTTGCTGCATTTGAACATAACCCTGGCCAGGAGCGGTGGCTCACACCTGTGATTCCAGCACTTTGGGCGGGCGAGGTGGGCAGATCACTTGAGGTCAGGGGTTTGAGAACAGCCTGGCCAACATGGTGAAACCCCATCTCTACTAAAATACAAAAATTAGCCAGGTGTGGTGGTGCAGGCTTGTAATCCGAGCTGCTAGGGAGGCTGAGGCAGGAGAATTGCTTGAACCTGGGAGGGAGAGGTTGCAGTGAGCCGAAATGGCATCACTGTACTCCAGCCTGGGTGACAGAACAAGACTCTGTCTTAAAAAAATAAAGAGTGAACATGAAATCTAACTTTTGCAGCCACTCCCTGCTTCTGGAATCTTAGGCAAGTCCCTGAACTTCCCTGGAACACAGTTTCCTCATTTGCAAAATAAGAATAATAACAATAATTCCTGATTTATTCACCTCAAGTAGGTAGTTGTGGAATTAAGTCAAATAATGTAAGAGTGAACTGTAAACTCCCAAATGCACCTAAATACTTTTCTTTTGGTCTATTTTTTTTTTTTGAGATGGAGTTTCGTTCTTGTTACCCAGGCTGGAGTGCAATGGCGCGATCTTGGCTCACCGCAACGTCCGCCTCCTGGGTTCAGGCAATTCTCTTGCCTCAGCCTCCCAAGTAGCTGGGATTACAGGCACGCACCACCATGCCCAGCTAATTTTTGTATTTTTAGTAGAGACGGGGTTTCACTTCGTTGACCAGGATGGTCTCGATCTCTTGACCTCGTGATCCACCCGCCTTCGCCTCCCAAAGTGCTGGGATTACAGGTGTGAGCCACCGCGCCCGGCCCTCTTTTGGCCTATTTGAAGTCTCAGCTGATGCTTCTTCTTATAGGAAGTCTTCCTTGACTATCTCAGCCACGTGGATACCCTCTTTCTCCAATCTATACCTAATCTCTACTCTCAGCAAGGAGCTGCTCAGATATATTCTTGCATAACTCATATTTTATATGCATAATATAATCAAGTTAAATCATTTGCTTTTTAATAGCTTTTTAAATCAAATTCAATACTCAGAAAATTCCACAAGGCTTGTTGTAAGACTGCAATTTCCCTGCCACGCCCTCTCATTCCCCCTTAGCCAACCACCTTCAACTCTCTCTGTTCATTATCTTGACACTCACTGTCCTGTCTCTAAATTGCATGGTTATAATTACGGCTTTTTGATTTTTCACTTTGAGGCATTATTTATTCGATCCCGCTATGGGCAATGTGCATTTTCTTCTTGCTACCTTTACCACACATAAGCATTCTTCTCTTTCCCTTTTCCTCCTAAATAGAGTCATGGCTTTGTTTGTTTTCTGGAGACAGGGGTCTTACTCTGTGGACCAGGCTGGTGCCACCTCAGCTCATTGCAGCCTCAAACTCCTGGGCTCAAGAGAGCCTTCAACCTCAGCCTCCCAAGTATCTAGGACTACAGGTGCACACCACCACGCCTGGCTAACTTTTTGTATTTTTTTTCTTTTTTTGTAGAGATGGGGTTTTGCCATTTTGCCCAGGCTGGTCTCAAACTCCCGGGCTCAAGTGATCTGCCCATCTTGGCTTCCCAAGAGTGAATAGTTTTTATTGGGTGGGTAGTCAGAGTTCATGCTGCTGTGATTACTGCATAGGCTAACTGCATTGATGACTTCATGTCCTTATATCTTCACCCTTTGAAATGTGATAGTAAACTTCTTCCCTTCAAGAGGCAGGTATACTGCACCATTTAAATCTAGGCTGGCTTATCTTTGCTTTTGCTGACAGAATGCAGCAGAAATGATCTGGGCTCATTTCTAAGCCCCAGGATATGGTGCTGCCCACCTTTCACAGCATGCCAGTTCCAAATGGCATGCCAGTTCCAAAGGAAGGCCTAAAGATGGGTCCCTTTCCTCGAAAGGAACACTGCTTAGGCCATGAGAAAAAGCCTGGACTGGCCTCCTGAAGGATGAGAGACTCCATGCAGAGACAAGTTGTCCCATCTGAGGCCATTCTCTACCAGCTGATCTGCTAGTTGACTCTGCAGACACATGCAAGAGACCAGTCTAGCTCAGTAGAACCTCTCTGGTGACTCACAATCTCATGAGCTGAATAAATGCTTATTGTCTTATGCCACTAAGTCTTGGGGTGATTTATTATGTTGCTAACTAGTAACACCACTAAGCCAGGTAGTAAACTGTGATTACTTTTCATGCCTTTTGTTTTCCCCTGGAGTTAATAATAATAATAAAATCCTCTTCGTACATTCAGATGTATCAGGTATTTCATCAATTTCACTTCTTGAAGATGTCTCTCTCAGCACCTTCTGACCTACTTCAATCAAGGCCAACTGCAGTTGTCACTTATTCTCTGGAAGCCATACTCAATGGGAAAATGCTTAAAACTATGAAGGAAAATTATTATTGCTAAGAAAAAATTATATACCCAGCCAAACTGTCACATAGGACAGTACAGCAAAGATATTTTCATGAAGGATGGGATGCAAAGTCTGAAAACAAAATTATGAAGCCTTTGCTGAGCCCCTGCTGTGGGCCAGGCTCTGGGTGAGGCCAGGCTAGGTGAGCATGGAGCATCTCAGTCTGAGACACAGGCTACCAGGTCCCTGCCTTGTCACACACACAGATGTTTGCTCCCTTGTGGGTGGATGCCCTGAAATCTTATTTCTGCTGTTTGCCATCACACACATGAAAACTCCCTACCTGGGAGCTCCTTGTTTATTTGTTTATTCAACAAATATTTATCCAGTGAAGGTGCTAGGCACTGTGCTAGGTATTGGGATAAAGCTATGAACATATGAGACCCAGTCCCTACACCCATGAAGTCAGAGGCCAGCAGAAGAGTTCACTCCAGAGGTTTTCAATTTTTACCCTCAAGATAGTCAGATGGATCACTAGAGACGTGAGTGGTTAAGAGCAGTGGGGTGGCCGGACATAGTGACTCACATATGTACAGCACTTTGGGATCTGAGCCCAGGAGTTTGAGACCAACCTGGGGAAAGTGAGATCCCTGTCTCTACAAAAAAAAAAAATTTAGCTGGGCATGGTAGTGCATGTTTGTGGTCCCAGCTACCCAAGAGGCTGAGTCGAGAGGATCACTTGATGCCAGGAGGTTCAGGCTGAGTGAGCCGTGTTTACACCACTGCACTTAAGTGTGGGTGACCGAGGCCTGTCTCAAAATAATGTAAAACAAAATAAATTAAATAGGACTGGGCCACCTCCTGGCTTTCATCCCTCCTAAGCTGGGTGACCTTGATTGAGTCACATCATCTATCTGGACCTCAGAGTAGGTATAAAGGGAGCAGCTAGGCCTTATATATGCATGGTGGGCCTTATATATTCATGGTGGGAGAGAGGGCATAAAGCTCAGAGCAGTCCATAAAGGTCGCTTGTCACAGCTTTGTCTGTGCTGGTGTGGAAATGGGGAAGCCTGAGTGTCCTCCCTGCAAAGAGGGGGGATAAGGAAGACCTGGAGTGCCTGGGACTTTGTGCAGTGGTCAGATGTAGGTTCCCAATCGCAGCACTATGGACCCCTGGGCCCAATTATCCTTTGTTGTGGGACTGTCCTGTGCATTGTGGGATGTGTGACAGCATCTCTGGCCTCTACCCACTAGATGCCAGTAGTACCCCATTCCCCAGAAATGTTGATGACATTGCCAAATGTTCCCTGGGGGCCAAAACTTCCTGTGGTTGAAAACTACTGTGTCAGAGTGATAGAGTTGTATGTATGGCAAAGTGGGAGGATCTAAAACCATAGTGCAGGCAGGGTGTAGTGCCTCATGCTTGTAATCCCAGCACTTTGGGAGGCTGGGGCAGGAGGATTACTTGAGCCCAGGAGTTTAAGACTAGCCTGGGCAACATGATGAGACCTGTCTCAAAAATAAATAAGTAAAACCATGGCGCAGAGGGAGAAAGGTAAGAAACCCAGGGTATTTAAACAATGCTACCTAGACACATAAGAAATAAATGCACACAAAAAGATAATGTATATCTTATAGGAAAAAAATGAAAGGCAACACACTGAACTATAGGGAGGGGAGGGAAAGGAGCACAAATAGGTTTAAAAGGAAACACATTAGTACCTACGTGAAACAAGAAAGGGGCTTTGTGTGGACAAAGAATATGAATAACTCAAGCTGTGCATTTGAGGCTTAACTTAAGAAAATAATAAAGTTGATAGTGAGTGCTTGGTATATAGGAAATGTGCAGTAAAGCTTGAGGAATTTGGTCAGGAGGAATTGGCTGGTTGCCAGTGGGAGTAGAAGCAATCAGGTCTCTTCAGGGGGAGACCCTGGATGGAAAACAGGGCATCTTTGCAGCTTGGGGGTGAGAATTAGGACCCACTTTACCTTCTTTATCTGTGGCTGGTCTGCCTTCAGAATATACGCAGCCCACAGTGCTCCTCCCCTGCATCTCCATTCCACAGGTGGAGAGAAGAGTTAACTAAGAAAGACTAATTCAGTCTTTCAGATAAACTGGCCCAGAAGCCTCCTCACCCATTGCCAGGATTCTAACCTTGTCACCTTTTACTCTACTCTCCCCAGGGAGCAGCCAGAGCGATTCCTTAAGAATGGAACTCAGGCTGGATGCGGTGGCTCACGCCTGAAATCCCAACACTTTGGAAGGCCTAGGTGGGAAAATCGCTCGAGTCCAGGAATTTGAGACCAGCCAGTGAGACCCCCCATCTCTTAAAAAAAGAGTTAACTGGGCACAGTGGTACACACCTGTAGTCCCAGCTACTTGGGAGGCGGAGGTGAGAGGCTTGCTTGAGCCCAGGAGATTGAGGCTGCAGTGAGCTATGATCGCACCACTGCACTCCAGCCTGGGTGACAGAGCAAGACCCTGTCTCTAAAATAAATAAATAAAAAATAAAGATAAGTAAGAATGGAACTCAGACTCCATCTTCATCCATTTGTGTTGCTGTAAAGGAATGTCTGAGGCTGGGGAATTGATAAAGAAAAGAGGTTTGTTTGGCTCACAGTTCTGCAGCCTGTATAGGAAGCATGATGCCAGCATCTGCATCTGGTGAAGTCTCAGGCTGCTTCCACTCATGGTGGAATCAAGGGGGAGCCAGTGTGTGCAGATCACATGGTGAGAGAGTAGAAGAGAGAGAGGGGAGGGAGGTGCCAGGCTCTTTCCAACAACCAGTTCTCATGGGAACTAAGATAACTCACTCACTCCTGCAAGAATGGCACCAAGCCATTGATGAGGGACCCACCTCCAGGATCCAAACACTTCCCTTTAGGCCCCACCTTCAACAATGGGGATGAAATTTCAACATGAGACTTGGTGGGGCTCAACAAACCACATCCAAACCAGGGCAGACTCTGTCCTTCTCTCCAAATCTCCCCCAGCTCCCACTTCAGAGTAAAAGTCTGCTCTGCTCCAGCCACACTGGCCACCTTGCTGTTCCTCAGACTCCCCAGGCAAACTTCTGCCACAGGGCCTTTGCATGCACCATTCCCTCTGCTCTTCCCCCAGATTTCCATTCCTCCACTTCCTTCAGGTCTTATTCAAAATTTCACTTCTCTCTGTGGCCTCCTTCCCTGGCCACATTTTCTCAAATTTAATTTCAACTTCTTTTTTTCTCTGCATTATTATTTCTTCTTTATTCTTCTCCTTTCTTCCTTCCTTTCCTCCCTCCCTCCTTCCTTTCTTCCTTCTTCCTGTTCCTCCTTTCTTTTTCTCCTTCTTCCTTCTCTCTTCTCCCTCTTCCTCCCTTCTTCCTCCTCCTCCTCCTCCTATCCTTCTTCTCCTCTTCCTCCTGCTCCTTCCTTTCCTTTCCTTTTTCTCTCTTTTTCTTTTTTTATAGACAGGGTCTCATGTTGCCTAGGCTGGTCTTGAACTTCTGGCCTCAAGCAATCCTCCTGCCTCAGCCTTCCAAAGTGCTGGGATTACAAGGGTGAGCCACCACACCCCGCCTTACATTTCTTTCTTTTCTTTTCTTTTTTTTGAGATAGTCTCACTCTGTTGTCCACGCTGGAGTACAGTGGCATGATCTCAGCTCACTGCAACCTCTGCCACCTGGGCTGGGACTACAGGTGTCTCTCATCATGCCTGGCTAATTTTTATATTTTTGGTAGAGACAGGGTTTCACCATAATAGCCAGGCTGGTCTCAAACTCCTGGTGTTAAGTCATCTGTTTGCCTCCAAAGTGCTGGGATTACAGGAGTGAGCCACCATGCCCAGCCACTGGGCAGATTCCTGAATAAAGGAGCTGTGTAGAAAACAGGGAGATGGGCATTCTTGGCACAGAGAACAGCAAGTGCAAAGGCTGTGTTGAAACCACAAAAAAATAAAACCAATGGAGAGGTCAATAATAAAGGTAAAGACTGGTCATAAGAGCAAAGCTGGAAAACTCCTACTTTCCATTTTGAAGACTTACTACAAAGCTATAGTAATCAAGACAGTGTGGTACTGGTACTGGCACAAGGGCAAACATATAGATCTATGGAATAAAATCAAGAGTCAAGAAATAAACATATTGATGGCCAATTGACTTTTTTGAAATAGAGTCTGGCTCTGTTGCCCAAGCTGGAGTGCAGTGGCATGATCTTGGTTCACTGTAGCCTCCATCTCCCTCATTCAAGCAATTCTTATTGTCTCAGCCTCCCAGGTAGCTGGGATTACAGATGTGCACCATCACATCTGGCTAATTTTTGTATTTTTAGTAGAGATGGGGTTTCACCATGTTGGTCAGGCTGATCTTGAATTCCTGGACTCCCATAATTCACCTGCCTGAATCTCCCAGAGTGCTGGATTACAGGTATGAGCCGTGGCACCTAGCTGCCAATTGATTTTTTTACAGGATGCTGAGACAATTCAGTGGGGGAAAGAAGAGTCTTTTCAACAAATACTACTGGGATGACTAGATAGTCATAGGTAAAAGAATGAGGTTGACCCCTGCCTCACACCATACACACAAATTAACTCAAAATGGATCATAGACTTAACTCTAAGAGCTAAAATGAGAAAATTCTTAGAAAAAAAGTATAGGAGTAAATCTCTGTGACCTAGGTTAGGTAATAGGGTCTCAGATATGATACCAAAAGCAAAAGTAACCAAGGAAAATATATATAAATTACACTTCACAAAAATAAAAAGCTTGGTATTTCAAAGGATACCACAAAGAAAATGGAAAGATAACTGACAGAATGAGAGAAAATATTTGCAAATCACATATCTGATAACATACTGTTATCCAGAATATATAAAAACTCTTACAATGATATACAGACAAATAAACCAACTAAAAATGAGCAAAAGATTTGAATGAATATTTTTCCAAAGAAGATATACAAATGGCTGATAAGCACATAAAAACAGCACTAGTCATTCATCAACATTATTAGGAAGATGCTAATCAAACCCACAATGAGATACTACTTCATACTTACTAGGACTATAGCCAAAAGTACAGACAGTAACATACTGATGAGGATGTGAAGAAATTGGAGCCATTTTACATGGCTGATGGGAACATAAAATGATGTAGTCACTTCGGAAAATAATCTGGCTGTTCCTCAAAAATGTTAAACCTAGAGTTACCATGTGGCCCAGCAATTCCACTCCTAGGCATATACCTAAGATAACTAAAATATGTGCACAGGCAAATACTTGTATGCCAATGTTCATAGCAGCATTATTCATAATGGTCCACACTTCAACTATCCACCAATTGATAAATGTATAGACAAAATACAGTTTATCCATGAAATGTGCTATGGCTTGGCTCTGTGTTCCCACCCAACTCTCATCTTGAATCATAATTCGAATTGTAATCTCCATGTGTTGGGGGAGGAACCTCATGGGAGGTGATTGGATCATGGGGGTGATTTCTCTCATGGTGTTCTTATGGTGGTGGGTGGGTTATCACTAGATCAGATGGTTTTATAAGGGGCTCTTCCCCCTTCATTCTGCTCTCCTCCCACCTTGTGAAGAAGCATGTGTTTGCTTTCCTTTCTGCCATGATCGTCACTTTCCAGAAGCCTCCCCAGCCATGCAGAACTGTGAGTCACTTAAACCTATTTCCTTTATAAATTACCCAGTCTTGAATATTTGTTTATAGCAGTGGGAAAATGGACTAATACACAATGGAAAATTATGTGGCCATAAAAAGAAATGGAGTACTGATACATGCTACAACATGGATGATCACATATATTGTGCGATTCCCTTTATATGAAATATCTGGAAGAGGTAAATCTGTAGAGAAAGAAAGTAGATTAGTGGTTGTCAGGGGCTAGGGAGAGGAGGAAATCGGGGGTGACTGCTAATGAGTGAAGGGTTTCTTTTTGGGGTGATGAAAATATTCTAAATTAGAGTGGTAATGGTTGTACAACTCTGAATATACTAAAAATTACTGAATTGTACACATTGAAAGGGTAAACTATGATATGTGGATTGCATCTCAATAAAGTTGTTATTAACAACAACTTCAACAGGTCCTGGAGTTGAGCTTCATACTGGTAAGCTCAAGTGTGCCTAGAAGGCAAGGCACAAAAGGAGGAGTCAGGGTGACTCCTCGTGAATCCCTAGAGGAAAGCTGACTAATCCCTTTTAGAATCCCTTCCTGGCCACAGTCAAAGGCTCTTGACCACCTTGCATTTGGTAATCCCAGCTGGAAAAAGCAGAATTCAGAGACTGCGGAGGAGGGTGGTAGGAGAAAGGAGGGGTTAGGAAAGGGGCGGTGGTCACTGGCTTCTCCAGCTCTCTAGAGAATTTCTAATGGATCCACAAGATGCTGGGAGATACAGCTACCAAAGGGATGCTCTGGCTCTGAGCAATGGGGAGGAGGAAATGGAAAGGAAGTGAAGAGATGACAGCCTCAAGCAGCACATCCCTTGATTGGGAACAGGAAGGGAGCCCAGTTTCTGTCTTAAAATTCAAACACCCTATTTTGAATCATTCCCTAATCATTTAGCTTTGTTGGTCTTAGTTCCCCAAATAAATAGCAAGTCCCCTCTCTGGCTGGTACTATTAATGATTTCGACTTCCTGCATGGTGCTCAATGTGATGGGCACAAGCGAAGTGCTGCTGGTTCTTGTCGTGGATGTTCAGGGAATCTTGGCATCCAGAGCCCATTCACTGGACATCCATGGTCTTCATCTTCTTCTGGAAGGAGTACTCCAGTTTCCTTTGGGGGACCATCCCTCTCTCATTCTATTTGGTAGAGCTAGAGCTGATCTGCCCCTCCACTCCCATGCCAGGAGTGGGCTCTTGATCTCTAGGCTGGCCAATTAGAGCTACAGAGCTTGGCATGTGGATGGACATGTGACCCAGTTTGGGACACTGAAATTCAAGCCTAGAAGTTGTGCTGGAATTTGGGTACTAGAAGTTCCCAGTTTTTAGTCGGGATTGCTGAGAGGAAGTCACCACATGGAGAAAGTTGGCTGAAAGATACAGAATCACCTAAGAACATTGCTTAAACATCTGGATCCAGCCAGACCTGAATCCCAGGTATCCCTGGGCTTTTCAATTATTGTGCTCCAATAAGTTTTCTTTGTAGCTTAAATATGCTGTACTTCAAACTGAGTGTCATACTTAATGCCAGCTATTAATGACAAGTTTCACATGACTGCTGGTGAAGTATAGAGAGAAGTATAATGAGCCAGAAGCTGAGGCTATGACCATGGTCTGGTTCTGTCATGAACATCCTACCAACTACATAACTTCTCTGAGTCTCAGTTACTCTTTCTGCAAAATGGGGCTCACCCATCTGCTCCTCTAGATCCTTATTACTTCTCTGACATCCAAGCTTAGAGCCACAGTGCAGATCTCTCTCTGGAGCTTCAGACTTACAAATCCTGTTGTCTCCTAGGCCTCTCAATCATAGCTAACTTTATTTTTCCTCATCACTTTTCTATTTCATTGTTCTTCCTTTTACTGTACAGTACTTTGGGCTAGAGGTTGCTGGTTGTTTTCTAATACCCATTATTCTTTTCTCCCTCTCAAAGTAATAGAATCTCTAAATTTTAACTGGCCACATGATGGCCTCAAATAAAGACTACATTTCACAGACTCCCCTGCAGCTAGTGAAGCCATCTGACCACATTCTGCCCAATAGAATAAGGGCAGAAGTGATGCCTGCAACTTCTGAATCTGGCCTTTAAAAAACAGGGGCTTGCTGGGTGTGCTGGTTTAGGCCTTTAATCCCAGAACTTTGGGAGGCCAAGGAGGAAGAATCACTTGAGCCCAAGAGTTTAAGACCAGCCTGGGCGAAACAGTGAGACTTCATCTCTACAAAAAATTTAAAAAAATTAGCTGGGCATGGTGAGGACTGCTTGAGGGAGGAGTTTGAGGTTACAGTGAGCTATGATTGTGCTACTGCACTCCAGCCTGGGCAACAGAGCAAGACCCTGTCTCTAAAAAAAAATCAGTAAAAATAATAAAAAAGAGAGGGACAAGAAAATAAAAATATGAAAAGAGAGGCAAATCCCCCTTTTCCTATCCCTGTTTCTTACTGGCTGGAATGCAGACATGGGGGTAAGCTGTGATTTATGTTGTCAATGTGGGTGACACTCCAAAATGGCAGGGAATAAGACCGCAGGGGCCATGGTCTCTGGTTGAACTTCTTGAACTGCTTCTATCTGGACTGCTGGGGAGTGAAATAAACTTGCATCTTGTTTAAGTTACATTTATTCTGGGTCTCTCTGAAACTTGCTAGATTTAGCAAATAAAAATACTTATTCCTCACCTTAGTGAGAGCTGGAGGAGGAAATGGAAAATTCTAGGAAAGTCATGAAGATGGCACAAGTGAGCTGGGTGCCCCAAGAGCTTTTCACCTCAGTCTTCCCTGGACATCCAGGGATCACACAGGAAGGCAGGGGAGCTTGAGTCTAATTCTCATGCTCTCTTGGACGATCTTACTCCCTCTGAGCCTCTGTTTCTCCTTATGCACAGTGGAGACGATTTTGACATGATGGTCTCTCAAGCCCTTCCAGCTCTGATCTTCTGCAGTTCTGTAATTTGAGGATGGACGTTGAAACTCAGATACCAATGGGCCAAAGAGTCCCATGAATGGGTTAACCAGGCCAGGTGGGGGCTGCAATGGGCTGGAGAATGTCCACCCCCTCTAAGAGGGCAGTCCTCCATTCCTGTCGATTGCTGCCTCAGGGGAATGCAGGATTGCCAGATTCCTAATTTTTCAAGAAGAGCTGGAAATCTAGGTTGTTTTGGTCTGTGCAATCTCCTGATTTTAAAACGTTGGCGACATATTCACATTTTTTCAAACACTCTGGGGGCCAAAGAGAAATATCTGCAGGATGAATTTGGCCAGTGGCCACCAGTTAAAAATTTCTGTTTTGATACTATTTTCCTTCCTTCCTTCCTTTCTTCATTCCTTCATTTAACAAATATTTACTTGACACCTACTAAGTGGGAGACATAGCTCCATGCACTGGCGATAAAGCAATGAACCAAACCAAACAAAAAGTCTCTGTCCTCATGCAGCTTAACATTCTAGGGGATTGCCCTGATTCATTCATTCATTCAACAAGTACTTATTGAGCAGTTCTGCCCTGTGCACTCCGCATGGTTAGGCGGATTAAAAAAATGTTCATGGTCTCTGCCCTTATGGTGCCTACAGCCTAGAAGGAAGACATACAGTAAACATCATTATGACATGAATGGAAAATACAGTTATGAGGAGAGATGCAATTTGGATGGAGAGGAGTAGTGAGGAAAGTCCTTTTGCAGGAAGCTACATTTTAAATGAGAACTGAAAGATAAGTAGGATTTAACTCAGTAAAAGAACATTCTACAAGAATGTTCATTTTTAGATTATAGCAGAGGCGTCCAGTATGCCCCTGCTCCATGTCCCCTCAACTGTCACCATTCCTGCACATGTATGAAGAAGCCTTCCACAGTTAGCCTTTGTGATGCCCTACCCTGGGATCTCTGATTGATTGATTGATGATTGATTGAGACAAGGTCTTGCTCTGTTGCCCAGGCTGGAGTGCAGTGGTGCGATCATAGCTTACTGCAGGCTCCAGCCATCCTCCCTTCTCAGCCTCCTGAGTAGCTGAGACCACAGGTGCATACCACCACACCAGGCTAATTTTAAAGTTTTTCAAGAGATGGGGTCTCACTATGTTGCCCAGGCTGGCCTCAAGCAGTCCTCCTGCTTTGGTCTCCCAAAGTGCTGGGATTATAGGTGTGAGCCACTAAAGCTGCCCCTGGTGGCTTTCTTAGGGATTGGCCAGAAGTGCAGGGAGACAATTCCCAGGAAAAGCCTTCAACACTTGATGGAAGGGAATCTGCAGGTGAATATCCCAGCTCCCTCACTCCTTGGGTGGGTTAACACTGTCCCTGGTGGGACTGAGCCCCAGGCGCCCATGGCAGCAACTATTACATCTGTATAATCTGTACTGGCTTCCTTCTCCCCTCTGCCTGAATTCCCCACTCCATGCCCAGTGCTTCCTGGGATTACCTCCCAGATAAACTACCTGCACTCACTCCTTCAGGTTCAAGGACCGAAAACAACTCAGGGTGAGTAGCAGGAAAGAAGACTGGAGAATGTGGCAGGAGGCCACTTGTGAAGAGGCCTCAGGGCTGGGGGGATGGGGGAGGCTTGTCAATGGGAAAGCCACTGAAGATTTTTCGTCTGGGGAGTGATATGGCCAAGTTTGTATTTTAGGATGACTCTGATATAGGGGGCTGCGGCAGGCAAGAGTGGAAGCTGGGAGACCAGATAGGAAGCCGAGTGGGAGGTGAAGGTGTCTGGGATTGGGCAGTGAGGTGGGAGAGAGGTGGCTGGCAGTGAGGAATGGCGTGAGCCAGGGGACACAGGGCCCCAAAAGGAACTCGGGGCTTTGTCCTTGACTTGAGGGAGCCCAGAGTTTGGTTTAAGGAATGTTGGTGAGACACAGACACAAAAATCACACCCAAGATCACACAATCCTACACGATCCATAAGAAGTGAGTTGTTGCACGGAGCTGTGGGACTTCACAGCAGGCTGTCTCTAGACAAGTGAGTGCATGTGTCTCAGGGGCGGTGACTTTACAGGAGTGGTCAGGAAAACCATGAAACACCACGACTTAGCGGGCAGCTTACTACTGTGGCCCCTTCGGGATAGCCCACATTTTTGCAATGGCTGTGGAGCCCATTCTTCAGTGTTTTCAGCAGCTCTTGACTCTGCCATCTTTTACCTAAGCTGTGCATAGTCCAAAAACGCATGCTGGATTTCCCACAGGCACTGCCAGACATATTAACGGCATTCCTACACGGCAAGAGATTTCTGCACCACCAACACCATTTTTATATTCTTTACAACATAATGGCAGACGATAAATCTATCTTACTAATTACACATACAGCTTGTTATAACCCCCATAAAAAACATGAGCAGCTGGAAAAGCCATGAAGTGATGTCAAATCATATTCCTGGTCTCTAAACAGAAACAGAAATATTTTCCAGGCGCTGGTGAGGCTCAAGGTTCCTACCCATGCGTGGAAGCAGCTGCCAGGTCACTCACCTCTGAGGAGATGAAAACTAGCTGTCGTCTTAAGTACTGCCCCTCCACCCCATGCATCCCCCTGAAGAGATGACAGATGTCTAGGGCATCCGTTTGTGATCTGTTCAGTAGCCCATGGGATGAACCCCAGTAACTGGCAAGGTTTGGGTTTTAGCAGTTGAGTTCATTTCTGCATTATTAAAGTGGTTTCAAGATCTTTTCCAACCAATACCAATCAGCCAATAGCATTTGCCTGGAATTCTAACTAGATGGCTCCCCGACATAATTTGTTGATGATACATTTGCAAAACTATTGCTAAGATCCACACTGGAGCTGACAATGCCTCCCCCTTGTCTCAAAAAAACCAGAAGGAAAATTAAATTCATCTGCCGGAGACACAAGGATAAACAACAGGGAAGAAGGAAAGTACTTTACCTCGTTTTCTAGCTAGAATTACTGGCTTTGGATGCAGCATAGCCCACTCTCTTAGGAAGAGAGACAGCTGAAGACAACAAGTTTATTTTCTATCAAGTCAATGTTGATTGCTTCCAATGTTGGAAGAAAAGGCATGGGAGACAATAGAAGGAAAAGCTAATTAATTTTTCACATGTCAAAGGAAAATGTCACAGGAATTTTTAAACCTGGGTTGACCCCAAAGGGCAGCTTTTGTTGGAGAAGCTGCCTCATAAACTGTCACCACAATTCCCAGGACAAACTGGCTGCAGAGACAGTCATGTTGGGAAAAAAAAAAAAAAAAAAAAAAGGGGGGTGAGAGAGAGAGAGTGAGAGAGAGAGAGAGACAAAATGGGTTCTTACCTTCCCATATCTGGATGCAAAAGTCCCCGTGAGTAAGGAGTGAAAAATAATTATTGTCTCATCCAAGTCCCACACGAACACACGCTGTGATGAAAGAGAGGAAGAGAATGGAGACAAATGGACTCACTTGCATCTGACTTAACATCGGCAGAAATTAATTTCCTTGGAGGAAAAGAAGTCCTGAAAAACATTATCTTTAGGTTACAAAACACTCAACTCACTGATGTGTCATGAATCTCCAACCTTATCTGGGTCAAGTGTATTCGGATGGCCAGTTTTTGGGCTCTTATCTACTCAAAAAATGTCAGAACCAAGAAGTCTGTTCTTGCTTTCCATATAAAACCTCAAAAAGGAAGATTCAGGCCAAAATCAACAAAAATCATAACTTGTTTTACAGAGTGAAATACTACCATTTTTTATTTCACTGTTCACCATACGCTCAACTATTTCTGTTTTTACAAGTCTGGTGATCACCTCTATAATTCTAAGTAACATGTTTATACCCTGACTTACTGATTTTTCAACTTGAGACAGTATCTTTTGACTGGGCAGTCTTAAAAGATGAGGGTTTAGCTCATGGTAATCTCCGGTGTTTCTCTGAAAACTTATATTTTCCACATATGTGAATACCTCTATTCCAATTCTCCTTGGACATTCTCCCTTGGCTAAAAAGAGAAACCAATATGGAGCTATAGATATGGGAGTCCCTACCCTTTCCCACAATCCTCTCCTCTCTAATGTCTATCAACTGTAGCTTTACTTTTGTATTGTCATTGCGGATAAACTGGTTTGTATATTTGGTTTTATAACTAACATTAAGTCTTCTGCATTCTGCCTATGTTAATTTTAAAAGTTGGCAACTAGTAATACACATTTACATTTTGTGATTATTGTTCACTACAGAGCCAAGTAATATGCTCAGATTGCATTGTCTTCTCTATGTGTCCAATGTCATATCCCCAGATCGACTTTAAGGAGAATGCCCCTATAATTGCATGTATCCTTACTTGCACTCCATCATGATTAAAATTACGTCATATCTCAGTTTGTTCATATATGTATCATGTCTGACTGGTGTAACTTTTTTTGTTTTTGTCAGATAATTACATTTACGTTTTCTTGTTTGCAACAATGTACCTTCATTAACATGTAAGATTCAGCCACACATTCTATATTAGAGATGTCTATCCTCAGTGATAGAAAGCTCCAATGTGGACTGGATCATTTTTAGGCTTGCTGCACACTCCCCTGCATTGTATTTCTGGGTTGGATCAACTGGTTTCTGGATCCCAAGTCTCTCTTCCTTGGTTTTCTTCCTTGTTTTGCTTGAATACATCCTTAAGTTGCTTTTCCTGAAAGGGTATATGGAAAGTAACCTTCCTGAATTCTTGAATATCTTATGATATCTTTATTTTACTCTAGTTTCTCTGGGTACAGAATTCCAATTTGAAAACAATGTCCTTTGGATCTTTGAAAGAATTCTTTCACCATGATTTTTTTAAGTGTCCAGGGTCACTGATGAGAAATCTGGTATTTCACTGTTCTTCAGTCCTTGAAGGTTTTTCTTTTTCTTTTTTCTTTCTAGATTTTTAAAGGATCTTTTCTTTATACTTGGTATCTTCAAATTCCATGAGGATATATCTGGGTATGGTCTTTATTTAATAAATTCTGTTCAGCACTTGAGCATTTTCAACCCAATGACTTGTACCTTTCTACAGCTCTGGGAATTTTTATTTACTTACTTCTTTTAATAATTTTCTCCCATCTTTTCTACTGTTTTCTTTTTGTGAAATTCCCAATAGTCAGATCAAACCTTTTGGGTTATTGCTTTTCCTTATATACAATATTTTTAAATAAATCTGTCTTTTTGATCTATGTTCTGGGAGATTTCTTAAACTTTCTCTTGCAACCCTTATTACGTTTTTGATTCTCGCAGTAATTAAAAAATTTCCAATAACTTTTTTTCCCCTCTGAGTGTTCCTTTCCAAGTAGCCTCCACTTCTTATTTTATGGATGTAAGATCTTGAGTTTTTATAAGAAAACCAATTAGAATTTTCCTAAGTTCTTTTATATTTCTTAAATTACTTTGCTTCTAACTTATTTATTTATCTTGGCCTATATTTTTTTTAATTAAAGAAACATTTTTTTGAGACAGGGTCTCACTGTATGCAGTGGTGTAATCATCACTCACTGTAGCCTATCCCTCACCATGCTCAAGTGATCCTTCCACCTTAGCCTTTTGAGTAGCTGGGACTACAGGTGTATGCCACCATACCTGGCTGATGTTTGATTTTTTTTTTTTTTTGTAGAGACAGGGTCTCACTATATTGCCCAGGCTGTTCTTGAACTCCTGAATCCAAGCGATCCTCCCCACTTGGCCTCCCACAGTGCTGGCATGGTGAGCCACCATGCCTGGCTAATCTTGTTCTACATTTTTCATACTGTTGATTTCATTTTTCTGGTGATCATTATTTTCAAGGACAAAGGACCTGACTATCTCTGTAGCTGGTGTTGAGGAGGGGAGACAAATGTCCCTGACCAGTCTGCCATCTTGAATGGGCCACCTTTTAAAATTCTCTGGAGGTCAATGGCTGTATTAACACAATGCCATTTGCCATGTCTTTGAAAGCTAAGAGAAGTTATCTAGAATGAAAAAGGTACTAGCATCCAGAATTCTTTAGTACAGGGATTTCTGAACCAATAGTAAGGCTAAGTATTATTTATAAATCTTTTGGTCCCGTTATATTTATGTGCATATATGGGCTAGGCTATAATATGAAATATATTTCTTATGGGTCATGGTAAAGATTTTTGAAAATCAGTATTTGAGAAGGCCTTCTGGGATTCAAATATGCCAAGTCCTAACTTATCTGAATTTACTGGGGTTGAACTTAGGAAATTAAATTTCAAAATTTCAGTAAGAGAATTTTTAAAAATCAGCAAGTATTTTCAAATGTAGTGCAGGCTCCCTTACTTTATCCATTAAATTTTCTCTGAAACAAATCCATCCCTTTCCCCCATTACCTCACCATCCTAGATTCTTGGTGGGTAAGTTCCTGGTGGTCACTCTGCAGGTGACCCTATTACCTAGGCCATCATGGTACGGACCAGGGTGCGCCCTTAACCCCAGATGGGTCAGAGAAATTTTTTTGCAATTTAAAATTGGGGCTAGAAAGTCATTGTCTATTGGGAAGGGCTATTGGTGGCCAAGTTTAGCCATGTGATCTGAAGGGTAGACAGGGGCAGTGTAAGGCACATGGATGTGCTTTGGTCAAGGACTAGGCTGAGGTGGACATCCAGGCCTGTGTGACTTAGTGAGTTTGGGATGCAGATGCACACCTCCGCTTGTTATAGAACCTGTTTGTGTAAGTTCATACTTGGCCTGGAGTCACTATTGTCTGCAGAAGATATAATTGCCCTGCTGATGCTGTGCAGGGAGCATGGCTCTTGGCTCAGCTTAATGTGGCTCTTCTGCAGGCACTGGTGCCCAGAGAGTGAAGCTACTGGCCCCTGTAAGGGAGAATGACTGTCTTGCAGATGGACAGAGGGGAGCCATGGCACAGCTCACGCTGGTGCCCAGAGAGACAAAGAGTTAAGCTGCTGACCCTGAAGGCAAGGGAGAGCCGGCTGTGCAGCTGCAGGTGACGGGCAGCAGGAGCCGCAGAGCTGAAGCAGACAGCCGAGATGAAGGTGGGCAGTGTGAGAGAGCTAACGTGACAAAGCTGCTGTTGAGAAAGCTGCTAAATAAAACTATATTTCACCTGCCTATGGCCCGCCTGAGTGTTCTTTCTGCCCATCCACCCACTCCCCTTAGACTTCAGCATGGGCTGGACCTGGACCCTGGGATCTGACAGGCAGTCTGCGGAGACAGAAGAACAGAGGGTGAAAGATGCAAAAAACCTAACACTTTACTGCGGCCTGGTTTCACTGGGAGTGGAGGGAGAGGAGTGAGGAGGCCTGGGGGAGAGCTGTGCCCAGTAACTAGTACATGAGGGCACTGGCAGGACACTATGCTTTGGGAGTTATGGTGCAGGATGTGGGAAGAGAAGGCATACATGCAGTTTCTTACCCCTGTATCCCTGGCTGATTCCAGTGCCTGGCTGATACTCTATTTTCCTTCTGCCCTTAAGTTCTAAGAGAGTCCCTGTATCCTTAAAATAAATTCTGCTTTTTTCGCCTAAGTAGTTCAAGTTGGTCTCTGGCACCTGCAGCTGAGGCATTTTAACATGCTCAGAATTTTCCTCCTTTCCACTTCTACATAATTTCTCTCTAGTGGGCTTCAGTCATTAGCAAAACAGCCAAAGACTTAAGAGGTGTGACCCATGCAAACCCTCTATGATGACATTAAGCACAGAAGTGAAACACAGCTCACACCTTTTCAATGGTTCTTGCCCAGTGGTACTTAGGCTGAAATCAAGAAGCAGATGTTTCCAGAATAATATCACCCTGTAATCCCCGACTTCCATGCCATAACCCTCACCACATCTTTCTCAGTTTAATGGAAAAATATCTCTCTACCCCCGTCATTCCCTACGGAGAGCAGAAAACACGTTAGGTGACTGAATGATTATCCTGGGGGGAGGGAATATTATGTATGTGTGGCTTTCTGTGTTTTCGAAGCTCTGCAACTTCAAGCTGGTAGGACATCCTAATATACGGGAAGGCAGACAGCAAGTTCAAACTGAAACCAATACATTTTCTTTCAGCCTTTTGTGAAGGTCTAAATCCACTGAAGGGATTGTGCAAAATCTCCTCTATTGTGGGGAAGGAAGGAACTTTGAAAATAAGGCAAAAAGCAGCCAGGCGGTGTGGCTCATGCCTGTAATCCCAGCACTTTGGGAGGCCAAGGCAGGTGGATCACCTGAGGTCAGGAGTTTGAGACCAGCCTGGCCAACATGGTGAAACCCTGTCTCTACAAAAAAAAAAAAAATACAAAAATTAGCCAGGCATGGTGGCATGAGCCTGTAATCTCAGCTTCTTAGGAGGCGGAGGCAGGAGAATCGCTGGAACCTGGGAAGCAGAGCTGCAGTGAGCCAAGATCTCACTACCACACTCCACCCTGGGTGACAGAGTGAGACTCCATCTCATAGGAAAAAAAAAAAAAAAGTACAAGGCAAAAAGCAAGATCAGAATTCCCTGGATTGAGAATGGCCCCAAGAACAGTGGGCACACGTGCTCTGCAGCAGGTCTCTAGCATGGATCAAGGCTGCTGCTGGTAGACCTCAGGAGGCTGGCCAAGTGTAGGGCAGCAAGCCTGATGTTCAAGATATTTAATACCTTCCAGGGTGATCAGAACAGACCCCAGCTATCAACAACTGCTACAGGTGAACCAGGGACTGCTGCTGGCTAAATAGCGAATGCCCAAAAGTGAGCATGTGTTGCTTGTAGGTCCCCACCCCCAGCATCCATCCTCAGGGCTTCTGATAAGAGCATCCTAGTTTTCCTTCCCCCTTGTCTGCTATTTTGGTGGGACTGTCAATTAAGGGGCAAGTACAAGACCCAAGCTAGGCCAATGGGATGCTGTCTCCTTGGAATCTGACATTGAAAGACATGGCACTGCACTCTAGAATAACCTGTGTCTTTGGAATCTGACATTGAAGGACATGGCGCTGCACTCTAGAATGGGCTGTCTCCTTGGAATCTGATATTGAAGGACATGGCGCTGCACTCTAGAATGGGCTGTCTCCTTGGAATCTGACATTGAAGGACAAGGCGCTGCACTCTAGAATGGGCTGTCTCCCGGGAATCTGACATTGAAGGACAAGGCGCTGCACTCTAGAATGGGCTGTCTCCTGGGAATCTGACATTGAAGGACATGGCGCTGCACTCTAGAATGGGCTATCTCCCGGGAATCTGACATTGAAGGACACAGCGCTGCACTCTAGAATGGGCTGTCTCCTTGGATCTGACATTGAAGGACACAGCGCTGCACTCTAGAATGGGCTGTTGCCTCTGAATCTGACATTGAAGGACAAGGCGCTGCACTCTAGAATGGGCTGTCTCCTTGGAATCTGACATTGAAGGACATGGCGCTGCACTCTAGAATGGGCTGTCTCCCGGGAATCTGACATTGAAGGACACGGTGCTGCACTCTAGAATGGGCTGTCTCCTTGGAATCTGACATTGAAGGACATGGCGCTGCACTCTAGAATGGGCTGTCTCCCGGGAATCTGACATTGAAGGACACAGCGCTGCACTCTAGAATGGGCTGTCTCCCGGGAATCTGACATTGAAGGACATGGTGCTGCACTCTAGAATGGGCTGTCGCCTTGGAATCTGACATTGAAGGACACGGCGCTGCACTCTAGAATGGGCTGTCTCCCGGGAATCTGACATTGAAGGACACGGCGCTGCACTCTAGAATGGGCTGTCTCCCGGGAATCTGACATTGAAGGACACGGCGCTGCACTCTAGAATGGGCTGTCTCCCGGGAATCTGACATTGAAGGACATGGCGCTGCACTCTAGAATGGGCTGTCTCCTTGGAATCTGACATTGAAGGACACGGCGCTGCACTCTAGAATGGCCTGTCTCCTTGGAATCTGACATTGAAGGACAAGGCGCTGCACTCTAGAATGGGCTGTCTCCTTGGAATCTGATATTGAAGGACAAGGCGCTGCACTCTAGAATGGGCTGTCTCCCGGGAATCTGACATTGAAGGACACAGCGCTGCACTCTAGAATGGGCTGTCTCCCGGGAATCTGACATTGAAGGACAAGGCGCTGCACTCTAGAATGGGCTGTCTCCTTGGAATCTGATATTGAAGGACACGGCGCTGCACTCTAGAATGGGCTGTCTCCCGGGAATCTGACATTGAAGGACACGGCGCTGCACTCTAGAATGGGCTGTCTCCTTGGAATCTGACATTGAAGGACACAGCGCTGTACTCTAGAATGGGCTGTCTCCCGGGAATCTGACATTGAAGGACACGGCGCTGCACTCTAGAATGGGCTGTCTCCTTGGAATCTGACATTGAAGGACAAGGCGCTGCACTCTAGAATGGGCTGTCTCCTTGGAATCTGACATTGAAGGACAAGGCGCTGCACTCTAGAATGGGCTGTCTCCTTGGAATCTGACATTGAAGGACACGGCACTGCACTCTAGAATGATTTGTTTTCTGGCAGCCCTAGATTTCTCAACAATGTGTTTGTTACTTTCTAAACTTCGTTTTATAGCCTCCTCTCATTGTCCTTTCCTAGTAAATTCATTTTTGCTCAAGTAACAAAGACTGTTTTTTTCTTCTTTTTTTCTCAGTCTGTTGCCCAAGTTGGAGTGCAGTGGTGTGGTTATGGCTCACTGCAGTCTCTACCTCCTGGGCTCAGTCGATCCTCCCACCTCAGCCTCCTGAGTAGCCGGGACTACTGGTGTGTGCCACCATGTCTGGCTAATTTTTGTATATATATTTTTTTTGTAGAGATAGGATTTTGCCATGTTGCCCAGGCTTGTCTCAAACTCTTGGTCTCAAGCAATCTGCCTGCCTTGTCCTCCTAAAGTAGTAAGATTATAGGCACCAGCCAGTGTGCTGGGCCCAGAACTGGTTTCTGTTGTTTGCAACCAGAGAACTGTAGTGAATATTTCGAGGTTTTCAGGCTCAGTAAGGATTTCCATAATCATTGTATAGATGGAAACCCCAGACAGTGGCTGAACTTTTAGTGACGACTGCAGGCTTTGACAATGAAGGCAGTGGCGGCCACCCAGCCACACTGGATGTCAGAGGCTGGTCTGCTTTCTAAGATCACTTGACCCCCTGGATTCTCATATAATCCTGGGAGTGGAGGGTCCCTAATAATGAAATTTCTTACCATCTGGTGGGGTGGGGACTCAGTTAAAATTACATTGCTTTTTAAGGAAATGACAAAGACGGGATTTCCCAGTGTGTCTGAGTTTGTGGCTGAGCACTGCAGCTGCTGCATAAAGTGTACAGATTATAAATAGGGGTGTGAGCCTGGTGCACTTGAACTGCCTGGCGCTGACAACACGACCCAGACACCTGCAGCACACTCAGGCCAGTAACTGACTGCCTCTGTCATGGAAGTATAAACGGGTGAGTTTGCTCATTTTCCTCCCTTGGTAGACAATAGTAGCTTACTTCTGGGTTTGGCGGCATCCATTTTGCCTGTTTCCACTAGTATTCTTCCCTAGGCATGCTGTTTTGTTTTTGGGAAAATGTCAGGACCCAGCCAATAATCCTGCACTTGTTCTCTCATAACAAATGACAAGTATCGAGATCTAATGTACGACACAAGATTAAAGTTAATAAAGTTATATTGTATTAGGGATTTTTATTAAATAAGTAGATTTGAGCTGCTTTTGTTAGACAGAAAAGGTAACTATGCAAGATGGTAGACTTGGCAATCTGCTTCATGATGACAGTCATCTTACTATCTGTATGTATCCCATAGCGTCCTGCTGAAAGCGTCATGTATGCCTGATTTAAAAAAAAAAATCTGGGCGTGGTGGCTCACACCTGTAATCTCAGCATTTGGAAGGCCAAGGCCAAGGTGTAGGTCAGTTGAAGGCAGGAGTTCAAGACCAGCCTGGCCAACATGGTAAAACCCCCATCTCTACTAAAAATACAAAATTTAGTTGAGCATGGTGGCGTGTGCCTGTAATCCCAGCTACTCGGGAGGCTGAGGCAAGAGAAACACTTGAACATGAGAGGTGGAGGTTGCAGTGAGCTGAGATTGTGCCACTGCACTCCATTCTGGGTGACAGAATGAGACTCCACCTCGAAAAAAAAAAAAAGACTGGCGCATTCCTGACCACTAGTTCTCAGCCTGAGCTGCACAATGGAATCACCCAGGGAGCTTTAAAAACACGGGTACCTGGCTTTCACCCTCAGGGAATCGGATTTAGTGGTCTGAGGTGCAGCTTGATAATAAGGTTTCTCAAGGTACCACCGCCCACCCGCCCATGTGATTGCTGTGTGCAGCCCAGGTTGAGAGCCCCTTTCTGAGAAGACAGAATCCCAGAATCCCAGAAATAAAGGCACACTCATTTCAGTGAGCCTCCACGCAGATCAGTACATAAGCCCTAGCAGAGTCCGCAAGGAGGATTTTTAAAACTCCCCTCCACCCGCTGGTTCCTCCAGCAAGTCTTTTTAGTTGGTCTGGGATGGGGCCGGGGTATTTGTTTTTTAAAGAGTATCCCAGATGATTCTGCTGTATAACCAGGGTAGAGAACCACTCCACCCAGCTGAGGCCCATTATCTTCTTTATCAGGGACTCTCAAAGTGCAGTCCTCAACCCAGAGCATCATCACCACTGGGGCTTGTTAGAAACCCAAATTCTCATGCCCTGCCCCAGATCTACTGAAACTCTAGGGCTGAGGCCCAGCAATCTGTGTTTTCAAAAGCACCACTCCTCGACTGTCGACACCCCCCTGCCCCCAGGCTGCTTCAGTTTCTCTTCTGTACTGGCCCCAGGGCTACCTGGCTAATCTCATGCTTCCCTGCTTGTGCTTTGTAAACACAAAGGGCGATTTTCCCCCAGGTACTTGGAGAAAACTCTCTTCCCACACTTGTTTGAGTCTCAGATGGAGATTACATTCACCAAGTCACACATAGGCCCTTTGGATTACCTCAATCTCATTGTCCCCTGCTGGGGAGGGGTCACTGCTCCTCTTAGACCGGCCTCGGAGCTTCCCTTCGGAGGCCCGGTGCGGCCTGTCTGTATCTCCCTCTTTCGCTGGCGTGGAAGGTCCATTGTGTGCATTGTATTCACCTGGGGTAAGAAAGGGAATGGTGGACAAATCAGAAGCTTTGCTGGGTGTCTCCTCCTGGGAAATATCCCACCAGCACCATCTAGCTCCAAAGCAATGAGTCCCAAAGGCAGCACCAGAAGCAAAGACCTTGTAGGGCGAAAACTGCTCTTGGAAGTCCCTGAAATTGCCCATTGTGACCTTCATTATCTCTCATCCATCTGATAGACAGTTGGTCAGTGGGCAGTGCTCTGGGCACTGGGTTCTCACAGCACTTCCATGCTAGTGGGAGGAGAGAGCTATCAGACACATCAAATAGCATACCCCAAGTCCAGGAGGGAAATGTGCACAGAGGATTAACAAATCCGGGGCGGGTGTGGGGGCTCATGCCTGTAATCCCAGCTCCTCAAAGGTGAGAGGATCGCTTCATCGCTTTGAGACCAGCCTGGGCAACATAGCAAGACTCTGTCTCTACAAAGTATAGAAAAGTTGACCTAGTGTGATGGTGCATGCCCATAGTCCCAGCTACTCAGGAGGCTGAGAGGAGGGTAAATTGAGCCCAGGAGTTAGAGGTTGAAGTGAACTCTGATAGCGCCACTGCACTCCAGCTTGGATGACAGAGCAAGGCCTTGTCTCTAAAATCAACCAATCAAGTATTCAATCAATCAGATAGGGCAGCAGGGAGTACTGAGAGGTGACTCACTTATTTGGGGTTAGTCAGGGAAGACCTCACGCAGGGAGTGAGGGAGGGGCCGCTGTGGGCTATAATGATGGAAGAGTTACGCATTTACAACTCTCCAAATCTGAAAACCTGAGAATGCCTAGACGAACAGAAGGAGGGCAACACATGTTTATCTGTAGCTGAGCATTACATTCTTTTACGTTTAAGAGATCCTCTCTCTGCCAGGCGCGGTGGCACATGCCTGTAATCCCAGCACTTTGGGAGGCTGTGAGGCAGGTGGATCACCTGAGATCGGGAGTTCAAGACCAGCCTGACCAACATGGAGAAACAAGAGCAAAACTTGGTCTCAAAAAAAAAAAAAAAAAAAAAAAGATCCCCCTTTCTCTCTGCCCAGAGGTAAATGGGGACTGCATGGGAAGGATTCTCTACCTTCCTCTCTTACTGGGTTCCCTCCATTCTATTTTTTTCTTTTTTTTTTTTTTTGAGGCAGATTCTTGCCCGCCCAGACTGGAGTGCAATGGTGAGATCCTGGCTCACTGCAACCTCTGTCTCCCAGGTTCAAGTGATTCTCCTGTCTCAGCCTCCCAAGTAGCTGGGATTATAGGCACCCACCACTATGCCCAGCTAATTTTTGTATTTTTAGTAGAGACGGGTAGATGGGGTTTCACCACGTTGGTCAGGCTGGTCTTGAACTCCTGACCTCGGGTGATCCACCTGCCTTGGCCTTTCAAAGTGTTGAGATTACAGGCGTGAGCCACGGTACCCAGCCCATTCTCTAGTAAAAGCAAGCCTACCTGCTGAGATATTTGTCAATCTGAGAGGTAAATGAGATTATATAGGCGAGGGCATCTAGCACAGGCCTGGCAATTAGGAGGTGACTTGAGTGGAGTTCTGGCTGGACCAGACCCACAGATATGTGTGGATGAGTGAGAGATGCAGCACAGAATGTGGGCCCTTGCTGCTTCTCACTGCGGGGTGCTCCTGGATGTGGCCCCACTGAGAGGCTGCCATATTTGTACCCTTTGGCAATTGTCTAACGGTCTCAAACAACGGAAGCAGCACTGTCCCTGAACCAGGTCCCAAAGCCAGCATCTAAGTTGTGTTGTTGCTTAAGCACAGATGTTTTAATTTTTTTTTTTTTTGAGACAGAGTTTTGCTCTTGTTGCCTAGGCTGGAGTACAACGGCATGATCTTGGCTAACTGCAACCTCTGCCTCCCGGGTTCAACCGATTCCCCTGCCTCAGCCTCCCGAGCAGCTGGGATTACAGGCACCCAGGCCCGGCTAATTTTTGTATTTTTTAGTAGAGATGGGGTTTCACCATGTTGGCCAAGCTGGTCTCGAACTTCTGACCTCAGGTGATCCACCTGCCTCAGCCTCCCAAAGTACTGGGATTACAGGCAGGAGCCACCATGCCCAGCAAGCACAGATGTTTGAAAATGCATGGCTTTTTATTGTACTCTATTATCCTTCTTTAACTAATGAGGGAACTCAGGTTTAGTGAGGGACTTACTTGCCCATGTGATTCTGCCAATGAGTGGCAGAGTTAGAAGTAAAATTTGGGCCTGTTCTTGTCACTAGAGGGTGACAGAACTGTAAAGCAGCATGGAACCTTCTAGGACATCCCATCTCATTTTCTGACTTTACAGTTGCTGGGGTTAGCTCCCAAATGTATGACAGAGACCCCATCTTTCCTGCCACAATTGCCAACTCTTGGATCATCAGGGGAAAATGACTTTGCCTAAAAATACTTGGCTAGGGAGAGCTTTTTTTCTACTCTGAAAGAACTATTTCCCTTTAAAACCCAAGGGACTGAACTCTGTTTATTTAATATTTATAAAAGCTTCTTAGCAGACTAAGGACATAATAAGATGTGATTTTGCGTTGTCAGGAGTGCTGGGCGTTCTCCTCCTCCCTGGAGTCTTCAGGATGCAGCATGAGAGATTCCCAAACACTGAGCTAGCAAAGACTTTCCTCTGGGGAAAGGATTTCTTCTCAATTCACAGATGCTGAAGAGCAATGTAAATAAGGTCTTTTCTGGTTCACTTGGCAGTTTAAGGGTACTGGGCTTAGAAAACATGTGTCACCCCCATTAAAACAGGCAAATATTAAAAAGAGGGGTAAATGCTAGTTATCTAAGACATATTTAAAATAAGGTCTGTGTGAAACCAATTTGGCAGGGGTACCAAAAAAAAAAAAAAAAAAAGAAAGAAAGAAAGAAAGAAAAAAAAGCAGGTGGTTACCCAACCATCCACATTCATGAGAATGCAGAGTGATACAGCTTGGATCTGTGTCCCTGCCCAAATCTCCTGTCAAATTGTAATCCTGAGTGTGGAGGTGGGGCCTGGGGGGAGGTGACTGGATCACAGCGTAGAGTTCTCATGAATGGTTGAGCACCATCCCACTTCTCGGCAACTGTGCTGCATAGTGAATGAGGTCTCACGATATTTGATTGTTTAAAAGAGTGTGGCACCTCCCCCTCCCCCCCCTTTCTCCTGCTCTGGCTATGTAAGATGTGCCTGCTTTCCTTTTACCTTCTGCCACGATTGCAAATTGCCTGAGGCCTCCCCAGAAGCTGAGCAGATACCAGCATCATACTTCCTGTATAGCCTGAGGAGCCAAGAGCCAATGAAACCTCTTTTCTTTACCTGGGATGACAGGCACAGATCACCATGCCCAGCTAATTTTTATATTTTTAGTAGAGATAGGGTTTCACCATGTTGGCTTGGTGGTTCTCAAACTCCTGACCTTAAGTGATCTGCCCGCCTCGGCCTCCCAAAGTGCTGAGATTACAAGAATGGGCCATCACGTCAGGACATTAAACCTCTTTTCTTTATAAATTACCGAGTCTCAGGTATTTCTTTATAGCAACAAGAAAACGGACTAATACAAGAGTAAAATTTCAAGGTCACAGTCAGAGATCCACAGGATAGAGCAATTTATGTAAACTTTTCTTGGAGTCATTTCATTCTTTTTCTTTCTCTCTTTTGATGTGTTTACCTATTTAACAAGGTTACCAAGGCACAAATGACATACAATAAACTATATATAAACAATTTCTTCAGTTTTGACATATGTTTACATCTGTGAAGACACTGCCACGATCAAGATAATAAACAAATCCAGCACCCCAGGAGTTTCCTTGTTGTCCCTTTGGATAATCTCTTTCTCCAGTTCCCCTCAGCAGACAACCACGAATCTGCTTTCTTTCACTCTAGACTTCAGTTTGAATTTTCTAGAGGTTTAAACAATTGGAATCACATAGTGCATGTTCCTTCTCCTGGCTTCTTTTGATCAGCATAATTATTTTGAGATTCAGTTCATATGGTGTTTAGCGATACTTCTTTTTTTTAAGACGGAGTCTCACTCTGTCACCAGGCTGGAGTGCAGTGGTATGATCTTGGCTCACTGCAACCTTTGCCTCCCGAGTTCGAGAGATTCTCCTGCCTCAGCCTCCCCTGTAGCTGGGGTTACAGGTGCGCGCCACCACACCCAACTAATTTTTGTATGTTTAGTATGTTTTTTATGTTTATGTTGGCCAGGATGGTCTTGGGCTCTTGATCTCGTGACCCGCCCGCCTCGTCCTCCCAAAGTGCTGGGATTACAGGCGTGAGCCACCTCGATCGGCCCAATACTTCATTTCTATTGTGGAGTACTATTCTGCTGTATGGATATATCATAATTTGTTTATCCATTTGCCTGTGGGTGGACATTTGGGTTGATTCTAGTTTTCAGTTCTAATAAGGCTGCTATGAACATTCATTCACACATCAGTCTTTAAATGGATATAAACTTTTTATGTTTATTGAGCACGATTGCTGGGTCATATAATAAGTAGTGTTTAACTTTTAAAAAAATGAATGGGGCTGGCATGGTGGCCCATGCCTATTATCCTAGCAGTTTGGGAGGTCAAGGTGGGAGGATTGCTTGACCCTGGGAGTTTGTGACCAGCCTTGGCAACATAGTGAGACCTCATCTCTACAAAAATTCAAAAATTAGCTGGGTGCGGTGGCACAGGCTCATAGTCCCAGCTGCTTGGGAGGCTGAGGTCCGAGGTCGGGGTTGCAGTGAGCTATGATCACAACACTGCACTTCAGCCTGGTAACAGAGTGAGACCTTGTCTCATAAATAAATAAATAAAAGAAACAGGTGAATTATTTTCCATAGTGGTTGTACCATTTCATGTTCTACCAGCAGTGGCTGGGAGTTCTGGCTGCTCCACATCCTTGCCAGCCTTTGGTATGATCAGTCTTTGTGATTAAAGCCATTCCCGTGGGTAAATAGTAGTGTTTCATTGTGAATTTAATTTGCATTGCTCTAATGATTAATGATGTTTGGCATCTTAATCATGTTCTTTTTGCCATCCCTATATCTTCTTTGGTGGAGCAGCTGTCATCTGTTCAAATATTTTGCCCATTTCCTTATTTTCATTTATCTTTCGAGACAGGGTCTCGCTCTGTTGCCCAGGCTGAAGTACAGTGGCATAATGGCTGCTTGCAGTGTTGATGTCCCAGGCTTACATGATCCTCCCACCTCAGCCTCCTGAGTAGCTGGGACTACAAGTGTGCACCACAACACCTGTCTAATTTTTGTAGGGACAGGGTTTCCTCATGTTGCCCAGGCTGGTCTTCAACTCTTGGGCTCAAGCAATCTGCCTGCCTCGCCCTCCCAAAGTGCCGGGATTACAGGTGTGAGTCACTGCACAGAGCCTGCTCATTTCTTTATTTTTTATTATTTTTTTGGAGACGAGTCTCACTCTGTCACCCAGGCTGGAATGCAGTGGTGCAATTCCGGCTCACTACAACCTCTGCTTCCAGGGTTCAAGCGTTTCTCCTGACTCAGCCTCCCAAGTATCCAGGATTACAGGCACATGCCATTTTTTAGTAGAGATAGGGTTTCACCATGTTAGCCAGGCTGATCTCGAACTCCTGACCTCAGGTTATCTGCCTGCCTTGGCTTCCCAGAGTGTTGGGATTACAGGCATGAGCCACTGCACCTGGCGCTGCCCATTTCTTTATCAGGTGGTCTACTTCCTTATTACTGGGTTTTGAGTGCTCTTTCTATATTTTGGGTACACATGCTTTATTAGAGATATGCCTTGCAATTATTTTCTCCTGGACTATGGATTTTTTTTATTCTTGGAACAAATTTGTATGAAGTCCAGTTTATATTGTTTGGATCATATTTTTGGTGTTATGCATGAGAAATCTTCACTTAAATCAGAGTTACAAAACTCTCTCTTATGTTTTCTTATAGAATATTACAGTTTTATATTTAAGTTTATGATCTGTTTTGCATTTTTTGTGTCATATGAGGCATGAGGTATAGATATTCAGTTGTTCCATGTCTATTTTTTTTTTTTGACAGACTCTTGCCTTGTCACCCAGGCTGGAGTGCAGTGGCATGATCTCTGCTCACTGCAAACTCCACCTCCTGGGTTCAAGAGATTTTCCTGTGTCAGTCTCCCAAGTATAGGATTACAGGTGTGCACCACCATGCCTGACTAATTTTTGTATTTTTAGTAGAGACGTGGTTTCATGTTGGCCAGGCTGATCTTGAATTCCTGACCTCAGGTGATCTGCCTGCCTTGGCCTCCCAAAATGCTGGGATTACAGGCGTGAGCCACTGTGCCCAGCCGTTCTAGCATCTTTTATTGAAGACTGTCCTTTCTCCATTTCTTCATTGAATTGTTTTTTGTCAGAAATCAGGTGACCACATACATGTGGGTTAATTCATTTATTTACTTTGGAGACAGGGTCTTACTGTCATCCAGGCTGGAACGCAGTGGTATAATCATAGTTCACTGTATCCTCAAACTCCTGGCTGAAGCGATTCTCCCACCTCACCTTCCTGAGTAGATAGGACCGCAGGTACAAGCCACTGCCCAGCTTATTTTTATTTTGTAGAGACAGAGTCTTGCTATGTTGCTCAAGCTGGTCTCAAACTTCTGACTTCAAGTAAGTTCCCTCTTCAGCCTCCAAAGGTGCTGGGATTACAGGCATAAGCCATGGCGCCCAACCTATTTTTGAACTCTCAATTCTGTTCCATTGATTGATTTGTCTATCTTTATGCCAATGCTGCATTATCTTAAGTACTGTGGCTTTAAAATGCATTTTAAAATCAGGCTGTCTTAGCTCTCTAACTTTGCTCTTTACCAAAAATCACTGCGACTCTTCTAGGTCCTCTGTATTTCCATTTAAGCTTGACAATTTCTTAAAAAAAGTCTGAGATGTTGATAGAGATTGTGTTAATCTTATAGATCAATTTGGGACGAGCTGGCATTTTAACAATATTAAGTCTTCTGATTCGTGAACCAGGTATATATCTCCATTTATTAATGCCTCCTTTAACTTCTCTCAGCAGTTTTATAGGTTTCAGCATAAAGTCATGTATATTTTTTGCCAAATTTAACCTTGAGTATTTCATATCTTTGATGCTATTTCAAATGGCATTTAAAATATTTTATTTCCTGTTGTTTGTCAATTTTCAGATATTTACCTAATGCCCTGCAACACTGCTAAAATAACTTTTTAGATCTAAAAGCTTTTTCATAGATTCCATCAGATTTCCTACATAGGTGTCATTTCCTCTCTTTACTTCATGAAGTTTTACTTCTTTTCTTATTTAAAAAAAATTTAAGTTAAATAATCATGACTTTGGATAAAAATTATATATTTAACTGCCTGGGTTAAAGTGAGTTCTAAAATAGATTTTCAGTAATCATTATTTACATTTGCATGTTACTTAATAATTGCCAAGGCACGTTTTCTTTTCCTTCTTTTCTTTTCTTTTTTTTTTTTTTGAGACAGGTCTGGCTTTGTCACCCAGGCTGGAGTGCAGTGGTGCCATCTCGGCTCAATGTAACCTCCACTTCCCAGGTTCAAGTGATTCTCCTGCCTCAGCCTCCTGAGCAGCTGGGATCACAGGGGTGATCCTTCCTTCCTTCCTTCCTCCTTCCCTCCCTCCCTCCCTCCTTCCTTTCTTCCTTCCTTCCCCTGATAATTGTGGTGTGTGTTCTTTTCTAATACAAACATTTAATGTTAAAAATTTCCCTTTAAGTACTGCTTTAACGATATTCCATAAATTTTGATATGTTTGTTTTTACTTTCACCCAATTCAAAGTGCTTTTTAATTTCCCACTGATTTCTTCTTTGACCCATGGGTGATTTAGATGTATATTATTTAGATTCTGAAGATTTGGGAACTTTCCAAAAGTCTTTCTGTTATTTATTTCTAATTTAATTCTACTGCTGTCAGAGAACATGCTTTGTGTGCCTTGATTCTTTTAAAGGTACTGAAACTTGTTTTATGGCCCAGAATATATTAATATTTATCTTGGTGAATGTCCCATGTGCACTGGAAAAGAATGTACATTTGCTGTTGTTGGGGGGAGTGTTCCACAGATTGCCTGTTACATGTTGTCTTTTTCTTTCACTCCAGATCTTGTTTTCCTCTCTAGAGAAAATGACTATTAACCGTTCTTATTTACTGCATCCTTCTAGAAATTCCTTATAGGATATGAATAAATATGGGTATTAACCTATGCTTAAACTTTTAAAAAACTCAGCTCATATTACACATGTAATTCTGCCTCCTGCTTTTTTTTAAGCTATCACAATAGCTTAAAGAGAAACCAATATTAGCATAAATATATCTATCTTACTGTTTTTAACAGCTGTATAGTATGCCACTGATGGATACACCATGATTGATTTAACCCTGCTTCCTGTTAATGGCATGGTGTCCAGGTTGTTTCCAGCCTTTTGCTATGATGTTGTTGCAATAAATATTCTTTTTCTTAAAAAAAATATTCCTGATGTGACTGACTTAAGGACCATGAGATGGGGAGATTATCCTGGATTCTCTGGGTGAGCCCAGTGGAATCACAAAAGTCCTTATAAGGGATGGGGGGCAGGAGTTAGAGATGGAGATGAGGTGATATAAGTAGAAATTGGAGTGATGCAGGGTCATGAGCCAAGGAATGTGGGTGGCTTCTGTAGGTGGAAGGGGAAGGAAGTGATTCTCCTCTGGAGCCTCCAATACTATAATCCTGCTGATTCCTCGATTTAATTCAGTGAGAGCCATGTTGCATTTCTTACCTCCAGAACTGTAAAACAAGCACTGTGTTGTTTTAAGACACAAAGGTCATCATAATTTGTTACAGCAGCAAGAATAAACTGACACAGTCTCCAAACATTTCTGATTGTACCATACTCATCAGCAAAAAATTTTCCACTGCACAGATTCATCATATATATTATAGAACAAACATAAAGAGAAATTTAAAAGGATAAAGGGAATACAACAAATGTTTCAAAATGCATTTTTGTATGTATTAATGCACTAACAGTACAAACCCTTGTGGTTATCACTAAACTTGTTTGCATAATAGTATTAATAAATTTTTAATCACAGTGAAAAACAAACATTCTTTTTACTTAAGTATTTGTACCTATGTCAAAATTTATCTTTAGGATAAATTCTTAGATGTTGAACAGTTGGGTTAAAAGGTCTATGTATTTTAAATTTTGTTAGATGTTGCCAGACTGCGTGGGAGAGCCTTCCAAATTTCCTCTTGAGAGATTAAAAAAATTCTTCTATTGGTAGAGGGAGTTGATCTTAGAATTTAAAAAATCCTTCAACTTTTTTTTAGAGAATTTGTACCGTACTTAAAAATATAAAAAGAAGGCCAAGCATGGTGGCTCACACCTGTAATCCCAGCACTTTGGGAAGCTGTGGTAGGTGGATCACAAGGTCAGGAGTTTAAGACCAGTCTGGCCAATCTCTACGAAAAATATGAAAATTAGCTGGGGTGGTGGTGGGCACCTGTAGTCCCAGCTACTCAGGAGGCTGAGGCAGGAGAATCACTTGAACCCAGGAGGCGGAGGTTGCAGTGAGCCTAGATTCTGCCACTGCACTCCAGCCTGGGTGACAGAGAGAAAATCTGTCTCAAAAAAAAAAAAAAAAAAATGTAAAAAGAAAAATATCTGTAAGCAACCAATGCTGATTTGGTTTTTCTTTTGAGTAATATGAGATTTTGAGATTCTGCCCTCTATATCAGCAAATTGCCCTGTAATCATCTGCAAATTGTTGGCACTTCACACACAGGTTAATGCATGTCAATGCAGAGTGTCCTGTGGCGGGGATCGGGTGGGTGGGGGACGTGAGTGGGGAGAGCACCAAAATACTATATCCAGGCAGCGCACAGAGTGAGTGTGATCCTGAGCCTCTAGAGTTTGGAACCAACCACTCAAGGATATCCTGAATAATTTCAAAAGTAGAGTTTTTATGGGAAATTTAAAAAGAGTGCATGAATGTATAGGTGTGTGTGTGTGCACGCGCGCGTGCGCAAGCGTATGAGCACACATATGCTTAAATTTCCTTCCTTTACAGTGAACACTAGGAAAAAGAGGCAGGAGACCTCAGCTATCGTTGACCATTATTTACCTCATTAGATTTTATGTCAGCTTGTTAGACACACAGTAAAAACCAGTTCAATCACTTATTGTTGAACCTTAGATCAAAGGATAAAGGAAGAACAGGGGGAAACAAGACAGAAAAATTTCAAAGAGACACAATGAGCCTTTATGTTGACTCCTGATGGGAATAGAGAACTTTCCCACAAAACCCAAATTCTGGGGAAGCAAGTTTTTCATTTGCCCTTCAGCTCACCATTGAATTATAGACGGATAGTGGCATATACTTGATGATTTCCTGCTTATAGTTCCTCTCTGCCCTAATTTCTCATCAGTGTTGTTTTCCTCTCCATTGTTGAAATGAGATTGGAAGAACCACATTCTGAAAATCAGGGTGGCCAAAGATAATTCAAGATGATGACAGAGAAAAACTTTGTTACACTTCAAACTCTTCAAAGAATGTTGTCAAATAGGTACTATGCATTCATTAAATACTCTGAGATGGGATCAATACCAAAATCAATGCCCAAGCCCTAAACCTTTTAAAAAGTTGACTTTATCTAACATGCTTTGCCATATTGTCTTCATTTGTTGTCAAAGTAAGGATAACTCACTCACTCCCTGTGATGGAAAATTTAAGGGCTAAAATCAATAGCTACACCAAGAACCCCAGGAACAAAACAGGTGGGTCTTCCCTATTGTTCCTTTGCTAACAATCAACCAATTCAAATTTGTTCCTGACTGTCTCCACACCATCTCCACCCCACTAGCTTAGCTTCTGCAAAGCCTTTTTTCTGAAACTCAGTAGGCTTCAGAAAAGAAGACAAAGAAAAAAACTCAGTGGTATCTACTGACATTCTAATGTATTGCTGCCATGTTATTTAATGTTGATAAGCCAAAACCATCTTGTAAAAGAGAAGACGTGCACAGCAGATCTGTGGAATGAATGACTGAATGCATAAGCTGGTGCGTCAGTTGCATAGGGATATTACATACCAAGTTCTGTGACCAGAGAGGGGAACAGACATGGACTCTGCCACGTGACGCTCATAGTGTAGATGGGATCCATATAAAGGTTGTGGATATATATATATATATTTTTGTTTACCCAGTGTTTCTTCTTGTAGTTACAGTGATCTGGGTTTTTTTGAGGTGATCACCTCTTCCTCACTCTCAGTCTCTGCTAGTTGAGGTGAGGCAGACCCCAACTCCGGCTCCAGCCATAGGCATGAGCCCAAAGTCTGTTGCCTCATCCCAGCATTCCATTCCACTGACCACAGAGATTGGTTTGGGGATGAGCATGAGACCTAACCTTTACTTGGGACTTTTGCAGAAATGGCTGAGGAGGAGGAACTCTGTTTGCTGAGGTGGCTTAGCAAACAGGATTAAGCTCTGGGTAGCTGGTGGCCATCTTTGCCACCACAGGGGAGGAACCTGCCTGAGAATGAAATAAACCCAGGAAAATTCAGAGCCAGAAGGAAGAGAGAGAGACTAAGTCCCAACATTGGAACACCTGGACCCAGCCCTAAACCCTTGTACACCTTGATTACATATGCCTAAAAATTCCTCTTTTTTTTTGTTTAAACTAGTTTGAATTGGATTTCTTGTATCTTTTGAAGCAAAAAAGTCCTGGCTAATAAAAAGGGTTTCCTAAAACTGCTGTGCCATCAGAAATGAACATCCTTAAGGACGTCCCCATTAAAAAATGGGCAAAGGATATGAACAGACACTTCTCAAAAAAGACGTACATGTGGCCAACAAGCATGTGAAAAAATAGTATCACTAGTCATTAGGGAAATGCAAATCAAATCCAGAATGATATACCATCGCACACCAATCAGAATGGCTATTACTAATAAGTCAAAAAAATAACAGATGCTGGCAAAGTTATAAAGAAAAGGGAATGCTTATACATTGTTCATGGGAATGTAAATTAGTACAGCCACTGTGGAAAGCGGCCTGAAGATTTCTCAAGGAACTTAAAATAAAACTACCGTTCAACCCAGCAATCCCATTACTGGGTACATATCCAAAGGAAAATAAATTTTTCTACCATAAAGACACATGCATGTGTGTATTTATTTATTTTTTGAGCTGGAGTTTCACTCTTGTCACCCAGGCTGGAGTGCAATGGCGTGATTTCAGCTCACTGCAACCTCCGACTTCTGGGTTCAAATGATTCTCCTGGCTTAGCCTCCCTAGTAGCTGGGTGCTACCCAGGTGCCCACCACCACTCAGGTTAATTTTTATATTTTTAGTAGAGGTACGGTTTTACCATGTTGGCCAGGCTGGTCTCAAACTCCTGACCTCAAGTGATCCATCTGCTTTGGCCACCCAAAGTGCTGGGATTACAGATGTCAGCCACCATGCCCAGGCTTCTATTTTTAGTAAAGGCAGGGTTTTACCATGTGGCCAGACTAGTCTCGAACTGCTGACCTCAGATGATCCCCTGCCCCAGTCTCCCAAAGTGCTGGGATTACAGGCGTGAGCCACTGTGCCCGGCCGGTAATATTTTAAATACTACCATGGCGCATCAACTGCAAGGCCTACACAGACCAGGCAGTAATGAACATGGGGTGAGCTGGCTAGATGTGGAATTGGGTGAGTCCTTTCTGAAACAGCAGACACACTTAGTTTTAATCAAGTGGCATTCCTTGGGAATGTGGCTACTATGGATCTTCTTTCAAGAGAAGCCAGAAATTAGAATTTTTAGGTATTAATAAAATTTTCTGACTTTTAAACATAAATGCAATTAAACAGGCACAAACAGAAAGGCCAACAAGACATGCCTGAGAGATGGATTTAACCCTCAGGTGGCCTGTTTGTTACAACTGCGACCCACTTCTGGGTCCTTCCTTCATAGAAGCTCTCAGACCACACCCATGAATGACCCTCGGATAACCCGTCTGTCACAAATGGGACCTATATCTGGGTCCCTCCTTCACAGAAGCTCTCAGACCACGGCCATGAATGGCCCACCACAGTGACTGCACTTACCGGCAAGTGACTCAGAACTCTGGTTGGGGATGTTGTGAGCTGCCTCCTGGAGGACGTAGGTGGACGTGGAGAGGGGCGAAGGGCAGATGCTGCTGGCCGGGACATAGGGAGGATTGTAGGATGAGCCATAATACTGGGGGTACTGGCTCTGGGGGAAGCCGGGGTAGGAAGGATAGTCCTGGGAAGAGAAAAACAAATCAAGAACATGTGTGAGGAAGCCTTTCTGGGCCTGGGCCATTGGTGAGCCTGGCCACTCTGTCTCTCTCTTTATTAGAATAAAAGCTCTCTGTGGGCAGGAGCTGTCTTCATTTTGGTTTCCCAGAAGCAGACCCTGGGACAAGGATTCAAGTGCAAGGAGGCTGTTTGGAAAGTGAGGGAGACACCAGCAGGGGAGTGGGGAAGTGAGACAGCGGACGCGGGGCAGCAGCCTGCACAGGGGCTTCTATGGTAGTGACTGGAGCTGAGTCCTATGAGGAAAAGCTGAGATGGTCTAAAACTCACATCTCAAAACTGCTTCTCCCAGGGGTCAAGGGAGCAGATGGGTTTATACATCAACTTGTCAGTCTTTAAGAGCTGCTCCCAGGGGGCTTTAATTCCCAGGCACTTCCTGCTTGCCCCATGCACTGGTTCTAGAAAAGCCCTTTGGGGCCCAGCATGCAGATGCTGGCACCTGGAGGTCCACAGGCGGCCCTCAGGGATATAGATGTGGCCCTGACGGCACCTGTCCTGGTCACTGTTGTATCTTCTGCACCTGAAACAGTGCCTGGTATATATAGTAACTCAATAATTTATTATTAATTTATTAACAATAAATATTAATAAATAAAAATAATAAACAAATGCATTAACAATTAAGACCACCCCCCCCCCGCATACACACCACACACACACAAACCCAGGAGACTAGTTGACATTTTATGTTCATGGGGAGGAGGTGCAAATATAGCACCTCAGCATTAGGGGTCCAGAATATTCTATGAGGGAGTCTTGGAGATCAATTCAACAGCTGCCAATCACCTTTGATCAAGCTTTGCTTAAGCAGACCAGTGATTCCAATTCTCCAGTAGTCACTGTTTCAAATATTCTGCCCCACCATCACCAAACCAGTGCTTCTCAGCCCTGCTCGGAACTGGTGGGAAGTTCTGCTTCCTGGGCCCCACCCCAGAGCCAGGAGTCAGAGTTCCTGGGGCGAGGGGGTCAGTGTTTCTGAGAAATATAGATTTAACGGAGAAATGAACAAATGCCCAGGGTTAAGAAGTACACTTTAAAAAAAAGGACTGTTTTATTTACAAGCATTTTGTCTATGTACATTGTATGTTAGTAAAAATATAAAAATACATGAAACAACTTTTACATTTGCTAAGTTTTAAATTATTTAGATTCTCACAGGAAAAGAAATTGGCATATTCCTCATATCTAAATATGTTAAATATTCCTAAAGCCCATCTATCTCAGGGTGGTTCTGTTTTCATGGTAGCCCGAAAGCAAGTTGAACCTTTTGTTTTGAAATAATTTTAGGTTTACAGGGGAGGTGTACACACGGCAGAATTACTGCACACCTTTAGCAGATCCATTCTTAATGCACTTTATAAGTGACACCAAGAGAATCAAAATGCTAGCCAACATTCACCTTTAGAGAGTTGACTTCGCTCAATTTAACAAACATTTATAAAGCTCCTGTTGTGCGCTGTGCTCTCACCATTAGGGATGCAGAGGTGAGCAAGATATATGATATGGTACCCCTTGAGAAGCCCACGGTCTGGTGAAAGAACCCACCCATTTGTATTGATTTATATCAGATTCAACAGTCAGTGGGTGTCTTGGGCCCAGGTCAAGATGGAACATACTTGTAGATCTCCATGACATCTCAGGAATCTTCTAACAATTCCTACGTCTCTGCCTGTATACTGCATCCTTTCAGCGGCTTTCTGCACAATCTAGACCCTGTAGTCTCCAAACCCAGGTAGTAAGAGGCAGGTTCCTAGTTGAGATCATGTGTGTGCATGGGCTCTCTGGGTGCCCTGATGTAAGGGAACTATTTCCAGGAAGAACTGAGGAAAAAACTGGGAGGAAGCCATGTCTACCTGGTGCACACTCCCAAATCCAGCTGCGTTGCCCAGTCCGTTTCCTCCTTGATAGAACCCCGTCGTGCCTGTAGGAAGGAGGAACGGGGTACAGGTTAGGTTTCTTTTTCTTTGTTTCTATTTTTTTTTGAGATGGAGTCTTACCCTGTCACCCAGGCTGGAGTGCAATGGCACAATATTGGCTCACTGCAACCTCCGCCTCCCAGGTTCAATTCTCCTGCCTCAGCCTCCTGAGTAGCTGGGGTTATAGGCGCATGCTGCCATGCCTGGTTAATTTTTTGTATCTTTAGTAGAGACAGGATTTCATCATGTTGGCCAGGCTGGTCTCGAACTCCTGATCTCATGATCTGCCTGCCTTGGCTTCCCAAAGTGCTGGGATTACAGGTGTGAGCCATCACACCTGGCCCTTTCTTTTTTTTTTCTTTTTTAAAGCAGTTGTCAGCATTTCATGAACCTCCCTCCATGTGGCTTCAAGGGTGATAGCTGGGCAGAAATTCTGGTTCCCAGTGTTAATGCCTCACACCAGCCTTCCCAAAGCAACCCAGGTGATAGTTGTCGACATTAATCCTATGGCAATGCCTACTGCCAGCATCGCCATGGCCTCCTGGGTGCTTCCAATTGCTTGCTGATGTGGCCGTGGCTGTGGCTCACGTGGCCCCTAAGTCTCTGGGTCTTCCTCCATCTGGATGGCAGGTCAGCGGTCCAGACACAAGAGCCAGATCAGGTTTCTTACAGTCAGAGAGGAACACGCAAAGAGGATGCCATGGCAAGGTGGGGTCTTTGAGGTCTGACAGGCTGGGATGGAACCTGTGACTTTGGTTACCAAATTTCTTTGAACTTCAATTTCCTCAATAGATGAGGAAAATAAATGCTGTCCTTTTCAAAGGGTTGTGGTGAGAAATAAATGAGATAGTGCCCACTACTCAGATCCTGGTCCTTGAAAATTATGTTTTTAAAAAATCTGAGGCCAGGTGTGGTGGCTCATGCCTGTAATTCCAACGTGTTGGGCGGCTGAGGTAGGAGGATCACTTGAGCCTAGGAGTTTGGTCATTTAAGTGTTTAACTTAAAGAAATGGCCAAACTGTTTTCCAAAGTGGCTGTGCCATTAGCTTTCTTACTAGGAATACATGAGAGTTCTAGATTAACCAGTATTTGGTAGTTTCAATCTTCTTGATTATAGCCACTTTAGTAGTCTGTTCAACATAGTGAGATGTCATCTCTACAAAAAATTTAAAACTTAGCCAGGTGTGGTGGCGCATGCCTATAATTCCAGCTGCTTGGGAGGATGCGATTGTATCTCATGGCGGCTTTAAGTAGCATTTCTCTAATGACTAACAGTGTTGGACATTTTCATGTGCTTTTTAGCCATTCACATATCTTCTTTGTTGAAATATCTACTCAAATCTTTTTCCCTATGGAATCCTAATCAAATCTTTTAAAAAAGTTAAAAAGACCTTTTATTACTGTTATAAGAGTTCTTTAGATATTTGGACCCAAGTTCTTAATCAGACACATGATTTGTAAATATTATCTCTCAGTTTGTGGCTTACCTTTTTCTTAATGGTATCTTTTGAAGAGCAAAAGATGGTATGATGTCAATTTTTTCTTTGTTGGATTTTGCTTTCATTGCCTAACTCAAGGTCACAAAGATCCGCTCTTATGTTTTCTTCTAGAAATGTTATAGTTGTAGCTCTTGTATTTAGGTCTATGATCCAATTCAAGTTAATCTTTGTGTACAGTGTGGAATAAAGGCTTAATCTTTTTATATATATACACACACACACACACACACACGCACACTTATTCCAGGACCCACTATAAAAAGTCTATCCTTTCCTCCACTGAATTATTTTATTATTTAAAATTTTTTTTTTGTGGGTACCCAGTAGGTGTGTCTATTTATGAGGTACATGAGATGTTTTGATACAGGTATGAAATATGAAATAAGCACATCATGGAGAAGTGGGTATCCATCTCCTCCCCCATTGAATGACTTGGCACTTTTGCCAAAGATAAACTGACCGTAAATGAGAAGGCTTCTTTCTGGACGTCATTCTGTTTCACTGATATATCTACCCTATACTAATTCCATCCTGTCTTGATTACTGAAGCTTTATGGTTTTTTTTTTTTAGATGAAATCTTGCCCTTGTCCCCCAGCCTGGAGTGCAGTGACATGATCTTGGCTTGCTGCAAAAACCTCCGCTTCCTGGGTTCAAAAGATTCTCCTGCATCAGCTTCCCAAGTAGCTGGGATTACAGGTACCCACGCCTATGCTCAGGTAATTTTTTATATTTTTAGTAGAGATGGGGTTTCACCATGTTGGCCAGGCTGGTCTTGAATTCCTGACCTCAGGTGATCCATCTGCCTTGGCCTTCCAAAGTGCTTGGATTATAGGCATGAGCCACTGCACCTGGCCTATGGTGAGTTTTGAAGTTAGGTAGTATAAGTTCTCCGACTCTGTTCTTTTTCAAGGTTGTTTTGGCTCTTAGTTTGTATGTCAGTTTCCACTAAATGCCATCTGGAATTTTGGTAGGAATTGGACTGAATCAACAGACTTCTTTTAGAAGATGAGGTCAGATAAAAAAGTTGGGGCTGGATGCTTCAGGACCTGGAAGCCTGGAAAGTAGTTTGCATCTGCCAAAGGAGCATGGAGTGCTGACGTAGGGACCGGGACAACTCAAGGCACATCTCTAAACATTCACATGAGTTGCCGGTTAGAAAATAAATGACTGCTCAAATGAGTGGTGACTTACATCAAACAAGAAGCTTCTAGAGTCCAAGCCTGCTTTTTATAAAGTGGCTGGGATGAGCACAAGGGACTCCAGCACACTTACTTTCCAGGGGTGAGGCAGGAGAAGATAAGAGGACAATAAAGGAACCACAACACCTCTAAAATTATCCAAGATGATGAATCCATTAGGAATATAGGATTTTAACCCTTGCTCTGCATCAGAATCTCCCAAAGAACATGAAAAAAAAAAAATCTGAGGGCCCTTCCCACAGATAGTCTGATTTGAGTTAGTCTAGAGTTGGGCCAGGCATCAGTATATAAAACAACAACAACAACAACAACAACAAACCTTTGTGGAAGTTTCTAGTGCACACTAAGAACTGAGAACTAATAGTCCATGCCAAATTCTTTATGGTACAAATGGGGAGCTGAGGCCCAAAGAGGGAAGGCAAACAGTGCTGATCCTGAGCTTTGGTCTCAGCAGGAGAGAGGGCCATGAGCCTGTCTCCTGCTTCCCAGTTCAGGATCTTTCCATGGCAGCACATGGTTTTCCTACAGAAACACATTGAGGCCATTAAGTAGTTCACTCATGCATGCATTCACTTATTCATTCCACTGAGATTATTGAGAGCTCTGTGCACCAACCACTGTATTAGGCACTTCGTATATTACTGCACTTAATCCTCACATTGATCCTGAGAGGAAGGTATATAGTTGCTATTCCCATGTTCTATACAGAGAAACTGAGGCTTAGGAATGAAACTTTTCCTAAGTCATAGAGCTGGCAGGCTGTGGAGCTGAGATTAATTATTTTATTCATTCATTTATGCAATCAAACAAAATATGCCAGAGTAAAGGAAAAAGAATAGGAACGACAGAAGATTTCTCATTGGGAACCATGGAGGCCAGACAGAAATGGCACAACATTTTTCAAGGGCTTAAGGAGAAGAACCATCAACTCAGAATGCTGTATCCAAAGATAATATCCTTCAGGAATGAAGGGAAAAATAAGACATTCTCAAATGAAGGAAATCCAAGAGAATTTTTTTTACAGCAGATCTACCCAGAAAGAATTGGTATAAGTTCTTAAAATAGAAAGGAAATCATAAAAAAGCTGGAAACATCAGGAAGGAAGAAAGAAAAAGGAAAAGAATAAAAATATGTATAAAGTCATTTAAGATAGTACCTCTCTATGTGGCTATATACAATTTGGTTCATTTGTTTCATTAAAAAGTTTTATTTAATTAAAATGTTTTAATTTTTGTGGGTACATAGTAGGTATATATATTTTTGGGCTACATGAGCTATTTTGATAGAGGCATGCAATGTGTAACAATCACATCAGGGTAAATAGGGTATCCATCACCTCCAGTGTTTATTCTTTGTGTTATAAACAATCTAATTATACTCATCTAGTTATTTGAAAATGTACAATTAAATTTTTGATAACCACAGTCAACAAAATTTTTTGTGACTATAGCACAGCTTAAACTTCAGGCTGGGAATTCCACTCTGTCCTCAATCTCCTGCCTACAGACATTTAGTAGAAGGTCTAGGTTAGTCTATTCCATTCAAGGTCGGCTTGGTTCTGGTTAGCATGGTGACCCTACTTGCAAAAGCTTAGGAAGCCACCTGTCTCAGAAGACTTCTGGCTGCAGTGTTTCCTCTTCTGATTTCTCTTTTCTTTTGCAGCAACCTTCTGAACGATGACTCAGGGCAGGTTTGGAAACAAACAGGCCATCATCTTGTCCCTTGGTATGCTTTCTCCAAAATAATCTCTTGTTTATTTTCATTTTGTGACCCAGAGTCAGCTGAAGAATGGACAGCTGAACAAACTGCAGTGTGAGGGCAGCCACAGAGTGCCTGCAGTGAGAAATCCATCCTGTGCCAGAGAGGACCCAGGAAGAAGGAGGCTCATGGCCCCAGAAGTCTTGTGCCACAAGATGTGGTCTCTGGAGAGTTTTGACAAAACAGATCTGGCTTGGTGCTGGAATGTGAAACACTGACCTCTTGCCTTCTTCTGAAAGTGAGGGAAGGCAAGGATGAGATGAAAAAAACATCCTCTTCAGGTGATGGTGCCAGGTCTCCTGGAGTTCCCTAACATTGATTCATCCCTTCTCTCTCATATTAATAGAATCTGTTTCTAAGCTGGGCACATGGCTGATTAGAGAAACTACAATTCCCAGCTTCCCTATGGCTAAATGTGGCCACATGATCAGTTCTGGACAAGGGGATAGGAGTAAATTTTGAAGGGCAGGGGCAGCTTCTCTTTCTCCATGGAATGGGGCCATCCTGGATCACGCAGCTGAGCAAAAAGACATAAGGAGCTTGGACCCCCATCACGTCTGCAGATCAGAACAGCCATATTAGTTAGGTCTTTTAGGTGAGAGAGAAATACCCTTCTTTCTTGTTGAAACATTATTATTCTGAGACTCTGTCAAAGACAGAGAACTGCTACCTTTTTTCGGTTGATTGGGTTTTCCTGGGTTTTAAGTAAAAGTAACCTCCAATGCCTGACTCAGTAAAATAATTTTTTTTTTTTTGAGACAAGGTCTCACTCTGTTGCCCAGGCTGGAGTGCAGTGCCATGATCACAGCTCACTATGGTCTTGAACTCCCAATCTCAGGTGATCCTCCTGCCTAGCATCCTGAGTAGCTGGGACTACAGGCGCATGCCACCACATCTGGCTAAGTTTTTGTAGAGACGGGGTTTTGCCATGTTGCCCAAGCTGGTGCTGAATTCCTGGGCTCAAGCAATCTACCCACCTTGGCCTCCCTAAGTGCTCGGATTACAGGTGTGAGTCACCATGCCCAGCCAGCAAAACAATTTTTAAGTGGATATTCATTCATTCATTCATTTGCTCATTCATTTCCTCAGGTATTCAACAATTCATTTCCTAGTGATATACCAAATATCAGTTTTAGATATGGCGCTTTAGGCCCTATTTTAGATATGGTGTTGATGCTGGCATTCAAGCAAGAGAGAAAACAATCAAATGAACAGATACATTAGGACGTGAGATAATTCCAGAAAGATCAAGATGTAGTGATGCTTCTGCAGAGCACTACTGAAATGTGGACTGCAGATTGGTGCCTGCCCACAAACCATCTATTGCCAGTCTGTGATGAGATAAATAGAGAAACTGAAAGCCACTATGTTTATTACCAGTCTGAGATAAATAGAGAAATTGAAAGCCTCTGAGATAAATAGAGAAATCGAAACCTCCAGAGCAATTTAATACAGTACTTTACACCTGCTAAGTCTAATAAAAAATCAGGCTTTTAATTTATTAAAAAGTCATAAAATAAAAATTAAACAAATTTAAACTGTTTTAAACTTCATTGTTTTTCAGTTTTTTCATTATTGCCACCATTCTCCAAGGGTCCTTTTTAGATTTTTCCTCCCCTAATTGCCCCACCCCCCATGAAATTGTAGTATTATAGTTAGACTGTATATCTGTTTCAGGACTGTATACATATTTGTACTTTATATACTAAAAGAATAGATGTTTTTGCCCCACCCCCAGGGACCATTTTTTCCTCTTTTGGGATTACATTACCCCTACTGAGAATACATATTCTGGTGATTCATTTTTATTTTGTTTTACACTAAATGAGGGAAGAGGCGCTTGTCTTTCACAACAGTGAGAATGAGAAGCACTGGGTAACATGGTACCTGAAGGTGGTCTTGGTACCTGATATAGTTTGGCTGTATCCCTACCTAAATCTCATCTTGAATTGCAGCTCCCATAATTCCCACATGCCATGGGAGGGACCTGGTGGGAGGTAACTGAATCACGGGGCCAGGTCTTTCCCATGCTGTTCTCATGATATTGAATAAGTCTCATGAGATCCACTCTCTTGCCTGCTGCCATGTAAGATGTGACTTTCCTTCTCCTTTGCCTTCCACCATGATTGTGAGGCCCCAACAATAGCCACGTGGAACGTGAGTCAATTAAATCTCTTCCCTTTATAAATGACCCAGTCTCAGGTACGCCTTTACTAGCAGCATGAGAACAGACTAATACAGTATCCCAGTGAACAGCGTCTCTCGTGTTGGACACTGTGCTGGGGATGCTATGTGCAGTGACTTGTGTGACACTGATGTCTACTCTCTAAGGTGGGCATTGTCCTTCAGTTTTTAGAAACTCAGAGTGGGCAAGGTCTCATGACCCATTATGAGCATCTGAGCTGAAAACGGCTCCTCCTTCACACTCACTAGGTTGGCCATAATAAAAACAGAAAAATAAAAAGAAAAGAAGCGTTGGTGAGGACGTGGAGAAATGGGAACACGCATACACGCTGGCAGAATGTAAAATGGTGCATAAAAAAGCTGTGGAAAATATTGGATGATTCCACAAAAAGGTACATGCAAAATTACCATATGACTCAGCAATTGTACTTCTGGGTTTATACCCCAAAGAACTGAAAACAAGAATTTAAGCAAAAACCTGTATACAAAATTTCATAGGAGCACTACTCACAATGGCTGAAAGGTGGAAATGACTCAAGTGTCCATTACTGACTGAACAGATAAAATGTGGTCCAGCCATACAATGGAATATTATTTAGCCACAAAGAGGAATGCAATTCTGATACATGCTATGTACAGCATGGATGACGCTTGAAAACATTGTGTCAAATGAGGCTGGGCATGGTGGCTCACACCTGTAATCCCAGCACTTTGGGAGGCCGAAGAGGGTAGATCAATTGAGACCAGGAGCTGGAGATCAGCCTGGGCAACACGTTGAAATCCCACCTCTACTAAAAATACAAAAAAATTAACTGGGCATGGCGGTGCACACTTGTAGTCCCAGCTATTCTGGAGGCTAAGGTAGGAGAATCATCTGAGCCTGGGAAGTTGAAGCTGTAGTGATCGTAGATCGTGCTACTGTGCTCCAGCCTGGGCAATAGGAGTGAGACCCTGTTGTTACTGGTGGAGGATCTTGATTATTAGTTGCCCAGGTTCTTGGTGTTTTGAACAAAGGATTGGACAAAACACACAAAAAAGCAATGAAAGAATGAAGCAACAAAAGCACAGATGTATTGAAACAAAATTACAGTCCACAGAGTGGGAGCGGGCTCAGGAGCCCTGGTTACAGAGCTTGCTGGGGTTTGGATACCCTCTAGAGGGTTCCCATTGGTTACCTGGTTATGTCCTATGTAAATGAAGACCTGGCCCATAGCCAGACTACTGGTTGCAAGGAAGGACCAGAGGCTAAAGTGACAAAGTTATACCCTATGCAAATGAAGACTTGGGCCACAGCCAGTCTGATTGGTCATGGGAGGTGACAAATCAGAGGTACTTTACTTTCCCCTTTTCATCTGCAACACATTGGTAAAGGGGCAGGAGGTTGCAAACAGAGTAGCCTCTGATTCTTTTGCTACTTGGGTGTGCAGAGGTGGAGTTTTCCTTTTGGTACAGTTCTAGGAAGTCAGCGCGAATTGGCCTTAGGTTCTCTGCCTCCAGACCCTATGCTCTTGTCTCAGCACACACACACACACACACACACCCCAAAAAAACATTATGCCGAATAAAATAAGCCAGACATAAAAGGCCATACATTAAAGGATTTGTATTCATATAAAGTATCCAAAATAAGATAATCTACAGGGACAAAAAAGTAAGTTTGTGACTGCCAGGGCCGGAGGATGGGGTATTAGAAATGAGAGTTTAAAGGTTATGATGTTTCCTTTAGGCGTGATGAAAATGTGTTGGAGTTCACAACATTGTGAATGCACTAGATGCCACTGAATTGTATACTTTAAAATGGTTAATGGTTAATTCTGTGTCATGGGAATTTTACCTTAATTTAAAAAACAAAACTGCTGCTCCCACTACCTCCCCACAGTGTCCCCATGGCCTGTCTCTCAGGCTTTGGCAGCGAAAGGAAGGGCACAGAGAGGCCCAGAAAGATCAGAACACCCTCCTTCTGCCACACTCCCGGGCACCCACACCTTGAGGCCCGAGAGAAGAGACTGTATCTGAGTTTCACAGCTGCCTTCAGCCCCACTCAGGAGTTCAGGGAACAATTCCCTCCTACTCTGGCACCGACTCATGCCCCTTTCCCTCTTTTTCTTTTATTATGTTGGCAGTATTATAACCCAATGTTAACCAGGCTGCTGAGATTCACCGCAGAAGGCTCCTCTGGATGGAGAGAAGACAAGCTGGGCCTAGTCCTCCCAGGCAATGCGAACCCCTGAGATCTGAGATCGCAAAACAACTCGTGTGCTAGAGCTGCTCAGAATCTGGGTGAGACTTGGGATCTTCAAAATATTTTCAGTTTGAAAGATCCATCCTCCCTTACTACAGCTGCCAGGAGAGCAGCTACGTGTACCTTGGGAAGTGAGCATGTTTTCTGCACTGATCCCGGAGCCTGATGTCGTGCCTCCCTGTTTTCCCAACAACTGGAGATAATCACATAGAAGAGCCAGCGCCTGCCTGTGATACCGGGGTGAACTCCCTGCGAACTCAGCCCCAGCTGTGCAATCCAAGGGGGTACTCCAGAGGGGCCTGTTCAGTTTCAGATCCCATTTTACATGGTGGATTAGACCACTGAAAAATCCTATCTATATGGATACATTTAATGCACAGACACTCAAGAAAATGCTGAGGATGTGTACGTTTTCTGGAAATTTCCCCTCAACTTCTGTGCTGAGGAAGTGCTCCCGGGGTGGTGGTCCGAGGCGGACAGTCAGATGTCTGTCTTTCCTCCTGCACCAGGTATTCCTCATGTCATCACGTGTGAGAGGTGGGAGGAGAGCGCAGGATTCAGGTAGGAAGGCAAATCTGTCAGGGCGATGTTTCGAGACACTGCCTTGGGATTCTTCCTCCCAGACAGTTCCATTGTGGATCACGGCCCTAAGCTAGGGCATAGCAAGGTGGAAAGAAGGAATAGCAGAAATGAGTGACCCTGGCTCTTGAGTTCCCAAGTCCTCCTGAGAGCCTGGGAGGACCTGAGGTATACACCAGTGCTTCTCAACTCTGTGAGGAAGAATCTGATTTCAAATGTCGAACCCTCGGGACTAAGACATGGTTCACGACATGTGGTCAGCATGCAACTCACATCACAGGCAATTGGCTTGTGATGCAGCAGCCCCAAGCTTGTCTGCATCCTGAGCAATGAGATGAGCCTATGATCATGTGCTTGGATACTGCGGCCATATCTAATTGCTGTAAACACCATTTATTACTTTTTCTCTCAGTTCCATATTTATGTTACTGTAGACCAGTAATAGTCTGTGGACTGGCTCCCATTGTTGAACCAATTATGAATTAGATTGAGGTAGGCAAAATGTCTTACTAAGAAACACGGATTAAGAGGGATTTTCTTTCTTTTTTTTTTTTAGACAGGGTCTCACTTTATCACCCAGGCTGAGTGCAGTGGTGCCATCCATTGAGCCATAGCTCAATGCAGCCTTGAATTCCCAGGCTCAAGCAATCTACCCACCTTGGCCTCCTGAGTAGCTGGGACTATAGGCACATGACACCATGCCTAGCTAATGTTTTCTTGTATTGTTTGTAGAGGTGGGGCCTTGCTATATTGCTGAGGCTGGTCTCAAACTCCTGGACTCAAGGGATCCTTCTAACTAGGCCTCCCAAAGTGCTGGGATTATAGACGTGAGCCTCCATGCCAGGCCAGATTTTCTTAAAAGAGGGCAATTCTTCAAGGCTAGGGAAATAGGATAGGACAAGAGACAAGGGAAGAAAGAGAGTAAAGAGATGAAGATGGGTCAGGCGCGGTGGCTCATGCCTGTAATCTCAGCACTTTGGGAGGCCAATGAGGGCGGATCACTTGAGGTCAGGAGTTCAAGACCAGCTTGACAAACATGGTGAAATGCCATCTCTACTAAAAATACAAAACTAGCTAGGCATGGTGGCGGGCGCCTGTAATCCCAGCTACTTGGGAGGCTAAGGCAGAAGAATTGCTTGAACCCAGGAGGTGGAGTTTGCAGTGAGCCAAGATTGTGCCATTGCACTCCAGCCTGGGCAGTAAGAGCAAAACCCCATTTTGAAAAAATAATAAATAAAGAGATGAAGATGAGCAGCTTTGGACCTTTTGCTTCTGTGTGTGAAGGGTCCAAGACCAGCAGCATCCAAACCTTACAGGCCCAGCAAGTGACATCAGTGAGGGAAGAAGGTGCTGCAGGCACAGTGATACGTGGCTTCAGTGCCAGGGAACAAAAGGGGATGGTGGGGACTGTGGCAAACGGGAATGCCAGGCTGTGTTTAGGGGCCAGAGGTTTGTGGCAGATGCCACTTGGCCTCCTCATAGGCATGCCTGATTCCTCGCTCCCTTGATAGCTTCCCTCTGTCAAGGCTGATGAAGACTGAGTCTTGCTTTCCTGGCCTCCCTTGCACGATGTGATACTGGATCCTTCCTTCAGGATGGCCATGTTTTCTTGTTCTGGCTAAGGAGTCCTACGGGAAAGACTTTTCTTTTGTGCCCCTCCCTGCACCTCCTGCCCTGAATCATGTCAGGATGTAGTTCCTGGAGTGACTGCAGCCATGTTGAGCCATGGAGCCATGAGAGCAGAGGCAAAAGGCTCATAGACTGAGGCCAAAATGGTAAAAGGATAAGAAGAGTCTGATTTTTTGAGTATATAATTGAGCTGCCAAACTAATCTTGGGGTAGAGACTTCTTGTTAAACACACAACAAGTGTGATTATAGGTTAAGTCAGTGTTAGTTGGGCTTGTTATTACTTGCAGCGAAAGCATTCCTCACTGATGTAATGCTATTCAGCTCCAGCCAACCTCTGCCTCATAAGAATGTGTCTGATGTAGCCAGGCTTCTGGATTTGTATATAAAACTCTCAACTTCTAAACGCAGGTGACAAATACAAATTAGTTGGACAAAAAAACCAAAAACAAAACAAAATAAACGAATACACGTTTGTTGGGTGGAAGGGGGCTAGTTCAGTTTGTGCACATTTTCCTCATGAGCCCACCCAAGACCACTCTTGTTATTTATTTGCTCCCTGTCATCCCCCATCACTCCACAGGCACTAAGTCTGGTGTGCCTCTTGCATATTCTCTTGTTTGCACGAGCAGTAGTGCAAAATGTGCACTAGTGTTTTGGGAGCAGGCATTCGTTTCTGTACATTCTGTGTGCATTGTTTTGCAAGGTTTCTGTTTTCTCATTAAGATCCATCCATGTTGCAGTGGGCATGTCTCTCCTCCACCATGTGCATTCTGTTTTAAGAGACGAGGTCTTGCTCTGTTACCCAGGCTGGGGTACAGTGGTGCGATCATAGCTCACTGCAGGCTTGAATTCCTGGGCTCAATTGATTCTCCTCCCACAGCCTCCCAAGTAGTGGGGACTACAGGTGTGCACCACCACACCTGGCTATTTATTTTTCTAGAGATTGGGATCTTGCTGTATTGCCCAGGTTGGTCTCGAACTCCTGGCCTCAAGCAATCCTCCCACCTTGACCTCCCAAAGCACTGGGATTACAAACATGAGCCACCATGCCTGGCCTTCCATGTGCATCCTTTACATCTCTCCTGACTTCTCCAGGGTCAGCACCAGTGTGGCCTCTCTCTCCTCATCACCAACAAGGCTGCCATAAATGCCCTCACATCCATCCCCTTGTGGGCCTGTGTGCGAGTTTCATCAGGATATAGTGGGACCTGGGATAGAGTGGGACCACTGGGTCCCAAGGTTGCGCAGACCTAATTTCCTGAAGGGCTGGGTGTCCGGTCCATAGGCGGTTCCTACACCCCTATAGGCACTTGGCGTAATCCCACTCGCTATTTTTGCCAACCTATGGGTCTAGCATGTCATTTGTTGTCTTCAATCTACATTTCTCTGATTACTGATAATTCTGAACATCCCTCCTTGGGCTTGCTGTCTTCTGGATTTCCTCCTCTTTTTAAGGAGAGGTGACAATTACCATGCAAACCCCTCCTCCTTTTCCTGGGCCAAACCCGGTATTAGCTTAATCCAAGCCCTTGGAAGCCTTTCCGTTATTGGCATTAGCAGCTGGAGAAATACTAAATTAAATAATAATAATAGCCTGCATTTATTGAGCACTTATTATCTTCCCCAACACTAATCAGTTTGCATGCATAATCTTGTTTAATCTCCACAGCCCTAGGAAGCAGGCCCTCCTGGGAAGGGGTGGAGCAGGGTTTAAGCCCCGGTCAGCCTGACTCGGCAGCCCAGGTTCCTAGCCAGCAGGCCGTCCTGCCTCTGCACATCTGTGGGAAGTTGCCTGCTTTTGTTCTTTTGGGCCAACCTACAGTGAACTCATGGTCACCCATGGATTTGACATGCCAGCCCCAGCAGTGCAAAGGCCTCATGGATAATCCCAATGAACAAGCACCCCCACTTCCACCTTACAATTTCTTTCCCCATAACAAAGGGACCTCCAGTACTGGTCCCACAGTGACACCCCAAAGCATGTGTTCTCCATCTTAATGAAGTCTTACTGATGCTGGTATGAAAATAAAATTGCTGAAAACCTACCAGGACTGCAAGTGGGAAAGGTCTGGAGGTATGAGACCGGGGGTGATACCAAAAGGAGTCAGCAGACAATGTATAAAATGGAAAAGCCACGAGTAGGTAGAGAGGTGTGAGCCTGTTAGGAAACCCACCCACTCAAGCACCCTCACCACAGCCCAAGTTCCAGAAAGGGACAAATCCCAGCCTTCATAGTCTATTTCTCTGTTTCTTTTCTTTGCCCAGAATACAAAGTGGTGAAGGCAAAGACCTGGCTATAGCTGGCAAGCCATGCCCCACCCCTCACCTCCTGGGCTAACCTTTCATTCACTCAGCTGTTCATTCATTTTCCTTCATCCATCAAGTCTCTGCTGAGTACCTAGTATGTGCTGAGATTCATTCCTCCCTCCTTCCCTCCCTCCCTCCCTCCCTTCCTTCTCTCTTTCTTTCTTTCAGTGGTGCCTTACTCTGTCACTCAGCCTGGAGTGAAGAGGTGCAATCTTGGCTCACTGCAGCCTCAACCTCCCCAGGCTCAGGCAATCCTCCCACCTCAGCCACCCCCAGGTAACTGGGATTACAGGTGTGCACCATCGCGTCCAGCTAATTTTTGTACTTTTTACAGAGACAGGGTTTTGCTATGTTGCCTAGGCTGGTCTCGAACTTCTGGGCTCAAGCAGTCCACCCGCCTCTGCCTCCCCAAGTTCTTGGATTATAGGTGTGAGCCACCGCACCCAGCCCTGAGATTTCTATCTTGAGAAAGAGCTGGGTCCTTGGATCTCAGAGCCTGGAAGGGGCTGAAGAAGACAGAGAATGTGGGCATAACTGAAGATTTTCCCTGATAACTATGGACGCATGGTTTATCTGGTTTATGATGGGGGTTCTGTGAGATGTGGGATGCAAAGGGCAGAGCCCAGCATAGAGAACATGTTCAACAAACAGGAGCTATGATTATAGTTCTTTGTGTCTTCATAATCACCATTGAAGATGTCAAAAATGCTAGCATTTCACCAATTTGTCATTTAAAAAAAATTCATAGGAATAAAAACATCCAGGGAAGGTAAAAACAAAACAAAACAAAAAAAAACCCAGTTTGGATAGGACCAAACAGGAAAACCCAAAGCAGACAGAGCCTCCTGGGACACCCAGGTTGGGTTCTCAGCTCCGAGACCAGCAGGATGCCTGGTCCACATGCTAGGAAGAGAGACGTCCATGTCTGCCTTGCTGCTGCTGAGTCGTCGGGTCCTTTTCACCATCTTAAAAACCCCAAACCCATACCCAGAGCCTGTCCTCCTGCATCTTTGCTCCACGTGGAGTCCAGCCAACATCTGTGTTTAATCAACTCAGTTGCTAAATGTCACAATGGCCTCATTCACAGGTAGCATAAAGCATATTTAACTGGTAATAAAACAATCCGCATGCCTGAGAATGCCATTTCAGATAGGCTGCCCTGTCATTGCATCTCTGCCACACAAGTCGGGATAATACCATGGCAGGAGCCGGGGTAGCGGGGGCGGGAAGAGCCATTCTGCTGCAGAGGAGAAAGCTCACGTTGGTCCACATGTGCTGGTGTGGAGAGATGTCCAAAATGAAGTTCGAGGTGAAAAAAAGGCGAGTTGCAGGACAGTGAGGCTACTCCGAGCACATGCTGGACTGATATTCACATTTGTTGATTTCAGTTAAAAGGGATCAATACATTTGGAAGGCCTCCTAGAGGAGGTGGCATTTGAGCAAAAGCTAAGTAGATAGGAAGGAGCCAGTGACATCATGACAATGTGGGGACAGAATAGTCTAGGTTACGGGAGAGAGCAAAATGCAAAGGTGTGAGGATCTGAAAGAAGCAAGAGTGAGTGAAATTCACGAAAGGCTATAGGGGGCAAGTATGGGAGAGGAGGTCAGAGAGGTCATCAGGAACCACGCGGTGCTGGGCCCAGGCAAGGCGGTTGCAGCAAGGCATTGGGGTTCATTTCTGATTTCAGTGGGAATCCTAGAGATGAAGGCTTTTAAACAGGGGAGTGACGTGATCTGATGCGATATAGGGAAGGACAGAACATCTGCCTTTACCCAATGTGGTAGAAACAGATCAGGGGGTAACACTGGATCCCAAAACAAAAACACCTATTCTTCCTGCAAAGGATCTCCTTTGGAGGGATTCTTGGGAATGAATGGTAACCCATAAAGGCCAGAGTTTCTGAAAAGAAGTTATACACGTTGGAGAGCGATTTTCACTGATACAGTCCCATGCGAGACAATGGGGTTTGATATGGCTTACACTTCCCTGGCGAAAATTTGGCAGGATGGCTCATGTAACCAAGCCTAGACCCATCAGTGCATCATAGCCCCCTGATAACAATGACTGCTTTAGGGGTGTGCATCTGAACTAACAGGCAGGTCCAATGAGAGAATCTCAAGATGATGCATGGTAAAGAGGCTGGAGCTGCTGCAGCCACTTGTGCACCATGAGGGCAGAGTCTGTCAAAGCACAGTTGCAGAACACAAAAAAGAGAGAGAGAAAGAGAAACCAAATCTGGCTGACATTTCTGAGCTCTGGATCCATCTATGCCTGGAGTGATAGTTGGAGTTTTCAATAAATTCCTGTTAAAAATACTAAGTGAGTTTAGGCTGGGTTTTATTCTACTTGTGTGTGAAAGAGTCCAAACTGAATCAAAAGCTCATAGGTAACAGCAAGAGAGAGACTGGAGCAGGGCCTAGCATAGCTAGGAGACTGGCTGCCTGTTCCCTGAGTGAGTCCCGAAGTCACACATCTTAGGGACATGGGGCAGAGCAGCAGAAAGAACTCCGTATGAGCCAGGGGTCAAGTTCTGGGCTGCTCATGTGTCAAGTGTCACGTGCTGGGCAAAGAGGGATTAATGTGCAATGTCCTTTTCTATCTCATTAGTGAAGAAGATCCGAGAGGGGAGGTGGCTTTTGTTTGGCGAACCTTGCTTATCTGAAGCACCCCCACACACGTGCACAGGAACACCTGGTGCAGAGTAGATACTCAATGCTGATCTGCTGAATGGAATCAGTGAAAGAACTGATGAATTCATGAATTCGACAAATATATTTTCATCACCAGCACTACGCTGACAGTATATGAATTTCAGGGGAAACAAATGAATGAGACATAATTTATTTCCTCAGTGTCATTCGTTCATTCAAACTGGAGGTAGAGATGTGAACGAGATGCCATTTATTTCACAAATATTCACTGAACACCTCAAGCCAGAGGTGGCATCAGGGGCAAGTTGGAGAAGTGGGGAGTGCAATGCTCAATGCCTCACAATCTCCATGCACAAACCCTGTCCATTCTGTCATCCGGACAGCTTAGTTTGTCTCAAACATAATAACCACTTATACTTATCAAATTCTTACTGGGAGACAGGCACTTCTCAAAGGAGGTGAATTGTGTTAATTAATTTAATCCTCATGCCCACATTATAAAGTGATTGTAATCGTCATCCATATCACCCCCATTTTACAAATGGGGAAACTGAGGCCCAAGGTCACTCAGTAAGGTTCGGAGCTGGGATGCGGACTGCAACAGTCCACTCGAGTCTATGACCCTAATAACTCTACTCAGATCCTAACCTGACTGACTCTCCTTGACAACCCTCAGCCTCCTCTTTGTAGAAATTTTGGCCCATGTATTCTCAAGACTGCCTGTAAGTAAGATTCTTTTATCTCCCAAGAATCAATATTTACCCCCTTGGGTGATAATTGGTTCTTGGGAGATAAAAGAATCTTACTTTTTGTTTTTTTTTTGAGACAAGGTCTCACTCCTGTTGCCCAGGCCGGAGTGCCGTGGCACTATCTCAGCTCACTGCAGTCTTGACTTCGGGGGCTCAGGTGATTCTCCCACCTCAGTCTCCTGAGTAGCTGAGACTACAGGCACGCGCCACCACACCCAGCTAGTTTTTTGTATTTCTAGTAGAGATGGAGTTTTGTCATGTTGCCCAGCCTGGTTGAGAACTCCTGGGTTCAAGCAATCTGCCCATCTTGGTTTCCCAAAGTGCTGCGAATACAGGCATGAGCCACTGTGCCCCACCAAATGTTACTCTTTCTATGAATGAAGTAGAAGTACATCTTCAGTACATAAACGGAGGTACAGGAATCCACAGTATTCACTTTCCATAAAGAAGCCTTTCTTGCTGAGAAACTTGCAAAACCAACAAGGGTTCTAAGGGTGGAGAGAGAGAGAGATCTGGGTGGCCTCTAATTTCTATTCTCCCTTATTCTTCAGAATTTCATTTAGAAGAAAAAACTGTCTGCCGGGCACGGTGGCTCAAGCCTGTAATCCCAGCACTTTGGGAGGCCGAGGCGGGTGGATCATGAGGTCAAGAGATCGAGACCATCCTGGTCAGCATGGTGAAACCCCGTCTCTACTAAAAATACAAAAAAAATTAGCTGGGCATGGTGGTGCGTGCCTGTAGTCCCAGCTACTCAGGAGGCTGAGGCAGAAGAATTGCCTGAACCCAGGAGGCGGAGGTTGCGGTGAGCCGAGATCGCGCCATTGCACTCCAGCCTGGGTAACAAGAGCGAAACTCTGTCTCAAAAAAAAAAAAAGAAGAAGAAAAAACTGTCTACAAAGGATCCTTGGGGTGGGAGTGGTGGGGGTGGGGGACGATAATGAGAAAAGGCGGAGAAACTGTGAAAGGCCCACCACGGAAGGTGGCCGATTCTATGCCCTGCACAGGCCCCAGGTTAAGTGCTGGGGAGACCAACATGACCCAGACATAGCTCTTGACTTCCAGGACCACGTAGGGGACATGCTCAATGACATCAGATCCTACCCAGATGGTGGCTAAAAATATTTCATATCTAGTCTTATACTGTAAATATGGATAAAAGAAATAGAAGCCCATTTGAGAGGTTGACACAGGAGGATCACTTGAGGCCAGGAGTTTGAGATCAGCCTGGGAAACAGTGAGACTCCATCGCTACAAAAAACAGAAAAATTAGCCAGGTATGGTGACGTGAGTTGTAGTTCCAGGTACTTGGGAGCTGAGGCAGGAGGACTGCTTGAGTCCAGAGGTGAAGGCTGCAGTGAGCTGTGATCGTGCCACGGCACTCCAGCCTGGGCAACAGAATGAGACCCTGTCTCAAAAAAAGAAAAAAATAGAAAGAAACAGGACTCCTAGAAGGACCTATTTTGCCTTATAGTGGTTAAGAAAAGGGCACTGCGGACCTCAGCAGAGAACAGGCACTCTCAAGCCCCAAACACCCCTTAGTAAGAAAGGTCTGCTTGGGGTAGATGCCCAGCAGTAACTGAGCAATCTGTTGATAGACTCTGAAGGTTCCGGATGAGGCCTGAGATTTCTAACACGCTCCTCATGATGCGGATGCTGCCAGGACCACAGGTGGGCTCCCAGCCCCTCCCAGACTGGCCCCTCCTCCTCTTCATTTGGGTCTCAGATGTGACCTCCTCTAACCACTCCGGCTAAAGCAGCCCCCATCTCCTCCCACCTCCAGCCACACCTTGCACATGACCCTGGTTCTAATGTTTTTTCTTTTAGCAGGACACCCCTGACATCATCTTATTTCTCCAGGGTCACTTTTATTGTTCACCGCATTCCCACCGGAATACGAGCTCCATGGGAGCAGAGACTTTGTCTTTTGCTCATGGGAAGTGGGGATGTGGTAGGCTCTCAAGAAATAATTTCTGGAAAAAAAAAGGAATATCTGTTTTGTTCTCAGCACTACTGTCTGGCATACAACAAACATTTGTTAACTATTCACTGAATGAAAAAAGTGAACAAATTGACATTAGCAATCGTTACTGATTGTTGGGCATCTGCTCTGTGCCAGGCACGATGCTGAGACCCAAGCCATGGTTATCCTATCTTATCCTCCACCCAAAAACGGAAACAACAGAGTGACTCGGTGACTCCTTTCAATCACTCCTTTCAATCACTGATGTTTCCTGAGCACCTACTCTGTGCCAGTCAGTCCTAAGTAGGACGCTGATGAAATCCCTGCCTCTGTGGAGCTGACATCTGAGCCAGGAAGGGCTGAAGGTGCATAAATATGTAAAATAATGTATCCTGTGGTCATAGGTGCTGGAGCCATCTAAACCGGAAAGGACCCAGGAACACTGGGGTCCGGGATGGGTCATCAGAGAAGGCTCCACATCTGAGGATAGACTTTCAGGAGGTGAGAAACTGAAACCTTCATCCTTGAGGTTAAGCAACTTGCAAATTAAAACTCAGAGATTATGAGTAAAACTGGGATTAGAACCCCCAAGTGTCTGCCTCTGGGACTTGTTTTTCTTCATCTAAATTTTCTCCTTCTTCCAATCAGCTGTAATTTCCATCCCACTGGAAGGTTCATTCATCGTTTCAGTAGGTGTTCGACTTAACCCAGCTAAAAATCCTTCCCCTCCCCTTCCTCCCAATGCACCTAGATGTTGTATGTGCTGCACATGCTTCTGAATTCTTGACAGCAGATGGCTGCCTGTGGGGCTGTTTTGATGGCGCTTTGCAATGCCAGCCACGTGTACCATGCATACACCGCAGTGGCAAAGCCCCGCAGGATGTGCTGTTATAAATCCTTGGCAAGAGGTCAAGGCTGCAGCGAACTGTGATCGAGCCACTGCACCCAGTGCTCAATGAGGGGGAAAGTCTGGCATAGGCTAGGGTCTTGCCTCAGGGCAAACAGAGGCCAACATCTGGTTAGTGACAGGGTGGCTGTCCAAAGCCATGTTATAGCACTCTGTTCTAAAGTTTCCTGGCAGTAAAGACAACCTTCTCCAAACTGATACTTTTTCAAATGGAGAGGTCAAGTGCTCACCAAAATGACCTCCCACAGCAATGCCTGAATACCTCGTAAGATCACAAATCCTGTATCTATCTGTCCCAGCAGGGCAAGGAGCCTCATAAAACGCTGCAACGTTCTCAGGTACGCCTGCTGGAGTGCTGGGCTTTCTCTCTCCAAATATCAACTCCGCTCCTGCAAAGCCACTTATTTCAAGTGTTTACCATTAGGAATAAGGGCCCTTCTACTTAGACCTGTAAATTCCAAGTGGGTTCCTCTAATGCACCCCTGGAGGATGTGGAAATGACTTATGCAAAAGCCACAGCTTCCTTTAAGATGTCTCCCACTTTCCGATCAAAGCCTCCTTGTCCCTGTCCTAACAGCTGTAATTTACTCCTTTCCTTAAAACCTCACGTTGCTTATAAAGGTTTGATGGTTCGAGCAGCTGCGGACCTTGGCTTTCATCTCCGCTGGATTTATTTCCCCTTCCCTGATCATCTCTTCCAATCGTCATTGCTTGAATTATTTCAAAAGTCCCCGAATGTGGGTGTTTTTCTTTCCCACTCCTGCCATCGCTAGTGGGTGTTTTAAGCCTTCTTAAAATCTGGAGGGTGTTCACAGTTACTGAGCCCTTCATATGTATTTACTAGGTCAGCCCAAGGGATGGGTGAGGTCTGCTGATGTGTCCTGCTGAATAGTTTGTGTTCGTTTTTTTCCCTTCTCGCTACACATAGAAAGCATTTAAACCAAGGGATTAGGACCCGGACTCTGATGATCAAGGTTAACGGTACCAGTAATAAGACATCAGCATCATGCAGCCCTTGGAAAGACACACTGAGAGAGTAGCATCACTTATGTGGTCTCCTTGACAAAAGTACACAGCCTCAAACTAATCACCAGGAAACACGAGACACACCCAGATTGAGGGACAACTGTCAAAATGTCTGGCCAGTATTCATCAAAAGGGCCAAAATCATGAGAGACAAAGGCAGACTGGTGGCGGGTGGTGAGGGAGGTGTCTGTCACAGATAGGAGCCTAGAGAGAGAGGCACAACTACATGCAAAGTGGGACTGTGTTTCTCATCAGCTTTTGCGTGCTATAGATAAATACCTGAAGCTGGGTAATTTCTAAAGCGAAGAGGCTGAATTGGCTCACCGTTCTGCAGGCTGTACAAGCATGGTGCCAGCATCTGCTTGGCTTCTGGGGAGGCCTCAGGGAGCTTTTACTCATGGCAGAAGGCAAAGCTGGAACAGGCGTGTCACATGATGAGACAGAGCAAGAGAGAGGGAAAAGGGGAGGTCCCAGACTCTTTGAAACAACCAGATCTTGGGTGAACTAACAGAGAGAACTCATTATTATCACGAGGAGAGCCCCAAGACATTAGTGAGGGATTAGCACCCATGACCCAAACACCTCCTACCAGGCCCCACCTCCAACATTGTGGATCACATGTCACCACGAGATTTGGAGGAGACACACACCCAAATGATATCAGGGACCCTTGACTGGATCCTGGAACAGATAATGGACGTTTCTGGAAAAACGGGTAAAATCCAAATTAAGTCTGTAGTTTAGTTAAAAGCATTGAACCAATGTCATTTTTCTCATTCTGATCACTGCCCTATGGTTACGTAAGAGGTTCACAGTCGGCAAAGCTGGGAGAAGGGATTCAGGGAACTCTCTGTACTATCTTCCCAACTTTTCTGTAAGTCTAAATTTAATTTAAAGTAAAAAGTTAAAAAGAAACATAATAGGGACTGACTGACAGAGTTTGAATCTGCTATTTACTGCCTACCTGACCCTGTGAGAGTGACTTATTGCCTTTGTGCCTCAGTTTCTCCATCTGTAAAATGGTTCTTAAAATAGCAGCCGTCTTCTAGGGCCATTGTGAGAACGACAGGAATTAATACACTTAATGTGTTGAGTACCATAATGTGGTAGAATCAGAAATGCTGGAACAAATGCCACCACTATTAGTATCATTCTTCATATCACTCTCACCTCTGCTATTTCTCTCTTGCTGGGAGTGAAGGAGGGGACAGAGACTCAGCAATTTCATAGAGTCCCGAGCATCCCAGCCCAGCATGTTTCATAATATCTGCCAGGGAACTGCTGCATGGTATTTTATTTTTCTGAGACAGAGTTTCGCTCTTGTCACCCAGACTGGAGTGCAATGACCCATTCTTGGCTTACTGCAACCTCTGCCTCCCAGGTTCCAGTGATTCTCCTGCCTTAGCCTCCCAAGTAGCTGGGATTACAGGTGCATGCCACCACATCCAGGTAATTTTTGTATTTTTAGTAGAGACAGGGTTTTACCATGTTGGTCAGGCTGGTCTTGAACTTCTGACCTCAGGTCATCCACCTGCCTTGGTCTCCCAAAGTGCTGGAATTATAGGTGTGAGCCTGCACGATATTTTTGAAACTGACAAGACTTAATCATTTTCCATAAAAACCCAGATTTTGGGCTTCCTTTTGAACAAAAAAGGGGGGAAATCTCTGGCAAATCGGGCCCACTTTCTCATACGTAATAACCATACTTTAAAAATGAGCAGCAGCCCCTTTTAGAAGCAGCGTGTGTTCTCCCTCTGACCACACTCTCCTCCCCTCCCTGTGGTCTCCTTAACACCCAGGAGAAACACCATCATCCTTGGCCTGCTATCTTTCTTACAGCTGAAAATGTTTCTGTGGGAGAGGGAATAATGATCCTTCAAAGATGTTCATGTCCTAATCCCTAGAATTTGTGAATAAGTCAAGTTACTTTACATAGCAAAAGGGATTTTTCAGATGTGATTATGTTAAGGGCCTTGGGACAGGGAGATGAGCCTGGATTATCCAGTGAGTCCAATATAATCACAATTGTCTTATTAGGAGGGAGGTGGGGTGTGGTGGCTCACACCTGTAATCCTAGCACTTTGGGAGGCGAGGAGGGAAATGGAGACAGGGGCCGCAAGCTAAGGAATGCAGGCAGCCTGGAAAATGAATCCTCCCATGGAATCTCCAGAAGGAAACAGCCATGCTGACACCTTGATTTTGGAATTCAGACCTCCAGAACTATAAGGTAATACATTTGTGTTGTTTTAAGCTACTAAGTGTGTGGCACTTTGTTACAGCCCCAGTGGGACACAAGACGATATCTGGTCCCTAACAAAAATGAAAGACAGGCTGGGCGCAGTGGCTCATGCCTGTAATCCCAGCATTTTGGGAGGCCGAGGTGGGCAGATTACCTGAGGTCAGGTGTCCAAGACCAGCCTGGCTAACATGGTGAAACACCGCCTCTACCAAAAATAGAAAAATTAGCCAGATGTGGTGGCACGTGCCTGTAGTGCAGCTACTCAGGAGGCTAAGGCAGGAGAATCGCTTGAACCTGGGAGGTGGAGGTTGCAGTGAGCTGATTGCACCACTGCACTCTATGCTGGGTGAGAGAGTGAGACTCCATCTCAAAAAAAAAAAAAGAGAGAGAGAGAGACAAAAAAGAAATCAGTGCCTGCTGATCTTTTTTCTTAGGCTTAGCCCACTTTACTCCTCTGTGTGACCTGCCCCGCTCCTGTGGGCATTTGTTTGTGCTTGCTGCCCCTCGCCTAGGAGTCTCAGGTCATCCATGCACTCATTCACGCATGCACACATGTTTGATGGGGAACTGCTCACTTCCAGGCCTAGAATTACTCACTGAGGGAAGCGCGAGGGAATGACACAGCCCCTGCCCTTCAGGATCTTACAGTGTAAGTGGATATTTAAGGGGATGCATTACAACATTTAAACTTCAAAACAAAACAAAAAAAATCATTCTTTGAGAAATGTACGATACATTTTAGAAAATGAGCAAGTTGCCCCAATCTGATCTTATTTTTGTCTTCACAATAACCCAGGGGAGACAGATATCATATCCCAGACTGATCATCTTAAAAATAAGGAAATTGAAGCTTAGAGAAGTTAAGTAACAGGCTCAAGGTTGCACAGCTAAGTGGTACATAAGGCGTCTGCAATAAGAGTCTGTGCTTGCTCCATGAGGCAGCTCAGGTCTGTCAGAACCCTGCCCAGAAACACAAGTGTTCACCAAGCTGCTGAACTCTTGAACTCACCTTAACAGTCATATTTTATCATGGCATATTTTACAGTGTCAAACCTGGCCCAGAACTGGCCTTAGGTTGGACCCTTTGTGGTTGCAGCCACCTGGCAACACGTTTTGAATAGATGAATGGGCTAGTGCAGAAAAGGCAAATTAGCATGAAATCCATACACACTTGGCTGGGAGGGCTTGGATCCAGTCCACTCCCTTATGCAAGCCTCCATCAAAGCTCACTCACTGGATGTTTTATACCAAGGGAGGACTATTGTTTTAGGATGAGGGCTGTGAATTCTAGTGGATAGCCCTGCTACAGACACTGCTCTGTGCTGAGATGATGAGAGATGCAGATACCTTCATCCTTGGGTGTATCCATATGCTGGTTCCCCTCGTGAGCCATGAGTGGCAGAGGCTGGAAACTGCCCACAGTGTCCCTTCTTTCCTTTTCTCTCATATTAATCAAGCTTACATGTTTTAGCTGGATTCATGGCCATCCCGAATAAATACATCTCCCAACTTCCCTTGCAAGTAGGTGTGGCCAAGTGTGTATGATCTTGCCAATGCCACCAGTAGACGTGTTGTATGCAACACATGTGGGTTTTGCCCTTCAAAGGAAAGTGTGGCCCCATCTTTCTCTCTGGACTAGGACATGGTGGTGAGTCATCATGGTGTTATAGACTGAATGTGTATGTTCCACCAAAATCCACATGTTGAAAGCTAATTCCTAACATAAAAGTATTTGGAGGTGAGACTTTTGGGAGGTGATTTGGTTATGAGAGTGAGGCCCTCATGAAGGGGATTAGTACCCTTATGAAAGAAGCCCCAGAGGCCGGGCGTGGTGGCTTACACCTGTAATGCCAGCACTTTGGGATGCCTAGTGAGACAGGCAGATCACCTGAGGTCAGGAGTTTGAGACCAGCCTGACCAACGTGGTGAAACCCCATCTCTACTAAAAATACAAAAAAATTAACTGGACATGGTGGCATGTGCCTGTAATCCCAGCTACTTGGTAGACTGAGGCTGGAGAATTTCCTGAACATGAGAGGCAGAGGTTGCAGTGAGCCAAGAATGTGCCATTGCACTCCAGCCTGGTGGCTGAGCAAGACTCTGTCTCAAAAGAAAAAAAAAAAAGAAGCCCCAGAAAGTTCTCTTCTTTCTGCCATGTGAGGACACCATAAAAAGATAGTGGTCTATGAACGAGGAAAGAGTCCCCACCTGACCCTGACCATGCTGGCACCCTGATCTTGGATTTATCAGCCACCAAGAAGTAAATATGAGAAGTAAATGTCTGTTGTTTATAAGCCACATGGTCTATGATATTCTGTTCATTATTGCAGGCCAAATGGACAAAGACATTAGTCTTAAGACATTAGCTGTCATATAGAAGAAGACAGCAACACAGGCTTGTGGAAGAGCAAGATGGAAGGAGTCTGGGTCTCCACCTCTGTAACATGCAACTGTTACATAAAAGAGAGATAAATTGCTAACTCATTGAACCATTGTTAATTTTGGTGTTTGTTATAACAGATGAACATAAAACCTAACACTATTCCCAACCCTGCATATACCACTGATGTTGAAAATAATTCTCAAAAACAGACTCCTGCAAATTCCTGACAAAAGTTATCTTGGTTCTATAGCAATTCCATTGTTCATGTAGATGGATATGAAAAGAGTTGAGGAAGAAAACAGGGACAGTTTCAGGCAGACTGTCTTCACAGTAACAAATCCACAGAAGCAATGTGCTCCAGTTACTCTAGAAACTTGTGAGACATTTTAAAGACAGGATGTGGTAGATTGCCTTCAAATATGGCTGCCAAGAATTCTTCTGATCCTGGTATGCATATAGTGTTCCCACATCTTCCCCTCTCTTGGAATCTGGGCTGGCCTTGTGACTTGCTCTGACTAATAGCATGTGGCAGAAATGATGTTCTAGGACTTCTGAGCCCAGGCCTTAAAAGAGCTGGCAGTTTCTCCCTTCTTTTTTTTTGTAACCCAGTACTATGGTATGAGGAAGCTGGTTAGATATCTTCAGGAAGAGAGTCCATGTGGAAGACAACCAAGGTGCCCCAGCCTATAGTAGCACAAGCTGCCCGATGAATGAGGGTAGCTCTCTTGGGCATCTCAGCTGAATGCAGCTGTATGTGTGGCCCCAAGAATTACCAGGAAGAGCAGAAAACCACCCAGCTGAACCCAGCCAAACCAAGAGATTATGAGAAATGATAATTATTGCTGTTTAAAGTCACTGCATTTTGGGGTGTTTTGTTACACAGCAATAACCAATCCATACACTGGACTTACTATTTCCCCAGGCCGAGTTACAGTTCCTCAAAGCCCCTTGTACTCTTCCTTCACAGCAATTACAGCAGTTGCAATGATGTGATGAGGTACATGATGATCTGGTTAGTATTGTTTCCCCTCCCTGAGTACAGTGAGAAGCAGTGTATTTATGTATCCTAGAGAGTGTCTCAGTCCTGGATTTAGAATTAGGTTCTGCTGCTCCCTGATTGTAGGACTTTGAGCAAGTCACTCTGCCTCCCTGTGACTCAAATTTCTCATTTACGAAATGGAGAAATACCGATAATTACAGGATTTTTGTGAGATGAAATGTGAGAATGTTAGTTAAGCACTTGGCATGCCCTCAATAAATGTTTGCTGAGTGAAGGAATTAAAAAATGAACAGCATGCTATAAAAATGTGATGGCTAAATGAACCATGTGCTCAATGCCAGCTTCTTAGTGAGACCTAGCATGACCCTGATTGAACAGTGCAACCTGCTGTCCTCCCCACGCCTCTGAAGACTCTACTTTGTTCCTCACTCATAGCATTTTTCATTCAACAATACAAATGTACTTAATTATTCTATTACAAATATTGATTTTTGTCTGTCTTTCTCACTGTAAGTATAGATCGTTGTCTACTTTTCCACCGATGCATTTCAAGTGCCTGAAACAATGCTCGGCACACAGTAGGTATCACCAAACACGTGTTGAATGAATGAGTGAGTGTAAGAAGGGTTCATGAGCTATCTGTGGCTCTTGGAAGTGTGGGCCAGCGCATATGGAAAGCATATGAAAAAGGCCTCTCGCTTTCTCAAGACTCCTCAGCAACATATGTTGAAAATGGTCTGGATGACTGAGTCGATGATGACTCTGATGTGAATGATGCCCCCTGGAGTTGTGTAAAATCAAAAGCAGAGACCCAGTGGGAAGGGCTGTGCTGATAAACAGTACCCAACTTTGTCCACACCAAAACTTTGAACACCTTCCTAGTGCCCTCTCTCCAAAAACACAGACTTAAGTCTGTGGTTGAAAGGATATTTTATTACTGGACAACTTCGTTTGGATCCAAAAACCTCATAATACATCAATATTTGTATCAATATCTATATCAATACCTATATCAATATCATAACTATCAATATCTACATCCTATCAATATCCTCTTGATCACTACAAAAGTGAGAGAACTACTCAAAAACTACTCAGAGTTGGGAAGGGGTCGGCTTCCATTGACCCACTCATACAGGACAATGATGATAATGGCAATAGTGATGATGGTGTGGTAAGATTGAAACTTACTAGATGGCAGCAAAGTTTCTTTGAGGTTTATATATATTAACTTATTTAATCCTATAACGATTCTATGAAATGCATATTATCATCAGCCCAATTTTATAGACGATGATACTGTGGAACAGAAAGGTTAAGAAACTTGTCCAAGGCTATTCAGCTAGAAAGTGAAAAGAAAAAGTGCAAAGGCAGGCCAGGTAATAAATGAAAGGATAAACATTAGCTTCTGAAGACAGCACTGCAGAAAGGATGCTGGGAGGGCCCACAAAAGAGTGTGGCCTGCACTCATGATCATGGGCAGCTGGGGAGAAGCAGGACTGGCTTCAGGGTGACTTCCAGTCCTTGGCTGTGCTGGAAGGCACCCGACACCTCCTTCCTGAGACTCCTGTGTGCCCTTCCCAGCCTCAACGTTGGCCTCCCCCTTTTAAAACATTCCCTTTCCGTGGGTCCCCTGCCTGTGCCTCCTGTCGTACTTAAATATACATCTGCACTGAGATGAACTTTCATTCCCCTGGAATAAGTTTGCCAATAAAAACAAAAGTGGCCTCAACATGTAGAAGTTCACAGAGAAACCCTTTTAAGGAAAAATATAACATTCATACTCTTGGGCCCAGAGCTCTGTAAGAGAGCAGGACGAACATTCTTTTATCACAGCTCTATAGAGCTGGAAGGGGTCTGAAGGATTAACCCTCCCCTTCCTCCCTCTCTCCTTTCCTTCTTTAAGCATTTACAGTCATCTAATGGGTGCCTACTCAACATCTATTTCCTCTCCTTTCTTGTTAAGAAAATCCCACTAGAGTGGCAATGTACCCAGGTAAAAATAATCACTTCCCTGTCTCCCTTGCAGCCAAGAGTGGCCATATGACACAAATCCAGCCATTAAAGCAAAACCTGAAAACTCCAGCTTTCCTCATTGTGGCATTGCTCCTTCTGGCTTCTCTCTTCTGCCCTTCCTGTAATGCGGAGGTGAGAGCTGGAGGTGAAGCAGCTATCTTGTGACCATGAGGTGATAGGCATAAGGATGAAAAAGCTAAGTCCAAGTATAGCAGGGCAGACAGACAGAGGGAAGCTGGTAACGCTGGGTTCTCAGTTGCTGGTGGCTAAATGAACTCTATGTGTGCCAGGTGTTGTGGCTTCTCTGAGATAAGGGATGGTTCCCACCATCTGGAAGCTCAAATTTAGCCTAACTCCTGTACTTCACATATGGGGAAATGGAGGGTCAGAGGCTGAATGAACTGGGGTCATATACAAATTTGTAACAAACACAGGGTTACAACCCAGATATGTCCACAGTCTAGTTTTACTCTTTCTACCAATCTAGGGCTGCCAACGTGTGAGAGAAACAACCAGTGATGATACAAAAGATAAATTTTAGATGATTTTACTTTAATTGTCTTTTTTTTTTTTTGAGACGGAGTTTCGCTCTTGTTACCCAGGCTGGAGTGCAATGGCACGATCTCGGCTCACTGCAACCTCCGCCTCCTGGGTTCAGGCAATTCTCCTTCCTCAGCCTCCCGAGTAGCTGGGATTACAGGCACGCACCACCATGCCCAGCTAATTTTTTGTATTTTTAGTAGAGACGGGGTTTCACCATGTTGACCGGGATGGTCTCGATCTCTTGACCTCGTGATCCACCCGCCTCGGCCTCCCAAAGTGCTTTAATTATCTTTTAATCGATCTAACAGGCAGCCTAGCTACGAAGTGAAGAGCTTGGAGTCTGGAGCTAGACAGCTTGGGTCCAGCTCCTGGCTTTACCACTCATTAGCTGAGCGACATTGCACCTATCACTGCCCCTTGCCATGCCTCATGATGATAATTTCTGCTTTATATAGTAGTTGTAAGCACTTAATGAGAAAGCACCTAGAATGGAGTAAGTTTTAGATTAGTATTAATTATTTCTGGGTCAAGGAGAAAAATCTCTCACACTGTCTACTCTCTCTTGGTGGCTGAGTCTTCAGATTTGGATACTTGGGTATAATTTAATTTTTAGTCAATATATTCTTACCAATTTTATTTTTATTTTATAATTTTATGATTAGTAGATTTATTCTTAACAATTGCTTCCATTTATGGCAAACAATACTGGCTTTCCATTTAAGGTAGTGCTATACATTTGCCTTTTAAAATGAACTCACTTTTGAACCAAAAGTCTATAAATTTTTAAAAAACCAAATAATAGTGGAGGTGGAATTTTGATGTGACAAAGCCATGTCTAATATATTCAAAGTATAAGAAACATTTACTAGACCAAGGGAGAAAAATCTGAGCACCTATCCTAAAACTCCCATCCCATGGTCATGGCAGGCATCACTAATTGATCCCTGCACATCTTCATACTGATGTTCAACAAGATGTTCATTGAATAAAATCAGCCAATGGCTTCCTTGATTGGTCCAGTTCTCTCAGACAGAATCCAGAACCTGGCACTGCAATTCAGTAATTAAAAAGAGCAGCCCAGAGCTGATCACTGGCAGTTGCTAAAAAATGATGAGTCCTGGCAGGTTTAGGGTTAGGTTTTTGCCATTTGTATAAAAGCTGTTCAATATACATGTATGCTTAGATGTGCACAATCTCTTGAAGGACACAGAAAAAACTGGTGATGGGGGCTGCCTCTGGGGAAGAGATCTGTATGGCTGTGGGTTAAAAGTGGGAGGCAGACTTAACTGTTAACTCTGTACTGTGTGCAGGTATTAACTATTAAAAAAAAAAACTGCAGCCAGGTGCGGTGGCTCACGCCTGTAATCCCAGCACTTTGGGAGGCCGAGGTGGGTGGATCACGAGGTCAAGAGATCAAGACCATCCTGGTCAACATGGTGAAACCCCGTCTCTACTAAAAATAACAAAAAAAATTTAGCTGAGCATGGTGGCCCGTGCCTGTAATCCCAGCTACTCAGGAGGCTGAGGCAGGAGAATTGCCTGAACACAGGAGGTGGAGGTTGCGGTGACCCGAGATCGTGCCATTGCACTCCAGCCTGGGTAACAAGAGCAAAAAAACTCCGACTCAAAAAAAAAAAAAAAAAAAAAAGGCCGCAATATATATTAAAGGAAAGAGCACAGGGAAGGAGGCTTTTCTGGCAGGTTGGAGTTGCCCGTAGCCAAAGTTTTCAGATTTCCTAAGCATCAGAGCATCCTTTAAACAGTAGAGAACAGAAATCAGATTTTTCTGTAGAATTCTAACTCTCAGTGTGGGGCTGCTTCAGCACGCTGGCAGGAGGAGCAGGGAGCTGGGGGTTTCACCCACCTGCTGGTTACCTAACTTCCCAGCAGAGCGTGGTTTATCCTCTAGCCAGGCCTAAGCTCCTTACCTGCTGGGACCCCACAGGGAGCTTCTGGCCCCCTGCAGCTGTGAGCACACAACAGAGCTGCACATGTTCTGTAAAACCCTTGGCACACTCTCAGAACAGGTGCTGTCCAGTGATAAGACTCTGGCTACATAAGCCGCAAGTCACAGTGGTTTACAGGTTTTTGTTTTTTAACCTCCCCACAACTCCCAGACACTCCCATTTCTAGTGACAGTTCAAGATAGGTTCTAGTGTAGTGTCGGTGATAACAGCATTGATTCTCAGCCAGAAAGCCTGAGCTGAGACTCAAGTCTCTTAGCTGTGTGACCTCAAGCAACTTGCTTGATGTCTCTGTGTTTCAGTGACTGGTGTGTGTCTGTGTGAGGTGTGTGCACTGTGGATTGTGTGTGGGGAGTGGTGTGTGCCTGTGTGAGGTGTGTGCACTGTGGAGTGTGTGTGTGGAGTGAGTGGTGTGTGTCTGTATGAGGTGTGTGCACTGTGCAGTGTGAGTGGTATGTGTGTGTGTGTGCACGGTTGAGTGTGTGTGTGGTGTTTGTGTGATTTCTGTGCACTGTGTATTGTGTGTGTGTGGTGAGTGGTGTGTGTCTGTGTGAGGTGTGTGCACTGTGGAGTGTGTGTGGTACTTCGTGTGTGTCTCCGTGAGGTGTGTGCAATGTGAAGGTTGTGTGTGTGAGGGGAGTGGTGTGTGTCTGTGTGAGGTGTGTGTGCACTGTGGAGTGTGTGTGTGGTGCTTCATGTGTGTCTCCGTGAGGTGTGTGCAATGTGAAGGTTGTGTGTGTGGTGAGTGGTGTGTGTCTGTGAGTTGTGTGCACTGTGGTGTGTGTGTGCTGTGAGTGGATGTGTGTCTGAGGGTGTGTGTGTAGTGTGTAGGTGTGTCTGTGATTAGAGGAGCCACCCGTGTGATGCGATTAGAACAGGTTGTTATTTTTATTGTGTAACAGCAGAGTGTATAACAGAACAGGAAATAATGAAAGCAGTGCTGAATGTCCCCGAGGGCTGGCCCCGTGGTGAGCCCTGACTCTGCGTTTTCTTACTAGTCCTCAGGTCAGCTTTACAGGAGAGACACAGCAATCCCTATTCTACAGACCAGAAAACTGAGGCTCAGACTGTGGAAGAAACTTGCCCAAGGTGCCCCATGGAGGGAGATATGGAGACAGGCTGTAACTGGAACATACCATTATTCAAAGACTGCAAAGACCGTTCCCACTTCATTATGGAACTTTTTGCAAACTGGGTAACACCTGCTAGTGTGCATGAAATGAATTTAGCAGATAGAACCATCACTGTAGAAAAAACGACCTTCTGTGCTTAAAATGGCAAATACTTACCTGGCGCCATCTCCACCAAGCATGGCTAAACATTGTGTCTATTAAGTATTTGATCTTCACAATGACCCTATGAGATGAAGAAGCAGGAAACAGAAACGAAACACCATCCCACAGTCACACAGCTAACAGCAAAACCGGAATTTGAACCCAGGCAGGCTGGGTCCACAGTCTGTGTCTTTTATCACTACAAGATGGCCTGCCTCAGGAATAGAAAAAAAGAGAATACTGTGCCCTATCTCAGGCAGTGAGGGTGTGATTTTGTTGATATGTTGTTTCAATTGTAGGTGTGCCTACGCCCAAGTGCCAGCTCAGGGTTAAAATATAAAGCACATTTCTTTCTGTGGGTCTAGATCAGGGGACGGGAAACATTTTCTGTAAAGGGACAGACGGTAAATATTTTCCGCTTTGGCCATATGGTCTTTGGTTGCAATGACCCAGTTCTGCCTTTTTAATAGGAAAGCAGCCACAGACAATATACATAATGAATGGATGTGGTCATGTGCCAATAAAACTTTATTTGTAGACAACGAAATTTGAATTTCTTATCATTTTCATGTGCCATGAAATACTCTTCTTCTGATTCTTTTCCTCAACCATCTGAAAATGGAGAACCCATTTTAAGCTCATGGGCAGTACAAAAACAGACAGCAGGCAGATTTGGCCTAGGGTTTTAGTTAGCCTATACCTGGTCTGGGTCAAAAAAGTTAGAAACTCGCTGTTACAGAATTTTTTTTTTTCGACATCTGTTCTGATTTTTTGCTAAGCCCAGCCATCTCAGGGACAGGACGCAGTTTTTGGCCCCAAGCCTCCTGCGGCTCAGCCAGGGACCCCGGTTGGGTTATGTCGTGGGTAGAGCTGTGTCCCCTGAAAGGCTAAGTTCATCTCCTAAGGCCCAGTAGCTGTGAAAAAGATCAACGTTTTTTTCTGTTTGTTTTTCTCCTGTTTTGAGAAGCCCCTACTCTCTTCACAAAAGCCCCTCGGGAGACAGATACTGTATGATTCCACTTACATGAGGTATCTAAAGTACTCACACTCTTAGAAACAGGAAGTCCTGGTGGCTGCCAGGGGCTGGGTGTGGGGAATGGGGAGTAGTTGTTCAGTGGATAGAGTTTCAGTTTGGCAAGATGGAAAAGTTCTAGAGATCTGCTGCACAAAGTACTGCACACAGTTCACACCCCTTACTGCGTATTTAAAAATGGTTAAGACGGTAAATCTTATATCACAATGAACATGCACGCGCGCATACACACACGCACACACACACGGAGACCTCCCTCAAGGTTTTCCCTTGCCCTATGGGGACCTGTCCCCAGAGCATCCTTGTGGGCAGAAGCAGTAGTTGTGATTTTTATTTTTATTTATTTATTTGAGATGGTCTTACTCTGTCACCCAGGATGGAGTGCAGTGGTGCAATCACAGTTCACTGCAGCCTCAATCTCCTGGGCTCAAGCAGTCCTCCCACCTCAGCCTCCTGAGTAGCTGGGACTACAGGTACATGCCACCATGCCTGGCTAATTTTTGTAGAGAGGGGGTCTTGCCATGTTGTCCAGGCTGGTCTAGAACTCCTGGGTTCAAGCGATCCTTCCACTTCTGTCTCCCAAAGTGCTGGGATTACAGGTTTGAGGCACTAAGCCCAGCCAATAGCTGATTTTTCCCCCTTACTGCCCTACCCCAACCTAAAATCATCAGCTTCCTGATTCTCTCCCTTGATCTGTTATTTTTTCTACATGAATCCATCACCATCAGAAACACTATGAATTTTACTTAAAATTAAAAAAAAATATATATATATATCACCTAACTCTCCTTGTTAGAGTGTAAACTCTTCAAGGGCACTGTTTATCTGTTTTGTCACTGCTGTAACCCCCAATTCTGGTGCACAGTGGATGCTGTGAAGAAGGCCTTGTTGGATGATGAACATGTATGGCAGAAAGAACAAATGCTCTCTACCCACCAAGATATCCAACCTGAATCCCAGGACCTGTGGATATTTAGGTTATGTGTGTGGCAAAGGGAAATTGGGATTTCATAGGGAATTAAGGTTGCTAAGCAGCTGAGCTTAAGATCAGGAGATGCTCCTGGATTACCTGGGAGGGCCAAATTTAATCACCAGGGTCCTCAAAAGTGGCAGAGAAAGGCAGCAGAAAGAGTCAGAGAGAGACAGGACTACAGAATATCAACCCACTGTGGCTGGCTTGGAGGAAGGGGCTACAAGCCAAGGACTGGGGGCAGCCTTGAGAGGTTGGAAAAGGCAAGAGAACAGATGCTCCCCTAGAGGCTCCAGAAGCTCTGCTGATGCCTTGATTTTAGCCTAGTGAGACTTCTGATGTTCAAAATTGTAAGATAACAAATTTATGTTGTTTCAAGCCATGACGTTTGTAATTTCTTATAGAAGCCATGGAAAACGTATAATACAATACAACACAACACAACACAACACAACACAACACAATACAATACAATAAGTAGCAATGCCAATGAACATAGAGTGTTTCTTTTGCGGCATGTCTATTCTCAGTGTTGCATGTGTCTTGACTCATTTAATCATTACAACAACCTGCTGATGAATCAGGGAACTTCCACTGATATGGCTAGGCTTTGTGTCCCCACCCAAATCTCATCTTGAATTATAATTCTCAATCCCCATAATCCCCAGGTGTCAAGGGAGAGACCCGGTCTGGAGGTAATTGAGCCATGGGGGTGGTTTCCCCATGCTGTTCACATGCTAGTGAGTGAGTTCTCACGAGATCTGATGGTTTTACAACGGGCTCATCCCTGCTTCACTCAGCACTTCTCCTTCCTGCCACCTTGTGAAGAAGATGTCTTCCTTCTGCTTCAATTTCCACCATGATTGTAGGTTTCCTGAGGCCTTCCCAGCAAGGATGAACTATGAGTCAATTAAAACCCTTTCCTTTATAAATTACCCAGTCTTGGTCAGTTCTTTAGAGCAGTGTGAAAACAAACTAATACATGCACCATTTACATCTTACCAATGTGGAAACAAAGGTCGTCACACAGCTGGTAACTGGCAGAACTGGGATTTAGGTTCAGGCAATCTGGGTTCAGTGGCCACATTCTGAACCCCTGTACTTGGTTATGCAAGTGACATAGGTGGTATGTGCAAAACTGTAGAACCTACCAGAAGGAAATAAAGTGAGAACTTTGGATTCAGGTTGCCTAGAGAAGAGTCCTGATCAACACCGAACCAAGCTGTACTGAAGCTTGAGAAAAATGCAGGCACCTATATGCATTTACCAAAATATCCTCCAATATTCTGAAGCGCGTGGAAGAAGTTAAGGGCACTATTACCAAAAAGTGTGACTATATAACAATCCCTGTGGTGCCAAACCTGTCTGCCTCCCCTCCTAGCCCCGCCATGGCAGGAGGACGATGCCCGTGTGCACCAGAACCCTGGGCTAATTGGAAACCACTGTTTCTGTTGCACAATATTGCTGGGTCACAAAACAAACAAACAGCAGGAGTCTGTCTTTATTTCAAAATTTGATACTTTGTTCATCAGGGAGTTTTTGCACGAACTTTGGCTATTTTAAATAGTGCATTAAAATAGTTATCTATGATTGACTTTCCTGGCACCCCGTTACATTTTGCACCTGGAGCCAGTGCCTCGCTTGCCTCATGCTAGTCCTGGCCCTGATTCTGGTTATGCCACCTCCCAGCTTTCTCACTTCCTCCCTTGGAGCCTCAGTTTTCTCATCTGTCAATGGCCACAACTTGCTGCAAACACTGAAGTGGTGACCAGGCTCAGCCTGGTCCATGGTTCCCAGAAGCCCTTATTCAGTGCAAGCATTTTTTTTTCTTTCTTTTGAGACAGGGTCTCACTCTGTCACCCAGGCTGGAGTGCAGTGGCACAATCACAGCTCACTGAAGCCTCTACTGTCCAGGTTCAAGTTATCCTCCCATGTCAACCTCTCAAGTAGTTAAGACCACAGGTGCACGCCACCACACATGGCTAATTTTTTTTTTCCAGAGACAGGATTTCACCGTGTTGCCCAGGCTATCTTGAACTTCTGGCCTCAAGCAGCCCTCCCGCCTCAGCTTCCCAAAGTGCTGGGATTACAGGCATAAGCCACCAAGCCCAGCACAGTGTTAGCTATTTTTATGATCATTCAGCACCTGCCACTACACTGGCCATTAATTCATGGCTGCCCGATTGGGCTTGTGGTAGCTAGATATATGTCAGACAAACGCTGACTATGAGGACACGTTATTAAGCATCACTGCCTCAGGGTCCCGAGCTGCCATTAGAGAGAGGAGAACAGAGGTGCATGCTGGAGAGACATCTATTATGAACTTTTTTCCCCCTTGGGGAAGGGGTGGCGGGTGGTGGCAGACAGAAGGGGCTGGTTTTAAAACAATAAAGTCAATTTGGTATGGTCTGCTTCAGTGTTTTGAGATCTTTGAAAGAGATATTGTGTGGCTATGGGAGCGGGTGGCCGGGAAGAAGGTTGTATTTATACTTAAAGAGGGAGCCCTGACCTTTGCTGGCATTGGGCTCTTGCTGCCTCACTTGCTGGGGCCTAGACTGTCTTCGCCGCCACCGTCTCAGACTGAGACTAATGCAAGCCAGCTGAGCAGCGGGGTCCTTGACCGACCTCTTTCACTTGGGTGGTTTCAATTTTTGCTAAGCCCAGCCATCTCAGGGACAGGACGTGGTTCTTGGCCCCAAGCCTCTCGCGGCTCAGCCAGGGACCCCAGGTGGGTGATGTCGTGGCTAGAGCTGCATCCCTCGAAAAGCTAAGTTCATCTCCTAAGACCCAGTAGCTGCGAATGTCATCTTATTTGGAAACAGCATCTTTTGCAGATAAAATCAAATGAAGATAAAGTCATAAGGGATTAGGCTATCCTCATAAGAAGGAAATTTGGACCCAGACACACAGAGAGAATGCCATGTGGTGATGGGGACAGAGATTGGAGTGAAGCATCTATAGGCCAAGGCGTGCCTGCCACCACCAGAAGCCAAGACAGAGGCGCAGGACAGTCGCTCTCTGAGCTTTCAGAAGGTGCCGACCTTGCCAGCGCCTTGGTTTCAGACTTCCATCCCCCAGAACTGTGAGACGATAAACTTACATTCTTCAAAGCCACCCAGATTGCGATGCTTTGTCATGACCGTCTTAGGAAATGCATCCAGGTGATTTTGTTGACTTGCTGGCATTCATCAGTTTTCCTTTTAACTTTGGTGAGGACAGGGCCTTGGACACAAGGATAGCCTGGCCTCTGAATTGCAAAATGGGGGATCCCTCCTCGCCTTGGTCCTGGGAAGCTGGTTCACCCACAGCGAAGTACATCCCCTCTCTAAGCCTCCACTTACACACTTATGCAAGGAAGATACTGAATAACGTTCCTGCATCCAGACTCCACTCATCTCCCTGCACCCACAGTTTCTACAATATCCTTAAACTACCTGGTCTATTATTTTATTTACTATTTCCCTTATATCAGCTTAACGTTGACTCCTATTTTTGCAAAACTTACCTTGATCCTAAGCCCTATCTGTATAATCACTCATTGTTTTATTTAAATAAATTTGTCTAAGAAGACTTTATATTATTACTGTAAATAGAAAATCGACACCACTTACCATTAATGAGAAATATAAAACATAAAAGATATGTATGAAGCAAATGTTTTAAATTCTACCTAAATACTGCCATCTGTCAAAGACCTTAAACCTGGGGTTTGCTCTCATCTGGTTAAAAAGAAATATTTGCAGGGATTAGAGACACACTGAAGGCATATTAGCACCAAATAGAGACTTACTTCCTCCCTTTGTCACTGAATCAGAAGGGTTGAAAGATGACAGAAAGGGGAATGGCTTCCTCACTAGGTGACCCAATGACTTTGAGCACCATTTTCATTTTCCATGTAAAATAATCTCTTGTGCCAATAAATCAGTCAGGAGAGGTTATGGTATGATGTGGTAACAAACATCTCCAATATCCCATTGGCTTGAATGCAACCAAAGTTGATCTATCTTTCACGCTATATATCCACTGAGAGTCATCAGGGCCTCTGTTCACTGGAGTCACTCAAGGGCACCAGTTAAAGGAGCATCTTCGGTGGCTCAAGCCTGTAATCCCAGCACTTTGGGAGGCTGAGATGGGTGGATCACGAGGTCAAGTGATCGAGACCATCCAGGTCAACATGGTGAAACCCTGTTTCTACTAAAAATACAAAAAATTAGCTGGGCATGGTGGCGCGTGCCTGTAGTCCCAGCTACTCAGGAGGCTGAGGTAGGAGAATTGCCTGAACCCAGGAGGTGGAGGTTGCGGTGAGCTGAGATCGCGCCATTGCACTCCAGTCTGGGTAACGCGAGCGAAACTCCGTCTCAAAAAAAATAAAATAAAATAAAGGAGCATCCTTCAATTTGAACACTGGCAGAGTCTTGAATTGGCCATTGAATGCTCTGGCCTGGCATGACATCATCATTTCCACTCTCAATTCAGTGGCTAGAATTAGTTTACTGCTTCTCCCCGACACCTTGCCTGCAAGAAGGGCAAGAAATGCAGTCATGCCACTCGGGGTCATTTTGTACGATTCAGTGTCAGGAACGGCACTGAAGGCAGCCACGGCAACTCACCCAGTCCCTGGGATGGACTGACTTAGACCAATGCATATCAAGAGTTGGCAAACTATGGTCTGGGGGCTGGTCACCTGTTTTTGTAAATAAAGTTTTATTGGAACATAGCCATGCCATTTGTTTATGTGTTGTGTATGGCAACATTCACAGTGCGATGGCAGAGTTGAGCAGCTGTAACAGAGACTGTACAGCCTGCAAAGCCTGAAGTTTTTCCTATTTGGACTGATCCCTGACCTAGAATGATCTCTACCACCCCTTCTAGAAATAACACTTCTGGGATCCTGGGTTGTCTCTAGTAGCCTTCGGTATTTGCTTCCTCCTGGCTGTCTTGCGCCTGAGTGATCAAAAATACTCCACTGACCTGAGTCCTTAGCTAACATTATAGATAATGCCTCAAAATAAAGAATCGTAGAATTCCTAAAACACTGTGGCTTGTGTTTATGAACCACGCACCACTGTATGTGCCAAGCACTACCGTATGTGTTTCATAAATACTTTCATCTTTACAACAATCCTACGAGTTCAGAACTATTGTTCTTTTAGCTGAAAAAGCCAAGGTACAGAAAGCTTAAGTAACTAATACAAGATTACACAGCTTTTAAGGAGCAGAGGTGGAATCTAGACTGTGGCAGTCTGGCTCCAGAGGCCGCACACTCACTTGTCCATTGCTTGACTCTGCTTCTTGAGACCAAAGTCAGCAGGACTCCCAGTCAATGCTACTAAAATTGAATAAAATACCCAGCAAGTCAAGCAAACATGATGAACCCAGATATATGATGGGAAAAACTTCCCAAAGAAAGTTCAGGTATGAACCTCCTGCCTCTGTCCAATTTCTCCACAGCAACCACAGATGCTGAGAATGTGGGATAAAGATTCAACAACAAAACTTAAACATCCTTGAAAAGCCATCTTCTCTTATTGGCTTACTGGTAGACAGAAGGGACTACACACTGGCCAGCTACTGCTGTCATCTGCCTGCCACCCCTCCTGCTTCTGTCTTGCCACAGGAATGGGCACGTGACCCAGGCTGGACCAGTCACAATCCCTGACTGGTTTAAGGACCCATCAGAGATCTTCTCTGGGGTTTTTAAAAGTAGAATTGGAAGTGAAGCCTCTTGTCTTTTCTGGTTCCAAAACTCAGAAGCTTTAAGGCTGGAGGTCCAGGAGGCAGGGAGGGGTTTCAGCCCCTGTAACCACTTGGGAGAAGTCGTCTGGTGGAAAGAAACGGCTGTGCAGAGAGAACCAAGTTCAAGAGGTTTGTGTCAGTGGCTCCAGGTTTCTGAGGCCAGCTCCACCCTCCTGCAGGTGGTGTGCTTCTATGAGTCAATGCGTGCCTTTTTACTTTTATCTTATTTTACTTGTCAACTTTTATTTTAGTTTTGGGGAATATACGTGCAGGTCTGTTGCACAGGAAAATTGCATGCCACTGAGGTTTGGTGTGTGAATAATCCCATCACCCAGGTAGTAAGCACAGTACCTGATAGGTAGTTTTTCAACCCTTACCCCTCTCAACCTTCCCCCATAGTATTCCCTGGTGTCTGTTGCTCCTGCCTTCATATCAGCGTGTACTCAATGTTTAGTTCCCACTTAGAAGTGAGAACATGTGGCATTCGGTTTTCTGTTCCTGCATTAATTCGTTTAGGATAATGCCCTCCAGCTGCACCCATGTTGCTGCAAAGGACATGATTTTGTTCTTTTTTTGTAGCTGCATAGTATTCCACAGCATATAGGTACCACATTTTCTTTATCCAGTCCATCATTGTTGGGCATCTAGGTAGATTCCATGTCTTTGCTATTGTAAATAGTGCTGCAACGAACATACAAGCACATGTGTCTTTTGGTGGAATGATTTATTTTCTTTTGGGTGGAAGTAATGGGATTGCTGGGTCAAATGGTAGGTTTTTTTTTTTTTTTTGAGATGGAATTTCACTCTTGTTACCCAGGCTGGAGTGCAATGGCGTGATCTCGGCTCACCGCAACCTCCGCCTCCTGGGTTCAGGCAATTCTCCTGCCTCAGCCTCCTGAGTAGCTGGGATTACAGGCACGCGCCACCATGCCCAGCTAATTTTTGGAATTTTTAGTAGAGATGGGGTTTCACCATGTTGACCAGGATGGTCTCGATCTCTTGACCTTGTGATCCACCTGCCTCAGCCTCCCAAAGTGCTGGGATTACAGGCTTGAACCACCGTGCCCGGCCAAATGGTAGTTCAAAGTTCTTTGAAAAATCTCCAAACTGCTTTCCACAGTGGGTGAACTAATTTACATTTCCACAAAGAGTGTATAAGCATTTCCTTTCTCCGTGACTTTGCTAACATCTGTTATTTTTTGACTTTTTAATAACAGCCATTCTGACTAGAGTGATTTGGTGTCTCATTGTGGTTTTGATTTGCATTTCTCTGATGATCAGTGATGTTGAGCATTTTTTTCATGTATCCATTGGCTGTGTGTATGCCTTCTTTTGAGAAGTGTCTGTTCATGTCCTTTGACCATTTTTTAATGAGGTTATTTGCTTTTTGCTTGTTAAGTCCCTTATTGACCCTGGATATTAGATCTTTGTTGGATGTGTAGTTTGTGAATATTTTCTCCCATTCTGTAGGTTGTCTGTTTACTCTGTTGATAAGTTTCTTTTGCTGTGCAGAAGCTACTTAGTTTAATTAGGTCCTACTTGTCAATTTTTGTTTTTGTTGTAATTGCTTTTGGGGACTTAGTCACAATTTGTTTGCTCAGGTCAGTGTCTAGAATGGCATGTCCTAGGTTTTCTTCCAAGGTTTTTAGAGTTTTAGGTCTTACATTTAAGTCCTTAATCCATCTCGAGTTAATTTTTGTATATGGTAGAAGGTAGGGGGTCCAGCTTCAATCTCTGCATATGGGGCACCAGTTATCCCAGCAGCGTTTATTGAATAGCGAATCCTTTAACCATTGCTTGTTATTGTCCACTTTGTTGAAGATCAGATGGTTGTAGTTGTAGGTGTGTGGCTTTATCTCTGGGTTTTCTATCCTGTTCCGTTGATCTACGTGTCTGTTTTTGTACCAGCACCATGCTGTTTTGCTTACTGTAGCCTAAATATGCTTTTAAAAATTCTAACCTAGTTCAAATTGGGTTTTAGTAACTTGCAAAAGAGTCTGGTGATAGCTGGCATGACTGTGGAGAACATGAAGGACCAGAGAGACATATTAATCTGTCTAAAGTCACACAGCAGTGGGTGGTCAACCAAGACCCATGCCGTCCATAGACTCATAAAATGAGTACCATTTCTACAAGATTCCATGTATTGCCCATGGCTAAGATGTATCCTGTGGACTCACAGCCACTTCAGATTAAGCTGTTGTCCTGGCATAATAATTAATGGTGCTACCTTTTCTATTAAAAAAATCAAGGTTTGAACAATAAATTATATGGTCATTAGCAACCATAGCACTATTAAATACAAGAAAAGGTTTTTTGTTTTTCCATTTAAACCCAGTCATTTGCATTTCATTCTGGGACAACCAGAAGCCTCAGGGTTTTTACCAAATTGCATGTTACCAATTGCATGTCATGTGTATTTAATAGATATCCTCAAGAAGGGAGAAATAGCCAAATACGACACGATGATGTGAGTACAGATACACTCTTTGTGGCATCATCTATCAAACCTGGGGCAGAAAACTTTTTCTGGCAAGGGCCAGAGAGTAAATATGTTAGTCTTTGCAGGTCTCTGATGTAATTACTCAACCCTGCTGATGTAGCGAGAAAGCAGCTGTAGACGTTATGAAAATGCCTAACTGTGGTGCTGTTCCAATAAAACTTTATTTACAAAAGCAGGCAGTCTGTTGGTTAGCTGTTGTTTGCTGACCCTGTATTAGATTGAGAAAGCTAGGAACTCTTAAATACCCATCACTGTATGATTAAATTATGGCACATTGTTTCAGTGGAGTACCATAAAGTCATTCAAAAACACGTTTGCGAAGAAAGTGAAATAAGGAAATGTGCACAGTATTAAAATCCCCATAAAATCTGGGTCAACAGACTGAACATAATCTTAGTTTGCTCAGGACAATTCATATGCTAAATTAAGAACTTAAAAGGTATGAATAGAACCAAGGACAAAACAAAACAGCTTAATCAAATGGTGGGACTATAACTTATAAATAAAAATATCTTCATGATGCTTTTATGGTACTTACAGTGATTCTACAATGAATATACAATGCTTTTTAAAGTCAAACCGAATAAAACTATTACTAAAAAAAATAAAATTCAGAACTTTTATTGCCAAATCATCATCAGAGAGAACCTTAGAGGTCATTTTGTCCAGAGTCCCAAATTGTACGTCATAGCCTTTTAGCACAATGCACAATCAATCTATGTGTCCTGACCAGCAACTTTTAAAGTGAAATAGAAGAGGATTTTATTTTTTTTTGTTTCTATTTGTTTTTTCCTTTAGGGAAATAGAAGAGAAAATATCAGAATGCAAAACATTTCGTAAGCGGGGGGTGCTGATTTTCAGAGCCTTTGTAACCAGTTGTGCAGGCATGTATCTGCACGTTAGGTATGCACCCAGCTGTGACACAGAACATATTTCTTGGTGTGGGCTGGGATTTAAAAGACAGGAAGCCACTGACTTCTAGTCAACTCTTCCATTTTACAGATGGGGAAGATGTGCCCCAGAGAGAAGGTATGTCATTCCTGATATTTTCCCATGCTGAGCAAATATCAAAAGATAAGCTTTCCTGTCCTTTTTACTAACCTGACCCAACCTTTGAGACCAGCGCAGCTGGCCAGCTGTTCCAATGTGTGATATCAAAGCTCCACGTGTCTAATGACCCCGCGGCAGGTCACAAGGCATAAGGACGGAGGTTAAAGCCTCAGCAACAGCAAATTCTAAGAATCTGGGCCTTGGAGGCCACAAATCCCACTCCCCAACACCCAAGGTGGAATCCTCCTGATCAGTCTTTTTATCCATGTCCCTATTTTGATCCCAAGGGTCTGTTACCAGGTCAGTCTGTGGATTCTGTAGAATTTAAAGGTCAGGCAGCCAGCTAGGGCCCACATGCAGCAGCAGCTGGGATGGCCCTGAGCTACAGTCTTGGGGGTTGCACATTCTTTGAGCTGCCACTTCTTAAAGGCTGCAATTTAGGGCTGGAGTAGCCAAGGTGCAAAGTGTGGCAGGACCTGGTGAGGCCTGCTGCAGGAATTGGAAGGGGGTCTGGTTGCCACAAAGGGAGACACATATGGGGACAGCAAATAGCTGCAGCGACCAAAATTTGAGACTGCAGGTTTCTCTGTGAAAGCAGTGAAATGTGGGAAGTTTTGCCCATTTAAAGGGGAATGGCCAGATGCCGTGGTATATCCAGAACAATAACCACGACAGCCAACACAAGGAAGCACTTGACTTTGTCCCAGGCCCTGTCCTAAGCACTATGCGTATATTATCCCATCCAGTTTCACAAAAGCGACTCCTATAGACCCCATGTCACAGATGAGAAAATGAAGTCCCACAGCCAGTGAGCGCAGAGGCTGAGAGTCAACCCCGGAATCTGGCTTTCTCAATGCAGTACTGCAGTATCTGCCAGAAAAGAGACTAAAGAGGATTTGTTTGCACAGATCTGAGAGATCTCCGAGACATGTTAATTGGTGAAAAATATAAACGACAACTTACAAAACAAGATACACACCAAGATATTACTTAATGTTTAAAAAAACAGGATTTTCTACTGGTGAGAAGATAAATAAGCTTGTAAATGAATACAGAGAGAATGTTCTGGAAAGACACACACTAATAGCACTGATGTGGTTTAAAATAAATGTATGAAAAATAAAAAGCCGTGTAAGAAGGCAGGTGGTTTCAGGACTAGAGGGTTAAGCTCCCTTCCTGGGACATGCATGAGCTACTGAATGGGAAATAATGCAAAAATCACAAATTCTCTGCACGTTCCCTGGACCCAGGGAAAGCAGCACACAGCTCAAAGGCAGGTGGAATCTGGGCTGTGGTCCCTGCTTTACAGCCTGAACTTCTAGGAGCAGCAAAAATCTGATTGCCTTAAGAATGCACATTGAGTAGCCCGTAGTCTGCTTCTGTCCTGGCTGTGCCTCCTCTCGGAACTGGGGAGTTGCAGGGTCTGTATGTCTGTCTGTGTCTCTCTCCTAATAAATGGCTCCCTGCCTGAGGCTGTATTTCCCCTATCCTTTAATTACTCCTTTCAATTTCTGAACAGGAGGCTGGGCTGCTGGGGCTGGGAACAGATTGCTCTCCTTTTATCTCTAAGGAATTAGCAGGGCCGGGACTTGTACCTTGGCTAGGACTTTGCATTTTGTGTGTGTTTGTACTAGTTTTGAAAATTTGGTACATTTTTTTCCCCTTTTTCTCATTTCATTCTCCTACCCCTACCCCTGCCCCTGCTAATGATCAGATGGCAGAGAGATTTCTTCTATGATCTTTTCAACAAATGTTGCAGGTGCAGACCCTCGTTGTGGGCCCAGTTCTCATTTCATGGAAACATCAGAAATGAAAATGACAAACAAATGAAATGATAAACCAGTGACACAAAAGCAGCAGCATCAAAGCCATGCTCTGAGCCTTCGTTCCTTTGAGAGTAAAAGGGTAAGCTGTGATGATTCTAGAATTTTCTGAATGGGGTCACTGAGGTCTAGCAGGCATTGTCACAGGTACGCTTGTGAATATTGGCTTCATTGTGTCTGACCTAGAGAAGTTGGAGGAAGGGAGAGCCAGGGACGGGTCAGGCGCTATCTCAGGATAGAGCTCCCTCCTAGGCTCCTTGCAGCCCCTGTCATCCTACAAAGTCCACTCATCCCAGCAGTCAACTGGTCTTTCTGAGATGCAAACCAGATCACCTGCCCTGTTTTAAAACTCCATGGCTTCCTGGGGCCGCAGACAGAATCCTAAAGCGCGCACACACACACACACACACACACACACACACACACACACACACACACCTTCCCAGTGCTCTCAGACAGAATCCTAAAGCCTACACACACACACACAGCTTCCCAGTGCTCAGACAGAATCCTAAAGCCTACACACACACACACACACACACACAAGCTTCCCAGTGCTCTCAGACAGAATCCTAAAGCCTACACACACACACACACCCGGCTCTGCAGGGCCTGACCTCAGCACTTGCCAGCTCATTCGCCACCCCTCTCCCCTTGGCTTCTTGCTGCTTGGCCTCCTATTTGCTGGTGACACTTGCAACCTGCATCCTTCCCGGTTTCTCTGTGCTACATCTCCCTGTTCATTCTTCTTGGAGCACTCGTCACAGTTGACATCATCTCATCATTTCCTCATTTCCTTACCCTCTGTGTGTTGGCAACTGAATTGTGGTTCCCAGATTAGTATGTTGAAGCTGTCACCCCCAATGTGACTGTATTCGGAGACAGGGCCTCCAGGGAAGTATCGAAGATTCAATGAGGTCATAAGAGTTGCAAGGTCATAACTGGCGTCCTTATAAGCAGCAGCCTGGTGCGCACCTGTAGTCCCAGCTACTCAGGAGGCTGAGATGAGAGGACAGCTTGAGTCCATGTGTTCGAGGTTATAGGGAGCTATGATTGCACCACTGCACTCCAGCCTGGGCTACAGAGACCGACCCCGTCTTTCAAAAAAAGAAGACACCAGAGATTTCTCTCTCTGTGAACCCAAAGAGGAGCTCCATGTGTTCACAGAGCAAGCACATACAAGCGAGTCCAAACAAGGAAGAGAACCTACTGGCACCTCCATCTGGGACTTCTATCCCCCAGAGCTGAGAAAATAAAGTTTTGTTGTTTAGGCCACCCAGACCATGGTGTTTTGTTATGGCGGGTCAAGCAAACTACTGCACTGCCTGTTTCCTCTCTCTGGGATCTAAATTCCATGAAGGTGGGGCTTGACTGTCAGCCCGGGGCTGCAGGGCCCATGCCTAGCATGCTGCCTGCAACAGAGCCTGCACTGGTGTATGTTTGCTGAGTGAATGACAGATGTCCATTCCTACACCACAGCCATCTCTCCCCAGGCCTGAATCTGCCACTGTGTAAACCAGTGGTTTGGGGGCTACAGTACCCCTAGGGGGTGCCTGGAAACGCATGGGGATACTTTTATAGAAGAACTAGTGGCATTTGTTGGGCAGGTGATAGAGGGACAGACATTCTGCAACGCATGGAAAGTCCAGCAAAACGAAGACCATTCCCAGGTCCCACCCGAATTTCAAATATCCAACCAAACATTCAGGCAGATAAGATCTGGTTTTAATAACATCACCCTAGAACACAGAGCTCAGACGAATCCAGCCTACCACCTGCTCTTGTGAATAGCACTGTCTCGGAAGACAGCCTTTTCATTCATTGTTCTATCGACTATGGCTATTTTTCAAGCTACAAGGACAGAGTTACAAGTAATTGGGACAGAGACCATGACCCTCAAAATCTAAAATACTTACTATCTGTCTCTTTTACAGAAAAAATTTGCTAACCTCTGTTCTAGCAAATCAGCCATTTTACACATAGGATTTTTCTTCAGGGCTTTCACATACATTGAACTTTGTAAGAATGCTATTGTAACGTGTTCAATAGTAACTGTACTGTATTTAATAAATCCTAACTGAATACTTAATGATGTTCAATTATGCGTTGTAGAAAAAAGAAAAAGAGATGGGGTGAATGAAACTCATAAGAAGTGTTACAAAAACTTAGTGAGCAGGAAAGGAGCTGGGGAGATATGGGCCAAATGTAAAGACAGCGTTATTTACAAAAGTGGGTGGTGGGCTGGATTTGTAGTTAAGTACGCAGAATAAGAAAGTTAGTTATAACCTTGTGGACAGAATGAATGGGAGGTATGAGGAAAAGGATGTAGAAGGCACCAGTGTTACATATAGAGAAAGGGGTAAAAGGAGTAGGTAAGCCTTAAATATTGAGAAGGACCTGATTATGGACCCCCTCCCCTGCTAGTGATACAGTTATGTCAACCCCAAATTGGCCACCCAATGGTGACAATCATTATGGCATCATTCTGGTTCCACCTGTCTTTGGCCTTGTAAATGTGGATAAAAGCCACAGCTGCCCATCAAAGTAAGTGGCGAGCTTACAGGATGGCTAGTCAGAGTTGCCCCAGCGTGTCTTCAATAAGCTCCTCTATGGGCTGAGCCCTTGTTCAACTTAACTCTTATTCTAGAAGCCACACCATCATGATTCTTCCAGCTGATGTGGCCAAGAGAGACAGGACACATCCATAACCTGTGGCCCTTCTGCCTTCTTGCACCCAATCTCTGAACATGTTAACCCCCATTTCTTCCCCTTCTGAGCTCAGAGTCCCCTGCCTTCACATCAGTTCTCTCCATGATGGAGAACGCAGCAATATGGCAGCCTGTGGGCCGGATCCAATCTATGGGTGTGCTTTGCCTTGCATAGTAAGTTTTATTTTATTTAAAAATTTGTTGCTACTGATTTAAATCTTCTTAATTGGGAAATTTCTTATAAAAGATTTCTGGCATTCTTTTTTTAAACTTAACTTTTGAATAACTAATCTGTGGTGTGGCAATAACCAGCTTTAATGGGGCGGGGCTAACCCAGTATACAGGGCTGGGACTCCATAGTTTGTCACAGGCCCCACCCAGCCATCTTCACACACTGACCTTGTGGGCTGGCTCCTGAGGCATCTGGTCTGGGACCAGTGGCAGGGTGAAGAACATAGGCTTGGAGCCAGACGGCTGCAGACTCGTCTTGGCCCTGCTTCCTAGTGCTTTACCGGTGCAATTTTACATGTGTTGTGCCATCCTTGGATTATTATCCAATTGGATTATTAACTCTCCACCCTGGTGTGAACTCCAGGCAGGCAGGGACTGTTTTCTCAGCACCTGGCACAGATGCTCCTTTAACATCTATTGGGATGATGCCTATATGAAGGCACCAGCTCCTGTCACTCACCAGCTCTTGATGACACTTGTAGACTTGCTTTGCTTTGAAAATTCATCTGATAGTGGGGGCAAGAATAGAAGAAGATGAAGCACCTCCAAAAGAGAAACAAAATTTCAGGATTTTAGCTTTTCCACCTCTGCTTTTGCATGTCTAAGAAAAACCTGCTGTCTTAGCACAGCCTGCTGTAAAAGAATACTGTCACCTGTGTGGCTTAAACAGCAGACATTTATTTCTCATCGTTCTGGAGTCCAAGAAGTCTAAGATCAAGGTGCCAGCTGGTTGGATTCCTGGTGAAGGTCTTCTTCCTGGCTTGCAGATGGTCACCTTCTTGCTGTGTCCTTGCATGGCCTGTCCTCAGTATGTGCATTCAGGGAGATACAAGGAGGTCAATATCTCTCTCCCTCCTTCTTCTTATAAGAATAGCCATCCCATTCTGAGGACCCCACCCTCAAGACCTCATCTAACCCTTACGCATCCCAAAGGCCTCATCACCAAAACCCATCACATTGGAGGTGATGGCTTCAACATATCAGTTTTAGTGGGGGTAAACAATTCAGTCCATAACACAACCTAAGAGTTAGCTTAGAGCTGTGCTGCCCAATAGAGTAGGTGCATTTACAATTAATTAAAATTAAAATTAGAGATTCAACTCCTCAGTTGCACGAACCACATCTCAGTGCTCAGTAGCCGTCTTCGCCTAGGGGCTATCACGTTGCACGGCCACACACAGCGTTTCCATCATCACAGAAGGGTAAGCACTGCCTTAGCAAGTTGCTGTTAAACTAATCCTGATCCCAAACTCATTTTCAATCTTTCCAGCTGTTTCCACCTGTTACCTCCAGTGGCTTTTGGAGAGGGGGTGACCAAATCTAACTTGTTATATAACCAGAGGAAAAACCTTCCATTTAAACTCTATACATTCTAAATTCAGAGATTTCACCTCAAGCAAAAGACAGCAAGCCTGCCAGCGCACATGAAGGGGATGAGAGGGTAACCCCAGGCTGGAGGTGTTGCACAGGGCGAGAGTGCTGACATACGTGGGGAAACCTCACCCACTTCACTGTGTGCACAAGAGTTGCCGATTCACACTAGGAAACTTGGCCTCAGTCCCCACCACTCTCTATAGCCTTATACCTAGCTCCTGTCTCTCTTTTACATTACCTGCACATTTCTGTACTATTTGAGATTATTGAAATCCTGATTGGGAAGAACCACATCCTGGAGCAGGTTCAATCCATAGACTAGGAGAATCATTTTTGAAAAAGTAACATTTGCTTGTGATTTTGGATGTAAATATTTCTTTTCAGTTTGTCGTTTTGTTTCTTCTGTTTTGTTTGCTTGTTTTTTGTCATTTGTTTTGTTGTTTTGACTTCTGGTGTTCTTTGCCGTGCCAAAAAGAAAAAAAATCGGCAGTTGAACCTGTCAATCTTTTCATTTATGGATTTTGGATTTCTGAGTCATGGTTAGAAAAGCATTTTCCACTCCAAGGTTATAAAAAATTGTGCTTCTTCGCATTCTAGTATTTTTATGGTTTTATTTTTAACATTTAAATGTCAATCCATTTGGATTTGTTTTCTGGTAGCAGGAATGGATACTTTTCCCCAGATGGCTAACTAGTTGTTTCAATGCCATTCATTCAATAGTTCATATTTTCCCACTGACTCAAGATGTCACCTTCTCCACCTACTAAATGTGTGGGTCTCTCTGGGACTGTTTGTTCTCCTCTATTGATCGGTGAGTGTATTCATGTTAGAAGCCTGTTGCTTTGATTACTGAAGCTTTATGACGTTCTTAAATATTGGTATGCCTAGTACTTAATTGCTTTTCTTTCGCCTACCTTTTCAAGCAAATCTCTTGATTCACAGGAAAGGAAATACAAATCAGTCAAGGATCTGAAAAGATGCTCAACCTCACTTGTGGGACAAGACATAGAAATCACTACTGCCCTGAGACACCATTTCTTCATGCATCAGATTGGCAAAAACTTTAACAATTAGATAACACTGGGTTGATGAGTTTTTGTGAAAACAGGTACTCCCAGACACTGTTGGGGCAGTTTAAATGGGTAGAATCCCTGTGGAGGGTAACTTGAAGATATCTACCATATTTTAATATAGTCTTGTGCCTTGACCCCAAATCTGACTTTCTGGAAATCTGCCCTTCGGATGTACTCATAAAAGCTAATATACATCTAGGGGTCGAATAACCATTTTGCAGGCAGTTGCAAAAGACTAGAAAGAGACCAAATGGCCGCCAGTAAGGAACCAGTTCAATAATTTATAGCACATCATTCAATGCAATAATAGGTATCTATGAAAAAGAATGAGGAGCCAGGCGCAGTGGCTCACGCCTATAATTCCAGCACTTTGGGAGGCCGAGGTGGGTGGATCACTAGGTCAAGAGATCGAGACCATCCTGGTCAACATGGTGAAACCCCGTCTCTATACTAAAAATACAAAACTTAGGTGGGCATGGTGGCGCAGCCTGTAGTCCCAACGACTCGGGAGGCTGAGGTAGGAGAATTGCTTGAACCCAGGAGGCAGAGGTTGCGGTGAGCCGAGATCACACCATTGCACTCCAGCCTGGGTAACAAGAGCGAAACTCCCATCTCAAAAAAAAAAAAAGAAAAAGAAAGCTCTTTCTATATACTGATTTATCCCTCCAAGGTATATAGCTAAATGAGGAAAACAGTGCAGAAGAGTGTACATAGTATGTTATCTGTGAAAAGAATATATACAAGAGTTTCTGCCTTCATGTGATAACGCCTTCTTGAAAGGCCATGAGTTATGCAAATCCATGCACTAAAATCATAGAGCTTATGGAAAAAAGTAGCGTTAGAACTGACTGCTCCAAAGCAATGCCACTTTGAAACCACAGTATTAACCAAAGCAGTGACAATCCTAGTAAAAACGTTAGCATGGTGAAAAAATTATTAAGTATGTAAATAATAAACTGAGAAGTATTACATTAAATCGAGATCTTTGCTTTTAAAAGGAGGTGAAAGTATCTTGATTGAGGTGATGAAGAGATGATGGAGGTGTTGAATTATGGAAACAAGGACAAAATGCACAAAAACTGGTGGGAATTGCAAAATTAGTTCTTCCAAAATAGAGCATGTGACCAAACTGAGGAAGAGGAGGCGCATAGGGCATTAGGAGCAGAATTGTACTCATACAAGGCTTGCTGCATTGGCCTGTGTTTGATATTTTACATTCAGCTGCTGTTAGCCTATGCTCTGGAAAAATTACAAATAAACCAAAGCAGTGGAATTTCCACTTCTGGCCAAGACTGAGTAACAAGGTCTGGATTTACCCTCCCAGCTGAAACAGTTTGAAAACTAGGTTTCCAAGAGGTTGGGCATCAGGCGTGGACAGTGATCCCTGCAAGAGGAGAAACAGATGGCGAGCTGTATGATTGCCCCAGGATAGAGTTTCCAGGAAGGGAAAACCCAGGTGGAGCCCTGTGGTCTCTTTGAGCTGGGGAGATGGGGCTGCAAGTCAGAGGAGGCTAATGTAGCTGAAATTGGCAGAGCAGAACTCCCAGAAAAAGAGAGTTTCGCTGGGAGTGCTCTGGAGGTTTGCTTACAGTTTTCCTTGAGTGGCCACCTGAGAACCAATGAGCACATGAGTGTGAGGAAACTACCCAGAGCTGAGAGAGAACCACTTGAAAAGATCAGAATCAACAACCTTCAGAGCTCATAATGGAGCCGGGAGTAATTCCTGTTCCCACCTGCCAGAATTGCAGAACCTCACAATCCATGAATACTCAGAAGGGTTTGCCTCAGTAGTGGAAAAAATGTCTCCTGGACTAAATGCCATTCTGATCCCAGCTGGCAAGGCTGAAAGCAAGTCTCAAAAGAATCCAACAGTTTCTAAGTAACCTAACTGCATCCCAGAACAAAGCTCTAAAGTATTTATAGGAATATAAAAATATTCAGCATCTGACAAGGTAAAATTTATGTCCGGCATCCAATTGAAACTTAGCAGGCATGCAGGGAAGCAGAAAAATATAATTTTTATCAAGGAGAAAAAAATCAATGAAGATGAACCCAGAAATGATAGGAATGATAGAATTAGACATGGACATTAGAACATTTACTACAACTGGATTCTATCTGTTCAAGAAGCCAGAAGAAAGATTGGACATGTTAAATAGAGACATGGAAGTTTTATATATATATATATATATAGAGAGAGAGAGAGAGGGAGAGAGAGAGAGACCCAGGCTGGGCACAGTGGCTCATGCCTCTACTAGCACTTTGGGAGGCTGAGGTGGGCAGATTGCCTGAGCTCAGGGGTTCGAGACCAGCCTGGCCAACATGGCAAAACCCTGTGTCTACTTAAAATACAAAAAATTAGCCAGGCATGGTGGTAAGCATCTGTAATCCCAGCTACTTGGGTGGCTGAGGCACGAGAATCACTTGAACCCTGGAGGCAGAGTTTGCAGTGAGCTGAGATTGCACCACTGTACTCCAGCCTGGGTGACAGAGCGAGACTATCTTTTAAAAAACCCAATCAAACTTCTGGAGATGGAAAGAAAAATGACCTGGGTGTAATTAGCAGCAGATCTGATACTACAGAAGAAAAGATTTATGAACTTGGGGTGGGAGGGAGGGGTGGCAGAACGTCAGAAAAACCATTTGAAGAAATATTGGCTGAAAAATTTCCAAATTTGATGAAAACTGTAAATCCACAAATCTAAGAGTCTCAATGAACACAGAGCACAAGGATCATGAAGAAAACTACATCAAGGCACATAACAACAACGTGATAGAGAAACCCCTAGGAGCAAATGAAACAATGTAACTTCAGAGTTATACTAACATAGTTTTCTTATTTATGAATCACATATGAACTAACTCTGGTAATAGTAACATACAGTATAATAGACTAATAATATTTTGCTTATGTTTGCAAAGAGAAGTTCTGAATGGGTTCCCCCGAAACCATTACAAGTGGTTAATTGTTAGGGGGTTGGAAAGTGGATGGATGTAGAATGAGGATAGAAGAAAGATTTCTGCAGATGGCTGAACGAGGCAAAGGCATAACCTGTTTAAAAAACTCATGTGTGCTTTTTTTTTTTTAAATTACAAAAGGAATATAACGGAGGGAGGGAACTAGGGAGTGACACTAATGGGCAGGGGGTTTCTCTGTGAGGTGATGAAAATGTGAAATTAGATAGTGTGATGGTTGCACAAATTTGTGAACATACTAAAAACACTAAATTGAACACTTAAAAAGGTGAACTTTGCCAGCCTGTGCAACACAATGAAACCTCGTCTCTATAAAAAATAAACAAAATTAGCTAGGCTTGGGAGTGGGTGCCTGTAGCCCCAGCTACTCGGAAGGCTGAGGTGAGAGAATTGCTTGAGCTCAGTAAGTGGAAGTTGCAGTGAGCTGTGACTGCACCACTGCACTCCAGTCTAAGTGACAGCGTGAGACCCTGCCCCCCACAAAAAAAGATGATGTTTATGTATCTGTGTTATATCTCAGTTAAAAATTAAGGCCAAGCACAGTGGCTCACGCCTGTAATCCAAGCACTTTGGGAGGCTGAGGTGGGTGGATCACTTGAGGTCAGGAGATTGAGACCAGCCTATCCAACAGGGCGAAACCCCATCTCTACCAAAAACACAAAAATTAGCCAGGCGTGGTGGTTGGCACCTGTAATCCCATCTACTTGGGAGGCTGAGGCTGGAGAATCACTTGAATCCGGGAGGTGGAGGTTGCAGTGAGCTGAGATTGCACCATTGTACTCCAGCCTGGACGACAAACTGAGACTCTGTCTCAAAAACAAACAATTTTATTAAAACACAGGAAAAAGAAATACATACGTGTTCATTGTTTAAAAAAAATAGAAAATCAAAGAATGTTCATAAAGGAAGGGAACTGAAAGATCGCCCAGGACTTCTCAGTGATCACAGAATGAGTTTGGAGAGAGGGGCTCTCATCTCATCTGCCTGGGAAAACTGCCTCTTGAATTCTATTCCTGGAAAAGTACAATGCACAACAGCCTGCAAAGGCTCTGAAAAGTCCTGTAGCAAAGATGTCTATTTTAACTTTGTGGCATACTCTATTTACTAAATGTATTTGGTATATATGGCCACGAACCACCCCCACCCCTTAATTTTTTTCCTGGAACACTTGTTAGCACTAGAACTGTGGGACACAGATCATGGAAGCTTTGTGACTTGTCCAATGTCACACAGTTTACTGGTGGTAGATTTTATGAATCTGACATAGAGATTTCCTAAATCCAACAATCTAGCCTCAGAGGTCTCAAGCTGAGATCCCTGAGTTGCAAGTGCTTTTACTGAACTTTCAATTTCCTACACATCCTTGACTTGCATGTTTCCATGTTGCTCTGGAATGGCTGCTGGAAGGGTTCTAAGCTTCAGTCTTTATGTTCCCTGGCCCTTCATAAATGCAAAAGGAGTTTCCACTGGACAGCAATGGCAGGCATGTGCCACCACACCCAGCTAGTTTTTGTATTTTAAGTAGAAATGACGTTTTGCCATGTTGGGCAGGCTGGTCTCGAACTCCTGAGCTTAGGTGATCTTCCTGCCTCAGACTCCCAAAGTGTTGGGATTACAGGCATGAGCTACTGCGCCTGGGCTGATTTTAAGTCTCCTTATAACACAGAGTTCACTGGAAGGGGAATTTATGCCTATGCAGACGGTGCCACAGTCTCAAATTAGTATTCCTCTTTTCTCTTACCCTGACCACTTCCTGAAATGGAGAGTTCAGGAAATAGAAGTGAACTTGGAAAGAACACGGCACATCAAACCTGAAGTGAGGCTAACAATGTCAATCACAATAACAACAATAAGCATTTAGAGAGCATTAGTTTGTGCCCGGCGCTGCTCTAAATACGTCACATACACGAGCTCATTTAGTCATCAGAGCACCCTATGAGGAAGGTACTATTAGCATCCCCATTTCACAGGAAAGGAAACTGAAATACTGAGAAGTAACCGAGCTCAAGGTCACAGAGCTGGTTTGCAGCCATCCTCAGACGTTAACTCAATCTGACTTCAGAGTCCCTGCTTTCAGTTGATTTTAACTGCCATGCTAAGGAAGGAATAACAGAGATAATAAAAAGAAAATCCAGCCCTAATGGATCTCATCTGATGTGACCATGAATCATTTTACTTAGTCTCCCGAAGCCTCAGGTCGTCATCTCTCTCACTATGATGCCAGTTTCACAGGTGAGGAAACTGAGGCACGGAGCACTCATACCATTGTGTGTGGGGTACTCAGGACTGACCACAGCACAGATCCAGAGCTCTTAACTCCTCTGGGGCACCAGAAACTTCTTATAACATACTCTGTAGAGGGTTTTCCCCTCTTTTTAATCTTTGTGGTCATTTCTGTGAATAGCAGTGTTTTATCAGGAGAAGCCAAAAAGAAAAAAATCAAACCCATAAGAAATACACTTCAGCTATAAAAACCCCAGGGTGAACTTCAAATAAAGAAAATAAACAACCATGCAAAGGCTGAACAAGAGCTGTGATTTTTTTTCTTTTAAATTTATTGTCTATTCCGTGGAGGGGCAGTGTTATCCAAACAGATACAGATCTCAAGACAGGGCCTTTTGGGGTGATGGCTGTGTGAAAGTTTTTGGAAGTTTATGAGATTAGCTAGAAGACCCAGTGGGAGGCATCCTGGCCTGTCTAATGCTTGCTCTCCCATCTTCCATAAGATGCTGCTCTGCTGCTGTGTCTCAGTTTACTCATCTGAAAAATGATGAGGTGAGTTCCATGAGCATCTTTTTTGCTTCTATAAAATTTTATATAGTTTTTCTTTTTTTGAGGCAGGGTCATGCTCTATTGCCCAGGCTGGAGTGCCGTGGGGTGATCATAGCTCACTGCAACCTTGAACTCCTCGGCTCAAACAATTCTTCCATATCAGCCTCTGAAGAGTAGCTGGGACTACAGATGCACATTTTTTTTTTTTTAAAAAGACAGGATCTTGCTCTATTGCCCAGGCTGGAGTGCAGTGGCATGATCATGGCTTACTGCAGACCTGACCTCTCGGGCTGAAGTGATCCTCCTACCTCAGCCTCTCAAGTAGCTGAGACTACAGCATGCATCACTATATCCAGCTAATTTTTTTTTTTTTTTTTGTAGAGATGGGTTTCACCAGGTTTCTCAGGCTGGTCTTGAACTCCTGGACTCAAACAATAAATACACCTGCCTTGGCCTCCCAAAGTGCTGGAATTATAGGCCAACATTATGATTTTAATTCTTAGAAAAGAGAAAAGATTCATGCTAGCTTCCCGTCATGGGCCAATTTCACCAAATCAGCATTTTCAGGCCTAAAAGTTCATAAACCTCAATCTTCTTTATTTCCTTTTTCCTCTGAGAAACTAAGCTCAACCAGCGTCTTCCATTCTGAAATGCTCTTAGTAGTTTGAGAGTTTATTTCTCCTCTGGAACAACTCAAAAAAAAAAAAAAAAAAGTTAATAGGAAGCACATGGGCATGGTGTGTGAGCATTTTGTGTGTTTGTGTTTGAAAAAAAATACTTAAGGAGAAATATGTCAGGCTTGCAAAATGCCTGGGCTGTCTCAAGAGCAGTTTATAGCCATTAGCATCAGACCGAAGGCAGTTAATTGGGACAAAGCCCAGCTGCTGCCACTGCCCTTCTGTCATCTGGGCTGCGAGAAGGATAAGAAAATAACCTGAACGATTCCCATGGTAGGGTGGGAGCAGAGCTGGACACATTGGCTGGTGGTGATTGAGGTGGGGAGTGGGGCCCCAGGCTCACCCCTGAGAATCACCTTCTAGACAGATCTAAGAGAGTATGAGGGGCAGACTGGCGTGAAGGTTATGTGCCTGGGCAACTGCCTGGCTCAATTTCCACTGCCATGGTCGTGTGACCTTGGGCAAGTTACTGGAACACTTCGTGCCACAGTTTCTCCACCTGTAAGATGAAGGCAGTGATAGTGCCCATGTCATGGGGCTACTGGAGAGATTAAGAGGCATGGTTTATGTGCAGACCTTACGACAGTGCCTGGAGTCCTGAAGAAGTCCAGGAAATCTCATCATTTAGAGGAAGCAGCACAGGTCCTAGAATTCTAGAAACCAGAGTCTGAATCCGAGCTCCCAATGCTTATCAGTTCTGTGGTTTTGGGCAAGTCACTTTCCCTCTCTGAGCCTCACTTTCACCATCTGTGAAAGCAGGGCTGATGGTGCCCGCCTCACGCGGTTGCTTTAAGGACCAGAGAAGAAAGAACGTTACTCTGCATATCCTGGTCTGGGAGGATAGGATAGGCTCCTCTGGATTCCCTGAAAGCTGTGAGCCTCTTCCTATTGCGGGGCCATTGCTCTTGTGCTCCTGCTGCCTGCACGGCCTGGCTCTGGCCCCTCCTGTGGCTGTGTCCTTTCTGTCGGGAGGCCCCTGACCACCTGCTGAATGCCAATACCACTCCTGCTCTGCTCATGGTCCAGCATGCCGCCCTGTTTTTGTCTGTTACAGGATTTATAAAAATGTATAATCATCTATTTGTCAATTGATTACTGTCCATCTTTATCCACGAGGGGATTGTCTTTGTGGACTGCTGTGCCCTCCGTGCCTAGAAGGGTGCCAGGCATCAAGTTGGTGCTCAACATATGGAATGAATGAATGAATGGGGGCCCCTTCTACACAACTTAGATCACTTATTGTGTGGCTGAGGGGGTGTCAAATGGGGTAGGGGGACTGGGTTTCCAGTTCAAACTCTGTGGACTCAGAAGCCCTGAGGCAGTAAGTCCAGTTTCTATTTGAAGAGCTGGAAAGAAATTGGCTTGAGATGGACTCAAACGCAAATTCAAGTTCCATGCTTTCATACACCTCCTATTATAGGGACTGGTGCCATCATTCACTCCCCACCTGGAGAGATGGGTCCCAGCAGTTTATTCCCTCCAGTGGGGCTCAGAAAGGCCATGATTGGGGACACAGAGGTTACAGCATAAGCAGAGGCGTCAGGAGAGTGCCATGGTTACAGGCATGGGCTTTGCAGTGAGGCTGGGGCTTGGGAGATCTGACACTTTTGACCTTTGCCATTACATTTACAATAAAATCTAAACTCCTGGCCCTGGTGTTGGACAAATCAGTCATTACTTCTATGCCTCAGTTTTCTCTTCTGTGAAATGGGAATAATACAGTCCCATCACTTGAGAGCATCATGAAGGTTGTATGAGAGAATCCACACAGCATCGGCTGGAACCTAGCATGTTTGGTCAAGGCTAGCTCATGGCATCACCAACAAACTTGGACATAGACCTTTCCAGGAAGCTATTCCCAGGGCTGGGCATGAATGCTCATCACCTGCTTTCCCTACACACATCTCTAAGACTATTTGTTCTCCTTTCACATTTTTTTCCTGAAATGCTGCCCTTGACAATCATTTTTATTGCTTCCTTAATAAAAAATTAAAATAAAAAAGATGAAGTGATAATACTTGCAAGTAGTTTCTTTTCTGTCACAGGTTTTATCAAAATCTAAAATTATCTATGTTTATCAAGTGATTACTGTCCATCTTTCTCCATGAGGGGATTGTCTTTGTGGGCTGCTGTGCCCTCTAACATATGGAATGAATGAACGAATGAAGAACCCCTCCTACATAACTTAGGCCACTTATTTCTTTTAAAAGAAAAGCTGGGTGCAGCAGCGCACACCTACAGTCCTAGATACTCTGGAGGCTGAGGTGGCAGAATCACTTGAGCCCAGTCTGGGCAACATAGCAAAACTCTGTCTCAGAAAAAAAAACAATCACTCATCAGCTCACCATCTTGTCATTTTACTTTTTCAGATCCTTGATTGTCATTTTTAGCAGCTTATATAAAAGGAAACAGCAGAATGGGGATCCCCAAAATTACAGCCACCAGCCCTCTGCTCCATGCATCAACTCCAGCATACTCCCAGGGGGGCATCAGAACAGAGATGACCCCTTGGATGTAAAAGAATGGAGGTGAGCATGGGAGAACCCAGAGAGCCAGTTCCTTATGGCATGTGGGTGGAGGGTTACAAAATGAAGTTCTTTCTTCCCCATCTAAGGCTACCCTCTAGGGCTGCAGAGCCTTGAACCTCTTGCCTGAAATAACAGCGTCTTTACCTGACTGTCCAATATTCCCACCACCCGACATTTCTGAGTCTCTACAGTAGACTTCCCTGTCCCATCACACTCAAAATACAAGCAAACTCTTTCCCATGTGCCTCAAGGCCATGCATGATTGCGCCTTGCTCTTTCTCTAAGATATTTTCCTCTTACATGCCTTCTGACTTTGCTCTAGTCTCATGGGTCTCAGGTCTGTGCCTCAAATACATCCAGGTATTTTCCTGCATGCAGCATTTGCACAGGCTGTTCCTTCTGCCTGGGATGTTCTTCCCTAAGATGTCTATATGGCTGCTCTGCCTCATCCTTTGGGTTTCTGTACAATGTGATCTCTTCAAAAAGCCTTCCCTGATGATTTGATCTAAAGTCACAAATCTCACCTTTCCTGACCTCCCAAGTGCTCATCACTTTCTATGCAAAGACCAGGTTTATTTGCCTTATTACATTCAACCCCCTTCCAAGATCATCTGGCTTATTTGGCGACTTTATCGTTAGTCTTTCCCCACTGCCAGATAATGACCATGAAGGCAGATCTTGTATCTATTTCGCTCACTACTTGAGATAGAGCCTGGCACATAGTAGGTGCTCAATAAATCTGCTGAATGAATGAATGAATGAATGGACACCCAACTTAGGTGGTGCCTTAGAGACGGGCAGGGAGGGGCCAAGTGCCACACTGACCGTGCATCTGGTAGGTGTATGGGCTCTGTCCAGTGGGTGGGGTGCTGAAGCTGGAGCCATAGCTGAGGAATCCACTCTGACCAGGGGAATGGTTCAAGCTGTCTTCTGTCTTGATGCCTTTGAAGAAAGAGGAGAAAAAAAGCACCAAGGACACATGATTAGGATGTGTCCTTGTCATGCACAAAAAAGCTATTGGGTCAAGACAGCATGCAATTTTATCAGCTTCCAAATGAGGAGTTGCAAACTGGTGGTTTGTCAGCCAAAGTTAGCCTACAGACATATTTTACTTGGCCTGCATATTTTTAAGAAAAACTAAATTAGTTGATTTTGTTTGAAAGTAAGGATATTCTGTATACAAAAATCTGGTCTTACTGCTTCTTCTTGAATGAGAAGATGGTCTAGTAACACCATGTCTGCATTGTATGTGACCACAAGCTGCCCCTGTGGGCTCCACAATTCACGTTTCCCAGGCGATCATAGATTCCATTCTATCTGCATGACTTTGAGGCTGGTTTTAAGGTGCTATTTCCTCACTGCAGTTGTGATTTTTTTTTTGGTACATCCTAGGACACTATCAAAAGTGGAGAAGGGAACAGCAGGCCACGAAGGTCTCATATTTTGTACATGCCGCCAGCTTCATGCTACCTGCCAGCTTGGTAGGTAGGCAAGCCTGCAGCCCACTATGCCACTGAGTGGTGCTGTGTATGGCTTAAATGTCCATTTGGATTTTGGGCAAAGGTGTGAAAGGAACCACCCTTCCTCTGCAAAGATGATGTTACTTAACTGTAAGACACACTCTTCAATCTTCTCATAGGGAAACCTGCATATCCCAAGGCCACAGTTACAAATCTGCCTTCTGCTTCAGCCAAATTCAGCATGCTTACCTAAAGTATAGGTACTAATTCTATGAACAATTGGCTGAGAAAGGGACTGTGTTTAGGGGGAGACGCTAATCATCATCAGCTCACTTACTTTTTATTGAAAATGTAATGGATGCATTGTAGAAAATTCCAATAGTATGAAAGGCGTAGAGCAAAATGTCTCTTCCTATCCCTGACCTCTCAAGTCTTCTGCCTACAGGCAACACTATTACCAGCTTTATGGAACTAAGTTCACTTCCAGACACGTTCTGTGCATATACAAACTTATGTATATAATATACATATGTAATGTATTTATTCCATTTTTAAAAAATAAATAGGAGTATTCTACAAATTCTGTTCTACATTTTCTTTTTTCTTTTGCTGCTTCGCAATATGTGATAATGATCATTCTCCATGAACTTATAAAGTTTTTCCTTATTCTGTATTTATATGGCTGTGTGACATTCTAATGTGTGGTTTCCCCATAATTTAACCAGCTTACTATTCATTAACTTTTGGGTGGCTGTGAGATTTTATGACTGTAATTTAAGCAGCAGCAAATATACACATAACACACACACATGCAACAAATGTGTATACATACAGACATACATGCAGAAAATATATTCAAGATACAGATCTATCTATATGCACATACGTATATATCTGTATTAGCTTATAGTCAACACACACACACACACACACATTTTTGTGCACAAGTGCAAGTCTATCTTTTAGGTAAGTACCCAGTGGTTGGAGTCGCTGAGTCCAGGGGCAAGAGCATCTTAAATTTTCTTGGATGCTGCTGAATGATGCTCCCTAGATTGTAGGTGGACATTCTCTCCAAGCACTGAATGAGTCCTGCTTCTCCACAACCGCATCCAATGTGTTATCAAACATTGCTTATCTCTGTCTATCTTATAGGTATAAAACAGTAACTCACTGCTGCTTAAAATTTCATTTCTTTCAAGAACATTTCCAGTTCTGCTGATGGTTTCCTTATTGAAATTTCCTCCTTCTTACCCTGTCAACCCCATAAAATAACAGAATGCATAGTAAGATAAAGAGATGGATTCTGAGTCAGGAGATCAGGGCTGGAGTCCTAGATGGTTTGCTTCATTTCTTGGTAACCTGGAAAGTCTCTCCTGCAACCCCAGGTTCGAGGTCTCCTTTCTTATGAAACGATGAGTTGTTAGGAAATAAAATGAGAGGAAAGAATGAACATATAAAAGCTCTGGATGAAGTCATTAAAGCTCACATCAATCCCACAAAACAGACAATATTACTTCCCTCATTTTAAAGATGTGGGAATTGAGACTGCCAATCCATCTGATTGGGGTCTTGCAATTGGCAGGTAATCTGAAGTCAAGGTTCTTTATCTTCACACTTCTCAATACTGGTGTGAAGGGGTTTATGCTATTGATGGTGCCAGACTTCAGTAACAACAATGATGACAGCCACAAGAAATATTTACACAGCACCTTCTTTTTGCTCAGTCCACTAGGAGTAGTTAACATTGCACTGGGTACAGTCTGCCTCCCTGTGTACCTAAAGCAAAATCGAAACTCTGCAGTGACCCTATGTGGGCTCTGCCCACCCCTCCAACGTCACTGCCTTTCCTGGGCTCCTTTGCTCACTCTGCTTAAGCCATATGCTTAGACACTGTTTATTTTAGTGACGGATGGAAAGCCAAAGTCGGAGCTATCACTGGTTGTTCAGCCAGTCCTCTGATGAACTCCAAGTTGATTCCAGTTTTTACCATCACAACCCAAGATGAAACGTACATACTTCCTCAAGCAATCTCAGAGTGCTTGTCTTTCTGTCTTCTATAAGACAGAAATTGCTGCATCTAAGGGTACCTACACTGTCCATTTTAAATAGATACAAACAAACTGCAACAATGTCTTTGGACTCAAAGCCTTTGCATATGTTGCTTCCTCTGCCTGGAACCCACACCTCCCTCTTCTCTACCAGGCAAATATTGTTTCCCTAGAAAAGCCTTCTATGACCCAAGTCGGCCCTGAGTAGCATGAAGTTCTCCTGCTTGGCACTCATTCCAGTTCACTGTTGAACCTCTGCTCTCTGTTTAGGCTGGGGGCTCCAGGAGGGTGGGGCTGGGTCCCTCTTGTACACTGTAGTCTCCCCATACGTGGCTCCTTGTCTGGCACATAGTAGGTGCTCAAAAACTGGTGAGTGAATGACTATGAAAGAAAAGAAAATGAAGTTTTTCACCTCTTCTTTTGTTTGCTGAAGGGGTTGGGTCATAAAATTCTAAGCTATGAGAACGAGAAGAGAATATGAAAATGGCAAAGGCACACAAGGGCCTGAGTCCCGTAGGTCTGTTGTCCAGACTGTGGTCCATGCACCAGTTACAAGTTCAGAAAGAAAGAGTCAGGCACTGAGAAGTAAACATCCAGAAACTTTTGCAGCAACTTGGGATTGCTCTAACATCGAAGGCCGTTTTCTCTAGACTTGTGTTTAAAAAATTTTTAATTTGGCTCACGCCTGTAATCCCAGCACTTTGGGAGGCTAAGGCGGTGGATCACTTGAGGTCAGGAGTTTGAGAACAGCCTGGCCAACAACATGATGAAACCCCATGTGTACTAAAAATACAAAAATTCACTGGATGTGGTGGTGCATACCTGTAATACCAGCTACTCAGGAGGCTGAGGCACGAGAATCGCTTGAAACCAGGAGGTGGAGGTTGCAGTGAGCTGAGATCACATCACTGCAGTCTGGCCTGGGCTACAGAGCAAGACTTCATCTCAAAATAAATAAATAAATAATTTTTAATTGGATTTTTCTAGCAATTCATTTTATTTTACTGAAGTGTCAGCCCGTGGTGGAACGGAAATTAAAAAGCACAAACCCCAAAACTGGTCTTTTAAACCAGATGGAGGAACACTGTGCTAAAATTGTGTTAAAAAAATCTGGTTATGGTTTGGCCCAGGGACAGATTGATCTCATCAGACCTCCTGCTTTCCAGGCATCTCTGATGAATATCTTCACAGCAAAGAGAAAGAGGCCTCTGAAAGGTGCTTGTGAACTACCTGCAAGTTTCTCTGGCTTCCGCTCATGGACGCACCGAAGTGAGCATGTGGATTTCAGAGAGGGCGTCAACAACACAGAGCCAATAAGGATTCATTCACTCATTTCACAACTATTAGCTCAGCACGGGCAACAAGCCAGGAGACACAGATCTTGATGCTGGAGATACTGAGTGGTTGGAGCTTATATGATAGTGGGAGAAGAATGACAGTAGAAAAGCAAGTAAAACACATAGTTGAGGAAAAGCATACAAAATATTTTTTGGGTAACACAAGAGAGAACATGATTGGCTCCCAGACTCCCTGGCACACTCAGTGGCACACACTTTTCCCTCCTATCTAGGAACCTCATGCTAACACAATCTTCTAAACATGATTAATTTTTTTTTGGCTCCATTTAGAGTCTTATGGTGCTAAAAAGAAGAATGAAGCAGGGAAGGAGATAGCAAAGTTGGCTAAGGGGAGCTGGGAATTGAAATTCCAAACAGAGTGATCCGGAAAGGTGCCATGGAGGAGGAGGAAGAGGTCCCATGGAGGAAGAGACATTTGAACAAAGACTTGAAGGAAGCAAGGGAGCAAAACTTATGGACACCTAGAGGAATACCTGTCCAGGCAGAGGGAACGGCATGTGCATAGACCCTGAGGCAGGAGCATAGTAGGTATGTTGGATGATTAAACAGCAAGAAGGCCAGCATAGCTGGAGTAGAGGGAGGGTTGGGGAGAAGGTGATTGATGAGGTTAGAAATGTCATCAAGGTGGAGACGGGGAAAAGCTACTATAGTGGAAAACCTTTGGCTTTGATCCTGAGAGGGGCCCTGGAGGGCTCTGAGCAGAGAAGAGACAGAAGATGATTCACGTTGAAAATATTAACAGCCCCCCGAGCAGGTGCTCAGTGATGTGAATTCTGGATCAGCCCATGGCACATGGCACAGCCCAGAGTCCTTGTTTACTGTCCTGGCTCTGTGATATCACTGAATAGGTGCCCCCTGCTTTCCAAGCCTCTGTTTTCTCCTGACTACCATGAGGGTTTTGGACCAAATTAGTGCTTCCCTGTCTCCAATGCTGTACACCACTTGCTTGGTTTTCCATATCCCAGCACCATCCATGTGATGATTCCTTTCATGTATTTTTAGACATCAGGCCAGGCATGGTGGCTCATACCTATAATCCCAGCACTTTGGGAGGCCAAGGCAGGCAGATCATTTGAGGTCAGGAGCTCAAGACCAGCCTGGAAAACATGGTGAAACCCTGTCTCTACTAAAAATACAAAAAATGAGCCGGGTGTGGTGGTGCACATCTGTAATTCCAGCTATTTGGGAGGCTGAGGCAGGAGAATCGCTTGAACGTGAGAGGCAGAGGTTGCAGTGAGCAGAGATCATGCCACTGCACTCCAGCCTGGGTGACAGAGTGAGACTGCATCTCAAAAAAAAAAAAAACAACTCAATTTTAAAATTATTTGCTTAAGCAATAATGACCAAGAAGTCATAAGTTCCATATATTTGTATACATACATATATAGATATAAAATGCATATTAAAATAAATATGTAACTAACTTTTTTTTTTTTGGAGACAGGATTTCACTCTGTTACCCAGGGTGGAGTACAGTGGCACCCTCACAGCTCACTGCAGCTTCGACCTCCAGGCTCAAGTGATCCTCCCACCTCAGCCTCGCTAGTAGCTGGGACCACATATGCACCATCATGCCCAGTAGTTGTGGAGACTCAGCACCCAGAGGCTTTGAAGCTTCTATCTTCAGCCTCTTAGAACCTGAGTGCATCATGCCTGAACAAACCCACGAGGAAGGGCCACATGAGAGAGAGGCCTCACTGTGTCATCTAGGCAGCCCCAGCCAACCTGCTGGCTGAGCACAGCAGCATAAGGGGGACTGTGGGAGACCAGCAGCCGGCCCACCTGGCCAGCCCACAGAAATCATACGTCAGTGTTGTTTTAGGCCACTAAGTTCTAGAGTGGCTTTTTACACAGCCAGAGACAATAAAAATTCTTTACCATTATCCAGGATAGTGAAGAATGCATATACCCCATGACCCAGAAATTCCTCTCACAGGTTTCCACCCCTCAGAAATGCACAAAGATGCTATTGCAGCATCCTATGTAATGGGAAACAAATGAAGCCCTAAAAGACTATCTAAAGAATGGGTAAATACATTATGGTACAGTCAAGTAAATGGAGTATTATACAATAGTGAAAAATGAAATGAACTACCGCTACTTGTATGAATATGGATACATTTTACAGACATAATGTTGGGTGGAAAAAGCAAGTTGCAAAAGAATGTGTACTAAAGATACACTGTATGTAAAGTTTTAAAGCATGCTTAAAATACTCTAAGGGTCAGCAAACTCAAGCCCATAGGCCAAATGTGATCCACTGTTTATTTTAAAATAAAGTTTTGTTGAAACACAGACATGCCCATTCGTTTATGCTTTGTCTTATGGCTGCTTTCATGCTACAGTGGCAGAGCTGAGTGGTTGAAATAGAGACTATGTCATCTGCTAAGACAAAACATTTACTATGTGGCTCTTTATAGAAAAAGTTTGCTGATCCCTTCTACACAAAGAAATGTGGGGGAATGATAAACATGAAATTTGGGGGCCCAGGACTCTTTGAGAGGAAAGGAAGGCCACCTCCCTTTATTTTCTAAATGCAATGGTCAGTTCACAGGTGTCTGTAGTATTACTCTATTATGTCTGTCTTTAATATTGCATAATAAATTGAGAAAAAATACTCAGTAGTCTGACTGTCCTTGTCTCTCGTTTGCTCAATTGTGTTCTTTCCTGCAGCTATTTAAACAAAGTAAACAGTGCTATTCGCCAAGGAGCAATGAAAAAAGTTTCCTGACAAGATTCAACTAGGTATGTCCAGACGATGAGCAAACACGGCTTGCTCAGGCACAGGCAGATGTAAAGGGAAATGGCTTTTCATCCACCTGTTATTGTTCAGTGACATGGACATTGTGTGTGTGTGTGTGTGTGTGTGTGTGTGTGTCAGCCTGGCTTCTATTGGCACAGGTGATATTTGCGGAGCATTTCTCTTGGGCTGGGCCCTGGTGAGGAAGCCCTTCATCTAAATCAGGATCATGGGCCAAATCTGGCCCACTGCCTGTTTGTGTAAATAAAGTTTTATTGAAACACAGACACACCCATTAGTTTACATATGGTCTGGCTGGTTTCATGCCACAATGTCAGAGCTGAGCAGTTGTGATAAAGATCATATGGATCACAAAGTAGAAAATATTTATGACCTAGGCCTTTACAGAAGAAGTTAGCCAACCCCTGGTGTAGATGATCTCATTTAATCCTCCCAGCAACCATGAGAAGGGCAGACTTAGTATTACTCCCACTGTACAAATGTGAAAATTGAGGCTTAGGGAGGGGAGGCTCCTCCCTCAGGGTCTTGCAGCCAGCAACAGGCAGGGGTGGGATGTGAATCCGGGGAGCAGAACTCCAGGATATGCGCTCTTATCATGTACACTGTATCATCCAGGAACAGATGCTCCAAAAGTAACTGAGACAGTAAAATAACTTTGCACCAAATTAATTTCCATCTTATGCATGTTTTGTCTGGGAATAGGGCTAGTTTTCTCTTTTATGTGAAAAAGAATATGGCTTCATTTTTCTTGGCTGTCAGCCAAGTGGGATAACTTATGTGTGATTGTATTCTAAGCCTTCTAGCCCAGGAGGGGAAGAAAGTTAGAAAAGATGGCAACACCTGTTGGCCAAGGTCTGTCATAGGTAATCCCTGGGATTTACAGAATGCATACCCAGGCGGCAGAGCCCCGCGGGTGAGGGCTTGGGGTCCAGAGCCAGGCTGCCTGGGCTTAATTCCACCTCTGCCACCAACCAGCTGGGTGACCTTGGGTAAGTTATTTAACCTGTCTGAGACTCTGTTTCTTTATCGCTCACGGGAAGATAATGAGGTGACCTTCCTCACAGGGTTGAGGTGGGGATTAAAGGAATTAGTGGGCACAAACCAATGTGAGTGACAGGAAGTCAACGATGGTGACTATTACTAAGCTTCACCTGATGCCTCGACAGGACATGTCAATTCCCTCTAGAGTTGCTCTTGATTCTGTCTACATCTCTCTGTCCGGGGCCATGGCCTTGCCTCAGGCCTCCAACATTTCCAGCTCCAGGCTTCATCCATCTCCCAATAGGCCTTCCTCCTTCTCTTCCTGATTCCAACTGAGCTAGCCTCACCACAGCAGCCAGTGTGAGCTTTAAAACCTAGGTTGGGCACAGTGGCTCATGCCTGTCATTGCAGCACATTGGGAGGCAGAGATAGGAGGATTGCTTGAGGGCAGGAGTTCAAGACCAGCCTAGGCAACAAAGTGAGACCCCCCCCCCCTACAAAAAAATTAAAAAAAATTAGCCAGGGGAGGTAGTGCATGCTTGTAGTCCCAGCTACTCAGGAGGGTGAGGCAGGAGGATTCCTTGAGCCTGCGAAGTAGAGGGTGCAGTGAGCTGTGATTGCTCCATGGCATTCCAGCCTGGAAGACAGAGTCAGACCCTGTCTCTAAAAATAAAAAAAATAAGAATAAAATGAAAAAAAACCCACCTAAACTGTACCCTATTACCCACTGCTTATAAACCCTCTAGTGGTTTCCAGTCTCACTTGGAACAGAACCCCAAATCTTTCCCGGGACTCAGAGGCCTCGCTCACCTCATGCACGTCATCTCCCATCCCACTCCAGCCATTGGTTTTCTTGGAACTGCCAAGTTCCTTCCCGTTCCCAGGGGCCGCCCCTCCACTTGGATGCTCTCCTGTCTGCACCTGCACACGGCCATCTCTCCATTCTCAACTGAATTTGCTCCTTATTTAAAAGGACTTTCCCAGCCCTAGAATCTAAAACAAGTCTTTGCTTCCTTTATGTCGTGCATCATAATTTGAAATTACATATACAGATTAAAAAATTTGGGGCCAGGTACAGTGGCTCCTGCCTATAATCCCAGCACCTTGGGAGGCCAAGGTGGTAGATCACTTGAGGCCAGGAGTTCGAGACCCACTTGACCAACATGGCCAAATCCCACCTCCACAAAAAATCAGCAGGGTGCAGTGGTACACACCTGAGGTTCCAGTTATTTGGGAGGCTGAGGTGGGAGGATCACTTGACCCTGTTATGTTGAGGTTGCAGTGAGCTGTGATGTGCCACTGCACTTTGGCCTGGGCAACAGAGTGAGATGCTACCTCCAAAAAGAAAATTAAAAAAATGTTTTTCTAGCTATAGGCCAGAGTTTGCAAACTCAAATGTTTTCATGAAACAGGCAGAGATAATTCAAGGGAGTAATGTGGGCTGGGTGAAGACTGTGGGAAACTAAGGCTTAAAGGAAATGTCTGTAGAGGTCTTGTCCACCCAGTGCTGCCCAATCATCCGTTTTAGACTGTCAGCTCCATGAAGACAGGGCCCATTCTGCTTTGTTGACCACTGTTTGCCTCACACATGATGTTGAATGAATGAATGAATGAACAGGGAAGAGGTATGGAGGAAGAGGAGACAGGAAAGAAATATAAGAATCAGCCTGTGCACTCAACTCAAGAAGCACCCCTCTTGGTGGGAAGACGAGATGAGCATATTAATTTTACAATTGAGGCAACTGAAGCCTGGAGAGTCAGGGGCACTGGAGTCAGGCAGGCAGGTCCCTGTCCACCAGCACTATGTCCTTTCCACTGGAGGGCCTGGATTTGGGTGGGCTATAAAGTCATGTGGAGTGGCCATCTGCAGTTTCTTCTTGCCTCCTCCTTTGTGAACCACCCCTTCCTCGCCTTCGGATGTTATTTTGGGTGAGGCTAACCTGACCCCTGGTCCTGCGGGTGGACATGTGGCCAAATATGGCCACCTACAGCACGTATCTTCTTGGATGGATGTGGGAGTCCAGTAGAGAAATTCCTGGGACTGTGCAGGAAGCCATGGACAGGAGGGGCTCTCTTTCTGGGGGGCACTGCAGCCTGAAACTGCCAGGGTTGTCTTTGCCACCACAGCGGGAGAGCCTGCCTGACTCAGAGACCCACGGAAAGGGAAGCAGAGGCTGAGTCCTGATATTATCCCTTGAGGACCTGGACCCAAGCCTACCTGAAGTCAGTGCCCTAGGATTTTCCAGCTACAAAGGCAATAAACTTCCTTGTTTCCTCCAGCTGATTAGCTTGGGTTTTTGTCACTTGCTACTAAAAGGGCTTTGGTTAATAGTTAGGAGGGGAGGGAATAGCATGACTCAAAGGCCAGAGGCAAGGGCAGGTGGGCATAGGTGGTGAGCCAGGTTCCCAAGTCTTCAGTTCTTAGCACTAAGATGTGGCAGGAGGTCTGCTGGTTTTGCCCTGTCTCCCGCCACATTTCATTTCTCCTTCTTCTGATATTACCACTCTGTTTTCTTTTAAGAAAACCACCCTCCTTCATAGATACTCCATAGGCTTCAGTTTCCTTATCTCCATCATCTTGTTCTCCTTGTCTTGCTGTGAGCATTGTCACATGGCCCAACTTGGGCCAATGAGGGCCACTATGGAACTCCTGGGAAAAATGAGCTCTCCTTCCACTGGGCATGAGCTAAAAAGATGCAAACCTTGAGTAGACAGGCACCATCTTTGCCACCAAGCAGGAAGAACTTACTGGGAGCATCTGAAGATGGAAAGAGACTTACTCCTTGTGATGAAATTTTAGCACCTAGATCCAGCCATACCCGAATGACAGAATAACAGTTGTATTCCATAGATCTCTCTGTATGCAAATCATTCAGTTCTGATTTTCCCTAAACCAGCTTGGGTTCAATTTCTAATTCTTGCCATCAAAAGGGCAAGAATCGATATTGATATTGTAGTCTATAGAATTTGAACCATATTTAAAGTGTTACTCCTTAACCTTTATCTGTAATCCAAAATCAGGTTGGTTGTGTTTATTGATCCATGTTTAGCTGAGACAATAGTGCAGAACCAAGACCATGATATGGGGACCCAAGGAGGAGAGTAAGGGTTGTTTGGTACTCACTATAGGAAGGGATTCCATAGGCTTGTGCTGGAGGTGGGTACGCTGTATAGGGTGCAGCCTGCTGGATCCCTGCACTGTACTGCGTCTGGCCATAGGCTGCCATGGCTGTAGTAGGCTGGCTGGGGAGGACACGTGGGCAAGATCTGTGTGGAAAGAGAGAAGATTAAATCTCCAAGCCCAGTCTGGCAACCCTTCTTCCTTGTCTTGATATGAACACCCCCATTTTTCTTCGAGGATTTACTCTTTCCAGAGCAGAGACAATGTACATGTCTGCCAAATTCCATTTCCTTTTCCTCTTCCTGGGAAGCAGGAAGATTAAATTTTCTGTCTCCTGTGCAGTCAGATTCAGCCATGTGACTGGGTTCAGCCCAATAGTACATAAGCAGGTATGCTGTAAGCCACTCATAGGCCTGGCCAATAAACACATCCCCTGCAACCCTCCTGTCCTTTCTCCTTCTTTTTCACAGCAAACATGGAGGGCATAGGTTGAACTGGCAGAGCCATAATATGGAAACACCCTGGATCCCTGAGTCAGCTTGTGGAGGAGAGCTGCCCCGGAGGGTTTCACCCCATTTACATTGGACTTTATGTGAGTAAGAAACGAACTTTTGTTGTGTGAAGCCACTGAGATGTCAAGGTCTACTGATTACTGCAGCATAGCCTATCCTACCCTGATTGTCCTAATTCAGATATCTTCTCGGTTGACGGCAGCTTTAACAGGGTTGTCAATCAAGATGTCTTGCTCTTAGCTAAGGGGTGGGCACATAATGCAAGATCATCCAATCAGACTCTGTCCTGGGAATTTAAATCCTGCATATTGCTTGAATCCCAGAATCTGTCTTATTCTTAATCCCTCTCAAGTCCTGATTATTTCATTTATGTTGTGAGCTACTCCAGATATTCTCCCAAAAGTTCTTTTAGACTTATATCAGCCAGAGTTGATTTCTGTTGCTTGCAACCAAAGAGGACAAATGGATTCTCTACTCTGTGGAGAACAACAGGTTCTGTAATGGACTCGGATGTAGAGGGCTTCTTACTGATATTTGTATGACATTGTGTGTGTGTGTGTGTGTGTGTGTGTGTGTTTTGGACAGAGTTTTTCACTCTTGTCGCCCAGGTTGGAGTGCAGTGGTGTGATCTCGGCTCACTGCAACCTCTGCCTTCTGGTTTTCAAGAGATTCTCCTGCCTCAGCTTCCCGAGTAGCTGAGATTACAGGTACCTGTCACCCTGCTCAGCTAATTTTTTGTATTTAGGGAAGAGACGGGGTTTCACCATGTTGGCCAGGCTGGTCTCAAACTCCTGACCTTGTGATCAGCTCACCTTGTCCTCCCAAAGTTCTGGGATTACAGGCATGAGTCACTGTGCCTAGCCAGTATTGCATTTTTTACTCTGGGTTGGGAATTGTGTCACATGCACCTGGTATGTACACTGTATCTCACTGATGCTCGTATCAAATCTCTGCAGTGGAGGCTCTTCTACCTCCTGGTTTAGAGATGAGGAGACTAAAACTCAGAGAGCTGAAAACACAGCTAGAAAGTGGTAAATCTAGAGCTTAAACTCAGGAGTCTGACTGCAGAGCCCATGCTTGGAACCATGAATCTGCTATTTCTCACAGGACTGGGATTTATCCAGCCCTGCAGGTAGCAATAAATAAAGTCAAGGTGAGTTGTTCTAACAAAAAGGGACCTAAACAGTGGCTCAGGGGCCACATCCAGTCCACAGATGGTAGATATAATTTATTTGGCCAGTGAGGTTATTTTTTTCCTAATTTGAAATTGTTGCTAATATTTGAAAACCAGGAGATTATATGTATACATGCACACACAGGCACATGCGCGCGCGCGCACACACACACACACGCTTGCTTTGTCTCTCTTCTCCTGAAAAGCAAGTGCCTCCGTGTCCCTGGGTCTGCACTCCTGTGTGGTGCTATCAGCTGGATTTGAGCAGCACCCACCTCTTGAAACTCAATCACACCCTGTCTGCAACAATCCCTATGAGGCCCAATTCCCTTAGAGGTAAATGTGTTTAATTCTCATGCCTATGTGCCAGGCACTTTCCTATTTACTTCATCCAAACTGGCTCATTTAAATTCCACCACAACTGTGACAAGTCTTGGAGGTGATTTCTGTGTCGATCCCCATTTTACAGGTAAGAAAACAGAGGCAGAGAGAGACTTAATAACATGCCACAAGCACACAGCTGATAAAGCATTTGAACCCTGGCTCCAGAGGCCACACCCTTAACCCCTCCACTATGCCACCCACCCCCAGACACCACAACTTGACATCATGTTTCTAACTATCTAAACGGGTTAAGCAGTACAGCTAAATGTGGATGAGATTCCCCAATCTGTATCTGATTGCATTTTGGTTACATTATATCACTTTCGTTAAAGCCTGTTTGCTTCCAGAGTTCCTCCTCCACCTGAGGCCTCATATCAGGCGAATGAAAAAGTTTATGGAATTATAAACAGACGTCCCCATGCCCTTCTTTCTTTTTGACTACTACCATGATAAAGGGTTATCTGGGGGAACCTGTTGCAAAATGCATAAGGAACTCATTTGAGCTGGAGATGTCAGCCCCAATTCTGGAAGGTGTCTCATCCATCAATATTTCAGCTCTGTGGGGCACCTGAGAAGCATGCAACCCGCAGAGCAGAGAACCTTATTTGAAAATCTTCCTAATTCATACCCTTTCTTAGAAGAGAAATAGAAGGTGCAGACCCAAGACAATCAACTCCTGCTTGCCATCAAAACCATTCAAGTGGCTCAGATTAAACAGGGGCTAAAGTTAAAACCCTGAGAAAGGATAGTGGAGCTTTCTAACTCTGAGGACTTAAAAAAGTTAGGTAGATTTAACAGCCCTCAGTTGCTACTAATATTCCCCAAAATATCTGGAGGGAAAGGAAGGTTCAGAAAATGTCTTCCTTATAAACAGCTGCTCCAATGTTGGAGAGGAAGGGAGATTTCAAGATGCTGAAGGACTCACCACCTAGCCTGAGGGGCATGGCACACAGCAGTAGTCTCAGGATGGCTGCTCCCAAGGGCAGGGCCCAGAGGGCTCTGGGCACCGCCAGCCCAGCACTGAGCTACCACTGCCCCAGCGTGTGCCATGATGGAGCATTTATGGTGCCAGGTTGAGATCTCTGATTTACTGGTTTATCTCCCCCACCAAACTAGCTCTCCAAAGGCAGAGACTGTGTCTCATACATCTCTGAGTTTCCAGGGCGAAGTATGGGGCTAGGCACCGAGGAGTGATGTGTGAATTGTAGAGGAGGAAGAAAGGACACATACACGCATATGTTCATTGCAGCACAATTTACAATAGCAAAGACATGGAATCAACCCAAATGCCCATCAATGATAGACTGAATAAAGAAAATGTGGTTCATATACACCATGGAATATTCTGCAACCATAAAAAGGAAAAAGATCATGTCCTTTGCAGGGATACAGATGAAGATGGAAGCCCTTATCATCAGCAAACTAACTCAGGAACAGAAACACCGCATGTTCTCACTTATAAGTGCGAGCTGAACAATGAGAACACATGGACACAGGGAGGGATATGACACACACTGGGGCCTGTTGCCGGAGGGTAGGCAGGTAGAAGAGTATTAGGAAGAATAGCTAATGCATGCCGAGCTTAATACCTAGGTGATGGGTTGATAGGTACAGCAAACCACCATGGCACATGTTTACCTAAAGTAACAAACCTGCATGACCTGCACATGTATCCTGGAACTTAAAATAAATGAATGATGAAAGAAGGGAGGGGAAAAGGGAGAGACAGGTGGAGAGAACAGGGTAGAGGAGAGAAGGGTCGGGAAGAGAGGAAGGGAAAGAGAAAAAGGGAAGAGAGAAATGAGAGAAAGAAGGGAGATTGAAAAGAAGGGAAAGGAAAGAAATGAGGAAGGAAAAGAGAAAGACGGGGGAAAGGGAGGGAGAAATTCCCTATGCATGGGAAAGGAGAGAAAGGAAAGAATTTAAAAAAAAAGAATGAAGAGAAGAAAGAAGAAAATAATAGCTAAGACTCTCAGGACACTCTGCTCCAGGCCCCATTCTAAACGTGTTTTACCTGCTTTTTCTCATTTCCTGGGGGCAGGCGGCATGACTGTCTCCCTCTCCCAGATGGGAAGACTCAGGCCCAGGGAGGTGGAGAGACTTGCTCAAGCTCACTCAGCTAGGAAGTGCTGGAGCTGGGATTCCTATTCAGGGAGTCTGGCTCCAGAGCCCTGTCCCTTCACCTCTACCTTCCGAGAGAGAAGAAAAGGAGGGCATGTGAGCAGTAGACAAGTGAATGGCACTCACCTCGAGAAGAGCTGGGACACTCTCAGGGGGGCCGATTTGGTGATGCCTGGAGGAGAAAAAGAAACATTGCAAGGGTTTCGTGATTAGGGTGATATTCTGCAGGAAGAGTGACTTCAGACACCACTGAAGCAGGAGCAGACTTGAAGGGGTGCCCTCCGGGGCTTTCTCCACCACAGATGCTTATCTGAGGTGCCAGATCTCATCATTCTTCTTCTTGAGGGGTTCAGAGCCCTTTCTGGGTGTGCTTCGTCTCTGAGCACTTAATGAAAAATGACATATAAAGAATCCATAGTATCTTGAAACATCAGAGTACAGTCCATTTCTCCATCCATTGCACAGATGGAGAAACTGAGGCCAAAGAGACTGAAAGGATGGGCTCAAGCCAGGCCACATGACTGGGCAGCACAGCTGGGAAGTGGATCAAGCTGGTGCCATTTCCATTCCTGGGTGGAAAACCACTTCCTTCCCTGCCTCAAAAGCAACCCCCAAGAACCCCAGAATGGCAGACACGGTTGGCTTTGCTCATCCAACATCCATTTCCCTTCTTCTAATAACACTGCTTTGATGTTCTTCCCGTTTTCTCACTTCCAGTCTATGGGGTGCACATGGGGCTGGCCCCAACACTTTAGCGAAAGGAACCTCTTAGATCATCTCCTAAGCTCCATCTATGGTGGTAGAGCAGAGAGATGGATGAGGCCTGAGCTCCTGATGCAAGTACCTTACACCCAGTCAGCACTTGGCACGGAATGTTTAATCATTGTTGGGAGGCAATATGCAGGGGGTGACGAAGAGGTGACAGAGTTAAGCTGGGAGAGACATTTGCCAGAGGGGCATTTTACAAAGGGACAGTTCACTGGGAAGCATTTCTGTGCTCCGTCATCTTGAACAAAGCAACTCAATGTCTTCACTGCAGAGTCCTGAACAAATTCTAGATAATGTGTCTGCTGATGGCAACAGCATCAACCAGCCAATGCCCACTCCCTGTTCTGTAGGGCAGTGGCTGGTCATTCTCACGCCCTGAGACCACGGAGCCCTGAGCCTGTCTCAGTCTCTGTGCTGGAGGCTCAGGAGACCAACGTGCACTTCCAGCTCTGCCACTTCCTAGCTAGGAGACTTTGGGCAGGTTGACTAGATCTCTTGGCCTCAGAGCTCCCCGCTGTGCAACAGGATGAAAATACTTATCTTGCAAGGACAGGAAAGGATTACATGAGATGATGCTGACAGCCATCATTTACCCAGGGCTTGTCATGTGCCAAGCTCTCTTCTAAATACTTTACCTGGATTAATTATTTTAATCCTCATAACCACCCTATGAGAAAGGTTTTATTCTCATCCTCAGATGAACAGCTGTAGGCACAGAGAACTTAAGTAACTCACCCAGGGCCACACAGGAAGTACATACAGGGTGGATCTGTGATCTGAACCCAGGTGGTTTGGCTCCATAGTCTGTCTTCTCAGCCATGACACTACAGCTGACGATGTCAGTCATTGTCATAAGAGCAAATGGCATTCACTTAGAGAGTTTGACTATGTGCCAGGCCCGTGTTAACTGCTTAGAGACAGGCTCTCACTGAGTCCTCACAACAGTGCTCCGAGCATGCAACACCATTAACCCTATTGTACAGATGAAGAAACTGGGGCCCCAAAGGCCAAGTGCCTTGTTCAAGTCACATAGCCATGGACAAGGGAACTAGGACTTGAACCCAAGGGCTGCATGAGTCCAAGGTCAATACTCTGAATCCCCTCGTCCTGGCTGAGCCAAATTCTGTTCAAGTCCCAAACCACTGGGGGTGGGGCAGGGGTGGTGGTCTTGAAGTTCAGTTACAGAGTCATAACTGAAATTAAGAAAAGGAGAATTGCCTACTCCGTGGTATATGATATCAGCACAGCAGGTATTGCCCATAGTAAGAAGGAATTGTGTGACATGTTGGTGGCAGGTACAGGTGTGACAATGTGTTGTGTGTGTATGCATGTGCATTCAACAATGCAGAAACAGATTTTTTATTAGGTATCACATTCAAAGAAAAGGTTAGAACAGCAGCAGCCTAATGTCAAGGAAAGCCTGTGGCACACAGTAGGCGCTCACTCAATGCTGATTTCTCTACCCTGGGTTTGCTCCCCGGCAAGGTGTCCTGTACCGCATCGCCCCTTCTTCATCCTCCCCCAGGGCTCGAGAATGAACTCATTCTGAAGCAGTCACAGTCTCATTACTGGCAAAAGCCCATGACTTGAGTGCATTTAGTACTATATAAGTTACTGAATTAAACATTTTGAATGTTTTCTTTTATAAATATGTAAATATTCATAAAAATTGAAATCTATGGGAGCAACATTCCTATGGGCTCGAATTAACTTGGCATTCCATAAATTGGAGGTAAGCGTCTTTTCCGCCAGTCTCCATGGCATGATTTGCATGTTTGCCTCACCCAGCTCCCTCTTCAAGCTTCCACCCAGCTCCTCTGAACTGTTGAGCAGCCTCTCTTCCTCAGGCAGACAGGTCCCCCTCCCCTAGTATACAGACCTGCAATACCCTCCCTTTCCCACCCCAGCAACCCCAGGAAGACTGCAAGCGAGGAACAGGCATTTATAAGTGCAAAGAGATTTTCCTTCGGCAATTGTGTGATTTTTGAAAAACACAGGCTTTTTTTTCCCTGTTTTCTGCTGGTATCAATCACATTTAACCTTTTCATCCCAGGATACCTGAGGGAATTGAGAACCTGGAGACTGAGTGTATTAAACTGTATGTGAAATGATCTCCTTCCTCCCTTTCTGCCTCTTTTCTCCATGGTCAGGTTGGTGTGAACTCCATTGATAATCCTTATGTAAGGCAAAGCTCTCTAAGCTCCTTCGCTCCTTTGAGAGTCCAGGATGGGACAGTGTCAAGGGTGGAGCTTCTAAGTGCTTTGACACAGAGGTGGGCAGGGACTGCCCAGGAGCAGAGAACACGTTTCTTCTTCTTGTGTGCTTGCTGGTGGTCCAGAGCTCTTAGTCTCTAGTCTTTTAGTCTCCAGCTAGGGTGGTGGAGCAGAGAGATGGATGAGACTCCACCCATCTGGATGGATGGATGAGAACCTCTGCCTCTGACTCAGAGGTCGTGTGGACCAGGAAGTCCACCCTGCAGTTGTTGTGGCCAAACATCATCATGGTACCAGAAAGTAGGCTTGACCAACTAGTGGCTGTGCGCAATGCCAGCCCCAGTGTGACAGGTGGAGAAGTAAGCATCACTGTTACAGCTGCAAGCAACAACGTGGTCTTCAGTGTAGCCTACGATGTCTTTCAATGACCCCTAGGTGCCTGCATCACCATTTTCTTGATGTCACTGCTCAACAGCTTTTTCTAGATGGCAGGTCGGATCCCGGACAGACATACTGAGGGTGGGGACAAGACTGTGTCAGCAATCTTCCCATTCGGCTCAGGAATGACCTCCCTATAGCCTTGACAGTGCCACTGAATGCAGTGCCACTGAATACACTCTGAACAGTCCCATGGCCAACACAGCACAGCTTGCCAGAGGGGCAGAGAGGGCACAGGCAGTGGTCCTGAGTACCTTTATGGTACCATGGTTGTCACAGATCTTTCTGTGAACAACCAGATGGTGTGCTGGAAATCTAGACTGAGTAGGTCACCCCCATCTCAAACATGGACCATCAGCACAAGGGACAGAGATGATGCCCCTTTGATGACACTCTTCAGATGAGCCCCAAGCATCTCTAGGGTGACGAAGTCACCTTGTTTGGTGGCAGCAATGCTCCCTTTGGGATCTGGTGCCTGGCAGATGGAGGTGGACTTCCCAGTGATCAAAGTTTTCTGTTCGCAATCTTGTTGGTTTCATTGAACTTGCCATGATGGATTCATATTGGACCATGTAGGCTATAGGGTCAAGGTCAGTGGAGGAGTTGCTGATGACAGCTTAGGTCCACTTTGCTGGTAGCAAATGCAGCTCTAACGACCTGACACCCAACAGAGCCAAATCTGTTTACTCTAAGCTTTGCCCCTTCTTCCTCCTCACCCAGGGCTCAAAAATGAACCCACAGGATGAATGGGCTGTGACTGATGCATAATGGGGCAGCTGACTCTCAAGTAAGGAGGGCAGATTGCCTCCTCTATTTCCTTCTGAATTTTAAACTCTAAGCCTCCTCTTCTTCCCAGGCTTCCTGTGGGTGAGGAGAGATGAATCAGCTGAGCAGATGGCAACAACCTCTGGGCTGAGCTCATTCATTCATTCGTTCATTCACTCATTGCCAGGCATGAGTTCAGAACTGGGTTACAATAGTGAGTGTAATCCCCAGTGCTGGAGGAGGTCCCTGGTGGGAGGTAACTGAATCATGGGAGTGGATTTTCCCCTGGCTGTTCTCATGATAGTGAGTTCTTACAAAAATTGTTTAAAAGTGGGTGGCACGTGCTATCCGCCTCTCTGCCTCCTGCTCCAGCCATGTAAGCTGTGCCTGCTTCCCCTTCACCTTCCCCCATGATTCTAAGTTTCCTGAGGTCTCCCCAGCCATGCTTCCTGTACATCCTGTGGAACTGTAAGCCAATTAAACCTCTTTTCTTTATAAATTACCCAGTTTCAGGTATTTCTTTACGGCAGTGCAAGAATGGACTAATATAGTGAGCCAAGGTAGTCAGAGTCCCGGTCTTTAAGGAGCCGAAGCCTCCTGTCCAGTGAGTGAGATGGTTGGCAAACAAATAATCACACAAATGAGTACTTAACTGCAGTTATAACGAGGCGCGAAGGAAGCAAGCGAATGTTAGAGAAAAGTGCACCTGGAACCAGGAGTCAGCTGGGGATCTTGTTAAAACACAGGCTCTGATTGTTGGTCAAGGAAACCTCCAAGTGACGCTGATGCTGCAGGTTCACAGACCCCACTTCGAGGAGTGAGCGTTTAGACCACTGGCCAATGCAAAACTGTGCATTACTAAGCATGATCACAATTTGGGGTTCATAAAAAGAAATCTCCATTCCAGAAGACACAAACTCAAGTGCATATTGGGGCCACGAGGATAATATAAATGTGCAAAGCAAAAGATCCAGTTTGAAGAGAGGAAACTAAAGCTTCAGTCTGTGAGTACTGAGTGCACACTTATATGCAACTGTGTATGTGAGTGATTGTGTGAAGCGACTTATCCAAGGACACACACCGTTTTTCATTCATCCATGCAGTCACCAAATGTTTCTTGTGCACCTACTGTGGGCCAAATCTACAGCCCATTCTCATAATTGGTTAATGTTCTTTCCAAAGAAAACAGATAGGCTTAAGGGGTCAGATCCAAATTTAAGTCCTGACTGTGCTACAATACAGTCGTGTGACTTTATGCCCTCACCTCTTCCCTATGAGTCTCAGTTTTCTCATCTGCAAATTGGGGCAATATCTTGCACATGCAGATGGGGCAGGTACCTGGCAAATGGTTAAGTGCTCAGCACAGAGGAGCTGTTATCAGCTCTCTACCCTCCCGGGGGCCCTTGGTTAAGCCACTTAAATCCATGAGCCCAATTTGAATGTTCACACTTTTTTTTTACCTCTCACTGGGAGGATTAAGAAGCTAATGATTCTGAAAGCAGCAACTGCTGTTATGTTGCCTAATTGGACCCCAGGGGCCGGCTTCTAAGGGATCCCCCAGTGAGATGAGACAATTTGTAGTGCCAGCAAGATGTCTTGAGGCGGGTCTCTGCTATAAAGGTACACGTCTGTAAACTGTATCAGCTCATCTTCCTTGTGTGGGTGATTTAAATTGCTCCCGCACTAGGGACAGGGATACTACACTAGGCATCCAGAAGTGTGTGCTCCAATTCTGACTCTCACTGAGAGGTCCTGAGACCAGGAAGAAGTCCTTTGTCTCTTGTGAGAGGTGCTTCTGAGAACAGAAAGGAATGAGGTGGCAAGTCCTAGTGTGTGATGATTTTAGGGAGTCTATAAATACTTCCTTTTTGATTGAAATCATTGCAAATTAATTTCATGCACACTAGAATCACAGCAAGACCACTGAAGTCATAACTTTTCATTTCTGGAACTGGCTTAAGTCATCCTTTTAAAATGAATTTATTTCAAAGGAGTTGTTTTAAAGAAACAACAGGCTGGGCGCGGTGGCTCATGCTTATAATCCCAGCACTTTGGGAGGCCAAGGAGGGTGGATCACCTGAGGTGAGGTGTTCAAGACCAGCCTGGCCAACATGGCGAAACCCTGTCTCTACTGAAAATACAAAAATTAGCCGGGCATGGCGGTGGGCACCTGTAATCCCAGCTACTCAGGAGGCTGAGGCAGGAGAATTGCTTGAACCCAGGAATTAGAGCCAAGATTGCACCACTGTACTCCAGCCTGGATGGCAAGAGCAAAACTCAAAACTCAGTCTCAAAAAAAAAAAAAAAAAAAAAAAGACGCAACTAGTACCAAGTGGCAGTAGAGGTGATCTGAATATACGACAGAAAAGTGGCTTGAGACTGTGGCATTTGTGAGCTGCTGCCTTTGGTGGAAGCTATCTGCCTGTGGCGGGCATGATGAGATTCATAGCACCCTTCCTCCCCCAACAAAGCGGGATTTCTGTTCCACGCAGGTAGAGGTTGTCCTGGGTGTGAATGGCTGCAAAAGCCTTAAAGGTGAGAAGGATGAAGCTGACATGTTGTTCCCCAGGCCAGCACCTGGGCAAACCTCTGGGCAGCTCAACCTGGCCAGGACGAAATGAATCAAAACCCGTCAGCCCCAGGTTGGAACCGGTGAGACTGAAACTGAAATGAGGTCTTGTCACGCTGAGGGCAGAGGAGGTGCAGGAAGTGAGAGCAGCTGACAGCCCAGCTTGAACTGTGGGGTGGAGGTTTCACCTCCCCTTGGAAACACTTAATGAGATTATAGCATCAGTTTCTGAAAAATGCATTTGCATTTTAAAAGAAAAATTTCCCTCTATTGAGGGTGACTCCCCACCACCCTTTTCCAAAGACAGGATACAATTCAAATGCATTTTTCCCTTGAATAGTGAGGAATAATAGATAATGTTTCTCAAGTGGTTCCTACAAACAATCCAGGGTCACTGTGCCAAGGGCTGCATGAGCGTAATCTCTTTACTCTCCACAACCACCCAGTAAGGAAATTCTTATCATCAGTACGATGCAAATGTAGAACATGGCAGAGGGAAGTGAAGGAGATATTGCTAAGGATTCAGAGCCGATATCCCTGCTGAAGTCATCTGGGCTTTCTCAACACCACTCTGTCTTCATC